>NC_142882.1:7655000-8960000 GCF_051225735.1 Oryctolagus cuniculus | reverse complement strand
CAACTGTAAGTTCCTGTGTGTCAACACCGTCGGCGCCTTTGCCTGCCGCTGCCCGCCTGGCTTCACCCAGCACCGCCACACCTGCTTCGGTGAGTGACCCCTGCCCCTTGCCTGGGGGCTGCCAGGCCACCCCGGCCTTCACTCATTCCTTCAGCAAAGAAGCATCAAGCACCCAGTGCGGTTCCCGGGACCTCCCGGTCATGGGGGCATCTAGAACATTCTTTGCTTCCTTGCTCCAGGGGCTGGGGGTTCTGCCCCCAGCTGATCTCCGCCCAGGACATCTCCCCTTGCACCTGACCAGAGTCCCTGCCAGGACTGCCTCTTAGGGCCTCCCCAGGTGCTCCCAGGGGCTCCCATGGCTCAAAGTGGACATAGCCCCAAGGTCACTGCCATTGTCTCTCTCTTTTTTTTTTTTTTTTTTTTGACAGGCAGAGTGGACAGTGAAAGAGAGAGAGGCAGAGAGAAAGGTCTTCCTTTTGCCGTTGGTTCACCCTCCAATGGCCACCGCGGCTGGCGCACCGCGCTGATCTGATAGCAGGAGCCAGGTACTTATCCTGGTCTCCCGTGGGGTGCAGGGCCCAAGGACTTGGGCCATCCTCCACTGCACTCCCGGGCCATAGCAGAGAGCTGGCCTGGAAGAGGGGCAACCGGGACAGAATCCGGTGCCCCGAACGGGACTAGAACCTGGTGTGCTGGCGCCGCAAGGTGGAGGATTAGCCTGTTGAGCCATGGCGCCGGCACTGCCATTGTTTCTTAGTGTCTCGTGGCCCCTGGGGGATCCAACCCTCCTTAGTGGCTGAGCCCAGCCAAGATGACCCCTTTCAGTCCTCCTTTAATCCGCTCAGCCCAGCCCCTCCTGAGCACCACAGAGTATCGGGTAGTGCTTCCAATCAGAGCATGGCAAACTGACAGCCAGCCAGCCAAGTGTGACCCTATGTTTGCTTTCTTAAATAAAGTTTTACTGGCACACAGCCATGTCCACCTGTGTGGACCTATTATCTGGAGCTGTTTTTGCATGACAATGGCAAAGTGGGATCTTATGGGCTTTTTAAAAAATATTTATTTATTTATTTGAATGGCAAAGTGTCAGAGAAAGACAGAGAGAGATCCTCCATCTGCTGGTTCACTCCCCAGATAGCTGCCACAGCCAGGGCTGGGCCAGGCTGAAGCCAGGAGCTATGGACTCCGTCCAGGTCTCTCACTTGGATACAGGGGCCCAGGCACTTGAACTATCATCCACTGCCTTCTCAGGTGCATTAGCAGGAAGCCGGATGGGAAGTGGAGCAGCTGGGACTTGAACCAGCGCTCCGATGTGGGATGCCAGCATCGTAAGCAGCAGCAGTTTAACCCACGGCACCACAACATCGGCTCCTAACATAAAGCTGTGGAGACTAAAAGCTGTCCCACTGGGAACTGGGGCTTCAACGTATGACTTTGCTGGGCCCCACACATGGGGTCTGCAGCAATGGCAGTCCCCCTTGGCAAGGTGTCCTTGAGAACGCAGCTCGACAGGGACACCCCCCCGCCCCAGTTGTCCTCCTGCCACAGAAGGAAAAGGTTGCATCCGACTTTGTTCACGTCGGGCGCGATTCTCAGCCCTGTGTCTGATTAGGTTAATTTCAATTCTTACCCAGCATTGCAAAGAGCAGTATGGCTGCTGAGAAAACCCAGACACAGAGAGGGCAGGTCAGTCACCTCAGGCCACACAGCTTCCAAGTGGTGGCCGGGAGATTCACACAACATCCTTTATGTGCAGGAACTGCTGGGGATCTCATTTTTTTAAAAGATTTATTTATTTATTTGGAAGTCAGAGTTACACAGAGAAAAAGAGGGAGGGAGGGAGAGGGAGGTCTTCCATCCACTGGTTCACTCCCCAGTTGGCCACAACGGCTGGAGCTATGCTGATCTGAAGCCAGGAGCTTCCTCAGGGTCTCCCATGTGGGTGCAGGGGCTCAAGGACTTGGGCCATCTTCTACTGCTTTCCCAGACCATAGCAGAGAGCTGGATGGGAAGTGAAGTGGCCAGGACTCTAACCGGTGCCCATATGCAATGCCGGCACTGCAGGCGGCGGCTTTACCCACTATGCCACAGTGCCGGCCCCTGGGGATCTCATTTCTCAGAGACAGGAACAGGCACATACAGAGAGTGGGACTGCTAATGGGTGCCCTCATCTCATTCCCCTAACCACCAGGCAACCCTGCCTGTGTCCTGTTCCCTGCAGATGACAACGAGTGCTTGGCCCACCCCAGCCCCTGCGGTGCCCGTGGGCGCTGCCACAATGCCCCAGGCAGCTTCCACTGTGAGTGCTACCAAGGTTTCACACTGGACAGCTCCGGCCATGGCTGTGAAGGTAGAGCCGGGCATGGGGTGGGATCTAGACTGAGCATGGGCTGGGGGATTGCTGCTGGGTGAGCCCCTCTCCCTCCTGCCCTCCATCTCTCCATGTGTCGGACGTGGATGAATGCGATGGGCCCCATCACTGCCGGCACGAGCTGTCAGAACGAGTTGGGGGGGCTACCGCTGTGACTGCCCCCAGGGCTTCACCCTGCACTCCCAGTGGGCCCAGTGTGTGGGTGAGTGGTGGGGGCGGGGAGGAAGCCGGAGCCCTGCCCCCCCCCCCAGGTCTGTGCAGAGTGGACAGTGAGGGACCACTGCCTGATGTTGTGACAGAAACAACTGCCCAGAGATCAGACAGCCTGGAAGGTCATTGCTGGGGAGTCAGGGCTGCCGAGCAAAGTGTTCAAGTCCGGTTCCTCAGGCAGTGGCGGCTTAGGGGATTCGGTTGAGGAAGATTCTGAGACAGTGCTTGTGATCACTGGGAAAGAATGCTGTGATTGATTAGTGATGTCTGAATGGTATAGCAGAGTGTTGTGATGGACTAGTGATGTCTGCCATGGGTGGGGCAAAGAGAGTGCTGTGATCAGCGATAACTGCCATGGGTGGGATCAGAGTGTTATGATTGATTAGTGATGTCTGCCCTGGGTGCAGCCATGGGCAGTAGAAGTATGCAAGCTACATCTTGCCATAGCTGTCCCAGAGGCTCTGTATTTGCGGGGCTCAGCTCTTGCCTTCCAGTCTTCCTGATGGGCTCATTCTCACCACTTCTCTTCATTTCTCCCCTACAGCCTGGCTTTCATCTTCTGCCCCATTGGGCCCACTTGCTGTCCTGAGACCTGTCCATCATCTCTCCTCAGCCCCTCCCCTAGACCTCCGTCTCTCTGGGGCGCCATGGCCTGCCCCTCCTGGGCACTGCCTCCTCCTGCGGCCTCCTGTGGCCGCAGTCCACTCCCGAGCAGGCGCTGCCCTCTCTGCCCCCTCGTCCTGTCTCCTGTCTTCAGCAGAGCTTTCTCTCCTCCCACGCCAGCCCCCCAGGGCATCTCGGGGCTCACAGAGCATCAGCCCGTGCTGGTAACTCCTCATTCTCAACCCGTGTCCTCCTCCACGTGCTTATCCCTTCTTTCTCAGCTGTTTCTGAGAACCTGCCTTGTAGTAGGCTCTGAGGATGCAGAAGGGAGCCCCAGAACAGGCTCCGTCCCCCACCCCCGAGCTAGCAGGGAGCTGGGAGAGCCTTGGACCACTCAAGTTCTAATACAGAGAGGCAGACAGACAGACAGGCAGATGTCCCACAATGGCCAGGACTGGGCCAGGCCACAGCCAGGAGCCAAGAGCTCCATCCAGGCCTCCCACGTGGGTGGCAGGGGCCCAGGTGCTCGAGCCACCTCTGCTGCCTCCCAGGGTGCGCGTTAGCAGGGAGCTGGATGCTCTTGGCCTTGCTGGGGTGCTGCCTAACACCTTGCAGGGGTGTGGGCAGCTCCTGGACAGACATCCGTCTGGTCCCAAGTGTCAGCAACACTGAGGGGGAGGAGGGGGAGGGGAAGGGCGGACCGAGGGCAGTGCCGTGAGCCTGGTGGAGACTTTGACCTTGAACTTGAGCTCTGAAGGGGGAGGGTCCCAAGTGAAGGGGATCAGGGAGGGTGCAAAGGCCGCTTCCTGTTCCCTCCCCTGCTTCCTCCTGCCCACAGATGAGAACGAGTGTGTCCTGTCCCCGGCCACCTGCGGCACCGCCACCTGCCACAACACCCTCGGCGGCTTCCGCTGCGTCTGCCCCCCTGGCTTTGACTTCGACCAGGTCCTCAGGGGCTGCCAGGATGTGGATGAGTGTGCTGGACAGGGCAGCCCCTGCAGCTACGGCTGTGCCAACACTGCCGGCGGCTTCCTGTGTGGCTGCCCCCGAGGCTACTTACGGGCTGGGCAAGGGTGAGAGACGCCAGCGGGGCAGGTGGGGGCCCTGGGAGTGGACGCACACACAGAGAACCAGCAAGGATGTGTACACGTGTGGGCACGGAGGAGCACACGTGTGCAGAGGCATGGCGGCACACACAGGCTCACACACCAACCACTCGTCATGCACACGGCTCATGCCTACATCAGCGTGCCCAGGCACCCTGGGACATTTGTGGGCCCCCACATGCACACGTGTATCTGGGTCTTACCCTGCATGCAATGCTCGCACAGCTCATAACGCTAGGGATACGTGTGTGCTGTTGATAGACCCGGTTTGCACAGCACTGGACAGACACCCGGAGTCATCCCTCTGTTGGCATATGGGGTTCATTCCAGGGCCCCTCGTGGAAACCAACACACACAGGCGCTCGAGTCCCTTATATGACGTGCCGTGACGTTTACACAGAACCCACGCAATCCCCCCGTGCGCTTTCTGTCGTCTGCACATGACTTATCACGCCTAACGCAATGAACACGCTTGGCGGATCCTTGTACTGTATGATGAGCAGCTAGTCCTCTCGGCTGGTGGTGTTCGGCAGAGCTGCCCCCACCGCAGGCCCAGGCACACGGTGCCCACCAGCCACAGCCTGGCAGTGACATCCACAGTAGGCTGGGCCCGAGGCCGTGTCACCCTGGGAAACGGGGACCAATCATACACACACCTGCCAGTGAACACACGTGTCACCTTCCAAGTGTGCATGCATACACACACACGCAGATCTCTGGGCACACTTGTGCTGCTGAGGCATCCCAACATGAACATGTGTGCACACATGTGGCATCTCTGTGTATACACACATGACATCCCTGTGTGCATGCAAGCTGTCCCAGGCACAGCCCTTTGCATACACAGCATCCCCGTGTGCACACGAGCTGCCAGGTGCAGGCCCCCTGGGTGCGCTCGGCCACACCCACCCAGCTCAGCACGTGTGTGTCTTACTCCTGTGTACACCCGGCAAAGCTGTGAGATGCCTATGCGCACAGAGCCCCGTGCACACCGAGCCTCAGGCCTGTTTGCACACCAGAGTTTGCCACCACGGGCAGCATGGCTCACAGCAGAGGAGCAGGTGAGGGAGGGAAGCTGGGGAGGCCCCACCCCCTGCTCCTGAAGGCCCACCCACCCTATCCATTCCGCTCCAGGCACTGTGTCTCTGGCCTGGGCCTCGGCCCAGGGCTCCAGGATGCCCCAGATGAGAAGGAAGAGCCACTCTCGCCTGAAGCCTGCTATGAGTGCAAGATCAACGGGCTCACCTCTGGGAACCGGCCTCGGCGCAGTGCACACAGGGACCCCCAGGTACTGTGGGGGCTGCCCGGGGCGGGGCGGAGCAGCCAGGGCATGGATGCGGGCTGGCAGGGAGGATGTGGGCCCCCTCCACAAGAAAGAACTCTGGGGTGTGGGGCCTGCCCAGAGCTTCCTTAATATGCTCAGCCCCGGGTTGCTCTTGGGGGGCCCCTGGACACCCTTACCTCATAGCTGATGATGAGCTAGGCACCCCCTTGCTGCCTCCCTTGGAGCTCTGCCTTGCATGGCTCTTGGAGGCAGGAGAAATGCCTCAGTCCCCCCAGTTCTGCCTCCCCCAGAACTTGGCACACCTCCCCACCGGCTGGGGAGGCTCCCCCAGGGAGCCCCTCGGGATTTAGCACCAGTGGGGCCCAGAATGGCCAGTTTAGCAGCCTGCACCTGTCTGCTGTGCCTGGCTTGCCTCTCCTGAGTGACAGCCACCAGTTCCCGGCCCTGGTGGGGCCTGGGTCCCTCTCCTGCCAGAGCCTTAGTGGTGGTGGTCCTCTCCCCCCACCTCCCAGCATCGGCCTCTGCACCACTCTCCGTGCCTGCGCTCCCTGAGAGTCCCCACCCCTGCAGCATCTCTGGAAGTCCCAGGAGTCCTCTCCACGCCTCCATGCCCCTGCACTGAGACCCTGACCCCACCAGCGTGTGCAGGGTGCATGTTTTCGATGCAGATTGGAGCTTCTTACCCGGAGACCACTGCTGGTCAGCTCTGAGGGATCTAAAAGTTAAACATGTATTAAGCGCCTGCTGGATACAACTGCTACAACTCACACACACTCCCCCAGCTCCCTCTGCCATCACTACTTCCTGTGAGGCTACCCTCCCACTGCCAGGCCCCTCTGCTGTATAGAAACAAACCCACCTCTGACCTTGAAGCATCACTGCCAGCTCACCCCACAGTGGACATGTCCTAGGTCCGACCTTCAGGACGTAGGTTTTACTGAACACCTGCTATGCTCTGAGTACTGTCTCGGGGCAGCAGGGAACAAGAAAAAAGCCCCTTCACTCGTGGGCTGATTTACCAATAGGGAGACAGACAATAAGTAAAACAGATTTTGTTTTTATAACACCCAGTCGATAAGATCTGTGATGAATGCCATGGAAAAATACAGCCGGCTGTGGGGTGGATGTAGGGGCTGAGGGACCGCCCATGTGAGCTGGACGGACTGTCCGTTCCTTCACCCTCGTTCTCTCTGCAGCTGGTTGCTTCGTTCCATTTTCGCTTGCCAGGAGAAACTCTGGCTCTGTGCTTGTATCGTCCCCTCGTTACTGGCGCATGCTCTGTCAGCTTCACAGAGCCCTTGGAGCTCATGAAGAGTGAATGGAGTGGTGTACTGGCCCCCTGGGCTGGGCATGCGTACAAGGGGACTTCAGAGAAGTTCATGGAAAATAGAAAGGAAAGATAAAGTGGAGACCAGCATAGTGGCCTAGTGGGTAAACTCGCCACTGTGATGCCGGCATCCCATATGGGCGCTGGTTCCAGACCCAGCTGTTTTGCTTTTAATTCAGCTCCCTGCTAACGCGCCTGGAAAAGCAGCAGATGATGGTCCAAGTGCTTGGGCCCTGCCACACACATGGGAAACCCCAAAAAGGTTCTAGGCTCCTGGCTGCAGCCTGGCACAGACCCAACTATTGTGGCCACTGGGGAGTGAACCAGCAGATGGAAAATCAATATCTCTCTCTCCCCCCCCACAACTCACTCCCTCTCCCCCACTTCCGTTTCCCTACCTTCTCCATCTCTCTCTCTAACTTTGCCTTTCAAATAAATAAAATTTTTTTAAAAGATAAAGTGGATTTGGTGCAAAACAATTTGAAATCCGTGCATAGCTTTTTCATAATAATGTATTTTCCACAACCTTTTGGAAAACTCCTCGAATGCATGGACTTCAGAAGTTTTGGCACCAAATGAACTTATCTTTTCATTCCATCTTTCCACGAACTTTTGGGGACCCCTCTTTAAGTCTGGATTGAGGAAGGTGGCGCTGTGGGCCTTTGCCTGCAATACCCACTGACCACCAGCAGGTGTCAGGAAGCACTCATGTCTGTGCCACACTCCCAGGGACCTCTGAGGCTGGGGACTTGAATGAAATAGCTAACAGTCCCCGTGCATGCAAATTAGGTGAAGTCCGCACAGCACTGCCTGGAGCAAAGGAGAAAAGACAGACAGTCTTCTGTGGGACTGGATACGTCACCCAGCCCGGTAGCCCTGCCATTGAAGTGTGGTGGCTTATTCAGGGTCTTGTCCAGCTGCCAGGACCAGGAAGGCACTGCAGAGGAGCTGGGATAAAGAGGGGCTTGTCGTCCGCACACAGGGAGCTCTCAAAGAGAGGCAGGTGCAGGAAGCCCGGCGGAAGCCCCCGTGTCTAGCCCAGCTGGGTGTCCTGCATCTCTCGCTGTGTTGGCCCCAGAAGCCTTTCTGGGGACTGGTTTATGTAGAAAAGCCATTGGTCACAACCCCAGCCATCCCTGGGTGACTGCGGGGGCTCCAGAGCCCGACGCCATCCGATTGGCCTCCCCTCCTGCCTAGGGCTTTAGGAAAAACCTTGAATTCCCTCTGTGGCTGTGACCCCAGAGCCCCCCACCCATCTCTAACCACCCACTTGGTCTGTCTCTCCAGGTGAGCCTGGCTACTCTTGACTCAGAAGTTCCACTGACCTTGCACCTGAACCTCTCATGCCTGGGCCAGGCAGAGCGCATCCTGGAGCTTCGGCCAGCACAGCGGGGGCCGGGGGGCCGGGCCCGCTACGTCATTGCACGTGGCAATGAGCAAGGCTTCTTCCACATACATCACCGTGGTGGCCTCAGCTCCCTGCGGCTGGGGCGTCGGAGGCCAGGGCCTGGGACCTACCAGCTGGAAGTGGTGAGCATGGCGGGGTCCTGGGACGCCCAGCCGAGGGTCCGAGCCTTGCGGCTGAAGGTGCAGCTGCAGCTACTATAGTTGGAAGAGGCCTTCCCAGGCCCCCGGGGCTGCCGTGCTGCCTAGGGGGCGTGAGATTCCAGAAGCAGCAACCTACCCTGTCGACCCCCAAGACTCAGGAAGACTTGAATCCCCACACGAGGACCTCACGCCAAGCCAAGGGGACTCCAAAGTTGATCTGTTCCTGGACACAGTGGGCACCCAGGGTCAGGAAGGGGCCCCGCGGCCGCTGGGTGTAGTCAGTCTCAAGCCAAAACTTCTGTACTGCACTGGGGCTCCCCTGGCGGGGGCGGGGGACTCCCTACCATGTTTCCTGGGGTCTTGGCTTGGGACCCGAGGACATATATATATATATCAGAAGTGGACACAGCAATAAAGTTATTTTGGATTAAGTGTGTCTGACCTTTGGCAAGCTCTCAAGGTGAGGAGACACGGCACGCAGCAGGGCCAGGCTCCTGCTTCCTTCACCGCCCACATGCCCGACGGCATTCTGGGTATTTTTATGATCATCTACCCCCTGGTGGCCACCGCAGCTCCGTGGCGGTGGAGGCTGTGGTCATCACTTCCCCACTTTACAGATGGGAAAGCTGAGGCTCGGACAGGTCCAGCGCCTCGGCCAGCGTGGCAGGGGCAGGTTGGAAGCCAGGTGCTCGCGCCGTCCTGCCTGGTTCCGGGTGTGGTCAGCCTGAGTGCCGAGCTGGGTGGTGGGAACGCTCGTCACGCTGCCAAGCGTGTGGTCGGCCTGGTGTGTGTTGTGTGTTGTCACAGAGAGCAGTGTGTTTGGTCCCAGGCAGGCAGGGTCGTCATCCCCACTTGCTGGGATGGGGTTGGGGGAGATGGGAAACGGATTTTATGGAAGCTGCCTGGGTCCCCCAAGTAGTGCATGGCAGGACCTGAGTGTGACCCCATTCTTCCTGGCACTGCACCCTGGTCCCTGGCCTCAAACCACGGAGATGTCCTACAGAGTTTTTCTCCAGAACATTCTCTCTGGCAGAGTTGCCAGTGCTGCCTGGCGGTGGCGTCCTTGACCTAGTCCCAACCCACGGGAGGTACCAAAGGTCTCTGGGCAGCCCATCAGAGCCTGAGGGGGTGGAGAGGTCCCTGGGCTCCCCACCACCCTGGAGTTGAGGCCAAGCAATCATAGCCACCGCCATTGTTCAGCCAAGCAAAGAGGAACCGAGGTCACTGGCTGATATGCAAGTTTCAACCCACCTTGTGCTCACTGCCTCCCTCCAGGAGCTGTCCATCATGCTGGCGGGGCGGGGCACAGATCTCAGGGTGGGGATCACATGCATTGCACCCCAGGCTGGTACACCCCGAGACGAAGCAAGAGCAAGACAAAGAGCAGGAATGGCATCCTTCCAAATAAAGTTTTATTGAAAAGTTATAAAAACAAGAAAGTACAGGCTGGGGATGGGGGGAGGTGCCTGAACTGCTGTGTGCTTTGCAAGGAACCCAGCAGGTGGGCCTGGCCTGGTGTGGTGAGGACCTTAAAATCAGAAGGTCACCTCCCTTTTCCCAGTGGCAAGAGGGGCAAGGGGGCGGGGGGCAGGGGTGCATTGCGGGGGAGGGCAGGACGGACGCAGGGGCAGGTGGCAGGAGCGGCCTGGCTGGCCCGGGGTGACTTGTTCTGTCAGAGGAAGATCCTCTTGTGTTGGCGGATCCCGGAGATGGAGACGCGTGGGCTCAGAGCCCTGCGGTTGGGGGATCAGGGAGGGGTGAGCCGAGTGGAGTTGAGGGCTGTGAAATTATGATAAATAGGCATATTGACCTCTGCCCCAGGCAGTCCTTGGCACAGAGCTCCCGAAACCCTTGTGATCTGAGTGTCTGAGTGATAAGCCTGCTGGGAGCCTGCTTTGTTCTAGCATTTGGTCTTTTGACCCTGCTTCCTGAGGGGCGGCTCCAACCCCCACCCCACCCCCAACTTCCTGGGCTGGTAGCAGCCTCTTGGGATCCTGGTAGGTAGATCTCTGTGGATCCTGGACCAGGGGTAGGGGAGAGGGTGGGCCTGGCCACCAGAAGGCCCGGGATCCCACCCCCGGTTCTCCCATGGAGGGCCGGGAAATGGAGTTAGGCGTGGATCATGACCACACAAGGAAGCTTCTAGAAGAAAGCCCTGAGCTGTGGCGTTCAGGGAGCCTCTGGGTTGGGGGACATGTGTGAGTGCCGGGGCGTGGGGGTGGTGCACCCCAATTCCAGGGAGGGAGGAGCTCCTGCCCTCAGGACTCTCGCCCCCCTAGCTGACTCCCTGCTGGTTCCTAAGTGTATGCCCCAGAAGCCACTCCCACAAAAACTGGATCCGAGGAGACAGCCCCCCTCCCCCAGGGGAGGCAGCCCCCTCCCAGGGCTGGGAAGTCAGGGGCCCAGCCCACTGCTTTCGACTGGCATCTGAAGTAGGGGCCTAGTGGCAGAGGGAACTGGCTGGGGGAGCTGCGATGCCCGCCTCCCACATCGGCCGCTCTGCTTCCGCTCCAGCTCCCTGCTAACGTGCCTGAGAAAGCAGCAGAAGTCGCTTGGAGCCCCTGACACCTCTGTAGGAGACCCGGATGTGGTTCCAGGCTCCTGGCCGTTGTGGCCATTTGGGGAGTGAGAGTGTGGCGTGTAGGGAAACACCCTGACACATCAGGTGTCAGAGGTGTTGTGTGGAGCACGGGGCTCTGGATGGGAAACGGTTTTCTCTTGTGAGAACCCCGCAGCTCTTGGTGTGTGGGCCTGGCATCTGCTTCTGGCACTTCCTGAAGTCCACCCTTGGGCTGAGTCAGGGCAGTGGGCAGCCGCCTGGAACCCGCCCATGTGACCCTGCAAGGCTCAGACCACCCAGTAAGGACATGCTGGGTCCTGTGGGTGAGCCCCTGGTCCTGGTCTGGCCCAGTCATGAGCCCTCAGCCCTCTGCAGAGGGGAAAGGCGGGGATGGTCACATGACCAAGCATCCTCACCCAGCTTTGCTGCTGTTTGGAGGGTGGCATTCCTCTTGCCGCTGCCGGCGGGACTGCTCTGCTTGGATGATGGTGGCCAGGACTTTCTAGAACTCAGCTTCTTCCTCTCACTGCGAGGGACTGTTGGAGAGATGGAGAGAAATAGAGAGAGCTCTGCTGACACCCTTGGAGCCCCTGGATCCCGCCAAGCCTGAAGCTGCTTCTGCCACCTGCTTGAGTTTCCCATAAGTGGCAACTGAAAGTGACCTGGGTTCCAAGCTGCAGGGGGGCTGGCACTGTGGCGCAGAGGGTTAAGCCTGCAACCCATATGAGTACTGGTTCGAGTCCCAGCTGCTCCACGTTCGATCCAGCCCCTGCCAAATGTTCCTGGGGAAGCAGCAGATGACGGCCCAAGTACCTGGGCCCCTGCACCCGCCGGGGAGACCAGGATGGAGTTCCTGGCTCCTGGCTTCAGCCTGGCCCAGCTCCAGCCATTGTCCTCATTTGGGAAGTGAACCAGTGGACAGAAGATTCTCTCTCTCTCACTCACTCTGTGACTCTGCTTTTCATAAAGCTTTTTTTTTTTTTCCAATTTATTTGAAAGGCAGAGTTACAGAGAGAGGGAGAGACACACAGATCTTCCATCCGCTGGTTCACTCCCCAAATGGCCGCAACAGCCAGAGCTGTACCAACCCGAAGCCTGGAGCCAGCAGCTTCGTCTGGGTCTCCCATGTGGATGCAGGGGCCCAAGCACTTAGGCCATCCTCCACTGCCTTCCCAGGGGCATTAGCGGGGAGCTGGATCAGAAGTGGAGCAGCAGGGACTTGAACTGGTGCCCATATGGGATGCTGGCATTGCAGGTGGTGGCTTATCCTGCTACCCCATGGTGCCAGTTCCCTTAAATAAATTAAAAACAAACAAACAAACAAAAGGCTAGCTGATGGGGCTGAGAAGCTCAGAGGCCCGGGGCGGGGAAGGGGTCTCACCCCCTCGCAGAGTCTTCTGAGAATGGTGGCAGGACTTCCTCCGTGTGTTCAGTAACTTCACGGCCCTTTGCACCTTCTTGTCCTGTGGGTTCCCACACACTATTCTGTGTTTCAGGCAGAACCTGCAGTGCGTAGAGAGGGGGTGCCCGGGTTAGGGTGCACGGTAGGGAAGAAAAGCAGCATGGAGCCCCCCACTCCGCGGCTGACTCCGATTTCGCTCACCTCACGGCGGGCAGATTGCAGCTTCCGCTCACCTCCTGGAGCTGGTAGCCCTGGGTGCGCTGGAGCACAGCCCACGACAGGCGGTGGTACGCCAGGCAGCAGTCCTCAGAAATGCCTGCAACTGCACAAGTGCCCCGTGCTGCTGCATCCACGCACGTGGAGCCCCCAGCTCCAGGGCCAACAGCAGGTGCAGCACCCAGTCCCATCCTCCAAGCATCTTGCCAGGGTGGGAGGAGGGACTCTTGCTCTTGGCGAGCCTGTCCCCTCTTCCCCTGGGTCCCCTCACAGTGACTACTGAAGTCCCCCAGCCAGACACCAGGAGTCCCAACTAGCAAAAGCAGGTAAAGAGAAACCACACATCTAGACAGACACAGAGTTTGGTGCAACGCTGTCTTCCAGGAGCCCCCGGCCTGGGGGAGAGACAAGGAAACTGATCTGCGAGGACACAGGGTTGCACGGGCACTGGGGGACACACCCAGAAGAGGGGAAAAAGATCTGGAGGGAGGAACGGGTGGGATGAGTGAGCAGGGGAGGACTTGGGGAGATGGTGGTGGGGGCCAGTGTGGGCTCCTGCACCTTGACCTTGGCCTCTGAAGTCTGCTGCCGGAGCCGGCCTCCAGGATCCAAGTTCAATCTCTGGTAGGTGCCAGCCAGAGAGGAGGGAGGAGGGGAAGGGCTCCAGCCCCTCCTGGCGTCTCCCAACCTTGGCCTCTGAAGGCAAGGGGCAGTGGCATTGGATGAGACCTTGAGCTGCCATGCTCCTATCCGGGTGCTTCCCAGGGCTGGAGGTCCCCTATTCCCCAGGATCAAAGGGCAGGGACTGAACCTGGCTCCCGCAGATAGCAGCAGGGAGAGCAGCGGGGCCCAGCCCACTGCGGGCAAAGGCTAAGCCTCTGTGGACCCAGCTGAGGGGCTGTTGGGGTGGGAGGGTGTGGCTGTGGCTCCTTGACTCCGTCATGCTGCTGGGACTCAATCTCCTCTTTCGGGCTCTCCAGGGACATGGGACCCAGTGCCAAGATCAGGGATGGGGGGGGGGGGCACTGCATATCCTCAAGTGCCTGCCCTGGGACCACCCATTAATGACAGTAGTGGCTGTTGCTGGGCCCAAAGTCCTCCTTTCGCAGGCAGTGGCTCCGTAGATCCTGCTATCTGATCCGTGCAATGGGAATTTCAGATTCCCACTTTACAGATAAGGAAACTGAGGCCCATAAAGATGGTATAGCAGCTGCAGAGGGAAAGGGGAGGGGCGGGGTCCAGATGAGACTCCACTGCTGCAGGTCTCCAGCCCAGTCCTGGCCCTGCAGGGTTGGGACCCTATAAAGTGCACCACCCCTCCAACACACACCATGCGATCAGGGCTGTGAGTGGCTTTGTCCATGGCTGGAAGCCACCCTCGGCCCCTCCCGCAGTCTCTGGGCCCCTGGAGTCACCATGGGGAAGAAGGAGCCAGCAGGGGCCCTCTGTAACAGTCCCCTGCACTAATGTTGGGAGTTCCTGCATGCCAGGGGCGAAAGTCCTCTTAGAATTCAGCAGAGAGGGGAAGATGGGGAGGGGCGGGGGGCTGGGAAGGGAGGGGAGCAACAAATGAGGGGGACAAGGAGGACAAAAGGGGAGAGAGGTTGCCAGGGGAATGGCCAAAGACAGTACCTTGGGTGTGGACAGCGGGGGTCCAGGCACCCACGAAGCAGACCACCAGGCAGGCCAGGATCCATGAGTTCATGGTGCAGGCTGGTCCTCCCCTTTTGGCACCTGGAAGGAATTAACAGGGCCACCTGGGGAGGAAGAAAGGCGGGTGCTGAGGCTCCCAGGAGGTCAGCTGCTGCCACTGCCCCCCCCACCTCCCCCGGGGCCCTCCGCAAGGGAGGCAGGTCACACAAGCTGGGGACAAGCCTTGCCCGAGGGAACCACTGCTGGTGTGAGCCAAGGTCAAGGGAAGGACTCACCCTCTGGATCGGGATCCCAGGAGCTGGTGCTTGCTGGGATGCCGGCCAAGTTCTCCCGCCTGGGGGCCAGCAGGCTTCAGCCTCACCCTTTATAGACCCAGCCCCGCCCTGCTACCACCTGCCCTCCCTCCACACTCCTCCTCCTTCCCTGTGCCACCTGCTCTGCCAGACTCCTGGCTTCCCCCCGTTGGGCAGCCAGACAAACCCTAGCCTTTCCCTCACCCCAGGCCTCTTGTCTACACACACCTGCTGGCTCCCTTCCCTGGTGCCCTCACCGGCACACACCTGGGTGGACACCATCTCCCTGCACAAGTGCTTTCCTGCCTCTGTTTCCTGGGCACCTACTCCTGTGGGGCTCTGGCTGCACCCCATTTTTATCTCCTGTGGAATGGGGTAAGGTATCACGTCACAGAAGTGCCCGTTGTTGAGATTAGGCAAATCCACAGAAACAGGAAGTCCCTTCGGCTGTGGCCCTGGGTTGGGGAGGTGGGGAGAGGGAGCCCCCCGCCCCCCCTCCAGGGTTATGGGTTCTCTTTGTTAGGAAATTAGATAATAGTGACGGTCACATAGCTGTAGGAAATACCTCAGAAAGGTACTTTCAAGGGGCTGAGGTGCAATGGCAGGTGGATTTTCTCCAATGCTATCTTCGGGAATCATCTCAATAAAATTGCTATTAATAGCCAACAGAACACAGGAATGCTCTGGTTGGGGAGCAGCTGCGCCAGCAGGAAGCAAAGCAGAATTTACCTGGAAGGCATTTTTTTTTCTTTTTCTGGATCGGTCCCCCACAACCACCCAGAGCAAGCGGGAGAGGGCTGGGGCGGTGGGGGTGAGGGCGCGAGAGGGGCACTGCAGAGGCCCCACAACTGACTGACTTTGCTTCCCTCATATCCACGGGGTCCTCACTTCTCTGGGCATTTACAGCACCTTGAACCCTCTTCTCGTTTCTCCCCTTCCTCCGGGAGCCCCTGGCGGCGGCCCCTCGCCTTCTCCCCTGGGGCCCTGCCCTGGGGCTGGGTGGGTGAGGCTCAGAGCAGGGGCGGGGCTTGATGGAAGACGCTTTGGGGGGCGCCTGATAAACGGCTCTTAGGACGAGGGGCTGGACTTGTGGGGGCGAGGCTTACTTGCTCCGCCCTATCCAGCCCGAGTTGTGGGCAGGGGGTGCCCAAGAGTCCGATTGCTGAAGCTGGTGCACGCCGAGTTCTGCTCCAGTTCTTCGGACTCTTCCTCTAGGTGGGCGAGGCTGGGGCGGGACGCGGCTCTGCGTGGCCGCGGGCTTGGGGACGCGGCGTGGAGAGCCAGGGCCAGCCTCCTCGCTACGGCCCACTGCCCTCCGTGGCAGGCAGTGGCCAGGACTCGCCGTTACCCAGACTGGACAAGGGTCCCCCCAGCGTGAGCCCCCCACCCCACCTAGCCCCTCAAGGCTTGTCCCAGCGGCAGCCTGCACGGGGAGGAGGGGCTCTGGGCGAGGGAGCTTTGGAGAGACCAGGATGAAGCCAGGAATGTGCAGGCTGGCATCTGGGGGAGAGAGGCACCCTTGTGCTGAGGCCCACGACAGCAGAGTGAGGTTCAGGTCTTCACCGTCTGGGCTGAAGTGGAGGCGGCCAGACCAGCATCCCGGCAGCTGCTGGAGGCACTGGGAGTCCAAGAGGGACTGAGCACAGCCAGAAGGGCAGAAGCCCCCACCCCCTCTGCCTTTGGCCACTAGCTCTGATGATGCGCGGCTGGTCTCCAGCCTGGAGCTCAGCCAGAGGCAGGCAGTGACGACTCGCCAGCGTTGCAGGGCAGAAAGGGGTCTACAGAGGTTCAGCTGCAGTGGCCAGGTGGTGGGCAGGGCTTGGCTCAGCTCTGGGAAAGCAACTGGCCCTAGTGGGTGCACACAGAGGATCTTCCCAGGTGCTCCCTGTTGAACCCACTGTATAGAAGAGACTGGCGTTGAAAAGCCATGATTATTATTATTTTTAAAATTTGCTTGAAAGGCAGAGTTAGGAGAGACACAGAGGGATCTTCCATCTGCTGGTTCCCTGCCCAAAAGACCGCAACAGCTGGGGCTGGGCCAGGCTTAGCCAGGAACCTGGAACTCCATCTGGGTCTCCCACATGGGTGGCAGGGGCCCAAGTATTTAGGCCATCTTCTGTGGCTTCCCTAGGTGTGTTAGCAAGGGGCTGGATGGAAGTGTGGCAGCAGGGATTTGAACCAGTGCTCATATGGGAGGTTCACATTACAGGCGGCAGCTTAACCTGCCGTACCACAATGTTGGTCCCAGTTTTTTAATTAAAAAATTATGTATTTGGAAGGAGGGGTGGGGAGAGAGAGATCTTCCATTTACTCGTTCACTCCCCAGATACCTACGAACAGCCAGGGCTGGACCAGGCTGAATCAGGAACCTAGAACTCCACCCAGGTCTCCCAAGAAGGTGACCGGAATCTAAGTGTTTTAAGATTTACTTATTTATTTGAAAGTCAGAGTTACACACAGAGAGAAGGAGAGGCGGGGGGGGGGGGGTCTTCCATCCGCTGGTTCACTCCACAATTGGCCCCAACAGCCAGAGCTGCACGGATCCAAAGCCAGGAGCCAGGAGCTTCTTCTGGGTCTCCCACGCGGGTGCAGGGCCCAAGGACTTGGGCCACCTTCTACTGCTTTTCCAGGCCATAGCAGAGACCTGGACCGGAAATGGAGCAGCTGGGACTCAAACTGACCCCCCATATGGAATGTCCGCACTGCAGGCAGCGGCTTTACCTGCTACACCACCACATCGGCCCCAACCTAAGTTCCCAGGCCACCACCTGCTGCCTCCAGAGATATGCATTAGCAGAAGAGGCTTCACCCACTGCCCCACAACACCCTCCTGCCCATCTTTAAAAAAAAAAAAAGACAAAACTGTGGAAAGGGGACAGTCCCCTAATGAGTGCAAGGGCACTAGGGGGGCCTGCAGGCAGAAGTGGGGGTCGTCTTGCTGCTGCTTTTCCCTATCAGGGTCCGGCTGCCCACAGCTGCCCTGTAGCTCTGGTGCTTCCACGTCTCTGCTGACTCTTGGTTTCTCAAAAGAAGCTCCTAGCGGCCTTCCCTTGCGTCATCAGGCACCCACAGGGAGCGTCCTACAGCCCAGCTGCCCTGTCTCCCAGGTCCGCACCTCTCGTGCTTAGCTGCCCCTCAACCGCCCTTTCTGAAGAGGCTCAGATCTTCCTTTTTGATCCAGGCATTTCTTGCTATAAACTTCCTTCTTCAGACAGCTTTCGCTGCATCCCCTAAGTCTGGGAATGCTGCTTGTCTCGAGACATTACAAAATTTCCCTTTTAGTTTCTCCACTGCCTTATTATTTGGAGCATGTTGTTTAACTTCCACATATTTCTGAATTTCCCAAAATGCCTCCTGTTAGTGATTTCTAGTTCCTGTGACTGTGGCCAGAAAAAGCACTTGGCACGATTTCAAATCTTCTTAGGTTTGCTAAGAAACATTTTGTGGTCCTGGAGAATGTTCAGTGTGTGCGTGTGAAAAGGGTATCTGGCTGCTAGTGGCTGGGAGGTCTACTCTGTTTAGGGTCAAGTTTAAGCCCAGGTTGGCACCGTGGCTCACTAGGCTAATCCTCCACCTAGCGGCGCCGGCACAGCGGGTTCTAGTCCCGGTCGGAGCGCCGGATTCTGTCCCGGTTGCCCCTCTTCCAGGCCAGCTCTCTGCTGTGGCCAGGGAGTGCAGTGGAGGATGGCCCAAGTGCTTGGGCCCTGCACCCCATGGGAGATCAGGAGAAGCACCTGGCTCCTGCCTTCGGATCAGCGCAGTGCACCAGCCGCAGCGCGCCAGCCGTGGCGGCCATTGGAGGGTGAACCAACAGCAAAAGGAAGACCTTTCTCTCTTTCTCTCTCTCTCACTCTCCACTCTGCCTGTCAAAAAAAAAAAAAAAAAAAAAAAGTTTAAGCCCAGTGTGTCCTGATTCTCTCTGGATGTTCTGTTCATTGTTGAAAGTGGGGTAGAAAAGCTCCCAACTGCTACAGCATCATAGTCTCTTCTCAGATATGTTGAATGTTGCTTCATGTGTTTAAGTGCTCTGATGCCGAATGCATACATTTAAAAAAAAGATTATTTATTTATTTGAGAGGTAGAGTTACAAGTAGATAGAGGGAAAGACAGAGAGAGAGGTCTTCCATCTGCTGGCTCATTCTCCAGAGAGCCGCAACAGCTGGAGCTGGGCCGATCCAAAGCCAGGAGCTTCTTTCAGGTCTCCCACGTGGGTGCAGGTGAATGACTTTGGACCCTATCTCAGTTTCTGACCTACAGTCTATTTCATCTGATGTAAGCATGACTATCCTTTCTCTTTTGGTTTCCATTTGAATGGAAAACCTAATTCCATCCTTTCATTTCCAGTGTGTGTGTGGGGGTCCATAAACCGGCTGCCTCTTGCTTCTGTCCGGATGCAGAGTGGTTGCCTGGCAACTGGAGGGCGGGAGGAGAAAGGTTTTCTCCAGGATGCCTCGCCGAGCACCTGGCCTGATGCTCAGGGACTTGGTTCACGGACGGTAGGGACGGTCCCTTCTGCAGTGTCCTGCACAGCTGACTTTGAGAAGCTCCCCTCCCCAGGCCTATCTGTGGCCCCTGTGGCACCCTGATCAGGTGCCATTACTCTCCAGAAGGATTCACAATACCAGCCTTGGCCATAGACTTGGCCTTGGCCTTGGTTTTGTGCTTCTTCCCTGACTGAACCTGTGGGAGCTGGACAGCTGGGAACAGCAGCTACCTGAAGCTGGCTCTACCAGTCTGGGGTTCAGATGGAGGTAAGGAGGGGGCTCGAAAGGGTCCTGAGTCCCTTTCTGGAGATGCTAAGCTCCACTCACCTCTTCCGTGCAGGTTTTCTGAGTGTCTCTGATGTGCCAGCCAAGAGCTGAGCCCCCTGTGGGAGGATGATGGCGGAGAGAAAGCAGTTGTGTCACAGCCATTAAAGATGACGATGAGGGGTGGGCGTTTGGAGCAGTGGTTAAGCTACACTTGGGACACCCATATCCCTATCAACACACCTGGTTTCAGTCCTGGCTCCTCTGCTTCTGACACAGCTTTGTGCTGATGCAGACCCTGGAGGCAGTGAAGATGGCTCAAGTACTTGGGTCCCGGCCACCCACTTGGGAGACCTGGACTGCGTTTCAGATTCCCACCTTTGGCCTGGTCCAGCCCCAGGCATGGTGGGCATTTGGAGAGCGAACCAGCAGATGGGAGTGGATGTCTGTCTGTCTCTTGAAAAAAGACAAAACAGATACCAAGTGACACGCAGGGAGCTGGAGACAGAGGGGACAAATAGATGCCCTTTTAGCTCTTGGGGCCCACAGCCAGTGAGGGGATGGTGACAGAAGGCTGCAATGCCCTGTGCCGGGCACCCCAGAGAGACCTGCAGTGTAGACTGTGCAGTGGCAAAGGGCACCCCACCAGGTCAGTCCCCAGAGAGAAACAGCTCAAGGATGAGCAGGTGACAGAGCCTAGCAGAGCAGGATGCTGGAGGGACTGCCAGGTGCAGAACAGCTGGCGCGGGAGGCAAGGGGGCGGACAGCGGAAGAGGGGGCAGGCTATTCGGGGCCTCGCATCCGCAGCCAAGAAGGGCGACCTCCATCAAGAGGGCACCGGGGAGCTGCTGAAGGCTTTTATTGAGCCACAGGAGAGCTGTGGTCCAGGCGGCGCCTGAGCTCTGCCAAGGTCACTTGGAAGACATGCTGGAGGGGGTGAGTCTGGGCCGGGGAAGATTCGGAAGACGCCGCAGAAGCAGCAGGCTAGACCCACAGGGTGGAGGTGGGTTTGAGCAACCTCATTATACCCTCACAGTGTCAGACAAGCCCCTGGTGGTCCCTGCCTCTCCAAGGTGGGGAAGAGACTGCGGGAGGCTGGCGATCCGCCCACGCTCTCCGCCCTGCCACCCTGACCCGTGGCTGCCAGCCTATTCTTTTTTTTTTTTTTTTTTTTTTTTTTTTTTTTTTTTTTTTTTTTGACAGGCAGAGTGGACAGTGAAAGAGAGAGACAGAGAGAAAGGTCTTCCTTTGCCGTTGGTTCACCCTCCAATGGCCGCCGCGGCCGGCACGCTGCGGCCGGCGCACCGCGCTGATCCGATGGCAGGAGCCAGGAGCCAGGTGATTTTCCTGGTCTCCCATGGGTGCAGGGCCCAAGCACCTGGGCCATCCTCCACTGCACTCCCTGGCCACAGCAGAGAGCTGCCAGCCTATTCTAAGCCTGTGGGGCAAGATTTCAGGTTGCCCCTTGGTCCTGGGGTGCTACGGTTCCTCTTTCCTTCCTCTTCTCCCACAGGGCCTGCTGCTTTGCTGGGGCTCCTGCCTCTATTGCTTCCCGCTGAGCCCTGGCCAGGACAGGGCCCTCCTCCTGCCCACCTCCAGGGAGCCAGCTTGGCAGGATGATCTTTCGGGCTTCTGAGCTGTGCCGTGCTGACAGTCTGGGCCATGTGTTGGGCCTGCCCTGCGTCGTCTCTGTCACGCACCTCCCTCCACCTGGCACCCTGGGTGACAGAGTCCCACCACGCCCCTTTCGGGAGGGCCAAGCCTCCTTGCTACAGCCCCCGAGAGCCTCTCTCTCAGCTTTCCCACTCCCCGTGCCTTCATTCCTCAATGCTGAGCTGAAAGCCTGTCTTGGCCCCACCTGACTTCCCACTGACGCCAGCTAACTTACAATCCAAAGACATGGTAAACATTTCCAAGTTACTTTTTGATTTATTGGAGAGGGAGAGATCTTTCATCTGCTGGTTCACTGCACAAATGCAACAGCTGGCGTGGGGCCTGGAACGGACCCCAGAGTCAGGAACTCAATCCAGGTCTCCCAGGTGGGTGGCAGGGACTCAAGTAGTTGGCCATCACCTGCTGCCTCCCAAGGTATGCATTAGCAGGAAGCAGGAATCAGAAGTAGAGCCAGCTGGGAAAGCAACGAAAGATAGCCCAAGTGGTTGGGCTCCTACCACCCAGTGGGAGACTTGGAAGAAGCTCCTGGCTCCTGGCTTTGCCCTGACCCAGCCTTGGCCATTGTGGCCATCTGGGGAATGAACCAGAGGATGGAAGATCTCTCTCCCTCTCTCTCTCCCTAACTCTGCCTTTCAAATAGATAAATAGATAAATAAATCTTTTTTTTTTTTTTTTTTTTTTTTTTTTTTTTTTTTGGACAGGCAGAGTGGACAGTGAGAGAGAGAGACAGAGAGAAAGGTCTTCCCTTTTTCCGTTGGTTCACCCCTCAATGGCTTCTGCGGCCAGTGCATTGGGCTGGCGCACTGCACTGATCTGAAGCCAGGAGCCAGGTGCTTCCTCCTGGTCTCCCATGCAGGTGCAGGGCCCAAGGACTTGGGCCATCCTCCACTGCACTCCCGGGCCACAGCAGAGAGCTGGACTGGAAGAGGAGCAACCAGGACAGAATCCAGCACCCCGACTGGGACTAGAACCTGGGGTGCCGGTGCCGTAGGTGGAGGATTAGCCTATTAAGCCGCAGCACCAGCCGATAAATAAATCTTAAAAAAGAACTGGAGCCAGGACTTGAGCCAGGCACCCTGACATACATGGGATATGGACATCCCAGATGGCATTGTCACTGCTACAAATGCCCATTTCCCTTTGCTTAGCTTGGAAAATAAAAAAGTCTCCATGTTGGCAGAGACTGCATCTGCTTTGTCCAAGGGGTAGCTGCCCAACCTGGCGTACAGCAGACCTTGGTGTGAGTAAATAGATCCTGAGTTCTCTCCTGCTGGTGCTGGGTGTGGGCAGGGTAGGGCAAGGGGCTTCCCCGCAGTGCTCCTGGGAAGCCAGGCTACAAAGACCTTACAGTGCTATGTCCCTGAGCTCCCAGACCCTGTGGGCGGGGGTGTCCTGGGAGGACTGCTGATCCCAGGAGCTCAGAGAAGGGACCCCCAAACCTGCCTACAGGCCCTCTGTTCGTCCTTGGGGCAGAGGGAGGGATGGGGAAGTTCCACTGGAGGCTTCCCCCTGGTCACACAGCAGGCTAAGCCACCACTTGAGAAGCCCACATCCCGTACCAGAGTACTGTTTCCAGTCCTGGCTGCTCCACTTCCAGTCCAGCTCCCAGCTAATGCACACTCAGGGAGGTAGCAGGTGATGGCCCAAGTGCTTGAGTCCTTGCCACCCACCTGGGACTCCCGGATGGAGTTCCTGGCTTCTGGCTTGAGCCTGGCCCAGATCTGCTTGCTGCGTTGAACCAGGGAGGGAATCTCTCTCTCTCTTTCCCTCTCTCTCACATGCTGCCTTTCAAATAAATACATCTTAAAAAAAAAAAAAAAGTCTGATGGGGGTGGGGAGGCTATGGTGAGCAAAGCTGTGGCTCACTCCTGGGGCCAATTTTTGCCCCCAGGGGAGACCTGGCAATGTCTGGAGAGAAATTTGCCTGTTACAACTAGGGAGCCTGCCAGAGATGCTGGTTAAAGTCCTCTGGGACACAGGAAGGCTCGGCCAGCCCAGAGGTCGACGGCTGAAGGTGGGAAGCCCCATTTCAATGCCTTTCTGTCCCCTCCCCAACCTCTGAGGGGCTCTTCCCCAGGGTGGTTCCACGCTTCTGGCAGTGGTCTTAGGCCTTTCCACCCCATTTGCTTCTCCCCACCGTGGGCCCCGACTTTCTTGGGAAGAGCTATTTGAGCCTAAGCCTGGGCCTGCCAACAAAACGGGAGCTGCTGTGTGGGCTGAAGTCTCCCCACCCTTGGAATGTGAAGGCTCCAGGGGCCTCCCCAACCCCAGGCCTGGCTGGCTGCACAGGGAGACGAGGGTGAGGGTGCAGCCCATGCTGGTCACAGGATGGAAACAGGCGCCAGTTTGTGCCTAGGGCACGGATCAGGGAAGGGAGGACGGGACCTGTGGAGGAGGGGGTAGAGGGCGCCCGGTTTCTGGCTCCCCTGCAGGGTCCTTCATGATTATTTCTCCTTGGGCCCGAGGTGGGGTGGGTGCTAATCTTGCCCACCATGGGTGACCACTTGCCCCCAGCTTGGGAGCCCTGACCTGGTGGTATGCTGGGATGTGGCTGTCTGCTCCTCTCATGTTGGGCCCAGGGTGGATCAAGGGAGCATCAGGGAGGATGGAATTCATGCTGGCTGGTGGCTTAGGCCCCACAGAGTCAGACCCTGAGCTGGGTGCCTTGGTCACCTGCAGAGAGGACAGAAGAGCTGTCCTGGGGGAAATGCGAGGGGCCTCTGCTAGAGCAAAGGTGGGCAGCAGGGGCCGGGTAGGGACAACTTTGGTGCAAAGGCACACGGAGTGGGAGGAGGAGCATGAGGAGGAGGAAGGCAGGCTTGGCACAGGGAAGACTCTGTTTCTGGGTGTGGGAAGCCTGGTTAGGGGGCGGCCATTGAGCCCGCCCATGCCCATCCAGTGCAGCTGCCAGCTCCTGGGTTCCTACCCCTGCAGCCTGCTTGATATCTCTCTGGATTTCCATGCAGCCTCTCCCTAAGTTTAAGACCCTGACATGTGGCACCCCAGCCTCCTACAGGGCTCTGGGCCAGCCCCATCTGTGAGAGAATGGGGTGTCCAAACTGCAGAACCCTGGCTCCTCCACTTTTTTTTTTTTTTTTTTTTTGACAGGCAGAGTGGACAGTGAGAGAGAGAAACAGAGAGAAAGGTCTTCCTTTTTGCTGTTGCTTCACCCTCCAATAGCCGCCGCGGCCGGCGCACTGCACTATTCTGAAGGCAGGAGCCAGGTGCTTCTCCTGGTCTCCCATGGGGTGCAGGGCCCAAGGACCCGGGCCATCCTCCACTGCACTCCCTGGCTACAGCAGAGGGCTGGCCTGGAAGAGGGGCAACTGGGACAGAATCCGGTGCCCCGACTGGGACTAAAACTCGGTGTGCCGGTGCTGCAAGGCGGAGGATTAGCCTATTGAGCCATGGCGCGGGCCTACCTCCACTTTTTTTCAATTTTTTTTGTTTTTTGTTTTTTGTTTTTTTTTGGACAGGCAGAGTGGAGAGTGAGAGAGAGAGAGACAGAGAGAAAGGTCTTCCTTTTTGCCGTTGGTTCACCCCCCAATGGCCGCTACGGCTGGTGCATTGCACTGATCCGAAGCCAGGAGCCAGGTGCTTCTCCTGGTCTCCCATGCGGGTGCAGGGCCCAAGCACCTGGGCCATCCTCCACTGCACTCCCTGGCCACAGCAGAGAGCTGGCCTGGAAGAGGGGCAACCGAGATAGAATCCGGCGCCCCGACTGGGACTAGAACCCGGTGTGTCAGTGCCGCGAGGTGGAGGATTAGCCTATTGAGCCACGGCGCTGGCTTTTTTTTTTTTTTTTTTAAAGATTTATTTATTTATTTATTTGAAAGGCAGAGTGACAGAGAGAGTGAGTTTCTAGCTACTGGTGCATTCTCTAGTGGCCACCCTGGCCAGGGCTGGGCCAGGCTAAACCCAGGGGCCAGGAACTCCATCTGTCTCCCACGTGGATGGCAGGGTCCACGTCCCTGGACCATCAAACATCACCTCCCGGGCACTTTAGCCAGGAGTTGGATCAGAAGTGCTGAGTGGCAATGACTGAAAACAGGCACTCTAATATTGGATGCAGGCATCCCAAACAGAGGCATCTGATGTAATTTTTTTTTCTTTTTAAAAGATTTATTTATTTGTTTGAAAGGCAGAGTTACAGAGAGAGGAAGGGAGGGAGGTAGGGAGGGAAGGAGGGAGGGAGGGAGGGTAGGGGGAGGGGGGGAAGAGAGAGTCAGTCTTCTATCTGTTGGTTCGCTCCCCAAATGGCCGCAATGGCCAGAGCTGGGCTGATCAGAAGCCAGGACCAGGAGCTTCTTCCGGGTCTGCCACATGGGTGCAGGGGCCAAGCACTTGGGCCATCTTCCACTGCTTTCCCAGGTGCATTAGCAGGGAGCTGGACTGGAAGTGGAACAGCCGGGACTGGAACTGGCACCCATTTGGGATGACGGTGCTGCACAGCAGATTTACCCAATACACGGCAACACCGGCCCCCCTAGGTGTAATTTCTAGTGATGCAAGATTGACCAAGTGGGCCTGGTCCCCGGGGGTTCAATTTTCCACCTGAAGGTAACTTATTAAAGATTCTAAGAAGCACCCTCCGGGGACCAGTGCTAAGATGCAGTGCGTTAAGCGGCCACCTGTGGCAACAGCATCCCATGTGAACACCTGTGAGCACCTGTTTGAATCCCAGCTGCTCCATTTCCCTAATGATCCAGCTGATCCAGCTCCCTAATGATGCATCTGGGAAGGCAGCGGAAGATGGGCTGAGTACCTGGGCCTCTGCCACCCACATGCGAGACCTGGATGTGGAGTTCTGGGCTCCTGACTTTGGCCTGACCCAGCCCTGGCATTGTAGCCATTTGGGGAGTAAACCAGTGAGTGGAAGATCTCTCTCTTCCTGGGAACTCTGCCTTTCAAATAAATAAATCTTAAAAAAAAAAAAAAAAAAGAAACAAAGGAAGAAAAGGAAACACCCTGCTACAGGTGGGCCTTTCATGGGGTGTAGCCCCAGGGACAGACCACGAGGACTCTGACATCCCGGCTAAGCACTGTCTACAGGTGGACTCGTTCAGATTCACATGCCCAGCCCTGCTTAGGACGGCAGGGTTCAGGGCCTTCCCTGGCCCACTGGACGGACTCTCAGGATTGCTGGGTGGCCTCCTGCATGTCACCCGTGTCTGATCTTTGCTCCTCCGATTCTTATCACCGCACGCGAGCTTGTCATGAACTGCTAAGGCCTGGCTTGGTACCTGTCTCCAGTGACTTTCTTTTCATTGTGCACAATGCTTGGGGGAGTGTGGCACTGAGAAATGTGGCCTGCTGGGCTTTTTGAGTTTTATTCATTTTTATTTATTCTAAAGGCAGAGCAGCAGAGAGAAAGAGGAGGTGTCTCCTATCGCTAATGCATGCAACAGTAGAGCTGGGCCAGGCCAAAGGCAGCAGCCCAGAACTGCATCTGGGTCTCCCACAGGGATGGCAGAGACCCCATTACCCGAGCTATCCCCTGCTGCCCCCCAGGGTCTGCTCTAACAGGAAGCTGGGTCAGGGGCAGAGCTGGGCAGGAGGTGGGCATCGCAAGCAGCATATTCTGTGCTGTGCTTTCTCATCTTTTACCTGGGAAGCTGGGCGGGTTTTGTGAGATGGAGGATGGGGCCCGCCTTCCTCAGCTGTTCTCATCCCTGGCCGCAGGCTGCAGCCACCCTGCAGGTCGGCTCTGGCCAGTCCTTGGGTCCTTTGCCTGCTTTCCCTGGCTTCCCGGAGGAGCAGCAAGGAAACTGGCTGACTGCCATTGACTGACCGGTGAGCAGGAAGCCTCCCTCTCATTTATAAAGAAAAGGCTAGGGGAAGCAGCAGTTTTGCATGGTTCTTCAAACACAGAACCAAGGCAGGTGTTTGGTACATCGGTTAAGACACCGCTTGGGACACCCACAGACCTGGTCCGAGTCCTGGCTGCACTCCTGACTCTAGCTTCCTGCTAACATACACCCTCAGAAGCAGCAGGTGATGGCTCCGGGGCTGGGTTCCTGCCACCCATGTGGGACACCCAGGTGGAGTTCCAGGCTCCTGGCTCTGGTCTGGTCCAGCCCTGGCTGTTGTGAGCATTTGGGGTAGTGAATCAGTGCACGGACAATCTCTTCCTGTTTCTCTCTGCCCTTCCGATAAAACGAAAATAAAAAAGGAAAATTTTAAAAAAGAAAGTGATAGTGACTCCTACTAAATGAGTCACTGGAAAAGGGAGGGTGATGGTGTCATTTACTGATTTATATCTTCATGGAAATGTCTGAAAGTGAAAGTGGTCACCACTGACACTGCCCTGGGACCACAGAGGGGACTGGGTCACTCTGTGGTCGATCAAATGTTGGCTCTGGGACCAGCCCCTTCAGGTCGGAACTGTGCATGACGAGGAATGGCGAATGCCCCAGGTCTGCAGGGTGTCAGTACCCTGCGGGCTACCTGCTCCTCTGAATCTGTGCTCATCAGGGACGTGAACACCATCACAACTGTGGCTGACCTGAAAATAAACTCAACTGCCGGAGAGAAAAGATGGAAAGCTTGCTTTTTTCCCCTGTGACCGATCAACTCAGCAGCAGAGACGGAATCGGATTGAAGTCAGCTCCCAAAGAACTCAAATCTTCTAGAAGGTTCTTCGGGCTTATTCATGCCTGCTGGGCTTCTGTTCTCAGAACAGGTGTTCTGTTGGGATGCCTCAGCTCTGAGGGCTGACTGGGAAATGGCTCGCTCACCTGACATCTACACCTGTTTCTGATGTTCCCAGGGTAACCCCAACCCACATATGGGGAGCACTAAGGCGGCTCACCCAGGACTGTCTTTCCCTATATGTCTGCATCTAATGCCTGCCTGCCACATTCTCTGTATGTGACTGGGCAGCAAGTCCTGTTGATCCTGCCTTTTTAATTTTTGAAAATCAATTTTCACTTTCTTTGAAAGGCAGAGAGACAGATGGAGACTCTTCTAGCTGCTGGCTCACTCCCCAAATTACTTCAACAGCTGGGGCTGGACCAGGCCGGAGCCAGGAACCAGGAACTCCATCATGGTCTCCCCGCTGGGTGACAGGGACCTAAGTACTCGAGCCATCACCTGACGCTTTCCAGGATACACATCGGCAGGAAGCTGGATCAGACACGCAGGGGCTGGGACGGGGAAACTGGCGTTCCTGACAGGGGATGCGGGCCTCCCGAGCAGCAGCCCAACTGCCGCAGCACGTGCCAGTCCCTTGATCTTGCTTCTTAAACATCTGGAACCTACAGGGCGGGGGTTTGGCTCAGGAGTTAAGATCCTGCTCGGGATGCCTACATCCCATTCCGGAGTGCCGGGTTCTAGCCTCTGCATTTCCACTTCCAATCCAGCTTCCTGTTAATGTTGTACTTGGGAAGCAGGCTCCTGGAGTCAGCCTGGCCCAGCACCTGCTGTTGTGGGCACCCAGGGAGTGAGTCTGCAGATGGGAGATCTCTGTCTCTCTGCCTTACAAACAATAGTAACTTTAAACAGCAGGGGAGGGGCGGCCATCCAGTTTCATCTCAGGGTTCTCTCCCCTTGGAATCCGCATCTCCACTGCGCGAATGCTCCCCTTGGACAAATCCACGCCTTTGCTCCTGCAGGTGCCCCTGCCTAAGAGACGCTATCTCACGCTTTACTCTGGCTCTGCTGTCCTATCTGTGCCTGTCCCCCAGGGCACTGGGTGCATTTCTGCACCCATGTGTCCATCTCTCCCTCAGGGCAACGATGTCCTCAAGGCAGGGACCCAGGCTGAGTCACACCTCTCTCTCCTGACCTCATAAACCCTCCAGAGCTCATGCAGAAGGAATGGACCGGGACTTGGAGGCACAGAAAAAACCACCTGGACCTACAGTGGGTGGGGTGGGCTCTGATTCTCACCCCTGAGGCCCAAAACTACACTTCTAACCAAAACAAACAAAAAAACCACCAGAAAACAAGACTTTCCTGTCTCAAATTTCACCCAGGGAAGCTGGTGTTGTGGTGCAGGGGGTTAAACCACCACTTGCAACACCGGCACTGGAGTACTGGTTCAAGTCTGGGCTGCACTGCTTCCGACCCAGCTCCCTGCTAACGTGCCTGGCAAGGCGGTGGATGATGGCCCAATTACTTACGCCCCTGCCACCAGCATGGGAGACCTGGATGGAGCTGTAGGCTTCTGGCTTTGCTCTGGCCTGGAATCAGCCACTGTGGCCACTTGGGGAGTAAACCAGTGGATGAGAGATCTGTCTCCTTTTCATCTTCTGTGGCTCTGCCTTTCAAATAAGTCTTAAAAAAGAAAAGAAAAAAAAAGTCTGACCAGGGAATGCAGGGTCTCAGAGTGTTATATCTTAATGTTAGCCGTCGCAAAACACACCGGACACTGTAGTAAGGGAAAGGGTTTATTGGGGAACACCCTACAGACCGGAGTGAAGGGGCAGTGAAGGAAAAAGAGAGAAAGAGAATATAAGATAGAAACAGAGAGGAGAGAAGCTAGCAAGGAGAGAAGATAGAGCAGAGGAGAGAGGAGAGCAGAGCCAAGAGACCAGAGGAGGAGGCTAGAGAGAGAAACCGAGATGGAGCAGGAGAGAAGGGCCAAGAGCCAAGAGACTAGAGGAGGAGGCTGGAGAAAGGAACCGAGAGCGAGCGAGAGCGAGCGAGAGCGAGAGAGAGCGAGAGAGAGCGAGAGAGAGCGCGTGCGCAGGAGAGAAGGGGCAAGAGAGAGCACGTGTTCAGGAACAGGCCCTTTTAAAACTTTGCCTGAGGGCGGGCAGGGAAGCAGGAGCAGCAAATCCCATTAGGATGGGGGTGGAGCCTGGCTCAGGTAGCTGGGCCATTTGGCCACCTGGCTACAACTGCGCCAGTTTCCTAACACAGAGCAAGCGGACAAGACTCCAACCACAGCCCTGTCCTTATTAGACACGCACACTCAGATAAGTCACTTCCCTTGCCCTCAGAACCACGTCTCAACTCACCAGCCGTGCCCCAGGTGACCTGCCCTGCCGATGCCACAAGCCTCCTCTCTGGCCCCCCGTCTCCAACGCTGGCCTATCCTTACTTCCTGAGTGTGCCGGACTCCGGTCCGCCACGGGGCCTTTTGCACTTGCAAGTCTTTCTGCCCAAAAGATTCGCTTTGCCCGGTAACTCAGCCCTCGGGCTTGAGCCGTGAAGCTGCTGATGCAAGGAGCTTCCTGGGGCCACCCTAAAATGAGGCCAGGCCTCGCTGTCTTGTGCTTGGCTGGCACTCTGACCCTCTGCAGATGGGAAGCGTGTGTGTAGCTGGTGATCATTATTATTACTAATACGAATAAGCCTTGATAAGCACTGTGTGCAGGGCCCTGTTCCAAAGTCTCTAAAAGCGGGTTACTGCGCTTCATTCTCATGGTGCCCTCAGGACGCGTGCTAATTACCCCCATTTTCCGGCTGGGGAGGCTGAAGCCCAAGGCAGAAGAGCTGGCGAGTGTTGGAGCCGCTTCTTCAGCCAGCTGACAGCAACAGAGGCCACATGTGGCACTGTCACGGTTGTGTCCCTAGGGTTAAGTGCTAGCACCTGGTGCATTGTGGGTGGTTAAAAAGTATTGATGATCTCAAAGAAACAACACGCTTACTGGGCACCCAGCTCTCGGTTTGTTTGTTTCTTTTAACACATCTGTATCCATTTGAAAGACAGAGAGCCAGCGCTGCGGCTCAATAGGCTAATCCTCTGCCTGCAGCGCCGCCACACAGGGTTCTAGTCCCGGTCGGGGCGCCAGATTCTGTCCTGGTTGCCCCTCTTCCAGTCCAGCTCTCTGCTGTGTCCCGGGAGTGCAGTGGAGGATGGCCCAAGTGCTTGGGCCCTGCACCCAATGGGAGACCAGGAGAAGCACCTGGTTCCTGGCTTTGGATCAGCGCGGTGCACCGGTCACAGCACGCCGGCTGTGGCGGCCATTGGAGGGTGAACCAATGGCAAAAGGAAGACCTTTCTCTCTCTCTCACTGTGCACTCTGTTTAAAAAAAAAAAAGGCAAAGGGAGAGAGAGACAGAGATCTTCCATCTACTGGTTCACATAACAGCTAGGGCTTAGGCAGGTCCAAGTCAGGAGCTCCATCCAGGTCTCCCACATTGGATGGCAGGACTCAAGTATTTGGGACATCATGCACTGCCTTCCCAGGCACATTAGCAGGAAGCTGGATTGTAAGTGGAGCAGGTAGGACTGGAAACAGCATTCTGATATTAGACGCAGGCATCCCAAGCAGCAGCTTAACCTGCTGTTGCACCACAATGCTGCCACCAGATCTTGGTTTCTAAAACCAACCTCTGGAAAAAGAAACAGGGCTCCTTGGAAAAAGGACTCATTGATTCTAGGACAGAGGCAGGAAATACGCAAGATGAGCCTGGGGCACCCCAGAGCGGCAGGAAGTAAGCAAGTGTCCCAAAGGGGAAAACCAAAGGCACACGTTGGCCAGAGTACTTCCAGGAGCCATAAGGGCCAAAGAGCTCCTGATGGCCAGATTGGAACAGTGTGAACAATGAAATACAGAAGCATGAAATCACCCAGGAGTCCACACTGGCATCGTGAAATGGCTGGATAAACTTGATAAATGGAGGAGAGGACATAAACCTCCTATGCAGGACTCCAAATAATCTGCACAGAGATCATAACCCTTCACTCCTTTGATCTTTTTTAAAAAAGATTTATTTATTAATTTGAAAGAGTTACACAAAGAGAGAAAGAGAGAGAGAGAGAGAGAGAGAGAGAGAGAGATCTTCCATCTGCTGGTTCACACCCCAATTGGCCACAATGGCTGGAGCTGTGCTGATCCAGAGCCAGGAGTAGGAGCTTCTTCCAGGTCTCCCATGCGGGTGCAGGGGCCCAAAGACTTGGGCCATCTTCTACTGCTTTCTCAGGCCAGAGCAGACAGCTGGATCGGAAGTGGAGCCACCAGGACTCGAACCGGTACCCATATAGGATGCTGGCACTGCAGGCGGCAGCTTTACCCACTGTGCCACAGAGCCAGCCCCACTCCTTTGATCTTAAGCGCACACAGTAACTTCCTTCCAAAGTGTGCCCTGCGGGACAGGTACTGTGGCACAGCAGATCACACTGCTGCCTGCGATGCCCACATCCCATATCGGGAGAGCCCGATTCAAATTCCGGCTCTTCTACTTTGATCCAGCTTCCTGCTAATGTGCAACCTGGGAGACAGTGGAGGATGGCTCAAGTAGTTGGGCCCTGCCACCCACGTGGGAGACCCAGATTTGGTTCTAGGCTCCTGGCTTCAACCTGGCCCAGCTCTGGGTATTGCAGGCATTTGGGGGGCAAACCAGAAGACGGAAAATATTTGTCTCTCTGCCTTTCAAATAAAGGGGGAAAAATACATATCTAAAATGAGCTGGGGACGGTGCTGTGGCACAGCGGGTAAAGCTGCCAGCTGGAGTGCCAGCATCCCATATGGGCACTGGTTAGAGTCCCGGCTGTTCTGCTTGCGATCCAGCTCTCTGCTATAGCCTGGGAAAGTAGCAGAAGATGGCCCACGTCCTTGGGCCCCTACAGCCACGTGAGAGACCTGGAAGAAGCTCCTGGCTCCTGGCTTTGGATTGGCTCAGCTCCGAATGTTGCAGCCAACTGGGGAGTGAACCAGCGGATGAGAAGATCTTTCTGTCTCTCTGCCTCTGTAACTCTGCTTTTCAAATAAATTAAAAAAAAAAAAATGTTTTTAAAAAATGAGCTTCTGGGCACTGCTTAAAAAAATAAACAGAACAAAACCATCATCTCGGATTTGTTCAGCGGCCTCAACTCCACTAGCTCCTTCTGCAAAAGCCATGGTTGCCACCTTTCCAATCATTCACAATCAACTCTCATGTCCCCTGTACTCTTTCCCTAACTTACTCCTCTTCTTACCATTTTTTTTAAAGAGGAGAGGCAGGGTGGGGGGGAGGTCTTCCATCCGCTGGTTCACCCCCAGATGGCCGCAATGGCCGGAGCTATGCCGACCCAAAGCCAGGAGCCAGGAGCTTCCTCCGGGTCTCCCATACAGCTGCAGGGGACCAAGGACTTGGGTCATCTTCTACTGCCTTCCCAGGCCATAGCAGAGAGCTGGATGGGAAGTGGAGCAGCTGGGACTAGAACCAGCAGCCATATGGGATGCTGGCACTGCAGACTGCGGCTTCACCTGCCACGCCACAGCGCCGGCTCCCTCTTCTTACTTTTTACCACTTAATGTAGAATCCATTTCACTGCTCTTCTCTTTCCCCACCTAACAGTGCATGCTTGAATGCAGTAGCCACTGGCCAACGTGTGACTGTTGAGCCCTGGAAATATCGCCAGTCCAGCTTGAGATGTGCCGTGAGTTTAGAATACACACCAGGGGCCGGCACTGTGGTATAGCAGATTAAACTGCTGCTTGCAGTGACACCAGCATCCCACATCGGTGAGCTGGTTTGACTCCCGGCTGCTTTCCTTCCAATCCCGTTCCCTGCTGATGTGTGTGAAAAAGCAGCAGAAGATGGCCTGATGCTTAGCCCTGCCACTTATGTGGGAGACCCAGATGGAGTTCCTGGCTCTTGACTTCAGACTGGCCCAGACCTGGTTGTTGAGGCCATTTGGGGAGTGAATCAACGAATGGGAGATCTCTTTCTCCCTCTCTGTTGCTCTCCCTTTCAAATAAATAAATAAATCTACAAACAAAAACAAAACAAAAACCCACACTCACTAAATTTTGAAGGCACAGGGGAGAAAAAGAATGCAAAAGATTTCATAATTTTTCACATTGACTACATTTTGGGCACATTAGGTTAAGCAAAAGACATTATTTATTTTTATCTTTTTTAAAAAAGATTTATTTATTTATTTATTTGAAAGAATTACAGAGAGAGAGGGAAAGACAGAGAGAGAGAGACCTTCCATCTGCTGTTCCACTCCCCACACGGCTGTAACGGCCAGGGCAGGGCCAAGCCAAAGCCAGGAGTCAGGATCTTCATCCAGGTCTCCCTCACGGGGAGCAGAGGCCCAAGCACTCGGGCCATCTTCTGCTACTTTTCCCAGACCATCAGTGGGGAGCTGGATCAAAAGTGGAGCAGCCGAGTCTTGAACCAGTATCCATATGAGAGGTTGGCACTGCAGGTGGTGACTTTACTCTCTATGCCACAGCACCAGGCTTCTTCGTTTTATTTAAAAGGTGGAGACAGAGATCTTCCATTCATTCGTTCACTCCGTAAATGCCTGCAACAGGGTTAGGGTTAGGGTTAGGGTTAGACAGGGCCAGACCAGGTGGAAGTCGGGTGCCTGGAACTCCGGGTTTCCCATGTGGGTGGTAGAGATACAAATATCCGAGCTATCGCCTGCTGCCTCCCATGATGTGCAGTGACAGGAAGCTGGATGCAAAGCAGAGCAGCCTGAACTAAACTAGGCATCAAAGTATGGGACATCCCAAGGGGTGACTTAAGATGTTGCATTCAATGCTTGCCCCAAATAAAACATGTTATTTTAAAAATTAACATCACCTACTTCTTTTGCTCTTTTTTTTTAATTAAAAAAAAAAAACTTATTTACTTGATAGGCAGAGGGAGAGGTAGAGGGAAGGAGATCTTCCATCAGCTGGTTCACTTTCCAGATGCTCACAAAGTCTGGGGTGGTCCAGACCGAGGCCAGGAGCATGGGACTCTATCCAGGTCTCCCATGTGGGTGGCGGGGACCCAATTACTTGAGCTATTACTTGGTGCCTCCCAGGGTGTCCATGAGCAGGAAGTCGGCTGGGAGGTGCAGAGTTGCTGGGGACTCCCTCCCAGGTACTCCGATACAGAGGTTCAACCGGCTGTGCCACATCTGTCCTCTTTTACTATAAAGAAAAAAAAAGGAGGGGATAATAACTTAATAACTAAATTTTACAAGCTTCTCACATTTGTGGTTCACTTACATTTCTCCTGGACAGAGCTGATCCAGGATGTTAGCTATTGGAAAAAAAAATTTTTTTTAATTATCCTCTGTGACTTGCATACAGGGGGTATCTCAAAACAAGAAGTGGGAAAGTGGAATTGAGAGGTAAGTTTATTTTGGCGCGAAATGTCTTGAAATCCATGCATGGTTTTCTCATAGCATGCATTTTTGTCCACTCACTGCCCCTACAGGGACTGGCACACACAGCAGGTGCTCAGTACAACTTAAGTGAAGAAACGTGAGGCCCTAACAGCCAGCCCTGCTGGAGCACTTCACCACTTCCCTTGTCCCGCCTCCCCACCGCGCAAGATCAGGAAACTGAGGCCTGGCGAGGTGACGTCAGCCCCTGGCCAACGGCAGCAGTGGGCAACGTCCGGGCCGGGATTCGAACCCGGGTCTTCTCCCCACAGCCAAGGCCCGCCGACCCTTCCTACCTTGCTGGGCGGCAGCTGCAGCGAGGCAGACAGGTGTGAGGCACAAGGCAAGTGCTCGACAAGGAACGCCGCTCCTCGCCCACCACCTCGAGTCGGCCTCCTGGGCTAGGCCCCTACTCGCCCCCTTCGCGGCCATCGCTGGCCACCCGCGTCTCCGCCGGCCTCTGAGCCTTCGCAGGCGGCGCCTACCGGAAGTCCCGCCTCCTCCGCGCGCCCCGGAGCGCAGCGACAGCCAAGCCTGCCAATGAGCGGCGCGCCGTGGCGGACGCAGACCAATAGGCGCGCGCGCCGGGGGGGCGTGTCCGGGCCGCGGGCCGGAGCGGGTCGTGCGCGCTGAGGAGGAGCCGCCGCCGTCGCCGTCGCTGCCGCCGCCGCCACCGCTACCGAGGCCGAGCGGAGCCGTTAGCGCCTCGCCGCAGCCGCCGCCCGCACGTCCCGGAGCAGCCCCGGGCCCGCCCGCCCGCGACCAGGTGAAGCAGGGGGGCTTTTGGAGGCGCCCGGCAGGGTAGGCCGCGGCAGGCCTGCGCTCGCTTGGCCTGGCCTGGCCGCGGGCGCCCGCGGGCCTGCACCGGTCGAGGCCCAGGCCGCGCCGGGGCCTGGAGGGGACGCGCGCGGGCCGCGCCGGGCGGGGCGGGCGGGGGCTGGCCAATGTGGGCGCCGGCGGCAGGCCCCGGGCCGGATTCCTGGGGCGCCGCGAGGGGAACGCGGCGTGGGCACGCGCCTGGGGGCCGGGCTCCGCGGCCGCGGCTCCGGTAGCCTTGGAAGCCCGGGATCCGGGGGCGGGGGAGTGAGGAGAACGCTTTGAGCGCGCAGAGGTCACGGCCCACCGGCTCGCTCCCCTGGGAAATCCCACAGATTCTTTTGTGGCCGTTGTCAGAGGACCGGCGGCCGGCCCGCGGCCCTTTTATAAGTGTGCGAACCCCTTGATCTGCAGGGGAGCCCTTGAGGCGGAAAAAACGTATTTTTTTTGAGCGCCATCTCTTAACAAAGCTGTTCGTGGGGCGTGGGACGTTTGTTTTTGTAAAATGTGTGTGTGTTTAGAACACGAAACTGCACGCAGTTGAACAATGGATGGATGCTCGTCCCTCCTTTTCCGGTGCCCGCTGTGGCGAGGCTTATTAAAACGGTCTTTGATACCTACTGTGTGCCCGGCAGGTGGAGAGGAACTTGGGCACGGCCGTCCCTGGAGGGACAGAGCCGCCGCCGCATCTCCCGCTGAGTGAGTCCTCACGTGGGATTTGGACGGCCAGTGTTCCAGAAATGGGGATGGGATTGACTCCGCAGCGTCCGCACTCGGGATGGTTGGGGTCAGGTCTTGGTTGGCCGGGGCTGCTCTGTGCGTTGTGGGGAGTTGAGAGCATCCCTGGCTTTTACCCTTTAGCGACCCCGCCTCTCCCCTCCCCCAGCGCAAGCATCCAAAATGTCTCCAGACATTGCCAGATGCCTTCCCCCCCAGGGGGTGGGGTCTCTCTTGCTGTCTCACTGAAGTGTCTGATCTTCCAGGAAAAGTTCCTCCAGCCCTCTCTCTGATCCTTTGAGAGGTGTTCCCAAGACCTTGAGATGAACTGTGTTGGGCTTTAGCTACAGAATAGTGAGGAAGGCGGTATGGTGCTGGCCCCCCTAGCGTTGTGCGTGGCCTGGCGCCTGGCAGGAGTCAGCGCCAGGGTTTATTGAGAACTGACTGTGCTTGACTCCAGCCCTCCAGGTAGGTGCTGTTGTAATTTCCATTTTAGAGATGCGGAAACCGAGGTTCAGCTGCGTGGCCTGATGTGCTCTTCTGCTAATGTGGCCAAGGTGGGGTTTGAATTCAGGCTCTCAGACTCAATCTTAACCACAGGGGCCCAGCAGGTGGTGTTTCTGGGGATTCCATTCAGCTGTCATCGAACCGCCACAGGCCAAGCTCTGGCCTGATACCTGCTTTAAAACTACCATTTTGAGGTCCATGGAGAGACTGAGAAGCCTAACATCTCTAAGTGTGCAAGGAAATTGTGTTGAGGTTGAAGCACTGGTTTTGAGGGAGCAGAGTTTTACTTTAGCTGTGTTGAGTCTGAGGCCATAGTGCAGCAAGGGGAAAATGAGCCGGTTAAGAAATTCCTGGCTTCTGCTGCTTGCTTCGCGGCTGTTCTTGCTCCCTGCTGCCATGTCTAGCAAAGTTGGCTTTCCACACCCCCTTGCCAACTGTCTTCTGTCAGGGCAGGTCCGGCAGTGCCACTCCTGATTGCAAATTTTGGACCTGAAAAACAAATTTTCTTGGCCTCTTCAGGTGACTTAAAGGATAAAAATCAGGGCTCCTTAGGCTTGGCTGCCTGTTCTTTCACACTCAGCCCTCCCTCCCTTCCTGACATCATTGTACCAGTGCCCCAGAGTCCAGGCCTCCCTGCTGTCGCGCTCTCTGCCTGGGAGATGCCACTGTCTTCCAGCTAAGGATCACTTCCTTGTGCTCCATGCCCCAGCTCAGAGCCCACTCCCCGTTCCTCTGCCCCCCACAGGCATCAACTTGCCCTTCCCATTCAATTTATGGAATTCACCGCTGAATGGTGAGAGAAGCGCAGTGCCCTCCTTCCGCCCCTAGGTGGCAGGCCTGAAACGGCAGGCCCGACAGGAGGCTGTGGGTCAGAAGACAAGGAAACCAGCGGGTAGAGGGGAAGTGAGTCTTGTTTCTCTCCTTTGAATAACTTTCCCTGTGCCACTGCGTCCTGGGCCCTGTGCTAGGCTCTGGGGAGGTGATGATGTACACTGTGTGTGTGTGTGTGGATCATCTCAGCTCACTAGCCAATGCTGTGACAATTAGGCTCTGGCTGACACAGAGGCCACAGAAGAGGGAGCTGTTAACCCAAGCCGAGGTGGGCACAGACAGCCCAGACTGCCTGCTGGAGGAGATGAAGAGAGAGAGGTGAGGAGGAGTTAGCCAGGGGGAGGGGCTTGGGCATGGATGGGGCCTGTCTCAGCTTGTCCAGGTACACATAGGGTCTGGGACTTTAGGGCAGGAAGGGAGAAGGGAGCCGTGGCGGGGCTACTGCTGCCACTTGCGGGCAGAGGGTTTGGCTGCCACCCTCTGTGGCAGGCCTGGGACACTACTGAGCAGTGTTGGTCACAGAGGGAGTCATTCTGCACACAGAGAGCTTTGTCCCGCCCAGAAAAAGCTGGAGGTGGGCAGAGCTCAACGTCAGAAAACCAATTAGGGGACAGTTGGTTTCCTTTAGAGCATGGGTGAGGGACCTTTTTTCCCTCCACAAAGGTCCATTTAGATGTTTATGATATTCACAATACAAAGTTATCAACTTAAAAATTAGCCTGCTATAGACTATTGGATTTCAAGTCCCACCTGTGGTTGCCTTGGCAGGGTCAGATCAAATGGTTTCACAGGCCTTATACAGCCCTTGGGCTAGACATCGGCCACCCTTGCTTTAGGTCCAGAAAGCTGGTGATGTGATCCAGGGCTGCAGTGCTGGGACAGAGAGGGGACACTTGGGGGAAGGACACAGGGCTCATGGGTTTGGAGGTGTGGAACATGAGGGAGAGAAGACTGGCTGACTCTGGGTCTGAGTGTGACCCTGGAAGCGAGTCAGTCACTGAGAGAAGCCAGAAAACCCCAGAAGGAGCACTTCAGTATGTGAGTGGGCAAGCAAGCATATCATTAGCAGGGAAGGGGCCACAGGTAGTAGCTGCGTCTGCACTGCAGGGCCGTTCACGCCCATGCTCGCCTGTCGTCCTCTACCCAGCACCTCTGTGTGAAGTGACACCTGTAGAGCATGGAGACACACAACCTGACTGCTCAGTCCTTGGAATGGGGAAGCAGGAGAAGCAGGAGGAGTTGCCTCCTCATGGAACTGGGATGCTGAACTGGAGAGAAGAGACCTTGATGTGTACAGTTAGGGAGTGAACAGGTGAAGGGGCTGTCTTGACAGCTTTGGGAGAGCAGGCGCTGAAAGAAATGATTGTCCAGTGCCGGGGTTTGTTTGTCTTTAAAGATTTGTTTTAATGGTTTAAATGACAGTTACAGAGAGAGGTGTTCCATCCTGCTGGTTCACTCCCCAAATGGCTGTGACGGCCAGAACTGAGCCAATCCTAAGCTAGGAGCTTCTTCTAGGTCTCCCACGTGGATGCAGGGGCCCAAGGATTTGGGCCATCCTCTGCTGCTTTCCCAGGTGCATTAGCAGAGAGCTGGATTGGAAGTGGAGCAGCCAGGACTCATATGGGATGCAGGCACCGGAGGCCTGCGCTTTATTTAACTCGCTATGCCACAGCGCTGGCCCCAGGTTTGTTTTTAATGAAAGAGATGGTGTCCAGGCTGCAAGTGTGGACGGGGCAGTGACTGGCCCAAGTGAGTAAAAGGGGCTTTGGAGGCCTGAGAGGACTGGTTTGGCCAGAGTCAGAGAGTTAGAGGTGAGAGGAGAGTCAGAACTTAGAGGTGAATTTAGGAAAGTATGCTGTGGTCACGTGGTAAAGGGCTTCTAGGCCTGAAGGATGCTTGGCTGGGGGAGAGATGAGCACTCAGGAGGCTGTTGTAGCATGGATACATAGCCTAACGCTCAAGACATCCACAGCCCACATCAGAGTCCTGAGTTTGATACCTGGCTCAGGCTCCTGACTCCAGCCAGGAGTGACTTAGCTACCCTTAGGTCTGCTGATGAGCAGTTCCTGCCTATGTGGACCCTGGGAGCAGTGGTGACAGCTCAAGCAGTTGGGTCACCTGCATGGAGACCTGCATTGAGTTTCTAGCTTCGTCCTGGTATAATCTCTGCTGTGGGCACTTAGGGAATGAACCAAATGTTCTCTCTGTCTCTTGTTCTGCTGCCTCTTTTTTTTTTTTTTTTTTTTTTTTTTTTTTTGACAGGCAGAGTGGATAGAGAGAGAGACAGAGAGAAAGGTCTTCCTTTTGCCGTTGGTTCACCCTCCAATGGCCGCCACGGCTGGCGTGCTGTGGCCGGCGCACCGCGCTGATCCGAAGGCAGGAGCCAGGTGCTTCTCCTGGTCTCCCATGGGATGCAGGGCCCAAGCACTTGGGCCATCCTCCACTGCACTCCCGGGCCACAGCAGAGAACTGGCCTGGAAGAGGGGCAATCGGGACAGAATCCGGTGCCCTGACCTGGACTAGAACCCGGTGTGCTGGCGCCGCTAGGTGGAGGATTAGCCTAGTGAACCGCGGCGCCGGCCTCTGTTGCCTCTTAAAAAAATTTTTTTTGAGATGACCCCATAATCACTGGACACCTGGAGGATTGGGACTGGGACTGCTTCTGCATTCTGTATGTCTAAAGCCCATCAGAGCTGGGGAAGGAAGGGCAGGAGAACTCAGAAGTGGCTGGATCCGGTAACCCAACAGAGACCTTTATGCTGAGGAAGGATGCATAGGAGAGGGTTGACAAAGGAAAAGAGTAGTTTGGGGGCTGGTGCTGTGGCATAGCAGGTAAAGCTGCCGCCTGCAGCGCTGGCATCCCATATGGGCGCCAGTTCGAGTCCTGGCTGCTCTACTTCTGATCCAGCTCTCTGCTATGGCCTGGAAAAGCAGCAGAAGATGGCCCAAGTCCTTGGATCCCTGCACCCAGGTGGGAGACCCAGAAAAAGCTCCTGGATCCTGGCTTTGGATCAGTACAGCTCTGGCCATTGCAGCCAACTGGGGAGTGAACCAGCAGATGGAAGACCTCTCTCTCTTTCTCTCTGCCTCTCCTTCTCTCTCTAACTCTGACTTTCAAATAAATAAATAAATCTTTAAAAAGAGAAATAATAAAGCTTTAAAAAAAAAAAAAGGAAAAGAGCAGTTTGGAGGGAAAGGACAAGTTTGTGTCCAGAGACGCAGAGTTTGAAATAATTGTGAAGCAGGGAGGCTGTGTAGCAGTCGGTTTGCCAAGAAGTGACAAGGAAGGGTAGGCGCTATGGTGCAGCAAGTTAAAGCCCCGGCCTGCAGCACCGGCATCCTTTATGGGCTCCAGTTCGAGTCCCAGCTGCTCCTCTTCCAATCCAGCTCTCTACTGTGGCCTGGGAAAGGAGTGGAAGATGACCCAGGTCCTTGGGCCCCTGCACCTGCGTGGGAGACCCGGAGGAAGTTCCTGGCTTTGGATTGGTGCAGCTCCGGCCGCTGTGTCCATCTGGGGAGTGAACCAGCAAAAGGAAGACCTTTCTCTCTGTCTCTTCCTCTCACTGTCTGTAACTCTACCTCTCAAATAAATAAATAAAATCTTAAAAAAAAAAAAAAAAAGTGACGGCGATCTAAAGAAGGCTGATGGCAGAGAGATGGGGCAGGGTCACAGATGCAGCGTAGAGGTCTGGCTGCCAGAACCTGGTCCCTGTCCAGGCGTGAGGGATGGAGAGAGGTGACTTGGGGGCAGGCGTGGATGTGCCACCCTCTGAAGTAATTCAGGGGAAAGAGAGGTTTGCAGAGGGAATGAGGACAGAGGGCACACGATGAGGGATGGGGAGGTCAGGGAAACACATTGGCCTTGCTTTGTTGATGAAGGAAGTGAGGGTCAGGTCCTTGGCTTACCAGGCCCTGGTAGCAGGTGGCCTCCCCAATTTGTGGACGAGGGAACCGGAGGTCAGGGGAGGGAAGTGGCTTCGCTGCCCTTAGGTCTGCTGATGAGCAGTGTGGGTGGTGTCAGAGCAGAGCTCAGGCTTGCCAGACGCTGGAGCCTGTGTCCTGCCTGCCGTGCCTTATTGCTTTACACTTCTGTGTGAGTCTCTGAGGGGTCTTGACTGGCCAGAAAGAAGCTGGAACTTGAAATGGGATTCAGCTGATTGGGTCCCCTTAAACTGAGCTGGACCAGGTGTTGGCTGCACCTAACCTGCTTTTCCTGCAGGCTTCTCAGCCTGCCTGTTATGGAATTGTTGTGACTTCGCTGTCTCTGCCATGGGCGGGGGCCAGTAGGGATCACTGTGCACCGTGTCCACCTGAATCCTCACCTCGCCTTGTCTTGCCAGATATAATTGGGTCGGGCGTTATTTTCAGTTTTTGCTGGCACCAGAGCATTTCCTGGCTGACTTACTAGGACTTTTATCTTGATGACTGAGAATTTTACATCTGGAAAGGTCCTTAGAGATAATCAGATGATGTGTACGGTTTGAGAGTTGAGCCTGAAGATATATTCGACTGCTCTGGCTCCACTCACTTAGAGAGAACACAGACTCCATCCCTATAAAATGAGACGATGAGGAAGCCCGTCTCACTGCAGACACACGTACAGCTCCGTGCATCGTTACGTCCTGTCTTGAGTCACACACAGCTCTCCCTCTAGATGTGGTCGGTGTTCTGCAGGCATGGACATCACTGCAATGGGATTGAATCCTCTGGGAGGTCCCCCAAGCAAGCCTCCTCCCTGACACCTGCAGCCAGTGGTAGGGTTCCTGGATCAGCAGATGCTTTTTGCTAAGCCCAAAGTTTCCCTTTTTGCTCCCTGCACTTGACTTTGATTCTTTGGGATGGTGCTTATTGATGATCCTAAAGTAAAGTACAGAGTATGTAACTGGAATGTCAGGATAATTTCCAGCTGCCCTCTGTAATGTAAAAGAAATACACCAAACAGATGTGTTTGAATCAGAGAGCCAGCGGCCCTTCACCTGTGTGATGTACACTGGGACTACCTGGGGACAGTGGTGGAGCCGCAGCCCTTCAGGGTGTAAAGCAGATAATGAGAACTCAGAGTGATGAGGGCAATAGTAAAGCTTTACACGAGTGGTCCAGAGGTGCCAAGAACTAGAGCAACCTGTTGTCCTGGGAGAAGGTGACTCTTGAAAGACGAGTCAGAAGGTGAAGGAGAGGGTGGCTGTGTCCTGCACAGCGGTCAGCTGAAACAAAGCCCTGACCTGGGGAGCTGGGACAGGCTGGGTAGAAGCTGGCTTGGGGGATGGGGAAGACAGGCAGGGAAACCCAGTGGGAGCCCGATTGCCAAGCATCTCTTGTCTCTTCCTTGGGGGAATGCTCTGTAGTGACAACTGCAGCCTGATCCTGCCATTTATTAACAGTGGGACCTCCGCACCTCAGTGGGCAGTGACCCCCCCTGGCCAGAGGGACCCAGTGGTTGTCTCGGAGGAGTCTGCAGGCCTTCTTGTGGAGCAGGCAGAGGCAGGGACCACCTAGGAGTCATTGATAATTAAGTGACGACTTGGCCCGGTGGTGGTTGGAGCCCATGGGCACCAAAGCTTGTGAGTCCGGGCTGAGAGAGGCAGATTTGGGACAGGTGAGGGAAAAGTCCCCACAGAGAAGGGTAGATGGCTCTGGCCCACCATGAAGCTGTGCTTTGCGGGGCTTAGTTTCTCCACTGTTGCTACTGGATGGTGAACTTGGCCTGCGGCAGGCTGCTCAGCCTTGAGTGAGCATGGAGAAGGCTGCCTGCTGTGGAACAAGACGGCAAAGCAGAAGTTCCCTTCCTAAATCCTTATGAATTTGTGTGTTACTATGCATAGGGGAAAACTCATTCTTTTTTTAAAAAAAATATTTATTTGAAAGGCAGAGTTACAGAGAGGGAAAGACAGAAGTCTTCCATCCGCTGGTTCACTCCCCAAATGGCTGCTACAGCTGGGGCTGTGCCAGGCTGAAGCCAGGAGCTTCTTCTAGGTCTCCCGCTGGTTCACTCCCCAAATGGCTGCTACAGCTGGGGCTGTGCCAGACTGAAGCCAGGAGCTTCTTCATGTCTCCTGCTGGTTCACTCCCCAAATGGCTGCTACAGCTGGGGCTGTGCCAGGCTGAAGCCAGGAGCTTCTTCCAGGTCTCCCACACGGGCGCAGTTCTGCTGCTGCTTTCTCAGGCTTAGGGAACTGGATTGGAAGTGGAGCAGCTGAGACTGGACCTGTCACCCATATGGGATGCCAGCACTTGAGGCGGTAGATTTACCTGCTACCTCACAATGCTGAGCCTGAAAATTCACACCTTTTGGTTCAGAGTTCTTTAAATTTTGGCAAGTGTATAAAGTCACATGTCTACCACCGCCAAGATACTGGAAAGTTCTATCAAAAGCTTGTGCATGGCCGGCGCCGCGGCTCAATGGGCTGATCCTCCGCCTGCGGCATCGGCACCCTGGGTTCTAGTCCTGGTCGGGGCGCCGGATTCTGTCCCAGTTGCCCCTCTTCCAGGCCAGCTCTCTGCTGTGTCCAGGGAGTGCAGTGGAGGATGGCCCAAGTGCTTGGGCCCTGCACCCCATGGGAGACCAGGAGAAGCACCTGGCTCCTGGCTTCGGATCAGCTTGGTGAGACAGCCGCGGCACGCCAGCTGCAGCGGCCATTGGAGGGTGAACCAGCGGTAAAGGAAGACCTTTCTCTCTGTCTCTCTCACTGTCCACTCTGCCTGTCAACAACAACAACAAAAAAAGCTTGTGCTGCCGTGGTATAATTAACCCGTCCCCTCAATCCCTACCAGCCCAGATCAGTCCTTGTGGAGATGCTCCTAGCCTCATAAGGGCACTCTGAGAAACCGGGTGTTAGCCTGAAGTTGGGCAGAATCATCTGCACAGCCTGTTTGATAATAAAGTGTTGAGTATCCCACTTACACGCACAGATGGACAGACGCTTTGTAGACATGACTGGATGCCAGAGCACAAAGCACCATGTGCAGAAAATACTGGCAATACTGTGCCGTGCGGGCTGTGCCCTCAGTGATGCGGGGCTGCCTGGCAGGGCCAGGGGGGACCATACGGCACATCACCAGCCCAAAAGGTCAGACTCCAGAACTGCATACCACATCCGCACCTTTGTGAAGGTAAGAATCCCTGAGTTGGGGGCCAGCTGTAATTTTGCCCTTTCTAGAACGTCAGAGAAGTGGAATCACATAGCATGTGGCCTGCTAAGTCTTGTTCCTTTTAGTTGGCAAAATGTATTTGCGATGCACACAAGTGGCCTGACTTGTTGGTACTTTTGTTACTGTTGAGTAGTATTCCCTTGTGTGGTATACTGGTTTATCCTGAACAACTTGAAGAACAGTTCGGTTATTGTGGTTCAGGACAGTTATGAGTAAACCTGCTGACTAGGTTTGTGTACAAAGAGAGGTTTTCACTTCTCTAGTGTCAACACTAGTTGTAGGATTTCCAGGTCACATACTAAGTGTGTTTAGCTATTAAAACTGCTCATCTGGGGACTGGCCTTACAGCACATGGGTAAAGCTGCGTCCTGTGATGCCAACATCCCATTTGTGTGCTGATTTGTGTCCTGGCTGCTCCATTTCTAATCCAGCTCTCTGCTAATGGCCTGAGAAAAGCAGTGGAAGATGGCCCAGCTGTTTAGACCCCTGCCACCCATGTGGGAGACCTAGTTGAAGTGCCTGGCTTCAGCTAAGTAGGGGCCAGTGCTGTGTTGTAGAGGGTAAAGCCATTGCCTGCAGCCCTGGCATCCCATATGAGCTCTGGTTCGAGTCCCAGCTGCTCTGCTTCCAGTCCAGTTCTCTGCTGTGGCTTGGGAAAGCAGTAGAAGATGGCCCAAGTCCTTGGGACCCTGCACCCACGTAGGAGACCTGGAAGAAGCTCCTGGATCCTGGCTTCAGATTGGCCTAGCTCCAGCTGTTGCAGCCATTTGGGGAGTGAACCAGTGGATGGAAGACCTCCCTCTTGCGTGCTCACATGTTCGCTCTCGCGCGCGCGCGCGCTCTCTCTCGCCTCTGCCTCTGCCTCTCTGTAACTCTGCCTTTCAAATAAATAAGTAAATTTTAAAATAACTAAACTGATAAATATGTGTTTTAAAAAACCACAAAAAAAAAACCCTGCTAGTCTGTTTTCCAAAGTGGTTAATATCTTTGCATTCTCACCAGCAGTGCCCTGGTTTCTCCACATCCTCCCAGCACTTGGCATTGTCTGTTTTGTAGTTGTTTGGTTTGTCTTATTTTGTCTTAGCCATTCTAACAGGCAGCGGTGGTATCTCAGTGTGCTTTTAATTTGCATTTTCTCAGTGCCCAATGATTTGAGCATGTTTTTATGCGCCTGTTTGCCGTCCTTATGTCATCTGGGGTGCTGTGTCTATTCAGATCTTTGTCTTTTTTAAATTGAGGTTTCTTACAGTTACCTTTTAAGAATGTTAAAAAAAAGTTCTAATTGCAAGTACTTTCTGTAAATACTTTGTCCAGTCTATGGGTTTTAATTTTAGCACTCTCTCAGAGCTAAAGTTTTAAATTATTATGAAATAAAATCTGTCAGTTTTTTAAAATTGGGGTGGGCATCTTGGTGTTATATCTAAGGCATCTTTGCCTTTCCCAGTGTTGCAAAGATGGTCTCCTAGAAATTTTTTGTTTCTACATTTCAGAACAGAGGTCAGCTACCTTTTTTGTCAAGAGCCAGATGGTACATAATATTTTTGGTTATGTGGGCAATACGGTTGTTACTGCTCAGCTCTGTCATTGTTGCACAAGACCAGCCAATATGTAAACAACTGAGAGTAGCTGTTTTCCAATAAAACTTTATTTGTAAAAGCAGGCAGTGGACCAGACTTGTGGCTCAGGCCATGGTGTGCAGACCTCTGTTCTAGGGGTCCACTTTTACCCAGCATAGAGGCTCCTCCCATTCTGGACAGTAAAAACAGGGTGATTGTTCACTCATCACTTCCGGGGTGGAAGAGTAGATGCTTGACCTTAGAGAAAGGTCTTAGCGTGAAGAAAGGTAGAGATAAAGAAAAAAGGGAAGAAGAAATATGTGAACTTGAGCAAACTTCAGTGTGCATTTTGAATTTTTCAGAGTTAAACCTCTTATACTCTGAATCAGGCATCAGTGAATGTTTTTGTTTGTTTTTGAGCTGATGATCTATTTTAAAATCTCATGCCACAGTCGGTTTAGCAGATTCTCAAGAGTTTTTTGGGATCAAACTCTTTAGCACTTTCTGCTGAAAACTGACACTTAGCCTTCCCCCATTAATGTGCATTTAGAGGGTGTCTGGGCTTGTGCTTTTTTAGCCGTGGGGCAGTGTGTTCCCTGTACATATTTACCTGCAAATGTGTGATTGGTAGAACGGATTTCTATAGTTGTAGTCACTGGGTAGGTACTGCCAACCTGTCCTCAGAAATGTTGTACTTCTCACACTCCTGTCAGTGGTGTGTGAGAGGGTTCTCTCCTTCTCCCCATGCTGAATTTTATTCCATCTGACTGACTGGCAAAAGTAACATTTTATTTTGCATCTTCCACATTGCTTGTGAAAGTGAGCTTCTGTTGTGTGTTTATTGGCCATTTGAATTGCTGGCATCTGTGTCGTATTATCTCATGAGTTACTCTGAATCGAGTTTTCTGAGCCTCAGCAGCACTGATATTGTGGGGCTGGGTAATCCTGGTCACGGGGGCCGTCCTCTGCCTGAAGAGTATCTCTATCTAGTTTTTTTTATACTCTTTTTTTATAAAATATTTATTTGAAAGGCAGAGTTAGAGAGAGAGCGAGAGAACAAGAAAGACATAGAGAGATCTCCCATCTGCTTTTTCACTCCTCCAATGGCTGCAACAGCTGGGACTGGGTCAGGGCCAGGCAAAAGCCAGGAGCTGCGAACTTCTTCCAAGTAGGTACAGGTGCCCAAGGTATTGGGCCATCCTCCATTGGTTTCCCAGGTGCATTAGCAAGGAGCTGGATCGAAAGTGGAGTAGCCAGTACTTGAACCAGTGCCCATATTGGATGCTGACACTACAGGCATCCTTTACCTGCTGCTGCTACACAGTGCCGGCCCCCTGCAGAATATTTAACCGGATCGCCAGCCTCTACCTACCAGGAGCCAACAGCGCATCACCAGCCACGATATCCAAAAATGTCTCTAGACATTGCCCAGTGTCTCCTGGGGGAGCAGAACCGACCAGTGTGGGAACCATTGATCTAAATATTAAAACACAGAGCAAACGTTTTCTCCCAGTCTCTTGCTGCTTGTTTTCATTTATGATGCCTTTTGCCACACAGAAGTTTCTAATTTTGTGGAGTCTGACTTTCTAGTCTTCTGTGGCTTTCAGTGCTAATCTGCTTTATAAAGAGTCGGGCACATAGAACATCCTCAAATAAGTAACAAATGCTGGGAAATTGTACTCATTTTGCAAGTGGTATGAGAGTAGGAGGGTAGGAAGGACCTGAATGTTTTCACCAGGAAAAAAGAAACCAGACCTCATTCTTCTCTCAGCATTGACTTGGGGTAGGTGGGAAATCTTTGTGCAAGAAGTGTTCACCTATTTATGTGTCTGTTGGCAAGAGTATTTAAAATTTTTAATTCAAGAAGCAGAGACAGAGAGATGAATAGAGAGAGCTCCCATCCACTGGTTCACTCCCCAAATGCCCACAATAGCCAGGACTGGGCCAGGCTGAACCCTAGAGCTGGGAACTCCAGCAAGTGGTGCAGGCTTAACTTCGTTTGCCATAATGCCTGTCCCAAAGCCATTTTTAAAGAGGGACAGAGCCCCATGACCATGGGCACTGGGTTTTCAAACATGATGCAGAACTGAGTGACAGAGATCTGGAGAAAGTGGTGGCTGCCTGCTCATGCCCCCAGGCCGGTAGGCACCTGCGTTTAGAGGCAGGGAGGGACATGGGACCACTTAGGTGAGGCTGCTGTATAGCAGTCTCTGTGAGCACATGAGGTGTGCTGTGGAGCTCTCTGCTGCATTGACGCAGGTCCATGGAGACTGGAGCCAGCTGTGAGGACCAGGCCCACAGCCAGGAGAGGGGCCCAAATTGTCCTGCTCACTTGCTGTGTCCTTGGGTACAGAGGACCTTTGCCTGCCCACCCAGTGACAGCCAAGGTCTCAGGCTTGGGGGTACAAAGAGCACCCATTCTCCAGCTGAATTGACGTGAAGGGCTTGTGTTACGGAGCAGGAGTTAATGGCAGGTTCCTTTGCAGCCCTCAGTGAGAATGGCTGAACTTAGAGTCATTCTGCTTGTCAGTAGATTTTATTTTTTAGAGTGGTTTTAGGTTTTCAGAAAAACTGTAAAGAAGCTATAGTGAGTTCCTACAGACCCCTCCCCTAACAAAAACACAATTCCCTCTATTATATCTTTGTGTGATGCATTTCTTTTAATTGATAAACTGATGTTGACATATGTTAGGGTTCACTCCTTGTGTTGTACCATCTGTGGGTTTTGACAAATGTGTAATGCCTTGCATCCACCATTAAAGTATCACAATATTTTTGCCGCCCTAAAAATGCCACATGTGCCTGTTGCTGGCAACCATTGATATCTGTCTATGGTTTTCCCGGAAGTTTATGTAGCTGGACTCATCCCTGTGTGTGACTTCCCAAACTGCTTTCTTCTGCTCAACAATATGCATTTAAAGTTCTTCTGTATTTTTTTTTTTTTAAGATTTATTTATTTACTTCAAAGGCAGAGTCACAGGGAGAGAGAGAAATCAGTCTTCCATCTGCTGGTTGGTTCACTCCTTAGATGGCTGTAACAGCCATGGCCAGGCCAAAGACAGGAGCCAGGAGCTTCATCCAGGTCTCCTACAAGGGTGCAGGGGGCCCAAGCACTTGGCCATCTTATGCTGCTTTCTCAAGGCATTAGCAGGGAGCTGGATTGGAAGAGGAGCAGCTGGGACTCAAACCTGGTATTCATGTGGGATGCTAGCGCCACAGGCAGCAGTTTAACCCACTGCACCATAGCACCGGTCCTTCTTCTGTATCCTTTTTATTATGGGATCAAACTTCATTTTATGGCTGTGCTATGCCAGGGTACTGTAGAGAAATGGAATGAAGTTTATTCTGATGTAAAAATATTCTGAAATCCATCATACATGAGGCCTTTTGATAAGCTCATGGAAAATGCATAATGTGAACTAGCTACATATGAATTTCAGTTGTTTATTTACCAAAATAAACTTAACCTTTCTTTTCCACGACTTTTTAAAGTACTGATGTACAAGTGGAGTTTATTTATTAGTCCGCCAACTGAAGGACACCTTGGTAGCTTCAAGCATTTGGCTCTGTGGATAACGCTGCCATAGACATGTGGCCTTAATTTAAACTTAGAGCTTCTGGGGTGGGAGTTTGGCCCAGTAGTTAAGATGCATATATGCAGTCGGCGCTTTGGTGTAGCAGGTAAAGCTGCCTGCAGTGCCGGCGTCCCATATGGGCACCAGTTTGAATCTCAGCTGCTCCACTTTCAATCCAGGTCTCTGCTGTGGCCTGGGAAAGCAGTAGAAGATGGGCCAAGTCCTTGGGCCCTTGTACCTGCATGGGGGACCTGGAAGAAATTCCTGGCTTCTGGCTTTGGATCAGTGCTACTCCAAGGGTTACGGACTTCTAGGGAGTAAACCAGCGGATGGAAGACCTTTCTTTCTCTGCCTCTGCCTCTGCCTCTTTGCAGCTCTGTCTTTCAAATAAATAAAAAAAAAATCTTTTCTTTTAAAAAAAAAAAAAAAAGATGCCCACATCCTGTATTGGAGTGCCTGGGTTCAAGTCCTCCAGTCCACTCCTAATTCCAGCTTCCTGCTAACGCACTTGTAGAACAATAGGTGATGGCTCAAGCACTTAGGTCCCTGCCACCCATGTGGGAGACCTGGATTGAGTTTGATGTGGCTCAGCCCTGGCTGTTGTGGGCATTTGAGAGTGAATCCATGGGTAGGAGTTCTGCCTCTCATTTTTATATATATATATATATATATATATATATATACACACACACACACACACACACACACACATAAAAAGAATTTTCCAAGTACAAATGTAGTCATTAGTTTTGCCTTCATATAGTACATTGTGAACATTTGGAATTTACTTCATTTTTTTTTCTTTGCAGATTTTTAAAAAATACAATGTCTAATGGTTATGAAGACCACATGGCTGAAGACTGCAGGGACGACATTGGGAGAACGAACCTAATTGTCAACTACCTCCCTCAGAACATGACCCAGGAGGAGCTGCGGAGTCTGTTCAGCAGCATTGGCGAGGTTGAATCTGCAAAGCTCATTCGGGATAAAGTAGCAGGTAAAGAACTCACCGTGCAGCGTGGTGGCTCTGTGGCAGTTCTTGGTGATGGCTGTGACGTTCCTATCTATGTCCAGCCCTGTTTTTCCACTGCCCTGATGTAAGATCAGACATATGTTCTCTAAAGAGGAAAAACCATTTGTGAGACAGAGCCCATGCATAATGTCAGGAAGAGAGGGGAAATGATGAGCCCCAGACATAGGGACCACTCTGAGAGCTGGAAGGGACCAGAGGACCACGGCCTGATCTGGCTTGGTTTGTACACGTTGGTTAAGTGCCATGTGTGCAAGAGATCCTGGTGATGGACCTGTGCCTGCCTGCTGAGGTCCCCATTCATGGTCAGGCCTATAGTGGGATGCTGAGTCCTCTGAGGGCACCCCTCATTACATTTGGGCCGCTGTGTTCACTGTCACACTGTCAGCTTGAACTTGAGGGCAAGAGCCCAGCAGCTGAAGGCCTTGCTCTTGTGGTCCCTGTAAGTGTGACTTCTGGGCCTCTGTCCCCATTTGCAGTGTGGGGTAGTGGGCCTTCCCTCATGATATGCCCACCTCCTGGTACCTTGAGACTGCACTTTGTGAGAGTCTGGCTCTCTGAAGAAACTATCAGAGGCTCCCAGCACTGCCCCCTCTTACCTGCCCGAGAGGAACATGGGAGGTACTGCTGCCTCTTCCTGTCCTTCTCTGGGAGTGTTGGCTGCCACGTTGGTGGTTGGGACTAATTCCCTATCCTGGAAACCAATTTGAAAAGTTTTCTTTCTTTTTTTTTTTTTTCTTTCTTAATATCTATTTATTTGGAAGTCAGAAAGAGATTGATCTTCTATCTGCTGGTTCACTCCTTAAATGGCTGCAACAGCCAGAGCTGGACCAGGCTGAAGCCAGGAGCTCAGAGCTCCTTCTGAGTTTCCCATGTGGTTGCAGGGGCCCAAGGACTTGGACCATCTTCTGCTTTCCCAAGCACATTAGCAGGGAACTAGATCAGAAGTGGAGCAGGCTGGTGCCGCGGCTCAATAGGCTAATCCTCTGCCTTGTGGCGCTGGCACACCAGGTTCTAGTACCGGTCAGGGCGCTGGATTTTGTCCCAGTTGCCCCTCTTCCAGGCCAGCTCTCTGCTGTGGCCCGGGAGGGCAGAGGAGGATGGCCCAAGTTCTTGGGCCCTGCACCCGCATGGGAGACCAGGAGAAGCACCTGGCTCCTGGCTTCGGATCAGCGCGGTGCGCCAGCTGCAGCACGCCGGCCACAGTGGCCATTGGAGGGTGAACCAATGGTAAAGGAAGACCTTTCTCTCTCTCTCTGTCTCTCTCTCACTGTCCACTTTGCCTGTCCAAAAAAAAAAAAAAAAAAAGTGGAGAAGTAGAGCAGCCAGGACTCAAAGCAGTGCCCATATGGGATGCTGGCATTGCAGGCTCTCTGTCACAGCGCAGGCCCCTCAGAGTTTTTAAAGAGAATAAAAAGGTTTTACTATGGAAAGTTTCACATTTGTGTAAACAAAGAGTAATAATTGAACCTGATGTACCCATCGTTCTACTCCATCAGCCTTCAGTGTTTTCCCAGTAAGGCAAAGACACTTGAACTTGGGATGGCTCCTATAGAGGCTTATGACTTATGGCTCCTATAGAGGCTATGGGGAATTAGTTATCAGCCAGGGTCTCTGAACCCAAAAGTCTTCTCCCATTCCAATTCAGAGAGCCTGTGACTTAACGTCTCCTGGAGAGGAACTGTAGATAATACACAGTTGACCAGTGTGAAAATGTTTCCTGTTCCAGGAAGTCATCCTGAATAAGAGAGTCCTGTTCAGAAGGGTATTAAAATTCCACTGTGCCATTGACGAGTCTCGCCTTTCTCTTCTTCCAAGCTGGTGGGAGGGAATTTTTAGCCCTGCTGTGAGGTTCCTGAGTGCTGGAGCCTGATTTCGCAAGCATTGCTAGCATTTTACCGTTTTGTCTGTTGGCTTCTTCTGGTTTTCAGAGTAATGTGAGCTGTACTAACAGAACACCTAGATTTAGTAGCATCCATCTGGAGAGACAGAGATTTTCCATTTGCTGGCTCACTCCCCAAATGGCCACAACAGCTAGGGCTGGTCCATGCTGAAGCCAGGAGCCTGGGACTCTAGCCAGATTGCCCATGTAGGTAGTAGGGCCCCAAGTACTTGCCATCTTCTGCTCTTCCAGGCATGGTAGCAGGGAGTGAGATTGAAAGTGAAGTAGCTGGTACTTGAACTGACACTCACAGGGGATGCTGGCATTGGAGGCCACAGCTTAACCTGCTGTGATGTAATACCAGCCCTGAGAGCTGATTTTGAGAACCCCGGAAGGAAACAGAAGTGGAGTTTGGAAGTCAGTTGCACCCAGAGACAAGCTTTCTCCTTTCTCAGTAATAGTGTGCCAGGAGTTTAGAGGAGGCATGTCTGGCCATGTCTCAGCTCAGAATTATGCTCATGGCTCTCTCCAAGGAGGGAAGGAGCTTTATGAAAAGACTTCCTGCAGCACCACTTTTGTCATCCTGTCTCCAACGTGTGGCAACTTCTCATTTGCTTCTCCTGGGTTGTAGCCTTACTTTCTGCCGCCTGTTCATTTTTGCTTCTCTCTCTCTCAAGATTATTAATTTGAAAGGCAGAGTGACAGTGAGAGGTCTTTCATCTGCTGGTTCATTCCCCAAATGGCCACAACAGTTAGGTCTGGGTCAGGCTAAAGCCAGGAGCCCTGAACTCCATACGGGCCCCCATGTGGGTGGCAGGGGTCCAAGTACTTGAGCCCGTGCCTGCTGCCTCCTAGGTGTGTTAGCAGGAAGCTGGATTGGAAACAGAGTAGCCAGGACTCAGGCCATTTGTCTTTTTATGACACTGCTGTAGCGAAACCCTTGCCTACTGTTGTTCTTGGCCAAACTTGGGCTGCATACCCTTCCTCCACCCAACCAGCGAGCAGCGTGTTGCATCGAGTCCTCAGCCCCACTCAGCTCACAGCCTGGGTGTAATGCCCCTGTAGTAGCTCTTCCCGTGTGGCCTCACCCTCAGCTGATGGCTGCCTCTGAGTTGTCTCTACTGTGGCCTTGTCCCTTCTGCCTGCCTGGCTTCCCAGGACCCGTGTGAGAACCCACTTTCCCTGGGTCTCCGCAGGGTTCCCCATTGATACTCAGACATGCTCCATCTCTGCTGGTTTTTAAGATTTATTTATTTGAAAAGCAGAGTTACAGAGAGGCAGAGAAAGAGAAGTCTTCCATCCTCTGGTTCACTCCCCAAATGGCCACAATAGCTGGAGCTGGGCTGATCCAGAGCCAGGAGCCTCTTCCAGGTTTCCCACATGGATACAGGGGCCCAAGGACTTGGGCCATCTTCTACTGCTTTTCCCAGGCCATAGAGCTGGAAGGGAAGTGGAGCAGCCGGGACTCAAACCGGCGTCCATTTGGGATGCGGGCACTGCAGGTGCGGCTTTCCTACCCCATCTCTGCTGTATTTAAAAGAACCCTTTCTACACTCCCTGACTTTGGCCCAGGGTTTCCCCACCACGGCCAGCGCCGCTGACATGCAGCCTGGACCATCCCTACTAGGAGCAGCATCCCCGAGTCCACCACTGCTTCCCAGCAGCACCTTCCCGAGCTTCCACAGCCCGTCCCCACACACTGCCACTGCCGGGGAGGCAGGATGGCCCCCTCCTGACAGCTCTGTTCTCTCTCTTTTTTTTTTTTTTTTTTTTAAGATTTTATTTATTTGAGAGGTAGAGTTTGAGAGAGAGGGAGAGACGGAGAGGGAGGTTTTTGTCCACTGGTTCACTCCCCAAATGGCTGCAATGGCTGGAGCTGCGCCAATCCAAAGCCAGGATCCAGGAGCTTCCTACAGGTCTCCCGTGCAGGTGCAGGGGCCCAAGGACTTGGGCCATCTTCTGCTGATTTCCCAGGCCATAGCAGAGAGCTGGATTGGAAGTGGAGCAGCCAGGACTTGAACCGGCACCCATATGAGATGCTGGTACTGCAGGCGGCAGCTGTACCTGCTATGCTACAGTGCCAGCCCCAGGAACTCTGTTCTCCCATTCTCTTCTCCTGGCTTTGTACACTGGGCTCTGTCCAGCTCCCCCTTTTCCCAGCCTATCACTTAGGCAGTCCTCAGGGTTAGTCCACGGCCCCATTCTCCCAAAGCCTGCCCTTGGAGTGAGTGAGGTCACCTTGTGTCTCACGTGCACCCTCAGTTGGCTGTCTCTCCTTTCAGCAGAGGCTCTCCAAACCCACACTCCAGTTCAGTGTGTTCCAGACAGACTTAACTCTCCTGCAAGCCAGCCATGTGTCCCAGTGTCCACATCCTGCAGATGGCACCGTTGCCCCTCAGTGGCTCTGCTCAGAAATCAGTAGTGCTCTTCTCCAGGGCGTTTCTTCTGCCCTTCGCTTCCTTCCCTCGCCCCGCCCACCACCGCCTTGTCCTGCATTCTTACCCTGGCCTCTGCAGTGGCTTCCTCCAGAGCGTTCTCTTCCAGCGCTCTCCTCTCAAACCCTCGGGCCCGGGTTGCATTCCGGGACCCCAGCCAGTCAGCCTTCATTGCGGGGCTTGTAGGTTCCATGGCAACCAGGAGACCTGCACCACAGGGTTGTGTGCCACACAGAGGTGGAACTTTGTTGTCCAGTCTGTTGGTATAGGTCACAGAGGCAGGGGCCTTAGTAATTGTGGCCCCAGACATAGCCGTGGTGTTTGCTCAGTGAGTGAATGCATGTTGCGGCAGTGACTGGTGCTGGCGACTGGGGGAGAGCACAGGTCAGCACGGACATTCATTCATTCAGCAAATATTGAGCGCCAACATTGAACTGGGCAGTGGTGTGTGCTGGTATCAGAGACTGATAAGAGTGCTTGGGGTGCCAGGCCTCAGCCCTGTGTCGAGGATAGGGTGCTTGTTCTTGCACAGGCACTAATTAGCCTAATGGGGCCGCTGCAGAGTCATCCATGCTGCCCGGTGCCTTCCTGTGCAGCCCTGCTTTGTTCACTGGTGTCTGGTCTCATGTGTGGCCCACAGGGGTCAGAAGTCAGCTGTCCACCTGTCAATGCTGGCCACTAGGTTCCCAGCCTGGCACAGATGTCTGTTCACTGATGGTGTCCTAGAAAGTTCCTAGACGTGAGCGTGCACCTCCTGAGAGATCCTGGTCCTTGTCACCACTTCCCCTATCCTCCCCCAAGCCCTGCCAGCCCTAGGCCCAGCGGGATTTCTCATCTCTGCCGGTCTAATGGGGAGCACAGGACATCTGGCTGTGGTAGTGCTCCACGTTGTTTTCATCTCTTTACTGCCTGGCTATACTGATTTTATAAATACCCCTCTTTTCTTTGCCCATTGTCTTGCTTTTGGAGGCCTTTGCTGTTTCTCACTGCCTTGTTAAATCACTGTCCATCCCCCTCCCCCGCTGCCCCAAGCCCTGAGACCCAGTCTTTGTCTGAGAAGTCTTCTTTCCAGCCCCTGTAGACATTTTTTTTTTTTTTTGGACAGGCAGAGTGGACAGTGAGAGAGAGAGACAGAGAGAAAGGTCTTCCTTTACCGTTGGTTCACCCTCCAATGGCCACCGCGGCCAGCGCGCTGCGGCCGGCGCACCACGCTGATCCGATGGCAGGAGCCAGGTACTTATCCTGGTCTCCCATGCGGTGCAGGGCCCAAGTACTTGGGCCATCCTCCACTGCACTCCCTGGCCACAGCAGAGAGCTGGCCTGGAAGAGGGGCAACTGGGACAGAATCCGGCGCCCCGACCGGGACTAGAACCCGGTGTGCCGGTGCTGCAAAGCGGAGGATTAGCCTAGTGAGCCGCAGCGCCGGCTTCCTGTAGACATTTTAAAGAAACAACTTGCCATACCCACCTTTGCCGCTGCAGAATAGGCCTCATCTGCAGAGACCCACCTTCTCCAGCTGTGCACCCCAGCTCAGTCTGGAGCTTTTCCAGTTTCAGGAAGCACCAGAGATTCAAGAACTGTGTCTGGTAACGTAAGACAAAACGGTGAGGACCCCTCTCTCCAGTCTCAACCCTCAGCTAGAGATGGAGATGTAAGTGTGTTGCATGCAGGAACGCTGGCTGGTGTTTTCCCTCGGGTGCCCAGCAGCGTGTAACCAGTGCTAAGTAGAAACAGCCAGGGCAGTGGCTCTCTCAGAACCAGCCCTTGACTAGCATCAGCCTCTGGGGTCTCAAAAGAAATGCAGCGGCCAGCGCTGTGGCGTAGTGGATAAAGCCACCACCTGTAGTGCTGGCATCCCATATGGGTGCTGGTTCGATTCCTGGCTACTCCAATTCCAATCCAGCTCTCTGCTATGGCCTGGGAAAGCAGTGGAAGATGGCTCAAATGCTTGGGCCACAGCACGCACGTGGGAGACCCGGAAGAAGCTCCTGGCTCTTGGATTCAAATCAGCTCAGCTCTAGCCGTTGTGGATGGAAGACTGTCTCCCTCCCTCCCTCCCTCCCTCCCTCCCTTTCTCCTTCTGCCTCTGCCTCTCTGTAACTCTGCCTTTCAAATAAATAAATCTTCAAATAAGAAAGAAATGTAGGTGCCAGAGAACCAGAGCCAAGACCCTGCCCCGCAGCCGGGAGACATGAAATTGGGGGAGCTTTTCCTGCAATTTGGAGTGAGAGTTGAAGGGAGCACCAGCCAGTCATCCCCAGACCTCAGGCTTGGAGCTGATTCATCCTTTCTTCCTCCCTGTCTCCCCTTCTTTTGTTTCATCCTCTTCTACCTGTACCTTCTCCACTGTATCTGTCATCCCAAGGATCCTGGCTACTCCCCAACCCCGGCTCTAGGTACCCCTCTGCCTAGGCCCGCAGACCCCTCTCTCTCTGTCTTCCCCCTTACCCCCATTTAGGTGTGGCATCTGATGCAGCCAGAAGGAGCTTTTCCATGCATGCTGCACACTCTGGGTTCTGGGTTAAGGAGGACCTAGAGAGCCCAGTCCTCGTCCCACCCAGGTGCCCCACAGGTGCAGGCAGCTTAGGGAGCCTGCCTGGAAGAACAGGAACTGGGGCTGCTTGCCTCCTCTCCCCGGGGAACCTGGGTGTAAGTGAGAGGTCAAGGAGCTTCACAAGCCCTGAGGCCACCTGCTGGTTACTGTCCCTACCCCCATTGGGACTCCTTACTGCTGCAGAGGCTCTTGGGAGCAGCTATGTGGTTGGCAGCAGAGGTGTGGGTGAAGTACTTCTGCTCTGTGGCATCAGCAGGGGGGATGAACGTTACAAATACCATCCCCCTCCTCCTCGCCACCCACCACAGCAGGCACTCACCTCTCTGGGCAGCTGCTTCCTGTCACCTTCTGCAGCTGCCCAGTCATGCCCTCTACAGGTCTCTGTGACGTGTCCTCCTGCCGCCCCTGCCCGGTGCCTGCTGCCCTTGTCCTACATCTGGACTGGCTCACAGGCACCCTGCCAAACGCCCTTCCACCCAGTGGCCACCTCCTTGATCATTCCCCTGGGCCCGTCCTGCTCAGCTGCTCCATCCACCTTGCCTTTCCTGGAACACACTGAAGCTGGCTCCATCTCTGGGACCTGGCACTTGCTCTTCTGTCTGGATTGCTGCACCCTGCCAGGCCCAAGTCTCGGCTCAGATATCACCTCCACCAAAGGCTCTCCTGACCGTCCTGTGTCACGTGGCCATCTTGTCAGCTTCTCTTACAGCAGAGATTGTCCTCGTGGGATCTGCATGGGGACTTCATTCACGGGGCTCTCCCTGCCTGTGGTTCAGTGTCAGGGGCCTGCTTTCTCTGCTTTGTTATCTGATTGCCCACAGGGATGTGACAAGGATCTTTGAGGCAGCAGCTGTCCTGTATTGTGAACAACATCAACCCCCGCCAGGGCCAAAGCCTAACGTGTAGCAGGCACTCAGTTAAGATGTTGGATCATGGAAGATGACATGGGGAAGGAGGTGTGGCCATCTAAGGATGTGTGATGTTGGCAGTGTGGGCATGTGTGTGGTCAGGAGTGTGTAGCCAAGACAAGGGCTAAAGGTGGGCCTTCAGGGACCATCACTCTCAGTGCATAGGCAGAGGATGAGGAGCTAAAGAGGGGAGTTGAGAGAAGGCATCCCTGGAGGGCAGTTAGTAGACAGTGTGCAGTGTTGCCAAGAACTCAAAGAAATGGCCCTTGGGGCAGCACCCCAGGGCCAGCAGTGACCATGCTGGGTTGCCCAGCAGAGGAGGGGTGAGGAGCATGAACCAGGGCCATGTTTCTGTGTCAGGCAGAGCCAGATGGGGCTGTAGACATGGGGTCTGGGACATGGGTCCTCCACCGTGTCTGGTTTTCTCTAGCAGCATGCTCGTGAGTGCCTGCAGCAAAGGGGCCAGGTGTTGCAGGTAGAGGGGAGAGCAGGAAGACAAGAAGATCTGAATGTGACTTGGTGACCAGATGTTGCTTCATTGCTCCATCCTGGGACTGGGCAGATGAGACAGGCTCAGTGGCCTGGCACAGAGGGGTTGGAAAGCAGGAGTTGGAAGTAAAGTAGCTAAGGGTCAGAGTGGCGATCAGGAGGCCATGACACACATGTTCTACACAGACAGATTGGACGTCGTCTGCCCTGTGCAGAGACCCTGAGCTTCCCAACCTCCAAGCCACTGCCAGTTTTCTGAGCTGTGACCACAGTTGTGCTGGACAGGCCCTGCTGGGGTGTGGTCCTCCTGTACTTCTGGTCTTGTGTCCCTAATGCTGTGGGTACTTACTGTCCAAGGTTCTGGAACCAAGTCTCAGACCCTGGAGTTTTGAGAGATATGGGTCAAGAGGATCAGGTTGGAGCTGACATTGTTGTGCAGTGGGTGAAGCCGCTGCCTGTGACACTAGCATCCCATATCAGAATACTTGTTTAAGTCCTACTACTCTGCTTTTGATCCAGCTCCTTGCTACTGAGCCTGGGAAGGCAGCGCACCATGGCCCAAGTGCTTGAGTCCCTGCAACATATGTGGGAGACCCGGGTGGAGTTCCTGGCTCTTAGCTTTGGGCTAGCCCAGCCCATGCCATTGTGGCCCTTTGGGGAGTGAACCAGCAAATGGAAGATCGATCTCTCTCTCTCTCTCTCTCTCTCTCTCTCTCTCTCTCTGATTCCTTCTCTCTTACTCTGTCACTCTACTTTTCAAATAAATCTTGAGGGTCAAATTCTGTTTCTGTTTCTTTTGAAAGGAACATGGCCCATGTAGAATCTCAAAAGGCTTGCAGAGTGTCTTTGCTCTGGAGGACGGGGAGCCCCACCCCGGCAGCCCCTCTGGCAGTGTCAGCTGTGTGTGAGCACCTTCTTTCAGAGAGGAGAGCATCGAGGGGGAGTGGCTTGACGGGAGTCACCTGGTAGACCGAGTACTTCAGTGGTGATGAGTCTCCTGGATGGCCAGTGTGGCATGAAGGCCCGAGCTCTGTCTCCTGACTGAGGGAAACCTCTGGCCAGCCCCAAGAGCCTCAGCAGATGTGAGGACTGAGTGTGCTGCGGGGTCCATGCTGAGGTTCTGAGACAGAAGAGACCTATAGGGAACTGAAGAAATCAAAATCCAGTACAGACTCTGGTTAATAACTGGGCAGCAGTCGGGTGGTTCATAGTGGTAGCACATGTACCCTGCTAATGTACAGGGTTACTGGTAGAGACACTGGATAGGGATATCTGGGACCTCTGTGTGTTATCCTCGTAGCTTTTCTAAAACTGTCCTAACAAATGAAGTGTATTTTTAAAATAAAGTGGCAGTAGAATCAAAAGAAAGCAGCCATACCAGGTTAAGTGCTGTGCTGGTCATGTCGTCAGTGGGAGGGCCCTGGGTTACTATGCAACTGCTGTGAAGGTCTCTCCTGACCTTTGTTGCGCAGCTGTTCCACCTCTGTTCCCAGAACAGCACCTACACGCTGTGGTCACAGCAAGGAGAGCGGATATGCCCTTCTCCGGGCTGCCTCCTGCTTCTTGAGTGGCAGGTTGATGATGGCATTCCATGAGGCTCCGTCCTGACTCTCACCCTCACCTGGCAGTCACATCTCCGTGGTTGCTGATACCCCATCTGTAACCCTGGTTTTCTTTGATGACAAAGAAGTCAGGTTTTCTTTTTATTGTTATTTATTTATTTTATTTGAAAGAGCTACACAGAGAGCGGAGAGGCAGAGAGAGGGAGGTCTTCCATCCACTGGTTCACTCCCCAGTTGGCTGCAATGGTTGGAGCTGTGCCACTCCGAAGCCAGGAGCTTGGATCTTCCTCCAAGTCTCCCACGTGGGTGCAGGGGCCCAAGGGCTTGAACCATCTTCTACTGCTTTCCCAGGCCACAGCAGAGAGCTGGATGGGAAGTGGAGCAGCCAGGACTCAAACCAGTGCACATATGAGATGCCAGCACTGCAGGCAGCGGCTTTACCTGCTACGCCACAGCGCCAGCCCCAGAAGTCAGGTTTTCATGTCACTTATGACTCCACAGAACTTGAGAGGGTGATGTTGTTAGGGCAGAAAATGCTGGCTTGGGAAAGGCCTGGGCACGTGGGCAGGCCGCCAGGCAGGGTCAGGGGTGTTCTCAGTTCTGGCTGCCCCTTGGACTTCTTGCCGTCCTAGGTGCCTCAGGTGGCAGAAAGGAAACAGAGCCAGCATGAGGTGGGGCCACAGCCCAACAAGCTTCCCACTCTGAGCCAGGAGGCAACACAAACAGTGGGGACACCTGACACCTGGGCATCCGTTGGGCTCTGCCTACCTGGTCTCACAGTGGCAGCACCTGTGGAAACCCTGGTCTGGACTCCACGGGAGACAGTACTCTGTGTTTTCTTTTAAATTATAGAAATACTTTTTGTTAATTGCAGAAAGTTTACAATCCCATTCCGCAGAGGCCTCTGTTCCTGACGCCTTAGTCCATTTCCCTCACCTCCGACCCAGCCATTTGCTGCTGTCAGAGAGTCGTGTGCATCCTCTGCCTGTCCACTGGCAGGCTGATTACTAACGTCTCCCTATTCCCACGCAGGACACAGCTTGGGCTATGGCTTTGTGAACTATGTCACTGCGAAGGATGCGGAGAAAGCCATCAACACGCTGAATGGTCTGAGGCTGCAGTCCAAGACCATCAAGGTAAAGAGGTTTGCTCCCACCCCACCTGTTCCTTGCCTGGAGTCTTCATGCCAAGGGCCTTGATGCTTTTAGGCATCTGGGGTCCCTGGCAGATACATCTGTCCCAGACGTTATACGAGTGGCTCACAGCCACCTCTGTTCACCGGGAAGGGGGTCCCATGGCAGGAACTTGCACAAGGTCAGTTGCCACACCCAGTCCAGGGCATCTTGACTCCCTCTTCTGTCTCTTGTGCTCTGGGAACAGCCTGGTTGGCTGTACCCCCTGTTGCGGGCTCTTGGTTTACACAGCAGTTGCACCATCCCCATCACCCTGCTTTACCAGGGCCAGTCATGACCCTTTTCTCATCAGTTTGTTCAACAGCTGCTGTGCACATGTTTCCTGAGCACCTACTGTGTGCTCCATGGTGACCCTGACAGATTCAGTGCCCTCATGGGGCTGGGGTGGGGGTGGGGGTTGCAGACAGTAAACAAGAAATAGGACAGCTGCCTGCCACAGAGGCAGTTGTGGGGGAGGCTCTGCAGTGACAGGTGGCCTCCTGGGACAAGTCAGCAGATGCTCAGGCCACACAGACAGGCTTCCTGTGCCTCCTTGTCCTTCTGAACCGGCTTCCTCGGCCCCTCCCTCATTTGGATTGCAGTTCTCCATCAGTGTGCACCCCCTCCCCCGGCCTCTTGTCCCCAGGTAGCCCTACATTTCTCCTGATTCTTGCTCCCTCATCTCTTTTCAGTCCTGGGCACTGAGCCCTGTGACCTGGCTTCCTGTGGCAGCCAGGCAGTGCCTGCCACCAGCCCTCGGGGTGCCCTTGCTGGGTGACCATAGACCTGGTGGTGTACACCTGCCAGAACCATCACTTTGAGAAACACCCTCATGTGAGCTTTTGGCTCTGCCAGCCCCTTCTGATTCACTGGGGCACCCAGGAAGAGACCTTCAGAACTGGCACCAGGGCTGTGCTTCTTGGGCTCTGAGCACCAGTGCCACCAGGGAGTTGTAAATACAGGTGCCTGGTGCTGCACTTTAACCTCCTGAGCCCACTGTGGCATGGGCCCGGATACCCATGCCCTTACCAGCCCACCAGGGGAGTGAGTGTGGCCGCAGCTGATCAGCCTAGAGAGTGACTTCTGTGGCAGCTCTGAAACTGTCCCATGATGTAGGTTTTCACAGTGCCACACCCTCCTTGGAACCGGCAGAACCTCAGTTGCAGGGGGACTTGGCCAGCCTAGCCTCGTGCCAGGAACAACTAGGGCAGGAGTGCCCAGAGGCCCCCACAGTGCAGGCTGGGACAGGCAGCTGCATGGTCGCCACTTCCACCCTCATGGGGGCTTTGGTGTCTTTCCTCAGCCCCGATTGTTTGTCCTTGGCCCAGAGAGGCTGCCTGTCTAGGGAACTTGCCTCTCGCTCACACAGCAAGTGCTCTGCAGATCTTGTTGCTGAGATGCAGGGCTGGCTCTACTTCCTTCTTTGAGACTGATGATGCAGAAGTTCTGGAACATCTCTCCCAGAGGCTGGAGCCAGTGACCATGGCTTCCCCCTCCTGTCGCCCTGTCCTTGTGCATGGGAGCCTGCTGTCTGCTGGCAGCCCTGCCTTTAGTCAGTGGAATCTGGTTCTCAGCGCTTCCACCACTGTCCTAGTTCTGAAGAAGCAGGCCAGTGCCTGTACACGTGAGGGCCCCCGTCTTGGTTCCTCCCACGTCTGCCCTGAGGCCACCTGGGCCCTGCTACTTCCAAGCTTCCCTCCGAGGTGACCTGGGATCCTTTGTCCATCATCAGCAAATCTTTACTGAGCCAAGTGCTGGGCCAGATTCTTGGAGGTGGAGAGACTTCAACTGGTCCCTCTTTCCCCTGCCAGGTCTTTGGTGATAGGTGACAAATGGCATGATAAAGGCCACCAGGGCTTATGTCCGTCCTTTTCCCAGAACTGTCTTCATGGTTAGTATGACACCGCTGTTGTCCTGCAGTTCTGTTCTGACATCAGCCATGAAGAGTTAGTGCGTCCCCCAACAAGACTGCCCTCACCTCAGATACAGGTGCACTGTGGGAGTCCCAGGGCTATCTGCACTTCTTACTAGTGGGCTACAAATTCAGGATTCCCCTTTCTCAGGACAGTTCTGTGCGTGCACTAGCCCTGACCCAAAGTGTGGAGTGACCAGGTGCCTCCAGAGTTCCTGCCCCACAAGCTGACGGGGGTGGCTTGGCCTAGAAGCAGCACAGGGAAACATCCATGGCATGTCCCTGATGGGAAGGTTGCCCCGTGGCCTCTCTATCATGTCCTTGGTGCCACCTCTATGAGCCCTGGTAATGGCTCAGTGCTGTTGTACTCCTGGTTTGAGTCCCTGTCTCTCCCACTGGACTGCATGCTTCTTCCTGGGCAGGGGTGGTCTCTAGTCACTTCCCTGAAACATCACTGGTGCTTTGCATGCATGAATGCCTGTGGGGGGTGGGGGTGGGGCACAGAGCCAGACTCCTACCCAGAGATACCCAGTAGCTCGTCAGTGCTGTCTTACAGTCTCGTCTGTTGGTCTCATCACTCTGTGTCTGCAGAGAGAACGTTCTTTCTTTCCACCAGGTCCAAGTCCCAGCCCTTCCAGAGCAGTTGGCTCCCTGCCCTCTCCTCCTTGGTGTCCCCACATCCTGCTCCCTCCTGCCAGGCCCCCCTGCAGACAAAAGGGCCTCCTGGCTGTCACTCTCACTGGGAATGCGTTGGTCTGTGGGGTCTGCACACCATCAGCCCTGACCCTCAGAAGCATTGAACTCCTTTCCTTGCTGTTGGCCTCGGGGGCTCCCAGGCCTCCGTGGCCAGGGCCAGCTCTCTGTTCTCAGCAGGGGCTGTCCTGTGCACTCAGGCAGCTGCCAGCTCTCCTGCCCACCACACTGAGAGCTCTTCACACGCAGGGACTGGGTCCTGTCCCCAGCACTGGCTTGTCTCCCAGAGCATCACGGAGGATGGAAGGCCGAGGTAGGAAAAGAGAAGCCGAGGCTTGCATCTCGGCCCTGCCAGACGCCACCTGCGGGCCCTCAATGTCTGTACTTCCTGTGATAAGAATAATGTCCCCTCACTATGGATTCAAAGACTGAGTGAGGAGAAGCTGTGGGGTGTCTTGGCTCACTGCCCAGCAGGCGGGGAGCCGTCAGTGTGAGCCATGCGGGGGGAGTGTTGACATGAAAAAGCGCTCGGTGCTCCATCGTTTGCTGCAGCACTGGCTTTTCCTAACCAGAGGATGAGCACCCTCCTTGGAGCTTAACCACATACCTGCCCTAATCCTAGAAAGCGGTCTTGTCTTCAAGGTGTCCTATGCTCGCCCGAGCTCCGAGGTCATCAAAGATGCCAACTTGTATATCAGTGGGCTCCCGCGGACCATGACACAGAAGGATGTGGAGGACATGTTCTCCCGCTTTGGACGCATCATCAACTCCCGGGTCCTTGTGGATCAGACCACAGGTAAGGCAGGAAGCCCGGACGGGGCTTGCTAGGGCCAACAGGTCACTGTTGGGATTTGAATGTCATGCGTTACCCTCACAGTGAAAGGACAGTGGCTTTGGCTGGATGAAGCTGAGGACGTGCAGTGAAGCCAACATTTTATGGTGGCAGCACCGGGAGATTGCAGCGCCTTCCCTTAGGCACTCATGTGCCCTGGCCTTGCCTGTGAACAGGGTGAAATGGCCCCTGCAGTCATCAGTGGAGGCCGATGGGACACAGCTGCTGCTTGTGATCCTGAACCCCCAGTTCTCATCACCCTGCAGTGGCGCAGTTGGCTGCCCCCAGGACCCCTTCCTCAGTCTCCATGGTTTGGGAGGACGTCCCCTCTTGGGAGCACAGATGCTGTGACTTCTCACTGGTGGTCCTGGTCCTGGCCACTGTGTGAGTCCCTCCCAGGCTGTCAGTGCAAGATTTAGGCACTGGGCTGTGTGTAAAGCCATGAGGCAGGGGCAGCCGAGGCCCCCCATGTACATGCCCCAGCTGTGTTCCAGCCCTACTGTCTGCCTGTCTGCCCCTTTGGACTAGGGTCTGGGACCCAGACTTCCCCTCCCAGATGAGGCCAGAGGCTCGGGTTCCTCAGCTGTTACCAGGAGGAGTGGGAATTTGCTGGCACATCAAAAAGAGAGACTGCTGTGGGGCTCAGCAGAGCCCTGGGATCATCCCCAGCTGATGTTTGCATTCTTCCTGCACAGACCCCTTAGCTGGGTAGCTGGGCCACAGGAAGTCATGGCTCTGAGGTGACCCGCAGCACCCCTCAGGCAGCTGCAGACCCCTAGGAACCTTGGGCCCTCGTGGCCTGTGGCAGCTGGGCTGGAGGTGTGCATGTGTTGACCTGCATCCCCCTAGGCTGTGCACCTTGGGGTAGGTGGCCCTGTCAGCCACTCTCCTTGCCACCGCCCAGCTGGGGTGGTTGTGCCATGTACTGGACCTGTCTGCTGCCCGCTGTAGACCTGGGCAGGGGCTGAGGAGGAAATGGATGGCCAGACTCTGCTGAGCTGGAGTGTGGTCCACAGGCCCAGGGTGCAGAATTTCATGAGGCTCTGGGTAAGGCCTGCAGCCTGGCACAGACTTGGGGCCTCATATCGCTGCCTTGGTTCCACCCTTTGGTCTGAAATGGGGTAGGTGGAGGCTGCCGTTTACTTGGTGTAATCTCCTAGTCTGCTCCTGGGGCCCCTGAAGTCACCGTTTAACCTTCAAGTGCTGGTTGAGAGAGAAGACAGTTGACTGGTCAGTGAGCACCAGTGCCCCCTACGCCCCCTACCCCCACTACGGGTCCCAGTTTCTGAGCAGGTGACCATTCTGGTGCTATCACTCCCTTGTCTTCCCGTTCTCTATGCCATACAGGCCCCTAGGAGGCCGAGCCATCAAGTTGGAGCCCCCCATACCTCTGAGGATGCACCCCCAGCCAACTGGCTTTGTTGGGCTCTCACCAGTCTCTGCACACACAGCTACCTGCCACACTAAGGGCGGTCACTTCTGCAGTCTGCTCGCCTTATCCCCTTGCTGGGACTTAGCCTTCTGTGCCTCTGCAAGGGTGGTGTCTCCCTAGGTCCTGGGATGCTTCGCTGTTGCCCCCCAGGGTCAGCCTCAACCCTCCAAGGGGTGCATGGCACCTGTGTTCTCTCCACCCACACCTCTGCCCAGCAAGAAGATATCCCTGAGACTCCCTCTGCAAAGCCCAGCTTCCCCACCCTAGGGTGCAGAATTGTAGACTAGGAAGGTGCACCCCAGGGTTATGGACCTCCCAGGAGGCCCTATGCTGGAAATGGGCTGCCACTTATTGGGACCTGCAAAGGCCCAAAGTGGGGCAGGATGTGGCCATGGGTTTATGTTGAGTTTGCCTCCAGGGGACATGCATTTTAGTGGTCAGGAGACCACGGACATTATCTTCAGAAGTCTTCACGTCTTGGACCAACAAAACTTAACTTTGTTTTTAATTTCTTTGCTTCTTTATTCATCATCATTGTGCACTTTATTGCTCATTCATCTGGAAATTGTGCCTTTTTTATCTTAATTGTGAAAAGCACTGGACAACATCAAAAGCACGGAGCTGTCTCTACAAGTGTACGTGGCACAGGGACACTGCTCTGCAGCTGCCATCCCGCCCAGCAGCTGCAGCTTCCTGTTATAATTGCCTCATGTTAGGGTTCGTTGAGGTTTCTGAGGCTAAGCTCCCGCTCGGCACGGGCACTGTGAAGTCACCGCTTCAACTCAGGAGAAAGTCTGAAACTTTAATTAGTTTATTTAGTTTTGTTTGTTTTAATTTAACCCGTTCATTTGCTTTCATGTTTAGGTTTGTTTTTGTTTGTTTAACCAGGCATCCAGTTCGTACCATAATAGACTGACTTGACTTTTGCTTTTCAGTTTTAAAGTTCCTTGCCTTTTTTCCCCTAACTCCATTTTTGTTGGTTTGTTAAAAAGGTTTGTCCAGAGGGGTTGCGTTTATCCGGTTTGACAAACGGTCGGAAGCAGAAGAGGCAATTACCAGTTTCAATGGTCATAAACCCCCAGGTTCCTCCGAGCCCATCACAGTGAAGTTTGCAGCCAACCCCAACCAGAACAAAAACGTGGCGCTGCTCTCACAGCTGTACCACTCACCTGCCAGACGGTTTGGAGGCCCCGTACACCACCAGGCACAGCGATTCAGGTGGGTCCCTAGGGCAGTGCGCTGGTGGCCTCGCAATGCGATGTGGGAAGCGTTGAGGGCGCCAGGCCCCTGCTGTTAGAAAGGTCTCCACGCTCCAGGACTTCCCGTGGAAGCCAGAGTCTGCAGATGCACAGTGCCTTCCATAAAGCAGTGTGATGTTTGCACAGAACCCTCATGCAGCCAGACCCTCTCCAGATAACTTAGAGACCGAATTCAACACAGAGCTGTGGAAACAGTGGTTGTATCGTTTGGGGAGTTAGAACAAGAGAGGTGTCTGTGTGTTTAGCACAGATGCAGGTTTTTCTCTGAATATTATCCACCCGCAGTTGGCTGAGTCTGCAGATGCAGAACCCCTGGAAGTAGGTGGCCAGCTGTACTTCTCCTGGGTTGTTCTCTTTCCTTGGATTTAAAAAGATAACACTGGCTCCTGGCAGAGAGCATACGGGGCTAACATGGCTTTCTCAGTAACATCAAAGTGGAGCTGTGAGTTTGAAAGATCACTCCAGGGGCAGGCTTGCCACACTGGGTGAAGCCACTGCTTTTATCTCCGCTTGCCCATAGCTCATAGCTGGGATTGAGTCTGGCCTCTGCTTCCCATCCAGCTTCCTGCTAATGCCCAGATGCCTGCAACAGCCACAGTTGCACCAGGCACTCCCATATGGGATGTGGTACTTGGGTCCTGGCACCTATGTAAGAGACCTGAATGGAGCCCCTGGCTTTGCCTGGCCCAGGAACCAAGTACCACATCCCATTAGTAAGAAGCTGGAGCTGGGTAATGAACTCAGCCGATGTGGGATGCAGGCCAGACGCTGGAGCCGCAGTGTGAGCCGGTGGCCTTCTCCATACCCCGCCTGCCTTGTGGGGTCGTTTTGGGTCTGAGTAGTAAATGTGCGGTGCAGGGGCCCAGCCCAGAGGAAGCACTGAGTTGGGCCTGCCTCCCGGGTCAGGTAGAATAGATCCGAGTCAGTAACTTGGACTTGACACTAGGACTGTCACTGCTGCAGGAACAAGGAAGACCTGGTTGAGGGGCCTTTGTGTCTGCTTTTGACTTTGTCAGCACCTGAAGAAGCGGTGTGAGGGCTTTTCTCGGGTGTGATTGGGGTTTTCTCCATGACTTTGTAGGTTTCCCATCTCTTGTGTGCAGTGAGGCTGGGTGGAGCCTGCTTGCCTCCAAAGATGCTGTCTGGAGAGGCGTGTTCCCGGGGTGGGGGGGGGCATTACTCTGCAGCCCACCTGCCCTGGCTTTCTAGTGGAGACAAAGGCTGGGGCTGCTGCTGGCTGCTTTACACAGAATTGAGATGGTCAGCAGTGCTGCTCCTGATGGGATGGGTTGTGGGCAGCAGCAGGTGGTGAGTTACTCAGTAACCAGGAAAGCAGGAGGAGCAGAGGGACTTTGACCGCGGTCAGGGGCCTGGAGAAGCCAGCTGGTGGCGTAGCAGAGTGATAGAGGTGTGGCAGGGGATCCCTGGACAAGATGAGGGGAGGAAGAAAGGCCCAGAGGAGTGGAATGGGCCATCAGGTCCCGTCCTCCTAGAAAAGCTCCCAAAGCAGGGAGGGATCCTATCTCCTTTTGTACTGTCAGAGAAGGGGTCATTGCTGCTGTCAGCTCTGAACCAGCTCTTGGGAGCAGCAGGAAGAACCACTGGCCAGAATGAGTCCTCAGAATGAGAGTCTGTGGCATGAAAGATGGAGCAGTGTTACCTGGGATTATTTTCCTAGACAGCTGTCCCTCATCCTCAGGGGATTGGTCCATGGTGCTCAAGTCTCCCACATGAGGTGGGTGATGTTTGCCTCCAGCCTGTGTGCATCCTCCTGTCTCCTTGAGTCCTCCCCAGATAGCTTCAGTAGCCTCCCACCATGCAAATGCTGTGTAAACAGCTTTCACGTTGTGTTTGGGGAACGCCACAAGAAAAAGGTCTGTGCGTGGTCAGTACAGACACGGTTCTCCTGCACAGTATTGCTGATCCTCGGTTGGTTGACTCCATGGATGTACAGCCCATAGAGAGGAGGGCTGATTGCGATAGCTGTGTAATAAAATAGGTGATGCTCAAAACTTGGGTCCATGAGTTCGGCACCTTTTCTAGGTGTCGTTAAAAACTGGCTGGGCTTAGTGTCCCGAGGATGCCGGGGTGTCCTCTGCGGCCCCGTGTGAACAGGCACTGGGGTCTCACCGTCATCCCAGGTGGCCATCTGAGTCGTTGTTCAACTCGGATGTCCTGTTGGAGCCCTTAACCTCATCCTTGTGATTTTGAAATCACTGCAGAACTGTGTTGTGACTCTTCACCTCCATACCTGCATCAGAAATCACCCTTGGACTCTGAGCTGCAGTCTGGGTGTCTTTTTTTTTTTTTTTTTTTTTAAGATTTATTTATTTGGGGAGCCAGCACTGTGGCACAGTGGGTTAAAGCCCTGGCCTGAAGCGCCAGCATCCCTTATGGGCGCTGGTTCTAGTCCCAGCTGCTCCTCTTCCGACCCAGCTCTCTGCTGTGGCCTGGGAAAGCAGTAGAAGATGTCCCAAGTCCTTGGGCCCCTGCACCCATATGGGAGACCCAAAAGAAGCTCCTGGCTCCTGGTTTCAGATCGGTGCAGCTCCGGCCGATGCAGCCATCTGGGGAGTGAACCAGCAGATGGAAGGCCTCTATGTAACTCTCTTTCAAATAAATAAAATAAATCTTAAAAAAAAAAAGATTTATTTATTTGGGAGGCAGAGTTACAGGTGGAGGGAGGGAGAGACAGAAAGGTCATTTGTCTGCTGGCTCACTCCCCAAATGACCACACCACCTGGAGCTAGGCCAATCCAAAGCCAACCCACATGGGTGCAGGGCCCCAAGCACTTGGGCCATCTTCCACTGCTTTTTCTCAGGCTATTAGCAGGGAGCCGGTTCTTAAGCAGAGCACTCAGGACGCAAACCTGTGCTCGTGGGATGCTGGCATTGCAGGCAGAGGCTTAGCCAGTGACGCCACAGTGCTGGCTCCCTGGGTGTCTGTTGAGAGTGGGTCTGTTTCATGGCACTACAAGCCAGCCACCCACCCCCATCACAGGAGTCTTGCTTAGGCTCACGGGTCCCGGAGCTCAAAGCCCAGTTTTCTTTTGTTTCCTGTTGCCTTGTGCAGCCCCACAGGTGTCAGCAGGGCAAGTATTCTTAAGCTGACCGTCAGGCTGCTCCTTTTTTTAGTATGTGAAAAGTCTTCGAGGCCACACAGCTTCAGTCTTCCTTATTACAACATCCGTGTGTTCTCAGAAGGCTCACTTTTCATGTGGGTGAAAGTGTCCCTGGGAAAGGATCCCATGTGTTTGATGATCTTGCCGTGGCTGGTGTCCCTCCTGGGCCCTGCCCTGTCTCGACTTCACAGCCCTCAATTTGGCCCTGGCCCTTGGGAGGTGTCTTCAGCCAGCCATAGGTGCCAGGAACTGTGGGAAGACGTTTTCCTTATAGCCTGCAGTGGCCCCTGCAGGGTTGTGTGCTCCCCAGACACCACTGGACTCTAAACCAGGGCAGGGAGTCATGAGGAGAGGGAGGTAGACCTCCGCCACTGTCCCCCCATGCACACGTGTGTTCACACACTCCCTGTACGGGAGTCCGGAGCCGGCATGGCACCCTGAGTGCTTTTTGCGGGTGGAGAGAATGATCAGGAGCATCTGCCACTTACAGCGCAGGAAGCTGCGGGGCTGACGGCTAGACAAGACTCCCCGCCACACACACAGTGGGTGGGCAGCCGGTGTCCTTTCCCACAGAGCGTGGGTCCCACCACCCCTGCTCCTCTGCTGCTGAACTGAATTCCTCTGGGTTTAAAAAGCAAAGTGGTGGTCTGACCCTGTGAGTGTCCTGCCCCCACCCCAACCCCACCGCATCCCCCCTCCCTCAGCTCCCTGTGTTTTGGCCTGCACTGACCTTGACCTGAACACTGTGCTCTCTGTTTGCTAGGTTCTCCCCTATGGGTGTAGATCACATGAGTGGGCTTTCTGGTGTCAATGTCCCAGGAAACGCGTCTTCAGGCTGGTGCATCTTCATCTACAACCTCGGGCAGGACGCCGACGAGGGGATCCTCTGGCAGATGTTTGGCCCCTTTGGCGCCGTCACCAATGTGAAAGTGATTCGAGATTTCAACACCAACAAGTGCAAAGGGTTTGGCTTTGTGACCATGACAAACTATGAAGAAGCCGCAATGGCCATAGCCAGCCTGAATGGCTACCGCCTGGGGGACAAAATCTTACAGGTTTCCTTCAAAACCAACAAGTCCCACAAATAACTCGCTCATGCTTTTTTTTTGTACGGAATAGATAATTAAGAGTGAAGAAGTTGAAACTTTTTTGTTAGTGTACAACTCATTTTGCGCCAATTTTCACAAGTGTTTGTCTTAGTCTAAATGAGAAGTGGAAAGGTTTTTATACTCTGGGATGCCACCGACATGTTCAAATGTTTGAAATCCCACAATGTTAGACCAATTTTAAGTTTCTTAAGTTATTTCCTTTAAAATATATATTAAACAGAAACCTAAGTAGACTGCATTGACTAACCAGTCCCTCCGGATGGTGGAGAAGCCGAAGCATGCTCTAACCTCTGACTGTCTAACACGCGTCTCACTCGCTGTCTTCACAAACTGGATAAGAAAAGGATGATCTTTTAGTTTTAGTTCTCAATCTAGAGATGTTAGACAGACGTGGAGGGTGTGTCTTCCCAACCGCGTCCGCATTCTAAGCGATTGATGCTTTGGTTGACAGGAAGCTGCTTTCCGAAGCGGGTCCCACAGCCATCTCCCGCTCGCTCAGTCCTGGGCTCTGCTGAGTGGTCCTGGGAGTGGCAGCGGGGCCCGTTGGAGGTGGGCTGCCACCGGGGAGGGGGCCACACGCCGGGCCAGGCAGGACCCTCCAGAGAAGGACACATAGGTGTTTTCTAAGCCCGGGCACCCATGGGAACGGACCAAAGAGTTTCAGGGAAACTCCAGTGTATTGTAGAGTCAGCTGTCAGCCCCGCACGCCTGCGGGTGTGTCGGTGCCCCGACCCCGAGCTTGTGCCCACACATCGCATGCACGGTGCCCCCACTGCAAACTGTCGTTCACGATGAGCTCTCCGGTTTCCAAGAGCATTTAACATAGCTTGAATGCATAAGATAGCTCTATTTTTTAATAACACATAAACATTTGAGCATTGTATCTCTCGCATCCCTTCTTGTGAGCGCTAGACTTGTTTCTATTTTAGTCGGGTTTTGTTTTGGAATTTTGCTTTCGTATGAACACTCAGCAGAAAAGTACTTACTTCTTGCCAGCTATCTATTAACAAAAACCTTTGATTTGTAGATTTAAAAAGATTAACCCTCCAAGTTCTCTTCATAACTGCCTTGACATTTTGGGTTGTTCTGTTCTGTTAATTTTCTTTTGCTTTTTTGTGTTTTTTGTTTGTTTTTACTTTTGCATTTAAGACCATTAAATTTGATTTTGTTTTGCTCGAATTTTGTTTTGTTTTTTATTTTACCTTTTCTTTCTTTTTGGCTAGGGAAGGTACAATCGGCCCAGCCTTCAGGGAGGACACATGAGAGCTTAAGAAACCAAAACTTCAAGAAGAAAGCATATCTGAATCTGTGACGTAGGAACGTGTGTCACAGGCTGGTGGCTTGAAGTCCAGGAGCTGGTAGGGAGAGGTGGAGAGGCGAAGAGAGGGCCCCCGAGTAGGCAGGGCCAGATCTCCTGTAGCTCTTCAAAGATATGATCTGATTTTACAAAGAACTACTACACAGAGGGTCAAAACCAGATAGCTTAGTACCAGCAGTTTTAACTTTGACATGAGACTCAAACATGTCATGATAGGAACATATTCCATAGTCCTTTATGGGTTTTTTTTTGTTTTTGTCTTTTTTTTTCTTTTTGAGAGGCAGAGAGAGGAGAGAGAGAGTTCCCATCCACTGGTTCATTCCCCAAATGCTCTGCTGGGGAGCAGAAGCCAGGAGGCAGGAACGCAATCCAGGTCTCCCACACGGGTGGCAGGAACCCAGCCGCCTGAGCCATCACTGCTGCCTCCCAAGGTTTGCACTAGCAGGAAGCTGGAGCCAGGAATCAAACCCAGGTCCTCCAACGGGACATGGCATCTTAACATGCCTGCTCCCTGCTTTTTAGTTCTCAGTATCATGGGATTATGGTGTTATTTATTTATTTGTCTATCTAGCTATTATTTATTCCTTTATTTATTTATTTATTTATTTATGTATATATTTATTTATTTAAGTGAAAAAGTGAAGAGGCACAGCCGTCTCCAGAGCAGGTCAGTGTTTGGGGAAGCCCCTGGACAGTACTGCCCATCTCCTGCCCCTTTTACCTGACCCTTCACTAAGGGGCTTTCTGCATCTTCCTTATGTTGAAGGAGTTGGCACGTGGACTCAGGCCTGGTCCCGTCAAAGTCACCATTTCCCCCAGCAGAAGCTCCAGAGCCCTGTCTTCTAGAACCCGAATCAAGGCCCTGTTTGCCTGGATTCGACACCAAGAGGGTCCCTGCTCTGTCACCCCAGAGCGCCTCCCTCCGTGGGACCAGAATGCCTTCCTGGAAGAGTAGGCCTTCCAGATTCCTTGAGCCACATCCTCTGAGTGCAGGTGGGGTTCTGCATGCTGAGTCTCCCCTCCCGGCTCGTTCCCGCCCACCCCACCCTGCCAGGCAGGCTGTGCTTAACATTAAACTCAGAAAGGATGGCGGGCTCACAGCCTGCCCCTCGGTTCTCTCTGAACCTTTTCACCATCTGCTGCTGGGCCCGGTGACTAGGGGCAGAGTTCTCACCACACAACGTAATCTCCACTGTTTGAGCAGCCCAGGGTACCCCTTGAGGGGTTTCCATTCGCAAGCCTGTGGGAAAAAATAGCTAGTGCGGTGTCACTCCCGCACCGAGTGGTCACTGCTGGCTCTACACTGCAGGTTCCTCACTCCTGCCCAGGCCTGTCTGCAAAAGGGAATATCCCTTAAAAAAAAAAAAGTCACAACCCAAAAGGAATTATTTCTTTTTAAACACTTTATGTAGTTTCATCATATTTCTGCTTAGCAAAATGAACTCTCTCCTTTAATTTGGGAATTTTGATACAAAAGCCTGAAGAGTCAGTAATATTGATCATCAGAAACTTGGCTTGATCAACACGAGAGGCTTTGACTGAATTCTCTTTTGATCTGTGTGACCTCCTGGCCGTAAGACCCTAAGCAGCTGTGAATTCACAAGCCTGACTCTGGCTGAATTACCCATTCCACCCCCGGGGCTCACCCTAGTGCCCTAGTTGAGCTTTTCCTTGTAACTTGCCAAGCTGTGGCCTCTGGGCTGGCCATGCCTAGAGTCGCTGTGGTTCCCGCCACACCTCCATCTCGCATGGACGTTGGACAAGGGCCGCCTCTGGCTGGGAGCAGGCAGTGCCCGGCCAGCTCTGCCTCCTTCTGGAAGGAGGTCTCCCTCGCCAAGGGTATCCGCCTTAACCTGTGAGTCTTCCCTTGGCACTAGCGCTGGAACCCCCGCATCCAGGCCTGAACAGGCCACCATAGGGAGCCGAGAGTCTGGGGGTCCCCACTGGTCAGAGAGGCCAGATGAGGGCAGTTTGTCTAAAAGGCGCGGGAAAGACATGGCTGGCCCGTCTGCCCTCAGACCTGGACTCTGAGTTGATGTCACCCATCTGTTCACACTGGAGTCGGCCTGCTCCGACCTCTGTGCACTTTGCACAATTCCCCTCCCAGCACCTCCCTGCCCTGCTGGGACCTGGGGCCACTCCTTAGGAGGGAGCCCCGGAGGGGGTCCCTGACTCGTCCAGATGGCCCTGCAGTCAGCTCACGGACGGCGGGAGCTTGCTGACCCGAGCGGCAGAATCTGAATCTGGACCCCAGACGAGGATCCCCGGCCCTCTAGAGGCTGTATCTTCTCCAGATCTCTCAGTGACGTCATTCAGGTTTTTTTTCTTGGTCATTTAAAGAAAAAAAAATTTTTTAAACATGTAAGTCACTGCAGGTAGCTGTTAGGCGGCCCCATTGGCCAGGTGATTTCCTCACCGTGACTTGCCGGACAGGAGGGGGGCGAACTGGCCACCTGCTTCCCGTGTTGTACAGTAGATGGTTAGACATTTTGTATCTTAGCGTGTTTTAAGTTCCTGACTTGTTTTCTATGAAACACTTTATTTTTCAGGTGCCATTTTTCATTTTAACTTTGTTTTTACTTGGGTTTGTCTCCAATAAAGTTTTGACACTGCTATCCAAGTCAACAATAAATGAATCCCATTGTGTTCTTTTAAGGATACTTTATGTAACTAGCTTTTTTTTTTTTTTTTTAATGATTTTCAGAAAGGAAAAAAAAAAACCCTATTGGTTTTCCATCTCCCCATTGCTTTTTTTTTTTTTTAAGCCTTGTGAATAAATGTTCTTTAGTGTTTTAGGAGGAAGAAGCAAACCTAGATTTTGATAAATCAGAAGATTTCAGATTAATAACGAAGCTTTGAAAGACCATTTTTCAAAATTTTAGTGAAGTGTGAATATTTTTTGTCAATGGCTTTCTCAAAGAGAATGAAACTTTTGCACCATTTTCAGAGTTTTTATAGAGATGCCAAATTGATATATTTACATGTAATGGAAACATGAAAAAGTTTTATTAAACAATTGTTCATAGCTGTGTAGACATTTTAATTCAGTTTCCAAAGCTCTCAAAAAAAAAAGTATTTTTGAAGTACGGAGTGATACGGTTTGGGGTATTACGACTGATTCCAAACGACTCAATTGTCCAAATATTCAGTTCTTTCCGCAGGTATCAGGTTTGTTTTCAACACTGTATGTTAACAATGACTGGAATTCTGTGATATTTTGGTAATAAATGAAGTGGGATAACTGAGATGTGAATGGTGTAGGGGTGATCATGTGTGACACACCCAGGTGACCTCCTCCTCCACAGGTACGCCTGGGCCAGGCCATGGCCTTGACCCCTGGGAGGAGGGCAGTCAACTGAGGACAGCCTGGCTGTGCTGCTGGGTTTCCTTTGCCAGCAGCTTCCCCGTGGGAGCTCCTGCCCTGGGCTTCCTCCTCTCTGGGGTGGGCTCACAAGCTCACAAACCCATCCTCTCCAGGCTCCCAGGGTCCCTGGCTGTGACCTGTCCACCCGTTCCCCATGCCAGCCCTCCCCAGCTACCCACACTCCTTTCACCTGTTGGTGCCTTATGGATCCCACCTCTACAGAAGGACCATAGTCCAGCCACTCCTGGGTCCCTTACCGAGTGGCCTCTGGGATCCGTCTCCTTTGGGTTCAGAGAGGAATATGAGGGTTAAGTCACCCAGAGGCCGCACGGCCAGGTGGTTAGGGGTCTTGGGGTCAGAGTCTTAGGTTTGAATCCTGGCTATGTCCATTGGAGTGAGTACACCACTGACGGAGCCTCAGGTTCCCTCTCTGTGAAATGGGTCCAAGATGCCTGCATCCTCATGGAAACGAGAAAGGATCAGGTAGGCAGCACATTGGCCTGGGAGCAGGGCTAGGGTGGGGTTCAGAGGAGCGGCCTGCTCCCCCAGCTCTTCTCAGCTAAGGCTTTGTTTAGCATGTGTGCCTGGGGCTCTAAGCTCCTCCTCTCTCTCTGTCCTCTCTCTCATGTGCAGCTAAACCATCATGCTGGGGAGGCCTCAGGCCTGAGTGCATCCAGTTCCTCCAGGGGCCTTGCTGAGCTCTGCTCTCACAGGCCTGGGGTGGGCCTGAGAGCCTCCCAGTGACCCTGGGGTCCAGGGGTCCTGCACTGCCCCCCTCCTGTACCATCACCTCTGGTGCTAGGGGCAGCAGCCATCCTCCCTCACCTTGGAATCCAGAGCCCTGAGGGCCCAGCCCCAAGTGAGGCCCACCTGAGCTGTGGGAGTGCTTGGAACCCAGCCCATTCCCCCCAGACCTCAAAGTGGGCGTTCCTGGTTCCCCTCTCGATCAGGTCTGCCGCCGGCATCCTGTCATTGGGGATGATTCCTCAGCACAGTTTAAAAGGGTTTCCAGAAGAGTAGGAGATAATAATGGACACCACACTGTCATGGAGAAGCACCACTGATGTTTATTAGAGGAAGCTGGGACCATGGACAGTGAGAACAGCTGCCTGCCCTGCCCTTGGCCGGCCGGAGCAGGATGGGCAAGCTCTCTGACAGGGTCCCTCCAGGAAACCTCCGGAAGCCCTGTACAATCAGAGGCCGCTGGACTTAACCACATTTTGGCTCTGAATGGTGGAGGGAGGGACCCTGGACCCATCCACACCCCAGGCCGTGGCACTGAAGCAGCAGGTGGCTAACTGGGAGAGGTCTCCAGCAGCCAGCCTGGGTCGCCAGGCGGGACTGAGAGCAGTATCTTGGTTTTATAGCAGACTTCGTGCCCCTTGCTTGTACATCAGCCAGGAGCAAGGTGTTACTCTGGGTGTCCATGCACCCATCTTACAGATGAGAACATTGGAGAGAAGTGAGGTGGAAAGCTGGTGTCGTTAGTGCCAACGGTGTACAGTGTCCTGTCCTGGGCTTTGGCTGCCCCTTAGATTTATACCTCTGAACTGTCCATTTCAGGGTTCAGAAAGGACAGGAAGTTAGGGGTGCTGCCGGCATGAGCCACAGGGAAGGTGCTCTGGGGCCCATCCCAAGGTCTCCCCAGGGGCCTTGGGCCCTGAACCCAGAGCAAGTGAGGGAATCACCCCTCGGGCCCCTCCTAGGGGAGCAGGTGTCCTTCTCAGGTTGTCCTTGGTCCCGCCATGGGCCAGGGAGTGTCAGTCTTGCAGGCTCATCTCTGTTCCAGGGGCCGCATCTTGTCAAGACTGGGTCTCTCCAGATGCAAGACCCTAGGGGTACGTGGAGATGGAGGGAGGGCTCCGATCCAGAGTGGTCACAGCTCAGAGGGGCCCAGGCTCCAGGGGGCCTTCCTAGAGGCAGATTGGGCGCAGGAATGGGATGCTGGCAAGGGGAGCCAGCTTGGTAGGACAGGCACAGACACCTCCTTTTCTCAGATCTGGTGAGTGAGGTCCTTGTGAGGCAGCAGCAGAAACTGGGCGGATCCCAGAGTGTGTGGAGCTAAGAGGAAAAGCAAGCCTCCCAGTGCTGGGGAGCTTAGGGAAGCTGGGATGTAGGAGGAGGGGAGAAATCTCCCATCTGCTGGTTCACTGCCCAGTGCCCACATCGGCCAGGACCAGTCCAGGCCAGAGCCTGGAGCTCCATCCGGGTCTCCCATGTGGGTGGCAGGGACCCAGTCCTCAAGCCATCGCCTGTTGCGTCCCAGGGTCTGCATTAGCAGGGAGTACAATCAGGAGCTGAAGCCAGCAATGAAACCCAGGCACTCCACCGTCAGATGTGGGCGTCATGACTGGCATCTTAATCACTAGGCCAGATTTTATCCTGTACTGGTGGTACCCACCTGAAAGGTTTGTCAGGTTGGCGTCAAGTAAAATCCAGCTTCCGAGATCCAGGCACATTGCCCCTGGCCCGTGCCAGCCTCTATTATTATCCCCCAGGAAGCAGAGCCAGAGACGGAGGAGTCAGCCTGGTGGAAGGAGCAGAAGTGGGAAGGAAGCCAGACAGATGGCTGAGGCCTGCAAGCAACAGAAGTTGAGGGGGCGGGAACAGTGAGCCAGAGGGAAGAGGCAGAGTAAGGCGGTGCCCCAGTGCCCCAGGCCTGGTGGAGACTTTTCCTCCTGCGGTCCTGGAGGCCGGAAGCCCAGGCTCAGGGGTCCGCAGGGCTGCTTTCAAATGCGACCTCTCCTGTGGACGGCCTGTGTGTTGGGCAGAAATAGCAGAATGACCTGCTAACCACCTAAGACCGCTGGCAGGTGGAGGTGACATGGGGCACACAGCCTGGTTCTGGGCCAGAGGTCCCAGATGTCAGTTGGGGTTGGTATGGGTGAGCCCCACCATCCCCTGGACAATTATGCTATAAATAAGGTCTCCTGATGCACCTGCTTTCGTTCATTGTACAGACATTCATTGAGCCCCTGGGGCGAAGCACTGGACATGACAGGGACCTACACTTGGTGAGACAGGTGGAAACCTGGAAATGATTGCCTGGGCACCCAGAAGAGCATCCCTTTACCTGCCACTTCCCACTGCAGGAACCAGACAGTGAATGCGGGGGCAGGGGCGGGGGTCCTCTCCCCACCTGCCCCTCCCAGGCTGCGGCAGTGCCCGGATGATGGATGCTCTCATCCATGTCCTCCTGTGCTAAGAGCAGATTTCCTGCCCACTGGCCTCTCCTCTCCCTGATCCCTCCTAGAGCAAGACACATCCCTCCTGGGTGCGCTGCTCCCTGGGCTCCCTTCACCCCTCTCCCTCCCCTTCTCTACCGGCTCCTCCCCCACAGCAGTTTGGCAAGGAAACACACTCTAACCTAACCCCTAACTCAGCATCCCCAGCAGTGGACCAAGCTTACCTTAAGGACCTCCTATTGGGATGCAGTGAGGACAAAACTGGAACCTCATTGTGATGAGCCAATTAGTCACATTTACAGTTTTACAGACAACAGGCCTTCAGGGTCATAAAAAAAAATTGAGTGACTTTGCTAGATTAAAGGAGACTGCAAGAGACATGAAAACCCAGTGCAGTGGGGGTTGGGGGGCACGCATTTGGCATCGTGGTCAGGATGCACTGTGGGGTGCTCATGTCCTGTATTGGAGGATCCCAGCTCCCTGCTGATGCGCACCCTGGGAGGCAAGAGGTGATGGCTCAAGTGCTTGGGGCCCTGCCACCCACAGGGGAGACCCGGATGGAGTTCCAGGCTCCTGGCTTCAGCCTGGTTGGACTTTGGCATTGCATCTGGGGAATGAACCAGTGGATGAAAGATCTCTCTGGCGCTCTGCCTTTCAAATTAGAAAACTTTAAAAATAACCTCAAGAGCACAGGTAATAACATATTGTAAATTGATTAGGAAATGATGAATTTCGAGTATGTATTATCTTTGTTTTAATAAAACCCATCTGATCATAAGTTTAAACAGTTCATTGCTAAGTCTTGGCTGTGCTTCACAACTGGCCGCAAATGCTTGGCGGTTTACCAGTTGGCTCTGATGAGTCAGCACGGGCTCGCTCCAGTACACCCCTGCAAAAAGAATCAAGCTTCCATCCCACTATTCACCTAAAGCCTTTCTTTTATTTTTTTTTTATTTTTTTATTTTTTTGATAGGCAGAGTGGACAGTGAGAGAGAGAGACAGAGAGAGAAAGGTCTTCCTTTGCCGTTGGTTCACCCTCCAATGGCCGCCGCTGCAGCCGGCGCACCGCGCTGATCCGATGGCAGGAGCCAGGATTCAGGTGCTTTTCCTGGTCTCCCATGGGGTGCAGGGCCCAAGCACCTGGGCCATCCTCCACTGCACTCCCTGGCCATAGCAGAGAGCTGGCCTGGAAGAGGGGCAACCGGGACAGAATCCGGTGCCCCGACCGGGACTAGAACCCGGTGTGCCGGCGCCGCAAGGTGGAGGATTAGCCTATTGAGCCACGGCGCCGGCTAAGCCTTTCTTTTAAAAACATTTTTATTTATTTGAGAGGCAGACAGAGCTCCTATTTGCTGATTCCCTCCCCAAGTGCCCTTAACAGCCAGGCCAAAGCTGGGAGCCAGGAATTCCATCCAGGTCTCCCACGTGGGTGGCAGGGGCCCAAGTACTCGAACCATCACCTGCTGCCTCCCAGGGTCTGAATTCAGGGAGCTGGCGCAGAGCCAGCAATTGAACCCAGGCACCCCGATAGGAGATGTGGACGTCTTAACCGCTAGGCCCAACACCTAACCCCAAAAACTCCTCTTGCTGGCCTCACCAAGGACCTCCGTCTTGCAAAAATACGAAGAACAGTGGGTACAGTTCTGGCCGTGCCCCGCCGGACGGAACTCCCACCGGACTCCTCCGCGGCCTCGCTCCCGCCCAGGCTCCTGCAGGGGGTCCCCTCTGGCCACTGCACCTTCGCCTCCTGGAGAGGCGCGCCTGACACGCCCCCGCCCCGGCAAGGAGCCCCGAGCGAAGCCCGCGGCCACGCTCCCAGCCCGCGAAACCGCGAGCCTGCGCCAAGACGCCCGGACTGCGGGTCCGCAGGGCATCTTGCTCGGTGGGTGTGGGGGGCGCGAGCGTGGGCTCCTCCTCCGCGCTGGCTCTCGGAGCAGCTCACGCGCCGATCTGTCAGTCACGGCCAAGGAGAGGCAGAGCCCACCACTTTGGGGCTGGCCCACCGGACAGTCAGCCAGAATCCAGCTGAAGTCGCCTTTGTCATGAGCCGAATCCACGTGCCCGCCTCCGAGGCCACCTGAACGCCGCACAATCTGTAGGGGAACCACCGCAGCAGACTGAAATCCGCGTCCTCGGGCTCCGCCCCTTCGTTGTCTCACCCAACCGCAGACCTGAGTAGTACAGGAGCGCCCGCCCCCTCCAGGGGATACACCCAATCAGAGGCCCCGCTGTTTCAAAACTCCGGCCTATCAGAGAGCCAAGCTCTCTAGGAATTCCCCGCCCCTGAAGTCGCGCCCACATTACGAACTTCTTTCGCTCTGGTTATTTCTGCCCAATCAGAGGCCTCTCCCTCCCCGAAACCACGCCCCCTAGGTAGACTTTTCCCAGGCCCGCGCTAAGCCAGGCAGAAGCGGCGAATGACGCATTCGGGCCGCGACGCTAGAAGGTCACACGGGATCTTCCAACATGGCGGCGGCGGCGCTGCGGAGTGGCTGGTGCCGCTGTCCGCGGGTGAGCGGACGTGCGGGCCTGGCGGGTGGGTTTAGGGGACTCCAGGCCCACGACCTCCAGGGCCCGCTTCTCCTCAGGCCATTGGCCCCTTTGGCCCTTCCGTGAGCTTTGCAGGAGGCTTGGTGTTGGGTCATTGGGTCTGCCAAGGCCGTGGCTGAGAGCACGTAGCCAGACCTGGGGGCGGGGACCGAGCGCTCTCGGGCAGGGGTCGTCGATGCCCGGAACTGGGCTCCCACGTGCACCGCGGAGTGAATGGTGACCGGGTCAGCGTTGCCCGGTGGAGCAAAAGTAGCGAAGGGAAGGCAGAAACCTGTGAGAGTCCCAGCTCGCGATTGAATGCCGGGCTCTGCCAAAGCCCAGCGCTGTCTGGCTCATAGGAAGGTGAATGTGAGGAGAAATAAGGTGTCTGAGTACTGAATTTCCTGGCTGCTTGACTTTGAGCCAGGGTTCGGAAGCTGGATTTACGCGTGTTGGGTTTCACTGGGGGAGAACCAGTATCCTGCTGGGAGACTTCTCTCCCAGGTAGACAGCTGTTTTACTTTTAATGTCTATTTTCACCTTAAAAGGCAGAATGACACACAGAGAGAGAGAGAGAGAGAGATCTTCTTTCTGCTGGTTCATTCCCCAAAGCCCTTGACCAGGCTGAAACCAGGAGCCTAGAATTCCATCCAGGTCTCCCACTGTAGGGGGCAGGGGCCCCAGTACTTGAGCCACCCCCTGCTGCCTCCCAGGGTGTGCATCAGCAGGAAGCTGGATTGGAAGTGGAGCAGCTGGGACTGAAACCAGCACTCTGATGTGGAACGCAGGCACCCCAGTTCAATCCCTTGCTCTCAAAGTGCACTCTGCGTCAGCACCGCGGCCCAACAGGCTAATCCTCCACCTGCGGCGCCGGCACCCCGGGTTGTAGTCCCGGTCTGGGCGCCGTATTCTGTCGCGGTTGCTCCTCTTCCAGTCCAGCTCTCTGCTGTTGCCCGGGAGTGCAGTGGAGGATGGCCCAAGTGCTTGGGCCCTGCACCCCATGGGAGACCAGGAGAAGCACCTGGCTTCTGATCGGCGCTGTGCGCAGGCTGCAGCATGCTGACTGCGGCGGCCATTGAGGGGTGAACCAATGGAAAAGGAAGACCTTTCTCTCTGTCCCTCTCTCACTGTCCACTCTGCCTGTCCAAAAAAAAAAAAAAAAAAATCCTAAAAAAATGCACTCTCTCAAGCCTCCAAAGACTGGAGATCTGGACTTCCAACGGAAGCAGCTTAACCCGCTTCGCCACAACACCCACTCCTGGTGCAGATGGCCGCTGAGGTCACCTGTTCTGTGATCAGTGGATGTGGGTGTATGGAGCAGTAGAACAAGTTCCTTGAGCTCCCAAGAGTGACCCTGCAGTGACTATGGGAGGTAGTTTGGGGTGTTGCTTAGGGTTCCCAGAGCCGGGAGACAGGGAACAGGGAGAGCAAGCTCCCGGCTTGTGGAAATAGGAGTGTGCTGCCCCAGGCTCCATTCTAGGGTGCAGAATTGAACGAGACCTCCAGGGGCTGGAAGTGCTTTTCCCGTGCAGTTAAGTGGGTCACTGCTCAGAGTGACCCCTAGACCCCTAGGGTGCTTTGCTTGCGCCTAAGTCCTGACCTGGACATGGCAGATTTACTCCAGGGTTGTCCCTGGGCAGTAAATTACCCACTGGAAGTCCAGGTCTCCAGTCTTTAGAGGCTTGGGAGAGCAAACTTTGAGACCAAGGGATTGAATTGTACATTCAGCCTTGCCCCTTGGGGTGGCCTTTCCTGGGACCCCCACCCCCTGCCCCCAGAGGTACAGAGGCGGCGTTTGCTCTCTCCACCAGCTTCCACTGGCTTCGGGATGACCACAGAGGGCCCAGCACACGGCGGCCTGCCCACTTGCCAGTCATCCCCCGCCTGAACGGACCTTTCTCTCTTCCTCCCCTAACTAGCGGTGCCTCGGCAGTGGAGTCCAGTTCCTTTCTGGCCATAGCTTCCCCCACGGCTCAGCCTATCAGATGTGCCCGCCAGGCAGAGTGCCGCCCCTGGTGAGTAACTCGGGTCCCGGGCAGGCAAGATGGGCGCGAGGAGGGTGGGCTGCAAAGTCTTTGTGGGACTTTGTAGGCGGGGGGAGGGGCAGAGCCTCAGGGGTTGCCCATGGCACCTGAATTTTCAGAGTGTGGACCCCAGTGTATGTGATCTGCCTTGGTGCCTGGAAGGGCCTGACAAGCCCCTCGCTTAATGCTGCTCGAGACAGGACTCTTCCTCAGAGTGGTGCCTGGGGCCAGTGCTAACAACTGGCTAGAAGAGCGCCTGTGTGAAGTCAGATTCTGTCTCCTGTGGCTTCTGCCCGCAGGCCCCTGCCTGTCCCCAAGTCTGCCTGTGTACACAGAGGTGGCCCCCTTTCCTTCCCCGCCCACACCCCAGGCCTTGGCTCAGCTGTCTCCAGGCAGGCAGCTGTTACCTCCTGGTGCTGTCATGGGCGTGGGACAGGCCCTGTGGCTCCCGTGGTTGTCCCATCCCCTGTGTAGCGGAGGTCTGTTCCCTGGTGACCTGAGGCCTGGGCTACTCCTGGAGAGAGGACGAGCAGGGCGGTCTCTGGGTGGGCTCGCTGCTGCCTCCACCGTGGCTTGATGGGTGCCAGCGAGGCAGTTGCCCCGGCAGCCGGCAAAGTGGCCACACCCAGCGCGCTGGTGGGGAACTCGGGTACTCACGGCCACTTCCCCTCTCTTAGTGTTGGCTCTTTTCATCTCCTCCACCCTTTCTGAGCCCACAGCTCCCAGCCACACACACAGCAAAGCAGGGTCTTCAATCCCGCTCAGTCTGCCTCTGAGACCTGTGTCTCTTTAAAATGTACACATGTGTGTCTGGTTTTTTTTTTTTTTTTTTTTTTAAGATTTATATATTTATTTGAAAGGCAGAGTTACAGAGAAGCAGAGGCAGAGAGAGAGAGAAATCTTCCATCCACTGGTTCACTCCCCAAATGACCACAACGGCTGGAGCTGTGTCCTTCCAGAGCCAGGAGCCAGGAGCTTCTTCCAGGTCTCCCACATGGATGCAGGGGCCCAAGCACTTGGGCCATCTTCCACTGCTTTCCCAGGCCATAGCAGAGAGCTGGATCGGAAGTGGAGGCACCCTTTTGGGATGCCAGCACTGCAGGCAGCAGCTTTACCCGCCATGCCACAGTGCAGGCCCCGTGTGTGTTTTTAATTGGCACATGGAAACTGCATGCGTGTGTGAGGGCAGTGTGACTGCTGACGTGTACAGCGCATCGTGATCAGATCAGAGCAGGCACATCTGTCACCTCAGGGACTGTCCTTTCTTTGTGTTGGGAACACCCCGACCTTGTGCTGTAGAGCAGCCGCCCTCTCTGTCCCCACCCCCTGCCTGTCTTTGTGTGTGTGACCTTGGCCCTTGTGTCTGGAGCTGTGCCTTGAGTGCACTCCCAACCTCCCCAGGCTCTGCCTCCAGGTGGGTTGGACCCCTCCCCCGCGGGGCTGAGACAGGGAGCTCTGTGCCTGTCCTGAGGCCCCTGGTGACTCGCATGCCCGCTGGGTACTCTCTGAGGGGCCGTGAGGAAGTGACCCGAGCCCCAGGGAGCCGGAGCTGGAGTCCTTTAGGCGAGGGCCCCTGGAGTGTTGGCTTTTGAGTCCCAGGCGGAAACCAAGCCCAACCTGCCCCTTGTCCTCTGGCGTTTGGTTTTGCTTTGCTTTGCTTTTAAAGGACTTTTCTCTTTTGTAGCAGTTTTAGGCTTACAAAGAGATTGGGCGGGAAGTCCAGAGCCTTTGGGTCCGGACACTGTTTCCAGGCCGGCTCCTGAGAGCGACATTGTTACAGTTTCCAGGCTGTAATACCGGCTGCTGGTTCAGGTTCCCTGTGTGGTACAGGCTGTGGGTGTGGATACGCCGAGGACACGGGTCCACAGCTGCAGTGTCACATGGGCATGTCACTGCCCTGAGAGTCCCCTGTGCTCCCTCCCCCAGCCCCTGGAAGCCCCTGATATTTTACTGTCCTACTAGTTTTTCCAGAAGGTCTCATAGTTGGGGTCACACAGGATGTGGATCGTCACGTTGGCTTTCACTCAGCATTTAAGGTCCCTTTGAGTCTTTTCATGGTTTGGAAGCTCATTTATTTATTTGTTTATTTGAGAGGCAGGCAGACAGCTGCCATCTGCTGACTTACTTCCCAGAAGCCCACAAGGGCAGGGCCAGAGGCTGAGGCTGAGGCTGGGAGCCGGGAGCTCCGTCCAGGTCTGCTATGTGGGTGGCAGGGACCCACGTTCCTTGGGCTGTCACCCTGCGGCCTTGCAGGGTGCACGTTAGCAGGAAGCTGGAATTGAGGGCAGGGCCAGGGCTGAACCCCAGGCACTCTAGCATGGGTTACAGGCCTCCCCGCCAGTGTCTGTGCTGCTGTGCCCAGTGCCCATCCCAAAAGCTCATTTCTTCTTAGCAGTGAGTGATACTCCATCGTCTGGATTTGCAGTCATCCCTTGCTATCCATGAGCATTGGTTCCCGGATGCCCTGTGGGTGCCAGAATCCACAGATGCTCAAGTCCCCATGCCCAGTGGTGCAGTGTTTACCGAGAACCTCCACACGGCCACGATGGCCTGTGAGCCATGTCTGGGTGACTTAGGTGCCCCACACAAAGTCAGGGCTGTGTCAGTGGTTAGACTGTATTGTTCAGGGGGTAACAAGGGAAAAGGCTGTACGTGTTCCATGCAGATGTGTGGGTTTTTTTTTTATATTCAGTCTGCAATCGGTTGCCTCCTCAGATGCAGAACCTGCACAAACAGAGCTGACTGTCCCACCGTCGGTCACCTGGTGTTTCTTGAATGTGTCTCCCATTGTAATAAAAGAGATAACTTCATTGTCAAACCCATATCAACAGGGAACAGCATTTAAAACCTCCCTTTGCCCCTCTGGTAAGCAGGCATTCCCCGTGTGCTCTTCTCATCTCTCACGGTCTGCTTTCACGTTCTTCCCAGTCCAAATCGTATTCTTCCGGAAGCAGAAAAGGCTTTCTGTCCGGCTTGCTAGATAATATCAAGCAAGAACTCGCCAAAAACAAAGAGATGAAAGAAAGTATAAAAAAATTCCGAGACGAGGCCAAGAAGCTGGAAGAGTCAGACGCGCTCCAGGAAGCCAGAAGGAAATATGTGAGTGCCTTCGCGTCGTGCCTCTTGGCTGTCACACTTGTTCCTGGGGCCAGGGCAGTTGGAGGGAGGGGGCAGCCGGTGAGGGCCAGCCCAGGCCTCCAGCCTGGCCATGCGACCAGGAAGCCTCCTGCGCAGCCCGGTGAGTGGTCTGCAGCGCAGCCGCAGCACCAGCGTCTCCCGCTCAGCGTTTGCGTCCCTCGGGCCCTCAGCCGACCCGCTGCACTCTGGCCTTGCCACATCCCACTCCCGGGAGCTTCTGGCTGTGGTCACAGAAACTGGGTTGCGGTGCCAGTGTCGTTATTAATTACCACCGCTGTCTCCTCTTGAGTGGCTGCCGTGACCCGCCCTGGGCCCAGCGCCCTCTGAGTGTCCCAGGGAAGGCCCCTGCAGGAAAGCGTGGGAGCTTCAGCACGTTGCTGGGAAAGTAGGATGCAGCAGTGGCCTCTAGGGCCGGAGCTGGGTGCAGCAGGCCAAGCAGGTCCCTGCCTGGGACGCCCACATCCCTTATCGGAGTGCCTGGTTCGAGTTCTAGCTTCCCATCCAGCTCCCTGCTAGTGCAGCTGGGAGGCAGCAGGTGGTGGCTCAAGGACTCGATTCCCTGCCACCCACACAGGAGACCAGGACGGAGATCCTGGTTCCTGGCTGCAGCCTGGCCAGCTGCTGCTGTTGTAGGCGTTTGGGGAGTGAACTAGCGGATGGAAGACCTCTCTCTCTCTCTCTCTCTCTCTCTCTCAAATAAGTAAATAGTTATGAAAAAGTTTATTTTCACACACACAAAAAATCTCAAAATCATGGATAGTGGTCTCATTTTATACACTTTCATGAGCTTTTTTTTAAGTTTTTTTTTTTTTTTTTTTTTTTTTTTTTTATCTATTTGAAAGGCAGAGTTACAGAGAGGCAGAGACAGAGAGATCCTCCATCTGCTGGGTCACTCCCCAGATGGCCTCAATGGCTGGAGCTAGGCCCATCCCAAGCCAGGAGCTTCTGGGTCTCCCATGCAAGTATAGGGGCCCAAGGACTTGGGCCATCTTCTACTGCTTTCCCAGGCCACAGCAGAGAGCTGGATCGGAAGTGGAGCAGCCAGGACTCAAACTGGCGCCTGTATGAGATGCTGGTACTGCAGGCCATGGCTTTACCTGCTGCTCCACAGTGCTGGCCCCTTTAATGAACTTTTTAAAAAATCCCTTATTCACATGGGATTGCAAAGGTTTTTGCTCCAGAATCAACTTTTTTTTTTTTTAATTTATTTGAAAGATAGAGATGTAGAGACAGAGAGAAAGGTCTTCCATCCACTGGTTCACTCCCTAAATGGCCACAACGAATGGGTTGGGCTAGGCCAAAGCCAGGAGCCTCTTCTGAATCTCCCACATGGGTCCAGGGACCTAAACATTTGGGCCATCCTCTGCTGCTTTCCTAGGCACATTATCAGGGAGCTGGATAAGAAGTGGAGCAGCCGGGACTCGAACCCGTGCCATTTGGGAGACCAGTGCTGCAGGCCAGAGCTTTAACGTACTGTGCCACAGCACCGGACCCCGAACTTATCTTTTAATTCCATTCTCCATGAATTCGATTGAAGGACAGCATCCGCATCTTAGTGATAAGCAGCTGAGCCTCATGGAGGCAGGCACTCGTCCACTGGCCCCTACTGGGCGTGGACAAGGCCTTTCTCCTTCAAGTGTCCACTAAGTTGCTCACTTGGGTGGGGCTCCCCTTGTGGATTTGACCCCATAGAAGGAGGAAGGGGTCATTTGAGGTCAGAGCAGGTGGAGGTTGCGGTGGGTGCGGTGGGGATAAAGTCGGGTGGGAGGGCTCTGGCGAGAGCAGAGCTGCTGGGAAGACGTGGCCAGATGCACCGCACCGTGGTGTTGGAGCCAAGAGACGCTGCCTTGTTTTCCTTAGAAAAGCATCGAGTCGGAAACTGTGCGGACCAGCGAGGTGATCAAGAAGAAGCTGGGGCAGCTGACGGGCACCGTGAAGGAGGTAATGGCCCAGCCTGGAGCTCACCGGCACCAGTAGGGGCCTCTGTGCAGTGGGTGGGCGGGCCTGCGGTGGGGGCAGCAGCCCTCTGATCTCAGGATGGGATATGATGGTTTCTTCCTCCTGCCTAAATTCACCAGGGTGGAGTAGGAGCTGGGCTTTCTTTGTTTCTCTGAGGGCAGGAGAAGGGGGCGGGGCTTTGCAAGTTCTGGGCTCTGAGGCTGGAGGCCCTGCAGTCACCCCCTCCCTGCCCTCACCCTGGGCTGCTGCTCTCGGGCGAGCCCGTTCCCCAGGGGACACCTGTTCCTCCAGAGAGCTCTTACCCAGTGCCTAGCCCGGAACCCTAGGGTCCCACGTCCCAGAAATTGTAGGCAGTGTCCCGGAGCACAGACCACTGGGCCGGGTGCACTAAGCCGGTGCAGCCCAGGGAGGCCGAGGGGGCCGCCCAGGAATCCTGGCGAGTGCTGGGCGAGCGCCTCTCTCCCCATCTCTGTCTCAGTAGAGTCTTGACGAAGTCAGTAGGAGTGACTTGGGCAGGAAGATCAAGGAGGGCGTGGAGGAGGCGGCTAAGACGGCCAAGCAGTCAGCCGAGTCCGTGTCCAGGGGCGGGGAGAAGCTGGGCCAGACGGCTGCCTTCAGAGCCTTGTCACAGGTAAGCCGGCCTGGGCCCTGCGATGGGTGGCGGGCTCGCTGTGCCAGGCCCTGCACCAAGCTCCCGTGCTTCTCTCACAGGGGGTGGAGACGGTGAAGAAGGAGATCGACGAGAGCGCGCTGGGGCAGACCGGGCCCTACCGCAGGCCCCAGCGCCTCAGGAAGAGGACAGAGTTCGCAGGAGAGAAGGTCAAGGAGGAGAAGGTGTTTGAGCCCAACGAGTAGGTCCTCTCCCTCCCCGGCTCAGGCCTGCTTCCCGCCCATGATTCCTGGATCCCAAGAGAGAAAGAGAGGAAGGGAGGAGATGGGGATAGGGTGGTCACCTTCCCAGGGCTTGTCCCACACAACTGTGGGGGATGCAGGGCCCAGGGCTCAACAGCACCGTCTTCTCAGGGAGGCCTTGGGGGTCGTGCTGCACAAGGACTCCAAGTGGTACCAGCAGTGGAAGGACTTCAAGGAGAACAACGTGGTGTTCAACCGTGAGTGTGGTACCCTGGCTGGGCATGGGACAGCTCCCAAGAGGGCCAGGTGTGTCCTTGGGGCCCCCTGTGGGCAGCTGTGACTCCTCTGTGTGACAGGGGCGCCGGCTCCATCGTGAGAGCAGTCGTGCTCACAGAGCCCGCCGCAGCCGACTCAAGCCCTCGTTACTGGTTCTGAGGCTGCACTGGGCTTCCCTGGTGCTGGCAAGCTGCCAGCCACACTCCCCTGCCCCCCGCCCCCCATCCCTTGTCCCATGAGCACTGCTGGGGGCCTCTGTTTCCTGTGTAGTGTCAGCAGCAGCCAGTGGGGGTGGCACCCCAGTTTGCACAGTCCATCTAGGGCCACAGCCGTGAGTTGCTGCCGCCTGGCCTGGTGGGTGGGCAGGCCGCATCCCCATGCACACCAGGGAAGCCAGCTGTGCACCTCCCTCGGGACCTGACCCCCGTCCAGGGTGGAAGTGGGGGGTGTCTGTATGGCCCTGGTGTCTCCCCAGCCCCTGCCTGCCCCCACAGGGTTCTTCGAGATGAAGATGAAGTACGACGAGAGCGACAACGCCCTCATCCGGGCGTCCCGGGCCCTGACGGACAAGGTCACCGACCTGCTGGGTGAGTTGTGGGCTGCCCCGGGCTGCCCTGGCTGGCAGCAGGGAGAGTGTCGGGCCTGGGCTCACTCTGGGCTCCCCTCGCACAGGAGGCCTGTTCTCCAAGACAGAGATGTCGGAGGTGCTCACGGAGATCCTCAGGGTGGACCCAGCCTTCGACAAGGACCGGTTCCTGCAGCAGTGCGAGAACGACATCATCCCCAACATCCTGGAGGTGGGTGTGTGGCCGGCAGGGCCCTGCCTGGGCAGTGCCGCCTGCTGGTCTCGTCTAGGGCCAGGGACGCTCGGCCACCGGGGGTGTCTGCTGAGCAGGCGCGTCGCTCCTGGGCTCCTTCCTGCCCGGCTGTAGCCACCCCTCGGGCCGTGTCTGACCACTCCTGGCAGTCGGGGCTTCCCTGAGCAGCACCTCCAGCCGAGGGGCTCTGCTGACCTCTCTGGCCTTGCCCACCATGCAAGTGCTCCAGGGAGTAGATCTCTGCTTCCCCACCCCCCCCGGAACTGGGCCCTGCGTCTCCTGGTGCCACCCCGCTGTGTCCTTGCCTGAAGCTGCTCCAGCGAGGCTGTGGGGAGCAGCTGCCAGGGCCTGGTGTCTGTCTCGGAGGAGAAGCCGGCAGAGCTGGAACCCAGGCCTCCGGCCCCCACCCTGGTTCGCACACGGGGAGGAGGTGTCTCACTCCAGTCCCTGCTCCGTGGGCAGTCCCTTCTCCCTGCTGCAGCTCTGCCTTGGTAGCCCCGGGATGTGACAGGAGCCTGGGCAGCCTCCAGTCGCGTCAGGCCAGGCCTCTGCTGGGGCTCAGATTCCAGAAAGTTCCTCTGCCCTGTCTCATCCTCCCTCCCCCTCCCCCTGGTCCCCTCTTCCTCCTCAGCTCCCAGGTCCTTCTGGGCAGGGCTCAGAGGTGACGATGGGAGTGCTTCCCAGACTGGCAGCTGCAGCTCCGACAGCTTCTGTCAGTCCCCAGCTTGGCCACGGTTTCCCCTGCGAGCATCTGGCTCCTCCCTGCTCTCCCCAGCTCCCCAGCATGTCCCTCGGCCCCACTGCTCCAGCCCTGTCTCCCAGTTCCTGTGCTCCAGCTGCCCCCGCTGGCAGGAGGTGTCCAGAGCTTCCACCCCAGCGAGGTGGAGGGTGCGTGTTCACAGTGAGCTAGGGTGCAGCTCCTCACCTCTTTGGCCCGTGTGTCCAGCAGGTCAGAGAGCTGAGTGTGGGCCTCTTCTCTGCTTCTGCACTGTACTGGCTCCTATGCCCCCCACTCCCCCAGCCTTCCCAGTACCTGTGTTCCTAAGGCCAGAGCCAGGCAGGGACTCTGCCCCCACTGGGGCAGGCTCACCACACTCCCCCCTCTCCTTCCCCAGACTCCAGCCCCCAGGCTGGGAGTCCTCAGCACAGACCTTCCTGGGGTCCCCCTGCCTCAGAGGTCGCCTCGGCTCTGGCCCTGATTGCTCCTTTCCCCTTCCAGGCCATGATTTCTGGAGAACTCGACATTCTCAAAGACTGGTGCTATGAGGCTGTGAGTATGGGCTTCCTTCCCCAGGCCTCCTTACTATCAGTGTGCAGCAGGTCCGCTGGGTGCCCGCAGCCAGGGCCCCTGTGCTGGGGGAGGGCATCTGACCCCTGGCTGGACACCGGGTCACCCGCCAGGACCCACAGGGGGCCGGCGGCCAGTCCTCTGCCTCAACCCTGCGAATGACCCCTTCCTCACTCGGGCCTGGAGGGACAGCAGGGCCCTTCCTGCTGCCAGGGTCTCCTTGCAGAACAGCCAGTGTCGCTGGGCCTTTCCCTGCCCCCATCCATCTCAAAATAATCTTGGCTAAGGAGTCACAGGAGTGGTGACCTGAGCCACTGAGGAGGGTGGGGGTTCTGTGGCTCGGGTCTGCCTGTGGTTGGGATGGAAGGCAGGGCCCCACTGCCAGGATGGCCTAAGGCAGAGGCTGGGGCCCCCGGGGGTTGTGCCACCCTGCTTGCCTTGGCACTCGGGGGCCCTGTTCATGTGTGGTGATTTGTGGGCACCCTGTGGGCCTGGCACGTCCCTACTCCACAGTGGTATGGCAGTGCCCGATGGACCTGTTCCTCGCTCTCACTCAAGCGCCCGAAACACAGAGCAAAACCAAACGTCTGCCCGCCCAGGAGGAGCAGCGGGTCCTGACCAGGCCCTAGCTGCTTCCTGGAGTGGAAGCTCCTGGTCCTGGGGCCACCCTCAGTGCCCCTCCCTCGGGGCCCCTCTGCTTGGCCGCCTCGCCTCACTGAGCTGGCTCCCTGACCCCCGTCTGCGTGAATTTTATTCTTTCCAGCTTCCTCGTGTGAAGCCATCTTGACCCTTTTTTGGCTCATCCTATCCTGCAGCCAGCTCACAAACAACTTGGCGCGAGCGGAGGAAAAGCTGTCAGAGTTCTTTTTTAAACACTCCCCTGCGCTGTGACTAATCCCACAGGCATTTATGAGCTTGGGTTTTTGTTTTTTCTTTCTTTTTCTTTTTCCTTTCCTTTTTTAATTTTAAATTCTCTAAATGCTGGGACCATGAAGCCGAGGCTGGTTTTCTTGGCCAGGGAGCTCCTGGAGCCCCTGGAAACGCAGCTGAAGTCCCAGCGGCTCCCACAGAGAGGTTTTTAAAAACAGTGTCATCTTTAAGAAACCGAAGCAGCGGGGTGGGCACCCTGCCTCCCACCCGCAGCGATCAGTCATTTCCATAAAAAGTATGTGCTCTTGGGAGGAATGGCTCCCTTGGTAGCTGCCTGCCAAGCCAGAAGCCTCCAGTGACGGTGGCCACGACCGCTGCCGTCTGGGGGGCTGTGTCCTGTGCCTGGGGGTGGCAGGTGGCACTGGGAGCTGTCCCAGAGGCACCGAGACAAACCCACCCAGGATGGAGAGTGAGGCGAACACGGGGCATGTTGAGGTCTTGGGTGACATTCCAGGTGTCCCAGTCCCAGGTGGCTCTCGCCTGGTGGTCCTGACAGCGCTGCTTCCCTGACCAGAGTCAAGCGTGGGGTTCAGGCAGCAAGGGGGCGGGTCCATGGCCCAGCCTCTGCCACTCCTGGGCGGCGTGTGTGGGGTCGTCTGTGTCCACACGCAGGTCAGCCTCTCCTCTCATTACAGACCTACAGCCAGCTGGCCCACCCCATCCAGCAGGCCAAGGCCCTGGGCTTCCAGTTCCACTCCCGTATCCTGGATGTCGACAACGTCGATGTAAGTGCGCCGTGCGGGGACCGGGTGAGCCGCATGGGGGACACCGGCTGGCCTGAGCCCCTGTTCTCTCTGTGGGAGGGGTTTCAGCTCCTGCACATGCTCAGATTGCATGACCTGGAGGGTCCAGGGGGCTGTAGTCCTGCAGTTGGAATTTGGACGGTCCCTGGCTTTGGGTGGTTTGACTTGGGTTTCCCCAGTGTGATGGTGCAAAAGTGATTACTCTACAGGAGGTTAGCGCTAGATGGTTTTGCTGTTGGAGACATCCCGAGTAGGCCGGGCTGGAAGCGTTTCTGGTTTACCATGTGTTTATCAGGGTGGAACCCCTTCACAAGGAGGCCCTGTGTTCTTGGGCAGGTGAGGGGTGCTGCCCAGCCCTCGGGCTCCCATGGCTGGTGAAACCCCTGAACCTGCGTGGGAAGGGCCAGGTTTCCTCCCCATGGGGCACTGCAGGGGTGTCAGAGCCTGCTCCCTCTTCCCTCCACGCGGAGAAACTCCGAGTCTGAAGCCAGCACAGACACCCAGCAAGTGCAGAATCGGTCTTCCAGTGAAGGGCATGGGCTTGGCCCTGGCGAGGGTCTCACTGGAAACCCCCCACGGGAAGTGGGCTGGTCCTGATTGACGGTGCAGGGTCCAGGCCCACAGGGATGGGAGGTGCATTCGGCCTGCAGGGATCAGCAGGGAGGGGCCCACCTCCTGCCCACTTTCTCCACAGCTGGCCATGGGCAAGATGATGGAGCAGGGCCCGGTGCTGATCATCACCTTCCAGGCCCAGCTGGTGATGGTCATCAAGAACCCGAAGGGCGAGGTGGTGGAGGGCGACCCGGTGAGTGCCGGCGGGCAGGCTCCGTCCCCACACCCGGGGGCCTTCTGTGACTTGGGTGACTCGGTGGGAGTGGGGGCACCCTAGCAGGGAGGTTGGAGGACTGTGCAGCCCACCTGTCCAGTGTTTCTGAGTTTTGAGCAGTGTCTGAGGCACCCCTCCCCGGGCACCCCTCCCGGGTCGGAGCCCCAGCCCCTGAGCCTGCCCCGGCCCACAGGACAAAGTGCTGCGCATGCTGTACGTGTGGGCGCTCTGCCGAGACCAGGACGAGCTCAACCCCTACGCGGCCTGGCGCCTCCTGGACGTGTCCGCCTCCAGCACGGAGCAGATCCTCTGAGCCAACGGCTGGGTCATCCCGCAGCAGACAGGGCGCCACCTGGGCCTCTGGAGCCAGGACTGCAGGACCGCCCAGGGCGCTGCGCGGTAGCTGAGAAACCAGGTGGACGAGGACTGGGCCCTGTGGTGGGGAGACGCCCCGGAGTGCCGCATGGGGGTGCTGGCGGCTGTCGGGCCGCGCCGGCCAAGCGGCCCCCAGGGACTTTCTCCAGGGGGCGGCGGGATGGGGTCCCGGGCCTGGGTCAGCCAGGCCATGTGAGGTCCATTTTGTATTTTGCCAGTGCTCTTCTTCCCGCCTGAGATTTGGAAATAATAAAACACCGAAGTGCGCAGAAGCCACCGGGTCGTCCGGGCCTCTGTCTCTGAGGGACTGGGCAGGGCTCTCCCTGGGGTTGGGGGAGACGAATGGCGAAATTGGGGGTATCACTCCCAGTGACCTGCCTGGTGTACCTGAGGGTTGGGGTCCCCAGGGTTGGAGAAGCTTAAGCGCCCATGAGTGATGCGTGGGGACACTGGGACCCCCCCAAACGAGCCTGGGTGAGGGGCTGTATCACGGAGAATGGAATGGGGCTGTTGGGCACTGAGGTCCAGCAAGGGTTCCCAGAGGATGGGGAGCGGCGCCCCCCGGTGAAGTCCTGGGTGCTCGTGGGCTCCAAGGCTCCTGGGTGCTCCCTGGGCTCCTGCAGGCTGGGGCGCGCAGCTCCCCGCACTGCCTTCGCGGCCCCGCCCTCGCGTCGGCCCCGCCCCCGTCGCCATGGGAACAGCCGCGGCGGCCCGGCTCGCGCGCGCCTCGCCTGCCTCTATCTCCGCCGCTCCAGGGGCGGGTGGGGTGGGCTGAGCCGGGGCCGCCGCCGCCGCCGCTGTCGCCGGGGTGAGGTCGTGAGCGGAGCCTGCGCGGGTCCCGGGAGAGAGCGCGGCCGCCGGGCGGTCCGTCCTCGTCCAGGTTGAGGCTAGGGTGAGGGGCGCGCCGGGGCGGGGGCGGCGGCGGCGGCGGTGGGGGATGGGGTCTCAGGCCGCCAAGAACAAAGAGAGCGAGGTGGGGACAGTGGGGGCTTGGCACCGCCGCGCCGCCCGGGAACGCAGGCCGCGCGTTCGCACCTGTTGTGCGCGGGCCGGACCGGTCGGGGTTCCGTGTCCCCGCTCTTAGCGCCCCACCTGCGCGCACGGCCGGAGTTGGGTCCCCGGGTGTCGCTGGAGGCGAGCGCGCCGGCCGGGCATGGGCGTAGCCCCGGGGCTGAGGTGCGGGCGGCGGGGGGGGGGGGGTGATGTTGCGGGGCACCGTCAGTGATCGGCGGCGGCGGGAAGGGGGCGACACGGAGGCGGGGGGGGGCGCAGCCTCATTCCCGCACCCCGGGCGGGCCCACTCCTCCGCAGGTCGCGCGGCGATGTGAGCCATGAGCGCGACGTGGACGCTGTCGCCCGAGCCGCTGCCGCCGTCCACGGGGCCCCCTGTGGGCGCGGGCCTGGACGCGGAGCAGCGCACGGTGTTCGCCTTCGTGCTCTGCCTGCTCGTGGTGCTGGTGCTGCTGATGGTGCGCTGTGTGCGCATCCTGCTCGACCCCTACAGCCGCATGCCCGCCTCGTCCTGGACCGACCACAAGGAGGCGCTCGAGCGCGGGCAGTTCGACTACGCGCTGGTGTGAGGCAGCGGCGCCCGGGACCCTGGCCTGGAGCCCCCAGCGCGTGGTGGGAGGGAGGGGGGAGGGCGTGGAGAAACTGCAGCCCCTCCCCCTCCCGACCTCGCCCATCTCCCCTTCTGGCCTGGCTGGAGCCCCACCTGTGCCTTGCTCCGCGCTGCCCCTGCCCTTTCTCCACAATCACCCGCCTGGCTGGCCCGGGTGACCGCGAAGGCTGGGCAGGAGGACGACCCCGCGCCAACTCCTCCCCCACCCCAGCGTGTAAGTAGCTCTGCTCTAGTTCCTCCTTCGGGTCCGAGTGTCACACCTGTTCCCGGAGGCGGGGACTCCCCTGTCTCCTCTCCCCCCGCCCCCGTTGTCTGGCTATCCCCAGTTCCACCTCGATTGAGTGTTGAGCCCTTCCTTGCGCTCCAGCCCTGCTGCACAGGCTGTCTAGGCCCGCGGCGTGGACGCTGCATACCCATGTGTCCAGCACAGCCTGCCCCAGAGCCGGCTCCCGGAACGGCGGCTGCCGAATCCAGGATGCCTGGCGCCTTCCAGAGCGAGCAGGCTCATTCCCGCCCCTCCCCGCCCCTCCCGCCTGGGCCCCGGGACAGGTCAGCGTGCCCACCTCCCCCTGGACCTCCTGCCGGACCCCAACACCTTTTCACTCTTCCTGCCTCTGAGCGATGATGACAATAAAAGCTACGATCGAACGCTTACTGCGTGTGCCGAGTTAGCACCTCCTGTTCGTAGCCTGCTTGCTCTTGGGCTTTGAGAAGGAACCTGTAGAGTGGGCACAGAAAGGGGACGGGGGTGGGAGGGGATGCTGGGTCTGGCAAGCACCCAGACCCACACCTTTGCCAGCTCTGCCCGGAGGAGCCCGGCATGTAACCATCTTGATCTCCCCAGCTCCAGGCGTAATCAGGGCCCCCCCCGGATTTCTTTCCCTGGCCCCCAAGACTCTGGAGGGTCTCTCCGAGAACCCAGCCTGCAGCCTCCCATCTCCTGGGCGTCCTCTCTCCTTCCTGCCCACTGAGGCTGCGTGAGTAGGCCAGGCTCCCCGGGGGCGTTGACCGCGGAATAGCGCGGCTGGCTCTGCTCCAGCGCCCTCGTGGGGGAGATGTGTTGCGGGCCCCGGGGAGCTGTGTGCAGCGTGTGTAGGGGGAGAAACGAGCGTTTCTATAAAAGGAAGGCTGTGCGCACTCGGCTCCCAGAACTGAAAATTTACTGCGCTCAGCCGGCTGGCTGGGCTCAGGGACACACCTGGTACCCCGGTGAGAGGCTGGCTCTCCCAGGTCCACCTGTGACTGCACCCTCAGGGCAGGTGGAGCCCAACAACCCCCTGCCCCGGCTCCAGAACCTCCCTCCCCACCAGCTCTGCCTCCACTTCCCTTTTTGTCTAGCGGTTGTGGAAGCGCTGAGCCCATCCAAACCCAGCCGTGGGCCTCTGTGGGAGACCTTGCTGCACCCATGTGGCTGCCCTGGCCCTCTGCTGGCTTCTCCCCCTGCCATCTGTCACCATAGGACACTGCCCGGCTCTGGAAACCTGTCCCTCACACCTGTCGCCACGAGTCTTGCCTCAGCCCTTTTCATCCACGCTTGTCAAAGAGCCACCTCCTCGCAGTCACCAAGGTCACCCCAGGCAGGGAGCCTTTGCTGGGCCCTGGGCCCTCCCTGCACCCCACCCTGGACACACACACAAGCTCTGACACTTCAGGACCCCAAGAAGAGCGAGGCAGGCTGGCGGGCACTTTATTGAGTCACAAGAAGGGGTGAGGAGTGGGGGGTCAGAGTGTGACGAAACCCGGACAATGGCAGGTCGCAGGTGCACGGTGTGTCCGGTGCCTGTGACGGCCCCCAGCAGAGAACAAGGCACACCGGGGCAGCAGGCCAGCGTCCCCACGGGAGTTCCGCACGGCTGTGGTTCCATTCCTGAGACCCTGTTGTGTGCAGCGCCCTGCAGACTCGCCCACTGGCTGAGCACTGTGGTTGGGACCTGGCACCCCAGGGTCCTCCCGCGGCCCAGCGCTAGCTGGGCAGGACGGCGGCTCCGCCCAGGAGGTCAGGCGTGGGCTTCACCTTGCAGGGCTGGCCACCCGGCCCAAGAGCTCCAGGGGCACCACGAATGGGTTAAGGGGGCAGATGCCAGCTGCCTGCCAGGTGGACCTCAGGTCGCTGGGCCCAGTGCCCTCGGGGCCCTGGGAGCTGGCCTGGCCCCTGCCTGCCTCTCCTCCCGCCTCGGCAGGGCTCTCCCCGGGAGGGCTCTCCCCGGCAGGGCCCCCCTCAGCCAGGCTGGGCTCGGGGGCCGTCAGGCGATTGTACATTTGGGCCATGTGCTCAGCCAGGGCGACGCAGGGCAGGCGCGACAGCTCCTCAGGGAGGGACAGGAGCAGGTCCAGGACCACGGCCGACTCTGGTGATGCAGGGAGATGGGGAGCATGAGGGGAGGGTGGGGGTCTCCTGCTGCACCCCGCCCCAACCCCTCGCTTTCCGTCTTCTCACCGGTAGCCGAGAGCTCAGGAGCCTGGCCACCGCGGGAGAAGGAGGCCAGGTACTTGTAAATCTTCTCGAAGTCCACGGGGAAGTCTCCCTCAGCCAGGGAGGGGCCAGAAGAGGATTTGGAAGGGGCCTCGGGGGCGGGGCCAGATGTTTCAGGGGCGGGGCCAGGCACCTCCGGGGCGGGGTCCTGCGGCCCTCCGGGGGCGCTCAGCAGCAGCGGCTTTGCACGTGCCTGCGTGGGCTTGGCGGGCCTGGAGTGCAGGAGGTTGGTGGGTTCCGTGGTGGCGATGGTGAGTGCCTGGCAGACAGAGAGGGGCATGTCCTGTCCGCCTGGCCTCACCAACTCCTCCCTGGGAGCCAGGAGATGGCCTCACGGCCATGGACCTGGGGGAGGGGGACCACAGAACTCTTACTCGGACGCCGGGACGCCCCCGCCCTGCCTGGGGGGTGCAGTACCTGTGAGAAGGCTGTGGTCAGGGCTCCCTCCAGCGGGCCCGTGACCCTCTCCGCTAGATCCATCCACACCTGCGTGCACCCAGAGGTACGGGGTCAGCGCACGTGACTCCACATCCCAAGTCCCACTCCGCTCCCAGGGACCACCTGCCTCACCTCTATGGGGGCAGGGGGCTGGGCCTCCCGCCGCCGTGCTCCCTGTGGGCCATCTGGATGCACCCTCTGAATAGCCTCCCGGACCACACGGGCCTTGAGCTTCTGGAGGAAGTTCCGGATCTGGGGAGAAGGGGGTGGGATGCACGATGGGCCTTCTAGAAGTTCAGGCCAAAGCCCGCTGCCTGGCCTGACCCAGGGTCGGCAGCTGCTCCCCGGCTGTCCACTACCCTGGCATCAAGGGTCACCCTGACACTGCCCGGCCCCAAGCCAAGACCCCAAAATACGACCAGCTATCCAAGGAGGAGGTCAAGGCCCAGGCCCGTCTGGCTCCTCCCCGCAGCCAGGGCCCCGCCCGACGGCTCAGTGCTCCATCCCATCTCCTGACTCCATCCCACTCGGTCCAGCTGTGCCTCTCGCCCCATCAGCGGCCTCCATCCACAACATCTGAGTTCACCCCGCCCCTCAGCCTCGTGTCTCGCCAGAGCCTGATGCTCAGGTTCTTCCAGCCCAAGCCCCGCCCCCGCGCCTATCAAGCCCCGCCCCCGCCGGGGCTCACGCTCGGGGCCCCGCCCCCCGCGTCGCCCTCGTTGCGGGGCCGCATCTCACTTCAGTCTCGCTCCGACTCTGCAGCTCCTGGGCCAGCTCGGCAGCGTCTGGCTCCGGCTGGCCGTGCCGCGCCTGCAGCAGTTGCAGCAGCTGCCGTTTCTCGCGGGGACTCCAGGCCTGGGGTCCCGTCACTTCCTCCACGTAGCGCGCGGGGGTCGCTCGCCGCCGCGCCGGTGGCTTCATGCCGGTCAGAGAGCTCGTCTGCGCGTGGAGGGCCGCGGCCCTGGGAGGGGGCGGGGCTACGGTGGCCGCTGAGGTCAGAAAAGCGCCGCGCGAAGGCGGAAGTAAATGGGGGCGTGGCCCCGCCTTAAGGGGCCGCGGGGAACCGCCACTTCCCTTGTGGCAGGGAGGCTGGCTCCGAAGCTGGAGCGGGAACGAACACGGGCCCTTCACGGACGGAAGCTCTGTTTGCTCTTCTGGGAACTGGGGCGAGGAGCCCCCCTCTTGCTCATGCATGGGGAGCTCTCGGCATAGCGGTCGGGACCCCTGCATCTCACATCCCAAGGCCCGGGTTTGAGTCCCGGCTCCGGCTCCCTGTTAGTCTGCACCCTGGTGCTGGCTCCAGCGCTTGGGGCCCTGCCACCCACGTGGGACCCGGATGGAGTTTATGGGTCCTGGCTTCCGCCTGGCCCAGCCCTAGCCATTGTGAGCATTTGGAGAGTGAACCAACAGGTGGGGGCGTACTCTCTCAAGTGAAATAAACAAAAACCTATAAGGACAATCTAAGGAGGGAGTCCACCCCAGCGAGGAGGCTGAAGTCGGAAGCGGGGGCAGGGCCGGGGGGCGTGGACAAGCGGAGAAACAGGTGGGCAGGTGCAGGGGTGGGGGTGGGGCTAAGCTGCTGCGGCTGGGTGTCGCTTTGTGTTTGAGGTCAAACGCTCTTGGGTCTCCCCGGACACATCTGTGCCCCCCTGGACGTGGGCGTATGAGCCCCGCCTTCCAGTCCTGACCCCCTTGCGCCACCCCTTTCGGCCTCCCGCGTCAGGGACCCTCACTGACGTCTCCAGAACTCAGCCGGGCAGTCCACAGGTTTACTTTGAGCTCAGGTGGGAGGGGAGCGGGGGAGAAGCGCCGAAGTCGTGGTGCCCTCGGGTCCGGGGTCTGGGACGGCTGGTTCATATCCTGGCGGGCCTGGGTGGCTCTCCGGACCCCGCTGGGAGCGCGCCACGCCTGGGGACAGGCGGCCGTAGGTGAGTGAGTGTCGGGACGCTGGGCAGGCCACCTGCCTTCCCGCAGACCGCCTGGCCTCCTCCGCGAGTCTGTGTGCCGGGGTGAAAGCGGCACCTGGCTCTGAACCCCGAATTCTCTCCCAAGTTTTGAGGCCCCTTCTGCCCCGCCAGAGCCTGCAGTGCGTGGCGGGCGCCCCACTCCCCGAGTTCTAATCCCAGCTGCCCCTTATGCTGTGACCTTGGACACATCACCTCGCTTCCTGGGGCGCCTCATTTTCTCGCCCCTAAAAATACGCATTAGGATCGTATCTGCCTGCTTGCGGTAGCGAGGGTTCCCCTGCGTAACACATTTCAGGACGGTGCGTCGATAGCGGAGGAAGCGCGCTGAATATTCCTCTCTTCCCAAGCACCTCCCTCACCTGCCTCACTGGGGTCTCCTGGCTTGGGGAGCGCTGGGCAGGGCTCTTGCGGGCGGGCCTGCGGGCGGCGGCGCTGCAAGAGGGGAGCAGGCTACGGTGGGAGGGTACGGGCGCCCCCTGGAGGCTGCGGCGGAGGCGAGCCTGCAGGTGGCCCGGCTCCGCCCGCTGGGCTCTTGGAGCGCCAGATACGCAGGAGTAGCCTAGGGCACCCGCGGTGGTCCCAGCAGGGCGGGGACCCGTACCTGAGTGCGCGCAGACGAGGCCAAGCCCAGCGGCCAGCGCGGCGCCCAGCACGAAGGCCGCCAGCACCAGCGCCACCACCGGCGCGGGCTCTAGGGCTGCGGGGGCAGACGCGGGCGGCTCCGGGCGCACGGCCCTGCCCGGAATGCTCTTGGGCGGCCCTATGAGGAGTGCAAAACTGAGAGCCGGCCCCGGTTGCAGATGTCCTTCCCACGTCCCCCAGGACCACCCCCTCCCTGCTCGCTCACTGGGGGGCGGCCGCGGCACCGTGACCACGATGGGCTGCGTGAGCGTGTGCAGGTGGGGGCTGTCGGCGCCGAGGTTCTCGCCGGCGCCCGCGCACGCCGCATCCTGAGGCAGACACTGAGGGGAGACGGGGACATGAGGGCCCCGGTATCCTGGGTCTGCTGTCCAGGACTCCCGAGAGACCTGAGCGTCCAGCTCTCCCCCAGAGCCAAGAGGCCACCACTGGGAGTCTGGCAATCCGGCCCCTTGGGGCCGGAGTCCACAGAAGACCCCCAGATGTCAGCCCCTCAACGACAAGCTCCCATCCGACTCTCGGCACCTAACCTGGGAAACAGCATCAGGTGCCCAGCCCCGGGGGGACAGCGACCTAGCCCCCACGGTATTCCCGCCCCCAGACCTCCCACAGCCTCCAGGAACCCCAGCTCCCCAGCCCGCAAGAGCCTCTTTCAGCTTCCAGAGATGCGCTGGAGCCCCCATTCGCGGCGCAAGGGGCTCCTGGCGTCCCGATTCCCGTCTCCGCGCTCGCGCACCCGCGATGGCGGTGGCGGTGGTGGCGGCTGCGTCAGCGGTGCAGGCGCCGGGCGGACTCCCCGGAGGCGGCGACAGCGGCTCAGCTGGCAGTGCAGGAACTGCACCGAGGCGTTGAAGACCGGGCGCAGGCGGAAGCTGAAGCGTACGGGGCTTGTGGCGCCGGCGTGCGGCGGCGGCGGCGGCGGTGGCGGGAAGGCTACCGAGGCGTCGGCGGGGCAGCCTCCGCGCAGCAGCACCAGGGCGGGCCCCAGGGCCGGGCGCGAGGACGGCGTCACCGAGCAACGGTGCAGGGCCAGGTTCCAGCGCGGGGAGGGACGGGCCAGGGCCGCCTGGGGGACGGAGGCGCCATCCCATCAGGGTGGCCGAGCCCCACTTGCGCCCTGCTGCCCTTGGGGGCCTCCGGGTATCCGCACCTGCACGAACACGCGGCTGTCGGCGGGGACCTCGAGCGGCCCCGCGCGCCGCGGGAAGGCGTCCTCGGCGTCCGACAGCTCCAGACTGAACAGGGGTCTGCGCAGCCAGGGCCCGGGCGCCGCAGGGAACGGGGGCGCTGGTGGAGATCAGGGAGGGCGGCACACACGGGGGAGAGGTCGAGCTGCCCCTCGGGCTCTGGGTAAAACGACCCGACCTCCTCGCCCCCGTCGCCTCCCCTGGGGAAGGGATACGGTCCTGGGAGCGGCTTCACCTGGTTCGCGTCACGCTGCGTCCTCCGCAGGGGGCCGTCTGATGAGCCCCCCGGGGACGGCTCGGCCCAGCAGCTGAGGCCGCCGGGGTCAGCGCTCTGGGCGTGTCTGGGGAAGTCTCCCCTGCCCCCTTCTATCTGCAAGGTGGGCGAGGGAATTCCGGGTGCACAAGGGCTTTGGAAGCGCCTGCAGGTGCGTCGCACTGTGTGAAGGCTGCTCCCCTTTGTCGGGGAGTCAGGTGCTGGCACCCGCAGGGACGGCGGGAAGCCAGGGGCCCACGGAAACAGCCGCGGCCCTTCAGCGGGTGGGCTCCCCATTTGCCCAGCTCCACATTCCCAGGCCGAAGGCAGAAGGCAATAGAGGCTGGGGCGGGGGGGGGTCTCCCCTCTGCGACAGACGGGCGTGAGCACGCCCATGCGCAGACGCATGCCTGCCTCCTTTGGAAGCGCTCATTGAGGTCCCGGTGCGCAGGGGCTCCGAGCCCTATGGACCGCCCCACGACTATCGCCCAAACCATTCCCCCACCATCACAGTGGCCGCTGGCACTTGGGGGATGCCAGCCCGAATGGATGGGACCCCTGAGGCGGGGGGGACTCGTGGTCATGCGGGGCAGGGATGGCGGGAGAATGATGGGCCCAGGGTCCCCCAGCTGTACGTACCGGGTGGCCCGCTGGGCGAGAGGCAGGCCCGAGGCAGCAAGACCAAGAGCAGGAGCACAGGGCCCAGCATGCTGCCCCCGCTGAGGTCGCCAGCACAGGCGGCTCTGTCCTTGGCTGGGTGGCCACCGAGAAGGTGGGGAGCGGGGGTGGCGGCCTAAGGGGCTGACATCAGAGCCGGCTCCCAAGGCCTGTGGGATTAAAGGTTGCCGCCCAGCACGACCTGAGCCTGCTGGAGTGGCTGGGGTCCCTTGCCAGCAGCCACCTGACTGGCTGCTCAGCCCGCCCTCAGCTCTGCCTCAGTTTCCTCCGTGGGCACCAGGCCGGCTCCCCGCTGGTCATGACAAGACACACACGCCAGACTCCGCGGAGGAAAAGGTGTGGGGGGGTGGTTTATTCTCAAGCTCTAAGGATTTACAAACAAGGGCATTTCGTTTTTAAAAAGGGACGGGACAATACTGGCGGCCTGAGAGGGGGTCTGTGGGCCGGTGGGCTTGGCCACACCACCCCAGCCCCTGCCTGCCCCGTCCGCCCTCTGTCTGGTCCAGAGGGGTGGCTGGTGACCGAGGGGGAGGTCTTGGGGGAGGCAGGGAGGTAGGAGAGACTCCCCCAGGGCTCCCACGTAACACTGAAGGGGAAGGGCCGGGCAGACACACACACAACAGAAAATAAAGTTAAATAAAAATAAAACCAGGCAGCCCAGCCTTCGCCTGAGCCGTGTCCCCATGCCCCAGCCCCAGCGACCTCCCAGATACCAGCAAAGGCCCTGGGGCTGGGCTCAGCCGGGCAGGCAGGGCCAGGCCTGTGGGCTCCCCACCAGGGGTCCCTCACAAAGGGGCCCGGGATGGGAGAGGGTGGCCCTGCCTCCGGGGTGGGGGCAGGGAGGCGGTGACATCTACTACATTGTACACATGCAGCATCTCGTGGATATCGTAACGGGAGTCGGGGAAGGGGCCGCTGTGGGCCTGAGCCTAGCTGCTCCCCCCAGATCCAGCGGGGCTCCTCGCTTTGGTGCAGCTTGGGTTTTGTCTGTGGTTCCGCGGGGTTTTCCTGTTTCCTCGCCCGCCTGATTCACATGCATCACCACCAAGGACACCCCCCTGCTCTGGCCTGTGCAGCCGGCTCCCAGGGACCAGCTCCAGGGTGTGCTGGGGACCGTGGCTCGGGGTGAGTGGGGGCATTACTGCCGGGGAGCCACTGCAGGTCCCCATCCCTCCGCCAGGCCTCCCGGGCGCCCGCACCTGTCTCACTTGCGCAAACCCCCACATTCACTCCCTTTGCCCTCAACTCCTGACTCCCTCCAGGCCCCTCCTTCAGCCCACAGCCCCCGCCCCTGTCTCTGAGTCCCTCCAAGCACCTCCCTGTCACTCCCACCACACCCTGCGCCCACCTTTCCTGCAGGCCGTCCTGAGCGGCCAGGGCGGCCTGCATCCCGGCTCCCCCACACCTCCTGAGCTCAGCTCACCCCGAGCCTCGGCCAACTCCAGCCCAACTCCAGCCCTGGGGGAGGAGCCCCCGGAGCCCACCTGTGGGCCTGTCTGGCCCAGACCAGGCCTGAGGAGCAACGGTGGCCCAGCCCCGCTCCCTGGGCCGCCCCTCACAAGCAGCTAAACCTGACTTTGGTAAAATTTCTGAAGGTACCCACAAACCCCACGAGGACAAGCTCTCCTCCCCCTCCCCCAAACGCCCCACCAAGTACAATAAAATACAATAAACTCCAAAAAGGACCCCCTGAGATCAAAGAGAGACAGAGAGAGACAGAGAGAGAGAGAGAGAGAGAGAGAAAGGGGGGCAGAAGCCAGCCCGGGGGCGGCTGCAGTCACAACACCCACAGGGCCGTCCTGGGCCAGGACAGAGGCAGGGCGGGAGGCAGCGGGAAGTCCTGGGGGCAGAGAGGTAGAGAGGGAGGCGGCGGGAGGAGGCGCGGAGGAGCAGGTGCGTGGGGAGGGGCGGAGGGGGTGCCTCGCCCTGGGGGGTGCGGGGCCCCAGCCGGAGGTTACGACTGAATAAATAGCGAGTCTGCTCGCGGCCTGCTGTCTTCCGTTCACAGTGTCTGTCGGCGGACGGCACGGCCCGGAGCGGGAGGGGTTGGGGGCTGGTGGGCCTGTCTGTCCACGGCTGGTGGGCAGGGAGCGAGGGGGTGGGCGAGCGCCCCCCACTGTCTGTCCTCAGCCCTCGCGGCCGTCCAGGTCCCAGGTCTCCCCTGGCAGGCAGCTGGGTGGCCGGGTGGGGAGGGGGGCCGGTGGCCATGCCCCTGGCCCCTGGGGGCTAGCCGCTGCCACGCGGCTACCTGAAGAAGGGCAGGTGGTGCTGGCTCAGGACTCCGCTAGTCCGCGGCGACTCAGTCTTCGCCATGACGTCCTTGAACCAGGACGCCACGTCCACCTCAAGTGTCTCGTAGCGCTTGATGAAGCTGTGTTCCTGCAGGTGCGAGGGGCAGGGTTTAGGACAGGGCCTTCCCCACAGGGCACGAGGCGGCTTGCGGAACGGCAGGGGAGGGCTGCCAGGGGTCGGGTACTTACAAGTAGCTTATTATACTTTGGTCTCTTCCTGTGGTCTTTAGTAAGGCTGCAGGGAGAGGGGGGAGGAGGCAGGTGAGAGCCCAGAGGGGGCCTGGCTCCTCCTGGCTCAGCTCCCGCTGTGAGTGGGGGTCCTTCCAGTCTGTCCAGAGGCTGGGACCTGGCCAGCAGCGCGTCCCTGAAGTGCCCTGGCCCAGCACAGTGTGACAGGCATGATGCTCCACAGCAGGGTGGGCGGAGCTCCCCAGGGAGGATGGGCGTGGCCTGGGGTTGCTTGGCAGCCTCCTGCAGGGTCACCTTGCCAGACGTCCAAGGGGCCAGCTTTGGCAGGATCTAAACCCAGTCTGCCGCACCCAGGGCCCCAGCTCCAGCCTGGGCCTCCCCAGCAGCTGCTCCCCGCCCATATCAGGGCGTGCCCTCCCGCCCCCGCGCAGGGTCCTCACCAGTCTTTGACGAAGGACTGGAAGTCCCCCGAGAAGCCCATGTGGCCCGGCAGGAGTGGGGGCTCCTCCTGCAAGACTTTGGTGAGGACCTCGAAGTCTGTCTTGCAGTTCTTGTAGGGAAACTGCCCCGTGGCCAGCTCCACCTGCGGGGGCACGAGAGGCTGGGTGGGAGGGGCTGGGCTCCCATGCACCCGCCCACCGCGTCCCCAGGAGGTCTGGCCCTGGGGGAGGGAGGTAGGGCTGCGCTCACCAAGGAGATGCCCAGGCTCCACACGTCCGCCCGGATGTCGTAGTCGGGCTTAGTGGGGTCCGGGGGGTCGATGCGCTCAGGCTGCAGGCAGGGAGGGGCAAGATGAACCCCTGGGGCGGGGCTGGCCTCTCCCGGCCCCCCGCCCCCCACCCCCGTGAACCCCACTCACAGCCATGTAGGCGGCGCAGCCGGCACTCCGCGTTTTGGCCTTGGAGTCCACCAGGCGGCCGCTGATGCCGAAGTCGCAGAGCTTGATCTGGCCCCGCTCGTCCAGCAGGATGTTGGAGGGCTTGACGTCGCGGTGGATCACGCCGTGCTTCTCCTTCAGGTAGTACAGCGCCTTCACGATCTGCGGCAGGGGCACGCAGGGGCCTGTGAGGGCTGCAGGGCCTGGGGCCGCCGCCCTCCCCACCGGCGGGCCAGCCCGCTGTCGGCTCACCGCCACCGTCATCTTGCCCAGGATGCGCTCCGGGATGGGGCCCTGCATCCGCTTCTTGAGCTTCTCGGCACAGGTGCCCATGAGCTCCATGGCGATGAAGACATCCGTCTGCGGGGGAGGGAAGCAGGCACTGGTCAGCCAGCCCACCCGCAGGGCTGGGGGCGGGGCAGGCGGGCGGGGCGGCTCACGTTGGTGATGAAGGTGCCGAAGCACTGCACGATGTAGGGGCAGTCGTGGCTCTTGAGCACGACGTCCAGGTCCATGAGGATGCGCTTGTTCTCCTCCTTGTTCCCCGAGCGCCGCATTTGCTGCCAGATGGGAGGGACCGAGCCTCAGCACCGCAGCGCGCAGCGCTGGGGCCGCGCCCAGGCCAGGGGCGCCCGCTCACCTTGACGGCGATGACGTGGCCGGTCTTCCGGAAGCGCATCTTCCACACCTGGCCGCAGGTGCCGCTGCCCATCTCGCCCAGGTTCTCCAGGTCATTGATTTCCGCCTGGTAGCGCTGGTGAGGGAAGTGAGGGCTGGAGGTCGGGGGCCTCTGCTCCCTTCAGCCCAGTGGGGTCCTGCCCCCCCACCCCCTCCTGGAGGCCCGGGCACAGGCGCAGGTGCAGGGCAGTACCTGGCCCCCGATGGTCAGGTAGCCCGTCTGCTTCATGATCTCCTGCAGCTTCTGGTCAATCTCAATGCTGGGGGAACAGGGAGTGGTGCCGGTGAGGGGAGGTCCTGCCCCACCTGAAGTCAGCTGGCACCCCCACCCCGAGCCGGCCCCCCCCCCACGGCTCACCTCTCCATACTGCGTGGGGTGAACAGGGTGGGCGGCAGCCCCAGCATGTGGCGGGGCCGGGCGGGGGGCGTGGGGTGCTGCGGGGAGCTCTCTGAGGACGGCGAGCGGCTGCCCCCATCATTGGCCAGTGGAAGCTGCAGGGCTGAGGGGTGAGAACCAGGGGTGCACAGGGGTGAGGTCAGGTACCCCGGGATGAAGGGGTGGGGACTCTCACCTTCCCTTCCCTGTGTGCCTCAGCCAGGCCAGTCCAGTCCCTGCTCTGCTGGCTGGGGGAGCAGGGTCCTCCCTCCCTATCCCCGGGGGGATCCTTGGGGGGCCTTCTCCTAGCCCCCACACCTGGGAAGAGCAGGCTGGCAGGAGAGGGCAGGGGAGGCTGAGGGTTTGTCCCAAAGTCTATGACGACAGTGCAATGAGGGGGCTGATGGGGGCCCTCTGTTCCGGCCTCCGCCTACAGGGCAGGCCCAGGGCCACTGCACCTGCACTCTGACCACACAAGGACCGGATGTCTGCCAGGAGCCACCTGGACCCTACGCTGCTGACAAGCCTGGACCTGGCAGCCCCACAAGAGCAAGGCAGACCCCTGGGGAGAGCTCAGCTGCCCTGCCCCACTCTCAGGCCAGCAGGCTGATCAAGGGCACAACCAGGGCCACTGGGGGAGGGGCTGGGGGCAGGACCCCGGCCGTGCCTGCGTCCTGGGGTGAGGGGATCCGGGTGGCACGGGCCCTCCAGAGGCCGGCAGGATGGGGTGGGAGAGTGGGCCAGGCATAGGTTGGGGTCTTTCCAGCAGCCTGCATGCGGACAGCTCGGGCATGCTACAGGCAGGGGGCGGGGCGGGCAGCGGGCAGGCAGCGGGCACCTGGCGTTAGGAGGTGGGAGGGCAGGAGACAGACAGACAGACAGGAACCAAGACCGGGGGCCAGAACAGAGCAGGTCCCTGTGGAGCTCGGGGTCTCCCTGTGCTGGCTAACAGCTGGGGGGAACAGCAGGGGCCAGGAGAGCAGTGCAGCCCTGACCCGCTGACCCCTCAGGGCACTGCTTCCAGGCCTCCAAGGCCCCGCCTCCCAAGGGTGCCTGGCTCTCCCCCAGCCTCAGCAGATAGCCCCTCACTTCCTGCCTCGCCCCCCCCCCCATCCTGCTAGCTCCTGCAGACTGGGGCCCACGGACCAAGGAGCAGAGCCACATGGCAGGGGTGCTGGCAGCCAGGCCCTCTCCTGGCCCGCTGACCTGGTCCCCATCACAGCCAGCCACAGGACGCCCACCTGTCGGCTGAGAAGACCGCTCAGTCCCACCAGGGTCTGCCGGACACAGGGCTCCAGGGAGCTGGGGACCAGGCCAGGCCCTGTGCTCTCAACTGGCCTGCAGGCCTCACCTCCCCTGCCCACTCCCACCACCCTCATCACAGCCCAAGCCCTCCCCGCTCCTGAGGGTCCCCTCCTCCTCAGAGCCTGCCCGCTCTCCCCCTGCCCGGGGGGCTGCCCAAGCCCCTTTCTGCCTGCACCGCGGGCTCCTGCGGGGGAGACGCCATAGCCCCAGCCTCCCCGTGTGTGTGGTGCCCTTGGAGGGCTGCCCAAAGCTCAGGGAAGACTGCTGGCCCCACAACCCGGAGCACAGTGGGGCTCTGAGGGCCACTGAGGGGGCAGGGGAGTGAATGTGTGTGGGTGTGCGGGAGCCACACAAAGGCCCTACGAAGAGAGGTCACAGAGATGGGAATGGCCACACAGCAGGTCAGGAGGGTGGAGTGAGAGTGGGGCGGGGCACGGGAGAGGGAGGGAGGGAGGGAGGGAGGGAGAGTGAATGAATGAATGAGAGTGGGAGGCCATGCGGGGGGGGGGGCACACCTGTTGACAAGAGCCATGGACAGACCGGCTGCCCGCCCTACATGCACCCACACAGGCGCAAGCACACACGCCCCACACACATGCAGACAGGGACAGAGCCAGCCTGTCTCCTCCGCGTGGCCACACAAGCATGGCACACACGCCCACACGCGGACAGTGTCAGCGCCCCCGATCTCTCTCTCTCTCTCTCACACACACACACGCGCGCGGTACAGCACACAGAACTGGCCCATCTGCTCCTAAACACACCCGCACCTGTGCAGGGGCTGAGCGAGGCTGTTCAGTTTCCTGCTCAAACTCCTCATCCCCCAGAGCCTTCCCTGACCGGCCCCTGTGCAGTCCCTCACCCCGCTAGCACCTTCTCCCCTGCTGGGAGTGAGCTCACTGCCCACCAGGAGAGCCCTGTGCAGCCGCACTGTCCCGTCAGTGCAGCGCTGTGCCCTCCGTGACCAGAGCAGGTACGGCCGCCCAGGGCAGGCAGGCGGACGAGACAGGAGCTGCTCCAATGGTCGAGCTGGATCTAACGTGCATCTGACTGGGCCCCCTCTTGCCTCGTGAGGTGTGTGCCTGCCTGGCCCAGCTTTCTCTCTCTCTCTCTCTCTCTCTCTCTCTCACACACACACACACACAGGCCCTCGCGGGTGATGGGCTCCCGTGCCGTCAGGCGGCACACTGCCTTCTCTAGGGGGCCCGAGCCCGAGCCCAGGGAGAATGGCAGAGGGCAGGTGGGAGGCGCAGAGCCAGGGCCGGGTGCCGCCGGCCGCCCGTGTGGAGTGAGAGCGCGCGAGAGGAGGAGACGGGGACACACACAGCACAGGGGGACGGGGTGGCATTCTGCAGCCGGGCAGCGGTTAGGTTGATGGTGCAGATGTCCAAGCGGCGATGATAAAAAGGCTGGTACCTGCTCGTTGGGACGGGGCAGGAGCAGGGCTTAGAGTGATCACAATAACTGGATGGGGGGAAAAGGAAGAAAAAAAAACAACACCACGATAAATCACAACAGAAATGACCGATTTGTCCAAAAGAAAAGAAATCAAATCATAACAAGGAGCAGGGGTGGGGTGGGAGGCTCGAGGCACCGAACTGCAGAGATGGGTGGAAACCAACAGAGATGGGAGGGCGGGATGGAGCTGACAGACACAGACACCTGCGGGGCTCCTCTCTGCTCCGGGGACGGCCTGGGCCAGGACAGGAACCCTGGGCCCCCTACCCAGTCTGGTCTCCTCCGCGCTGGGGCCCGGGAGGGCAGCCCTGCGGACCCCAGCAGGGACCCTGTTTGTCTTGGCTGAGCTTCCTGCCCTGGGCTGCGTCCAGTGCCAGCACTTGGGTTCCCAACAGACTCCCCAGGGAGCAGTCCACGCCGACCCGGGGCAGAGAGGGGAGGATGGGGGGTGGATCCTGGATGTGGGAGTGCAGTCAAGCTGTGCAGGGCGGCTGCGTGACCAGGGAGTGGCCGAAATGCCTGCGTGTGAGGGGTCCTTTTCCCCTGCCCCCAGGGTGCCCCGACAGGGAGCTCGACAGACTGAAAGGCTCCTGTGGGTCACAGGGGAACACAACGGGGGCATCTTGCTGGGTCCAGAGACCCAAGAGGCAGAGGCTCCGCGGGGAGGGGGAATCCTACTCCCTCCAGGTACAGGGACTTGAAGGGGTTCTGTGACACAAGCCACAAGCGGGTGTGGTGGTGCCAGATGTGCATGGAGGAGACGAGGGAGGCAGATGCTGACCCAGGATAAGATGTCACGGAGGCAGGCACTGAGGCGATGGGACAGAATAGGAGGTGTGCACCTGCTGGGGCGCCCAGAGTCGCACTGGCCTCAGGTGTCCCCAGGACAGGTGGGTGTGGGGGAAGGGCTACAGTGACTTCAGCCTAGGTGACAGAGTTGCCAGGCTGCTGGAACCAGTACCCAGGGTCTCGGGCGGGGGGAGGGAGGAGGGCGCAAGGGCGGGCCCAGCGACGAGGTTGTGCCAAGTGGACAAAAGACCACCAGACACGGTCGCACAGAGAGCAAATGGGAGAGCCTTCAGAATTACACGCCGGGGAGGAGGATTTTATGTGACCTCGGGTGTCCCCAGCCCAGGCGTGCGCGGGCCAGTGGCTCATCCGCTGAACCCGATGACAAGCTGCCAAGCCAGGGGAAGCGGGGCTCCCTCTGTCATGCCTGAGCCCCAAGGGGAGGTGTCCGTGTTTGCGGGGGGCGGGACACCCGGCTGCGGTCACGGCGGCGCGGAGCCCGGCTCGGAGCGGCTGACAAACTCCGAGCACCGCGGCGAAGAGGGCGGGTCATCAGGTGCGGGGTCCTGCCGGAGCCGGGCTGCCGAGGCTTCCGCGCCCAGAGAGTGGGGGCTCTCGGGCCGGCGGAGGGCTCCCCTCCCCCGGGTCACCGTGACCCTCTCCCAGCGCGAGTCGATAGCAGGAGGGCGAAGAGGAGGAGCGCTGGCGCCCCGGAAGCGGGGGCGGGGCCTGCGGCGGGGGCGGAGCCTCCCGCGGCGCGCGCCCCGCCCCGCCCGCCCCCTCCCCCACGCCGCCGTGCTTACTGGGCCTGGGCCGCTGGGGGCTGATATCCAGGTTGAGGTCGATCCTCCGCCGGGCCTCGCGGTTCTCCTGCTTCAGCTTTGCTTCCAGGCGGGACAGCTTCTGCTCCAGGGAGGACGCCGCCATCTTCCCCGCCGCCGCCGCCGCCGCGCACCGCCCGGCCGCCCGTCAGTCCGGCAGACAAACACCGCACTGCGCCTGCGCCCGGATGACCCCGCCGAGCCGCCGTCTCGCCCTGCCTGGCGCATGCCCGCGGGGCGCACCCGCCCTTCCCGCGTGAGACCCTCCGCGCGTGCGCGCTTCGCCCCAGCCCGAAGGATGACGCCACCTAGAGCTCGCGGCTGGCAACGTGCAACCCCGCAATCACCGTGGTGCGCATGCGCGAACACCGGACTGCTCTGGGGAGAGGCGCATCCTGGAAACCCGTGGTTCTTCAGAGTGGTGGGCGGGGAAAGCGGCACGCATGCGCACAGGGCGAGGACGGCGCAGGCAAACGGTGGTCACGCGGCGTGACTTCTGCTGCGCGTGCGCACCCCTGACGCCTGGTTTATCTGCTGCGGTCCGATGTGGTCTCCCGCGGCGGTGCACCCTCAACCTCGTGGCTCTTCCTGCTTGGGTCTCGGTCCGCCACGCCCTCTCAGAACTGCCTTTGTCGCCTCGGACAGTGCTTCATTAGAATCCCTTTAATTGCTAGCTGGCCTTTGGTAGCCGCGCGGTGCTGTCTCCTCACCATAATTAGGCACTGTGGGAAGCGCTTTCAATTTCCAGCCAGTCCCCAGAAAGTTCAGGGTTGGCCAAGGCGGCGGCGGGGGGGTATCCCTGGGAATGCAGCTGCGTGACCTCTGACCTCTACGAGGGGACCAAGGTCAAGACCAGAGCTCCTGGCCAAACCCACGAGTGCAGGGTTAGGGAGAAGACGTCCCCTGCACCTGCCCCGCCCAGGGAATGCAAGGGTCGAATAGGGCCTGACAACAGGTGCCCACCCCCGGCCTTGACAGCTCCTTCATGGTCTGAAAGGTGCTGGGGAAATGTACCTCTCAGGAACCCTGGTCCCTTTGAGGTGTGAGGAGGAGGCTTAGTCAGCAGGTGGGCAACCCCAGGCGACCAGGGCCAGGCAGGCTGTGCCATGTGCCCTGCCCACTCCAGGTCCAAGGCGGGAACACCTTACAGTGGGCCCGGAAACCTTGTGCGGGCTCCTCTGGTGGAGAAGACACCCGCAGTGTGGAGTTCAGAGGATGAAACGGGAGGCTGAGGGGCCAGCGCTGTGGTATAGCAGGTAAAGCCGCTGCCTGTAGTGCTGGCATCCCATATGGGCAACGGTTCGAGTCCCGGCTGCACCACTTCCTATCCAGCTCTCTGCTATGGCCTGGGAAAGCAGTGGAAGATGGTTCAAGTCCATGGGCTCCTGCACCCTTGTGGGAGACCCAGAAGAAGCTCCTGGCTCCTGGCTTCTGATTGGCTCAGCTCCAGCTGTTGTGGCTATCTAGGGAGTGAACCAGTGGATGGAAGACCTCTCTCTCTCTCTCTCTCTCTGCCTCTGTCTCTCCGTAACTCTGCCTTTCAAATAAATAAATATTTTAAAAAGAAAAAGAAAAAAAAATAAAGAAATGGAAGGCCGAAGAAGACGATTTTCCTGAAAAGAGCAGGGCAGAAGACTACCCCCAACCCCGACCCACTGCCAGGGTCTTCCAACTTTGACGAGGGTTCCCTCCCCTTTCCTGGGCCACCTTCCATGCCTGTCCCCCTCCACGGGAGACTTCCCCTCCACCTGGCTTCCAGCCTGCAGGTGTCCCCAGCTGGTCCCATGAAACAGCTCAGACAACAATGGCAGTGGACATCCGAGGTCAAGGCTTCAGCCCCCATCGTCACTTCATTTATTAAGCTCCCCTGACAGTCGCCACGTGCCCTCAGGACGGTGGCTCCTCCACGACAGGTGTTCTTAACCCGAAGAAGTCCGCCGAGCGTGGGGAGTCTGCCAACAGTCCTGAAGGGGGAGCTCGGGGTTGGCTGGAGCCAACACTGTGAGAACATCTTCCCCGAGGACGGAGGCACTCAACATCGAGACCTTCCGACTTCCGTTCCCTGGGTCAGCATTTCCCTCCGTGCTGGGACCACCTGCACAGAGTTACCTGGGAGTCTCCTGAGTCAGTCTTCCCCTGGGTGGGGCCTGGGATGCTTCCTCGTGCGCCAGCTCCACGGCTGGCTCGGACGCACACAGCCAGAGGTGAGAACCACTGGTCTGGTTCCCGTGTCTGGCACACAACTTCTTATAAAGAAGGGATTAGCATCCTACATTGGGGGGGGGGGGGTCCCTTGTGTGTGCGTCTGTCCCCTCCTTGGGCGAGAACCCCAGATGTAAGCTGCTGGGTTGTGTGTGTGTGTGGGGGGGGAGAGGGTGGAAAATCTCATTGGAACGTGCCCTCCACCCCAACAAACAGCACAAGAATCGAGCTGGAGTGACTTAGAGGCCAGGCAGCCAGCCAGGCAGGAGAAAAATAACAACAACACGGGTGTGTGGGGTTTTGGTCTCTGAGACGCTCATGGCTGAGTTAATCCCCTCTGTGTGGGGCCCCACCCCGAACCCACAACTGCCTGGCTTTCCCCAGACAAACCAGCCCCAGGATCTCACCTTGGCTCCACAAGGCTTAGCACCAACGCTCCCCCTGCTTCCGCCCTCCTCACCGTTCCGGCTCAGCCCCTTGGCCACCTCCCTTGGAACCACGCTGGAGGCCTGGACGCCGCCCTGCGCCAGGCCCTGGCTTCATTCCTCCCCCATCCTCTCCCGCACCTCTGCAGGCAAGCCCTGGTAGAGGGCCTCCTCCACCAGCAGCCCGGCTTTCTTGAGGGCCCCGCAGTTGCCAAGCTCTTCAGGCAACACCTCCAACCGGTTGCCCTTGAGCCCCAGGCGGCTGAGGGTCCTCAGGGCCCCCACGTGCGGCGAGAGCTGGCTCAGGTGGTTGTAGTCCAGAAGCAGCGTCCGCAGCTTGCGGCAGAAGAAGAGTTCCTCGGGCAGGAGCTCCAGGGCGTTGTAGGAGAGATCCAGGTGCTGCAGGTTCTGCAGGAGGCCCACCTCGGGCGGCAGGGAGCGCAGTCCGTTGTGGGACACGTCCACCAGGCGGAGACCAGAGCACAGGCCGATCTGCGGGGGCAGGGCCTCCAGCTTGTTGTAGCTGACGAAGAGCTGTTCCAGGCTCCTGAGCTTCCGCACGTGCTCGGGCACGTAGGTGATCTGGTTGTGCCACAGCCTGAGCGTGACCAGCTTCCGACAGTGCTGGAAGCTGAGGATCTCCTCGATGGAACGCAGGTGGTTGTCCTTGAGGTCCAGTTCCTGCAGCGCGCCCAGGCTGAAGACGGCGTGGGGGATGCGCTCCAGGCCGCAGGCCGCCAGCTCCAGCTCCCGCAACACCGCCAGCTTCTTGAGGCTGTTGAGGGCCAGCAGGCGGGCCCCGTCGTTGTGCAGGCTGAGCCGCTGCAGGTGCCCGGCCACGTCGGTCACGCTGGCCGGCACCTTCCCGGCATTGCTGCGCAAGGACAGCACCTTGAGTTGCTTCAGCTCCCGCAGGCTCTCGAGGGTGGCGGCCCGGGCCAGCTCAGGGGGGAAGAGCCCTTCCAGGTGCAGCTCTTCCAAGCCCCGCAAGCCGAACACCCACAGGGGCACCTCCCGGAGCTCCTCGCATTTCACGCGGATCACCTTCAGCCTGTCACGCAGGAAGATCTGCAAGGAGAAGGGCAGCCGGGCCGGCGAGTGCAGCAGGCTGAGTTCCTGCAGGTGCACCAGCTGCGAGAGCCCCGGCGGGAAGGTGATGTCACAGATGGCCTCCAGCCGCAGGGCCTCCACCTCGCTGAGCTCAAAGACGGTGTCGGGCAGGCCCGGGAGCATGCACAGGGCCAGCTCCAGCCGGCCCCGCGCGTTGCGCTGCAGCTTCTGCCGCAGCTTCTCCGGTGTCCACTCGTGGTTGAGGTTGAGCTGCTTCAGGCGGCTCTCGCTGACCTCGGAGAGGAAGACGGCGAAGCGCTTGGAGTAGAGCGAGTCGTACTGGTCGATGAGGTGCAGCATGAAGGCAAAGTCGTTCTTGACGTCGGGGATGTCGTTCATGCCGGTCTCCTCCCGCACGGACCGGAAGGAGTACTCCTTGAGCGGCCGGTGGAACAGCCAGTAGAGCGTGTAGAGGCAGGTGACCCCGTAGACGCACACGAAGGAGATGTAGCAGAAGGCCAGCTTGGAGAAGAGGTGGGCCTTTGTGTGGTTGCAGCAGAAGCTGGCGTAGCCCGTGACCTCGGAGGTCTCCACCTTGCAGGCCACCAGGAAGCTGATCTTCTTCACGTAGACCAAGTTGTAGACCAGGATGGCGAAGAACTTACACACTTTGAGCACCGTCTGCCGGATGTACATGCTGTAGAGGATGTCGCCCTCCTCCACGTGGACACGGAACTTCTTGACCTTCTCAAACAGGGCTTTGGCCTGCTCGCCCTCCTTCTTGTCCAGCAGGGTGACGGCTGGCGTCTCGGTCACCACCTTGTCCGGCTCCGCCAGCACTTTCTCTTTCTCACCCTCTCCTGTCTTGCCTGGCCCGGGCCCCGGTCCTCCTGCCGCGGCCACCGCAGTCACTGTGGTTCGTCCCGTGGCGGGGCCCTTGTGGTTCTCCCCGGAGACCTCGGACAGGGCCCGCGTGGTCCACGGCGAATCAAAGCACTTGCCCAGGATGGAGATGAAGTGTTCGATCTTGGAGCTGGTCCCCGGGAACTTGAACCAGAAGCTGGTGCAGACCATGAAGATGAGCGTGTGAATGACCACCAGGTAAGGGAAGTACTTGGCGTACCAGTGGAGGGCCGTCTCGTAGCAGAGCTGGTTGATGAAGCTGTACTGCTGCAGGTCCAGGTTGTTCTTAAGGCCGCTCACCTCCCGGAGCCCCCCCACCATCTGCTCCGAGACCCCCCGCGGCAGCAGCTCCTGGCACGGGGCCTCGGATGCGTTATCCCGGGATTCGTGACTGGGCAGACAGATGATCTTGTCCTGTGTCACCTAGGGATGGGAGAGATGATGGGCGGAAGAGAATGAGGGGCTGGCTGGGGGGCTGGGGGAGGGAGGGAAGCAAGCAGCCTTGACTTTGGCTGTGCCCTTGGAAGAGTTGGTCACTAAACCTCCGTGCATCGGATTGGTCTGAGAAGAGGAGTTGGGTTGAATGGTGTTCTCCTCCGAAAGATACGGAAGTCCTCGCCCCTCCCTCCCTGCAGTGCGTGTGAATGTGGCCTTGTTTGGAAATCAGAACTTTGCAGAAGGGCTCAAGTTAAGATGAGGCTGTTAGGGTGGACCCTAATCTAACAGCGCTGTGTCCTCATAGAATGAGAACCTTTACTTACATTTTTCAATATTTTATTTTACTTCCTTATTTGAACAGAGAGAGAGAGCAAGCTCCCATCCACTGATTCACTCCCCAAATGCCCACAAGAGGCCGGCGCTGTGGCTCACTAGGCTAATTGTCCACCTGCAGCACCGGCACACCAGGTTCTAGTCCCGGTCGCCCCTCTTCCAGGCCAGCTCTCTGCTGTGGCCCGGGAGTGCAGTGGAGGATGGCCCAAGTGCTTGGGCCCTGCACCCGCATGGGAGACCAGGAGAAGCACCTGGCTCCTGGCTTCGGATCAGCGCGGTGCACCGGCCACACTGCGCTGGCCGCAGCAGCCATTGGAGGGTGAACCAACGACAAAGGAAGACCTTTCTCTCTGTCTCTCTCACTGTCCACTCTGCCTGTCAAAAAAAAAAAAAAAAGCCCACAAGAGCCAGAAATGCACCAAGATGGAACTCAAACAAGTCTCTCATATGGGGAGCAGGGACCCAAGCACTTGAACCAGCACCTGCTGCCTCCCAGGGTGCACCTGAGTAGAAAGCTGGATTGGAAGTGGAGCTGGGACTGAAAGCCAGACAAACACTCTGATATGGGCTGCGGATGACCCAGGCAGTGTCTCGGCTGCTGTACCAAATGCCCACCAAGACAGCATTTAGACACAGAGGCACACACACAAGAGTACCTTGGGGGGCCGGCGCTGTGGCGCAGCAGGTTAAAGCCCTGGCCTGAAGTGCCGGCATCCCATATGGGCACTGGTTCAAGTCCCAGCTGCTCCTCTTCCAATCTGGCTCTCTACCGTGGCCTGGGAAAGCAGTAGAAGATGTCCCAAGTCCTTGGGCCCCTGCACCCACGTGAGAGACCTGGAAGAATCGCCTGGCTCCTGGCTTCAGATTGGCCCAGCTCCAGCTATTGCAGCCATCTGGGGAATGAACCAGTGGATGGAAGACCTCTCTTTCTGTCTCTATCACTCTCTGTAACTGTCTTTCAAATAAATAAAATAAATCTTTTTTTAAAAAAAGAGTATCTTGGAAAGTTCATGGGAATGTTGAATTAAAAGGTTTATTTATTTATTTATTTATTTTGGCAGGCAGAGTGGATAGTGAGAGAGAGAGAAAGGTCTTCCTTTGCCGTTGGTTCACCGTCCAATGGCCGCCACGGCTGGTGCGCTGCAGCCGGCACACTGCACTGATCTGAAGGCAGGAGCCAGGTACTTATCCTGGTCTCCCATGGGGTGCAGGGCCCAAGCACTTGGGCCATCCTCCACTGCACTCCCAGGCCACAGCAGAGAGCTGGCCTGGAAGAGGGGCAACCGGGACAGAATCCGGCGCCCCGACTGGGACTAGAACCTGGTGTGCTGGTGCCGCCAGGTGGAGGATTAGCCTATTGAGCCGTGGCACTGGCCAAAAGGTTTATTATGATGCAAAAAAATTAAAATCTATGCATACAAGTGGTCTTCAAAAAGTTTGTGAATACTTAATTTTTTTTTTTAAATTTACTAAATTGCTTGAAAGGCAGAGTTATATATAGAGAAAGAGAGACAGACAGATCTTCCATCTGCTGGTTCACTCCCTAAATGGCCTCAACAGCTGGGCCTGGGCCTGGTCAAAGCCAGGAGCTAGGAGTCTCTTCCAGTTCTGCCAGGTGGGTGGCAGGGGTCCAAGGACTTGGGCCATCTTCTGCTGCTTTCCCAGGTCACAGCAGAGAGCTGGAGGGGAAGTGGAGCAGCCAGGGCCAGAACTGGCACCCACATGGGATGATGGTGCTACAGGTGGCAGCTTAACCCATTGCTCCACAGTGCTGGCCCTAGGAACGCTTATTATGAAAAAGCTGTGCATGAATTTCTAAAAAAATGTTGCATCAAAATAAACATCTTTTATTTATTTATTTATTTTTGACAGGCAGAGTTAGTGAGAGAGAGAGAGAGAGAGAAAGGTCTTCCTTCCGTTGGTTCACCCCCACAAATGGCTGCTACGGCCGGTGTGCTGTGCTGATCCGAAGCCAGGAGCCAGGTGCTTCCTCCTGGTCTCCCATGCGGGTGCAGGGCCCAAGCACTTGGGCCATCCTCCACTGCACTCCCTGGTCATAGCAGAGAGCTGGCCTGGAAGAGGAGCAACCGGGACAGAATCTGGTGCCCCTACCGGGACTAGAACCCGGGGTGCCAGCGCTGCAGGTGGAGGATTAGACAAGTGAGCCACAGCGCTGGCCAATATCTTTTATTTTTAAAAAAGATTTCTATATTTAAAGGAGACTGTGACAGAGAGAGATGTCTTCCATCCTGTGGTTCACTCTCTAAATGGCTGTAACAGCCAGGGCTGGTCCAGGCCAAAGCCAGGAGCCTGGAACTCCACTGGGGTTTCCCACATAGGAAACCTCCCAGGTGCATTAGCAGGGAGCTGCATTGGACGTAGAGCAGCCGGGACTCGAGCTCTTGCTTTGATATACGATGCTGGCATTGCAGGACACAGCTTAGCTCGCTGCACCAGGAACACCACCCCCAAACTCATCTTTGAATTCCACTTTCTCTCTGCAAATTTTTTGAAGTCCCTGGGAGAGGGAAGAAAGTCCTGCAGAAGCCAAGGGATGGCTGGGGCTGCCAGGATCCATGGGACAGCTCATTCCTCGCAGGTCTCAGGAGGAAGCACCCTGGGGACAACACCCTGACCGCAGCCTCTGGCCTCCAGCACTGCCAGGTGGTCCACGGCTGGTATTCCAGTCCCCTTGGGATTCCAGGGGCAGGAGTAGGTGTTTGGTAAACCAGTTAGGGAGCCCATTGGGACCTCTATATCCCATGTCCAAGTTCCAGCTCTGCTCCCGATTCCAACTCCGTGCTAATGCGCACCCTGGGAGGCAGCAGGGCACGGCTCAAGTCGCTGGGTCCCTGCCACCCACGTGGGAGATCTGGGTGGAGTTCCTGCTGCAGCCCCAGAGATCTCTGCTTCTCTCTCTCCCTCTCAAATAGGTAGCTTAAAAAAAAAAAAGTCTAGGGCTAAACAGTTTAAGCGTACAGAATGCCATCATGATGCGAAGTGCTGCTCCCAGTAGCAGTGGGGTGGGAACAGGCTTCTTGTCTCTCGGCAGACAAGGCTTCCAGACGGCCCCGCCCATGCCCTTGGCCACACCCCTCACCTGGAGCGTGCAGCCGAAGACCCCGATCATGAGCATGGCCACGGTGAGGTACTCGGCCAGCACGTCCCACCAGGGCTTGAGCACCTTGAACGCCGGCTGCTGCTCCGAGAACTGCTTGAACTCGGCCACGGGGATCATCGCACCTGCAGGCGTGGGGTGGGGGCGGGGGGGAGGATGGGACAGAGAGAGACCCTCAAGAAGGGGCGCCAGCCACAGGCCCATCCCATTCCCAATCCACGCTGGGCCCTGCTACAACCCAGAAGATGGGGTAGGCGTCTGGTGCCGTGGCTCTGCCGCCTGCGCTCCGCATTGGCGTGCCTAGGTTAGGGTCTGGCCCTGGCTCCCGATTCCAGCTCCCTGCTAACGGGCACCCCGGGAAGCAGCGGGAGATGGCTCAAGTACCTGGGCCCCTGCCGCCCACCTGGAAGATTTGGACTGAGTTCCCAGCTCTTGGCTTCCATTCCCCATTCTTGCCCCCCTCCTCACCCGTCCCCACTTCAGCCACTGTGGGCATTTGGAGGAATGAACCAGCATGTGGGAGATCTCTCTCAAATAAATACATTGATAGTAAGGAAAAAAAAAAAAAAACCTGTGCAGAACCCCAACAGCTATGTGCACCTGTTCCCCTGTTAGCCTGGCCTCCCCTACCACAGCCTCCAGACCCCACCTCCTTCCCAGAGCCAGGGTCTGCCATCTCACCACTCACCTGCTGCCAGGAAGATACCCCTCAGAGCTCAGGAGCAGCAGTCCACAACCCACTGTCCCCCGTGTCACTTTCTCCCCAACCCCAGGCACTCCCCCTTCATCCCTTGACACTCTAAGCTGGGCAGCCCCTGGCTCCCAACACTGCCAGCACAGACTTCCGGGGTGTGTGCCCCCCCCCCCCCCCGGGGGCGCTCCCAGCACCACCTCTGACTTCCAACCGGAAAAGCCGGCTGGAGCCAGGCTCTGGTTACTGGGGCCCCAGGGGTTAGGGAGTGGCCAGGCCGACGCCTGGTCAGCCCTGGGGGTGGGTGGCGACCAGGACACCTGAATTTCTCGAGGGGCTAAAGCCCAGAATCTGAGCCAGACCTGCAAGGGGGCAGAGGTGTGTGTGTGTGCGGGTGTCGGAGTGACCAAGAGGTGATGGATGGCTGAGGGAAAGTTGTCAGGGTGACACCTACGCCTGGGACGGGACTGGGCAGCTGACCCACTCTGTCTGTCCCTGTGTTTCATTTTAGACCAACATATCATTACTGCAGATACACATGGGACAGGCACAAGTGCCACAGGCTGCAGGGCAAAGCAAAGCATGGGGGCCCCTAGGGGACCCCGCGTGCTGCCATCCAAGCTGCTCTGATCGACATTCCCTGAATTCCTTTGCAGGCTCCCTGAGCCTCCTGTCACGGTGGTCACCTGTCACTGGGCACAGTGTGCCAGGCAGGGAGCGTTCGGGCCACCGGCTGCGTTGCTCTGGCCTCCCTGCCGTCTCCCACCCGGGTCCTACACCTCAGCCACCTGCTCTAAGGCTCCTATGGCTCCTTCTCTGTCCCTCTGTTCCCTGAAAGCTTTGGGGTGACTCCTGGACACGGTGAGGGCGGGGACACTGACACAGGAAGCAGGCCCTGCCCACTGAGCTGTCCACATCCCTTAATCCCCTCTGAGGCTCCTGCCTCAGTCTGGAGGAATTCATGGATCAGGGTGGTGGGCTTCCCCTGAGGACATTCCAGGTGAGCCCTGACTCCCTCAGAACCAGGGTCATGTGAGAGGGTACCCAGAGCACAGAATTCCTCTCCCCCTACACACACACACACACGGGGTCCATCTCCTGTGCTCCGTTTACTCCCTGTCCCAAGCACACAGCCCCATAAGAATATCCCTGTGCACCTGTAGCTAATCTGATAGCGATACGCCCAGGGCAGCTCAGCATCCCCCCCAGGGGATGGCCGTCCCTTATAGCCACCAAAAGGGACAGCGTGGAGCATGCATGTTTATGCATGAGGGAGGCCCAGGACAGCGGGTGCCGTACATACATAGGTGACCTTCCAGCTGCCCGCTGCGGCCTTGCAAAATCCTTCCAGGCACCTTTGCTACTCAGTAGCTTTACCTAGGCATGGCAACAGGGGGGACGGAAGTGCCACTATTCAGGGTGCGTCTCACGAGGGTGTCAGCTCCAGTGCCTCCCAGCCTGTCTGCCATTTCAGGTGCGTGGTGACAGCCGTCAGGCTCCCATGTAGCCAGCCCGGTGGCTCCAGGGAGCAAGGTGTATCCGTATGTAGACCCAGACGTCAGCGCTGGGATTATCATTATCTGTCTCCATGACTCAATCTTGATCATCCCGAACCTGCCATTAAATTTCCGCAGACACAAGTCTGGTCCCCCTTTGTCTGAGTAGAGCTGGAGAGTGGGGGGGGGGGGGTGGCGGGGAGCCCGGGACGAGGGGCTTGTAGGATTGGGGAGGGGTAGAGAGGAAAACAATGACCCCACTTGACTTTCCCTGCCAGAGGCTCTTGGGCTGTGGGGGTGCAGCTGTGAGGGCTGTGCCACACACTCCAGGCTTGGGGGAGAGCTGTCGCTCAAGTACTCAAGTAGTCACAGTCACAGATGGCCTTCAGGCCCCGCCCACCTGACCCCCTGTCTGCCTGAGGGCACCCACTCTGGTCCATCATGGAGAGAATGTGGCACTGAGACGTTGAGGCCCAAACCATCAGAGGAGGAGACGGCTGGGGGTGCAGGGGTCTTATCAGCCTGGCACCCTCTGCTCCCCAGTCATGCATGCCTCACCCCCCTCCCCGCTTCTTCTTGCTCAGACCCTCCCCAAGTCCCATGCCTCCCCCAGATAGGGCTACTGCTGGGGGTGGACCTTGTGGATGGGTGCTCATGGCCCAGCCCCCCCAACCCACCCAGCCGTAGCCTCCATGCTAAAGGGGCAAACAAGAAAATTAGTCATTTGTAGCTTTGAGAGAAGCCTTTTACACAAGCGGGAAACTGAGGCCCGGGGCGGGGGGGGGTCACTTCTCAGGAGCAGATCTTGGACCAGGCCCCAGGCCTGTGGACTCCCAGCCTGGGACTCTTGCAATCTGTTTGTGCCTGGATTTGGGGGACTGGGGATTCTCCCAAGTCCAGGAGCTCTGAGGGGAGGGTGGTGTGCACCCCCCAAGGGGTGGGGTGCCACAGCTGTGAAAGGCTCAGGGCATGCTTTGGGGCCCGGTCTCCCGCACCCCTTCTGGGGAAGGCAAAAGAGGTCAAGACACCCAAGGTCGCCTCTGACCTGTTGAGCTCAGCTTCGCTTGCCCCGCCTGCCCGGCCCTCAGGACACAAGCCTCTGCGCGCTTCCACCCCCAGTTCCTGGGTCCCCCGTGCCTCCCCCACCCCAGGCCACAGAGGGAGCGCACCTGGAGCGGGGGCCCTCCCCTCGGCCAGACCCCAGCTCCCAGCCCGACATTCACCCCGCCACTCCGGCTCCGGGGAGCGCAGAGCCCCCTACTCACCGCTCCGGGACGGACGCTGGGCCCGAGACCTGGGTCCCTCGGAGTGGAGCGGCCGGGACTCCCGCAGAGTTCCCGGGCGGGCCGGCCAGGGTGAGTCAGGGAGGGCTGGACAGGAGCCCGGGAGCCGCCCCGCCCCGCCCCCGGGACGTCTTGGCCCCGCCCCGTTGCGGGCGCGCCCAGGTCGACCGCGCCCCTGGCGCCGGGCTCCCAATCCCGCTCTGCCCCAGGTGAGCGCCGGGCCGGCTGGAGAAACAGGAGCCAAAGAACTTGGCAGGCGGGCTGGGCCCTGGCCGTGCGGGGAAAACTGAGGAAGTCAGTGGCGCTGGAGCCCCCAGAGCCATCCGGGAACGGTTCTCCTGGGAACCAGGCGTGGACACTCCCGGCGAGGCTGGGTGCCTCCAGCCCTGCCAGGTGCAGCCGCCTCAAAGCTTAACCAAGGCACAGCTGAAGAAAGACTGCAGGTGAGGGGGAGGCTGGGGGTGCAGGGGACTGCTTCTTCCTGCTCCCACCACAGGGAGCAGAGGTAAGCCAGGCAGAGTCCGGGTGCTCACCTGTCTGTGCCTGCCCTGGAAGCGGGCAGCAGTCTGCATGGGGGCGCTGGTGTGGGGGGACCAGAGGGCTGGGGAGATGAGGTTAAGGAGCCTATCTAGGAGGGATGTCCAGCTGTCCCAAGCAAATCCCCGCTTCAGCCTGGAGGCATCTGGCCTTGAACCTTGACCTTCTCTGAGAACCTGCCCACAGTGGGAACGCTTCCACCTGCAGTAGGGAGAGAGTGAGACCCCCTCCTCTGCTGAGATGGCTGGGAAGACCCCCTGCTCTCTGTTTCTTGTCTTGACAGATACAAGGCACAGCAGCACATGGAGGGATGAGGTCAGGCGTCCTCATGTGACCTGTGCTGTGAGTTCCGCCCTCAGGGCACAGTGGTAGCAAGCTACAGGTGGTGCGGGTGCTGAGGGGTTGTTTGCAGCTCTGTGCTGGAACCAGCATCCTGCTACACGTCATTTTGTCCTTGTGTAACACTCTGAGGTCACTGGGATCTCTGAGCCTCATGAGCCCCAGGCCAGCAGCCCTGCAATCAGTGATGGACGGGGGATGGCTCTGGTGTTGTCTGGGTCTGAGCTGGTGGCGTGGCGCTGCCTGCCACAGGTGGAGATGCCTGTGTGGAATGCGCAATCATGGGACACAGGTGCCACAGAAGGGCCGCCCCTTAGCTCATGTCAGAATCGTTCCACTCATTAACATCCAGCTTCCACACCCCCCAGAATTGTGGCAAAAGCCACCAAATGTAACATTTACCTCCTTCACCATTTTTAAGCATCCGGCTGGTGGCAATAAGTACATCGCAGTGTTGTGTAGTCATCACAGTCCACCGACTCCGGAGCCTTTTTTTTTTTTTTTTTTTTTTTTTGTAAAACTGAAGCTCTCAGCCCATTCGTAACTGAGTCCCTCCTTCACCCAGCCCCTGGCACCACCCCTCCCCCACCCCCTCCTACTTTCTGTCTGCAGGGATCTGGCAATTCTCAGAGTCTGCTGTCAGCTCTGGTCCTGTCGTCTGGCGTATTTCCCTGAGCTGTTGTCCTCCAGGCTCCCCCGTGTCGCAGCGTGTGTGAGAATTCCCTTCCCTCTTTCAGACGGAATCGGATCCCACTGTGCGGATGGGCCACGTTGTGTCTCCCCATTCACTCATCAGTGGACGCCTGGGTTGCTTCCGTCTGGGGCTCTTGTCAGTCCTGCTGCTATGAACGTGGTCTGCACATCTGGAAGAGGCCATAGGGTGAATTCTGTTACAGTTTCTGAGCAACTCCCCTGCTGGCTCCCATCAAAAGGGCACAAGGTTCCGGTTTCTCCACACCCTGCCTGTACTTCTTATTTACTTTTTAGAGATTGGCTTCTTTGAAAGGCAGAGTGACAGAGGAGGGGAGGGGAGAGGGAAGGGGAGAGAGAAAGACTTTTCCACTCACTGAGCCGGCCTTCACCAGGATCTCCATCCTGGTCTCCCGCGTGAACGGCAGTCAGGAACGCAAGCCCTGAGCCATCATGCACCGCTTCCCTGGGCTCTGCAGGAAGCTGGTTTAGAAGCAGAGGGCCTGGAACTCCAAGCAGCACTCGGATACAGGAAGCTTGTGTCCCAGCTGGGTCACCCCCCTGATAACTTGCTACTCGTTACTCAACTTTTCAGATTTTGTGAACTTGAGGTGGCTACCTATGGTTGCCAAATAAGTCACCCCAAAACTTAGAGGCTTAAAAAAAAATCAAGCGCTTCATTATCTCACTTGGTTTCTGAGGGCCTGGAACCTAAGGCTGACTAGATTAGATGGTTCATTCAGTCTCTCCCACCCACCGCAGCTCCAAGCAACAACCGATTTGCTTTCTGTCATCATTGATTCACCTTCATCTTCTAGAATGTTCTATAAGTGGAATCATACAGTGCATGCGTTTAAAAAAGATTTTATTTATTTATTGGTCATTTGGAAAAGCAGAGAGGGAGAGAGATGGAGGGAGGGAGAGGGAGAGGGAGATTCTTCCATCCACTGGTTCACTCCCGAAATGCTTGCAATAGACAGGGCTGGGCCAGGATTTGGGAATTTAATCCAGGCCTCTCACATGGGTGGCAGGGACCCAAGTACTTGAACCATCATCTGCTGCCTTCCAGGGTGTGCATTAGCAGGAAACTGGATCAGAAGCAGAGCTGGCAAACCTAGACATTCCAGTATGGGATGCAGGCACCCCAAGCAGCATTTTTTTAAAAAGGGTTTTATTTGAAAAGCAGAGTTACAGAGAATCTTCCATCTGCTATTCACCCTCTGGCAAAGGCCAGAGCTGGGCCAGTCCAAAGCCAGGAGCCAGGAGCTTCTTCCAGGTCTCCTATGTGGGTTGCAGGAGCCCAAGGACTTGGGCCATCTTCTGCTACTTTCCCAGGCACATTAGCAGGGAACTGCATTGGAAGCAGAGCAGCTGGGACTTGAACCAGCATCCATACGGGATGCTTGTGTCAGAGTCGGCGGCTTTACCAGCAGGCCCTCCGAGCACCATCTTGACCACTGTACCAAACACCCAGCCATAGGCAAAGCGCTCGTATGGAGAAAGCTCTCAGCACGCTCTGGTTAAAACTGTGTCTCTTCTCTCAGTTCTTCAAGTGCCAAGCCCTCCTCCCACCTCCCGTGCACAGAAGCCCCCTGAGTCCCAGGCGGGGATGAGTTGCCTGTGTAGGTGTGGGCAGGTCTGTGTGCATGGGTGTGCTTTGGCAGTGGGAGCTGGTTGTTTGGGATGGAGTGGGGAGTGAGGCCGTGTGTCGGCAGGTGTGTGATGTAGGCAGGAGCACAACAAGGAGTTTGCAGAGGGTACTTGGCCAGACAAGGGGATCAGGCCAGACCCTCAAGGATAAGGGAGGCTTGTCAGGGCATCTTCAGATTCTCACCCACCCCACCACAGTCACCTCTCAGGCCCTCCATGCTGGCTGGCGAAGTCACCAAAATGACACCCTCTGTCCAGCTGTGTCGGGGCCCTGGGACAGGGTCATCTCTGTTCTTTCATATACTAAATTTATTTTTTTTTATTTGAAAGACACAGAGGATTCTTCCAGGGACTGGCTGGCTCATTCCCTAAATAGCCTCAACTGCCAGGGCTGGGCCCGCCCAAGGCCAGGAGCCAGGAGCTCCATCCAGGTCTCCCAAGCGGCTGCCAGGGGCCCAGACACCTGGGTCACCTTCTGCTTTTCCAGGCCATAAGCAGAGAGCTGGATGGGAGGCAGATCACAGGGCGCTAGGCTGTGGGATGCTAGCCTTGCAGGTGGCGGCTTAACCCGCTGTGCCCGCCCCCAGTCACTTGCTCTCAGCCCTCTTGGCTCCTCCATAATCTTGTCCCCACAAAGCCTGCTCTACCAGGGCTGCCTTCGCTGATTTGACCTCCCCTGAGCCTGGACCTGCGGTGCCCTGCGAAGCACCCCCCTCCCGTTCGGTCCTTGCCTTCCGTCTTTCTCCAATCTCTGTGGCACCCCCACATTCCCAGGGCTGTGTGCTTTCAACTGTCCCCCACTCCCTACCGGCTGTATGTGTTGTGTGTGGGTCCCCTAGGGTCTGGAAAAAGCCAGAGGCAGATGCTGCCAGGGACCCCGAGTAGCCAGACCTCTGCCGTCTCCCAGGCTAGGACAGGGACATCGATTGGCCGGATTGGTGCGCTGGGGGGGGGTGGGGGTGGGGGCGGGGCGCGGTGGTCCCGCCCACTGGTTGCCAGGGCCCAGCCTATCCGTATCCACGCAGGCCTAGGCCTCCAGGTGGTTGGGGCTGGGGTGAGGACAGGTGCTTAGATGAGGGCGTGGGGGAAGGTGGTGAACCCCTAAGCGATTTCCCCTCTCTCTCCTCCCCTCGGGTCTCTGGGGTCCTCAGGCGCAGCCGTGGAAACAGGACTGGTCCTGACCGCGAGCAGCCGCCCCTGCCTCCAGCGTGCGTTTCTCCCCGCCACCCCCTCGGCGCGCTCCCGCAGCCCGCGCTCCCGGGTTTGGCTCTGGCGCCTGCGCCCCCAGCTCGCTCGCCCGCGGCCGAGGGGCGGGGCTGGCCAGGCTCCCTCAGTCGCCACCGCCGGCGCCCCCTCCCCTCCCCTCGCCTTGCAGCCGCGTTGCTCGGCCCGGGCCCCACCCGAGGCGACCCTGCACGCAGCGGCGGGAGGTCGGAGTCCGTGGTGAGCGCGACGCGAGCAGGTGGCGGGGCCGGGCGCGGGCCGGGGCCCTGCAGGGGGAGGGGTCGGGCCCGGGAAGCTGCTCTTTGTCTCTCGGAGCCTGTTCGCGGGCAGCGGGGCCGCTCTTCCTCCCGGCAGGTGCCTGCATCCCCTGGGGGAGGCTGGGGGCGGGCTTGGGAGCCTGGCGCCGACACCCCTGGCGTGCGTTCCGGGCCCACGCATCCAGAACCTGTGGTCGCCCCCCTGTTCCCAAGGCTGGTGGTCTGGGTCCCGCGGAGGGCGAGGGGTGTGTGTGGGCTCGGGGCGGGCAGGGCCCCCCCCCCCCCCGGCTTTGGGGGAAGGCAACAAGCTTGAGACAAGGGCCGGCGGTCGGGCTGGCGAGTGGGTGCAGGCGGGATGCGGGGACGCGGATCCAGGCCGCCATGGGCGGCGATGCTGGGGAGAATGCTGGGAGCCACATCCCCGTGGGCAGCGAAGCCGTCTAGGGCGTGGGACACTCACGGGTCTGCCTCCTCCTCAGGGGCGGGATGGACAAGAGAGACAAGGCGAAGGCAGGGGCCGCCGCGCGGACGCCGGCTTCTCGTCCTCCCGGCCTTCCGACCCCCAAGCCCCCAGGGTCTCCTCGACCCCCGCCCCCTGTCACCGCCGCAGCTCTCCGGTTGCTGGGGGCTGCGGGGCGAAGGGCCCAGGCTGGGCGGGCAGGGGCCCTCGGCACAGCGGCTCTTCCGGAGGTGGCTCCTGGAGCCGGAGCGACACGGAGCGCTGGAGCAGGCCCCCGGAGCCCAGGTACCACAGCCCCATCTCCCACCCCATCTTCCCGGTGCCCTCCTTCTCTGTGAGCCACTGACTCCACCCTCTCCCCCCCCAGCCTCCAGGGCCCCGGCGGCCGGGAGAGGGGAGCGGGCTCCTGCCAGGACCCCCGGCCCGGGCTCTGCCTGTAGCCCTGGGCGTGTCAGTGGGACCACCAGGTAACACCTTCTCCCCTGTCCCCTGAGCAAGGGTTAGCGTCACAACCTGTAGCCTTTTCGTTTACCCAAGCATTGGGTCCTGGGAATCCTCGCGCATCACTAGGCACAAATGGGGTAAACCTTTCCTGGTGGGCACAGAGGGTCCATGGCACGTTTTACAGATGAGAAAAATGCAGCTTTGTCCCCAGGCCAGGCCCTGTTGGCCAGAAGGGACTTCGGCCCCCAGCTGAGGAACCTGTAGCCAGAGGAAAAGCTGCAGAGACCCCTAGAAAGGGCACCCTGAACGCGGGGCCGCAGAGAGGTATGTAATCTGGGGACTGGCGGGGCTCCTGGGCAGCAGAGGGGACAGCTCGCAGGTGTCGGTGACCAGGGGGCCTTGTGCTTTGTCTCCAGACTCTGCAGCGTCCGCCACAGGCTCCCCGGCCATGGCCCGACGTTCCCGGCCCGCAGGTGCCGAAGTGGGACTCCCCCGGCCAGCTCCCAGTGCCCGACCGCGGCCCCCAGCTGAGGCTCCCAAGAAATCCGTCGGCAGTTCCGGGGAGCGCAGCGCCGCAGAGCCCAGTCCAGTAGCTAGGAGGCGCCCCACTGCCGGTGGGGGCCTCCAGAGGCCGGCTTCGCGTCCCCCGGCTTCCAGTGCCACCCCACTATCCTCCCCTGCGCGCTCTGGGGCCCCATCCCGTGGAACTCCGCGGGCTCCCACGCAGCCCAAGTCCAAGGGGCCCCAGGCACTGCGTCTCCCGCAGGCCACGCCCTCAAGGAAGGAGGTGGCTCCCTCGGCCACGCCCTCTCCCGCGGCTAGCACCACCCGGCAGGCCCCGCCTCCTCCAAGCACAGCCGCTCCCCTGCCCACCACACTCCCTCCCTCCCCACCGACCACGCCCCCTCCAGCAGACGGGCTCCGCCTCCAGGCCCCACCCCCCATGCCGGCCCCACCCCACCCACAGGTCCTACCCTGTCCTTTGGCCATGCCCTTTCCACCGGCCCCCGCTCCCTCTGCTCCACTCGCTCTGCAGACCCTCCCCTCCCCACCAGCCACGCCCCCTTCTCAAGTTCCGCCCCCACACCTGGCTACATCCTTTTCCGAGGCGTCTGCCCCTCTACTGTCCACAGCGGCTTCTCTGTCTCCAGCTTCTGTGCAGAGCACGCCTCCCGCCCAGGCTTCTCTTACTTTGCCTCCTGTTCCAACTCTCCCCTCTCCCTTGGCCACACCTCCTCCGTCTGCTCCTTTATCGCCAGCCACGCCCCCTCTGCAAGCCCCGCCTCAACCAATGTCTTCATTAACCGAGCCCCCTCGGTCGGCCTTATCTGCCCAGACCACGCCCCCTCCACAGGCCACTCCTTCCCCGCCTCCACCTCCTTTTCAAGCCACGCCTCTCTCACAGGACCCTCTTCTGCTTGAAGCACCTCTGCTGTCCCCCTCAGCCTCCCCGCCTCTGCAGGGCCCTCCCTCTCCTCTGGTCACAGCCCCTCCGCAGGCCACGCCCCTCCTACAGGCCCCACCTTCACAGGCCACTCGCTGTCCTCCAGCTCTGTACACTCCGCAGAGTACCCTTTCTGCGGGTTCAGGCCCTGTGCAGGCCACGCCTTCTCCCTTAGCCACACCCCCTGTGCAAACCCAGCCTCTGGCCTTGCCCCCTCTGCAGGTTCCAACCTCTCACCCTGCCACACACCCTTCACCCCTTCCCTCTCCTCCAGCCTCACCCTCCCTGCAGGGTCCCCTGGCTCGTACCTCCCCTCCCCTCTCTCCTTTGGCCACGCCCCCTCTGCAGGCCTCCCCTTCCCTGGGCCCGTCCTCTGCCCTGACCCCATCCCCTCCACAGACTCCTCCTTCCCTGGTCTTGCCCCTTCTGCAGGCCCCTGAATCCCCATTGACCACACCCCCTCTGCAGGCCCCGCCCTCTGCCCTGACCCCACACCCTCCACAGACTCCTCCTTCCCTGGTCTTGCCCCTTCTGCAGGCCCCTGAATCCCCACTGACCACGCCCTCTCTGCAGGCCCCTTCTTCCCTGACCTTGTCCCCTCTGCAGGCCCTGCCTTCTCCTCTGACCCCACCCCCTCCACAGGCCCTTCCTTCCCTAGTCTTGCCTCCCCTGCAGGCCCTTGAACCCCTACTGGCCACGCCCCCTCTGCAGGTCCCTGTCTCTCCACTGACCACGCCCCCTCTACAGGCCCAACCCTCTTCTCTGACCCCGCCCCCTCCACAGGCCCCTCCTTCCCTAGTCTTGCCTCCCCTGCAGGCCTCTGAATCCCCATTGACCACGCCCCCTCTGCAGACCTCACCCTCCTCTTTGACCCCGCCCCCTCCACAGGCCCCTCCTTCCCTAGTCTTGCCTCCCCTGCAGGCCTCTGAATCCCCGCAGATCACGCTCTCTCTGCAGGCCCCTTCTTCCCTGGCCTCGCCCCCTCTACAGGCCCCACCCTCTTCTCTGACCCCGCCCCCTTCACAGGCCCCTCCTTCCCTAGTCTTGCCGCCTCTGCAGGCCCCTGAATCCCCGCTGACCACGCCCCCTCCGCAAGCCCCGCCCTCTCCCCCCGCTTCTCCGCGCCCGCAGACCCCACGCCGCCCCCCGACCCCAGGTCCCGATGCCGCGCTGTCGGGCCCACGGCTGACCCTGGCGCTGGCCCCCGGCCCGCCGCCGCCTCCCTCGCGCAGCCCGTCCAGTACGCTGAGCGGCCCGGACCTGGCCGGCCACAGCAGCAGTGCCACCAGCACGCCGGAGGAGCTGCGCGGCTACGACAGCGGCCCCGAGGGCGGTGCCGCGGCCTCCCCGCCGGCCGACGCCGACCTGGCCGCCTGCCACCCGGCCGCCTGGAGCCGAGGTGGAGCCAGCCTCCGCGGCGCCGCAGGTACGGGGCTTCGGGGCGCGGCCGGGAGGCGAGAGGGGCAGCTGGGGCGCGGGGTCTCGCGGCGGGTCGTGGGGTCTCCCGCTCCCTCCGGCCAGCCCAGTGTCTCTCCCTTCAGGAGCGTCGCTGCCGTGGCCTCCGGTCGCCGGGCCGGGCTCGGCTGACGGCCTGTGCACCATCTACGAGGCTGAGGGGCCCGAGTGTGCGGCCCCCGGCCCAGGCGCGCTGGATGCGGGGCCGGAGCCCAGCGCCGGCGGCGGCAAGGCGCCGGCGGGGACGGCGCCCGGGACCCCGACCCGCAGCCCGAAGGCGGCGCGCTTGGGCGAGCTGCCGCTGGGGGCGCTGCAGGCCAGCGTCGTGCAGCACCTGCTGAGCCGAACGCTGCTGCTGGCGGCCGCCGAGGGCGCTGCGGGCGGCGGCGGCGGCGCGGGCCCCGGAGGCGCGGGGAGCGGCGGCGTGGCAGGCGGCTCCCGGACTGCGCTCAGCGACGCCGAACTGGGCCGCTGGGCAGAGTTGCTGTCTCCCCTGGACGAGTCCCGGGCCAGCATCACCTCGGTCACCAGCTTCTCCCCGGACGATGTGGCTTCCCCACAGGGGGACTGGACCGTGGTGGAGGTGGAGACCTTCCACTGAGCCGGTCCCCAGCCCCGTCTACTGCTCCAGACCCATGTCTTTGGATCTCTCCCTGCAGTTACACCTTTCTTAGACCCTGCTCCCATCCCCCTGGAGTCCTGCTCTCGGTGGATCCATTCTAGCTGTCGGCCCACGGTCCAGCCCTGCCTTTGGCTTAGGCTTCGGATCCACCCACATCTTGGCCCTAGATCCTCCCGAGCCCCGCCCCTGGGCCTCCGCTCCAGTAGCCCCACCCCTAGCCTACGCCACGCCTCTGCCCCGCCTTCGGCCTCACCTGTGCCCCGTTAGCCCTGCCCCTCGGCCTGGGTCCCGCCTCTGCTGTTAGCCCCGCCCCTCGGCCTAGGCCCCCCGCCCCATGTCCTGTGAATTGTGTACTCTGTATCCCGAGTTTGGAATAAACCGGGAACATTGGAGTCTGCGCGCCTTCGCTGTCGCTGCGGGGCCCCTGCCAGGCGGGGATGGCCGCTGTTCTTAAGCGAGTTGGAGCTGCGACCCAGCGGTGTGGCGGGGGAGGTGGGGCTGGGGCAGGGCCCTTAGGAAATCCCAGTCCTCGGACCCCGCGCCTCCACGTGCGTGAACCTGTACTACTTCGGGTCTGATTTGAGGAGGGTCCAAGTGGATGTGCCGGTGCCGGGCCAAGGCGGAGGGGCGACCGCACTTCCTCATACCGCCAATGCCAGGGGAACGAATGGGAAGGGCTGTCTGGCCCGCTGGGCAGGGCCGGGTACCTCTTCCCTACTTGCGGGTTGGGCCTGGAGGCGCGAACTCCGTGCGGATGGAGACCCAGGGAGGGATCGCGGGCGTCCCCCTCGGAGCAGGAGCCCTAGCTCTGAGCCTGGCCGGCTGCTCACGAAGCCAGCAGCTGGGCCTGGGGCTCCTCAAGAGGCCCCTGCTGTGGGGCAGAGGGCCCTTCCTCTGGCCAGGTGGGACACCAGGGGGTCCTTCCCGGCCGCTTTGAGCATCCCATTTCCACTGTCATCTTCATCACCCCCACCCCCACCCATCTCCAGTCCAAATTCCATGCCCTTCTTCCTCCAGTCCAGTCACCCTGACTCCTGAGCCCCTGAAGCCCCAGCCCAGCTGACCCCCTCCCAAATGCACCTGCAGGGAGCTCCACCATGGGGCTTTCCTCCCCCAGGCTCTCCCGCTTGGCAGTGAGAATGATGGAGCAGGGGCCGGTGGTGTGACACTGGCATTCCACGTGGGTGCCAGTTCCAGTCCACTTCCCATCCAGCTCCCTGGTGGTGCACCTGGGAAGGCAGCAGGTGATGGCCCAGGTGCTTGGGCTCCTGCCACCCACGTGGGAGACCCAGATGGTGTTCCAGGCTCCTGGCTTCAGATGGGCTCAGCTGTTGTGGCCATCTGGGGAGTGAACCAGCAGATGGAAGATCTGTGTCTCTCTCTCTCTCTCTCCGTGACTCAGATAAGTACATCTTTAAGGAATGATGGAGGCTTCCCGGTGGGTAAAAGGTCCAGGTGGAACTGGGTGTTGGGCTCTTACCCTCACCCTGTCTCTGCCTCGGACCTTGTCTCTTCTTCGACCCTATGGCCAGCCTCCAGCTGTGGCTACCTCCCAGCCTGGTGTCCTAGGAAGAATGGGCCTCATTCTAGGCAGCCTTTGTCACCCCCACCCCAGGGAGTCAGGGGTGGGGGTGGGGGAGGCCAGCACACTCCCTCCCTCGAGCTCTGGATTTTGTGACAAGCTATAGATTCCCCCTGGAGCTGGGCCCTGGTGTCCTTGTTCCTGCTCTCTGAGACAAGCGCTGACTCCTGACAGGCTGTGCCCCCAAGGGGAGAGGACAGGAGCCCAGACTGGGGAGCCAGTGGGAGCAGTGGACGCTGTTGGGGCCTGGGTGTGAAATCTGTACAGTGGGAATGGTGCACTTGACCTAGGAGCTGTTGAATATGATGCGACAATTGGGGTAACCAGTGCTGTGCTGGAGGGCAGAGTGGGGCTGCCATCTGCCTGCACCCACTTCCGTTTTCAGCCCTGACAGCCTCCTCTGCCTCGGCTCTATGGGGGAAGCCCCTTAGGAGAGCCCTCACTGTCCTCACTGCTCGTCTGCACTGACCCCTTAACCTTGCGGCCATGTGCTGCTTCCTCTCCCCCTCGGGCTCCCCAGAGCCCTCAGCTCAAAGTCCAAACTCTGGGTTTTAGTTTGTTTAAGATTCATTCCATTTATCTGAAAGTCAGAGCCAGAGAGAGAGAGAGAGAGAGAGGGAGAGAGAGAATATCTTCTGTCTCCTGGTTCACTCCCCAAATGGCTGCAATGGCCAGGCTGAAGCCAGGAGCTTCTTCTGGGTCTCCCACATGGATGCAGGGGTCCATAACACTCGGGCTGTTCTCCGATTCTCTCCCAGGTGCATCAGCAGGAAGTTGGGTGGGAAATGGAGCAGCCAGAACTCGAACCAGTGCCCATATGGGATGCTGGCACTGCAGGTGGTGGCTTAACCCATTATGCCACAATGCCAGGCCCAAAGTCCAAACTTTTTCTGCTGGTTTGAGGAGATGCCCCTTCCTGGGCTGCCCCCCATCCCCCCACCCCAGGCTCTCCAGTTCCCCCTCTCAGGCATCAGGTACCTCCTGCTGGTCCCTGTGACCCTGTGGGACCTGTATGCCTTAGTCCTTCCAGAAGGTGTGACACCACCTCCTCCAGGAAGCCTTCCCTAATCTCCTGCATTTTTATCTATTGAGCATGTACCAAGGTACCGGCAGGCCCACCTTCCTCCCACCCCAAACGTGTTTCCTCCTTTATATTGCCCCCCCCACCCCAGCTAGGCACAGCATCCTAGCAGGCGTCCAGAACTGGGTGTTAAATCAACTCAATAACCCCAGGACCCTGCAGACTCCCTGGGGGAGGGAGAATTCACACCCCATACTGATACCAAGCCTCTCTCCTCCGGCGGCTGGTCTCCCTCCCTCTCCCACCCTAGGACTGAGGCTCCCAATGGCCGGGCCTGGCGCCCAGGCCTGCCCTCCCCCGCAGCGCCCCCTGCCGGTGACTGTGTAAATACACTTTATTTCCCATCGTTCCCGCCTGGGCAAGTGGAGTGTGAACAGGCAGTGTGCAAAATGGTGGTGGGCAGTGTGGGGGCACGTGAGAGAGCCCCGCGCGTGCCCGCCCCAGCCCCCAGGCTTGTAACACTGAAGAGTGGGCGGCGGCCAGGAAGTGGGGACCGAGCGGAGGTCCCCACCCCGGGAGGCCCCAGGAGATTGCTTGTGACAGGACGCTGGTCGCTCCTCGAGGCTCCAGGAGCACCGAGGGCAGCCCCGAGGGTCGCGAGGCCCAGGGCAGGAGGAGGGAAGGAAGAAGATCTGAGGGCGTCGCTCGACTTTGGCACCGTTCCCGGCCGAGACCGTGGGGCGGGGCCCTAGGGATGGGGGGACGGGCAGCTAGCTCCTCGGCCACGCCCCTCCCCTGGGGAAGGCCGAGGACCCCAGGGACGGGGCGCTCTTCCCTCACTGGCTGCGACGGGCCATGCCGGGGTCTCCGGGAGGAAGATATGAGGCGCTGGGGCCGGGGAAGCGGGCTCTTGACTTCCTCGCAGCTGCCCCTCCCACCCAGGTGGCCCTGCACACAGGACAAGGGGCTTTGGTTTCCGCTGCAGTGGCCACCATGCCTGCTCCAGGCAGGAAAGCCCCGCAGCCAGGGGTCACTGCGTCCCGAGGGACGCCGACGGGGTGCCACCGTCCAACCAGAGCTGCCCCTCCTGCCTCAGGCCTCCAGCTGCCCAGCCCTTCCCAGCAGGGCTGCCCTTGTCCCCAGAGGACGCCTGCTGGAGACGGGCCCCCCGCCGGCTGGCCCCTGCCCGCGCGGCGTGCCCGGACGCCCCTGCGGCGCAGGCGGGCTCGGGGCCGTGCGGACACTGCCGGCGAGGGAGAGCCTGCGGGGGCCCTGCCCGCCGCCGAGCCCCAGGGCGGACGGCACCACGGAGCCCGTGGAGTTCGTTGGGCGCGCTCGGCGGGCGGAGCGGCCCCGTCCCAGGGCGACCCTCAGCGGCTGCGGCGCGCGGGCCACGCGCTCAATTGTCCAGGCCCTGGCTGTAAGGCGCGGCCAGCTCGTCGGCGTCGCTGTCCGAGCTGCCCTCGCTGTCCTTGGCCGGCCGCTCCAGACGGCGGAAGAAGCGCGCGTCGCGCGGGGACAGCGGGTAGAGCGCGTCCTGCAGCGCCGCGCCCACGCCCACGCCCACGCCGAGCAGCTCCTCGTCGGACGACGGCAGCGAGTCCTCGTCCAGGTGCCGCGCCAGGCTCAGCCCGTCGAAGGGCAGCGGGTCCTCGAAGGTCGGCGGGCCCTTCAGCAGCCGCACCTGGGGCGGGGGACCGGCGCGCTGGAGGCGTGCACCGACGTGCTCACGCGGGAGCCGGCCGGCCTGCCAGGCGCCCGCCTCCCCAGGGCAAGGACCCCGCCTGTCACCGGCATCCCCGCGCCGGCCGGGGCCGCCCCGCGCTCACCTCGGCCTTCAGCTCCTGAATCTGGTCCTTGAGCTCGCGGATGTACTGCGACGAGTCCGAGTGGTTCAGCTGGCCCTGGATGCGGCCCTCCTCCCTCTGCGGGGGCGGGGCGGGGCACCCGGGGTCAGCGCAGGGCCCAGCCCCGCCCCCCGGGCCCGGCCCCGCCCCCGGACGCCCACCTGGATCTCCAGCTCGGCGATGCGCTGCCGCATCTCGGCCACCGCGGCCATGCTGTCGGCCTCCCGCAGGCGCACGGCCATCACCTCCTCCTTGCTCTGCGGGCGGAAGTGGGGAGAGGGGCGGTCAAGGGCGCGGCGCGGGGTGGGGGCGGGGACAGGCCGCGGGTAGGGGGGGAGTGCACCTTGCACTCGGCCTCGGCCTGCTTGCGGCGGCTCTCGCTGAGCTGCGTCTGCAGCCCCTTGTTCTGCGCCGCCAGGTACTGCAGCTTCTCCTGCAGCGCCGCGCGCTCCGCCTCCACGCGGTTCAGCAGGTTGCGGTGGATGTGGTCCTGGGAGGGAGGGAGGAAGGACGACGGTCAGGATCCGGCCGAGGGGCCGGCCGGCGCCGCCGAGTCCCCCGAGGCCCACCTGCGTCTCCAGCTCCACCACGCGCTGCCGCAGCTCGCGGCCCTCGGCCAGGGCCTGCGCCTCGCGCAGACGCACGCTCATCAGCTCGTCCTGCAGCTCGCCTGGGACCAGCTTCCGCGGGGACTCCTTCCAGCGGCCGCCGCGGGACAGGTGGGCCTGGAGGCAGGGTCCCGCAGGCCGGCGGTCAGCCGCGGGCTAGGGACTTGCGTGGCGGGGACGGCACGAGGAGGCGCCCGCCCGGGGCCCTCACCTGCCAGGTGTCCGAGAGCTCCTGCAGCTGCAGCTTCAGCTCCCGCGCCGACGCCACCGCCTCCCCTTCCCGCACCTTGAGCGCCTTCACCTCATCCTGCAGCCGCGCCACGTTGTTCTCGTCCGGCAGCGAGCTGTTCCTCTGGGGGCACAGGGGTGGTCAGGGCCCTGGGGGGCCTCCCCGCGGAGGGCAGGAGCCAGGGCCAGCAGTACCCGGGAAGCTGCCCCAGGCCCATGGAGCGCTCCCTCTGGAAGATGGGTGTAACAGCAGCGCTGTCCCCCGCAGGGCTGTCTTGGCCCCCCTATACTTTGTGGGTCCTCTATCAACGCTCCTGCTAATACCAGGCAGGCTGCGGGAGTGAGGGGCCAGGCCAGGTGCCCACCGCCCCTGGAGTCAGCAGCCCCAGTAGAGACTGAGGTCACTGCCGGGCCAAGCCAGGCCAGGCAGCCCCTTTCCCTGGGGAAAGGCTGGGCCCTGTCCTGGAGCCCCCAGGCTCAGCCACAGAGCATTTGTGCCCCTTGGAGCAGGTCCTTGCTTGGGTCTGGGAGTGGAAGGGGGTGGGTTCTATGGGATGCACATCCCCCACCCCTGCCCAGGGGAGGGAGGCAAGAAGGGCCCAGCTCTGGGTTTGTGATGGGCACTGGGAGCTGATGGCCCTCCCACAGCTGCAGCAGGGTCGTGGGGGAGGGGTCTGGGCTGAACCCAGAGGCCTGGTGGTCCTTCCAGGCCTACGGGCAGCAGAGGGCGCACCCCAGTCTCTCCCTGGGTGGGGGGTAGCCCTGATGGGCTTGGGCCTTCCCTTCCTGCCCTCCCCCTCCCTCCATCCCAGGGCTCAGGGCACGGTGGGGAATTCAGGAAGCTCAGGGAAGCTGTCTCCCTGCTGCAGCCATGCCTCGCACCCCTGGGCAGGTGCGTGTCCTTGTGTGTAGGGCTTGGGAAGGTCTGGGGGTGAGAGGGACAACTTCCTGTCCCCCGGGCCCTCTCATGGGGACTGTAGGCAGAGGCAGGCTGGCCTGGGGAGCAGCAGGTGGGGGACACCCGCTGGGCACAGACCGCCTGGGGTCAGGGTGGGGTGGGGAGAGTTGCCCTGGCAGCCCCTTCCCCTTGGCTAGGGCCTCACTGTGCACCGCCCCTCCCTGTCCCCACGTCACACCTTTTCCATGTCCAGGACTTTGTCCTGCATCTCCCGCAGGGCCCCCAGAGTCTCGGTCTCCCGCAGCCTTGACTGCTCCAGCTCCGTTTCCAGGTGGGCCACGAAGTCCTCAGTGAGGCGTGGGTTGTCCTGGGGAGGCAGAGGGCTGCTATGAGCCCTGGGAGAGGGACAGGCATGGGGCATCCTGGGCTGACCACCTCTATGCCTGCAGGTCCTGGCAGTGGGGCGCATGGAGTGGAAGTCCTGCACAGGACCTTCTCTGGCCCCAGGCTGCGCCCTGAGGGATGCCTGAGACTGTGGCTCCCCGGATCCTGGGTGGAGTGGAGGATGGGCACCTGAAGAATGCCTGTGTCCTTGCCGCACAATGGGGCTGGCAGGGGCAGGGCTGGGGCTGCACATCCTGTACCTCAAACTCCTTCCTCTCCCTGCGCCCTACCCAGCTCACAGCAGGGACGGGTGGGGAAGAGCTTGCTGGGATCCCAGAAGGCTTCTCAGAGGGGCCCCAGTGGGACATGGACGGTAGTTCTGAAGTTCTGGCTGCCACTTGGGCCTGGTGACAGAGGCCTGGCCCCTGGGGTGGGGGCTGTGGCTCCCTCTTGCTGCCCCAGGCCCTGGCCATGACCTCTTCCCAGCCTTCATGGGCCCCCTGCTCCCTGTGCTCTCCCCGCTGTGGGGCTCGGAGACCCCTGGGTGTCATTGCTCCCCACTGGCCCAGATGAGCTCCAGGCCCCAGGGGAGCCCCTGCCAGGCTGGACCCCCGGGGCACCCTCTGCCTGCAGCCATCCTCTGGGCTGAGGATGTGCCCTGTTCCCTCCAGGGGACACAGCTCAGGGGTGCCGTTACAGTCTCTTTGAGGGGCTAGCGTTGGGGCACAGCAGGCTAACACACCTCCTGCAATGCCAGCTTCCCACGTGGGCCCGGTTCCCACGTGCCCCACTTCTGACCCAGCTCCCTGCTAGTGCGCCTGGGAAGGCAGTGGAAGATGGTCCAAGTGCTTGGGCCCCTGCCACACACATGGGAGACCTGAATGGAGCTCCTGGCTCCCGGTTTTGGCCTGGCCCAGCACCAGCACCAGCCATTGTGACCATCAGCAGATGGAAGACCTCGCTTGCTCGCTCTCTCTCTCCCCCAGTAACTCTGCCTTTTAAATAAATAAATAAAGCCCCTCTGCCTGGCCGCTGTGGGTGAAATCAGCCCAGCCTCAGTTTCCCCATCGGTTGTGCTCAGGGTGCGGTGGGGCCGCAGTGCCAGCAACACAGCCATGTGCAAGAGAGCCACCCGGAGCTCATGCCCCGCGGCAGCCAGGCCACATCCCACGCGCTGCTCCCACCTGGCAGGAAGGAGCCTCCTCCCTCCTCCCTTGTCCCAGCTCCCAGGCTACAGGGGAGATGGAAGGGCTTCCCCTCGGGAGTTAAGTCCCCTTTCCTGGGGCCCTGCTCTGGGGGATCGCAAGGCGGACACCCCATCCGGCCGCGGGACATGGAAACCACAGGCCGTCGCTGAGGGGCTGCGCGGGGCTGAGGGGTGGTCTTTGGGTACCCCACCACCCACTCCCCTATGGAACAGGAAGGCCAGGGGCTGAGGCCGAGCGGAGCCCAGCGCATCCCTGAAGGCTGCCAGGCAGGGCAGGGGGCGTGGCCGCGGGGCACCGCCCACCCGCCCGGGCACCTGCTGCTCCTGCAGCTGGCGGATGGTGCTCTGCGCCTTCTGCAGGTCCTCCGCCGCCGAGCTGCACTGCTGCCGCACCACCGCCAGCTCCCGCTTGATGACGTAGTTCTCCTCCGCTTCTTGCGCCCGGGTCACCTGCCCCTGAGGACACCGAGGACAGGCGCCATGATCCTCCGCTCCCACCCCGGGCCCTGCCTTGGGCCTCCAAGGGAAACCCGGAGAGGACGGAGGTGCGGGAAGCGAGAGGGGCGTGGCGGCCCACAGTCAGAGCCTGGGATGGGCACCCCACTGCACCCGGGGACGAACAGGACACCTGGAGGAACCAAGGACCCGCCATGGGGCCCAGGCTCCGCCAGGCTCCGATGGGGAATGGCTGTGGCTCTACCCGCCAGCTGTCATACCGCCCCTCCCTCCCCCCTCCAATTCTGGCTCTTGGTCTCTGCTCCAGCCGGGAGCAGAACCAAGTCCTTCTTCAGGGCCAAGGGCACAGCAGAGACTGCCTCTGCCCCTGTGTGCCCGGCTCTGCTGGTGAGGGTGGCAGGGGCCTCCTTGTGCCTGGGGCTGAGGCCCCCCTCTCCCTCCACCTCGTCCTCTGTCCCCCACCCGATCAGAGCCCACATGCCAGGCTCGGCGCCATCAGGTGGCAGGGGAAGCTTCCAGCTAAAGCCATTCAAGAGGCGGCAGCAGGAGAAGCAGGTGAGTGAGAGGAGGTAGCGAACCTTGCAGGAGCAGCAGAGGCGCAGCGTGAGGGCCAGCAGCGCTTGTGTGTGTCTGCATGTGTGCGCGTGTGCATGTGTGCGAGTGCAGGGCAGGGCACCAGCCAGGGCCCAAAGCTGATGTGTCCTGGACCCCTGAGTGCCCTGGAGGGAGGGAGGGAGCTTCCTGTCCACGTGCTTGTGCGTTCACAGCCAGACACCCAGGCACGCATCCCGACCCCCACCCCCGCCACGCAAGTCCCACTTGCTCTCCACTCAGCCCCCTGCCCCCTGGGGAAAGCCGCTATGTCCCCAGAAGCGGCCCCCCCACTGCCCCCATGCACGCGCCAGGCCAGAATGGCAGCGGCGGGGAAGAGGCGGTTACTGGCTGTTTGTGTGCAGGGGCCTGGGAAGGGGCCAGGGAGGAAACAGACAACATGCTACAGTACCTGGATTAACCTATCAGCCAGAGCAGCGCTCTCCTACCCGGCGGGCGGGCCAGGGGGGTTCCCAGCGACAGGGGGAGGAGGCAGAGCGGAAGGCGCGGGGACAGGAGAGGGGAGAGACAGACAAGAACCACTTGTCACTAACGCAGTGGACTACGTCTACAAGCAGGAGAGAGGAGTGAAGGCCAGAAAACCAGCAGGAGAGGAGCCGCAGGAAGACCAAAGCCAGAGCCAGCTCCGTCCTGGAGAGGGTCCCTGCGTGAGCACGAGGGTGGGGAGGCCCCAGGGCTGGGAAACCACAGGGAAGAGCAGGAGGCGCGGGGCCCCATCTTTCCCCACGAGGGGTCCAGGGTCAACGCTGCCCACCCCCAAGCACCTGTGGCAAGGGCGCCCCTTCTCCTGTATTCTACCTCCTTTCTTTCCTTCTTTTGGGGGCAGCACTTTCAAATTACAGGCTGGGGAGCCATGGACAGGCTCCCCCTTAGTTCTGCCTCCTCCCTCCTCAGCCGCAAGCAGCCTGGGAGCGATGTTTGCAGTTCCTGAGGTTTAAACCCGGCCCTAACCCCAGGTCAATCACAGGGCCAGTGAGCTCCCCCAGAGCCCCCAGTGCTGGGGCAGCCCGATCTCAGAGCCCACAGACTCAGTGTGGGGTCTGTGCCCGGGGCGGAGGGGCAGGGGGGCTGGCTGGCCTCTGGCTGCTGGACAGACCCCTCACCTTCTCCAGGGTCTCAATCCGCTGCTTCAGGAGCCGGTTCTCCGTCCGAAGCCTCTATGGGGTGGGGGAGGACATGTCAGAGCCTGCCCCCCATGTCTGTGCACCAGACCCCCATTCGCCCACTGCTGATGAGGGTCCTCTCTGGGACCAGGCTACCGCCAAGTGAGACAAGACCAGCATCGTAAGGTCCTGGGTCAACAATTTCAATCAGGAAACGCCTCTTCAGAATGGCCCATTATAAAAAAAAAAAAATAACAAGTCTTGTAGGGCTGGTGTTGTGGTGCCGCAGGCTAAGCCACCACCTGCCACTCAGATTGAACCATATCGGAGTCCTGGCTCAAGTCCTGGCAACTCCACTTCTGATCTGGCTTCCTACTAATGTGCCTGGGAAAGTAGTGGATGATATGCCACGTACTTGGACCCCTGCCACCCATGTGGGAGACCTGGACGCTGTTCCAGGCTCCTGCATTCAGCCTGGCCACTGCAGCCATTTGGTAGATCTCTCTCTCTCTCTCTCTCTCCCTTTCTCTCTCTCTTTCTTTCTCCCTTTCTCTCTCACACTGCCTTTCAAATAAAATTGTGGTGCAGTGGGTTAAGCTGCCACCTGTGATGCTGGTATCCCACACTGGGGCACTGTTTTGAGCCCTGGCTGCTCCACTTCTGACCCAGCTCCTTGCTAATGCACCTGGGAAAGCAGCAGAGGGGTGGCCCAAGTGCTTGGGGCCCTGCCACCCACATGGGAGACTCAGATGGAGTTTCAGGTTCCTGGTTTCCATTGTGGCTATTTAGGGAGTGAACCAGCAAATGGGAGATCTCTCTCCTTCTCTCACTCTCTGTAACTCTGCCTTTCAAAGAAATAAATCTTTTAAAAAATAAAATTTAAAAGCACATCTTTGTTCAGTAAAAATGATGGGAATGCTCTGGGGTGGGCACCCTCTTCCCACACCTATTGCTAGCCCACACTTGCGTCTGTCTGAGGTGTTTTGGGAGAAGCCTCTAGTGTGTGCTGCAGACCCATTGCCGAGCAGGTCCAGAAACAGTTGGGATCAGTGTGGGCCATACCGCACACTTCCTGGCTTGTTTCTGGAACACCCAGGACATTCCCAGGAGGCAGCTGGACTCACTTGTGCTGGAGAAAGGCCTTGCCTGAGCCTCCCAGATCTGTGGGGCCAGAGCTGTTTCAGGCACATGGGCCCCAGACCCTGGGCCCCTGCGGTGCTCTGCCCTCTTTCTGGCCTCAACTGGTCACTGCAGCAAGCAGAGCCATGGTTGGGGGAGGGGGACAGTCCTGACCCACAATGCCCCTTTTCCCTGCTTCTACCAAAGGGAAATGGGAGCGAATGAATGAATGAATGAATGAAGCTGCATAGGGTGGGCACAGGTGTTTGGCACAGCCCCTTGATTTTAATTTTTTTTGGTTAAGATTTTTATTTATTTATTTGAGAGGTAGAGTTACAGACAGTGAGAGGGAGAGATAGAGAGAAAGGTCTTCCTTCTGCTGGTTCACTCCCCAGATGGCCGCAATGGCTGGAGCTGCGCTGATCCGAAGCCAGGAGCCAGGAGCTTCTCCTGGTCTCCAAGCAGGTACAGGGGCCCAAGGACTCGGGCCATCTTCTACTGCTTTCCCAGGCCACAGCAGAGAGCTGGATCGGAAGAAGGCCCCTTGATTTTAATTTTTGAAAATTGTATGACATGGGGCTGGCATTGTGATGTAGCAGGTTAAGCTACTGCCTGTGGTGTTAGCATCTTATCTGAGCCCCGTTCGAGTCCCAGCTGCTGCACTTCCCATCCAGCTCCCTGCTCATGCACCTGGGAAAGCAGCTGAAGAGAGCCCACAGGCTTGGGTGCCTGCACCCATGTGGGAGATCTGGATGAAGCTCTTGGCTTCTGCCTGGCTTAGCCCTGGCTGTTGTGGCCCTTTGAGGAGTGAACCAAGGAAGGAAAGATCTCTCTCTCTCTCTCTTTCTCTTTGAAACTCTGCCTTCCAAATAAACAAATAAATCTTGGAAAAAAACAAAAAAGTGGTATGATGTGTTGCCATCTGGGCCTTGGGCATTCAGGAGGGGTGGCCTAGACAGCACACGCATGGCCTGCCTGGGAGGATACCTTCCTACATGGGTTCTCCAAAAAGTTCATGGAAAATGCGTGTCTTGAAAATAACTATGCACAAGTTTCAAAATATTTGTGGTTTTTTTTTTTGCACCAAAATAAGTTTGTCTTTTAATATCATTTTCCCACAGACTTTTTGAAGTCCACCTGTATATAAACCCACCAGTGTGGAGCCCAGTCTCTCAGCTGCCTTCTTTTAAATCACAAGTCACCCCAGTTCTAGGTACCAGGAAACTGGGGGTGACCCCTCCAGCCCATAGCTGCAGAAATCACGCAAGCTATCCAATCTTCAGCCTGCTCCACCTGCCTACCCTGCCTCACTTCACCCAAACCACACTCCAGACTCTGGCCCCGCCCCTGCACATACCGCCATGTCTCCCACTAAGGGTCCACCAATTGGCCCCAGCCTGGCATGGCCAGCCGCCTCCTCTTGGGGGCTGTAAGAAACGCTTCTCCCGTGTCCATCACCTTGCCTTCCCCGATGAAGACAAATCCCCGTGACATCTTAGAACAGGCTAAAGGTCAAAGGGTGAAGGGCAGGGCTGAGAGACTCTGGCTGACCCTTGGAGGCCTCTGGGGCTCTCGCATCCCTCTCCTGGGAAGCCGCCAGGCTGGGCCCAAGGCTGGGGGGCCTGCTGCGTCTTTGCCTGGTGCTGCACCCTCATGTTCACAAGATGCAAGCAGGCTCTCATTCGTACGTGAGCAAGACCGACATGCACCTCTGGACGGGTACAGCAGTTATGTTGCCAGGCCTGGGAAAAGGAGATGCTCCAACACTCCGGATACAGAGCTGTTTCTGGAAAATCTACAGGCAGGGCCAGGACCTTTGATTCCTCCTCGGGTGTGGGTGACAGGTGACCCGGATTCTAACCTAGGTTCTATCCCCGTCTCTCTAGAGGCAGCGGGGCTGCTGCTGCTAAGAGTAATAATAATAACTTGAACAGGGGAGCAAACGTCATCCCCATTATGCAGAAGGGAACACTGAGGCTCAGGGAGGTGAGTTTGCCTCCCAAGATCCTACAGCTGCTCGGCCGTGCCGCTGGGATTTGAACCCGGGTCTGATGGACGCCCGTCTTGGCTGCTGTGTGGCTCTGCCCCTGGAGAGGACAGAGGCTGTGTTGGGGTCTCTGTCTGTATCTGTTCCCCCAGCTGGACCTTGGGGACTTCAGTCCTGGCTGTGACTTGGGCAAACAGCAAGTGCTCAATAAATGCTTGTTGAGCGAATGACTAAAAAGACGTTTGGAGCAATGAAACAGAAGACAGGCAAGAGTGGGGAGCCCAGGCTCCGAGTCTTTGAGGGCTCAGGGAACTGGGGCTGGTGGGCCAGGCACCAGGGAACCAGGAGGCTGGTGGGTATCCATACCCTGGCCTACACAGCCTGTCGCCTGCCTCAACTCTCCCCCTTCACCCCCTCGTCTTGGGCCCCCCCGCCCCGTGGCCTTCTAGTGATCCCTCAAATTCCCTCCCCCTACACACACTGTGGCCTCAGGCCTTTTGCATGGACTCCCTGGGGGTGGGGCGCCGCCCTAGTCCACCCCACCTTCTTCCTGCATGTTTGTATCCAGAGCACTCTGCAGAGAACCCACGTGGTGTCAGTGACATGGAGGGCCCCACGAGGGCAGGGACCATGACTGTCCAGTTTACGGCTGTGTCACTTGCAGGGAGAATGACCACCTGGGGCAGGCACTCTCTTCCTGGCCTGGCAAGTGAGAGGAGGGCCAGCTGGGCCAGGGACCACCTTCCCAGACCCTGAGGACCATGTGCTGGGCAAGGCCACCCTCTTGCAGCCAACTCTGGAGTTAGGGGACCCCCCCAAAAAAAACACTGTAGCCCTGGCCCCTGCTTCTGGACTCACTTTGATCTCAATCTGCTCCTCCATCTCCTTGCTCTTCATGGCTGCATACTCCTTCTCCAGCCTGCAAAGGGACAGGGCCCACGGGGTCACTGTCCCGCCCCCGGGGACGCCCCTTTCCTCCCTGGCTCCTGGCTGCCCAGCACCGACCTCTTCATCTTCTTGGGGTTGTACTTGACCTGGTAGGCCTTGAGCACCAGCTTGTCCGGGCAGCTGTCGAACTGGTGGGGGATCACCCTCTGGAAGTACTGTGAGGACACAGGTGGTCACCGGCACCCGGGTCCTGGCCGCCGGGGGCCACCTGACCCCTGCAGTGTCCTGCTGCCCTGGCAGAGGGCAGGGACTTGTCTGCCTGGGGCAAGCTCATGTCCCCCGCACAGGGCCTGGGTTGCTGTGGTGTGAATGAATGAATGTGGAGAGTGAGAGGCGAGAATGGGGGAGAGGGGAGGGTTGACCTTGCTGAGCCACCTGTAGCCAGGGCTTTGGTTTGCAGGGGACAGGGAGGCTGGGGGGATGTGTGAGGAGGAAGGCTGGGGCTGGGTAGGGACTGAGCAGAGGAGACCTCACGGAGGGGCTCTGCAAAGGGTTAAGGTGAGTGGGTGGACGTGGCCCCCATTCCCAGCCCAGCTGGCCTCCTCCAGCAGCTGCAGACAATGGACGCCCGTGTTCCCAGGCACAACCGTGGCTTTGTGCATTCTTCCTGAAGCACCAGCTGGGTGATGCCGGGAGGGGCAGGGGCCTGCAGGCTGGGAAGCAGCGGCGAGGGGCAGGCCAGGCTGGGTGGCTGAGGTGGAAATGGCACCAGAGCCTTGGGGTTGGGCCAGGGTCACGCTTTGCTCGTGGGCCAGGGGGACCCAGAGCAGAGACAGGAGGGAGGGGTGGGGCCTCCCAGGGCTTGGACCTGCGTTTTCCGGTGTCACTGCCGCCAGGCCGAGGCAAGGACAGAATGGGGAGGACGGGACCAGGGACGTCCAAGCGCCCCCACTCCTGTGCCCAGGGCCCTGTGGGGTGCAGCGCACCCTCGCCGCCCTCCTGGCCCACCTGGGACATGCCCTCCATGTCCAGCTGCATCAGCTCCGTCTGGTTCACCTGCAGCAGGGCGAGGCCCACCCGGAACACGATCTCCAGCCCCTGTGAGGGACGAGGCAAGCAGCAGTGAGCCTGTCCCAGGGCCTCCAGGAACCCAGACCCCCGCCCGGCCCAGCATGACTCGCTTCATACAGAGGACTGGGTGGGGGAGTGGCCTGCTGGCTCCCACCTCATACATGAAGATATCGAAGACGCGCGTGGCGACGGGCAGCGGGAAGGTGGTGAGGAAGAGCGTGAGGAACCAGGACGAGGCATACATGGACGTGTGGAAGCTCTGCGAGCGGAAGTGGGTGTTGAGGTCCGGGAGCTGCTCCTGCGGGGAGGGGCAAGGCCAGACCGCATGGTGAGGGGGTGCTGGGTCTCAGTGCCTCTGCCACACCCCAGGCAGCCCACAGCTCCCCTCCCGGTGCTTGGGGGAAACCATAGCATCTCAGAGAACCGAGTAGCACCAGGTGGCCGGAGCCAAAGCAGCTACCCCGTGTTGGGAGCCCACCCGGGCAGGTGCTAACTGACTGCTCCACTCCCAGAAGCCCATGGGGTTCTCCTGACCCCAGTGGGGAACTCCTCAGACTTAGTCATTCCTTAGAGTCACCCAGAGGGGCAAAGGTGCAGCGAGGCAGGATGGGGCCCACAGGCCTGTGGGAGCTCATCCTGTGGCATCCATGGCCCCTCGCACAAAGCGCTGGACACAGCAGTGCTTGGTTGCCCTGAACTTCAGAAGGCTGGGAAGTGGCAGGCCACTGGGGAAACTGAGGCTGGGGATGGTGTGAAGACCTCGGGGCTCCCCCAGGAAGGAGGGGCTCTCTGGCCTGGGGTGGGGTCACTGCTTCTCCCCCGCAGGCCTTGTTTGTGGCCCTATTGGGCACTGACTTCCAGGTGCACCCTAATTGCACAGCCCACCTGCTGCCGGCTTCTGGAGCGGGCTGGCGAGAGTATGAGAGACAGAGAGAGCACGTGTGTGTGTAACACGGAGCGGCTCTGTGGGGGCTGCTATTTATACACAGAGTGTCTGCGGCTTCCCGGGAATCAGCAGGGGCAGGCAGACAACACTTGCACGGCTGCTGCCACCGGGGACTCGGGGCGGGCCGTGGTCATGTGTCCGAGGCAGCCGGGCCTCCCCTTCTGCATGACCATTTCTGGGAGCCCCCACATAAGTGGGCAGCCCCCTCTCTGCCGCCAGCATCCTCCAGAGCACTGCCGTGAAGCCTGCCGGGGGACAGGAGCCCCTTCCCGAGCTGGGTGCGCTTTCCCGGGCCTGGACTTGGCCCTGCGCGCTCACCTGCAGCATGTACTCGAACTGGTAGATGCAGAGCCCCAGCTCGGCCATGCTGGGCTTGAAGAGCTCCCGCAGCCGGTACTCCTGCATCAGCCGCACGAACACACAGAAGGCCTCCTCCTCGGGCATCTGGGGGGAGGGGCGGGGCGGGGAGGCCTGCAGACCTGGTCGCTGTGTACACAGCAGCCTGTTTCTGTCCCCTTTACATCTGCTGGACAGGGACTGTACCTCGCTACCCTCACAACACATTACCACTGGTAAATGCAGCCACCCCGTGTCACGGATGGCCACCTGGCAGGAAACAGGGAAGCTGGGGTTGGGCCTGACCGTTGCCATAGCCCACAGTCTCATCCACCTGCTTGTGTCACGCTCCTGTCTCCTCCCAGCTGCCCCTCTTCTCCCACCTGGTTTCTCTGGAGGAAACTCGCAGGCCCCACGAGCACTGTGCTGGCTGCCTTAAGTCCAAGCTGACCAGCCCTGGGAGCCACTGTCTCTGTCCTGGGCAGGCGCCCGGCCCCTCTGTGTCCTGAGCATTGGCGGACATGGGTGGGTGGGTGGGTGGGGACCCTGGCTGGTCTGGCCCAGGCAGCCTACCTGCATGAGGAGCAGGCCCACGATGAAGGCACTGCCCTGGCAGTAGCCCACCTCCCGGTCGACCAGGGAATAGGCCTGGGGAGGAAGGGTGCGTCATGAGCGCAGGGGCCCAGGGGGCGGGCCGAGGGCAGGGGAGCCCCGCCCCACCTTCATGACGTTGAAGAGCACTTCCTGGCCCAGGCTGTCCTGGCCCTTGAAGAACTCGTGCTCCGGGTAGGTGCGCGCGATGTCCCTTCGGATCAGCTTCTCGCACGGCGAGGACATCTTGAGCAGCTCCGAGTACTGGTTCTTGACGGGCATGTCCGTGGCGCTGCACAGGAGCTGCCACACGATGGCCCGGAAGTGGTGTGGGATGCCCTTGCGGATGAGCTCCTGGGCGCAGGGCGGGGAAGGGAGCGGGAGGCCGGGGCTGGACTCCGTCCTAAGCAGGCTTCCCCGGGCCACCCAGCCGAGCCCCTTGGGTGTGACTTGTCCACACGCGGCCTCTGGCTCAGAGTTCTTCCAAGCCACTGTGCCGCGCCACGCGGGGAGAGTCCCCAGTCCTTAGAGGCCAATGCGGTGCAGAAAGCCCCGCCCCTCACTCCCTCCTGTCCCCGTGTCCCGGCAGGACGCCCCCAAAGCGCCGCTAGCAGACGCTGGCATTGCCCAGTGGCTGGGTGACCATGCCGGCTGCCCACCCGCTCTGCCTGCCTGGCCTCCCGGCCCCCGCCACCTTGAGCAGCTTCTCCTTCCGGCGCCGCCACTCCTCCCACTCGTTGGCAATCCGGCCCCACAGGATCCACGTGTCCTCCTCCAGGTGGCTCAGGTTGGAGGAGGCCGAGGAGCTGGACACCAGCGAGGAGCCGCTGTTCCGCCGGGAGCCATTCATGGAACGCATGGACTTGGAGTCGGCTTCCAGGAGCCTGGGTGGGAAGGGCATTGGCAGTGGCTCCCGTGACTCCCTGGAGCTGGGGTCTCTGGGAGGGCTCCAGGCATCGGTCTGGGTCAGTTTTGCTGAGTGACCTTGGCCCATGACCTGACCTCTCAGAACCAAGGTCCTCACCTTAGCCCCTTGGTGTGGTAGAGTTCCAGGCTCTTGGCTTCTGTCTGGCCCTGCCCTGGCCACTGTGGCCATTTAGAGAGTGAACCAGTGTATGGAAGGTCAATCTCTCTCTCCTCACCCCCTATATAATTCTGCTTTTCAAATAAATAAGTACATTTTTTAAAGATAATTTTTGGGGCTAGCATTGGGATGCAGACATGTAAGTTGCCTATTCCAAAGTGGGCATCCCATATCAGAACATAGGTTCCAGTCCCAGCTACTCCACTTCTGCTCCAGCTCCCTGCTAATGCACCTGGGGAGTCAGTGGATGATGGCCCAAGTGCTTGGACCCCTGTCACCCATGTGGAGATCCGGATGGAGTTCCTTGCTCCTGGCTTTGGCTTGGTTCAGATGTGGTTGTCGTAACCATTTGCAGAGTGAGCCGGAAATTGAACCCCACTACTCCAACAGGGGATGTGGGTATCTCAACCACTTGGCCAAATACCAGCTCCAGATATTTACCTTTTAATTTCATCTCCCAAGCATTTTGAAATATCCTTGTATTAACCATGTGTTTCTGATGCTTCTGACAGATGGGGCCCCTTGCAAGGCTGGTTAGTTGCTAAAAGCAGTAAGGGACTCATGTACCGGTGCACCTTGCATCTGTAAACCGACCAGTCCCAGCCCACACCCCAGCCGCCTCCTCCCTCAGACTCTCCTCTCACATTCTGTGCCATGATTCAACTGCCCCAGTCACCCCAGGGCCGGGTAACCAGATACCTTGGGCAGCCCTGGGCCCCAGCCTGCTGCAATGATCCAGACTTGGGAATGACAATGCGGCTCCCCCGCCTCGCCTGTTCCTTCCCTGGGAACCACAATAAAGGCTCTGCCTGCACTTGCTCTGCTCCTTGCCAGCCCTGGGCCTTCCCTGTGCGGCTCTGCCTGTGCTGTGCCCCTTCCTCTTGGCAACAAACTCTTTTCCATGGCAGGGGTGTCAGGGACCTGTGGGTGTCGCTATACCTGAGTAATAACAACACTTTTATTTGAAGTTGCTCAGGGGGCAGGCCTGAGGGTGCAGCAGGAGGCCTGGCTCCAGAGGTGCAGGTTTTAGCCTCTTGCCTGGAGTCACCTGACCTCTCAGACCCTGGCTCTCCTCATCTGAACAGGGGCCTAGCTGTCCAGCCGTGGTTGGGAGGGTGCGAGCTGCTACCTTGTCCAGGGCTCAGCCCAGCTCTGAGTATGAAGGGGCCCAGGGACTTGTGCACCCCTGAGGCCCTTCCCCGGGCCCCAGCCCCCACTCACCGGTTCTGCTCTTCGAGCTTGGCCAGCAGCTCCAGCTCATCGGGGCTGAGGTTTTCAGAGTCCGAGGTGGGGGAGCAGGTGGGGGCTGACAGGGCCTCCTGGGACGAGGAGTCGGGGCTCAGAGTGGGGCTCGCCATGGTGGGCAGGCTGGTCCTCTCGGAGTGGGACTGGGTCACAGTTCTATCTGAGGGCCAGAGACACGTGTGGTTGGCATTGGGTGGGTGCTCACCCCAAGCTGCCGGCCCTGGGCCAGCCCAGCCTGCTTGCCCTCCCCTGCGACACTTCCTCCCCCAAGCTTGCCACCTCTGGCCCATCCCCTCCATGCACCCCTCGTTCCCATGCACCCAGTCCAGCTGACAGCTGTGTCGGCTCCTTGCCTGGCTACTAGGATCCCTGTCTGTGGGGCCAGGCCAGATGCCTGGACCTGAGCTGTCCCACCATGAAGGCCGAGTCTTAGCTCCACACCCTGAGTCTGCTGCATGGCCCAGGGTGGGGCTCCTTGTCACTCGGGGTCCCAGCGACCCTGCAGGGGCCTTGGGGCTGTAGGAGCCCCCGCTTCTGCGGCCCTCTCTCACGGCTTGGTCCCTGTGCCCAGCTGCAGCTGCCCTGTGAGCCCTGCCTCAGCACCTGACCTTCCCCATCTCATCAAACAAAGTGGGCTGCTGGCACCGCCCAAGCGGTTCCTTTCTGCTGGTAATTGTTCACCACTGCCAGCGGCCGGAAGAACCGACTCCCTGTGGGCCAGGAAGCCAGGGACACACCACAGAGGTGGGAGTCAGTGCCCTGGTGGGTGCAGGGCCAGAGCTGCAGGCTGGGAGGGGAGCTGGGGCTTTTGCCTGCCTTGTGCTGGGCGCATTTCTCCTGTTCTTCCTGGGGTGGCCTGGCCCGACCCTTCTGGGGGGCTTCAAGGACACTGGACTCCTGCTTTGTGCCAGTCTGGCAGGAGGCGGGTGAGAACCATGTCAGGCTCCAGGCTCAGATGGACCTGGGTCTGAAGTGTGGCTGGGTAACCCAGGGCCAGCCACTAGGCTTCTCTTGGTCTTCAAAGACTGAGATCTTACAGCACCTCTCTTGGAGGGTGGCCCTGAAAACCAAGCAGGCTGTGGCACATTGAGTGCTTAGAATACTGCCTGGCGCTCCATGACGCCCAACAAGTCATTATTGTCCCACCAAGGCCAGGGCTGTGGTCTCCAGGGGAGCCAGGGCTCCTGGGTTCTGCCATGGCCATGGAACCCCAGGGGAGGTTCTAGAGCTAGAAATGGTTCTGGGGGGGAAGGTGAGGGCTGGGGACGGTGTTCCCCAGGTGTTCCTCCTGCCCAGTCTTGGGAAGCCCAGGCTAGCATGCTGGCCTGAGAAGGGAGTGGCTGCCAGCGTCCCTGCAGAGGGGACAGGGACAGGATGAGGGCAGACCACTTGACACCTGCCTGGCCATCCTCAGACTCCTTCCCGTAGTCCAGATTCAGTCCCCAGCCCACACCCCAGGGCCCACAGGAACCCTGGACCTGCCCCTGGCCGTGTACACGATCCCAGTCCTCCTGTCTGGGGTTGTTTGGTCATGGGGTGGGCCTGAATCCTCCTTCCCCAGTTATTCAGTGGCTCCACAGGGCCACTGGCTCTTCCTGTCAGTTGGGTGCTTAGGGCACTGGGCTTTGGGGGTGGCAGGGACCCTCCCATTGCCCAGCTTGCCAGGGACCACCTACCCTTGAGCCTGACCAGGAATGAATAATTTCTGCAAAGTGACAGTGGGGGTGCTCGGGGCCTCCCATGGAGTCAAGGTCCACTCACAGCCTGCTGGGCCAGTGCCAGGTTGTAGACAGAACAGCACAGCAAGGATCCAGGGATCTCTCTGGGCAGGGAGGGCAGGAGGTGGAGGCCAGGGCCAGAATCTCAAAGCCACAGCAGGGCTGGGGGAGTCTCGAGAGCTCAGAGGACCACATGTGGCCAGGGCAGTGGCCAGGACCACCCTCGCACTGCTGAGCCAGGAGACCCAGCCTCAGGGTGCATTGGCCTCACCCTGTTCCCCCTAAGGAGCCTCAGAGAATGGCTCAACCCCAAGCCCAGGGGCCAGCGCTGGCCGAGTTGGTGGGGCTGTTATTGCATATGAAGGCATGTTGCATGTAGGAGGTAGGACAACTTAAAAACACACAGCTGGCATTCGTAGCCTGGAGTCCTCCTGAGCCCTCCAGAGCTTTCTGACTCTTCCCAGACTGTCCAAACACTGCCCAGCCTTCTGGAAGCCTGTGTGTGCATGTGCATGTGTGTGCACACTCACACACATGTACTTAGAGACACGTGTGAAGCAGCACACACACTTGGACCTACACACATGCATTCATATGATGCATACATGCTTAGTCAACTTATACACACATACACACTCCCATAGACTCTTCTCTCACTCCCTCACATGCACACTCTCATAACACCCCCACCCACACCATGCACACTCATACACACACAGGCACACACTGTTCAGACCATGCCACTCTGGGAGCCAGTGGGTTTGCACTAGGGGCTGGTTTGCTGCTGTCCTGGTCCCGAGGGTGGCCCTGCTGCCTTCTCCACAGCACTATGTCCCACACGAGGCCAGCACAGCCAAGGGCTGTCTGAGGGCTGGACGCTGCTGTAGGCTGGAGCGTGCAGCAGAGCCAGATGGGCAAGGCCTATCCTCTCGGCACACAGCCACGCCCACTGTGCACAGACCGGCCCTGGTCTCCCACGCCCTCAACTCTGATACTCTGCTTCTGCTGCACCTGTCATTGAGAGGGGGTCCCTGCCCGCACTGCCACCTGCCACAGTTGCCCAGGGCAGCCCGCTGCTCTGGCACTGGACCAGGCTGCAGGAGTGGAGGCGGGCTGCTGGGCATCTTGGACCTCCCTTCCCCTCTCTCGGGGTCCTGGGTCCTCTTCCCTGAAGTCCCCTCCCCGCCTGGCTAAGGAGAGACTGCCTACCCTGGCCAGGCCTTCGAGGTCTGCTGTGTGGTGCCTCTTCCTCCGCAGGTCATGCCCTTGATCTTGGCCTTGCGTGCCCTTGAGGATCTCGCTCTCAGGGCTTCGATGGCCAACCATGTCTGCGATTGTGAAGCCCTCATTTCTGGCTGTTTCCTTTCTCCCGAGCACCGGCCAAGACTGCAGTTCCCTAGCTATTCCATCACAGCCTCTGCCCCGCCCCCCTCCCGCCAGCCCTCCACGTGCTTCTGTGGCCCCTGCCCTCCTGGAGCACCGGGGGGGGGGGGGCGGGGGGGGGCGGGGAAGAGATCAGGAGACGGTCACCCAAGCCCTCTGCTCCTTCCCTCTCACATAGTCTGGTCTGCTATCTGAATGCTCCAGTCCCACAGCCACTGTCCTAAGGCCACCTCCCACCTCTGGTCTTCTTCTATTTTTTTTTTTTTTTTTTGACAGGCAGAGTGGACAGTGAGAGAGAGAGACACAGAGTAAGGTCTTCCTTTTTGCCATTGGTTCACCCTCCAATGGCCGCTGCGGCCAGCGCACTGCGCTGATCCGATGGCAGGAGCTAGGTGCTTCTCCTGGTCTCCCATGCGGGTGCAGGGCCCAAGCACTTGGGCCATCCTCCACTGCACTCCTGGGCCACAGCAGAGAGCTGGCCTGGAAGAGGGGCAACCGGGACAGAATCCGGAGCCCCGACCGGGACTAGAACCCGGTGTGCCGGCGCCGCTAGGCGGAGGATTAGCCTAGTGAGCCGCGGCGCCGGCCTCTTCTATTGTCTCTTTCACTTCTGATGTCTCTGGGGCCACCAGAACCACAGAGACCTGCCGCTCTAGCCACCCCACCCACTTGCCCAAAACGCTGGAGCAGGGTATCTGGCCTAGTGGTTAAGACGCCCATGCTCCACTTCCGAGTGCTGGGGACGGATTCTTGGCTCGAGCTTCCTGCTCATGTAGACCCCGGGAGGCAGTGCCACCCAGTACCTGAGTCCCTGCCACCCACGCAGGAGGCCTGGACTCAACTCCCAGCTTCCAGCATTGGCCCTAGCCAGTCCCATCGTGGGCATTCGGGGAGTGAACCAGTGGGTAGGAGTGAACTCTCTCCCTCTGCCTCTCAAATACAAAATAAAACTCATACTTTTAAAAAGGGCAGGGGGAGGGTATTGTGGTGCAATGGGGTAAACTGCCACCTGTGACACTGGCATCCAACATGGCACCAGCTTGAGTCCCGGCTGCGCTGCTTCTGATCCAGCTCCCTGTGAATGCGCCTGAGAATGCAACGAAAGATGGCCCCAGTGCTTTAGCTCCTGCTCCCTGTGTGGAAGACCCGGATGGGGTTCCTGGATCCTGGAATTGACCTGACTTAGCCCCAGCTATTGCTACCATCTGGGGGCATGAACCAGTAGATGGACGATCTCTCTCTCTCTCTCCCTTTCTCTCCCTGTAATGCTTTTAGATAAATATATACATCTTTTTTTAAAAAGTTTAAAAACAAAACCACCACCTTGTGGCAGCTCCTCTGGGCGGGGTGGAGCCCAGACTCTCTGCAGAGTGCACATGACCTCCTCAGCCTCGCCCCTTCCCTCAGCTCAGCCCTCTGCACCCACACATGGGTTTCCTCCCGCAGGGCCTGCACGTGCTACCCCTCTGTGGAGAAGGCACCGCCCAGGCTCTGGTTTGGGCATCCTTTCTGTGCAATCGTTCCTGTCAACCCCCTCCCTCCAGCACCCAACCCTAAACCCCAGGCCAACACACGCTCCACGTCAGTGACTTCTGTGCCTGCCTGCTCTACGGGCTCCTGAGTGCTTCCAGGGCCAGGGCTGACCTTAGCTCCTACGCCAAGGTCCTAGTGCACCATCTGGCATGCAGTAGGTGCTCAGCAGACATTCGGTGCATGAACAAAGACAAACGTTCTTGTGCTGCTCAGCTGGCCGATCAAGGTCAACGTCCACGGTGATGGTCACGTGGGAATCACGTGCTCCCAACAGGATGTGAGATGCACCCCTCGCCTCTCTGTCTCCCTTTCTCCAAATCCATCACCCCAGTCTAACCAAGAGAAAAACATCCACAAACTCAGATTAGGGGAGATTCTACAAGCCACTTGATCAGGCCTCCTCAAAACGGTCAAGGTCACCAAAAACAAGGAGAGTCTGAGAAACCACCAAAGGAGCCTAAGGAGATGTGGTGACTAAGGTCAAAGGTCACATTGCAGGCACGTGGCCTAGCTGTTCAGATGCCCCCATGTCCTGCCACGGAGAGCTTGGGTTCAAGTCCTGGCTTCATTTCTTATCTCAGCTTCCTGCTAACGCAGACCCTGAGAGGCAGCAGGGGATGGCTCAAGTACTTGGGTTCCTGTTACCCACATGGGAAACCTTGGTGGCGTTCTTGGTTCCTGTCTTTAGTTTGCTCAACCTCAGCTTTGTGGGCATTTGAGGAGTGAACTAGTGGATGGGAAATCTCTATTTCTCTGTCTCTTTCTTGACAAAAAGCATCATGTGAGATCTTGGAGGGTGGGGTGGTCCTGGGACAGAAAAAGGACGTTAGGGAAAAATCTCAGGACATCTGAGCCAATGGCAGGTGTCAGTGAATAAAGTCTCACGGTGAGGCAGCCACAAAGTGGCTAGGAGGTGTATGGGGGCTCTCTGTGCTACCTTCTCCATTTTACTGTAAGTATAATACCGTTCTACAAAACAAATGCTACTTTTTTTTTTTTTATAAATACATGTAAGAAATAATTCTGTAGCAGTGCAGAGAGGAGGAAACAAAAGCAATGCCATGTCATATGGAGCCGAAGCTCACTCCCGGGGGCCTCCACTTGGCCGCAGCCGGAAAGGGACTTGACCTCGGATCCCTTCCCTTCCCTTCCCTTCCCTTCCCTTCCCTTTCCCTTCCCTTCCCTTCCCTTCCCTTCCCTTCCCTTCCCTTCCCTTCCCTTCCCTTCCCTTCCCTTCCCTTCCCTTCCCTTCCCTTCCCTTCCCTTCCCTTCCCTTCCCTTCCCTTCCCTTCCCTTCCCTTCCCTTCCCTTCCCTTCCCTTCCCTTCCCTTCCCTTCCCTTCCCTTCCCTTCCCTTCCCTTCCCTTCCCTTCCCTTCCCTTCCCTTCCCTTCCCTTCCCTTCCCTTCCCTTCCCTTCCCTTCCCTTCCCTTCCCTTCCCTTCCCTTCCCTTCCCTTCCCTTCCCTTCCCTTCCCTTCCCTTCCCTTCCCTTCCCTTCCCTTCCCTTCCCTTCCCTTCCCTTCCCTTCCCTTCCCTTCCCTTCCCTTCCCTTCCCTTCCCTTCCCTTCCCTTCCCTTCCCTTCCCTTCCCTTCCCTTCCCTTCTTTCTTTTTTGACAGGCAGAGTGGACAGTGAGAGAGAGATGAGAGAAAGGTCTTCCTTTTGCCATTGGTTCACCCTCCAATGGCCGCCGCAGCCAGCGCGCTGCGGCCTGCGCACTGCGCTGATCCGAAGGCAGGAGCCAGGTGCTTCTCCTGGTCTCCTATGGGGTGCAGGGCCCAAGGACTTGGGCCATCCTCCACTGCACTCCCTGGCCACAGCAGAGAGCTGGCCTGGAAGAGGGGCAACCGGGACAGAACCTGGTGCCCTGACCGGGACTAGAACCCGGTGTGCTGGTGCTGCAAGACGGAGGATTAGCCTAGTGAGCCGCGGCGCAGGCCGACCTCGGATTTCTGCTCCCAGAGCCCTTGCCCGCTTCTCCGGCTGCTCTGCCACTCTCCACGTTTCTTTACTTTACGGATGATACACGTGAAACAGCGAGCACTGTGTGGCTTTAACCACAGTCGATGTTTTCCAACAGGGAGTATGAGCAGGTGTGCGTGAGCCATCTTTTGGCATGTGGCATTTTCAGAGGCTGGAGGAAAGACCCCAAGTTCCTTTTCCATCGTGGCTCCCTCCCTGGCCCTCTCCCTCCGAGTGACAGAGAGGGAGTTAGAGAGGTGGTGAAACAGAGATGGAGAGAGATAGGCATAATCTTCCACCTACACTGCTTCACTCCCCCAAATGCCTGCAACAGCCAGAGCCAGCCCAGGCAAAAGCCAGGAGCCAAGAATGCCACTGGGGTCTCCCATGTGGGTGGCAGAGACACAAGTACTTGGGCTATTACTATGCCTCCCAGAAGTGCGCATTGGCAGGAAGCTGGATTGGAAGTCCAGCAGCCAGGACTTGAACTGGTACTCTGATATGGGATGAGGGCACCCCAAGTGGCAGCTAAACCTGCATGACCCGGGCCCCTGCTCCCACATCTGATCCTCTACCCCTGAGGATTACTGGGGACACCAACTCCTTTCTCTGTCTAAAACCTTGAGAGAGACCACGCAATCCCAATTTGTCCAGTCTGACCAGCAGACTCCTGGGGAGGTGGCCTGGCCAAGCATCCCAGGTCCTTTTCCTGGGCCGGGAGTGAGTGAGCGGCCTCTTGGATAACAAGGATGACAGCTGGAATTGAGAGGTCACGGACGGCTCTCCTCTTGCCCCAGTTCTAGCTGCTTCTCCACTGCTCTTGAAGCTTCCTTGGCCTTGGAACATGGGCAACTGTCCCAGATCCCGTGGCTCCTGGTGAGAACCTCTCCTCCTCCAGCTATCTGATCCTTGGTGTGCTGTCTTGAACCGTGGTTTCTCTGTCTGCAAAGACGTCCAATGACAGTGCCTACCTCACAGGTTCTTTTTATTATTTATTTTTTAAAAGATTTATTTATTTGAAAGGCAGAACAAAGGGGACAGGGGGAGAGACAGAGAAAGAAACCTAGCTGTTGGTTCATGCCCCAGAAGGCTGCAGCAGCCAGGAGCCCAGAACTCCATCTGGGTCTCCCACATGGGTGGCAGGGGCCCAGGGACTTGGGCCGTCTTCCGCCGCCTCCCCATGGACTGGAAGCAGAGAAGCCGGGGCTCCAGCCTGCACTCTGATACGGGGTGCTGGCATCCTAGGTGGTGGCTTTACCTGCCGCACCACAACACCGGCCCCCACCTCACAGGTTTTGTTGTGAGCAGTGAGAGTTTATACCTGCCAGGTGCTTGGGACAGGGCCTGGCCCGTGCTGTTTACTCCCTGTTGGATGGAAAGTTCGATGCAGGCAGGGGCTGGCGTTGTGCAGCCCACTGTGGGTCCCCAGAGTCTATTGCCTCATCAGACACCTAATATTTGTGGAATGCATGAATAAACCTCCCTTGCTTGGCAGGCCTGCCTGTACGTGGTGACCCTGTGGAAAGATGACACCCAGTACAGCTGCACTCATTATTATCCGTCACAACAGAAGCAGGGGAAGCCACACGCGGCTTCAGGCTAAAAGCTGAGGAATCTCTTGGGGGTAGCCAGAGAGTTTCCTGTCTTATATTCCTACCAGTTTACTCTCTGCCACCATAACAAGTTCCTGTCTCTGTAACGGCACAAGGAAAAGGCTACAGCCCTCCTAATTCCTTCTGGGCCCTGGAGGCCCCGACAGGATCTTTTCTGCCCTCCTCAGTCAGCTGTCCTGGCTGTGGGGGCCTGAGGGGAGGGTGAACAAGGTCATGTGATGAGCCCTCACCTGTGTCCTGCCTGAGCATCACTCCCAGTGCTGCCCCTGGGAGCCCTCCAGGGCAGACCCAACACCAACAAGGCTTGGCTTTGGTGAGCACCTGCTGTGCGTCCCGGGCTCGCCCGGGACTGACTCATCTGTGAGCCCCCATGGGACCCTCGGGCCGGGGTAGGGGACGGGAGTTAGCTCTGGAACCACCCTCCCTCCTTCTCCTGCCTGCGTTTGGCTTCCAGACCTCCCTGGGAAGGGCGAGGGTTTGTGGATCCCTTTTGCTGGGGGCGCGGGGGGGGGGTCCCTCCAGGCGTGTCCCGTGCAGGACACAAAGGCCCGCAGGATGAAGCCCATCCGAGGAGGCACAGGCAAGCTCACTCCCCTGGAGGATCCACGCCTGCTTCTGTCTCTGGGCCGCGGGCCAAGCCCTTCTGCTGCCTGGAACACCCTTTCCCGCCACGCCTGCCTGGTGACCGCATCCACACGTCATCCTGCTGCACCCTCCCGATGCCTGCGGACGCGCCGGGCCCTTTTCCTGGGCTCTGGCAGCAGCACTGTACAGAATCCTGTCTCCTGCCTCCCTGCTGCAGCAGGGGGCCAGCGCCAGGGCAAGGCTGGATCCCGGCCCCTCCAGCTTGGTTTGCCAGAGCCAGGGAGCGTTAAATGAGATAATATGTAAGTGGAGCACGTGGCTTCAGCTCCTGTCTCAGGGGGGCCAGATGGGGCTTGGGGATGAGGCCAGACTCAATGCCTGGGATGTGCTGGGGCTTTTATGTTCTGCCCGAGGGAACTGAAACATGCCTTCCTCTTTGAACCCCTTCATCATCAAAGCACAGACACGAAGACATGGATGCACGTCCCCGGGTCTAGGAGACCCCTCATGAGCTCTCTGGAGCCTTGTGTGTTCCTCCAGGGTTCACAGCCTGCCCCCGGGGCCATCCCACCCCACTGCTTCCCTACAAAGTCCCGCCCCGGGAGGTTCTGGAGTTTGCTTCCTGTGCACGTGACCTCCAGGAGTCTTTTTCAGCCACTCCTTCCTTTAGCAGGTGGGCAGAGTCTTGTCCTGGGTTTCTGCCGGGGCAGGCATTTAGCCTGGCTGTCGGGACGCTGGCTGGGACAGCTGCAGCCCGTGCTGGGAGCACCTGGGCTCCATACCCAGCTCCGGCTCCTGACTCCAGCTTCCTGCTAACACAGACCCTGCGAAGCAGTGGGTGACAGCTCAAGCAACTTGGTTCCCGTCACTCACGTGGGACACCTCAACTGAATTCCGAACTCCTGGCTTCCACCTCGGCCCAGCCCCGGTTGTCACGGGCATTTGTGGAGAGGAGCAGCAGAAGGGAGCTCTCTCTGTCTGCCTGCCTGCCTCTCAAAGAAAGAAAAAGTCATGGAAGAGGGCAACGTGGGGCACCAGCATGGCTGGCCAGCAGTCCCCTGCTCCGCCTGCTCTCCTCAGTCCTCCCTGGAGGTCCCTACACGGCTACAGATTCTAGAACAAACCATTTCTCACCCCAGCCCCAGTTCAAGCCTGCTTCCTGCAGTCCAGCTCAGCCCCAGAGAGGGGGTCATCACCCAGCAAGGTGCCACTTATGCACAACCAGGGACCAGGGCTGCCCGTGGTTCACCAGCACCCACAGGGGGGCGACAGCCTCCTCCCCATGGCGCTCACCGAACACTCAAGTCCATACCCTCAGCCCACTGGCTCCCCTGTAGCACAGTACTGCTTCTAAGGATTCACTCGCCCCATTTTCTAGAGGGGTAAACTGAGGGCCTGAGCCCAGATGTGCTTTTTCCCAAGGCTGTCCAGGATCTGCCAGTGAAGCTCCAGGGGGAAGCCAGCAGGGCTCTTCAGCTAGGGCTTTCCCGGCACGCTCAGGCTGTTAGAAAGACCCCAGGCTCGGGGGGCCAGGCCACGCAGGGGGGCTGGCTTCCACCTGACCGCCCCACATGCCCTGCAGTTCTAAGCCACAGCGTCTCGCCTGTTCTGTCGTCTCCTCTCTCCTCTGTCTCGCCTCATCCTTTGTGCCGGGGCCAAGCCACCTGCCGTTCCTTCCAAACCACCCGCAGTCAACCGCAGAAGCCCTGGGGAGCCCACAGGTGGGACCCCAGGCCGGCGGGAAGAGCCAATCCAAACCGGAAAGACAAGGGGATACAGGTCTTCTGGTTCAATCCCAGCTTGGCTGAGGGGCACAAATGAAGCCCATCCCCGCCACCATCACAACCTCTCCCCAACACCCCAAGCCTCTTCAGCGCATTTTTGCCTTCTGAAAACACTCCTTCACAAAGAGCTGGCTGCCCCCGCCCCAGCCCCAGCGGGTCTCCAATGCCAGGGGAGAAGGGAGGCGTGGCGTCTGGGTCGTGGGTGAAAGCACTCACGAGGATTGTCAGGGGCCAGCCCTGAAGAGCAGCCTGGACGGCAGCACTGGCTGAGCCGTTGGGGGCCGGCAGGTGTGATGGGGTCCGGCATGTTGGTCCTGCCAGTGTGATCAGACCTCAGGACTGGGGCCAGGGGCAGCCCAGCCCCAGGGATGGGGGCTGGTGGCACAAATCAGGGAGTGGGGCACTTTGGTGCAGGAGAGAGTGTCCTGCCCTTTGGAAAAGTGGGGGGAGATGGGGTTAGGGGAAGTGGCCTGGGGCAGGTTCCCAGCAAGGCACTGGGACCCCGCCACCCTCCAGGGCCCCAGGACGGGTGTCGGCTCAGGGAGGCTGGTGTGGAGGGGCAGGCTGGCCGCCTGGGGACAGCGCAGTCATCCCCCAGTCTGACTGTCTGAGCCGGACCTCCAGGAGGGCCTGGACAGGTAAGATCTGAGGTGTCTGTAGCAGCGCTGGGCAGTGTGCGTGTGCAATCCCAAATGCCTGGGTCTGTGTGGAGGCCCCTCAGTTTCTCTGTGTGTTGGGGGAATCCAAAGGACCCCTGTGTGTGTTTGGGGCTCTCAGACAGGCAGGTGGCGAGGGCGTGTCTATGGGCGGGGAGGGGGCGGCTCAGGAAACCTCCTAGGCGGGAGGTGAATGTGGATTTTGTAGGAAGCCCAGATCTAGACTGGTCAGAATAGGGATGTGTGGAGTCACCAGAGAGAGCCGGGGGGACCCCAGGAGTGATCTTTAGGGGTGCCCTTGGGCCTGGGAGGCTGCGGGGGAGCAAGGCCAGCAGGTTGGGCAGAGGATGATGATAGATCGGAATCCTGAGTTACAGAGGCAAGAGAGGGGTCCTGTAGGGTCCGAGAGGAGGGGTAGGGCCATGGGGCTCGTCTCCTTGGGCAGAGGTGGGGGCATGTCTGGGGCAAAGGGTGAGACGGGAGTGGGTGGGGGACGGGACGACAAGAACTGTGCAGGTGAGAGGGGTCCTGAGGAATCAGGGCAGAGGGTGGGCAGGGGTCCTGGAGCCCGGGGTTGGGGACGCTTGTTGGGGGCGGGTCTGTGGAGTGGGGGATGGGGCAGTCCTGCAGGGGACCCCAGGGAGGGGTCTCGAGAGTCAGTGGAAAGGGTGGGCGGGGGTCTTGGGCCTGCGGGGGCCTCACGGGGAGGAGACATGGTGGGGGAGGGGGGAGAGCTGCAGGGTCCCCCCGGGGAGGGGTCCGGAGGGAATCGGAAACGAGGGTGGTGGGCGCCGGGGCCCGAGGATCGAGGCTGGTTGTGCCGAGGCACCCGACGCGGGTTCCGGGGCGAGGCGGCCCGAGTCGCGGTCTTGCCCGGCCCCCACGGGCCGCAGCGCGGAGCCGCCAGCCCAGCCGGAGCAGGCGCCCGGGAGGCCCGGCCCGCGCCACCCTACCTGCACCGAGCGCGCCGCCATCTCCCGTTTGGAGCCTCGCCGTCCCGGGCCGCGCTGCCAGATACCCGCCGAGCCGCTAGCCCCGCAGCCCCGGCCCGGCCCCCTCAGCCGCCCCCCGGGACCGCGGCCGCCGCCGGCTCCGCTGCTGCCATTTCACCCGCTGACAGGAGCCGCTGCCCCGCCCCCGAGGCCCGGTCAGCCAATTCACCGCCCCCAGATACTCTGTCTCCGCCCACCGTCCAAGAGTGACAGGGTATTTGCCCAATCCGTGGCCATTCCGTGAGAGGGGGCCCTGGCTACGGTCAGAAGGTTACCGCCTCTGAAAAGACAAGCGAATTGAAATAAGGGAAGAGATGAAGGACGGGTTGTTTTGCCTATCGAAATGAGGAATCCTGTTGATCAACAGCTGGAAGGACCAATAGTGAGGGGTGAGGGGTGTGTCTCTGAGGAAAGGCTGAGGCCCAGAGGAACGCCAGGCAGAGGCGGCCTAGCATTTGGCACCAAGCCCCGCCCAGAGCCGGGCTTTCTGCCCAATAACGAGACGTCCTGAGACGTCCATTATTATCTGCCCCTCAAACCTCAGCCCTGGCAACTGTTGGGGTGCTATGAAGAAGACTGACACCTGGGAAGCCAATGACAGCGAAGGAGGGCGGGGAGACGACGCTCTCCGACCAATGAAGTCGTGAGATAGGTGAGAGGTTGACGTCCTGGGCGGTGGGACTCGAGGCCTGGTCTGAATGAAATGGAGGAGGGGCTAAGACGGGGCGTGGTTTAGGCCACCAATGGGGCGGGATCAGATAAGGGAGGGGCTCGTGGGTTGGGTCGAGAGGGGGCATGGCCAGAATGTGCATCCTCCGAATCTGGCTCGGTGCTGCGGGCGGGGCGGTTGGGGTTGGGGGGCTAATGTAGAAGAGGCAGGCCCTACCCTTGCCCTGTCTGGGCCGGGATCAGGGTCTTCTTTGAACCTCTCGGTGTCGCAGGTCCCACCATCAAAGCTCTGATGACCGCTATGGGTACGGCCCTCCCCTTCCCCCCCAACTCCTGGCCTGACAGCTCCACGGGGAGGGGGCTGGGATGTAGGGCCTGGGTCAGCTCTCCCCCAGGTGCCTAGCATTGCCCTGCACCCGGGGACCACGTGTGAGCGATGAACGAACGAGCAAATGGGCCTATGACTCTTCGACGGGTAGTGGAGAGACACCGGGGGGAGGGGGCGGGGGGGGCGGTCCCTGACAGCAGGCGGCGTCCTGGACCGGGTAGGGCAGGTGACAAAGCACGTTCAGAAGTGGGGCCGAAAAAGGGGGCCCGGAGGGAGGGGTGCAAGTGGGGCGGGGCGCGCCAGCAGGACGCCCGCAGTCTGGGGAGTGTCACATCTTGGGAGGAAGGGCTGGCACCCACCGGTTTGGCGGCCCCTGTCCAGTTCCCTCGGCCTCCACCCGCGTCTCCTCCCCTCCCTCTCCCTATCTATGCTGCGTCTGTTAAAAATCTGTTAATCTGTTAAGAAAAGCCCCCCAAATCTTGATGGGTAAAAATAAATCCCAGTTATAATGCATTCCTCCTCTCCCTCTGCATTCACAGACCACCTCCCTCATTTAAAAAAAAAAAAAAAGGAGAAGAGCTTTCTTGTTCTTCTAAAGCCAGCTTGTGCGCTTAGGCTGCAAAATATGGATTGTGCCCGAATTTCACGGAGAGTGCTGACCCCTCAGTGGGCGTGGGAGGAGCAAGGACGCCCAGGGACTTGGCTAGGGATGGGAGGCACGGAGGCCAGCATGAGATGGGGACTAAAATGGCCAGCAGGGGGACAACCTGAGCTGGCTGCCTTGTGTGCAGGGGGCTGAGCAGCCATCACCAGGACAAGATCAGGGGGCTCACCACTACTGCCAGGTCACGGCTTCCCAGGAGTGACCTCCTCAGAGGTTTGGCATGAGCCACAGCTTCTGGTGCATAAAAACCCAGGGCCTCTGGGCCTGGAATAGCAGCTGGGATGAGGGGGACGGAGGGGTGTGCAGAGGCTCAGGCCTGCGTGGGATCCAGGGCACCCTGAGAAAGAAGTCGTGCCCGGTTGGTTTCCGGGGCCTTGCCCGGGACATCAGCAGCAGCTTGTGTCTGGAGGATAAGAATCAAACACATCTGACCGTCTCCTTCTCACGCTACCAAGTTCACACAAAGGACGGTTTTATTCTGGGGACACTTTGATTCCATTTTTATAAGCACCAGTGGGGGAAAAAATCCAACAAATGTCTGTTGGAAGAGACTTTCAATCATAAGCTGCATTTGGCCGATTACATTCCTGATTGCTTTTCTATTTAGTGCGGTGAAACTGTTTCCAAAGTTTGTTTGCTTTCAGTTCGAATTGAGAGAAGTCATTTTTAGCAGGAATAGTTTTCTTGGTGCAATGCTTGTAGTAAACCTTTGATGCATTAATCTGGCCTTTTAAAAACTGCTGTTTTAAATTATTTATATTTGATAGGCTGAGAGAGAGAGAGAGAGAGAGGCAGATAGACAGAAATCTCCCATTGGTTGGGTCCACTCCTCCCCCGCCCCACCCCCAACACCTGCAGTAGCTGGGGCTGGGCTGGGGCTTGAGCCTGGAGCCTGGAACTCCATTTAAGTCTCCCATGTCAGTGGCAGGAACCCAATTATTTGAGTCATCATCACTGCCTCCCAGGGTCTGCAATGGTGGGAAGCTGGAGGCTGGAGCTGGGACTGGAACTTGAACTTGGGTATTCCAATGTGGGACGTAGTGTCTTAAATGCTAGGCTAAGCACTCAGCTCTGAATTAAACTTTGGACTCAGAATTCTTCCATTGTGAAAGCTGATCTGTGTGGACTCATAGCTCACACTTTGTCATGAGGGTTGCAAAGAAGACCACAGTACTTGTAGCTCCTTCTGCTAAGAGATGGAGTCTTTTCCCCAACCTTGAACCCGAACTGGCTTCATGTCTTGTTCTGAGCAATGGAATGTCTCAGAAATGGTGCAGTGCTGGTTCTCATCTTAGACCTTAAGCTCAAAAAAAAAAAAAAAAAAAAAAAAACTAGATGTTTTAATATTTGTAATGTGGGGCCATTTTTAAAGCTTTGTTTATTCATTTGAAAGGCAGCAAGGCAGCGTTACAGAAAGAGGGAGGGAGGGAGGGAGGGAGTGAGGGCAGAGAGAGAGAGAGAGAGAGGGAGAGAGAGAGAGAGAGAGAGGGAGAGAGAGAGAGAGAGATCTTCTGTTCACTGGTTCAGTCCCTGAATGGCCACAATGGCTAGATGGGCTGATCCAAAGCCAGGAGCCAGGAGCTTCATCTGAGACTCCCACGTGGGTGCAGGGGCCCAAGGACTCCGGCCATCTTCTGCTGTTTTCCCATGTGCATTAGCAGGAAGCTGGATGGGAAGTGGAGCAGCCGGGAAAGGAACTGGCACGGACCACGTGATGCCGGTGTTGCAGGTGGTGGTTTAACGCACTGTGCCACAGCTCCTGCCCCTGTAATGTGGTCACTATTTTTTTTTTTTTTTTTGCAGGAGAGTTGGAATACCACATTGGAATACCTGAGTTCAAGTGCCAGCTCCAGCTCCAGCTTCCCACCATTGCAGACCCTGGGAGAGAGTGATGATGACTTAATAACTGGGTTCCTGCCACTGACATGGGAGACCTAAATGGAATTCTAGGCTCTTGGTTCAAGCCCCAGCCCAACCTCAGTACCGCAGGTGTGGGGGGTGGGGCGGGGGAGGAGTGGACCCAAAGAATGGGAGGTTTCTGTCTATTTAGGGTAGAAAGAGAAGTATAGAAGCTGAGCTGGGTCCATACAAGCAGAGAGCAGGCCAGGAGCTAGCGACGTGGAGCATATGGTTATGAGCAGCCAGCGGTAGCTTAGCGCGGCAGCAAAGCTGCACTAAGACAGAGAGATTTTGGGGCGCTTCTTGTCTTTTATATGCTTTTCAAAGGGACGTGGTTACATAGTCTGATGGGCAGGTGGGCATCCAGGTGAGATCAGGTAGGGGCATGAGATCACACAGGGGGTGTGGTGGAGGGCGTGGTCTCCAGGTTACAAATATAATCAGTTTTATCCTATCTGCCTGCCTATATCATTCCGCCCCCCCCCGAGAGACTCCAGACTTTAATCTTTTTTAAATTAATTTATTTGCAAGTCAGAGTTACACACATAGAGAGGAGAGGCAGAGAGAGAGAGAGAGAGAGAGAGAGAGAGGGAGGGAGAGAGATCAGTCTTCCATCCACTGGTTCATTTCCCAACTGGCTGAATGGCCAGAGCTGCGCTGATCTGAAGCCAGGAGCCAGGAGCTTCTTCTGGGTCTCCCACATGGGTGCAGGGGTCCAAGGACTTGGGCCATCTTCCACTGCTTTCCCAGGCCACAGCAGAGAGCTGGATCAGAAGCAGAGTAGCCAGATCTCAAAATGGTGCCCATATGGGATGCTGGCATTGCAGGCAGTGGCTTTACCTACTACGCCACAGTGCCAGCCCCCAGACCTTAATCTTAAGGGATACTGAAGTGTGTAGAATCATCCTATCTTCTATAGCTGCTTCCTGCTTATTAGGGGCACAGGCTGCCTGTCCTCGGTCCAGAAGTCTCTGCCTATCTCATCTAATGAATTTGTTTCATGAACTGGAGCACTTTCAGTCACTGCCAATGTCTGTGTCCCCTGCATGGCCATCATTATCCTCAGAAGTCATTGAGTTCTGAAACATAGAAGTTTGTCAATCAGCGTGAGCAAAATCAGAACAAAACCAATTGTGAATGGTGTGCCCCTTAAGATGGAAAGAGCACATCTCACCATCTCCCAGACAGCAGGTGGTCGTAGGCTAAGCCTATGTGGATTATAAAACCATTTAGCTTGCACACAGAGGGTTTGAATGTCCCTCTCAGTGAACATGCTACTGTGGGGACCCATGAGCCGGCCATGGGCCCACATGCTAAGGCTTAGCTTGCTGACCGTTTGCAATAGTTACTGCTGTGTGGATGTTTATGTTTTCTGTTGAGCTGTGATATCGGGACCGTTTCATAACCCCAGGCTAGAGTCAAAACAACTATGGCCTTGGGGCTTCCCATACTTCTTTTCCCACTGACCAAGGCTGAGAAAACATCAAGTGGAAGCTTGTTGTTAGCACCTGACTCACCTGCTACGTGATCAGGAGCTTGATTGGATGAAGGCGCGTGATCACCTTTATGGTTGGACAAGGAGCGCATGGACTGTGCGTGATCAGGCACCGATTGGAGCGCCGCCGCATGGACTGTAGCATGGACTAAGCTTGCATTACATGCGTCTGCAATGATATACTATATAAGCTGTTTGTAATGTGGTACAGGAGCTTCCCCTTTCTTTCGGAGCTCCCCTTGCTCAAGGGTTTCTCTTTCTATCCTGTTTAAATAAAAATCTACTGAAGACCGATCAGCTGGGAGCAGCATCGTTCCTTTGCGGGCAAGGGAGCGACAGCTACTATCTGAGTAAAGGTGGCAGATTCTATTAATCATTGTGCACATTCCCCCTTGTTCTATTAACACATATTCCAGGGCCTGTCTATTGTCCATAACTACTTAGACAGGGAGTCCACTGATGCTGTAGGAGCCAGCCTGAAGTGTAGGCCAGATTACTCAGATGTATGGTCAGTTTTCTTTAAAATTTATTTTATTTGTTTGAAAGACGGAACTACAGAGAGAAGTAGAGACAGAGAGAGATGTCTTCCATCTGCCGGTTCACTCCCCAAATGGCCACAATGCCTGGAGTTGTACTGATCTGAAGCAGGATCCAGGAGCTTCCTCTGGGACTCCCACACGGGTGCAAGGGCCCAAGGACTTGGGCCATCTTCTACTGCTTTCCCAGGCTTTAACCCGCTGCGCCACAGCACCAGCCCCTATGGTCAGGTTTTTAAAATCAGCTTCAGGGGCTCATCAGGACGTTCACTCACTATCATTGAAGAACTCACCGAGTTCTTCTGCCTGTAACAGCTCCCAGAAAGCATCAGGAGAGGTATGTACACTTTGTCTGCCTTAAAGTATAGCATTTTGGGCATGACTAAAGCCAAAGCGTTACTTCTCTTTTTGCTTTTTGAGGAGGTATTTAAGATCTCTGATTGGCTCACAGGAATAAGCCGTAGTATTGTTTGGATTCACCTGTGGAGATTCAAGAGGTCGAAGTTTAATCCTTGACAAATGTACCCAGCCTGGAATGCTTGGTAACTTTACTGAAGTAGGTGTGCTTAGTAGCACCTGGTAAGGTCCCTTCCACTTAGGCTGAGGTGATCTGAAGGGGGTCCTTCCTTCCAAGCTTTTAACAGGACTAAGTCTCCAGGTCTCTCTCTCTCTCTTTCTTTCTTCTTCCTTTTTTTTTTTAAAGGTTTATTTATTTGAAAGTCAGAGTTACACAGAGAGAGGAGAGGTAGAGAGAGAGAGAGATCTTTCAACTGCTGGTTCACTCCCCAGTTGGCCGCAACAGCTGGAGCTGCGCCAATCTGAAGCCAGGAGCCAGGATCTTCTTCCGGGTCTCCCACGTGGGTGCAGGGGCCCAAGGACTTGGGCCGTCTTCTTCTTCTTCTTCTTTTTTTTTTATTTTTTGGCAGGCAGAGTTAGACAGAGACAATGAGAGAGTTATAGACAGTGAGAGAGAGACAGAGAGAAAGGTCTTCCTTCTGTTGGTTCACTCCCCTAATGGCTGCCACGGCCGGTGCTACGCCAATTCAAAGCCAGGAGCCAGGTGCTTCTTCCTGGTCTCCCATGCGGGTGCAGGGACCCAAGCACTTGGGCCATCCTCCACTGCACTCCCGGGCCACAGAAGAGAGCTAGACTGGAAGAGGAGAAACCGGGACTAGTACCTGGTGCCCCAACCAGAACTAGAACCCCAGGGTGCCGGCGCTGCAGGCAGAGGATTAGCCAAGTAAGCCACGGCACCATCCATGGGCCATCTTCTACTGCTTTCCCAGGCCATAGCAGAGAGCTGGATCTGAAGAGGAGCAGCTGGGACTCGAACCGGCACCCATATTGGATGCTGGTGCTTTAGGCCAGGACATTAACCCATTGCGCCACAGTGCCAGCCCCTCTTTCTCTCCCTCTCTCCCTCTCTCCCTCTCTCCCTCTCCTCTCCCTCCCTCTACTCTTCCTTTCTTCCTTCCTTCCTTCCTTCCTTCCTTCCTTCCTTCCTTCCTTCCTTCCTTCCTTCCTTCCTTCCTTCCTTCCTTTTATTCATTTATTTGAAAGGCAGAGTTACAGCGAGGCAGAGGCAGAGAGAGAGAGGAGAGAAAGAGAGAGAGAAAGAGAGAGGTCTTCCATCTGCTGGTTTACTCCCCAGATGGCCAAAACAGCTGCAGCTGCATAGATCCGAAGCCAGGAGCCAGGAGCTTCTTCTAGGTCTCCCATGTGGGTGCAGGAGCCCAAGCATCTGAGCCATCTTCTACTGTTTTCCCAGGCCATAGCAGAGATCTGGATCAGAAGTGGAGCAGCCGGGACTTGAACCGGTGCCCATATTGGATGCCGGCATTGCAGGCGGTGGCCTTACCCACTATACCACAGTGCTGCCTCTGTGGTCACTTTTGATATGATATTCTTCCCCTGTCTCAAGGTTTGCTTATATATATATATATATATATATATATATATATATATATATATAAAGATTTATTTATTTGAAAGGCAGAGTTACGGAGAGGCAGAGAGAGAGAGAGAGAGAGAGAGAGAGAGATCTTCCATCCACTGGTTCCCTCCCCAAATGGCTGCAACATCTAGAACTGTAGCCATCCGAAGCCAGGAGCCAGGAGCCTTCTCCAGGTCTCCCACTTGGGGTGCAGGGGCCCAAGGACTTGGGCCATCTTCTACTGCTTTTCCAGGCCACAGCAGAGAGCTGGATCAGAAAAGGAGCAGCTGGGACTGGAACCGGCGCCCATATGGGATGCCTGCACTGCAGGTGGCTTTACCTACTACGCTGGCCCCGGTTTGTTGGGTCTTATTTCTGAAGGCTGTAGCAATCCCTTTGGTGACTTGGCCAAGATAGTTTTGCAGAGATCGTAGTCCTTATTATACGTGGTCCCTGATGTCTCTGTTCCTTAGCTTGTGTTCTGTTAATATTTTGACATATTTTTTGTTTTGCAGCCCCAGGAGGTAAAATAGCAAGCAAAGAAGCACGAAACACAACCCCCGCCTCGGCTTTGTAGACTGTCTCTGCCCGAGCGCTCGCTCTGCACTCACCCAGGCTTGTACTGAACTTAGGGGTCAACCTAAGGCAAGCCTGGGGTCATCTCCTGTTTTCCGAGTGTGCATGTTGTCCTAGGCGGCCCCTGGCTTTCTAAACCCCTTGTATACACATGTGTCTTTTTAAAAATATCTTTTATTTATTTATTTGAAAGGCAGAGAGAGGTCTTCCATCTGCTGGTTCACTCCCCAGATGGCTGCAACGGCCAGGGCTGGCCAGGCCAAAGTGAGGAGCCCGAAACTCCATCTGGGTCTCCCACGTGGGTGCAGGGGCCCAAGAACTTGGGTCATCCTCCAGTGCTTTTCCAGGCCATTAGCAGCGAGCTGGATCTGAAGTGGACACCAGCCGGTGCCCATATGGGATGCCGGCATCACCTACGTTTACTGGCTGTACCACAGCACCCCCAGGCTCCTCCAGTAGGAGATCCGGGCATTCCAGGCAGTGTCTGAACCACTGGGCCAGAGGCCCGCTCCCGAAAATGGCTGCTTCTTGATGCAGCACTCGCTTGAGTGCTGTGAAGCTGTGTAGCCCAGAGTTCTGGCAACGTTAGGGCTGAGATTTCTGCTTGCTTTCTGGATCTGTCTGTGGGGATGCAGGTTCCTGGAGCCATCTGCTCAGCTGTGTTGCCCTACTCTGGCCACTCCCCAGCTTCCCAGGAGCAAGCCTAAGCTCGCCTGGGACATGACAGGCACCCGGCTGCATCCTCCTTGTGGCCTGGGCTCTCCACCAACCAACCCCAGCCTTGAGCAAGAGCAGCTGTTCCAGTTTGCTTTTTTTTTTTTTTTATTGCTGTGTAAGCCCAGGACTTAGCGACATAAAACAGCGATGGTTTTTAATAGGCTCACTCACAGGCTCTGTGGGGCAGGAGTTTGGGCAGGGCGTGGGGGTGTCGTGGCTGACTGTGGGGAGCAACTCGGACTAGACTAAATTACTGGAATTAAGACTTATTCTATGCATCTTCTCTCCCACAATATGGCGCTGGGAGAGGAGTAAACAGCTTCTACGCAGCTGCCTCCAGTTCGACCAATAAACTGCAGGAGCTGCTCCTGATTGGAGGAGAGCAGCGTGCTCGGCGTGTGGGTAGCAGAGTTGGGATTGGTGGAAGAGGACTATAAAGGAGGAGAGAGACAACACGCACCAGGAACATCTGGATAACATCTGAGCAGCCCCCGAGAGAGCCGGCCGGCGGTGTGCCACTCCCCCGCGGAAGTGGGGAAAGTGGCAGGGGGAGCGGCCCCTCCACGGAGGTGGAGGGGTCGGCAGCCAACCTGGGAAGGACCAGCAGCAAACCCGGGAAGGGCCGAGCAGACAAAAGAACAGCGCAGGGTCTAGTGTCGTTCTTCCGTGAATGGGGGAGCGACAGCTGACATCTATGGCTGGAGCTGGAGAACATGTGAAGGGATGAGGGTGCCTATTAGCAGGTGTCCCAGAGCCTGGCCCATTCTGTAAATAGTCACGTGGACCACATCTTATGTGACCATCTATGCCTGACTTCTTTTTCCCAGCACACTATTTTCAAGTTTCGTTCATTGCTGTGTGTTTCCATCTCATTTTATTATTCCTATCAATGGCAGAAAAGCTACTTTAGCTCAATATAGAATTTTTGGCTGATAGCTTTTTCTTTTAGAACATTTTTTGTTTGACAGGCAGAGTTAGAGAGAGAGAGAGAGAGAGAGACAGAGAGAAAGGTCTTCCTTTTTCCATTGGTTCACCCCCCAGTGGCTGCTACAGCTGGTGCACTGTGCCGATCTGAAGTCAGGAGCCAGGTGCTTCCTCCTGGTCTCTCATGCAGGTGCAGGGCCCAAGGATCTGGGCCATCCTCCACTGCCTTCCTGGGTCACAGCAGAGAGCTGGCCTGGAAGAGGAACATCCGGGACAGAATCTGGCGCCCCGACCGGGACTAGAACCCGGGGTGCCGGTGCTGCAGGCGGAGAATTAACCTAGTGAGCGGCGGTGCTGGCCTAGAACATTTTTTTTTTTGAGATTTATTTTTATTTATTTGAAAGGCAGAGTTACGGGGGTAGGGGAGAGAGAGAGAGAGAAATTGATCTTCTATCTGCTGGTTCATTCCTCAAATGGCTGCAACAGCCAGGGCTTGGTTGGACCAAAGCCAAGAGCCAGGAGCTTCATCCGGGTCTCCCACATGGGTGCAGGGGCCCAAAGACTTGGGCCATCCTCGGCTGCTTTCCCAGGCACACTAACAGAGAACAGCAGAAGATGACCCAAGTTTTTAGGTCCCTGCCATCTGCATGGGAGACATAGATGGAGTTTCAGGCTCCTAGTTTTGGACTGGCCCAGCCCAGCAACTATTTGGGGAGTGAACCAGCAGGTGGAAGATCTCTCTCTCTCTCTCCTTCTATCCTTTAAAAATAGCTATTTAAAGTATTTAGGGGGGCAGTGTTGCAGTGTAGCGGGTTAAGCCTCCACGTATGTGCTGGCACCCCCTATGGGCCCTGGTTCAAAACCTAGCTGCTTGGGGCCAGCGCTGTAGCATAGTCGGTTAAAGCCCCAGCCCACAGTGCTGGCATCCTATATGGGCGCTGGTTTGGGTCCCAGCTGTTCTGCTTCTGATCCAGCTCTCTGCTGTAGTCTGGGAAAACAATAGAAGGTGGCCCAAGTCCTTGGACTCCTGTATCCATGTGGGAGACCCAGAAGAAGCTTCTGGCTCCTGGCTTCAGATCGTCTCAACTCTGGCCATTGCAGCCATTTGGGGAGTGAACCAGCAGATGGAAGACCTCACTCTCTCTCTCTCTCTCTTTCTGTATGTGTGTCTACCTCTCTTTGTAACTCTGTCAAATAAATAAAATAAATTGTAAAACAAAAACAAAACAAAAAACAACCCAGCTACTCTACTTCTGATCCAGCTCCTACTGATGTTCCTGGGAAAGCAGTGGAAGATGACCCAAGTGCCTGGGCTCCTGAACCCAGAAGGGAGACCTGGGAAGGCGTTGGGCTAGTGATTTTGGCCTGGCCCAGCCCTGGCCATTAGGGCCATTGGGGGGTGAACCAGCAGATTGAAGATCTCTCTCTGTCTCTCTTTCTCTCCTCCTCTCTATCTGTACCTTTGCCTTTCAAAGACATAAAAATAAATATTTACGGGTGCTTGGGCCCTGTACCCACATGGGAGATCGAGAGGCCATGGTGGCCATTTGGGGGGTGAACCAATGGAGGGAGGACCTTTCTCTCTGTCTCTCTCTCTCACTAACTCTGTCTGGCAATAAATAAATAAATAAATAAATAAATAAATAAATAAATTTTGCTTTGTAAAAAATAAATAAATAAATAAACATTTAAAGTCCTTGTCTAGTTAAGTCCAGCATCTGGGCTTTCTCAGGACAATTCCTATGTACATTTTCCCTTCTGTGTAGAAATAGTTGTTCTTGTCTTTGCATATGTTATAACTGTTTTTTTTGGAAAACTAGATTTTGCAAATTATAAAATATAGCCACTACAGAAATCATATATAAACCTCAAGACCCGTTGTTGCTGGTTGTTTACTTGTTTAATGATTTCTTCGAATGAATTCTGCATTCTCTGTCAGGTATAGCCACTGAAGTCTGTGCTCAACTACTAATGGATAGCCAGTGACTGACCAGAGACCGCAGGAGTAGCTTTGCTTAATGGTTACCTTGCGACCGAACAGAGATCTCCACGCATTCCTGTTGACGTTTGTCAAGGATCTCTGTCTGCCTCTTGGGGCCCAGCCGGGGAGTCTGCAGCTCTGCCTTAGCCTTTGCTGCCTGCCTGCACAGGAGGTCCGGCGTCAGCCAGGGAGGAGACCTTGGACTTGTCAGGTCTTTCCTGGATGCGGACACACATGCGTGTATGTGTGCGTGTCTCTGTGTGTGTGTGTTCGTTTTGTGTTGCTCTAATAGAATATGTAAGATCAGAGAATTTACAATGAAGGAAAGAGGTTTATTTCAGCTCACAGTTCTGAAGGTGCAAGATCGTGGCACTGGCACAAACAACAACAACAACACATTAATCCATTAACCTCTCACTAGGCTCCACCTCCCAGCACTGCCATACAATAGAATGAAGTTTCAACAGGAGTTCCAGTGGGAGAAAAGTCACAGTCAAACCATAGCAGATTTCCAGGAATAGGCTGCAACATAGGCCCCTTAAGGTGGGGGCCAGCGCTATGGCATAGTAGGGTAAACCTCCACCTGCGGTTCGAGTCCCAGCTGCTCCACTTCTGATCCAGCTCTCTGCTATGGCCTGGGAAAGCAGCAGAAGATGGGCCAAGCCCTTGGGTCCCTGCATCCATGTGGGAGACCCAGAAGAAGCTCCTGGCTCCTGGCTCCTGGCTCCTGGCTTTAGATCTGCCCAGCCACTGCCTTTGCGGCCATCTGGGGAGTGAACCAGTGGTTGGTAGACCTCTCTCTCTCTCTCTCTCTCTCTCTCTCTCTCTGTCTCTCTGTCTTTCCCTTTCTCTGTCTGTTAACTCTGCCTCTCAAATAAATAATTAAAAAAAATTTTTTTTGCTTGGCCATCAGCAAGTACTGTATGTACTTTTTTTTTTTTTTGACAGGCTGAGTGGACAGTGAGAGAGAGAGACAGAGAGAAAGGTCTTCCTTTGCCGTTGGTTCACCCTCCAATGGCCACCACAGCCGGCACGCTGCGGCCGGCGCACCGCGCTGATCCAAAGGCAGGAGCCAGGTGCTTCTCCTGGTCTCCCATGTGGGTGCAGGGCCCAAGCACTTGGGCCATCCTCCACTGTACTCCCTGGCCACAGCAGAGAGCTGGCCTGAAAGAGGGGCAACCGGGACAGAATCCGGCACCCTGACCGGGACTAGAACCCGGTGTGCCGGCGCAGCAAGGCAGAGGATTAGCCTATTGAGCCGCGGCGCTGACCATAATTAAAATTCTTAAGAAAAATCAAAAACCCTAAGGGCATCTCATCCCTGCCTGTCCCCTTGTAAGAGATTTGGCTAGGCTCTCATTTCCTCCCACTTTGACCATCACCTCAGGCAGCTCTGGTGCTAGAACAAGCAAGCAAGTTCAAGTGGGGTCAAAGACCAGCCTTTGTGAGTGGAACCTTCTTGGCATCTCCCCGATTCTTCTTGGGTATGGGGCTTTGAAAGCCACTGGAGGTCGGTGCCGTGGCTCAATAGGCTAATCCTCCGCCTTGTGGCGCCGGCACACCGGGTTCTAGTCCCGGTCAGGGCGCCGGATTCTGTCCCGGTTGCCCCTCTTCCAGGCCAGCTCTCCGCTGTGGCCCGGGAAGGCAGTGGAGGATGGCCCAAGTGCTTGGGCCCTGCACCCCATGGGAGACCAGGAGAAGCACCTGGCTCCTGCCTTCGGATCAGCGTGGTGCGCCGACCACGGCAGCCACTGGAGGGTGAACCAATGGCAAAAAGGAAGACCTTTCTCTCTGTCTCTCTCTCTCACTGTCCACTCTGCCTGTCAAAAAAAAAAAAAAAAAAAAAAAAAAAAAAAAAAAAAGAAAGCAAGCAAGCAAGCAAGCCACTGGAGCTCTGCTGTGTTTCCAGCATGAAGACCATGGGCCAGGGTGGGTGCTTGTCACAGTGGCTAAGCCACCAGGTGAGCTGCCCATATCCCATCCCAGTGTGCTCAGATTCAAGTCCTGCTTCTGATTCCAGCTCCAACTTCCTGCAAATGCGGACCCTGGGAGGTAGTAGTGATGGCCTGAGCAGTTGGGCTCCTGCCACCCACATGGGGGACTCAAGTTAAGTTTCTGGTTTCCAGCTTTGACCTGGCCTAGCCCCGGTGTTTGTGAGCATTAACGGAGTGAACAAGTGGTTGACAGCTCTATCTCTCAAATAAATAACTGGATAAAAGGATTTCTAAAAGAACATAGGCGGCTGTTTTTCCACACTGCTGCTGAGTTGGGGTGGAGCGAATAGGACTGGCTAAATTAAAATTCCATAGATCTTGCTGTTTTTTATGTGTGTGTGTGTGTGTGTGTGTTTAAGCTAAATGCTCCCTGAATTACTGGAAGCTTTTGGTGAATTTCCAGAGTTCTGAAAAATGTTGATTATGTCAAATCTTGCCTCTTTTTTCCTCCGTTGATTTTGTAGAAAGGCACATTTTTCTTTGGCAATTTGCTGACATGTCGTTTCTTTCTTTCTGTCTTTTTTTTTTTTTTTTTTTTTTTTGATGCTGAAGTTGTCTTTGATTTTGCCAGGGGAAGCCTCTCGCGCTGGCCCCTGTGCCCTGTGCAGTGCTCTCAGCCGTCAGCTGACCCTTCTCCTCCCTTTCCGGCCCAACTGCAGGCTCTGGTTGCCCCCTGTCTCCCCTCTGGCATCAGCCATCTTCCCAAAGAGCCCTGGGTGCTCCCTAGTGGAGACTGGTGTTCAGAAACCCAGAGCTGGGTGTTGGGTATCATGGCTCCCAGAGCTCCTCAGTAGATAAAGGGGAACACACACACCTGCACAACACACACACAGGACACACACATGTACAAGATACATATATGTACATTTATACACACATATAAACACATGCAAGACACATATGTACAAGACACACATATGCACATTTATAAGCATATACACACTTGCACACACCTACACACATACAACATACATACACAACACACATACACAGAACACACATGTATGAGGCACACATATGCACATTTATAAACATATATACATGAACAAGCATACAGATACACGTTACAGACACACAACATAATATGCTCACACTCACGCAAACACACATGCAACTCATGTACACATGTGCATGTGTGCACTTACACATACACAAAATGTACAACACAATGTATACATGATGCAAACAGAACACACACAGAATGTGCACACGATAGTCACACACAAGAAACACCACTTTGTACGTGATTCACTAACATATGTACATGCACACACATAATGACACAGATGCACTGAAACACATGCATGCAACATGTACACACATGCAATCACACACAATATGTTTACACACGCCTACACAAAATGTACATACACACATGCAAACATATACAATACACACATATGCATATACAATACAACTCACACCCAATCAACACACACACAAACACATATATACACCCACACATGCACACCCACACACATCCACTGGTTCACCCCTCAAATACCTGCAACAGCCGGGGCTGGACCAGGCAGAAGCCAGGAGCCCTGAACTCAAAGTGGATCTCCTATGTGGGTGGCAGGGACCCAAGTGCTTGAGCCCTCGCCAGCAGGAAGCCAGGGCTGGGGTCTGAAGCTGGGTCTGCCTGGCTTGACACATCCTTGGTGCTCACTGTGGACCTCCTGAAGATCTGGGGACCTTCCTGTCTCTGGAGACACAGAGGACAGAGCTGGAACATTCTCTGCTCCAGCCTCCCTGAAAGCCAAACAAAATGCCTTCTCTCTGGTGGGGTACTCCCCTGACGATTTATGATGAATTTTTGCCTTTCTTCTTCTAGTTTATCTCCATATATGAATGAAAAGACGGTCTTTTCTCACTGTAAAAAGTAAAAAGGAGGAGAGGCTGGAGACCCCACCCCTTCCTATGCCATGTAAGGACAAAGCGAGTGGTCAGCTTGCAAGCCAGGCAGAGTCTTCCCCGGGAGCAGAATCTGCGGGGTCTTGACCTTGGACTTGCAGCTTCCAGAACTGTGAGAAATAAATGCTTGTTCCAGCCACCTGGTCTGCGGTGCTTTCTTACAGCAGCTTAAACAGGCTCCGATACATGAAGGAGAGAGGTTTGAAACTATCTGTGTGTTCAGAATCTGGGAGTTTCTTTGTCCCTTCAAAAAATTTTTTTAAATTTATTTGAGAGGGGAAGAGACGGAGTGAGGGGGGGGGAGAGAGAGAGAGAGAGAGAAGGAGAGAAGAGAGGAAAGAAAGAAAAAAGGAAGGAAGGAAGGAAGGGGGGAGGGAGGAGGAGGAGGAGAGGGAGGAGGAGAGGGAGGAGGAGGATAAGGAAGAGAGAAATATTTCCCACCTGTTGGTTGACTCCAAGTGCCTGCAATGGCTGGGGCTGGCCCAGGGCTAAATCTAGGAGCTGGAATCTCAATCTAGACCCTCTACTTGCATGGCAAGGACCCAACTATTTGGGCCCTCAGTTTCCAGGGTGTGTAGTAGCAGGGAGCTGGGATTGGGATCAGAGCAGGCACTCTACTATGGGACATGGGATTTTCAACCAGTGACTTTGACTGCTACACTAAATATTCGCCCTAAGATTTTTTTAAAAAAATGTAGATCTTGGAACTGACATTTGGAGGATCAGCTAAGCTGCTGGTTAAGTCCCACATCAAAGTGCCTGGTTTCAACCCCTGGCTCTGACTCTCAGCTCCAGCTAACTGCTAATGCACACCCTGGCAGGCAGCTGTGATGGCTCAAGGACTTGGGTCCCAGTCACTCATCTGGGGGGCCCAGATGGAGGTCCCAGACCCCAGCTTCAGCCTGGCCCACCCCAGCCTGTTGTAGCCATTTGAGGAGTGAATCAGTGGATGGAAGTCTTTCTCTCTTTCTCTCGTCTCTCTCGATCTGTCACTTTCTTTTTTATTCCTTTCAGATAAATAAATAAATCTTTAAAAGGATAAATAATAAAGGCCGGCACCATGACTCACTTGGTTAATCCTCTGCCTGCAGCACCGGCATCCCATTTGGGCACCGAGTTCTAGTCCCAGTTGCTCCTCTTCCAGTCCAGCTCTCTGCTGTGGCCCGGGAGTGCAGTGGAGGATGGCCCAAGTGCTTGGACCCTGTACCTGCATGGGAGACCAGGAGGAAGCACCTGGCTCCTGGCTTCTGATTGGTGCAGTGCCGGCCATAGTGGCCATTTGGGGAGTGAACCAACAGAAGGAAGACCTTTCTTTCTGTCTCCCTCTCACTGTCTATAACTCAACCTGTCAAATGAAAAAAAGAGATAAATAATAAAAAGAAAAAGACCAAGACATCTTTGATCATGAAGCAAATATATATTTTCCACTTATAAATAATTATAACACCCATACAAAAAATTGCACAGCTCTCAGATCAAATGAAAACACTTTGGGCACACAGAAGATGTCCCTGTGCCCTCTCCTGGGTCATCTGCACACAGGCCTCCTCCCAGGTAACCCTCAACTGGTGTCTTGCCTGTTCTTGAAGTTCATATCCAACCAGATCTTACCAAGCCTACTCATTCTGTCGCTCTTGTGTCAGATTCGCCCACAACATTGGACGGATTCGGTCCCTTTCCATGGCTGCATACTACTCCACTCTCTGAAGAGGCCACCGTTTTGGTTTTCATTCATTCACTGGTGGCCCTGGGGATTTTGCAGATAGAGACCATTTTAAATAAAGTTCCCAGGAATCTTTCTGTCTCTTCCGGAGGTGACTGAACTCTTGTTGGTTAACCCTGTGGTCTTGTGGCAGCAGGCTGCCAGGGACGAAATCCCAAGACAAGCTGTGTAACCTCGGGCCAGTTACTTAAACTAATCATGACTCAGTTCCCCTCCTCTGTAAAATGGATCCTATGTTACAGACAGAATTAAAAGCCGTATAAAGTTAGCAGAATGCCCAGCGATGGTGGTCACAGGGGTTAAATCACAAGAAATCACGGTTCAGCCCCAGCTGCGGAGGCCAGCAGAATTCTGAATAACTGAAGACATCAGCAAACCCAGGCAGCCCAGCCTGCTAGGAGGATGGCACTACCAGGAAGGCGGGTGGAGGAGGGTGTCCCCAGGCCAGCCATGTCACAAGGGGCCTCAGACCTCTGCCAGCACCACCCCCCGCCGGATTCCAGGAACACGTGTGCCTTGATACAGCTGCATGTTGCCCTCCACCCCTACTCCCACTCCCCCCAGTCCTTTCTGGAGCCCCTGCCCAGTTTCCTCTTCCTCTTCTTGGGTGACCATAAATATATAAGGAGCGAGGGGCAGGAATTAAAGGCGACAGGCCTCAGCAGTCCCAGGTGTGGAGACACAGTGGATGACATGAACGACACCAAGGCTGCGAGGGTGCAGCCGCTGGACCCCCTAGGTGAGGCTGGGTCAGCACTGGCTGGGCTCAGGAGAGGGTGCACTGGGGTCCCGGCTGGCCCAGGCTCTGACAGATGCTCTGTCCACTCAGAGGAGGAAGATCTCATCAGAGGCAGCCCCCGAGACTCCAGGACAGACTTTGGGTTGGGAAGGGTTCAAGGTCTCAAGAGCTTTGCAGGTGCGGCAAATGCATGGGGAGAAGGGGAGAGGTCCTCCGAGAAGCCCAGCTCTGGGGAAGAAGAGGATGGGGGGCCTGGACTTCTGGATCCCAGGGGGAGGTGGGGGCTGGGCCTGGCTGTCCCCGGGCCAGGGGAGGCAGGGACTGCGTGGCTCTGGAGCCGCTGTCCTTCTTCCCTGCAGGGCATCTCGGGAGACACCGGCACCTGCTGCTGCAGTTCCTGTGCTTCACGCTGTTCACTGTACTCCTGGTGGCCATCCTCGCCCAAGGTCAGGTGCAGGTCCTGAGGGTCTGGGGCTCCCTGACCTGGCCCTGGGCTGGGGGCCACAGAAGGGAGAGAAATGACTGAGAAAGCCGGCGTCGGGGCTTCTAGGCAGCCTCTCCCCCCTGCCCCTGCCATCTTGGCAGGGAAAGGAGGGGAGGGAGAGATCCTTGGCTCCAGGAGTCAGTTTCTTCATCTTCCACCTGGGTTGCCAAGACCTTGGCTCTCAGAAACAGTATTCCTGACATGTAGGGCAGTGCACCGCACACAGTAAGCGTATAATAATTGCAGCACACAGTAGGTATATGATAATTGCATGCTTTGCTTGGCTTAGTCTCCAAGGTCCGGAGCTGCCACAAACAGGAGCTGTCAAAGGAGGGAGAGATCGTCCAGGATCTGAGGCAGCTGAAGGCAGGAGTGGGTGAGTCGTGGACACTGGTGTCCAGGGCCGGACGGGGCCTCTGTGTCGTGTGATTTGTTTGAGCCTTGAGGCCCTCATCTGTGAAATGGGAAGACAGCACTGCAGTGCCGGCTGCACTTGGTGTTCACAGGGGCTGCATATACAGTGGGCACTCCATTAGAGCCAGTCTCCTCCCCTCCATTCTGAGCTCTACAGCAATAGGTCTGGGATTGTTGGGTTCTGCTGGGCTGGAGAAGGGTCTCTGTGGGTGGAGTGGAGAGGGGCGTGGTGTACCCAGGGACAGGCATGACTCTCCAGGCCTGGAAGGGTGACTGGGCATGTGACGGCCTCCACATTGGGGTCTCAGCCTCCCCTGCCTCCCCCAACAGCCCACCTGTGCCGCCGCTGCTCCTGGGACTGGACTTTCTTCCAAGAACACTGCTATTTCTTCTCCAAGTCCCAGCGGAACTGGCATGACTCCCTCTCTGCATGCCAGGAAATGGGGGCCCAGCTGGTCATCGTCCAAAGTGCTGAGGAGCAGGTGTGCTGGGCGGGGAGGCGTGCGTCTTGGCCTGGGCCATGTGTCCACGAGAGATGACCACGGGGCAATTTCTGGGTGCAGGGCCTCCCACTCCACTTGGGAAGGTAGGGGGGAGAAGGACACCCCTGAGGAGGTCCTAGGTGCCTTGCACGGGGCCCCAGATATGATGTGGACTCAGGAGAATGCTTTAGGGGACCCCTAAAATGCACCTAAGCTCCAGGGGTGCGCTGGCCAGCATTGAGGCCCCGACTCACAGGTGCACAGTGGGCTGTGGCATCTGCCTATTTCCCTGGTGTAAACATTCCCACGGGAATGTTCCCTCGGGGGCGGGGGGGACTATGAAGACATCGCACTGTGCATGCTGCGCAAGCAAATCAGAGCCCACATGTCCAGGGGCTATGCTGTACAAGCAACTCAGCCATCCTAGCCCACGTGGGGCTCAGGACCTGGACAGCTGAAGGTTAGACTGCAAGTAGAACTTCCTGCTGAGAGTTTGGGGGAGGCAGGGCAGAGCTGTCTCCTGATGTCTCCTCTGCCCACCCAGTCCTTCCTACAGCAGACCTCCAAGTCCAAAGGCTCCACCTGGATGGGGCTGTCAGACCTGAACAAGGAGGCCACGTGGCACTGGGTGGATGGCTCAGCTCTGCTGCTCAGGTGGGGTCCAGAGGGGAGGGGCAGACCCTGTTCCCCGGGTGGGGGGGGCAGGGCTCTGAGCGTCAGACCTCAGTGATTCCCACGGGTCCTCTCCCACTCCCGACGCCCCTCCCCCCACCCCTGCCTCACCCCAGCATCAATGCCGGGGGGTATTTTGCTGAGTTCAGAATGTGATGAACACGTCTATGCCCAATGGGGTAGCAGGTTCTGTGAATTCCACCATGAGAGCTGTGGGTGGATCTTGCAGCCTTGGCAGATGTTTGAAAACTGCACTTTATTTATTTAGTTATTTAGTTAGTTAGTTGTTTGAAAGAGTGACAGAGGGAGCATGGGAGAGAGGAAGACAGAAGGGGAAAGAGGAAGGGAGGGAGAGAGGGAGAGAGAGAGCAACATCTGCTTGTGAACTCCTCAAGTAGCTACAGCCACTGTGGCTCAGCCAGGCTGAAGCCAGGACCCAGGAACCCCATCCGGGTCTCCCACGTGGGTGCTAGAGCCCAAGCCTTTGGGCCATCCCCTGCTGCTTTCCCCGGTGCATCAGCAGGGAGCTGGAGCAGAAGTGGAGCAGCCAGAATTCAAACCTGCGCTCCAATACGGGATGCCGGCGTCCCAAACGCAGCTTCGCCTGCTGCACCACCACGCCATCCCCCAACATAGTTTATGAAAGGGAAGATCTGAAGTAGAGGAAGGCCAGGAATTCAGGACACAGCTGCCAGTAAACAGATAGATGGTTCTGCTCCCAGCTCCCAGAACAGGAGCGCAGATCCAGGCAGCTGGGGAAGCACCAGGATTGTTCCGAGGCACAGGGAGGGTGACCCGGGGCACAACCCTTTATGGTGCTTTCCCGGGAAGGCGTGGGGGAGGCCAAGTCATGGGTGAGCCTGCAGGGTCCAGGGGCTGCCTTTAGGGCGGCCCAGAGCAGGAGAGGTCAGTGAGGGAGGTGTGGCTGGCGACTCTGGACCGGTTCTGATTCTCCCTGAAAACCACCGGACAGGTGGAAGACTCCAGGGAGGGGCTCATGGAAGGGTCCGGGGGCCACGTCATCCTCACGCTGCAAGCTTCTTACCAGGTGGCCCTGGGAACAGAGCGGGTGGGGTCCACGCATGCGTGCAGAGCAGGCGCTCAGAGATCAAAGCCATAGAAGCTCAGCCCCAGGCTGCAACCCCGGGGGTCAGGGACGGAGGCTCACGTCCTGCGCGGCCCCTGCAGCTTCATGAAGTACTGGAACCCAGGAGAGCCCAACAACCACGGCGAGGAAGACTGCGGGGAGTTCAGCGGCAATGGCTGGAACGACAACAAGTGCGAGGTGGAGAATTTCTGGGTGTGCAAGCAGCCCGCAAACTCCTGCGCCGACAACTGAAGGCGGCATCCCCAGCGCGCGGCTGCAGCCCCAGCCCGCTTGGCGGGGGTGGAGGCCAGGACCTCACCCGCCCTGGCACCGGGACCCCCCGCCTACCCGCGAGGGTTGTCATCTTCACAGGTGCCCTGGGACTTCTCTCTATCCTGGTCTCCAACTCCTATGGTCCCTGCTGGGTTCTGTTCTGCCTCTGGCACCTCCGGGCTCCCCCTGGCTTTGAGGTGGTGGTCCTGGCATACACTTGGAGTTTAATAAAGTAAGCTGATATGGGCCGGCGCCGCGGCTCACTAGGCTAATCCTCCGCCTAGCGGCGCCGGCACACCGGGTTCTAGTCCCGGTTGGGGCGCCGGATTCTGTCCCAGTTGCCCCTCTTCCAGGCCAGCTCTCTGCTGTGGCCAGGGAGTGCAGTGGAGGATGGCCCAGGTGCTTGGGCCCTGCACCCCATGGGAGACCAGGAAAAGCACCTGGCTCCTGGCTCCTGCCATCGGATCAGCGCGGTGCACCGGCTGCAGCGCGCCAGCCGCGGCGGCCATTGGAGGGTGAACCAACGGCAAAAGGAAGACCTTTCTCTCTGTCTCTCTCACTGTCCACTCTGCCTGTTAAAAAAATAAAATAAAAAATAAAAAAAATAAAGTAAGCTGATATGGGGCAGCCTTGGGGGGCGTTCCGTTTAGCTTTGGCTTCCTTGGCAAGGTCAGAAGGTCTGGATTGCCGCGTGCACCTGCTGTGCCTCCCGGGGGACTCCGTTCCAGCACTGTGTCCCTTTAACCATGCCCTGAACCCTTTCTACGGAGGACATTCTCTGGACTCCGGGGCTCATTCAGCAGGTTGGCAGCACCAGGGAGCTATTCCCCCTTCCCATAGCAGAGCGCCTGGGTTCCACTCCCAGCTCCACTCCCTATTCCAACGCCCTGCTACTATACACCCTAGGAGGCAGCCCTGATGGCTCAAATCCTTGGAGCCCTGCCACCCACTTGGAAGACTTGTATTGCATTTTTAGCTCCTGGCTCTGCCCCAGCCAGATCCATTCCCAGCCAATGTAGGCACTTGGGGAGTAAACCAGCATTTGAGAGATCTTTCTGTGGGTCTATCTATCTGTCTCTGTTTCTCAGATGTTAATAAATAAATATATATTTCTACAATTTGTCCCCAACTCCTGGATGGTAGTGATGTCTTGTGTCAAAACTGAGCCGGCGCCGTGGCTCAATAGGCTAATCCTCCGCCTTGCGGCGCCGGCACACCGGGTTCTAGTCCTGGTCGGGGCGCCGGATTCTGTCCCGGTTGCCCCTCTTCCAGGCCAGCTCTCTGCTGTGGCCAGGGAGTGCAGTGGAGGATGGCCCAAGTGCTTGGGCCCTGCACCCCATGGGAGACCAGGAGAAGCACCTGGCTCCTGCCTTCAGATCAGCATGGTGCACCGGCTGCAGCAGCCATTGGAGGGTGAACCAATGGCAAAAGGAAGACCTTTCTCTCTCTCTCTCTCTCTCTCTCTCTCTCTCTCTCTCTCTCACTGTCCACTCTGCCTGTAAAAACAAAACAAAACAAAACTGAGTCATGTGACTGAGGTGGCTTAGGGCAGGGCTCTTCCACCCCCCCACCCCCGCCCTCTGCCTGAGCCTGGGGGCGAGGCTCAGCGACCAGACCAGACACCACAGTGGTTAGGTTTGGGGATTTCAGTCCCACCCAGCCACCTCTGTGGAGGAGCTCTGCGGAAACTGTTGCACAGTGCATTTCACTGGGTTCCAGGTGCATGCACGTTTGCGAGGGTGCCTCCGAGTTCGTGGGAAAGTGGAGTAAGTTGATGAGTTCCGTTAGTGCAACGAATTTGTAAAATACATGCATAGTCTTTTCAGAAATGCATTCTCATAAACTTTTAAAAAAGTTTATTTATTTGAAAGGCAGAGTCAGAGAGAGAATCTTCCATCCATTGCTTAGAGAGAGAGATATCCTCCATCCATTGCTTCACACCCCAGACAGTCACAACGGATGGAGCTGGGCCAGGCTGAAGCCAGGAGCCAGGAGCGTCTTCCAGGTCTCCCATGTAGCTTCAGGGGCCCGAGCACTTGGACCATTCTCCACTGCTTTCCCAGGCACATTAGCAGGGAGCTGGATCAGAAGTGGAGCAGTGGGGTCACGAACCTCCCCCATACGAGATGCAGGCACCACAGGTAGCAACTTAACCCTCTACACCACCACACCAGCCCCATACTGTTCCACTTATTGCTTCTTAGACTTTGTCCATGACAAGGACTTCAAGTAAGTGGGACCACGCAGTGCTTGTCTTCTGCACCTGGCTTCTTTCAGTCACCACACATCAGACCTTGTTCCTTGGCAAAGGCTGGATACTCTTCCCCTGCAGGTGCACAACCTGGTAGGCTTGGCTGCCTCTCTGCCCACAGGCACACTGTGTGGCTTCTCCCTTTTGGGCACTGGGAACCAGGCTGCTCTGAACATGGAGGGGGGGAGGACTAATGTCTTACTAAATCCCCAATCTCAACTCTTTTGGGTCCACCCCAGCAGTGAAGTGGTTGCATCCTGGGGTCACTCTACTTTGAGTGTTTTGAGGAGCTGCCGGTCCATTCTTCTCAGAAGTTGCATCATTTTTGCCTTTGCACCCACAGTGCACCAGGCTTCCAAGTTCTCCACGTCGTTGCCTACGTTGGTTATTCTAGGTTTTGTTTTGTTTTGTTTTTAGTTGTCTCTTTGGTGTGAGATGAAATCTCCCTGTGGTTTCAGTTTGCATGTCCCTAATGATCAGTGATGTTGTGTTTATGCACCTGTTGACCACCTGTACATCTTTCTTGTCTATTAAACTTCAGTTCTTATGTTTAAAATGTATGTTTTTGAAAGGGAGAGAGACAGAGGCAGAGAGTGAGAGAGAGAGAGAGAGAGCTCTCTCTACTGGTTAACACCCAAATGCCTACAACAGCTGCTGGCTGAAACCAGAAGCCAGGAACTCTATCCAGGTCTCCCATTTGGATGGCAGGGCTCCAAGTTCTTGAGCCATCACCTGCTGCCTCCCAAGGGGTACATCGGCAGGAAGCTGGAGTGGAGAGCAGGGCTGGGACTCAAACCCTGGCACTCTGAGATGGGAAGCAGGTGTCTGAAGCAGTGACCCAACTGCTGCACCAAACGCCCACATGGTGAACACACTTTTATGGAAGAACAAATCCATGCAATAACCTCTATGACAAAAATAGAGACTTTCCAGTACGCAGAAGAAATCCCGATCCTCCCCCGCTGTCAACCCCCCCCAGCCTATGCAGCGAACCCTGATTTTAAACAAGTCCCAAGAGTTGCCTGTTCTGGACGTGCACGTTAAGTCAGCTCCGGCAGGTGAGGTCTTTATGTCTTGGTTCTTTTGCTCTTGTGTGAGACCTCCACATTGTAGAATGCATTAGCAGGTTCCTTTTTCTTTGCTGTATAGAACTCTACTCTCTGAACAGATCATCGTTCTTGCTGTCATTTTGCTGGTGGATCTTGGGACTTTTCATTAGGGACTTCTCAGAATAAAGCTCTAAGTATCTTTCTCTTTTTTCCTAGAGACTGTTGGATGCTCTTTGGTCAACAGCGTGGAGGCAGATGGCCAGGGATGAAATTCCACTTCCCCAGTCAGCAGTCATATAACCTTGGACCAGTTACCCAAACTTCTCACTTGTCAAACAGAGGTTGTACCATGGATCACAGGACAGGCAGAAGGAGTGGATGGGCATGGACAGCAGTTAGCAAAGTGTCCTGCCACGGTACTCACAGGCATTAAAGAGGGGCCATTAAAGGGACAGGAGACACCATGGTTCAGCCCTGGCTGCTGAGGCCAGCAGTATTCCCTGTAACAGAAGACATCAGCAAACCCAGGCAGCTGAACCTGGAGGTGGGAAGGGATGGAGACTCCAGGAAGAAAGGTGGGGGAGGGGGGTGACCTGGCAAGACGAGGAGTCCACGGAGCGCCCCCCAGGCTGACCGTGCCATAAGGGGCCTCGGATCGCCAAAGCACCACCTCCCTGGATTCCTGGAACACGCGTGCTGTGATGCACGTCAGATCCCTGCCTCCCTGGACTGCTGGTTCCCGGGAGGTGGGGGCCGGGCCTGGCTGTCACTGGCCTGCAGCCACTGTCCTTCTCGCCTGCAGGGCATCTCAGGGGACACCTCGAGCTTGACTCTCCAACACAACGTCCCAGGGCATGGCACGCAATAGGTGTTTAATCATTGCAATCCTGCTTTTCTTGGCTTAGTCTCCAAGTCCAGAGCTGCCACAAACAGGGGCCGGCAGAAGAGGGGGAGAGATCATCCAGGATCTGAGGCAGCTTGAAGGCAGGAGTGGGTGAGTTGTGGACACCGGCGTCCAGGGCCGGACGGGGCCTCTGTGTCGTGTGATTTGTTTGAACCTTGAGGCCCTCATCTGTGAAATGGGAAGACAGCACTGCAGTGCCGGCTGCACTTGGTGTTCACAGGGGCTGTGTATACAGTGGGCACTCCATTAGAGCCAATCTCCTCCCTTCCGTTCTGAGCTCTACAGCGATAGGTCTGGGATTGTTGGGTTCTGCTGGGCTGGAGAAGGGTCTCCGTGGGTGGGGTGGAGAGGGGCGTGGGACCAGCACATTAATGCCAGTTCCCATGCTCAGAACATGCAAGACAGAGACATCTGCAGCCTTAGTAAGATGTGCATGTTCTGTGTGCAGTCAGAGCCCGGGTGTCCACGGGCCGCAGCTCCCAAGGGGCTCAGGACCTGCTACTCTGGACACCTGCAGGTTAGACTACAAGCAGAACTTCCTGTCGAGAGTTTGGGGGGAGGATAGTGAGCCCGCAAAACAGCAGGCAGAGCTCCTTCCTCATTCCTCCAATCCCTCCCAGTCCTTCCTGCACAGCCGACTTCTAAGACAGCAGGCTCCGCCTGGATGGACTCTCAGCCTTCAGTAAGGAGGGCACGTGGCACAGGTGGATGGCTTGCCTCTGCTACTCAAGTAGGTGCGGGGAAGAGGTGGTGTGGCAAGGGGACTCGGGCCTCAGCTGCACCTGAGGAATCCTCCAAACCCCCTGGGCATAAGCGGCTGGGACTTTCATGGAGTTCCGGATGTGACTGGCGTAGCCATGGTCAAATCAGGCAGCAGGTGCCCCAAATCCCAGCATCAGAGCGGCACCCTGGGTGGATGTTTTTTAATCATGGTGTATTAATGGAAAAATCCAAGGTCGAGTGAGTCCAAGAGGTCATTGCAAGGATGTAGGTCCCAGCAAAGGTTGGGCACAAACAGGGAAACACCAGGGTGCACTTTAGGTGGTGGCTGTGGGGGGTGGGCATGAGCTTTGTGATGGTGTCCGTGGGGGAAAAAAGGGCCAGGCAGGGTCATGAGTCCAAACCCTTTCTCTGGTCCACAGGGGCTTGTCGGGCTCCTAATCCAGGCAGGTGTACTATGGCCTCCAGAGAAAGAACCAGTATGGCGGCTGGGGGCGTGACCTCTACGTTGATTGACTTATATGTTGAACCACGCCCCCAGGTGGGAGGGCTTCTCCCCAGGGCTGGCTAGGAGAGGAAAGGCCAGGTGATTGAGCTGCCCAGAACCCGGCCCGCCCAGCAGCGATGCGCATGACTGCCGTCCCGTCGTCAGGTTCACAACAGCAGGGAACGTGGCTGCAAAACGCTCGTGGGACACAGAATCCAGAGATGCACAAAAGACGACCGAAATCCAGGCTTCGTTTCCTCCTTGCACTGTGAGTGTTTACGCCTAAACGAAGCTGCCTTGGAATCCCGCTTCCCACGCGCGTCTCGCCCTGGGTCCCGCTGCGGGAGGGCGGGGCGGAGGCTCTCGCTCCGCTCCGGGCCGGGCTGCGCAGCTTCGCCAGGCTTCGGAACCCCGGGGAGCCCACCCACGTCAGAGGGGAGTTCAGAGGCCACGGCTGGAAAGACTCCAGGTGTGCAAGCCGCGGAGCCGCAGCCGCCTGCGCCAGGACGGAAGACGGCGCCTCCCGGGCTGCCTCGTCCACCCGCCAGGATTGAAATCGTCTGGTGCTGCGTCTCCAACGGGCACAGCGGGGTTCTGGCTGCCTCTGACGCGGCGCGGCCATCCCCGCCCCCTGGCTTCCAGGTTGTGGTCCTGGCACACCCTTGGAGAGCGGATGTGGGGCGGCTTCGGGGGCTTCCTGCGTTGGGTTCAGCTCAGGGACTGCCCCGTGCACCTGCTGTGCCTCCTGCGGCCCTCATCCCTGCACTGCGTCCCTGTAACCGTGCCCTGCACCCTTTCTCTGGTTTCTGGAGCTCATTTGACAGGGAATTAATTCCAGTGCCTCCTGAGAGTTGGGGTGTAAGCACCCCAGCTCCCTCCTCCCTTGCTGGCTCTAGAGTGGCTACTCTTTTTCTTTAAGTTTTTCATTATAAACGCTGAACCGGTTCACTCCACCAAATGCTCACAACAGCCAGAGCTGGGCCAGGTCAAAGCCAGGAGCTGGGGACTCAATCCAGGTCTCCTCTGTGGACAGCAGGGGGCCAAGCCCCTGAGCTAAGGCCTGCTGCCTCCTAGGGTGTGCACGAGCAAAGAGCTGGATGGGAAGTGGAGGAGCTGGGACTTGAACCAGATGCTCTGATATGGGACGCTGCTGCCCCAAGCAGCAGGTCAGGTGGCTGTGCCTCAGTGCCCGACCCTCACATCCTTCAAGGAAGGACACGGTGTCCCCGTGGCTAGGAGTTCTGCTGGCAGGCAGCCATCACCTTGTCTGCTGCTTTGGAGAGAGATTTCATTGTCATGGAGCTGCCTCTCTCATAGTCAGGCCCCTTCCTGGCACAGCTTACCTAGGTGCAAGTGAATGAAAGTCTGGCTGTCTTGGCTCAGTATGGGACAGCTTGGAGGGGCAACTCCTGTGTGGGAGAATCTATTGGGTCGGTGGTGTCTGTCCTAATTTCGGAGTGATGGGGGTGCCTTTGACCACACCTGGGTTTATGTGAATGAACCCCTAGATGGCCTCAGAATGGCCTGATCACCAGAGAGACCAAATAGGTGATGGCTCATTGGAGATTGTATTCTATAAACACCCTTAAAAAGAGAGAGAAAGATTTATTTGAAAAGCAGAGTGACAGAGATGGAGAGAGAGATCTTCCATCCACTCATTCACTCCTCAAATGGCTACAACAACCAGGACTGGACCAGGCTGAAGCCAGGAGCCTGGAACTCCCTCCCAGCCTCCCATGTTGGTGACAAGGGCCCAAGCACTTCAGCCATTAATGACTGTCTCTCAGGTGCATTAGCAGGAAGCTGGATTGGAAATGAAACAGCCTGGACTCGAACCAGGGCTCCAATAGAGGCTGCTGGGCACTGCAAGTAGCAGCTTAACCCACAACACCAGCTTGACAAGTGAGATTTGAGGGGTCCTGGGTGGGTGAGCGCATACAGGTGCTGTGTGTGTGATGTACCTTCTGTGAGCGTGGCAACTCCACAATGTCCCCTCCATGTCATCTCATGTCTGGTGCACCTGTCCCCTTGGACTGTTCTGAGTTGTATTCTTCATCATATACCAGCAGATGCAAGTTAATTTTTTTTAAAGATTTATCTATTTGAGAAGTAGAGTTACAGAGAGAGAGGGGGATAGATAGATCTTCCATCCATTGGTTCACTACCCAAATAGCCATAATAGCTGGAGCCAGGATCCAGGAGCTTCTTCCAGGTCTCCCATGTGGGTGCAGGGGCCTGAGCACTTGGGCCATCTTCTGCTGTTTTCCCAGGCCATAGCAGAGAGCTGGATTGGAAAAAGAGCAGCCAGGATATGAATCAGAATCCATATGGGATGCCGGAATTTCAGGAGGAGGTTTTACCCACTACGCCATAGTGCCAGTCCCACCAAAGTCTGTCTTAGCAGCAATCTGGAATTAGAGCAGAGCTGCGACTCGAACCCAGGCCCTCTGATGTGGGATGTGGGTGTCTCAAGCAGTGGCGTAATCAGGGCACCAAATACCCACCTTGACGTGAATGTACTTAATGGCACTGAATTGAACACTCTGAATGTTTAAAATGGTCAACTCTGTTATGCATATCTGAACACAAAGTCTCTGTCAAAGAACCTATTTGGGTGTGGTGCTGTGGCTCACTAGGCTAATCCTCCGCCTTGCAGCACCGGCACACCGGGTTCTAGTCCCGGTCGGGGCGCCGGATTCTGTCCTGGTTGCTCCTCTTCCAGGCCAGCTCTCTGCTGTGGCCAGGGAGTGCAGTGGAGGATGGCCCAAGTCCTTGGGCCCTGCACCCCATGGGAGAACAGGAGAAGCACCTGGCTCCTGCCTTCAGATCAGCGCCGTGCGCCGGCCGCAGCGCGCCGGCAGTGGCAGCCATTGGAGGGTGAACCAACGGCAAAGGAAGACCTTTCTCTCTGTCTCTCTCTCACTGTCCACTCGGCCTGTCAAAATAAATTATTTAAAAAAAAAAGAATCTATTTGGGGTGGCATTGGACTTATAAATTGGTTTGGGACGAATTAACCTCTTTGAAGTACATAGTGTTCTTGTTAAGAACTCGTGCTGCATCTATTTATTAGATCATAGTTAAGTGTAGTAGCATTCTCTGTATTCTTGTGATTAGAGTTTTTGCTGCATTGTGAAGGAACTTGTTTTCTCCTTTATTTGCAAATGCTTGTTGTTAAGACATAAGAAAACTTCTCCTTTTACAGAGTAATTTTGCTGCCAGCTTTTTTTTTTAAAGATTTTTATTTATTTATTTGAGAGAGAGAGAGAGAGAGAGTCTTCCATCTGCTGGTTTACTTCCCAAATGGCCACAGTGGCTGGAGCTGGGATGATCCAAAACCAGGAGCCAGGAGCATCTTCCAGGTCTCCCATGTGGGTGCAGAGGCCCAAGGACTTGGGCCATCTTCTACTGCTTTCCCAGGCCACAGCAGAGAGCTGGATTGGAAGAGGAGTAGCCAGGACTCGAACTGGTGCCCATATGAGATGCTGGCACCTCAGGTGCAGGATTAACCTACTGCGCCACAGTGCCAGCCACTGGAGTTCAGTGCCATTTGGGATGCCTTCATCCCATGTTGGAGCGCCTGAATTCCAGTCCTGGTTCCTCTGCTTCTGATCCAGCTTCCTGCGAATGCACACCCTAAGAAGCAGAGGTGATGGCTCGGGTGCTGGGGTGCCTGCCGTCCATGTGGGAGATCTGGATTGAGTTTCCAGCTCCTGGCTTTGGCTGGGCCCAGCCCTGGCCATTCGAGCATTTGGGGGAGTGACCCAGGAGATGGAGATCTCTCTGCCTCTCCTCCTCTCAAGTAAATAACTGTAAAAATTAATAAAACTTTCATTTGTTTTTGCATGAAAAGTTCTGAAATCTGTGCACACGCTGTCTTCAAAGAGTTCCTGAAAGGGGCTGGTGTTGTGGTGCAGCAGGCTAAGCCACCCATGCCGCTGGCATCCCGTATGAACACTGATTTGAGTCTTGGCTGCTCCACTTCCTTTTTTTTAAATTAATTTATTTTTTTGACAGAGTGGACAGTGAGAGAGAGAGAGAGAGAAAGGTCTTTGCCATTGGTTCACTCTCCAATGGCCGCTGCAGCCGGCGCACCGCGCTGATCCGATGGCAGGAGCCAGGTGCTTCTCCTGGTCTCCCATGGGGTGCAGGGTCCAAGCACTTGGACCATCCTCCACTGCACTCCCTGGCCACAGCAGAGAGCTGGCCTGGAAGAGGGGCAACCAGGACAGAATCCGGCGCCCCGACCGGGACTAGAACCCGATGTGCCGGTGCTGCAAGGCGGAGGATTAGCCTGTTGAGGCGTGGCGCCGGCCGGCTGCTCCACTTCTGATCTACCTCTGCTAATGTGCCTGGGAAGGCCCGGAAAGATGGCCCAAGTGCTTGGGCTCCTGCCATCTAGGTGAGAGACCCAGGTGGAGTTCTTGGCTCCTGGCTTCAGTCTGGCTCAGCCCTGGCTGTTGCAGCCATCTGGAGCGTGAACCAGCAAATTTCCATTGGTCTTGGTCTCTCTCTCTTTCTCTCACTCTCTCTCCGTTTCTCTCCCTCTCTCCCTCTCTCTCCCCCTCTTCCCTCCCTCCCTCCCGCCCCTCCCTTCCTCTCTGTTACTTTGCCTTTCACGTGAATAAATGAATCTTTGAAGACAGCTTATGAAAAATATGTATTATGACATGCATAGATCTGAAAATATTTTTGCCCCAAAGTGAAATTATCTTTTAATTCCATTTTCTGTGACCTTTCTGGACCACCTTTCATCTTTCCAAATGAGGTCACCTTTACAGGCAGCAGAGGTCAGGGCTGGCCTCCACATACCTTTTTTGGGGACACAAATCAATGTCCACCCATGTAGGCATCTTCATTTTGTTCTTGATTTTTACCAAAAATATTTTTCACATGTCTTTTTTTTTTTTTTGACAGGCAGAGTGGACAGTGAGAGAGAGAGACAGAGAGAAAGGTCTTCCTTTGCCGTTGGTTCACCCTCCAATGGCCGCCGCGGTCGGCGTGCTGTGGCCGGCGCACCGCGCTGATCCGATGGCAGGAGCCAGGAGCCAGGAGCCAGGTGCTTTTCCTGGTCTCCCATGGGGTGCAGGGCCCAAGCTCCTGGGCCATCCTCCACTGCACTCCCTGGCCACAGCAGAGAGCTGTCCTGGAAGAGGGGCAACCGGGACAGAATCCGGCGCCCCAACCGGGACTAGAACCCGGTGTGCCGGCGCCGCTAGGCGGACGATTAGCCTAGTGAGCCGCGGCGCCGGCCCACATGTCTTTATATATATATATTTATTTATTTGATAGATAGAGTTAGACAGTGAGAGAGAGACAGAGAAAAAGGTTTTCCTTCCGTTGGTTCACCCCCAAAATGATCGCTATGGCTGGAGCTACGCCGATCCGAAGCCAGGAGCCAGGTGCTTCCTCCTGGTATCCCACGCGGGTGCAGGGGCCCAAACATTTGGGCCATCCTCCACTGTCTTCCCGGGCCACAGCAGAGAGCTGGACTGGAAGAGGAGCAACCAGGACTAGAACCCAGCGCCTATATGGGATGCCAGCGCTGCAGGCGGAGGATTAACCAAGTGAGCCACGGCGCCGGCCCCTCACATGTCATTATTAAGGAAAACATTTCTTAAAGTTTCTGCAAGTGGCCTGTTATCAAATTAAGGAAGCTGGATCCTGTTTTTTTGTTTAGTAGGCATGGGTGTTCTTGTGTTTATCTTTTCTTTTTCATGTGAAAGATGTGTGTTGAGTAGATAAAGGTCACATTGTAACCTGGAAGGGACAATAACAAGTTGAGGAAGGATATTGACCACGTGAGCATGTTTTTATAAAGCTCCCCAGTGTGCAAAACAACTCATGGGTACACACACAATCTAAGCATTTTTCAAATATGAACCCCAGCAAATTTGGGGGAGCAGCTGTCTCGGAGAAGGAAAATTGGAAATAAGACCACACAGGGGTCCACAGGATGTGCACCCTGTTGGTTTGTGATTTATGTACTTGAAGAGGATCTGAAATGTGTGCAGATGTCAAAACTTGGTAAAGCAGAGTAGAATGAATCCACTTCTTTTTTTTTCTTTCTGCATAACAATGTGCTTGATATCTTTCATTATAAAAAAAGGAAAGGTGCCATTCACAGCAAGCACCAAACCATGACATCCTTTTTGCACTGAGCTGGGTTTCAGGGGTTCTCCTGAGTCTCCCACCTACTGAGGGACTGGGGACAGGGGTGGCCCTGTCCTTGGGGACCGTGGGACTGGCTCCTGTGACTTCCACCTTGTCTTAGTAGTCCATCTGGGCATTGCTGTAACAAGATAACCTGCGGTTTCTAAAGAAAGGGGGTTTATTCTGCATTCGGTCCAAGAGCGAGGCACCAGTACCCACTTGGCTTCTGATAAGGGGCTTGTGGTAGATGGAACTGGAGTCAGCTGGGACGCTGGGAAGGGGGCTGGGTGTTTTGTGCTGTGATTAAGATGCCTGGGACATCCACTTCCCCATCAGAGTGTGTGGGTGGGAGTCCTGTCCCTGCTTCCAATTCTGGCTTCCTGCTATGCCCACCCTTGGAGACAGCAGGTGATGGCTCAAGTACCTGGGTCCTTGTCACTCTTGTGGGAGACCTGGGTGGAGCTCCCAGCTCCTGACTCTGACCCTGCCCAGTCCCAGCTGTTGTGAGCATCTGGAGAGTGAACCAGTCTGCCGGCCTCTTTCTCCCCCTCTCTCTGCCATTCAAATAAGAATTTTAAAGATCACTAGTGTTTTATAAAGGAAGAAACTTTTTTTTTTATTTTTTGACAGGCAGAGTGGACAGTGAGAGAGAGAGAGACAGAGAGAAAGGTCTTCCTTTGCTGTTGGTTCACCCTCCAATGGCCGCTGCGGCTGGTGCGCTGCAGCCGGCGCACCGCGCTGATCCGATGGCAGGAGCCAGGAGCCAGGTGCTTTTCCTGGTCTCCCATGGGGTGCAGGGCCCAAGCACCTGGGCCATCCTCCACTGCACTCCCTGGCCACAGCAGAGAGCTGGCCTGGAAGAGGGGCAACCGGGACAGAATCTGGCGCCCCAACTGGGACTAGAACCCGGTGTGCTGGCGCCGCTAGGCGGAGGATTAGCCTAGTGAGCCGCGGCACCGGCCTGGAAGAAACTTTTCTAAAAACAAAACCAAAACAACCCGTTCTTGGGGTCCTTAATGCAGTTGCTAGAGACCCAGCTTTCTCCTGTGAGACCTAATGCAGTCCCCAGAGAGGGTCACCAGCCCCTTCCTCAGAGTGGAGCCCTCCTTGGCTTCATGAGCTGGGAAGGGCTCCACTACCCGGGAACACCATCACACTGGGAAGCAGAGGCCTTTTAAACTTTTTATTGATTTATTTCATCAAGAGACACAGACGGGGCTGGCGCTGTGGCGCAGCAGGTTAACACCCTGGCCTGAAGTGCTGGCATCCCCTATGGGCACCAGTTTGAGACCCAGAAGCTCCACTTCCGATCCAGCTCTCTGCTATGGCCTGGGAAAGCAGTAGAAGATGGCCCAGGTCCTTGGACCCCTGCACCTGCATGGGAGACCCGGAGGAAGCTCCTGGCTCCTGGCTTTGGATCGGCGCAGCTCCAGCCATTGCAACCAACTGGGGAGTGAACCAGTGGATGGAAGACCTCTCTCTCTCTCTCTCTGCCTCTCCTCTCTGTGTAACTCTGACTTTCAAATAATAAATAAATAAATCTTTAAAAAGAGAGAGAGACAGACAGACAGACACACACAGAGGGTGAGAGAATGAGTGAGCTTGAGCTCCATCCCGTGTGGATGGAGCATCCCAAATGCCCACAACAGCCAGGGCGGGTGACACCAAAGTTGGGAGCCGGGGATTCAATCCAGGTCTCCCATGTGAGTGGCAGGACCCCAAGTACTTGAGGCATCACCGCTGCCTCCCAGGGTCGGCATGAGCCGGAAGCTGGAATTGAGAGCAGAGAGGGGACATGTGATATGCAATGTAGGAGTCTTAACCACCACGCCAGATGCCTGTCCCTCGTTCCAACCTGCGTCTTGGTGGGAACAACCCACATCCCGACCATTGCGCCCCTGGTGTGACCCTGCCCTAGCTGACGCCCCAGCCCCAGAGTATCGCACTCGTCTCTGCTTCTCCCGAGAATTCTGTTCCCTCTCTGCACAAACCTTGCACGTCCTGATGGGACATTCTTTCACTCGCTCATCTCCTCTAGAATTATTCTGCCTCCTTCTCCATGTACCACCTCCTCCAGGAAGCCCTCCCAGGTCCTTCAGGCTCAGTTAGGTACCTGTGGTTGTCATGGCCTCCCAACCTTCCCAGCCTCATCGCCTTCTCACTCACTCTCGCCCCTCAACGATCAGCCCCGTTTCCCAGTCCTGCCCCAAGGCTGAAGGTGAGTGGTCTGTGGCCAGCCTCGTACCCGGGACTTCCATTCCCCTGCAGCAGGTTTTGGGTGCAGGACAGGGCATGGGCAGCCTTCCGAATTCCTGCCTGGGCTGGACAGCTCCACCCTGGCTCTCCAAGGTGGCTCCCGCTGTAGGGTTACCCTTTTCGGCATCCTTGCTTTCTGCCTGGGCTGTGCCAGGTGCCGTCTCTTCTGCCAACACTGTCCGTGTGTGCCTTGAAGGCCCTGCTCCAGTGCCCAGCCCCCACCGGGATCCCCGTGAATGAATTCACTCTCCCCTGTCCCCCCACGCGGGCAGATGAATCAGTTCCCTGCATCCTCTTTCCCTAGAATACATTCTGATGGCTGCGGTCAAACTTGTGCAATTCTCATTTTCTCGTTTCCTCTTACGAAGTGCAGCCCAGGGTGTGGTCTACCAGAAAGTTCTGCCCGCAGGCCAGTCCTCCTGCCAAGTCAGCGGCTGGCACCTGGTGACGCAGAACCCGTTTCTGATGAAGAGGCTGAGAGGGGTCTTACATCTTGGAAAAGCGCTTTTGGGAAGCTGACTCAGGTCATCGCATTTTGGGGAAAATGACTCTTCTCCACCGTGCATTGTCCTTCAAGCACTGCTGGGCTTTAACAGTCCTCCTGCCTCTGTGCCCTGGACATTGGCCCTGATGGGTCTGATACAACACTTGAGGCTGTGTGTATTTGCATCGTTGGGTATATATGCTTATCTGCTTTTCAACTTTTTTTTTTTTTTTTTTTGACAGGCAGAGTGGACAGTGAGAGAGAGAGACAGAGAGAAAGGTCTTCCTTTTTGCCGTTGGTTCACCCTCCAATGGCCGCCGCGGCTGGCGCACTGCGGCCGGCGCACCGCGCTGATCCGATGGCAGGAGCCAGGAGCCAGGTGCTTTTCCTGGTCTCCCATGGGGTGCAGGGCCCAAGCACCTGGGCCATCCTCCACTGCACTCCCTGGCCACAGCAGAGGGCTGGCCTGGAAGAGGTGCAACCGGGACAGAATCCGGCGCCCCGACTGGGACTAGAACCCGGTGTGCCGGCGCCGCTAGGCGGAGGATTAGCCTAGTGAGCCGCGGCGCCGGCAGCTTTTCAACTTTTTTAAAAATTATTTATTTATTTGAGAGATAGAGTTAGAGAGAGAAAGAGAGATGGACAGAAAGGTCTTCCATCTGCTGGCTCACTCCCCTGGGGCTGGGCCAGGCTGAAGCCAGGAGCCAGGAGGTTCTGGGTTTCCCATGTGGGTGCAGGGGCCCAAGCACTTGGGGTCTTCTACTGCTTTCCTGGGGACATAGCAGAGAGCTGGATTGGAAGTGGAGCAGCCAGGACAGAAGCTGGTGCCCATATGGGATGCCGGCACTGCAGGCAGAGGCTTAGCTCACTATGCCACAGCACAGACCCCCCTCAACTCATTTCTACTCCTCACTCTAGGTGACCGAAATCCAGCATGTTACAGCTTAGGATTCATTTGTTTCAAAATGTGTCCATTCCAAGTTTTGCATACTGGTTTGCTTTACTCTGCTGCTATAAACAACACTGTGGTGAACATCCTTCCAGTCTGGGAGGCTTGACGATGTATCTGTTTTCAGGATAGGGGATCCTCATTTCACTACCTAGCTGCAGATGTATTTCAGAAAACACTGGTCCAGCCGCCTGCAGTGCCAGCATCCCATATAGATGTTGGTTCGAGTCCTGGCTGCTCCACTTCCAATCCAGCTCCCTGCTGTGGCCTGGGAAAGCAGTGGAAGATGGCCCGAGTGCTTGGGCCCCTGCACTGGCGTGGGAGACTGGGAAGAAGCTCCTGGCTCCTGGCTTCAGATCAGCACAGTTCCAACTGTTGTGGCCATCTGGGAAGTGAACCAGCGGATGGAAGATCTCTCTCTATCTCTTTGCCTCTGCCTCTCTGTAACTCTGCCTTTCAAATAAATAAATAAATCTTAAAAAAAGAAAGAGGGGCCAGCACTATGGCACAGTGGTTAACACCCTGGCCTGAAGCACCGGCATCCCATATGGGCACCGGTTCGAGACCTGACTGCTCCACTTCCCATCCAGCTCTCCGCTGTGGCCTGGGAAAGCAGTGGAAGATGGCCCAAGTCCTTGGGCCACTGCACCTGCGTGGGAGACTCGGAGGAAGCTCCTGGCTCCTGGCTTCGGATCAGCACAGCTCTGGCCATTGCAGCCAACTGGGGAGTGAACCATTGGATGGAAGACCTCTCTCTCTCTCTCTCTCTCTCTCTCTCTCTCTCTGCCTCTCCTCTCTCTGTGTAACTCTGACTTCCAAATAAATAAATAAATCTTTAAAAGAAAATAGAAAAAAGAAAGAAAACACTGGACTGAATAGCACCCTCATCTGGCTGTGAGCAGGCCTCAACAAGGGACAGTCTGCTTTTGAATATTTGCATTTTAATCCGTAGAGGGTGGAATCTCATTACTATTTTAAGAATTACTAATCAGTTTAAGCTTTTCCTCAGTGAATGGCTTTTTTTCTTACTGTTGACCTATTTTTCTGTTGATTTTTTTGTGTTGTTTTTATGGGGACATAAATATTTATTTGAAAGGCAGAGGGGGGAGAGAGAGAGGAGGGAGAGATGTGTTCTATCTTCTGATTGACTCCCTAAATGACTGCAGCAGCCTGAACTGAACTAGACTGGAGCCAGGAGCTCCATCCAGGTCTCCCCTGTGGGTGGCAGGGAGCTAAGCACTTGAGACTTCACTGCTGCCTCCCAGGGTGTGCACCAGCAGGCAGCTGGAATCAGGAGCAGAGCTGGGACTTGAACCCGGGCTCTCTGATATGGGACATGGGCATCTCAAGTGTTGTCCCAACTGCGGTGACAAACAGCTGGTCCTGCAGAAGTACTGTTGATATCCTAGAAATCAGTCACTTTTTTAAAAAAGATTTATTTATTTATTTGAGAGTTAGAGTTACACTGAGGGGGTGGTCTTCCATCTGCTGGTTTGCTCCCCAGTTGGCCGCAATGGCGGGGGCTGTGCTGATCTGAAGCCAGGAGGCAGGAACTTCTTCCAGGTATCCCACGTGGGTACAGTGGCCCAAGGACTTGGGCCATCTTCTGCTTTCCTAGGCCATAGCAGAGAGCTGGATTGGAAGTGGAGCAGCCGGGACTCGAATCGGCACCCCTATGGGATGCCAGCACTGCAGACAGCGGCTCTACCCATTATGCCACAGCACTGCCCCCCCCCCCGCCTTTTTTTAAGATTTATGTATTTATTTGAAAGTCAGAGTTACACATAGAGGCAGAGAATGAGAAAGAGACAGAGTTACCTTTTCATTATAGACATGGCAAGCACCTCCGTCCAGTCTGCTACCCATGTGTTAATTGTATCTATAATGTCCTTGGCTTGACAGTCATCATTTTGATACAGCCAAATGCCTATTTTCTTCTCCTTTGTGTTGGGATCAACCTCTACAAGTTTTCCTACAACTGTGGGCCACAGGGATATTTGTCTACATTTTCTTCCATGAGCCTAACAATTTTGCCTCCCACCTTTCTCTCCGTGATCCATCCCAAGCCCAACTCCGTGAGCACGGGGTCAGGAAGGGTCCGACTTATTTCTCTCTCCGTCGTGTGAGTCTGTTTTCCCAACCTCAGGCTATAACCTGGTCGTGGCAGGGGCTTTCTCTTCCGTTTGCTCGCCTCCACTTCACCTGCACCACATTCTGCTCTCAATTCCTTCGTTTAAGTTTCAGTTCATGTTTTACTATAATTTCATGTACTATGTCATGGGAGGGTTCTCCCTATATTGATTTTTTTCCCCTCAAAACTGATGGACAGGGGTTGGTCGTGTGGCATAGCGGGTGAAGCTGCTGCCTGCAGTGCTGGCATCCCAACTACGAGTCCCGGCTGCTCCACTTCCAATCCAGCTCTCTGCTATGGCCTAGGAAAGCAGTGGAAGACGGCCCCAAGTCCTTGGGCCCCTGCACCTGCGTGGGAGAACTGGAGGAAGCTCCTGGCTTCAGATCGACCCAACTCTGGCCGTTGCAGCCGTCTGGGAAGTGAACCAGCGGATGGAAGACCTCTCTCTCTGCCTTTGCCTCTGCCTCTCTATAACTTTGCTTTTCAACTAAACAAATAAATCTTTTTTTAAAAAAACTGACAATTCATAAAATATTTACTCTTTCACATAAATTTGAGAATAAGGGGTGGGTATTGTGAGACAGTAGTTTCAGCTGCTGCTTGGGACTGCTGCATCGCATAGCAGAGTGTCAGTTCATGTCCTGGCCACTCCACTTCCCATCCAGCTACCGTATCTGGGAAGACAGTGGATGATGGCCCAAGTGTTTGAACCCCTGTGGGAGACCTAAATGAAGCTCCTGGCTCCTGGCTTTGGCATGGTCCAGTGCTGGCTATTGCAGCCACCTGGGGAGTGAACCAGTGGATGGAAGATTCTCTCTTTCTCTCCCCCTCTTTCTCTCTCTCTTGCTCTCTCTCTCTCTTTCTCCCTCTTTCTGTCTCTCTTCTCTCTCTGCAATTCTTATTTTCAAAATACATAAATCTTAAAAAAATTAAGACATTATTTCAGAAGCAGAGAGAGAGAGACAGAGATTGATTGATTCTATTTGCTGGCCCACTCCCAAAGTGCTGGGGGCACCAGAGATGGACCAGGCCAAAGCCAGAGCCAGGAACTCAATCGAGGTCTCCCATATGGGTTTTTTTTTTTTTTAAGGTTTATTTATTATTTATTTGAAAGAGTTACAAAGAGAGGTCTTCCATCCACTGGTTCACTCCCCAGATGGCCACAACAGCCAGAGCTGCATTGATCTGAAGCCAGGAGTCAGGAGCTTCTTCCGGGTCTCCCACATGGGTGCAGGGGCCCAAGGACCTGGACCATCTTCTACTTCTTTCCCAGGCCACAGCAGAGAGCTGAATCAGAAGTGGAGCAGCCGGAACTTGAACTGGCACCTTTATGGGATGCGGGCACTGCAGGCGGCGACTTTACCCGCCCCGCTGCTGCACCGGCCCCTCCCTTGATTCTTCACTGCAGTGCTTGTGCTGCTATGTTAGCATGTACACTTTAAGAGTAAATACCACCCGGCGCCACAGCTCACTAGGCTAATCCTCTGCCTGCGGCGCCAGCACCCTGGGTTCTAGTCCCGGTTGGGGCACCGGATTCTGTCCCGGTTGCTCCTCTTCCAGTCCAGCTCTCTGCTGTGGCCTGGGAGTGTAGTGGAGGATGGCCCGAGTGCTTGGGCCCTGCACCCGCATGGGAGACCAGGAGGGAGCACCTGGCTCCTGGCTTTGGATTGGTGCAGCACGCCGGCCACAACACACCGGCTGTAGCGGCCACTTGTGGGGTGAACCAACGGAAAAAGGAAAACCTTTCTCTCCGTCTCTCTCTCTCTCACTGTCTAACTCTGCCTGTCAAAAAAAAAAAAAAAAAAAAGAGTAAATGCCAGGGATGGGCATCAGGTGTAGCAGCTGAGATGCCACTGGGGCACCTGCAGCCCCTCTCAGACTGCCTGGGCTTGAGTCCTGGCTTTGCTTCTGACTGCAGCTCCCTGCTGAAGTGCATTCTGGGAGGCAGCAGTGATGGTTCAAGTAGTGGAGTCCCTGCCATCCACATGGGAGACCCGGATGGAGCTCCCAGCTCCTGGCTTTATCCAGCTCCAGCTGATGTGGGCACTTGGAGGCCCGAATCAGTGGATGGAAGAGCGCTCTGCCTTTCAAATAAATGAAATAAATTGAAAAATCCACTTTTGCATAGAGTTTTGGGGAATTCCCCCACCCTGCCCCGCATCTGCTGGGTCATCCAGCCCTGGCCAGCGCCTCACAGGGCTTGCAGCCTGCTTCTTGAGGCTGGGGAGTTACTCCATAGGGCATGTTCCTTGTCTTATATCTGCCCTGGAGAAATACTGCAAACCAGAGCTTTATCTTCGCCACTGCAATATCAGGCAACTGGCCGGTGCTAATTTCCCCAATTCTGCACTTACTGTGCTTTAAAAAAATGGAGTGAGTCATGTGTTCTCTGTTTAATAGTTAGAGCTGACCAGGCATGAGAGCTCTCGTGAACAAGAGTAAACATGATTCACAAGGGGCCGGCGCTGTGCCACTGTGGGTGAAGCTGCAGCCTCTACTGCCAGCATCCCGTGTGTGTGCCGGTTCTAGTTCTGGCTGCTCCACTTCCGATCCAGCTCTTTGCTATGGCCTGGGAAAGCAGTAGAGGATAGCCCGAGTCCTTGGGCCCCTGCACCCCAAGTGGGAGACCCGGAAGAAGCTCCTGGCTTTGGATCAGCACAGCTCCTGCGGTTGTAACCATCTGGGGAGTGAACCACCGGATGGAGGACCTCTCTCTCTCTGCCTCTCCTTCTCTGTGGAACTCTTTCAAGTAAATAAATGAATCTTTTTTAAAAAATCACAAAAAAAAAGCAACAAAAAATGAGCAACTCCGCCACCCACCTTGGATCTGTCTGGGCTCACAGTTCATCAGGTTGAAGGTCAAGCAGCCACCTCTCCTGGTGGCTTCTTGCTGGGAGAGTGCAGCAAGGGGGCACAGGAAACCACAGAGCGAGAGACACATGGAATACACGTGTGTGCATGTCTGTGTGTGTGTTTCTATGTATGTTCTGTGTGTGTCTATATGTGTATCTGTGTGTCTGTGTCTCTCTGTCTGCATCTCTTCTGGTCTCTCCCGCTTCTTTCAAAGGCTCCAGGATTCACTCGTGGGGCTCCACCCTGATGACCTTGACCTTGAGTCCTACTCACCTCCCCGAGGTCCCACCTCTGCACATCACCGTGGGCTCAGGTTTCCACCTTCCTGTGATGGCACAGTGGGGGATCACCTGGCACTCGAGTTCCACTGCTGCTTGTGATCCCCACATCCGGATCAGAGTGCCTGCTTTGAGTCCTGGCTGCTCCACTTCTGATCCAGCTCCCTGCTAACTGTGCCTGGGAAGGCAGCAGAGCTGGCCCAAGTGCTTGGGCTCCTGCCACCCACATGAGAGACCTGGACAGAGTTCCTGGCTTCTGGCTTCAGCCTGGCGCAGCCCCCTGTTGTTGTGGGTACTTGGGGAGTGGACCAGCAGATGGAAGATCTCTCTGTGCTTCAACACAAAAAGATAAAGCAAACAAATAAACAAACAGACTCCAGCATGGGTTTCAGAGGGGACTCACCATAACCACCCTGCCACGCCATTTATCCTGCTGGACTTTCTCTCCCTTTCATGTATTCTTTCTTCACAGCACTTAGGACTTATGAAATACACTGCAAGGATACCTCAAGATGTTTGCGGAAAACGCAATGAAAAGAGCAGTTTACTGTGGTGCAAAAAACTGAAATCCATTCATTGATTTTTTTCAGCCTATGCCTTTTCCGTGAACTTTTTGAAGCTCCCCCTTTGGATTTTTTTTTTAATATTTATTTGTTTATTTGAAAGTTAGAGTTACACAGAGGAGAGGCAGAGGAGAGAGAAAGAGAAAGAGAGAGAGAGAGAGAGAGAAAGAGAGAGAGAGGGAGGGAGAGAGAGAGGTCTTCCATCCACTGGTTCACTCCCCAATTGGCTAGGCTGAAGCCAGGAGCCCAGAATCCAATCTGCGTCTCCCACATGGGCAGCAGGGATCCAAGTACTTGAGCCATCATTGCTGCCTTCCAGGGTGTGCATTAGCAGGAAGCTGGAAAGGGAAGTGGAGCCAGGTCTCAGATGTGGGCATGCCAAATGCTGTCTTAACCACTGCACCAAACACCTATCCCCAGATTATTTTTAAATTCCATTTTCCGCAAAATTTTTGGAGGTCCTTTGGACTTTATTAGCATTTTTACTCTTGGCACTGAGAACATTTAGAACTGGATTATTCCTCACCAAGGGTGGGAGGCAGTCTTTTGCATTGCGGGGTTTGAAGCAGAAGCTACAGTCTACAACTGGCTCCCGCTTCCTTGCTAGCTCGCTCTCTCTCCCTCCCCCTTTTTTCCTCCCTCCAATCTGACAACACAAACATCTCCAGACATTTCCAAATATCCCTCGGTAGGCATCATTGCCCCTGGTTGAGAACACCACACGTGACAACGTATTTTTTGACTGTAGTGCCAAGTGGCACAAAAATGTTGGCAATGAGGAGGAGGAAATCTGTTAAAATCTGCTAATTTTGAACATTGAGGTAGCGCCAGTTTCCAGATCAATGTGGAATATATTACAGTGTTCACAAGAGGTCTTCAGAACATTCATGGAGGGGCTGGCATTGTGGTACAGTGGGTTAAGCCGCTGCCTGTGGCATCCCATATGGGTGCCGGTTCGAGTCTCCCCTGCTCCATTTCCCATCCAGCTCCCTGCTAATGCACCTGGGAAAGCAGTGGAAGATGGCCCAAGTGCTTGGGCCCCTGCACCCACTTGGGAGACCCAGATTAAGCTCCTGGCTCCTGGCTTCCACTTGGCCCATTACAACCATTTGAGGAGTGAACCAGTGGATGGAAGATCTCTGTCTCCTCTCTGTCGCTCTTGTTCTATAACTGCCTTTCAAATAAACCAATCTTTAAGAAAACATTGATGGAAAAGGCATATTGGGAACCAACTCTGTAAGGATTTTAGTATTCTTTTGCACCCCCTAAAACCTCTCTTTTCATTCCATTTTTCTATGATATTTTTGTAATCTTACTTGTCGAGAGAACGTATGAACGTTGTTTTTTATGTGCCTAAGACCGTGCAAGGTTGGATGAGCATAACCTAGTTTCTTTATCTTTTTTTTAATAAAGATTTATTTATTTATTTGAAAGTCAGAGTTACACAGAGGGAGGAGAGGCAGAGAGAGAGGTCTTCCATCCGATGGTTCATTCCCCAGATGGCCGCAATGGCTGGAGGTGCGCCGATCCAGAGCCAGGGGCCAGGAGCTTCCTCCTGGTCTCCTGAGCAGGTGCAGGGGCCCAAGGACCTGGCCCATCTTGTACTGCTTTCCCAGGCCAAAGCAGAGAGCTGGATCGGAAGAGGAGCAGCCGGGACTAGAACCAGCGCCCATATGGGATGCCAGCGCTTCAGGCCAGGGCATTAACCCGCTGTGCCACAGTGCCGGCTCCACCTCATTTCTTTATCACAGTGTCCCTTTGCCCCTTTTTCATGTCACAGAAAACTGAAGCTTCTAGAGGCTACCTACGCCCCCTCCACCCAGTCCTGGTGTCCAACAGCCACGCTGATCACCCCCAACAAGTGCCTGCTCCTCTCTGGCCGGAAGATCCCGCCCCTGCCAGGCAGCTGCAGGAGAGCTGAAGAAGGGAAGCTGAGCTGGTTTGGGGGAGGGGACTTTCTTGGGACCCAGCAGGTGTCAGAACTTGGCTGGGTTCTGCGCATGCCTCTTGGCTGGGAGCCAACCCCATGTCCACAGGAAATAAGGCCCAAACTCCAAAGAGAAGCTGCCAGCGACCACCTAAGGGGTATAGCTGCAACTCCCAGGACAGGAAGGCTGAGACCGTCCCCTCCACCTCCCATGCCCTCCCCCTTTCCCAGCCCTTCTAGGGCCTGGTGCTATGATTGGTTAGCTCCTACTGCCGAGAATTAGGCTAAGGAAATAGGAAGGAAGGGAGAGTGGGTGGGGTCAGGGAGGAGTAGGGGCTAAATTAGTATCTCAGCACCAGGCTGGACCTGTGCATTGCTATGGACACCCCCGGGTACAGCAAGTGGGACGGCATGTCTGAGGACGTGTCCCGGGGTAAGAATCTCTGCCTTGGGTCTCTTCCTGCCCGAGGTGTCACAGGTTTGATGGGGGAGGGGGAGGGGAAGGCAAAAGTCATCCAGGTATTGGGTGCCGTGGAACCAGCTGCACCTGCCTCCAAATTCCAACTCTGCCATGTGGTGGCTGTGTGATCCTAGGCAGGTCTCTCACCCTCTCTGAACCTCCATTTCCTGGGAGGAGACCAAGTGCCCAGGGTTCAGTCCCCCTAGAGGCTGGAGAGGGGACCCAGGAGTTCATTTTTGTCCTCCCAGGGCACTGGGGACGCTGGACATCCTGGAGACACAGAATCTTCTTCCTGGCTTTGGCTGTCCTGGTGGCCACAGTTCTGTGGGCACTCATCCTGAGTGTCCTCTTGTCCGAGGGTGAGTGACCCCTTAGAAAGGAGAGGTTATGTCTAGGCCTTCTGTGGTAAGCGTGCGGACCTGAGTGTGAGTGCGCCGGAACAGTATGGCCCTCATGGGCCCCTGTACCCCCTGCCATGGAGCCCCACCTCGTGCCTGCCTGTGCGCACTACTCTCTCTGTGGGTCCCGGGACAGGGGAGCGGGGGAGGGCCAGAGGAGGGTCCACGGCTCCCTCCCCCTGCACTCCCCATCCCCGGCCGCGCTCCTGCAAGCTCCTCTCTCTGCAGCCTCCAGCGAGCGGGAGGCGCTACTCCAGCACCAGGACGCGCTGAGTACAAACGGTGCGTGCGAACCGCGGCGCCCGGGGCCGGGCGGTGGTCGGGGCGGTATAGGGTGGTGTGGGGATCCCCACGGTCCCCAGGACGGGGAAGGATGACCCAGCGAGTGCGTGGGGCTGGGGTCTTTGCAGCCTCCAAGCACGCGACGGCGCTGGATACCTTGAAGAAGGAGGTCGGAGCCTGCGGGAGCTGCTGTGAGCCGGGGGCGACGTTTGCTGCCGGGAGTGAAGAGGCGCGTGGGGGCGGGGCGGGCTGGTCTCAGAAGTCGGGCTCCCAGCCTTGGCCTTCCCTTCTCTCCTCCCCTTCCCCCGTCCTTCCTAGGCAAGGAAAACAAGGCTCAGCTGCAGAAGGCAGTCCTGGAGCTGGCGGCTACCCAGGCCAAGCTGTTGGAACAAGAGAGCGCCCTGAAAGAACTGACCACCCGCGGTGAGGGCCGTGTGTCCAGACCCCGACCCCTGAGCCCTGGTGAAGGCTGGGTCCCTGACCCTACCATTAAATACTGACCTTGGCTGTCACTCCTAACTCCAACCAGCCATACCTGGACCCTAAATGTCATTTTTTTTTTTTTAACACAGACACCTGGTTCACTCCCTAAATACTAAAGCTGAGACTGGGCCAGGCTGAAGCCAGGAGCCTGGAACTCCATCCAGGTCTCCCATGTGGGTGGCAGGGACCCAAACACTTGAGCCATCACCTGCTTTCTCCCAGAATGTGCATCAGCAGGAAGCTGGATTCAGGAGCAGAGCCAAGATTCAACCCAGGCACTCTGATATGGGAATACAGGCATCCCAAGCAGAGAATTAACCAGTGTGCCAAACACCTCTTCCCTGTGGTTTTGTTGTTGTTAGGAGAGAGAGAAAGAGAGAGAGAGAACGAGAACGCTCTTCCATTTGCTGGTTTAACCCTCAAATGCCCACCTCAGCCAGGGCTGGGCCTGAGCTAGAACCAGGAGCCAGGAACTCCATCCAGGTGTACCCCAGGATGGCAGGGCCCCCCCTCTTTCAGCCTGCTGCCTCCTGGGTGTGCTTTAGCCAGAAGCTGGAGTCAGAAGCCAGAAGCAGAATTCAGTCAAACCTGAGCTCAGACATAGGATGTGGGCAAGCCAACAAGTGGTTCGAATGCTGGGCCAGACATCCACCCCTAAGAGCTAGTCTTGACCCCAGACAGGGATTCGGACCTTTGCCCCTGCTTGCCGCTGCCCCTAGCCCTAATCCCCGTGGCCTTGACTCTGCAGTGACGCAGGAGGTGGCTAAAGCGAGCAGGGACCGCGAGAACATCCGCAGTGAGCTGTACCGGGCACTGGACAACACCAAGGTCCAGAATGGTGAGCCAGGCGGGGGAGGAGACCAGTGGGGCCCTGCCGGTGGGGGTGGGGCGTTGGGTTCCCAAATCCGCAGAGCCAGGTCTCCACTGCGGCTCTGCCCCCATCCTCGCGGCACGCACTGCCCTGGAGCAAGCCGCCTCTCTGACCGTGGCCACCCCCCAGGCTCCTGCGAGCCGTGTCCCGACAAGTGGCTCCTCTTCGAGGGCTCCTGCTACTTTTTCTCCGAGAGGCCGGACACGTGGGAGCAGGCGCAGCAGCAATGCGCACTTATCAGTGGGCACCTGGTGATTGTTGGGGGCCTGGAGGAGCAGGTGCGCTGCTGGGGCTTTTCCTAGGGCTGAGGGCAGTCTCGCGAGGGGGCGTGGCCCGCGTGGGCACGTGAGTGGGTGGGGCGGGGCCACAGGCGTGGGCAAGGCGGGGCCACGTGAGTGGGCGGGGTTGGCACGTGAATAGGTGGGACCGCTTGAGTGGGTGGGGCTACGTGATTGGGCGGGGCTGGCACTAGTGGGGATTAGGCAGGTGAATGGGTGGGGTGGGCCCACATGCATGGGCAAAACGTGTTCACGTGAGTGGGCGTGGCAGGCACGTGAGTGGGCAAGGCCGAGTCTCCAGGCTCAGCTTCTGGGCTTCCCTTCCAGGGCTTCCTGAGCCGGAATTTGCAATACAAGTACGGTTACTGGCTGGGCCTGCGGGCCGTGCGTCGGCGGGGCAGGATTGAAGGCTACCAGTGGGTGGACGGAGTCCCGCTCAGTTTCAGGTGAGGGATGGCTTCCGGCTGACAACTGTGGAGAGGGACGGGTGAGACTCTAGGGGAAGAGCTTTGGCTGATTTCAGGAACTGCTTGATGCGAGGCTAGAGTCTTAGGCATGGTCATTTAGTTCCCAGGAACAGCCTGGGGGTTAAATTCTGGCCGTCAGCTGGGTACTGCAGGTAGGGCTCAGAGGGTCGGATCACGGGTCCGCCCACCGCCTAAAGCTCCGGCAACACCCTGTCTAACCCCCGCAGCCACTGGAACACTGGGGAGCCCAATGACTCCAGGGGCCAGGAGGACTGTGTCATGATGCTGGATTCCGGGTTGTGGAATGACGCCCCCTGTGGGAATACGAGAGATAACTGGATTTGTGAGAAGAGGCGCAGCTGCTGACTCCGCCCAGTGCCCCGGAGCCACGCCCATGGGGCGCCAGGTACTGCATTACCGTCGTGGCTCCTGGCACCCACTGCCAAAGATTTTTTTTTTCCCATCCACCACTACTGAAAACCGCTCGGCCCAGTCCAGCCCTGTCGGGTGCTTGTGGCCTGAGACCTGTGCTGCAGTCTGAAGACCTAACCTGACCTCTGTCTCTCCCCAAACCCCCCACTCCAAGGCTCCTGGGATATGCCCCATCTCTCTCCCTAGTCACCTTAAGGTGGCAAAGAGGTGGAGCTGTTTGATGTTCTGGCATTTTCCCTGGAATGGGAGCAGGTTTCACAGTCTGGGGAAGTAGCAATAAACATTTGAGGCGTGAACCTGGACTCCTGGCTCTGGCTAGCTGATCTAAGCTTTTCCCAAGAGATGCTGGTATAAGTGACCTCTGACCTCTCTAGGTGACGTCACGGCCCTTTGGTGCCCCTAACACCCAGTGGGTAGCCTACCCGGGGACCAGGAAGTCATGTAGGTAGAGGCTGCTTCCCACTCGGTGCTGTCACTGCTTCAGTCCCTGGCCTGGTGCTGGGGACATGGGAATGGGTCAAACCCAGATCTTACTCTTGGGACTTCCGCACGCTGGGCACAGGAATAATGTACCAGTGATTTCATGCAGGAAGGACACCTTGTGGGGAAGCCTCCTTTATCCTTGGGAAGAAGGACTCTGCTGTGCAGGGCACAGGTGCCTTGTTCCTGGAGGAGAAGGTGTGTCACCCCAAAGTGGAGATTTCAGGCAGCCCAAGTCAAGGCCCTGAGGCAGGGGGCTGGGGAGGAAGGGTCAGCCTTGACTGTGTAACCAGGGCCCTCTGAGCTCCACCTGTGGCCCCAGAGAAGGCAGACTTCTGAGGAGTGATGGGGTTTCAGCAGGTGAAGCTGGGAAGGGTGGACCCTTCGGGAAGCCCCTGTAGAAGCAAGGCTGGGAGACCAGAGAGTGTGGGGTCTGGGTGAGCTCACAGCAGGGCACAGCTTGCACAGAGCCTGGCTTTATCCACAGGGGACTTTTTGATCAGAATTCACCCTGCACTCCCTGGGCCTCCTGCTTCCATCCTGGAAACCCGGGGGCTCTCTGAGAATTCCCAAGCAACACAGGTCTGAGGATGGTGGCATCTTCCAGTTCTGCTTCCAAACAGGGTCCAGAACTAAATGCTGACCAGCTGTGACAGCAGGAGCCAGGCAGGAAGCAGCAGTCCTGTCAGGTAGCTAGACATGAGTGACAGGAGAGGGACCACGACCCTGATCTCCACCCGGGACCCACCCAAGACTGCCCACGTTGCAGTTTAACTTGTGATACAGCGGGAGCTCAGCCAAACTGGAAGGTTCTGGTTTGTAGCCACATGCACAGTGAGCCCAAAGTTGTGCAACTCCCAGGTATCCATCACAGATGCCAATCATGAGTGTCAAGGCCACATCACCAGTCAACGCCCCTCGTCCTTTAGGGAAAAAAGCCCCAGACCAGGAAGGAGGGTTGCCACATGCCCTGTCCACTGGCCCTTGGAAAGTACTTGAATAAACCTTTGCTTTGCCATCCCTACTTTCATATCTCTGAACCAAAATTCAAGTCACTGTTGGCAAAAAGGGATTGAGGCAAGCCAGCGCCAGCAGTGACGATTCCATCCAAGCTGCCTGGCCAGGCAGAAACCTTCCCATGCTGTGAGTAGCCAGCCTGATCCCCAGCCTTTCCCTGAGTCCTCTGCAGCCACAGCACAGAACAGGGCACTGTACACACCCAGCGGTCACTTTACCTGTGCTGGCCAGAGCCCTAGGCTGATATATGTCTGCACAGTCAGCTTGGAGTGTGTGAGGTTCTTCCAGTTGCTGTAACAAATTCCACTGGGCTGGCTGGTGCCGTGGCTCACTAGGCTAATCCTCCACCTAGTGGCGCTGGCATACCGGGTTCTAGTCCCGGTCGGGGCGCCGGATTCTGTCCTGGTTGCACCTCTTCCAGGCCAGCTCTCTGCTGTGGCCAGGGAGTGCAGTGGAGGATGGCCCAAGTCCTTGGGCCCTGCACCCCATGGGAGACCAGGAGAAGCACCTGGCTCCTGCCATTGGATCGGCGCGGTGCACCAGCCACAGTGTGCCGGCCGCGGCGGCCATTGGAGGGTGAGCCAATGGCAAAGGAAGACCTTTCTCTCTGTCTCTCTCTCTCACTGTCCACTCTGCCTGTCAAAAAAAAAAAATTCCACTGGGCCAAGGTCAAGGTGTCAACAGGACCAAGCTCCCACTGGAAGCTCTAGGAAAAGTCTATTTTTTTGCTTTTTCCAGCTTCTAGAGATAAATTCTTCATCTTCCTTAGCACTTGGCCCCTTCTTCATTTGCAGAGCCGGTAGGGTTGCATCTAGCTCCTATGGTCACATTACTTTCTTCTCTGTCAAGTATCTATCTCTTCCTTATTAGGACATTTATTTTTTTGAATTATTATTTGAAAGGCAGAGTTACAAAGATAGAAGGAGAGAGAGAGAGAGAGAGAGAGAGAGAGAGAGAGAGAGATCTACCTTCTGTTGGTTCACTCTTCAAATGGCCACAATAGCCAGAGCTGAACCAGGCTGAAGCCAGGAGCCTGGAACTCCATCTGGGTCATCCATGTAGATGCAGGGGCTCAAGCACTTGGGCCATCTTCTGCTGCTTTCCTGGGTGCATTAGCAGGGAGCTGGATCAGAAGTGGGACAGCCAGGAATTGAACTTATGCCCATATGGGATAACCTGTTGTGCCACAGCACCAGCTCTGTAGAAGGATATTTATAAGGATGAGACCAGGGGCTGGCACTGTGGTGTAGTGAGTAAAGCCACCACCTGCAGTGCCTGCATCCTATATGAGCACCGGTTCAAGTCCCGGCTGCTCCACTTCTGTACCAGCTCTCTGCTATGGCTTGGGAAAAGCAGTAGAAGATGGCCCAAGTCCCTGGGCCCCTGCACCCACGTTGGAAACCTGGAAGAGGCTCCTGGCTCCTGACTTTGGATCAGCTCAGCTCTGGCCATTGTGGCCATCTGGGGAGTGAACCAGTAAATGGAAGACCTCTCTCTGTCTCTCTCTCTCTCTCTGCCTCTCCTCTCTCTGTATAACTCTGACTTTCAAATGAATAAATACATCTTTTAAAAAAATAAGAATGAGACCAGATTGATGTCCTCGAATCTTCCAATGCAATTCTGGCTTTAACCACCCAGAGTTCATTCAGACTCCACCCACAGGTTAAAGATTCAGTCCCCAAAAGACTGCCCTCACACAGCAGGCATTTGGTGCTGTGGCTAAAAATACTGCTTGGCAAGATGCCCGCATTCCACTTTGGAGTGCCTGGGTTTGAATCCTGGCTCTGCTTCGGATTCTGGTTTCCTGCTAATGCACACCCTGGGAGGCAGCGGGAGATGGCCCCAGTAGGTGGGTCCCTGCCATCCACATGGAGGACCTGGATTAAGCTCCTGGCTCTTGGCTTCAGCCTGGCCCAGCCTCAAATAATAATTTTTAAAAAGACAGCTGTCACTGCAGACAGCAGCCACAAGTTCAGGAGTCCCCACCGCAGGCGTCCACACTCTGACCAACTGACTGCAGGTTCAGGCATTCTCAGTGCCCTGCAAAGCTCCTTAATTCACTAGGATGACCCCCAGAACCTAGCAAATAACTGTGCTTACAATTACAGTTTATCACAATGGATACACATCAGGAAGCACCCAAGGAAGAGACGTAGGGTGAGGTCTGGGGCAGTCCCAAGCACGGAGCTCCCACATCCTCGCCCTGCAGAGCTGGAGGGTGCCACCCTCTCCCCCACAGCTGGGAGGCGCTGCTGAGCTGGGGCGTGCAGAGTTTTTACTGGGGTCTCGTTCCATGCACGAGATGGCTGAACCACTGGCCACGTGACTTGGCTCCGTCTCCAGCTCCTACCCCCTCCTCCTCAGAGGCCAGGCAGCTGGAAATCTCAACCCGCATAGTTGGTCTCTCTGGCACGAACAGCCCACGACCTGAGCCATGTCCTCCGGGTAAACTCAGCTGCAGCCCAAGGCTCGCTGCCCATGGCTTCCCAAGGATGCGCCCATCACTTGGGAAATTCCTGGGAGTTAGACCCGCTCTGCCAGGAGCCAGAGCCAAAGACCAGCACAGTCTTCATCCCACAACACCTTCCCACCTCAAAATCTTTTTTAAAAAATTCATTTACTTATTTGAAAGGCAAAGTGACAGAGACCCAGATAAACCACCCACTGGTTTATTTGTCAAATGCTGGCAATAACCGAGGCTGGGCTAGGCTAAAGCCAGGAGCCAGGAACCCCATCCAGGTCTCCCATGTGAGTTGCAGGGACCTAATTACTTGAGCCATCACTGCTGCCTCCCAGGTGCATTGGCAGGAAGCTGGATCGGAAGCAGAGGCAGGACTCAATCCCAGGCCCACCAACAGAGATGTGGGTATCCCAAGCAGTAGCTTAACTCACAACGCCTGCCCCCAGCCTATGAACTTTTAGGGGATAAATTGAAACCATAGCAGGTGGATTTAAGAAATTCCCTTGGGAGCCGGCGCCGCGGCTCACTAGGCTAATCCTCCGCCTGCGGCGCCGGCACACCGGGTTCTAGTCCCGGTTGGGGCGCCGGATTCTGTCCCGGTTGCCCCTCTTCCAGGCCAGCTCTCTGCTGTGGCCCGGGAGTGCAGTGGAGGATGGCCCAAGTGCTTGGGCCCTGCACCCACATGGGAGACCAGGAAAAGCACCTGGCTCCTGCCTTTGGATCAGCGAGGTGCGCTGGCCGCAGCGCGCCAGCTGCAGCGGCCATTGGGGAGTGAACCAACAGAAAAGGAAGACCTTTCTCTCTGTCTCTCTCTCTCACTGTCCACTCTGCCTGTGGGTCATGAGTAGCGGCGCCTTCACCCACTCCCACCAGCAAGATGTCGGGGTTCTTCTTGCTCGGGGAGGGTTGCTTTTGGAATTCGGAGAGACTGCAGCAGTTCTAGGGACCAGAGCAGGGCAGGGCGGGAGGGGAGGCGAGGAAGCTGAGCGTTGATGCAGATAATATCAGAAGACAGGAAGTGGCCATCACACGTGGTTGATAATACATGGCTTCATGAGATGAGCAGGCATGGAAGTGATGGGAGGTGTGTCCAAAGGCCCCTGATGTTTGGAGTGACAGCCCGAGGGGAGGGACCGGGGCCCCCAGATGGAACAGAAACAAGGAGAGGGGTTGGTGACTGCACCCCAAGGTGGGCTTCTAGAGGCAACAATGGATGGATACAGGAGGGTTGGGTTTTGAAAATATATATATTTAGGCCGGCACCACAGCTCACTAGGCTAATCCTCCACCTGCGATGCTGGCACACCGGGTTCCAGTCCCGGTTGGGGCACCGGATTCTGTCCCGGTTGCTCCTCTTCCAGTCCAGCTCTCTGCTATGGCCTGGGAGGGCAGTGGAGGATGGCCCAAGTCCTTGGGCCCTGCACCCCCATGGGAGACCAGGAGAAGCACCTGGCTCCTGGCTTCGGATCAGCATGGTGTGCCAGCCACAGCGTGCCAGCCGCAGCGGCCGCTGGAGGGTGAACCAATGGCAAAGGAAGACCTTTCTCTCTGTCTCTCTCTCTCATCTCTCACTGTCCACTCTGCCTGTCCAAAAAAAAAAAAAAATGGTCTGGACTGAACACATACAGTTTTTCTTCTCATTATTCCATAAACAATATAACATTCTCTCTCCATTAAAAAAAAAAGACTTATTTTATTTATTTGAAAGGCAGAGTGAGAAAGGAGAGCAGAGATGAGAGAGAGGGAGGGAGAGAGAGAGAGAGGGAGAGGGGGAGAGAGGGAGAAGGAGAGAGAGAGAGGGAGAGAGGGAGAAGGAGAGGGAGAGAGAGGGAGAGAGGGAGAAGGAGAGGGAGAGGGAAAGAGGGAGAGAGGGAGAAGGAGAGGGAGAGGGAAAGAGGGAGAGAGGGAGAGAGAGGGAGGGAGGGAGAGGGAGGGAGGGAGAGGTCTTCCATCTACTGGTTCACTCCCCAAATGGCTGCAACAGCCAGGGCTGGGGCAGGGTGAAGCCAGGAGCCAGGAACTCATCTGAGGCTCCCATATAGATGGCAAGGACCCAAGCACTTGGGCGGTGATCTGCTTTCCCAGGTGTATTAGCAGAGAGCTGGATTGGAAGCAGAGCAGCTGGGATTCGAACCAGTGCTGCAGAATGGGATGCTTGCCTTGGAGGTGGCGGCTTAACCTGCTGTGCCACAAGGCCAGCCCCCATTCTAGAAAATATTTTAATTAATTTTTCATTAGCATATAAAAATTGTGTGCAGTCATCCCTTGGTATCCAAGGAAGGGTAGGTCCCTGCCACCCACCTGGGGGACCTGGATTGAGTTCCTGGCTCCCAGCTTCAGCCCTTGCCAGCAGCCATGGCCTGCATTTGGGGAGAGAAGCAGCAGATGGGAGTGCTCTCTTACTCTTGCTCTCTTTCTCTGCCTCTTAAGTAAACAAATAATTTTAAGATAACATGGAAGAGGGTGTTTGGTGCAGCAGGTGAAGTTGCTGCTTGGGACGCCCGCGTCCCATGTGGGAGTTCCTGGATTTGGGTTCCAGCTCTGCTGCTGCTGTTTTTTTTTTTTTTTAAGATTTATTTATTTATTTGAAAAGCAAAATTTCAGAGAGGCAGACACAGAAGCAGAGAGAGAGGGAGAGAGGGAGAGAGAGAGAGAGCTTCCATCCACTGGTTCACTCCCCAGATGGCCACAACAGCTGGGACTGAGCTGATCCAAAGCCAGGAGCCAGGAGCTTCTTCTGGGTCTCCCACATGGGTGCAGGGGCCCAAGGACTTGAGCCATCTTCTACTGCTTTCCCAGGTCACAGCAGAGAGCTGGATCGAAGAAGAGCAGCCAGGACTAGAACGGGCGCCCATATGGGATGCCGAAGCTTCAGGCCAGGGCGTTAACCCACTGTGCCATCATGCCGGTCCCTCTCACTGCCTTCTTAAAAAGATTTATTTATTTATTTGAAAGTCAGAATTAGAGAAAGAAAGAGATCTTCCATCTGCTGGTTCCCTCCCCAGATGCTGCACCACCGGGGATGGGCCAGGCTGGAGCCCAGAGCCAGGAGCTTCATCCTGGTCTCCCACATGGATGCAGGGGCCTAAGGACTTGGGCCATCCTCGGCTGCTTTCCTAGGTCATTAGCAGGAAGCTCAATTGGAAGCGGAAAATCCGGGACTCAAACCAGTGCCCATAGGGGATGCCAGCGCCTCAGACGGCAGCTTAACCCACTACGCCCCAGCGCCAGCCCGCTGCCTTTTAAATAAATAAGGTGGATGGAGGGGTGGGCTGAGGAACGCGGGGCGGACAGATCCACGGTAAAGCAAGCATACGGTACATTCCAGAACATGACATCCAGCTTTCCTGAACACCTGAAAGCTGAGAAATCCCAGGGTCCATGCTGTGACTGCTGTGGCCGCGCAGCCAGAGGAGGCCATGAGGACAGAGAGGCGTGGTGCGCCCGGGTGGGAGGCTGGCGGTGGAGGAAATCCCTCTTCCCTTGAGTTTCTAGCCTGCCTGCGGCTGTGGGTGGACAGCTTTGCAGTTCTGTCATGAAACACCTGAGCGAAGCTCCTGGGAAGGAAAGAGCTTGGTCTGGGCTTACGGTTTGGGGCGTCCACAGCCGGCGTCTGGCGGTGGCTTCCTCCTGGAAGACGTGCAGGTGGCCCAGGACATCCCGCAGCGGGGGACGCGAGAGCCTTACTGTGCCCCTCTGCAGAAGGCCACCGCGATCCTCTCTCGGGGCGCCCACCCTGGTGACCCTTGTCCCTTTGTTGGGTTAAGCTTCCGTTCTCTCAGCGCCGACTTCAGGGGACTCCAGCATCCAAGCTCGGGGTGGGAGTGGGGAGGAGAGGTGAAGTCTGCCTTGGAGAGGCCACGGGGGCTCTGCTGGAGGCCACGCGGGGAAGGGACAACTTCCAGCCACTTCTCTGACCCCTTGTAGAAGGTGCACCCCCACAGCCCCCCTACAGCCCCCACTCAGTGACCACCTGACCACTGCTCTGGGGCTGAGTCAGCAAGTGGTTGGTGACCTTGGAGTCCCACCAGGATTTCCTGGATGCACCGGCCCCACCGTCACCCCACTGTCCAAGGAAATGGCCTTAAGATACAGGAGCCTGTCCCTCCCAGCCTCCTGCTCCTGCCCCCCATCCCAGGAAACCCCCTCGGATCCCAGGGATCCAATGCCTTCTTCCCAGAAAGGCAGAGGAGTTGGGGAAGCCCCCGGGGGCTCTCCAAAGCCGAGCTGAGCTGTGCTGTCCCCCTGCCCTTGGCAGCCCCTTCCCCATAAGCTCCCGGGAGGGCATGGACTCCTCTGTGTCCTGGAGCTGGGTGCAGACGCTTGAATGGGTGCATGTGGGCGGTGCCCAGAGGAAGCACCAAGCCCGAGACCCATGCTTGCCGCTTACTTGCTTGTGTGAGCCTCAGGATATGACTCTGCCTCTCTGAGCCTCAGTTATTGCATCCATCAAATGGGAATGATGATGATGACGATGATGATGATAATGGCAGTTGTAGAATATTCCTCCTAGGGTACTGCAGCCAACTGAATATTTGCACCCTAAAGAAGCTCACATTCTAATCCCTGAAAACAGAAACCACCTCATACGGCACAAGGGGCTTCACAGCTGAGATTAGGTTGAGGATTTTTTAAAAAAGATATTTATTTATTTTCACTTCATTTGGAAGGCAGAGAAAGAGAGAGAATCTTCCATCTGCTGGTTCTCCGATTCACTCTCCAAATGCCCACAGCAGCCAGGGCTGCACCAGGCTGAAGCCAGGAGCCAGGAGCTCCATCCTGGTTTCCCACATGGGGGGCAGGGAGCCAGGTACTTGGACCATCACCTGTTGCCTTCCAGGGTGCATTGGCAGGCAGCTGGATCGCTAGTGGAGCAGCTGGCACTGGAGCCGGCACTCTGATAGGTGGTGCACGTGCCCCAGGTGGCTGCACCGCAATGCCCAACCCTGCAAGAAGGAACTTGGGATGCAAGATGATCCTTGCTTATTTGTGCACACCCAGTGTCATCACAGGGTCCTGATAAGATGGAGGCGGGGGGGGGGGAGGGGCAGTGTTGTGGCGCAGCGGGTTAAGCCACCACCTGCTATGCTGGCATGCTCTGTGGGCGTACATTGAGGCCCCAGCTGCTCCACTTCCCATCCAGCTGCCTGCTAATGCTCCTGGGAAAAGCAGTGGAGGATGGTCCAAGTGCTTGGGCCCCTGCACCTGCATGGGGCACCTGGATGGAGTCCCAGGCTCCTGGCTTCTGACTGGCCCAGCTTTGGCTGTTGCAGCCATTTGGGGAGTGAACCAGTGGATAAAAAGTCTCTGTTTCTCCCTTTCTCTGTGACTCTGCCTTTCAAATAAATAAAATAAACATTTTTTAAAAAAAGTTTGAAATATTTCCCTTTCCTGAGGGCCTGCCTGTGCCCAGCATTTGCGTTGAAATCCTTGTGTACAACCCCACTTTGCAGATGAGGAAACACAGGGCGGGAAGGAGTGGAGCAGGGATCTCTTGCTTTTCCCACTAGAGGATTTCTCATTAGAGGAGGCAGTGACCGAGTGCTCCCACCAGGGGGCACTGGTGTTCCCACCCTGGGAACCAGCGCACAAAACAGCCAGGGGCTGGGGGGTGGGGGTGGAGGGACACACTCCCACGCCAAAGTTCTTAAGGGTCTGGGGCTGGGCCCCTGAAGATGGCGTCTGAGGTCTAGGATTGCTGCATCTCGGGCCAGGGGCCACCACACAAGACCCCGTGCTCTCAGAGAAGTCCCTGAGTCTGCCCAGTCCAGTCCTGGAGCCTCAGGATGGGCTGAGACCTAGGGGAGAGGGGGCTGGGCTGGGTGGGGGGTCTGGGACTCCCTCCTGAAGCTTCGGGGGGGTCTCATCCTGAGGACCCCAGACCACGCATCACAGTCCCCCAAGGACACACAGGACTGGGGAGTCTGAAGTGCAGACCCAGGTGCTCGCCACACCTCCTCCCTCTCCCTGGTGACTTCCCCCCAGAGGTGAGGGGAGCATGGGGGGAGTATGCCACTGGGGAGGGGGCACAGGTCCTGTCCCTGGGGAGCAGTGGGCCCAGGAGGGGCCTGTGCAGGGGCTGGATGCAGGGGGCACCTGAGGGCCACAGAGGACTCAGTGGAGACACTCCCAGCCCAGTCTGCATGGCCAGGGAGGCCTCGGTGCAACCTGGCATTCCAAGCAGGGGGGACTGACGGCGCCAAGGCCTGGCGGTAGCAGAGGGGCATGGCATTGCCAGAGCAGGTTCAGGTACTGGGGCGTCTCGGTGTGGCTAGAGAGGCCCTTGAATTCCAGGCTGCGGGGGGGAGGGGGAGCCTGAAACTTCAAGCCCCAAGCAGATGGGAGCCATGGAACACTGAATGTGGGGAGCAGAGGTGGCTGCCATTCAGGGGAAGGCCTGAGGATGGTCTTGGGGAGGCCAGGGGAGGAGCGTCTGCTGTTGATATCGTTGAAGGGAATGGACAAGAGAGAGCAAAAGGTGATGCTTGGGGCATGCGAGCCAGGAAACAGTGGGGCAGACATGCAGGGCTCTGGCCCATGGCTGGGGGTAGGGGGTAGGGGACAGTGCTATGGTCAGCTCAGGGCAGGGGCCATGCCTGGCTTATTCTGCTCTGGCCACCCCGGCCCCCTTGATGGTGTTCACCCAGCACATCATGCACCAGGAGGCCCCAGGGTCTTTGCGCTTGCTGTTGGGGGGCAGGACAACAACCCTTTCCCCTGGATTTGCACAGGCTGGTTCTGTCATTCCTTCTAGAAGTCCCCGTTCAAACATAGCGCACTCAGAGGGCTCCCCCAACTGCCCTATTGCCCCAGCACCATTGTGACTCCGCCCCCACCTGCTTTTTGTGTCTTGTCACCATCTCACACCTGTCCATTTCGCCAGCTCCGAAGGCATGGGTCATTTGCTGCTGTGGCCCTGAGTGCTTGTCACAGTGCCTGGCCCACTGTGGGAGCCCAAAGACCCTCGCTTTGAGGGGCAGAAGTGTGGCACAGTGGTTAAGTCATCTGGGAGGGCCTGGGTTCAAGTCCTAGTTCTAGCCCTGACTCTAGTTTCCTGTGAATGCGCACCCTGGGAGGCAGCAGGTGATGATCCAAGTACCTGGGTCCCTGTCACCCGTGTGGGAGTCCTGGATGAAGTTCCGGGCTCCTGATTTCAGCCTGGCCCAGTCCAGGCTGTTGTGGGCATTTGGGGAGTGAGCAGTAGACAGATGATTCATTCTCCCTCCCCCTCCTCCCCCTCTCCCTCCCTCTCCTCCTCCCCCCTCCCCCCCTCCTCCTTCCCCCTCCTCCTCTCCTCCTCCTCCCCTCCTCCTCCTCCTCCTTCTTCTTCTCCGCCCCCCCTTTCAAATACAATGAAAACCAGTTCCCGCTGAGTGAGTGAATGAAGAAATGAAGCGCAGGATGGCCCGGGGTTAAGGACAGAGACGGGGTGTGGGGGGGAGGTCAGTGAGGATTGTGGGGGAGTGGAGTCCAGGGCTGGTGAGAGGAGGTGGGAGGGTCCACAGGGGGAACTGAGGCCTGCAGGGGGAGGTGGTGGCTTTCATCCGTCAGCTCTGCAGCCCAGCAGACGGGGTGTGTGTGTGTGTGTGTGTGTGCGCGCGTGCATGGTTGGACACCTGCGTGGGTGTCTGTGTCACATCTTTGTGTTACATGTCTCTGTATGTGTGTGTTGTGTGCATGTATGTTGTGAATTTTTTTAAAAGATTTATTTATTTATTTGAGAGGTAGAGTTACAGGCAGAGGCAGAGAGAGAGGGGGGTCTTCTATCCGCTAGTTCACTCCCCAATTGGCTGCAATGGCCAGAGCTGCGCTGATCCGAAGCCAGGTGCCAGGAACTTCCTCCAGGTCTCCCATGCAGGTGCAGGGGTCCAAGCACTTGGGCCACCCTCCACTGCTTTCCCAGGTCACAGCAGGGAGCTGGATTGGAAGTGGAGCAGCCGGGACTCGAACCGGCACCCATATAGAATGCCAGCACTGCAGGCGGTGGCTTTACCTGCTACGCCACAGCGTCGGCCCCTGGTGTTGTGCGTTTATATGCATGTCCCTGTTTATGTGCTGGTGCATGTGTGTGTTCCATGCTGTGTGTGTTTCTGTGTGTATGTGATGTACCTACTGTGCATCTACGGTTGACTGCAGTGTCTCTGTCTTTGTGTTTATGCTGTGTGTTTCGTGTGCACCTGCATGTATGTCTATGTAGTTACCTGTTTCTGTGTCATGTGAGTCTGTAGCCTGTGTTGTGCCTGTGTGTATGTGTGTTTATGAGTGTGTGGTTTGCTTGTGTGATCTGCACCTCTGTGTTGGTGTTGTGTAGATGTCCAGAGTTGCATCTGGGTTTGATTGTGTTGTACATGTGTGTGTGGTTTGGTTGTATTGTATCCATCTGTGTTTCCATGTATTTCTCACTGTCTCTGTGCACCTGTGTGTGTTCCAGTTGTGTATGCCTATGGCATTGTGTGTATGTGGATTTCTGATGTTGTGTCCATAGATTTTATGTCTGGTCTCTGTGTCTTGTTATGTAGACGTCCATGGGTGGTGTGTGTGGGGCTGAGAGTGTTGTGTGTGTATAGTGTGTGTTGTGTGCTGCATGTGTTGTGTAGATGTCTGTGGGTGGTGTGTGTGGCTCATGGTGTTGTGTATGTGTTGTGTGTTGTGGGCTACGTGTGTTGTGTAGACATCCGTGGGTTGTGTATGCATGTCTGGGTCTGTGTCTGTGTTATGTAGATGTCCATGGGCTGTGTGTGTGTTGTGTGTTGTGGGCTGCATGTGTTGTGTAGACATCCATGGGTTGTGTATGTGTGTCTGTGTCTGTGTTGTGTAGATGTCTGGGCTGTGTGTGTGTTGTGTGTTGTGGGCTGCATGTGTTGTGTAGACATCCGTGGGTTGTGTATGTGTGTCTGGGTCTGTGTTGTGTAGATGTCTGTGGGCTGTGTGTGTGTCTGGGTCTGTGTCTGTGTTGTGTAGATGTCTGGGCTGTGTGTGTGTTGTGTGTTGTGGGCTGCATGTGTTGTGTAGACATCCGTGGGTTGTGTATGTGTGTCTGGGTCTGTGTTGTGTAGATGTCTGTGGGCTGTGTGTGTGGCTCATGGTGTTGTGTGTGTGTTGTGTGTTGTGGGCTGCATGTGTTGTGTAAACATCCGTGGGTTGTGTGTGTGTGTTTGGGTCTGGGTCTGTGTTGTGTAGATGTCTGTGGACAGTGTGTGTGTGGCTCACAGTGTTGTGTGTGTGTTGTGTGCTGCATGTGTGTGGGTTCCCGGTGCTGTCTCTGCACCTGTGGTTGAGCTGTGCTGTGCTTGGGTGTCCCTGGCCCCATCACGTGTGTCCGTCACGTGTGTGTCTGTGAGGCCTGGCAGGTGATAGTGCTGAGTGTGCACCTGTGTGTCGGGGACCCCTCACCACCTTCCTCACCTGGCTCAGTCACCAAGACCACCGCAGGCCCCGCTCTGCTTCTTCAGAATTCCCGCTTTCCTATAGTACTGAGCTCCTGCCAGGGGTGATGGGCTCGGGACCCTAGGCTTGTGGGGACACTGAGGCCCGAGGGGACAGGGATTGCTGGAGCCACATGGCACACTCCAGGGAGGCCGAGATGGGGGTTTCCCTGGCTGGGGCAGGGTGGGGACTCTGGGCTGTGAGCACAGTCATGAGTCAGAAGGAGCCAGCAGCCAGCACCCAACATCCGGCCATGCAGGCCCTCCCCAGGCAGGATGCGGGGTGGGGGTGGGGAGCTGGGGCTGGGGAGGGATGCTTCCAAGCAATGTTCCTGGTTTTAAAATTTTATTTTGTTTTCATTGTATTTGTTGTTTTTTTTTTTTTTAGATTTTTATTTATTTATTTGACAGGTAGAGTTACAGACAGTAAGAGAGACAGAGAGAAAGGTCTTCCTTCCGTTGGTTCACTCCCCAAATGGCCGCTATGGCCAGCGCTGCGCCAATCAGAAGCCAGGAGCCAGGTGCCTCCTCCTGGTCTCCCATGCGGGTGCAGAAGCCCAAGCACTTGGGCCATCCTCCACTGCCCTCCCGGGCCACAGCAGAGAGCTGGCCTGGAAGAGGAGCAACTGGGACCAGAACCCAGCACCCATATGAGATGCTGGCATGGCAGGCAGAGAATTAACCTAGTGCGCCACAGCGCCAGGCCCTTTCATTGTATTTGAAAGGCACCCACTGCTTCACTCCCCAAATGCCCACAACAGTCAGGGCTGGGCCAGGCTGAAGCCAGGAGCCAGGAGCTTCTTTCGGGTCTCCTACATGGATGCAGGGGCCCAAGCACTTGGGCCATCATTGCTGTCTCCCAGGTGCATCAGCAGAGAGCTGGGACTCGAACCCAGGCACTCTGCTGTGAGACACAAGCATTGCAAGCACTGCACAAGATGCCGTTCAGAGAAGCCCAAATTTGGGATTTAGCTTCTGAGAAGACTGGTGTCAGGTGGAGGGTGCAAAGGGACAAAAGGGGTCACTTTTGGCATTATTTTTTTATTTATTGGACAGATAGAGTTAGGCAGTGAGAGAGAGAGACAGAGAGAAAAGTCTTCCTTCCGTTGGTTCACTCCCCAAATGGCCGCTATGGCCGGAGCTACACTGATCCGAAGCCAGGAGCAGGTGCTTCTTCCTGGTCTCCCATGTGGGTGCAGGGCCCAAGCACTTGGGCCATCCTCCACTGCCTTCCCGGGCCACAGCAGAGAGCTGGACTGGAAGAGGAGCAACCAGGACTAGAACCCGGCGCCTATATGGAATGCTGGCGCCGCAGGTAGAGGATTAACCAAGTGAGGCACTGCGCTGGTCCCACTTTTGACATTCTGTAGCACAGTGGGGTCACTGTAGTTCACAATAACTCATTGCATATTGCAAAACAGCAACAGAATTTTGAATATTTCCAACACAAAGAGATAGGTGGTAGATGCACTGGTGGCTCTGATCTGCTCATTGGGTGTCATATACATTGTATCAGTATGTATGTACAACAACAGTGTATCAGTTTTTATTTTAAATTTATTTATTTGAGAGGTAGCGTTACAGACAGTGAGAGGGAGAGACAGAAAAGTCTTCCTTCTGCTGGTTTACTCCCCAAATGGCGTCAATGGCCAGAGCTGCACCGATCTGAAGCCAGGAGTCAGGTGCCTCTTCCTGGTCTCCCCTGTGGGTGCAGGGGCCCAAGCACTTGGGCCATCTTCTACTGCTTTCTCTGGCCATAGCAGCAAACTGGAGTGGAAGAGGAGCAGCTGTGACTTTGAACTGGCGCCCATATGGGATGCTGGCACTTCAGGCCAGGGCTTTAACCTGCTGCACCACAGCACTGTCCCCACTGTATCAGTTAAAAAAAAAAAAATTAAGACATCTCCCCCTGGATTTGACAAGTCTATTACCTCCTCCTTTCCACCAATTCAAATATATACCTTTTCCTTCCTTCTAACACCATGCCAGAAGTTGGAGACATGGGGTCAGCTCCGTAAGGGGGAGTGGGTGAGAAGGGAGGGTCCTTTCCAAGGCGCGCAGGGTTCTGTCCTAGGTGCTGAGCTTCTTCAGTTAGCACTGTGGCTGGGACTCTGCACCAAGCCCCTGGTAAGGCTGGGATTAGAGCATCACTGGGCTTGAGTTGAAGCTGGGGATCCCAGCAGAGGGGTCCTCATGGCTGCAGCCCCACATTGTTCCTGCGAATTTGGGATGTAGGATGGGTGGTGAGTGAGGCTCGCTCAAAAAGAGAACCAGCATATTCAGATCTGATGCTCACATCCGCATTGGTTTCCTGTTTTTCCCCCAAAAGTGTGCAAGAGGAGAAGGTGGTCAGGGGCGGGTGTGTGGCCGGGCCTGCCTGGGTCCCCAGAGTGTCCTCTTGTCCAGCTTGGACTGAGTGTTGGGACCCAGCAGGTGGTGACCTTCCCAGACCTGGAGGGTCTACATGGGACCCTGGCAGGTGCACCTAGGCTTCGGACCTCTGAGAAGCACCAACTCCCTCCATCCACGTCCTCCATCCAGCTCCCCCGGGACTTGTTCCCCAGAGTCTGGGGCAGCTCAGCTGAGTCCCACCCTCACATCATGTCCCCCAGCAGCTCGCTTCTCTCCAGCCCCTGAGCAGCTGCCATCTGCGGCCCCCAGAACTGGATAACAGCCCTTGCTAGGGCACCCCTGAGCTAGCCTCTAATGACACTGCACCTGCTTAGTCCCTGTGACAGCACCCCCCTTCCTGCCTTGTCCTGAAAATACAGACCCTCCTGGGTCTTCCCTCCCTCCTGGTCCCCAGAGCAGCCCCCTCCCCGTGTCACACACACACACACACACAGCCTCCCGCTGCCCTCTGCTCTCCCAGCAGGGGCCCCCACACTCACCTGATGACTCCGCCCAACCTCGGCCACGTGCCAGGCACTGCCTTGGACCCGTGATGGCCCAGACTGAAGCTTGAGAGGGACCCTGGAGGGGTTGGGGGATCAGGATGAACAGGCTCAGCCCACCAGAGATATTCATCCAACAGGAGTGTCCAGAGGTCCCCTGGATCCACGGTGGCAGAGGAGGCCACGTGGTCCTTGCTTCCTAGGGTGCGGCTTTCAGGGGACGTTCCTGCCAGGTCCCTCCTCATGGTGGGGACTGAGGTCAAGCTGCAGCCTGCCTGGATGGGGCACACAGGCGACGTCCTCCGCAGTGAGGGGCGGCCCCTCCAGGGACGCAGACTCAGGAGAAGGACCCTCCCCTGTAGCTGAGAGTGCAGAAGGGATCCAGGGAAGAAAAGCACAGTGGACCGAGACTGTCGGGGGTCCATGTAGGGCAGCACAGCAGTGTGGGCTGCAGGTGCCCAACCCCTGCGGTTTGGGTTCAAATCCACTTGTGAGCTGTGTGACCTCAGGCAAGCTGCTAAGCCTCTCTGTGCCCACACAGCTTCACTCGTAAGCCAGCACTGGAAGCCAAAGCATTGCGTGCCCAGGGTGCAGGTGAAAACTAAGTGTGCTGAGGCACAAATAATTGAGCTTCCGAATCGCACAAGGCAACCATTGATGGACACTGGGCTCGGGTGGGGGCCCCTGTGTCTTTTGTGCTGTGCCCTCCTTGCTGGCCCCAGGACACAGTCACGCCTGTGGTTCACTTCCTGGCTCTGGAACTTACCTCCTCCCGTGCCTTTGGCCCCCGGGTTTGCCTCCGTGAGCCCCGTGGATAATAATAGCGTGGACTTCCCCGTGTGTGTGCCACACACACGGGTATCCGGTGGCAAGCCCAGAATTAGGTCTGTGGAAGCAGAAGTGGTTGGCGAGACCACTTTCAGAAGAGAACTTCCCTTGTGGGGCTTGAGCCTTGGTCCTGTGCCTCCAGGGTCTGGACGCCACCTGGTACCCCCCAGCACCCTCTCCGGCCCCACACACCAGGATTGAGGGACACACTCCAAAGCCATGTGAGTGCACGTGTGGCCGCAAGTGGCCGTGTGTGGCTGTTGTCCATGGGTGTGTGTGTGTGTGTATGTGTCGGGGGTTGCACAGGTGGGGAAGGGAGGTGGGCAGGACTGGGAGGCGTGTGTGCAGGTGTCCACTCTGGGGACGTATGGGCCGTCCATCTGCTGTGACTGAGCAGATGAGCATAATGTGTTGCTGGCGGCTGTGCGTGGAGGGCCCTCGGAAGCCATAGACGGTTACAGGCAGGGGCAGGAGCTCGGGTTGGCAAGATGGGCTGGTGTTGGGAAGCTGGCAGTCTGGCACTCAGCAGCCAACACCCTACCATGAGGCTGTGTCCTCGGATGCAAGAGCAAACAGGACTCAAGGTCAAAATCCCAGTCTCAGAGGTGAGTACGTGGCTGGCCCTCGTGGTCCCACACTGTCACAGGGAGAGGCAGTGCAGAGAGAGGGGCCCCACAGCACCCATCTTCTAACCAGGTACCTGCTCCGGGCCAGTGCTGTGGCTCACGCCCAGTTTACAGATGTGCAGATCGAGTCACTCACCCCCGGAGAGGCTAGGACTCAGGCCCGGGTCTGGTCAGCTCGGGCTCAGGAAGCCCAGCGGCCCTGGGACGATGACATCTCTGGCCTCCTCCCGCGATGGCTGAAGGTCTGGCTGCCCCGCACCCCCATGCCCCCTGAGGCTCAGAGAGGGCAAGCAACCTGCCCATGGTCATCCAGCAAGGGGAGGGTGACAGCCAGTGAACCCTGGGCCTGCTGGCTAGCACAAGTAGGTGCATTGAGAAGGACTGAGTTCAAGGACACAGTGCGTGCCTGAGCAGTGGAGAAGGCTGAGGCCCAGGAGACGGAGTCTCTGTATGTCCCAAGAGAACGTGGTACACAATAGGTGCCTGATAAATGCATAGGATCTGAAGACCCACTGTGTGCAGCCCTCAGCTGAAAGCCTCACACTTGAGGGGGCTTCGGATAACTCCTGGAAAACAAAGTCAAGAGCTCAGTTCATTTTGGTGCCAAAGACTTGGGACATCCACGCCTGCGAGAAGGCTCCTAAAGTTCATGAAAAATGTGTGTTATGGATTACTTGGAAATTATGGGTTTCAAAGCCTTTTGCACCAAAATAAACTACTTTTTAAAAAATTTATTTATTTATTTGAAAGTCAGAGATAGAGAGAGAGAGAGAGAGAGAGAGAGAGAGAGAGATGTCTTCCATCCTCTGGTTCACTCCCCAATTGGCTGCAATGGCCGGAGCTGTGCCGATCTGAAGCCAGGAGCTTCTTCCAGGTCTCCCGCTGTGTGCAGGGGCCCAAGGACTTGGGCCATCTTCTACTGCTTTCCCAGGCCATAGCAGAGAGCTGGATCAGAAGTGGAGCTGCTGGGTCTCAAACCGGCGCCCATATGGGATGTAGGTGCTTCAGGCCAGAGCGTTAACCCACTGTGCCACAGCGCCAGCCGCAACTCTACTTTTTTTTAAAATTTGAGATACACACACACAAAGGGAGAGAGAGGGAGGGAGAAGAAGAGGGAGAGAGAGGGCTCCCATCTGCTGGTTCACTCCTCAAACGTCCATAACAGTTGGGGGTTGGCCAGGCCAAAGCCAGGAGCCAGGAACTCCATCCAGGTCTCTCACATGGGTGTGTGTCATTGCACGGTCCACACTAGCAGGAAGCTGGAATTAGGAGCAGAGCCAGGACTCGAACCCAGCTCTCCGATATGAGACACAGGTATTTTTAACCTGCAGTTTAACCGCCAGACCAAACATCTCAAGAGAATTTCATCCACTAAGTTTCTGAGATCCCCTCCTCATATGTCGTTATCTCGTCTGAGCCTGTCACAGCCTCGGGCCTTCGGTGATATCAACATCCCCATTCTATAGAGGGCAAAGCTGAGCCTCAGGAAAGTCAAGCTCCAGGCCAGGGTTGCACAGGCAGCCACTTGTCTCCCGGCCACAGCATCGCTTCCCGGGAGACTCCGAGAACCCTGCGGGTTGGGGTAGGGGGCATGAGGGGGGCAGGGGAGGCTGATATTTTGGGAGTTTCTGTGCAGTCGTCAGAGGGCATTTCACACGTCCATACACACCCACCACTGCCCGACAGTGCAGAGATTAATGTCATTTCAGAAGAGATTCTGAGGCTCGACTACTAGCCGAGATCTCTCAGCACACTTACTGGACACCTGCTGTGTACCTTGCGGGGAATGGGCTCTGGGTTGCTTCTGGTCCCACATTGGTGGGGGCCTCTCTAGCATCCGTCTTCCACTTGACCTCAATACTGACTCAGGCCCTGGTCCAAACAAAGCAGCCAAGGGTCACTGAGTTCTCTAAGTCCCAGACGTTATCCTGTGCCAGTCACTAGAGCTTGGCGGGTAATCCTAACCAGCCTCATTAAAACCCAGATCTCAGCCAGAGCCGTGACGTGGACTGCCTCAGCAGGTAGTGAGCACCCCATCTCTGGGAGCAACCAAGCAGGGCCACCATGGAGGAGAGTCGATACTCAGGTAGGAGGGCTCGCTGGTGCCACTACTGACCCGAAGCTAGGACCCTGACCTCCAACCCTATAACTTAGAAAAGGAGGGGGTTCCCCAGGCCTTCTGTGGAAAGTAGGGTGAATTTCTGAGAGACTGGGGAGGTGAGCCCCGACCAGCCTCCCTGGCTTGGAGCCAGGTAGGGGAAGGAACTGAGGGCTCCTCCCTTCTCTGACTCAACACCACCGAAGCAAAGCAGGGGCTCGGGCTGGGGCACAGGCAGCCCAGAGTCCAGGCCAAGTGGAGTGGGACGCGGCTTCAGTGGATTCCGCTCGATGGATTCTCAAAGCCAGGGTGAGGGGAGGGGCCGGGGGCTGCAGTGGGGCTTCCTGGTGGAGCTCTGGGGGTCTCAAGTGCCGGGGGTGAGGCCTGGGGGGAGCCGATGTCTGGGAGGGCCTCAAGTGTAGGGGCAGGACGGGACCTGGGGTTTCTGGAGGGGGTTTGGGATTGGGAGCTGCTCTCAGAGTATGGTTGGTCCAGGCGTCAAGCTGGGAGCTGAGGGCTGAAAGGAGGGGAGAGGGGGCCCAGCCCCCGGCCCCAGGTCTGTCTCTGGATGACGACCTGCCGAGGGCAGCGTATGCAGAAGGAAGAGCAGGTGTCGAATGGAGCAGGCAGAGGGCCAGCAGTGTGGACGGACACACGCTGGACAGTCGACGCGGGCTGGGTGACAGCAGCATGTGAGGAAGAGGGGCGGAGGCAGCTTCCTCTGCCCCCCTCACGCCCCCCACCCCACCCCGCAGGGTTCTCGGAGTCTCCCAGGAAGCGATGCTGTGGCCGGGAGACACAGTTGGCGCTGATGGGCCTGGTGACTGCCGCGCTGTGGGCTGGGCTGCTGACCCTACTGCTCTTGTGGCGTGAGGACAGCCCCGGCCCCAACCCCTTAGAGCCTTCCATGTCCCTCCCAGATACTCCCTCGGAGCCCAGCTGCTCCCTCTCATCTGTCCCCTTGATCCCGCCAGCCCCCTCCCATGTTCCACCCACCCGCCAGCATCCCTGCCCCCCACCCAGCGTTGATGGAGTGCGGGAAGCTGGGGACCCTTGACAAGTCCCCTCCTCTCCTCTTCTGCCCTCCTCTCCAGACTGGGACACCCTAAGGGATATGAAACAGCTGGAAGAGGCCGCTGCCCGGAACGGTATGGAGGGGCCGGGGTGGAGGCAGGGGCAGGGGTTCTCGTCCAGCTTCTGCCACTGACCTCTGTGGGAACACCCCTTGCCGGGTCTTGGAACTAAGCTGTGTTCCTTCCACCCTCCAAGGCTTGGTGAGGTGCCTTCTAATAGCATGGGAGGAAGTAGGCGTGATTTCGGGGCTGTGAGCCATTCACAAGCTAAGACTCAGATAGTACCTGTCGCTTGTCTACTCTCTCCTGGGCACCCACGCTCATTCTCGTCGCACCTGTGCCTTCCTCCCTGTGTTTCTGGCTCCCCCCACCAAAAACATGAGAAAGCAAAAGACTGCAGCTGCTGAGTCCATGAGGCCGGAGTGGGGGGTCCCCTGTGCTTGCGGTTTGGGCTGGGTTCAAAGACCAGCCTGTAAGGGTTCTGAGGATGTCTCTGCTCTCCCCTACTGCCCCAGTCTCTCAGGTTTCCAAGGATCTGCAAAGATACCAGGGTGACCAGATGGCCCAGAAATCCCAGGGTGAGCAAGGGGACCTTGGGTGACAGCTCAGGGTCAAGACCACCAGGCCCCCACCACCCCATGACCTGAAACCTGAGCAGGTGACTGTGAGAAGCTAGGCAGAGGGACCGAGGGTGGGTAGAGGGACACAGGGGGACCTTGATGACTCGTTCACCCCTGAGCTGCCCCCCTCCCACCACCACCAGCCTCTGAGATGTGGCAGATGCTGCAGGAGCTTCGATCCAACCAGAAGACAAGAACTCAGGGTGAGAGACAAGTCTCAGGGTGAGAGAGAACTGGGGCGAGGGGCGAGGCGCGGTGTCGTACGTGTCACCACGAGGATGCCCTCCCTGAGACCAGCCCTGCCCTTTTGTGCCCCCTCAGACTCTGGGCTCTCCTGGGACCTGGACAGACTCCGAGAGGATCTGAGCAACTTCAAGTCCCAGAGTGAGGCTTGGGAGGGGCTGGGAGGGAGAGGGCCAGGAGGGGGAGGGGGAGGGCGAGGGGCTACCCGGTGGTATCTGAGCGCTGCCCGGCCCCCCAGGCTTGAACGAGAGGCGCACCGCCTCCGATTTGCTGGAGCGACTGCAGGAAGAGGTGGCAAAGCTATGGATGGAGATCCTGGTGTCTAACGGTGAGTAGGTGCATGTGTGTGTATATGTGTGCATGCATCCATGCCTGTGCGTCGTGCAGGGGCTGGTGTGGGACTGGCCAGGGCCTGTAGCAGCAGGTGTGCACTGTGTGTGTGTGTGCATGCAGCGGACGGCATGGGACAGCACACATGTGGCAGCATGCACATGTGTGTGTGATGTGAGGCAGTGGCGTGTCACTGGAGTGTAAGTTCATGGCAGGCCAGGACAGATGCAGGGCACATGAAAACGCCCATTCCAGTCTCTCTGACTTCCCTCCACCAACTCCGGGTGGGGGTGGGGCTCCCACGCCCTCCAGCGCTGACCACCGCTCGACCCCCATTGCTGCTGTTCCCTCTGCCCAATGAGCCAGAGGGCTCCTCAGCAGGCTTGCCTGAGCCGCAGCCCTCGTGGGAGACTGGGTGGCTGTGCTGCAGGGGGGTCGTGTCTACAGGGATGGGGGCAGTGGCCTCTCCCCCAGTGGCCGGCAGAGAGAGCCACTCTGAATGTGGGGTGGGAGTCCTGCCCTTGATTTTGGGTCTTGCACCTTTGGGAAGCCCCAGTTGCCCCCATCCAGCGAGAGAAAAGGCGTGGAGTTCCTGTCCCCTGGGATGTGGGGTGGCTCTGGGAATCCCAGCAGGAAACCCCACAGTGGTCCCCTTGGGGTCGTACTCATGCTCAGGTCACCTCCTGGCTCCTCCTCGGTCTCTGAGGCCCTCCTCCAAAGTCTAGCCCCGTAACCTGGAGACAGCCACAATGCTTTCCAGAAGTTTCCTTAAGGGCTCCTAGATGGTTTCTCCTCTTCCCGCTCCTCCCCCTCCCCCTCCTCCCCCTCCCCCTTCTCCTCCTCCCTCTCCCCCTCCCCCACCCTTCCCCCTTCTCTTCCCCCTCCCCCTCCCCTTGTCCCTCCCCCTACTCCCCCTCCCCCTTGCCCCTTCCCCTTCCACCTTCTCCTCCTCCTCACCCTCCTCCTCCTCCTCTTCTTCTTTTTAAGATTCATTTTATTTATTTGAATGACAGAGTTAGAGAGAGAGGTGGGGGGTGGATCTTCCATCCACTGGTTCACTCCCCAAATAGCCACAATGGCTGGAGCTGAGCCTATCTGAAGCCAGGAGCTTCTTCCAGGCTCCCGCATGGGTGCAGGGGCTCAAGGACTTAGGCCATCCTCCACTGCTTTCCCAGGTACATTAAGAGAGGGCCAGATTGGAAGTGGAGCAGCCGAGACTTGAACTGGTGCCCACATGGGATGCTGGCACTGCATGCCTGGGCTTTAACCCCCTGCACCACAGCACCAGCCCCTCAGGGACAGTTTCCTCCCATTTGAGTGCTGCACTGTCAGAGGGCTGGGTGCTGGTTCTGGTTTCCTGGCAAGAAGCTGGCCCAGGACAACCCCCTTGAAAAATCAAGGCAAAGGGACCCTCCCTCCCTATCACTGTAAGAAAATCTACTTGAAAGTGAGATGGAGTTCACCCAGCAGCAGGGGCTTAGTCCCCAACCTGGGAGGGTTGGTGACAACAACAGTGCCTGAGTCTCCCCAGAGTAAGGGAGAAGGGAAGAAGGGACCCAGCTGACCCCTGGAGAGCTGGTGTGGAGGTGCTGCCCACGATGCTCACAAGGGGCCTAACTGGAGCTGCTGGTGGCGACAGTGGGGACTGTAAAGCCGCGAGCCATGGCCACAGCACTCCCTTCTGTTGCTGCTGGTGATTAGGATGTGGTTGGTGTGATCGGAAAAGTCGGTGTTGGAGATGGTGTAGGTAGTGGTGGGGATGTTGTTGGCTTTGGAGATGTTTGTAGTGATGGTATGGAAGTTCTTCCTGTCATGGAGATGTTTGAGATAACAGTGTGGGTGGTTGAGGTTCTTCCTGTCAAGGAGGTGTTTGTGGTGATGGTTTTGGAGGTACTTCCTGTCATGGGGGTGTTTGAGATGGTGTTGGAGGTACTTCCTGTCATGGGGGTGTTTGTGATGGTGTTGGAGGTACTTCCTGTCATGGAGGTGTTTGAGATAACAGTGTGGGTGGTTGAGGTTCTTCCTGTCAAGGAGGTGTTTGTGGTGATGGTGTTGGAGGTACTTCCTGTCATGGAGGTGTTTGTGATGGTGTTGGAGGTACTTCCTGTCATGGAGGTGTTTGTGATGGTGTTGGAGGTACTTCCTGTCATGGAGGTGTTTGAGATAACAGTGTGGGTGGTTGAGACACTTCCTGTCATGGAGATGTTTGTGATAACAGTGTGGGTGGTTGAGGTACTTCCTGTCATGGAGGTGTTTGTGATGGTGTTGGAGGTACTTCCTGTCATGGGGTGTTTGTGATGGTGTTGGAGGTACTTCCTGTCATGGAGGTGTTTGTGGTGATGGTGTTGGAGGTACTTCCTGTCATGGGGGTGTTTGTGATGGTGTTGGAGGTACTTCCTGTCATAGGGGTGTTTGTGATGGTGTTGGAGGTACTTCCTGTCATGGAGGTGTTTGTGATGGTGTTGGAGGTACTTCCTGTCATGGAGGTGTTTGTGATGGTGTTGGAGGTACTTCCTGTCATGGAGGTGTTTGTGATGGTGTTGGAGGTACTTCCTGTCATGGAGGTGTTTGTGGTGATGGTGTTGGAGGTACTTCCTGTCATGGGGGTGTTTGAGATGATGAATTTGGGTGTTCCAAGTACTTCCCATCGTGGAGGTTTTTGTGATGATGGTTCTGGTGGTTGCCATGAGGCTAACCACAGAGGTATTTGTGGTGAAGGTGTTGCTGATGACAGTGGTGGCTGTGGTAGAGGTTGATGGTTGAGGTCCTGCTAACCACAAAGGCATTTGTGGCGATGGTGTCAACGGCACAGGTGCTAATGGCCAGGAATGTTGTGGTGACTTCTGGTTGAAGTGTTGTTGAACATGAGCATGTTGTGGTCATGGAGTTAGCAATTGAGGTGTTACTGACAGCAGAACTGGTGACCGAAGTGTTGCCAACCATGGCTCTATGGGGATACTTCAGAGAGCTTGTGGAAAATGTGTATTATGGAAAACTACGCATGGATTTCAAAAGGTTTCTGCACCAGAAATCCACTTTTTCATGAGCTTTTTGGAGTCCCCTCATATGGATAGCAAAACCATCAGCAACTGAGATGCCACTGGCCGTGGTGTTTACAGTGATGATGATGGAGGGGCTGGTGGAGATGTTGCTGGCAGTTACGTTGTTGATAGCTACAAGATGCCGATGGTGATGGGGCTGGTGGCTGACGTCCTGCTAACCATGGGGGCGTTGGTGGCCACCAGTGCTGCTGAGTGAGCCAGTCCGGGGTGTCAGCATCAGAGTGAGCTCACCCTCCAGGCTCTGGGCTGGGTCTGCTGTCAGCTGGAACTTGGGAATGACCCTGGGAGAGATGTCGCCCCCTGAGCCTCCCCTCTGTGTGCAACCCCAGGCTCCTCGTGCAACACGTGCCCGGAGAACTGGGTCCATTTCCAGCGCAAGTGCTACTACTTCGGTGAGGGCTCCAAGCAGTGGATCCACGCCCGGTACGCCTGTGACAACCTGCAAGGGCGGCTGGTCAGCATCCACAGCCAGGAGGAGCAGGTGCCTGGGCTCGGGCTGTGGCTGGACCGTCCCCACCACAGCCTCCTGGAGCTGGTGGGCAGGATCCGGGCACATTGCCCCAGTCCTTCAGCCCTGTCCTCCCTCCCCCTCTCCCTACCAGGACTTTCTGGCCAAACACGTCAGCAAGAGGGGCTCCTGGATTGGCCTTCGGGACCTGGACATAGAGGGGGAGTTTATCTGGGTAGACGGGAGCCGGATGGACTACAGGTGAGAGGGCTCAGGTTCAGGCAGGGTGTGCCCTGCGGTACAGGAGGGCGGGCACGGGAGGCCCTGGTTGGGGGGCAGAGGGGGCTGGAGCTCCGGGCACTGACGGGGAGGGAGTGTCCCGGGGGCAGCCTCACCCAGGGGGACCCGTGGTGAGGGTCGTGGGGGTGGCCCCGACTCCCAGGGATGCAGCCAGGCTGCGGGGGAGAGAGCTCCTTCTCCTTGCCACATCGTCTGACCCCGCACCGTCTGCTCCAGCAACTGGCACCCGGGGGAGCCCAACAACGGGGGCCAGGGCGAGGACTGCGTGATGATGCAGGGGTCGGGGCTGTGGAACGACGCCTTCTGCCGCAGCCTGCTGGATGCCTGGGTGTGCGAGCGCCTGGCCACATGTGGGCCGCGCAGAGCCTGAGGGCCCCTCCCCCACCCTGCCCGGCCGGACCCCGAGGACCCCCAGCCAAGCCTGAGATGCCTGCTGAATGCTGAGGCGATCTGGGGGTGGCTGACCCACTCCGCTCCACAGCACCCAGCCCTGCAGGGAATGGCACGGAGATGCCACCTGCAACCTGAGTGCTTCCTCTGTGGCCCCCGTCTGGTCAGGAGCATCCCCGCCCACCCAGCACGACACCTGCCTCCCACACCGGAGGGCCTGGGTTCAAGTCCACGCTCCGCTCCTGACTCCGGCTCCCTGCCAATGCGCACCTGGGAGGCAGCAGTGACGGCTCCAGTACTGGGGTCCCTGCCAGCCACGCGGGAGACCCGGAGGGAGTTCTGGGCTTCTGACTTCAGCCTGACCCGGCCCTGGCTGTTGGGGACATTTAGGAAGTGAACCAGCAGATGGAAGCCTTTCAAATACAATAAAATGGAATACTTCTGTCCCCTGTGAGAGGCCCGGCTGCACCGGCTCACTTCCCTCCCCTCCTCCTCCCGCCACTGCTCATCCTGGGGCACTTGTCTCTGCCTCTCCCTCATCCCTGCCTGTAAACCTTCTAGAAGTTTCCTTCTGACTTGAGAAAAAAGCCAAAGCTCTACAGGACCCCTTGAAGCTGGTAGGATCCCAGCTACCCACCCCCCACTCCAGGGTCCTCACTGTCCCTTTAACACAGACTGAGCCCACCTCGGGGCCTCTGCACGTGCCGTTCCCCAAGTCTCTGCTGCCCACGAGGCCTGTCCCGAGCACCCCTTCCCCCACCTAAAATGACACCCCAACTCCATGCCCCCTGCTGTACTTTCTCCCCATGTCCTACTCCGCAAAATACAGCCTTCCCTGGTGGGCTTCTCGCCCATCTCCCCCAGGGCAGCTGCCTCTCTCTCCTTTTCTGTTGGGTCTCCCAGGCGTGGTGCTTAGTAGGTGCTCAGTAAGTATTTGCCAAGCTAATCAATCTGTGTGGCCATGGACAAGCCACCTCTCCTTTCAGAACCTGTGTTGTGGACCGAGGAAGGAGGTGATGTGGCTTCTCGGGCTCACCAAGGGCCGGTGCTGAACTCGCCTTCTTTCCCCTCCCCACCCACCCGTGGGGGCCCTAGGGAGACCCTCCTGGCAGCCCAGGGCACCCGAGTCACAGCCACTGCGATGGGAAGCTGCCCACCAGCGCCAGCCCCAGTCCAGTGTCCATCCAAACCCTCCCCACCTCAGGGCCTTTGCACGTGCTGCCCCCCCAAGAGCCCTCTCTTCCCCCTCTGCAGATCCTGGGGCAGCCCCTCCCCCCTCCCATTCCGGATTCCCTCAGGGAGCAGCCTGTCTCCTCACGTTTCTCTGGCATCCTTCAGTGCTGGCCGTGCCATCCCAGCGTCCTGTCACCTGGCCCCGGCCCAGGCAGGTCCAGGGTGCCCAGGGCCTGCCTTGGGCTCCGTGATCTGTTTCTCAGAGCAACCACCCTCCTTCCCTCCTCAACCCATGCACCTGTCGGCCTCCTAGGCTCATTCAGATCCAGGCTGTCACCTGCTCCGGCCTCCCTAACTGCACCCTGGGTCCACTCCCCCACCCCACCCCCAGCCTACAGCTACTCCATGGCCACCCCCCATGCTACCAAGGGCAGGTGCTTCCGTTTCTATTTATTCTTCCCGACAGGAAACCCACCTGGGCTCACTGCCTCTGCCAGCAGCCAGAGGCGGGGGTGGAGGAAGTGTCCTAAACAGCACGTCAAGAGCTGCCCTCCCCAGCCTTAAACTTCCCCCATCTGCGCCAGCGAGGCGCAGCCAGCCCAAGGCCCCTGCGGTTGTCAGAGCGGGCTTGCTCAGGGCCTGGGCGGGGAGAGGGAGGCGGGAAGATCTGGCGGCACCCCAACCCTGCAGGGACTTCTCTTTGGGAGGAAGAGTGCAGGGAGGTGGGAGAGCTGCCTGGTGCGTGGTGCCAGTTTTTGGATAAGGAAAATGTGGTCCCATATTGCCATGTGTTTTAAACTTCGGCGGCAGTGGCAGACCAAGCAGTTCAGGTGGCCAGGTCCCACACGGGAGTACCCGGGTTCAAATACGGGGCTCCAGCTTCCCGCTAACGCACACCCTGGGAGGCAGCGGCGATGGCTCAAGTACTTGGGTCCCTGCCACCCACGTGGGAGACCCAGATGGAGTTCCTGGCTCCCAGCCCAGCACCGGCTGCTGCAGGCAATTTGGGCAGTGAACCAGCAGATGGGCGCTCTCTCTCCCATCAACAAAAACTCAGAATAATTATAGAGTATTTTAAGTGTCTGGACGACTCTGGGTTCCTCTCTCCTTGAGGATGCCCTGGGGGTCCGGCAGCCTCTGGACCCAGCAGACCTGGAGGCGGCCAGGGGAGGCTGCGCCCCAGGCCACGCCCACTCCCCTACCTGCTGTCTCAGCCTGCCCCTCCCCCCCACCATAAGCACCAGCCCAGAGGCCGGGACCTCACCGCCCCAGCCCCCCATACAAGACACTGGCCACAGGGTGCTCTGCATCCTTTATCTCCCTGCCGGTCAGCGGCCTTCCAGGGCCCGGTCGCGGGCGATGACCGCCTCCTCGAACTTGATCATGAGCGTGGTGCCCTTGTGCCAGTGCGCCGTGACCTTGGCCGGGAAGCCGCTGTGCGTGAGCACGGCCTCCACGATGCCCGCCGTGAAGCTGGCGCAGTTGAGCGTGCTGTTCTCCTTGGGCACCGAGATGTAGGTGTTGATGAGGGGCTCGCGCTCGATGATGTAGAAGGTGCGCGCGTCGTCGTTGGCCTGCTCCAGCTTGTCGGCCTCCTTCCCGAACAGCGCCTTCCACACGGCGCCCTTCACGAACAGCAGCGCGCCCAGCACCTTGGTCTCGCGCCGCGCGCCCTTCTCGCGCGCCACCAGCGCATCCAGCACGCGCGCGCCCACCTGGCGGCCCAGGGCGGCCAGGCGCGCCTGCAGCTCGGCCACCGAGAAGACGCGGCTCTGGCAGTGCTGCACCAGCTCGGAGAAGAGCAGCGCGAAGGCGCTCAGGCTCACCTCGGTGCGCGGCCGCGCCAGCGCGCGCTCCAGCAGCGCCGACTTCCCGCGCGTGAAGCGCGCCTCCATGCCGCCGCGGCCCTGCGGGGAGACGCGCGCACGCGGGCGTCGGCGGGCGAAGGGGCAGGGGTGTCCCTGCCACCCCCCCCCCCCCGACTTCCCTTAGCCAGCCAGAGACAAACGTGGGAGGGACCGACTTACCCCCTGGGCGGACAGGGGAACAACAGGGGACCGGAAGGGGGAGTTGGAAGCCACCCCAACCCTGGCGCTCCAGGCAACTATTTCAGCAAAGCAGCTTCATGCCCGCTCTCACGGCCACCTACGGTAGGAGTAAAGAGACACCTGGGGCTTAGGGGCGGGGGCGTCAAGCCAGGTGGCGTCAAGACAGGTGGCAATCAATCGCTCGCCATGCGCTCCAGCACGGACCACCCCAGTGAGCCAAAGAAATACGGCCGGGGGTAGGAGTGAGCCAAAACCACAGGCCTAGAGGGTCTCGGAGCACAGCCGAGACCCACGGGGCGAGCCAGGAAGGGGCGCGGGCCACGCCCCGCCTCCAACCCTGCACAGCTCCGAGGGGCACGCAGGAAGCCCGCCTCTTGCGAGGGCCACGTGGAAGCGCCTGCGTTCTCCAGACGCGAAGGAAGAGGCCAGCGAAGAGGTCAGGAGCCCCCAGCCCCACGCGAGAGCCTGGCGGCGGCTGGGAGAAAGGCAGAACTAGAGGGAGGGAAAGGAGGGGCCCGCTTCCAGACACGGGGTTTGGGGAAGCCAGGAGCCGAAGATGTGGGTGCGGGAAGAGAGGTGGGAGGGGGTAAGGACCCCCGTCCCACCCTCGCCCACTGCGGTTGGAGCTGCTGCCCTGGTGGGGGGCGGGGAGAACCCCGCCCCCATCACGCACGCAGCAGGCCAGAGCCCGTTGGGGGGGGGAGGCTGGGAATTTTGAGGGGTTCCCAACAAGGTCCACGTCGGGGGTGCGAAGGTCAGCGATGGGAGGGGGCCCAGGGGCAGCACAGCCGCGAGATGGCAGAGGGAAGTAATCGAGACCCTGCCTCTGCCGGGCTGCAAGGAAGGGGGTGACCTGGGCCGGGACCCCCAACTCCCCAGCTCCGGCTGGGAGTGTGAGCAGGGGAGGAGCCCACCCTCCCTCCGCGCGACCACCCACGGCGATCCCGAGCGGATCACAGGTGGACACTGTGACATCGGCCCAGAACCCATAGGTCCAAGGGGCTGGGGTCCGGGAACCCAGGAAGGCCCCGGGTGGGCAGGGGCCGCGGGCAGGCCGGGTCTCACCTGCAACTGCGGCCGTCGGTTCCGCCGAGGTGCTTTACGGCGCCGTAAAAGGTGCGGCGGGCGCAGGCGCGCGGCGGGCCGGGCTTGTAGGCGGGGCGCTCAGGGTAATAGCCGAGAGCTGCCGCAAGGGGGCGCGCGAAGCCTGCTGCTTAGGTCGAGGCTGTGCCGGGGTGGGGACCGCCCTGGCCGCTGTGGGCCCAGCCTGCTAGCTGTGTGGGCATCTGTTCTGCAGCCGTGAGCCTCGGGCTCGTTGAGGGTATCTCAAAGCGTGCAGTGGAAAATGGAATGGAAAGATAAAATTGGGGCGTGGTAATGAGGCCACTGCTTCCAGCTCCCTGCTGATGCACCCCCTGGGGGGCAGCTGGGGACGGCTCCATTGCTGGGGTCCCTGCCACCCAGGTGGGAGCCGGGTATTGAGTTCTGGGATCCTGGCTCCAACCCAGCCCCAGCCCTGCTTTTGCGGGCATTTGGGGAGTGAACAGCGGGTAGGAGTTCTCCGTCTCTGTTTCTCTGTCCTTCAAAAATGAAATGAAATGAAATTAATAAAAGTGAAAAAAAAAAAGGCAAATAAAGCTGCCACCTGTGATGCCAGCACCCCATACGGGTTCCAGTCCGGGCTGCCCCACTTCCAATCCAGCTCCCCGTTAATGTACCTGGGAAAGCAGCTGAGGATGGTCCAAGTCCATGGGCCCTGCACCCACATGGGAGACCCAGAAAAGCTCCTGGCTTCCATTTGGCCAATTGGGGAGTGAGCCAGCAGGTAGAAGACTCTCTCTCCCTCTCCTCCCCCTCTCCCTCCTGTTCTCTCTCTCTCTCCCTCTGTAAAACTCTGCCTTTCAAATAAATAAATTATTCTTTAAAATGCAAGAAAAAAGGTAAACCTATTTTGGTGCAAAAGAATTTTGAAATTTGTGCATACAAGGGATCTTTAAAAATTTTCCTTTAGGGAGAAAGAGTTTAGCCGAGGGTCAGACCCCTGCATCTTGGCAGAGTCCGTGCCCTGGCTCCCCAGATCCCGCTTGACCCCAGCTTGACCCTGGGAGGCAGCAGGGATGGCTCAAGTAGTTGGGCTCCTGTCACCCACGCGGGAGACCTGGTGGAGTGCCCATCTCCCAGCTTCTCCCTGGCCCTGCTCCAGCTCTTGGGGGCATTTGGGGGAGAGGTGGGGGGGACCAGTCAATGGGAGCTTGCTCGCTCGCTCTCAAAGAAATAAACTTTAATTGTATAGAAAATTCATATTATAAAAACCCATGCATGACCTTCATAAAAAATAATAAACTCGTCTTGAGCAGGCGTTTGGCCCAGTGGTTAAGCTGCTACTTGGGCCACATCCTATGGCAGCAGGCCTGGGTTCGAGGCCCAGCTCCATCCCTGGCTCCAGCTCCCTGCTGATGGCGGTAATTCCAGTGAGGGCTCAAGTGCCTGGAACCCTGCCACCCACGTGGGAGACCCAGAGGGAGTTCCCAGCAGCAGCTGTTAGAGGCATTTGTGGGGTGAACCACCAGCACATGGAATGCCCCCTCCCCCGCTCCGTCCCTCTCTTCTTCCCCTCTCTGCCTTTCAAATAAACAGAGTTTTTTAGAGAGCCTTTAAAATCAATCCATCTTTCCCTTCCGTTTTCCATGGATGCTTTGAAGTACCCTCCTACAGTCTTGGACATGAGCCGCTGAGCAGAGACACACCTGTGCACAGTTACACCCATGGGGGACATGGAACGTGGCAGACTGTGTACCCTGGGGGACACACGTGCGCTCATGACCACACGTGGGGGCACAGGGACCCGCGCAAGGCATACAGGCTCGCCCACCCTCCAGTCCCGGGGTTCCCAGCATTGTGTCCACATCAAGTCACCCTGCAACTCACCCCCTCCCCCCAAGTCCCAGCACTAACGACTCCGCCTCCTCAGGGCCTGGAGGAGAAGCCACCTGGTTGTCCCTGTCTTCACGGGTCACAAAGTGGGGAGTGCAGAAGCAAATGGTCACACGTGTGCACATGCTCCAAACACACAGGACGGCATGACGCAGCATGTTCAGACTGACGCACACCTGTTCGCGCTGGCACAGGCAGCACCATGACACGCTCCACACGCACAGCACACCAGAGCACCCTCATTTGTGTCCACGCCATGGGGAGACAGGCTCATGCAATACATGTCCCTAACACGTACAGCGAGACACTTCTGGGGCCCTTGCTGTCACAGCCACCCACAGGAACACGCCTGTACCCACACAGCACACGTGTGTGTTGTGTTAGAGCGACACAGGTGTGCGCACCACACTGCCTGTGATTCCCGCCTCCATGATAGCCCATCAGCCCTTCTCGTGGGACACATGAAAACCTCCGCCCTCCACATGTGCACACATGTGCACACGTGTCACTCCACAGCACTCACCCCGACACCCGATTTTCTTATTGCTCTTTATTCGAGAGGCAGAGAAACAGAGAAAGGAGAGACAGACAAACAAGAGGTCTCACCTGCTGGTTCACTCCCCAAATGCCCTCAGAAGTTGGGGACAGAACCGGGAACCCTAGCCAGGTCCCCGACATGGGCAGCAGGAACCCAGCCCTTTGAGCTGCCTCCCAGGGTGTACATGGACAGGAAGCTGGAGTCTGGTATGGAGCCCAGAACCCTGATATGGGATGTGGGGGTCTTAACCACAGGGCTCCCAGCACAGCATTCTCTAGGTGGAGGAGGGACAGGGTCACACCGACTGGGAGCGGGGCCGTTTTCCGTCTTCCCTGGCAGGTGCCTCCCCGTCCTCCAAGCTGTGGTGGTAATGTCTTCTCGCTTGTTGAAGCCAGGGCTCTGGGGGACAGGGGACAGACCCCACGTCAGGGACAGTCCTGCCCACGGCTCCTCCCTCATCTACCTCCCAGGGGCCTCGCTTACATGGGTTTTCTTTTTTCTCCAGCTTTTCGAAGATTTTCTGTATGTTTTTGTTGATCTGGGTTATTTCTGGAGGGAGACGGGAGAGAGGTGGGGCTGGATTGAGGCGTCAGAGGAAGCCCCCACCATCACCCTCCCCAGGTGTTTTTTGGGGTTCCCAGCAGTGTTTAAGTATCCCCCGATGCTTAAAAAGCCTGAGGTGTGACAGAGTAGGACCCGGCTGTCCCTCCCCCAGAATCCTCAGCACCCAGGGCGAGGCTGGGCTCCAGCGTGCCGGTGCACCTGTCTTCAGCTTCTCAGTGCCGGCCTGCACTTTGTTTGCCACGCCCTGAATGCTGTTTGCAACCTCGTGAAGGAGGCGCTCCACGTTGCTCCAGCCGGTCTGCTGCTGCTCCTGGCACCGTTGCGTCCAGCTGGAGACTGAGGGCACGAAGCAGAGGTGTCCGTGTGGTGGCCGCCCCTCACCCAGGCTGTGCTGCAGCCCCTCTCCTGCACACCCTGCTCACCATTCCAAAGCTGCGTTCTCAAATCCTTCAGCTCCTCGGACATCTCAGAATCTGTTCAGGCAGGGGCAGGGAAGCCTTGATTGATGCTCTCTTGGGAGCAGACTTGGGTTGGAGAGAGACAGGGCAGAGAGCCTGGGCTCCCCAGCTGCTCCCATCCCCCCAACAAAACAAAACCAAAGCAGCACTCACACTTCACCAGGACCAAGGCTGAGAGGATGATGCAGAGGAGGAAGGCCAGCGCAAGGAGGATGTACAGGCTCATGATGGCTTTGTACAGCCACTGGGGGACCTGGGCGGTGTCCGAGGGTGGCCTGGGCTGGGCTGCGCCTGGACAAAGGCAGGCCCGGGGACCTTCAGGGCTCAACCCCGCCAGGGGACCCGTGACACTATCCGTAACACCGTCCACAGCTGGCTCTTCCCAATGGCATCAGCATGTGTGACCGCTGGTGACATTCGCCGTCGCCATCAATGCTACCAGCATGTCACCATCATGGAACCCCCCCACCGCCGCCACCACCCAGGACAAGCCCCCTTGATGACGTCATCATCTACATCCACCAGCATCCATGGTTGCCAACACGGTCAGCATCAGCAGCTCCGTCGCCTATTCTGTCCTGATCCACCACTTTCTCGCACTCATTCTCACCGGCGATCAACCATCACCCACCACGGACACCATCACCATTCCCAATGCCTCCACCGTCCCTCCTGCATGCTCCCTCCAAGGCTGCGGGGCACAGGCAAGCGGGCGTGTGCTCACCTTGACTCGTGGCTGACGGTGCATCCCCGCTCCTGGGCTGGTCGTGGTTTCTGCGGGTCAAGGTGATGTTCTCGTAGTCAGGGTCATGGTCACCTGTGTGTGATTCAGTGGCAGGGATGGTGCAGACCTACTCAGAGCTCTTTGTACACCCCAACCCCAGCACACGACAAATTTCTGGGATCACAACCTGCTCCACGGGTAAGCCGAGCAGGTGTATGAGGGTCTGAGTGACAGATGCACACACACCTCGGAGGGAAAGGAACCCCTCAACCCCCGCTCTCAGCCCCTCCCCTCTCCTCTCCCACTGCAAGGCTCTTTACCTTCATCACTGGCTGGCGCCACCTGTTTCTTGGCTCTGGGGAGCGCCGCTTGCATTTTGAGCTTCTGGTTCATGTAGATTTTCTCGGCCTCCATGGTGCCCGGGCTACCCGTGTGTCCACACACATCCCCGCCCAGCGGAAGGCGCCTAGGCAGAAGAGGATCTATAGCTAGGGGGGAGGAGAGAGGGAGGCCAGGCGCCTCTTTGCAGGGATCCACAACCCTCCCACCCTAGGACATCCTTACCCACCCAGATTAACAGGGAAGGCCAGAGGTCTCAAAGAGAAATGGCTAGCCCTGACACAGAATGTTTCAGAACTTTCCAGAACGTTCAGGAAGCTGTGTGTGTGTGTGGGTGGGTGGGTGGGTGGGTGGGTGTCTGCCTGCATGAAATCCATCCTCTCGCCTTTCTCTTGGTCTCACGAGAGAACCTACGAGAACACAGAGTCCTACCTTTTAGAGCAAGGGCATCCAGGCTTGGAGGCAGGGACCCTGGGTCACCCCCAACCCTGTCCCATCCCTTGCACGCCCCAGTTCCAGCCCTCAGCCTCGCCCTCAAGGGCTTCTGCTTCTCCAAGGCCCCACTGAGGGAAAGAAAGGAAGTGAGTCAACAGGGGCTAACCACGAGCGCACCACAACCGCCCACTGCTGGGGCTAAGGTCAGACCCACACCCAGGCCCCTGCCTGGACGGAGCCCTGGAGGGGCAGCCGCTTTCCACCTGGAGACCCCAGATCTGTCCACCCGCCTGCTCCCCCAGCCAGCCGCACAAGCACACACACGTGCACACATTCCCTCCCAGCACCCTCGGCCATCAGTATGCTCCATCATTTGCATATTCCTGTACATGTCCCATGGTCATTTGCATACTGCGTATATACACGGGCATGCATCCACACACCTGTCCTCTGTCGGTGTCTCGATGTGCTCTGTGTTCACCTGACCTTGAAAATGGAGCTACAAGAGGTTCAGGGTACTGGCAGTGTCTTTACAGCTAAACCTACAATATGAGCCATGTGTTTAATGTAAACTTTCCTTTCTGAAATGTTGCATGTGTCCATCGGAGAGAAACAGCATCCATGCACTGGTTCATTCTCCCCATTGCTTGCAAAAGCCACAGTTGGGCCAGGCTGAAGCCAGGAGCCAGGAACTTCCTTTGGGTCTTCCATGTGGGTCACAGGGGCCCAAGCACTTGAGCCATCACTGCTGCCTTCCCAGGCCATGAGCAGGAAGCTGGATTGGAAGTGGAGCAGCCGGGACTCAAACCAGGCCCTCTGATATGAGTTGCAGGTATCCCAGGCAGCATCCTAGTAGCTGTGCCACATGCTCACCCCTTATTTAAGCCTTTATAGCCCTCACATTAAAAAGGGAAAAGAGGTACACCAAATTAACTGTGATCCTGTTTTTATTTAATGCATCCAATAATCCAAATAATTTGATGCATCCAGTAACGTATTTCGCATGTAGACAGTATTTTAAAATTATTTAGTATGTAGCCGGCGCCGTGGCTCACTAGGCTAATCCTCCACCTTGCGGTGCTGGCACACCGGGTTCCAGTCCCATTCGGGGTGCTGGATTCTGTCCCGGTTGCCCCTCTTCCAGTCCAGCTCTCTGCTATGGCCCGGGAGTGCAGAGGAGGATGGCCCAAGTACTTGGGCCCTGCACCCACATGGGAGACCAGGAGAAGCACCTGGCTTTGGATCAACGCGATGCGCCAGCCGCGGCGCCATTGGAGAGTGAACCAACGGCAAAAGGAAGACCTTTCTCTCTGTCTCTCTCTCTCACTGTCCACTCTGCCTGTCCAAAAAAAAAAGTAACAAAATTATTTAGTATGTAGACAGTATTTTAAAATTACTAACGTAATAGTTTTGATTCTTTTGTGTGTGTGTGTGTGTGCTGTCTTGGAAATCAGTTGTGGATTTCTACCTAAGACACATCTCAGTTCGGACTGGCCACAAGACAAGTGCTCGTGGCTGCTATTGGACAGTGTAAGTCTAGAGTGTTGCACTTTTCTTTCAAAATGAGAAGTAGGGGCTGGCGTTGTGGCAGGTAAGGCTGCTGCCTGTGATGCCAGCATCCCATTAGAACACTGGTTCAAGTCCCGGCTGCTCCATTTCTGATCCAGCTCCCTACTAATGGCCTGGGAAAAGCAGCAGAAAATGGCCCAAGTGCTTGGGCCCCTGCCACCCATGTGGGAGACCCAGATGAAGCTCCTGGCTCCTGGCTTCTGCCTAGCCATTGTGGCCATCTGGGGAGTGTATCAGTAGATGGAAGACTGATCTTGGTCTCTCTCTCTCTCTCTCTCTCTCTCTCTCTCTGTAGCTGACTTTCAAAATAAATGAATAAAAATTTTAAGAAATGAGAAGTGTAAGCATTTGCCTAAAGTCAAGACAACTTGGGAAAGTCGCCAAATCCTGCCTCCCCAAGGAAGATCAATCGAGTGGGGATTCAAGCCAAGCTCTTCCATCAGATCTTAGAAAGAAGTCAGCTGTTGAGTTAGACCTCTGATTGCTGATGTAACAGGAGAAGGACCAACTGGGAGCTGGCTCTGCTGTGATGGACAGGTGGGGGGCGGAGCCACATGTCTTGTAGGGATGGAGCTGGAATGAGGCTCCAACCCTAGAAACACACAGGCAACCGTGTCACCTGGGAAACATCCATGGCGTTGCCTGCCCAGCACCCACCATTCATGGGGTAACTCTCTGTTTTAAGAAAGAAAATGTACCCTAAATCCCACCAACCACAAACCAGTGATTGGCTTGGGGTGAGCATATGAGCCAATCAGAGCCTAAGGTTTGGCACGGTGGCGGGTATCTGAACCAGACTCAGCCAATGAAGCTCTGATCTGAGACTTTCGTTGGATAAACCAGGAAAAAAGGAATTCTCTCTTTACCCCTCGCCACTGGGGCTCCCAGACTCAGCAGATGCGAGCCTGGAGTTGCGACAGGGAAGAAGCTACCTGAGACTGAAGCCAGCATGCAGGAAAGCAGAGATGGAGTCTGGATCCTAGAGACACCTGGATCCAGCCACGCCTGCACCTGTTGCTCTAGCCTTGGGCCTTCCAGTTACACAAACCAGAAACTTCCTTTCATTTTTGCTCAAGCTGGTTTGAAATGGAGATTGCAGCACTTGCAACCAGAAGGATCTTGCCTACCACAGAAGGCTAAACGTTGGCTAATGGGAAAATAAAAATTGCAGAAGGGGGCTTGTCCGAGTTTACCCAGGCGGATAACTACCCACAGTGGCACTCTGGGACAGGAAGATGATGGGTGTGAACTGAGGATTCTCTTGTTTATTCCTTTCAGAGAGAGAGAGAGATTTCCCTCTACTAGTTCACTCCCCAAAAGCCCACCATAGCCAGGGGCCAAAGCCAGGAGCCTTGAATTCCATCTGGATCTCCCACATGGATGCCAGGAACCCAATTACTTGAACCATAACCTGATTCCAGGAAGCTGGAACCAGAAGCAAATCTGGGACTTGAACCCAGGCAGTCTGATATGAGATGCAGGTTCCCAAGTGGCATCTTTTTTAAAAAAAAATTATTTATTTGAAAGGTGGAGCTACAGAGAGAAAGCAAGGAGAAAGAGAGCTTTCATTCCCTGGTTCACTTCCCAAATGGCTGCAATGACCAAGGCTGGGCTAGGCCAAAGCCAGGAGCCAGGACTTTATGTGGGTCTCCCATGTGGGTGGCAGGGACCCAAGTATTTGAGGTAAGTTCTATTGCATTAACAGGGAGCTGGATCGGAAGTGGGGCAGCCAGGACTGAAACTGGTGGGATGCCAGTGTTGCAGGTGGTGGCTTAACCTGGTGTGCCACAACCCTCCCTCTCCCCCTCCACCCCACAAGGGACATCTTAACTGCTGAGCCAAATGCCTCCCCTGGGACTGAAGAAGCCCTTCTTGGGGCCCAGGTATAGAAGCATAAATGGATGAAAGACACTTGGAGACAAAGAGGCCTTCACACCGAGGTCTGGGGACAAGGGAGTCTCCCCCAACGCACACATCAGCGAGGGGAAGGGGCGCACAAGGCACAAGACTCACCCTCTCTGGTCCTGGCCACACTTGGGTTTGTAAAAACAGCTTGATTATTAAAGAAGGGGGTGGGGGAGCATGTTTCCATCTGCCGGTTCAGTTCTCAAATGGCCACAACAGCGGGGGCCAAAGCCAGGAGCAGAAATTCCATCTGGGTCTCCCACATGAGTGGCAGGAGTCCAAGCGCTTGAGTCGTCCACTGCTGCTTTCCCCAGGCACATTAGCAGGAAGCTGGATTGGAAGCAGAGCAGCCGGGACTCAAAACAGCACTCCAACATGGAATGTGGGCATTGCAAGAGGCTGTTTAACCCACTGCTCCAAGACACCCATCCCGTGGCCACACTCCTGGCTCAGTGGTCCCGCCTACCCCTGTGGCCACAGTGGCATCAGGAGGGAGGGGACTCCTGGGTTGAAGTCCGGGTGGGCTCCATGGCCAGGTTTCTGATTCCTGTTCACAGCCACCGGGTCATCATGGGTTGGGGTTGGGTAGGAGACATCCTGAAAACCAGGTCCCCACCCTATCTCCTGTTCATCTGGGTCAATCAAGCAGGGATTTGAGGTGGGATGCTGGAGATTCTGAAACCTGTAGCTGCATCTCTCAAGGCTGGGTACCTGGCTCCTGGGTTGGGATTCCCTGGGACACAGGACTCCGAGTCACCTAGATATGTCCCCTCGGGGACCTGGGGCAGGGGACATTAAACCCCCAGGGTGTCAGGTACTGGTGCAGGCTGGCGTGGGGTCTCAAAGCTGGAAGCACAAGGGTCTGTGTGGGGCGTGTCTGCACCTGGGACTTGTGTCTGCTCTTCCCACATGAGCACCTCGCTGGTTTTCCATGTGTGTGCTGTGATGCTCTCCTGTGTCCCTGTGTGGCTGTCACCCTGTGGTTTCATTCCCAGGTGGCTGTGGTACCTGGGCTGTGCACTGGTGTGTGCACCCGGGGAGCATGTCTAAGCACACCCATGGTTACTTATCAAACATGTGCTGGGCACCTACTGTGTACACATGTGGTTATTCAGCATTTGCTGAGCACCTATTGTGTGCACATGTGGTTATTCAGCATTTGCTGGGCACCTATTGTGTGCACAGGCAGTTATTTATTGGGCATTTACTGAGCACCTACTGTGTGCACATGTGGTTATTCAGCATTTGCTGAGCGCCTGCTGTGTGCCATGCTCTATTGTAAACGCTGGGGATGCAGCGTTCACCAGGCTAGAAGTGCCCTGGGTGCCGCTGGCAGTAATAACTTGAAACCTCAGCTGCACAAGCAAAAACATGACCTTGTGATCCACAACCTCGCAGATTCCTGCCCACCCGTGACTGGGTGTCCCCTGGGCCTCGCAAAGTCCCTCCCTGCAGGTGCAGAGTGAGGGGTGAGGGGGCTCAGGGCTCTGGGCTCAGAGATGGTCCAGGGGCCCACAGTAACCCTAGGGCTGCTGGGAGCCTGGGACCCTGGTGTGGGGGGCCAGTCCTGTCCACTACCCAGACTGCCCGGATGCTGGGTGAAGACTTTCATGGAGGGGCGGGGTAGATGGGAAACAGAATCTGGGAAGCTGGAGACCTGAGGGTGACACAAAGTGGCCTCAGAGGTGACACTGACATCCCCACTTGCATGAGTGGGGGAGGGCTTTGTCACTGGAGGGGGAGGTCCCGCCGCTGGAGGAAGGCGTGGGAGACACCACAGAAGCCAGAAGCGCCCCTCCTCCCTCCGGCATCCATGCGCCTTGCTCTCTTTGGAGACCCGACATGGGTCCCACGCCTTTCTGAAGTAACCGCCAACGTCTTCATCATCACCATCATTCCCGGTTTATTTCCAGCCCGTGCCCCCTCCCCCGGCGCGCTGGGCGCACGCATGGGCTCAGGCGTTAGTCCTGATGCGGCAGCAGCGCGCTCCGGTCCAGTCCATGCCCGCGCACTGGCAGTGGCACGTGGTCTCCGCGCGCACGTCCCACGAGCCGCAGGCGGAGCCACAGGTGCAGCTGGTGACGGAGTAGCCTGTGGGCGGCAGCGGGGTTGCGGAGACCGTCGGAGCTGGGGGGCCGCGGGGCTTGGGAGTGGGGGTCTGGGAGCTCGAGGCGCAGGCCAGAGAAGCCTCCCTGTGCACGGAGCAGGAGCGAGAGGCTGGACAGCTAAGTGCCTTGAGGAAGTGGGGTCCCGTGGGGGTGTGGGGCACAGCCCGGGGCTCTGGGCCAGGATCCCAGGGAAGTGGAGGCTGAGCCCCCACAGAGGTTGGACGTTGGAGGAGGGGGCATTCCTCCTAGATGACAGGTGCACTCACCTCCGGGACAGGTGGCCAGGGCCCCCCTGGAGGTGACAGTGCGGCATTCCAGGTTCAGGCTCCTCGTTCCACTAAGAACTGAGGGGAGGGGGCCGGGGTGCAGTGTGAGACTATGTTCTTCCTCCTCTGGGAGGTTTGCGGACAGGAAGGGGGCAACCAGGCGATCCGGGCCGAGGCGTCATGCCCACCACCTCCCAGGACCCCATGGCTTGCTTGAGGGTTTGGGACTAAGGCGAGGTTTGGGGGTGACTAATGGGGTTGGGTTTGGAACTGTGGTTAAAGGTTGGGTTGAATGGGGGGATGAGGATTGGGAGTGAACCTGTGATCAGAGTGGCTGTGAGGTTGGGATTTGGGGGTGAGGTGGGGTCTGGTCAGTGTCAGGGGTCACAGAGGCCTCTAGAGGATGGAGTTGAGTGTGGGGATCCTCACACAGGGAGCTGGTGCCGTCCTTGATCTTCTCGTTGATGGCATCATCCACCGGACACAGTGACTCACTGGACACCAGCAGCCCCAGTGCAGGGAGGAGGAGGAGGAGGAGGGAGAGAGCCTTCATCATGCAGGCCCTGCAAGAAGGAACCAGGTCACGTGCCTGGGAGTCAGCCCCGTTCCAGCTGGGGGTGCAGGATCTGCAGTGCTGGGTCTCAGGTGGGGGTGGGGAACCACAGGGACAAGGGCCCAAGCTGTCACTTACCTTCCTGCTGCATTCAGTGGTCACGCTGGAGACACGGATTCCTGTGGCCTGTATTTATCTTTGAGGTCTCAGGGTGTGGGGCTTCCTGTCTTAGCTAATAAGTCTCTTGGTTCCTGAACCCCCCTTCCCATGTCCGGACCAAGGGGAAGCCCTGGGGAGGCTGCAGGGGCCCCGGGCAGCGGGGCGGAGGCTCTGCCACCTGCCGCGATCTCGCTCTCAAAGGAGAGGGGGAGATCCTCCCAAATGGAGGGTTCACTCCCTCAAATGGCCACAACAGCTGGCCAAAGCCAGGAGCCAGGAGCTCCACCTGGGTCTCCCGTGTGGGTGGCAGGGGCCCAAGCACTTGAGCAGTCCTCCACTGCTTTCCCAGGCACATTGGCAGGAAGCTGGATCAGAAGTGGAGCAGCTGGGACTCAAACCCATGCTTGGATGCAGGATGCGGGTCGCAGGTGCCTCAGTGGCCGCTTAGCCTGCGCAGCCCGGCATCTGCCTCTGCGAGGGAGTTCAGTATGGTGAAATGCATGTAATGGAAAATCTACGGCTGTAGCCAACTCCGTGACATTAAGTGGGTTTAGTGTTGTGCAAACACCAGTGTATCCGAAACTCGTCCATCTTCCCAGATGCGAACTCTGTCCCCTTTCAGCACTCCCCATTGCCCACCCCCAAACCCCAGCTCTCCCATCCCTCTTTCACTTCCTGTCTGTGGCTCCAACGGCCCTGGGAACCTCCTTTGAGTGGCAGCACACAGCGCTTGTCCTTTGTGATTGGCTGATTTCGCTGAGCATGATGGCAAGGTTTATCTGTGCTGTAGCGTGTTGGAATGCCTCTCCTTTTTGAAGGCTGAGTAATTTTCCATTTTCATAGATATACACATTTTCTTTATCTGTTCACTGATAGACATTTGGATTGTTTCTACCTTTTGGTTGTCGTAGATAATGTGCTGCTGTGAACATAGGTGTACAGTATCTATTTTTTTTTAAAGGTTTGTTTATTTGAAAGAGTTACAGAGAGGCAGAGAGAGAGAGAGAGAGGAGAGAGAGAGAGAGAGAGAGAGAGAGAGAGAGAGAGAATTCCATCCACTGGTTCACGCCCCAATTGGCCGCAATGGCCGGAGCTGTGCCAATCCAAAGCCAGGAGCTTCTTCCAGGTCTCCCATATGGTTGCTGGGGCCCAAAGACTTGGGCCATCTTCTGCTTTCCCAGGCCATAGCAGAGAGCTGGATCAGAAGTAGAACAGCAGGGTCTTGAACTGGTGCCCGTATAGGATGCCAGCACTGCAGGTAGCAGCTTTACCCACTATGCCACAGTGCCAGCCCCTGCAGTATCTCTTCTAAGTTATTTATTTGAGAGAGAACTCTCCATCTGCTGGTTCGCTCCCCAAAAGCCGCCACAACCGAGGCTGGGCTGGAGTCAGAGCCAGAAGCTGGGGATTCCACCCACCCAGGCCTCTCCCACGGGTGGCAGGGACCCAGCCAGGGTCTGCACTAGCATGAGAGCTGGGGTAGAACCAGGTGCTCCCACGTGGGATGCGGGCACCTGAGGCAGCGCCTTAACCACTAGGCTAAATGCCTTCTCCCGAATGTCTATTTTGAGACTTTGGTTTTCTTGGGTACATATCCAGAAGTGTCACTCCTAGTCCTGTGGCAAGCTCTATGCTTAGCTGTTGAGAAACCGCCTAACAGATTTTACATTCTTTTAATTGCTGGAACAACAAAAAAAAATTCAGTGTTCTATAATACATGAAATTTGGATGCCATTCTCCATCAATAAAGTTCACTTACAATATGTACACCCACTTCACTTTTTATTTATGGGAGGCCAGTGCTGTGACATAGTAGGCCAAGCCTCCGCCTGCAGTGCCAGCATCCCATATGAGCACTGGTTCTAGTCCCAGCTGCTCCTCTTCCGATCCAGCTCTCTGCTATGGCCTGGGAAAGCAGTAAAGGATGGTCCAGGTGCTTGGGCCCTGCACCTGCATGGGAGACCCAGAAGAAGCTCCTGGCTCCTGGCTTGGGTTCGGCCCAGCTCCAGCTGTTGTGGCCATTTGGGGAGTGAACCAGTGGATTGAAGACCTCTCTCCCTCTTGGTGTCTCTTCCTCTCTGTCACTCTGCATTACAAACAAGTAAATCTCTTTTTCTTTAAGAAACCACAGAAACAAAGTATTCTGATTTTTAAAAGAATCAAAGAACAGTCCCGCTTATGAAATAAGCCTTCCTCGCACTCCCCACGCCCCCAGGGATGGGGGGTGGGTGGGCATGAGGCAATCCTCCCCTCCCCCAAGTGAGGGAGTATGGATGCGGGGGTGGGGTCATCCGAAATAAGATACCCCCCACCTCACTTCCGGCCCCCAGCAGACAACCAAGCCCAGAGTGACCCGGACCACCCCAGGCAGCTTTACCGACGGGAAAACCGGTGCTAGGTGCGGTGCAGCCACAAGAGGGCGCCTGTCCAGGTAGATTTTACAGTCGGATTTCTCTGGTGTTACAGTGTTACTTTTACCTTTTTTTTTTTTTTTGACAGGCAGAGTGGACAGTGAGAGAGAGAGAGAAAGGTCTTCCTTTTGCCGTTGGTTCACCCTCCAATGGCCGCCGCGGCCGGCACATCGCGCTGATCCGAAGCCAGGAGCCAGGTGCTTCTCCTGGTCTCCCATGTGGGTGCAGGGCCCAAGAACTTGGGCCATCCTCCACTGCACTCCCGGGCCATAGCAGAGAGCTGGCCTGGAAGAGGGGCAACCAGGACAGAATCCGGCGCCCTGACCGGACTAGAACCTGGTGTGCTGGCAGAGGATTAGCCTATTGAGCCACGGCGCTGGCACCTGTTTTTTGTTTTAAAAAATTTTGCTTATTTATTTAAGATTTATTCATTTATTATTTGAAAGGCAGAGTTACTGAGAGGCAGAGGCAGAGAGAGAGAGAGAGAGAGAGAGAGAGAGAGAGAGAGAGAGGTCTTCCATCCACTGCTTCACTCCCGACATGGCCACAATGGCCAGAGCTGTGCTGATCTGAAGCCAGAAACCAGGAGCTTCTTCTGGGTCTCCCACATGGGTGCAGGGGCCCAAACACTTGGGCCATCTTCCACTGCTTTCCCAGGCCACAGCAGGGCGCTGGACCGGAAGTGGAGCAGCTGGGACTCGAACTGGCACTCATATGGGATGTCAGCACTGCAGGCGGCAGCTTTACCCATTATGCCACAGTGCCAGCCCCTAAAAACTTTATTTGAAAGCCAGAAAAACAGACAGAAAGAGAGAGATCTCTCAGTGTGCTGGTCCACTCCCTAAACGCCAGCAACGGTGTGGACTAGGGGCCGAAGCCGGGAGCCAGGAACTGCATCCTGGTCTCCCACTTGAGTGGTAGGGACCCGAGTACTGGAGCCATCAGTGCTGTCTCCCAGAGTGCGCCTCAGTGGGGAGCTGGAGTCAGGAGCGGAGCCTGGAGCAGAACCCAGGCCCTCAGATGTGGGAGGCAGGCGCCCAAGCAAAAGCCCACTCACAGCCCTTCCTTGTAGCCAATGCTTTCCCCGACTCACATTGTGGCGGGACCCCCACTCCTCCCTCCACCCAGGATGCGCTGTCCCCTTCCTGCCTTACCCAGGGTGCCCAAGGTCCAGCATTCAAGGGTCCACGCTGGAGCCCCCTTCCTGGGCTCAAGTCCCCCGGCCACAGCCTTGAGCAAGGTGGCCAACCACCTCTGGCCTCAGCTTCCCCCTCCGTAAAATGGGAGCGTTACCAGTGACCACCTCCCTGGGCCGTGATGAGGCCTCGATTGCACGCCATAAAGGCTTTACCAATGGCACCTTTCCTTGCTGTCTTTCTAGAACTTTCTGAGCCTGCCATGGTGATGGAGACCCTGAGGGGGTCTCAGAAGGGAACTGCAGGCACCCAGGGGGGAGCGGCCCCTGGCTGTGACTTCCTTGTCCTGCCTGACCCAGCCCTGGGGACCCCACCTCTGGGGTTCCAGGAGCAGAGCCTTCGCCCCCTCACCGGGCCATTGCCTCACCTGACTCCTTTTCACAATGTTCCTGACAGCAGTTGGCTAACTTGCTTGGGAGGGTTTTGAGCAACTTTGCAGTAAGGGGTGGGGCGCGCTCCCAGCTTGCTCCACGGCTGGGTCTCCCCTCCTCCGGCCTCTGGTCTTCTTTCTTCACGGTTCGCTCTCTCGACAGCGTTCCCCCCGGCTGACTGAGTCACATCCGTGGCTTCCTTTTCTGCACCCTTGGGAGGCCTCCGCCCTTGCTGCCTGGGTCCCCGCTGACCCATCCCATCGCCACCTCCCCTGGCCCAGCCGGCAGCTCCAGAGAGGTCTTCCATCCTCTGATTCACTCCCCAAATGGCCACATGGCCAGGACTGGGCCAGGCTGGAGCAAGGAGCCAGGAGCTTCCTCTGGGTCTCCCACATGGGTGCAGGGGCCAAGCACTTGGGCCGTCTTCTGCTGCCTTCCTAGTGCGTTAGCAGGAAGCTGGATTGGAAGTGGAGTGGCTGGGATTTGAACCAGCATTCACATAGGATGCAGGCATCTCAGCCAGTGACTTAACGCATTAGGCCACAACGCCTGCCCCACCTCTTGTATTTTTTTTTAATTGAGGGAAGTTCAAGAACTCAAACCTGCACCTCAAATACTTCAGGACTTGGGAGGGCGCCTCAGAAAGTTTGGGGGGAAATGGTCAGTTTAGGGGCAGGCACTGTGGTTCAGCTGGTTAAGCCACTGCTTGGGATGCCAGCATCCCAGATGGGAGCACCGGCTAGCTTCATCAGCAGCTCCGCTTCCCGCCCAGCTCCCTGCTAATGCACCTGGGAGGCGGTGGTGATGGCCCAAGTGCCTGGGCCCTGCCGCCCACATGGGAGACCCAGATGGAGCTCCTGGCTCTGGGCTTCAGCCTGGTCTGGCCCAGGCTGTAGTGGCCACTCTGCCTTTCAAATAAGTCAATCTTTGTTAAAAGGTAAATTAATTTTGGTGCAGAAGAATTTTGAAATTTCTGCACGTTACTTTTAACTTAAAAATTTTTTTTTAAAATTTATTTGAAAGGCAGACAACAGAGAGAATGAGAGAGAGAGAGAGAGAGAGAGAGAGAGAGAGAGAGAGCTGTCATTCATTGGTTCACTCCACAAATGTTGACAACAGCCGGGGCTCGGCCAGGCCAAAGCTCTGTCCGGGTCTCCCATCGGGGAGGCAGGGATCTGAGTCCTTAGCCATCACCTGCTGCCTCCCAGGGCGCGCCTTAGCAGGAAGCTGGAGTTTTGAAATAATTAATGATCTTCAAGCAGTCACCCTGCTGTCCTCCTCTTGGGGGCGCCATTGTGTAGCAGTGGCTACACACAAGCTGCCACCTGGGAAACCAGCTCCCTGCTAATGCACCTGGGAAGGCAGCGGAAATGGCCCAAGTGCTTGGGCCCCTACACCCAGGTGGGAGATGTGGATGGCGCCCCCGGCTCTTGACCTCTTGGCCTCCGTACGGCCCAACTTCAACTGCAGCGGCCATCGGGGGAGTGAGCCAGTGGATGGGAGACCTCTCCCTCTCTCTCTCCCCCTTTCTCCCTCTCCCTTTCTCCCCCTCTCTCTCTCCCTCTCTCTCTCTCCCTTTCTCCTTCTCCCTCTCCCTTTCTTTCTCCCTCTCTCTCTCCCTTTCTCTCTCTCTCTCTCAAATAAAGTGAAAATAAGTTTTGAAACTGCATCTCCAAGGTCGTCCGTATCCAGGACGCATCGCCCCGGGGGTCCGCGCTGACCCACTTTTGCACCTGCTTGTGTCTTTGTGTCCTGGGGTGGGGGGATGTGATGCGTCCTAGCCACAGTGGCTGAGTCAGAGACAGGGCTGCGCTCAGGCCCCCACCGGCCTCACCACCGGTGCTGTTTTCCTGCCTGGATGTCCTGGGAACTCCCTGAATCCTCGCCCTGGTCCACCCCTCCCCAGCTCTGCAGGGGCCTCCATTCCCAGTTCTTGCCTTTGCCACCACTCTGCTCCCCACCTCTCTTCCCTGACCCTTTTCCTTTTTCATTCAACACTCCAAGGTCACCTCCTCCAGGAAGCCTTCCCAGACTGCTCCAGGGAGGGCAGATCAGGGTGTTCTCTGGGATCCCATGCCCCTGCCCCCTACCCCCACCAGGCCTCAGATTAGCTGCCTGCTTGTGCCTTGGTGCCCCAGGGGGAAGCGTCCTCAGTTGTCTCAGGCTGAGATTCCTATCTCATTTTAGCTGGGGGCTAAGTCTTCCCCCCCAAATTCCCAGCCCATCTTCTCAGAACGTGGCTGCGTTTGGAGACAGGGTCTTTAAAGAGAAGCCATCAAGGTCAGTTCTAGGTCTAAGATGGCCTGGGACACACACACAGCCCAAGGCACCTGCGGGCCATGCAGAGAGGCCGCCTGAGAAGCAGCCAGCCCTGCCAGCACCTTGATCTTGGGCTTCAGCCTCCAGACACAAGACCCTCAATGCCAGCCAGGTCACCGCAGCCCCCAGCAGATACACCTGTCAAAGGTGCTGGTGAAGGGCTGGCAGCGGCGCCGTGGCATAGCAGGTGAAAGCTACTGCCTGTGACGCTTGCATCCCATGCGGGCGCCGGTTCGAGTCCCGGCTGCTCCATTTCCAATCCGGCTCCCTGCTGATGGCCTGGGAAAGCCGTGGAGGATGGCCCAAGTGAAATCAAGGCACTGATGAATCCTGCAGCCGGGAGCCCCTGCGAATGCCCTGGGGGCTGGGGAGGGGTCCGCTGTGTGCCCACCCTCGCCCGGAAGCTGATGCTGATTCCGGGAACTAGACACAACTCTGTGTTGAGACACGTGGGGAGACAGGTGGGGAAGTGGGGAGGAGCAAGGCTTATTGGTAATCATTTTATGTATGTATGTGTGTGTGTGAAAGGTAGGGGGAGAGAGCGATCTTCTGTCCATTGGTCCACTCCCCGAATGCCCACAACAGCCAGGACTGCTCCAGGTCAAAGCTGGGACCTGGACACTCAATTTGGGTCTCCTAGGAGGTGGCAGGTGCACTTGCAGGGGGCTGGAACTGGAAGCGGAGGCAGGACTCAAACCTAGGTGCTCGGATAGGGGCTGTGTGTGTGCCAAGCAGCGGCGAGCGTGCTGTGCCAGCTTCCCACTCCAGTAACAATTCCAGTGCCAATGCAGGAACCTCCACGCTTCAGCTTTCCCAAGCCACCCTGGTCGCTCTCTGTCCCCAGGACGGGCAGCGGGGGAACCCAGCAGGGCGGCGGCCAGGGCTGCACAACTGGCAAACCTCAAATGCAAGATTAAAACCAGAGCCCAGGTTCTGGCCTCCACGACGGTTGAGGGTGGTCCTGGGGGCCAGGGAAAGCTTCTGGCAGAACGATAGGGCATGGGGCGGCCTGTGGCACAGGTGTGTGGGGGGAGGGGGGGGGCAGCACAGCTCCCAGGGGCTTTCTGGGAAGAAAGTGAGGTGGGGCCGGCACCGCGGCTCACTAGGCTAATCCTCCACCTAGCAGCGCCGGCACACCGGGTTCTAGTCCCGGTCGGGGCACCGGATTCTGTCCCGGTTGCCCCTCTTCCAGGTCAGCTCTCTGCTGTGGCCCGGGAAGGCAGTGGAGGATGGCCCAAGTGCTTGGGCCCTGCACCCCATGGGAGACCAGGAGAAGCACCTGGCTCCTGCCTTTGGATCAGCGCGGTGCGCTGGCTGCAGCGCGCCAGCCGTGGCAGCCATTGGAGGGTGAACCAACAGCAAAAGGAAGACCTTTCTCTCTGTCTCTCTCACTGTCCACTCTGCCTGTCAAAAAAAAAAAAAAAAAAAAAAGTGAGGTGGGCGCTGTCTGGCAGAGAGCGGGGAAGATTTTATTTTTCTGGACAGGGAGAGAGTCAGGGTCAAGGTCATGGTCATGGCAGGGGCACGTCCTCCAGCTTCTGGTCCAGCATCTTGAGGTCGTCCAGGAAGCGGGTAGGGGTGAGGATGTGGGAGGAGCCTGGCGGGAGCGCGGGGGTTGCAGGTGTGGGGATGCCGCTTCTGCCCCGAGACTCCCCCTGGCCGGAGTCCTGCTGGCAGGGAGGGGGCTGACCCCTGCCCTGGGCAAACAAGGCCCCTGACTGCTGAAGACTCAGGAGTCCAGAGACTGGGGAACATGGGGGTCCAGCCCCCCAGGCGCCCCAGGCCCCGCCACTCACCGATGAGCACCTCCCACTTGCCCTCGGTGGCCCGGGTCACCTCGTAGGCGGCCCTCATCTCTGACATGGCCACGCCACCCACAATGTACACGATCAGCCGGGGCCCGGCCCGAGCCTCCACGCCCGCCTTGTTCTTGTGCCAGTGGCCGAAGCGGGCGCTGTGCGGGGAGGGGGCAGGGGTCAGGCCAGACAAGAGACCCCGCCCACACAGACCTGACCCTGGGCATCCCCGGCGCCCTCACCTGACGGCGGCCTGGGAGCTGGGCGTAGGCGCAGGGTCGGACACGAAGGGCCAGAGCCTGCGGTCCAGCCGGTCCTCCACGGCGTCCTGGGCGGCCGGGGCAGGGGGTGCTTAAGAGAGCAGCTCAGGTGATGGGGCCCAAAGCTGGATTCCCTGCCGCCCCCTCCCCCCCCCCCGGTGTGTGCAGGGGCCAAGATCCCAGGAGACGGGACCCATCATCCGCACCTCCTGCCCCCTGGGAATGTGGTGGCTGAGCCCCCAGGCCCCCACGGTGCACGGGAGGCGGCGGCGGCGGCCAAGGTCACCAAGCCCACATGGGAGGAGGTGCTGGGACTCCACAGGGGCCAGCCCAGCCCCGATGCTGCTGCCTTTGACCCCTCTTCCCCCCACATAAGGAGGGCTTGGAGGGGGACATGGAGGAGGCGGTGGGGGTCAAGAGGAAGCGAGGATCTCCACGAGGGGCCCCCGTGCCACCCTGTTCTTCAGGTGCAGGCTTGGGTGCCCCCACGACAGAGCTGATCGGTGCCAGGGGAATGCCCATAATGAGGGATTTTCCGTTAAGCCCCGGGGGCTTAGCGCCAGGAGCAGCAGGGGCTGAGCCACTGACGGGATTGGGGGCACCCCCCCCCCACCACCGAGGTACCTCCATCACGTCCTTGACAACCGGGGTCCAGCGGGACAGCTGATAGGTGGGCTCCAGGCGCTCCCTGCGCTCCAGCCGGCCTGAAGGCCCTGAGCCCTGCAGGGGGCGGGGCGGGCCAGGAAGGGTGGCAGGGTGTGGGGTGGTGGGAGGAGGCGGGGCCATGAGGGCGGGGCTCTTGTCTGGCAGCGGGAGGGGGGAGTGGTGTGGAGACAGAGACAGAAATGGAACAGAGAGAGAGGAGAGGAGTGGAGAGGAGAGGAGAGGAGAGGAGAGGAGAGGGGAGGGGAGGGGAGGAGAGGAGAGGAGAGGAGAGGAGAGAGATGAGTACGGGAAACACAGAGAGAGGAAGCAGGGACAGGGATGGCAGGGAAGAGAGAATGAAGTGGGGCAGAGAGAAAGGAGGCAGACAGACGCCGGACACAGCACACGAGAGGGCCTTGGACCCCTGGAGGAGCAGGATCGGGGAGGTAGGGTGCAGAGGGCCAGAGAGAGAGACAGCAGAGGCTAATCCTGAAGCTGAGCCCAGGAAGCTGTTTGGGGTGCTCGTGGGGGCTGGGGAGTTTGCCCAGGCCTCTGGGGGCTCCCAGGTCGACTGTGGCCCCCGGAGCCAGGCCTCGGGCTCCACACCGCACAGCGGTGCCCGGCCCACCCTCTGCCCACTGTGTGGCGTACCCCGGGGTTGGTGACGGTGCCCCCCAGCTGCTCCAGGTTGCGGATGAGGCTGCTGTGGGCCTGCACGTTGGCGTGCTGGATCAGCTTGGCCAGATTCTCTTCGCTCACCCCTGCAGGAGAGAATAAGGGTCCCAGGGCTCTGCTGGGTGCCTGTCCTTGTTCCAGGATGTCCCAGGGGCTAGTGCGACCTGCTCTTGGGGGAATTCTGTGTGGGGGTCTCCAAGGGGCAGGCACTAGCTGAGGAGCCCCAGGAGAAGGCACAGATGGGGGGTCAGCCCCAGGACCCCACCGTTCCGCAGCAGGATGTAGAGCAGCAGGACCCGGATCTTGTCGTAGGCCGGCACCGCGGTGTCCAGCAGCACGGGCACGATCAATTTCATGGTGTCCTTGATCTTCTCCCCCTCGGCGTCAGAGCCCATGGCCAGGTCCTGCGGGACACAGGGACACAGGGGGTCAGCTGAGTGGGGACAGAGGACGGGGAGGCATCCCAACAGAGCAAGTTCCTCCCACAGTGCCAGGACAGTCCCCCCATAGGTGCCACCCTCCACCAGGCCCGCCCACCTCTCCAAGGCCACGCCTCCACCCCACAGTGCTCAGAAGCCCCACCCCCTCTCCAACGCCACGCCTCTCAACCAGGCCTCCCTTCTCTGACACCCCACCCATCTTCCCACCTTTCTTCAAGGGCCCTCCTGTCCCTGGGAGCCCCGCCCCCACAGGCTCCGCCCCTGCGGCCGCACCTGTGCTAGGCCCCGCCCTCACCTGCTCCACACTGCACAGCTTCTCCACGGAGCCCTTGAAGCGCTTCAGGCAGTCGTCGGCCAAGTGCAGGTGCGTGGAATACTGCAGGGTGGGGTGCCGAGTCCAGGCACACAGTCGGGCAGAGCGTGGGGCCAAGGTGCCCGCGCCCACCCCGCCCTACCCTCCACCTGGGCCCACCTTGTTCAGCTCCTTCTGGTACTGCGGCATCTTTTTCAGGATGTGGGACAGGTCTTTGATGTTGGCCTGCGGTGGGGCGGGAGCGAGCAGGAGGCGGGTGTGAGCCCGGGCTGAGGCCCACCCCCTCGCTGGGGAGGGGCTTTCCTCCAGCGCCCAGCCCTGGGGACCCCAGGCGCCCCTACCTTGTCGGTGGTCATCCTCTTGCTCTCACAGAACGTCTTCAGGAGCTCCGTGACCTTCCTGGCCGTGGGGGTACAAGGGAGGGTGCGGGGGCAACGTGAGGCTGGGGGCTGGTGCCCCTGCACAGGGTTGTGGTGGGTCCCTGGGGTGAGGGGCGAGGCTGGAGGGCGTGGCTAGCACAGGGACCTTCCCGGGGTGGGGACTGAACGGCCGGCGCGGGCACGCACTTGGACACATCGGCAATGTGCATGTGGCGGAGCTCCACCCACAGGTCATCATCCTCGTCCAGTAGCACCGCCTTCTCCCTGGCCTCGCTCAGCCCCGTGGTCTCGTACCTGGGGAGGAGGCGGGAGGGGTCCCAGGGTCTGCGCGGAGGAGCAGGGACCCCGGCCGGCAGCAGGGGAGGGCGGCGGGGCTCTGGGTGCACCCACCTGTACGTGTCTTGCTGGATGTCCAGCAGGTCGTAGGCCATGGCCTGGAAGGTGAGCTCATGCAGCAGCGGGGACACGGGGTCTGCGGCCCGGTCTATGATCAGCAGCTGTGAGCGGGTTTTCTCGGGGCCCTGGGAGCAGGCAGCAGTGAGGACGCTGACTGTGCCCCACCCCCGGCCCAACCTCACCCTCTGGCCCCAGCACTGCCCTCACCTCGCCCAGGCTGGGAGTGTCTGCCTTGAAGGCGTTCAGCTTAGCCAGCACGGCATGGGCCAGCTGCGCGGTGTCCTCCGGGCCCCTAGGGTGAGCGGTCAGAGACACGAGGGGTGTCAGGGGCCAGGGTGGGGTCAGTGGACAGCTTCAGGGGGCAGCACGGGGAGGGGGCTGGGCTGGGCCCCCACTTGCGGTAGCGGATGGCCGGGTACTCCTGCAGCGTGGCGCAGAGCGTGGCGATCTGCTGGGCCAGTGCTTCCAGCTGCCGTGTCCGCTCCGCTGCCCGGAAGGGGCAGTAGAGGTTGTAGGTGCTGTGGGGGGCGTCCAGGGAGAACACCTGGGGGACACAAGCGCCATGGGCACCGCTGCAGGTGCACACCCGCCCAGCTCCCAGCTCCCACCACCTGCATGCAGTCTGGGGGCTTCGCTGGGCTCTGGAGTCTGCTGCAGGGTCTCAGGGCAGCCCCCAGCCAATATCTGCAAGGGTGGGTGGAGAAATCCCCAGCCTGCTCCCCTGTGGGTGGGACAACCTTGAGGTGCCTTCCATGTTGCCCCTGCCCGTCCCCCTCCCCCCAGCCACCCAATGGGGACAGAACTCCAGTTGTCTACTAGGTCCCCCCCCCCCCCCGATGTGGGCTCCTTCCCTTCCTGCCTCAGCATGGGTGACCATCTCCTTGTGCTCAAATCCGTGATTCGGGAGCCTGGGACACTCGGTCACCAACCCCACCCCTACGGGGGACCGGCTTGGGCTGTACCTGGGCCTCGTAGGGGAGAAAGGCCAGGTGGATCTCTTTCAACGTCTTCACCACCTTTGCCAGGCGAGAGCGGCCCAGCTCACTGAACAGGGGCTCGGGGCAGGCTGGGGTGGGCAAGCAGGGAGGGGGCGTCAGACTAGAGCAGCCCGCTGTACCCTCTCTTCCCAGGCCCCCGCGCCCCCGTCTCTCCCCACTCACTGTCGGTGAAGAAGATGTGTGCTGCTTTGTAAGTGAAGGTTGGGGTCCCCCGGAAGTCTGCGATCAAGGCCTGAACCGACTGCAGAATGGAGACCACGCTTCAGGCCTGGCCCTGAGACATGTCTCTCTGCCAGGGCCTCCCAGCTACTACTCATTCATGCACAGGGGCACACACACACTCACACAGATGTGTGCACACGCACGCCAGTGCATGCACCCAACACAGGCAACCTGCATGCCAACACATGCAATCTGCAAACCAGTGCGTGCGCCCTACGTGCCAATGCATGCACACACACGTGCACTCCTACATGCACACGCTCCCTCGTGTGGTACGGGCACCTTCTCCGTGGGGCTCAACAAATAAATGGCCTCCAGGCTGGGGATGGGTTCTCTCCGCTTGCTGATGTCCTCAACAACTAGGAGAGACAGGAAGGGACACATGGGCGGCATGGGGCAGGGGTGCGTAGGGAGTCTCAGGCTTGGGGATCTGATACTTAGAGGGGCTGTGCTCCCTGAGGTTCCCGAATAGGAGGTATAACCTAGGGGTCATCTAGCTGAGAGCTACGTGGGCAGGGGTCTGCACAGCCATATCCTGGGTGGCACTCCAGGGGGTCTCATTCAGAGTCCACCCACAGGGGCTGCACAGCCAGGGGCCCCCACACTCGCTCACAAGCTCCAGCTGTCCGTGCAGGCAGAGCCGCGTACGTGGTACGTGGGCTTTCTGGACAACTGGAGTGGATCCTGGGCTCACTCAAGGGCTGCACCCCCGGGGGCTCCCACATTCAGGGTCCACTCACTGGTGATGCCCTCAGCCAGGATGTCTGACATTTTGCAACAGGAAGACAAGATGCGCATGCTTGGGTGGTCCATGATGAGCACCTGCCCGGAGGTGGACGGGTGGACAGACAGGCAGGAGGGAGGCAGAGGGCAGAACCAACGGTCTCAAGGGCTGGCTGGGCCCAAATCCAGGGCCCGCCCACCCGATTCCCCTCCTCTCCCCCAGCCCTTTCCAAACAACGGCCTCCCCAGGGGATTCACAGGGGTCCCACATTCAGGGTCCTTCGTAAGGGACCAGACAAGGGGCTGCCTCTGAGTACCCAGGGGGCGTGCCCAGGCCCCTCACCCCTACCTTCCACTCCCCATCCTTCTTCACGCTCCGAATGACACCACTCAGAATCTCTGCAGAGAAGAGAGGGGGAGAACTCCTGGTCTCTTGGTCTCACCACGTCCTTGGCTTCGGAACTGGCTTAACTCTGTCAGCCCTCCCCTCAACCCTGGGAGGTGGCTCCTGGCACCACCACCCCCCATTCATAAAGAAAACTGAAGTTCTGTGAGGACGGGTAACACCCACACACCCTGGGCGCCTGCCTGCTGCTAGGGTGCTTAGAGGCGGAAGTGTCCGCTCCATGGATGCGTCTGAGATGCAGGGCTAAGTGCAAAGCGTGCCCCCTCCCCCCGCTACCTCCCCAGTCCTGCCACACCCACAGCACCTTCATCAGGACCCCTCCCTGTTCCCAGCTCTGCCCCCCCCCCCCCGCTCCGGCCTTAGTTTCCTCCTCTGTAAAATGGAATCCCTGGTTTTCCCCATCTCCCCATTAAACTGCAGTGCTGGGGGTTCCAGTCACAGTCCACCCCGCCTGGAGTTTGCAGAAGGAATACGGTGGCCCCGCCCTGGCCAGAGTCATGCCCACTGTTATCAGTGCAGGCTGGGCGGAAGGAACCGCGGAGGCCGGAACTACCCGAGGTGGGGGAGGAGGCGACCTCCACCCTTTCCAACAACCCCGGGGAGCCTGGGTCCTCAGGCTGCAAGGGTCCTGTAGGGGAGGAGGTCCCCAGCCTCACCCCCGAGGACCTGGACACGCCCCCCTAAGCGCTCACAGCACCTGGGGTCGTCCGCAGGCGCCCCCAAGAGTCCAGCCTCCAAATTCGCCCGGCTCAGAGCCCAAGGAGATCTAGGAGGGGTCCAGCTGTACGCTCCTCCGGCTGGCACCCCAGAACGGCCCCGACCCACACCACACCCTACACCTGTATCCCCTTGCTAACTTTGCTCGGGCCCCAGAGACCCGGGGTGTCCAGCCGGGACCAAGTCCCCCTCCGCCCACTCGAGGGTCAGGTGCTCGGCTGCCCAGTCCAAGCCCCCAGCCCCTCGCCGCCGGGGTCCTGGGGTCTCGGGGTCCCCAGGTCCGTGAGCCTCCGGATCTCCCCTCCCCCAAGGGACCCCCAGATCGCCGCCGGGGGAGGCACTCACTTTCCCCCACCACCGCCTTCAGCCCTGAGGGCGCCATCTTCCCCCCAGGAGCTCAGCGGCCGCTTCCGGGTCTGTCCCAAGGTGGGGGCGTGGCCCTTGCGTCATCCACGTGGGCCCCGCCCCGCGCGGGTTACAGCCACGCCCCGCAGCACCTGGCCCCGCCCCGCTCCGGTGCGCTCAGCGGGCGAGGACGCGGAGTCCCGCGGAGGGTGGCGAGGTTAGCGCATTCACGCAGCCGCGTGCCGAGTCGCCGCGGACACACAGTAATCCCCGCATGCTCCTCCCCTGTCGCAGGGTTCTCTGTGCCCCCCTTGAGGCCTGGGACCACACATCACAGTGCCTGCTTTAGTCCTGGCTGCAGCGCCTGGCTCCAGCTCCCTGCGAATGCAGACGGTTCCTGGAACGCAGCCCGGAGGATGGCTCAGCGCTCCTGCCTCCCACGTGAGAGGCTCCTGACTTTGGCCTGGCCAAAGCTAGGACCTTAATCCGGGTCTGCCACGTGGGTGGCAGGAGCCAAAGCACTTGGGCCATCGTCCACTGCTTTTCCCAGGCTCTTAGCAGAGAGCTGGTTTGGAAGTGGAGCAGTACGGACACGAACCGACGCCCACATGGGATGCTGACATCACAGGTGGGGCAGCTTTGCCCGCTACACACCACAACTCTGGTCCCTCTCTCTCGTGTGTGTGTGTGTCATTCGCAAACACAAGTATACTTAAAAAAGCAACATGGAAAATGTCATTAAAAGATATATTTCTCTTAGTGCCAAAAAAAGCTGGAAATCCATGCACACAAGGGATCTTCATAAGATTCATGGGAAATGTATATTACGGAAAAACGATGCATGGATTTTTTTTTTAAATTTTTGCACCAAAATAATCTTGTCTTTAATCCCATTTTTCTACAGACTTTCTATAGTACCTTCATAAGTGGTCATGGGATAGAAAGTACCACGTGCTGGAGTGGTTTTTAGTCTTACCCCTGAATGGCATCAAGAAGCACCCCTGGGCTATGCAGGTAGGTAGGTGTGTGTGTGTGGGGGGGGTGAGCCTGGAGGGGCAGTGAGGAGGCTGTGCAGGGAGGGGAAGGTGGGTTATGGGGCAGAAAGGGAACATGGGAGCAGCAAGAGCCAGACTTTTAAAAAATTGTTATTATTTGAAAGAGTAACAGAGAGAGAGATTCTGAAAGAGACAGTGAGAGAATCTTCCATCCCCAGGTTCACTCCCCAGATGGCCACAACAGCCAGGATTGAGTCAGGCAAAGCCGGGAGTCAGGAGCTTCCTCTGGGTCTCCCACATGGGCACAGGGGCCCGAGTACTTGGACCGTCCCCCGCTGCTTTCCCCAGCCATTAGTAGGAAGCTGGATCCGAAGTGGAGTGGCCGGACATGGACCAGTGCCCGTATGGACAAGGTTGCTCCAACCTGTCCCAGTATAGCTGAGATGGAGGCATTTCTCAGGACACGGGACTTGCAGTGCTAAAAACTGACACTCACAGGAGAACCAGGATGGTTGGCCGCTCTAGGCAGGAGTCTCGGCTCTTCCTCCCTCTTAGCTTCCCTCCTTAACAGCAATCTTCAGATCTAATTCACCCACCAGAACTGTGCAAGCCGATGGCTCTGAGTGTATTTACTGTTGTCCACCCATAACCACAGCACTAGGGGGCCACAGGAAACCCCTCCAGATCCTGGTGAGGGCAGATCACAGGGGCAAAGTGTGGAGCTGGGACCACCCCAGCTTCTCCACCTGACCCCCAGGGGCTGCCTACAGGGCCTGCCACCGCCTTCACCACACACCGACTATACTGGGGGTGCCCAGGGCCTTCCATAGTTATGGGGGGCAGGGGAAGAATACTATATCCAAGCCCTAATCCCCAGTGGCTCAGAACGTGGCCTTGTTTGGAAACAGGGCTGGCACAGATGCAGTTATTTAGTATGAGGTCATCCGAGAGTAGGGCGAGCACCTAATCCAATATGACTGCTGTCCACGTAGGATGAGGACGAGGACACACGGGGAGAAGGCCAGATGACCACGCTGGCGGAGGCGGAAGTGCCGCAGGCACTTCAAGGAGCGCCAGCTGCCACGGGAGCTGGGGAAGGCCATCCTGCAGTCCACGGGTTTCCAAGGGAGCGTGCCTTGGCCTCAGACTTCTGGCCTTTGGAGCCGAGACAGGAAATCTGTGTGGCTTTGGGCCACCCGGTTTGTGGTCCCAGGATCCCTTCAGATGCCAAAATCTGCAGACCTAGATCCCTTCTAGAGAAGAGTGCCGTATTTGCACAGGGCCCGCAGACATTATCCGGGGGACTTCGATTCATCCCCAGGTGACTTGCGATACCTAACCCAGTGCCATGCCAGGTGCAGAGCTGCTACGCGGCATCGTGTAGGGCACAGTGACAAGAAGAAAAGTCTGCATGCACTTGGTCCAGTTGCCATTTCGATCTTGGTTATTTTCCACCCGTAGCTGGGGGGATCCGTAGATGCCCTCTCTGTGGATAAGCAGAGCTGAGTGCACTTGGTCCCGGCAGCCCCAGATGAGTCCATCCACCGAGGCCAGGACATCACACTGGCACCAACAACTTGGGACCTGGGGTAGGCATTGTGGGGCAGTGGGTTAAGCTGCCACTTGGGATACTTGCATCCTGTACCAGAGTGTCAGCTAGAGACCTGGTTGCTTTGCTTTCCAATCCAGGTCCCTGGTTTTTTTTTTTTTTTTTTTTTTTTTTAATTTACGGGGCTAGCGCTGTAGCATAGAAGTCCCCACTTGCAGCGCCGGCATTCCATATGCACGCTGGTTCAAGACCCAGCTGCTCTACTTCTGATATAGTTCCCTGCTAATGCACCCCAGATAGCAACAGAGGATGGCCCAAGTGCTTGGGCCCCTGCACCCACGTGGGAGACCCAGATGAAGCACCTGACTTCTGGCTTGGACCTGGCCCAGCCTCAGCCATTTTGGCCATTTGAGGAGCAAACCAGCGGATGGGAGATTCTGTCTCTCTCTCTGTGTAACTCTGCCTTTCAAATAAATCTTAAAAAAAAAAAAAAAAAAAAAGCCAGGAGCTTCATCTGGGTCTTCCTCGCAGGCACAGGGGCCCAAGCTTTTGGGCCATCCTCTGCTGCTTTCCCTGGCTCATAGCAGGGAGCTGGATCGGAGGTGGAGCAGCCAGGACTCAAACTGGAGCTAACCTGCTACACCACAGCACCAGCCCCCCAGGTTCCTACTGAGGAGCACTTGGGAGGCAGCAGATCACGGTTCAGGTACTTGGTCCTTGCTGCCCATGTGGGAGACCTGGATGGAGTCCCTGGCTCTGTCTTTAGCCTGGCCCAGCCCTAGCTGTTGCAGGGAATGAATCAACAGATGGAAGATAACTCTCTGCCTTTCAAGTAAATAAATAAAAAAAAAATCTTGGCACCTGGTGTGGCCTAGGGTGCAACGTTAAGACCCCACTTGGATGCTCACATCCTGTATCAGAGTGCCCGGGTTCAAGTCCCAGCTCCACTCCTGATTCCAGCGTCCTGTTAATGTGCACAACGGGAGGCAGCAGATGATGGCTCAAATATTTGGAGTCCCTGCCACCTGCACGAGAGACCCAGATGGAGTTCCAAGCTCCTGGCTTCAGGCTGGCCCAGTCCCAGCTGTTGTGGGCACTTGGGGGAATGAACAGGCAGTTGGGAGATCTCTCTCACACCCTTTCACATAAAAATCATTTTTTTAAAAAAGAACTTGGGAGCTGGATGGGAGCAGGTGCAGTGATAACACCGCCTGTTTTTCCTGGAAAGAAACTGCCACTGGTTTGGAGAAAGGCATCTTGGGGACGGGCACCCCTCCTAGGGCTCTGAGGGGAAGCTGCAGCTGGGGTAGACTTGCGCCCCTCGACTCCTGGAGCCAGTGATGAATCAGAGGAGACGGCTCAGCTTGCCATGTGGGTAGCTGGGTGACAGCAAATCCCAGACGTCGTTGTTCTGGAAGCTGGAGTCGGCACCCAGACCCCAGGGTCAGTGAGTAGAGGGGAGGGTGGCCAGGAGACCTATGGGAATCACCGCCTGGGAGACGGCACCATGGGAGCCAGGCTGGCCGGTGGTTCCTGAGGGTCAGGAGGGTGGGGAGGCTTTGGCTTCGTCTTTCCCCACCCCTGGCCAGGAACAAGGCGACAGGTGCGGTGGGGGAGCTGGCTGGCTGGAGCGGGGACATCCCCATGGTTCCCACGGGCGGCCTGTGTTCCCCAGCTGTGGGGATACCCCACCTGGGAGTCCGCGGAGTCCAGGTGGCCCTGCCTCCTACCCCCCGCGCGAGATCCAGCATTGTCCGGGGCGGACAATTATCTGGATCATCTTTATGGGGCTTAAGCTTGGGTGGGAGCAGATGGGACATGAGCCGGGGATTTGGGGCTGGAGGGGGCGCCCGCCCACCCTCATGCCACGGTCATTTAAAAGGCTCTGTCTGGTGTGGGGCGCGGGCAGAGGCCAGTGGAAAAGGTGGACAGAGTCCAGGGGAGGGGACAGGTACGGTGATGGAGCAGGACGAGAAGGCAGAGGAGGGAGGGTCAGCCCCCCTCACCAAGGTAAGGGGGCCCCACCCCCACCCCTCAAGGTCTCAGAGCCTATGATTGACAGGACTAATTAATTTGTAGGACATCTAATTAGAGAGACAGTCCTCCTGGGACCTCTGACCCAGTTGCTGCCATGGGAAGGTGCTGGTGGACATGAGGGTCTAAGGGCCTGACCATGGCCCCGTGACAGAGGGCAGGGCTCCTCTGCTGACCCCAGGAGTGGGGCGGGGGAGGGTGCTGGCACTTCGGGGCAGCCCCTGGGTACAGTTCCCCAGATTCCCGTATCAGCCTGCAGGCTGTCCCCCAGTCAGGCCCCAATCTAGGACAGGGGGCCACCAGCCCTGGCGGCCTGTCCCTTGGGGTTGTTGGCACCACGTGAAGTGGCTGCCGGCTGGGGCCCCCGGGGCGGGGCCTGCGCAGGAGGCTCCTGTCTCATTTGGAGCAGCTCCGCCGAGCAGCAGACCGGCAGGGACCATGGTGAGCGCTGAGGGAGAGGGGAGTGGGCCCTGTGCATGGGCTCCGGGCTGAGGGGCCAACTGGACTGAGCGTGTGTGTGTGTCCCCAGGCGGGCTCCCCGGACCAGGAGGGCTTCTTCAACCTGCTGAGCCACGTGCAGGGCGACCGCATGGAGGAGCAGCGCTGCTCGCTGCAGGCCGGGCCCAGCCAGGCCCCCGAGAGCCGTGAGTGTGGGCCTGGGGTGCAGTGTGGGGGTGCAGACGGGGGCGCGGTGGTGGGCTGTGTGTTCTAGAGTCGGCATGTGTGTCCACCCCCATGCAGCCCTGCTGCCCGCAGAGGGCAGCCCCACACCCGAGATGGACAGTCTCATGGACATGCTGGCCAGCACCCAGGGCCGCCGCATGGATGACCAGCGTGTGACGATCAGTGCCCTGCCTGGCTTCCAGCCCGTGGGCCCTAAGGTGGGTGATGTCCTGGTGGTGTCCCTCACCTGCCCAGCTAAGGTTCAGACAGGGTCAGGACGGGGGCCCAGGTCATGCCCGAGTCTGAGGGTTTTTGGAGAGGCTGGGGGGGGGAGGAGGACACGGGATGCACTTGGGACGCACTTGAGTGTTGCAGGTACCCACTCATGCACAGCTTGGGTTCTGAACAGAATCCTGGAGACAGCCCCAGCATCCAAATACCACCCTCAATGGCGGGCAATAGAAAAGCGCTCACAGGGGCAGAAGGGTGGTCGCGCACCGGGAGGTGGGTTCCTGCCCACACCCTTTCTCCCATGTTTGTGCGCCCGCTGCATTGCCCTTGGCTCTGACCTCCCCCTACACCGCCTTCCCCCTCTTCATCCACAGGACGGCGTGCAGAAACGAGCTGGGACCCTCAGTCCCCAACCCCTGCTCACCCCTCAGGACCCGAGTGCTCTCAGCTTCCGCAGGAACAGCAGCCCCCAGCCCCAGACACAAGCCCCCTGAGCTGTCCTGGCACCCCCGGCCCCCGAGAGAAGGCAATAAAACACTTGTGCGAGCAGCACGCGGAACTGAGTTTGTGTTATTCTGTGGGGTGGAGGGGCGGCCTCAGGAGCCCTGCCGGGCCGCGCGAAGCAGCTTCTCCTCCCGCTGCTTCCGGATCCTCTCTTTGAATTCTTCGAGCTCTTGGCGCTGGGGGAGGGGAAGCAGGTGGGCACGCGGCTCGGGACCTGGGCCCCTCTCCCACCATCTTCTCCCCTACTTCCTCAGGCCACGGCTTCCATGTCCAGTGGGGACCGCCCCACCCCCACCATCACAGCCAGGGGCACCTGGGGGGAGGGGGAGTAGCTTGCTTACCTGGCCCTCCTTTTCCGGTGGCCACAGCTCTCTCTGTGGGGACAAAGTCACAGACAAGGGCGCGGGCCAGGAGCTTCCCCAGCCCCGCGCCCAGGGCAGTGCTGAACCAAGAGAGGCAGACATGGGTCCCCCGGTAGGTTCCTGTCCCATCCCCTCCCCCCACCCCGGGGCATTCTGACCCGTGAGCACTCCTCCGGGTGCCCACCTTGCGCTGCACGACATAGTCCTCGAACCAGTTGGCCTGATTGGAAATCCAGAACATTGCCACAGGGAACGTGAGGTACAGCGTCATCTGCAGAGTTGGGGGTGGGCGGGTGAGTAGAAGCTGGGATGGCTACTACCACCCCCGGTAACACGCAGCGTGGCTGAGAACGGACGGCCCACCCCCCTGCCCAGCCCAGGTGCTCCAAAATCGCCACCAAGGGTGCAGAAGCCTCCCACCTTAAAAGCTCACCCCACATCACCCCAGAGTCCTTATCCCTGACCACCCTCTCCAGGCTGCGAGTCGAAGACACACATGTGCAACGCACAGGCACACACGCAACTGCTCCTAGCGCCGCAGCTGCTCCTATGACAGTCAAAGGTACCCCCTCGAAACCTCATCACCCACCCCCCTCATTCAGATACCTGGAGCACCTGAAACCCCCGGAGGCCTCTCCGCACGTTTCCTGCCCTAAGACTACTAGGGTCACCCAATCAGAGCCACAACCACGCCCACCATGAGCCCAGGAGTCCCCTCAGGATCTGAAACTTTTCCTTCTTACAGCCCCGTCCTGGGCTCACCAATCCCTACGAGATCAAGGCTCCCAAAGCCCCCAACCCGGGCGCCCCACTCCGAGCCCCTCAACCTAGCCGCCCCCTCCTCTGGATTTCCAAACGTAAAGGCCCTTTCCAGTCTCGAGAGCTTTCTTCCCAGGGCACTTCCTCTCCGTAGTTCCCCCGATGCAGCCTCCCAACCCACACCTGTGCTCACTGACCCGAAACACTTCCAGCTTCACCCCCATCTCCGTTTCTCCAGGTCTATAAAGCCACTTCCGCCCACAGCGGACTCTCCAGCAAGACAGCAGTTCACTGGTGTTTCGCGAAATACACTGCTGATGTGATTGGTCAATGAGCTCCAGGATGTCGTAATCTTCAGGCGCCTCTACTCGACTTCCGGTCACTGGCGGCGCCTACACGGAAGTCAACACCGAGGGCCGCGCTGTCAAGAAGCGTTCAGCCAATAGAAAATGGGTCTGGCTCGAGGGGCGGGACTTTTCATAGGAGACGTCATAAGTGCGCGACTCTCGCTTCTACCTGGACAGCTAGGAAAATGGTGGTGATGGCGCGCATCTCACGGCCCGAGCGGCCGGATCTTGTCTTTGTGAGTCCGCGTTGGGGTAGGGGTGGCCCCTGTAGGGATATATGCACCTGAATGTCTTGAGGTATGGGAGCATGGCCTTCCGGGGGACTTAGGCCAAAACTGGGAACGCAAAGGCTAGGGGACCCTAACGGGCCAGAGGCCGGCTAGTGATGTCTGTCTTGGACTGGCCAGGAGTAGAGCTCCGGGGTCGAGCCCGGATCCCGGTGGCCTGCATAAAGAACTGCTGTGGAGGTTAAGGGCCTGGCGTCTCGGGTTGAAGGCTGAAATGGCGGCGCACGGGAAACGGGAGGAGGATTCGCCCAAGTGGGCCTTGAAAATTAGAGTTGGTGACCAGGCCAGGGCTCTGATTTCTGGGGTAACGGTTTGTTGCCCGAGCTAGGGGAACCCTGCGGTGTGGAGCTTATCGGGCGGAAGTCTTGATGTCCGAGTAGAGGCCTGGCATCACCCCGAGATTCTTGGCGTCCAGGGGTTAGGGGCTCCGTGTCTGGCCCATACCTTCTGAAATAAAGACCTAGCTTCCAGGTTCTGGGGCAGAGCTGAGCCAGACACTGGCTGTGGGCCAATGACTTAGTAGCTGCACCTGACAGTTCCTGTGGCCGAGGTGGAGATGGCGTCAGGTGCGAGAGTCTAAGCACCTGGCGTTTGGGGAGAGGCATGCAGTGAGGAGATACTGTCCTGTGCTGCTCACAAGTCCGACGTGTAGACCAGGGCCCTGGTGTCTTGGTGACCTGGGACAGAGGGTGGGTGGCGGGATTTGGAGGACTCGAGTCCTGGTGACAGCGTTATGTCTGGAAGCCTGGCGGTCTGAGGAGTCTGGGTGTGTGATGACCTGGCTCGGACGGTGGGCTGGGGGGGCCTAAGGGGTGGCGCTGCTTCCCGGCTCTGAGGGCAGATCTCCCTTCCTCCCGGCCCCTACAGGAGGAAGAGGACCTCCCCTACGAGGAGGAGATCATGCGGAACCAGTTCTCCGTCAAATGCTGGCTGCGCTACATCGAGTTCAAACAGGGCGCCCCGAAGCCCAGGCTGAACCAGCTGTACGAGCGGGCGCTCAAGCTGCTGCCCTGCAGGTGGGGCCCCGCCCCCCTCCCCCTCCTCCTCCCCCTCCCATGCCCCCTTCCCCTCCCCTGCCCCCGCTCCCGCCCCTCCCGGTCCAGTTACGACAGAACTGGCAGGTGGCTCCCAGGCAGCCGCTCTGCTCGTACCCTGATGCCTCAGTCCGTGCCCCCTGTATTGCAGAGACAGGTCACCCCTCCCTTGTGCCCTGGGGCAGGGCGAGGGGTTGTTGACGCCGACCCATCAGCGTCTGGCCCCTCGTTCCCCAGCTACAAGCTCTGGTACCGCTACCTGAAGGCGCGGCGGGCGCAGGTGAAGCATCGCTGTGTGACCGACCCCGCCTACGAAGACGTCAACAACTGCCACGAGCGGGCCTTTGTGTTCATGCACAAGGTGGGCTCGGCGTGGCTGGGCGGGGGTGGGAGCTCCGTGGCCTCTGTGCCCCGTGGTCGGGCTGGACTCTGCCCTGGAGCTGGGGCCTCTAGGTCCTGCACTTGTGTCGAGGCCCCAGAGGCAGCTTGGCCACGGGACACTGGTGTCTGTCACGGCTCACAGCTGGCTGCCTCCGCCCACGCGTGCAGATGCCCCGTCTGTGGCTGGATTACTGCCAGTTCCTGATGGACCAGGGCCGCGTCACACACACCCGCCGCACCTTCGACCGCGCCCTCCGGGCCCTGCCCATCACACAGCACTCTCGGATCTGGCCCTTGTACCTGCGCTTCCTGCGCTCACACCCCCTGCCGGAGACCGCTGTGCGAGGCTACCGGCGCTTCCTCAAGGTGAGTGCATCAGGTGGGCCAGTGCCCTGTGTGGGATGGGAGGAGAGGGCTCCCGGAGACACACAGCTTCTGCTTGTGACTTGTTTCTTCATTTTCTAAGTAGTTTGCTGGCCCCTGCTCCACATCAGCCTAGAACCAGGTGCTGGGATCAGTGTGAATAAACCAGTCCCCACCTGCACGGAGCTTCCAGTCTAACTGGGTAGACAGGTGCATTCAAGCTGACAGCTAAGCCAGGATAAGACCCCAGCCATGGTGAGGGCAGGAGGTGGCTGGGTGGGGCTGGGGCAGGCAGGGTTGAGAGAGCAGGTGCGGGTAGGGTGGGGTGCAGTTTGGGCAGTTGTACGCCACGAGCCAGCACAGCACTGCTGGGGTGGGGGGATTGTGATGAGAGCAAGGCCTGGTCTGGGCAGGACCCACGGGGCCCAGGCTAGACCGCTGTCATCAAGGCCGGACCAGTGGGGCCGAGGTGGATGGAGGGCTGGAGTGGTCAGGAGTGAGGGAGGGCTCCCGCGGGGCTGGGAGGCAGGGGGGCTGACTGTTGGCCAGGTCAGTGGCTCCAGGCCCAGAGCCTGTACGGGGCGGGGGGTGGCGCGTGTAGCCCCACAGCCCCACTGATCGTCGGTGGGGTCGGGCGGTCCCCAGCTGAGTCCTGAGAGCGCAGAAGAATACATTGAGTACCTCAAGTCGAGCGACCGGCTGGATGAGGCCGCCCAGCGCCTGGCCACCGTGGTGAATGATGAGCGGTTCGTGTCCAAGGCGGGCAAGTCCAACTACCAGGTGAGCCTGTGGGGGGCTGGGTGGGGCCGGCGCTGGGGACGCCACTGCCCGGAGTCCAAGCTTAGGCCCCTTCCACCTGCCTTGCAGCTGTGGCACGAGCTGTGTGACCTCATCTCCCAGAACCCAGACAAGGTGCAGTCCCTCAACGTGGACGCCATCATCCGCGGGGGCCTCACCCGCTTCACCGACCAGCTGGGCAAGCTCTGGTGCTCGCTGGCCGACTACTACATCCGCAGCGGCCACTTCGAGAAGGTGGGTGTGGGGCAGGCCACCTTCAACACTTGGGAGGTGCAAGCATGGGCAGGAAACACATGCCATCTGTGACAGACGCATGTCCATGACCACAGCTGTCCTGAAGGCAGGGCCATGTGGCGCCATGGGGTTGGCTGTGGCTGGGGCAGGCTCTGGTTGTGTGCCACCCCACTGGAAAATGAGGGTACGGTAGCTCCCTTGCCACTAGGGGATCTGTTAGACGCTGGCAGGGCACCAAGCAAGAGCCTGATACAGGGACCCTCTCCCGTGGCTGGCCTTGCTATCTCGCCTTTTTTTTTTTTTTTTTTAAGATTTATTTATCTTGAAAATTATCGAGAGAGGGACAGAAGTCTTTCATCTGCTGGTTTACTCCCCCAGATGGCTGTAACATCCAGTGCCAGGCCTGGAGCTTCATCTGGGTCTCCCCCATGGGTTGGCAGGGGCCTGTGCTGGGGCTATCTGCTGCTGCTTTCACAGGCCATTAGTAGGGAGCTAGAACAGAGCAGCCAGAACACAAACCAGTACCCGTATGGGATGCTGGCATCGGAGGTAGCGGTGTTACCGCTCTGCCACAGCACCGGCCCCTGTTACCTTGCTTTCGTTGTCAGGCAGTGAAGGGGTATCACAGGGACTGAGCAGGTGGGGCTTTGAGAGTCCCCAAGGGGCTGGCTGGGGTTCCTGCAGCCTGAGAAAAGGTGGGAGCTGAGTGGGGCGGGGCTGGGGTGGGGGGTCGAGGAGGGAGGCTGGGGTGGGCAGCGCTCAGGGAGGTCTGTTGGGGCCCTTGCAGACTGAGGAGAGGCTCCTGGGCTGCCTGGCTCCGGGAGCCACAGTGGGGCTGAGCAGGTGCACGTTTTACCACGCCCCATCCAGAGAGGCACCGCCAATGCTGGCAGAGACAGGGGCACGCGGGGAGATGGGGCTGAGATCCAGTGGGTGAGGGGTGGGGTGGGGGTGGCTGGGAGAAGGTGAGCCAGAGGAGGCAGGCAGGCATGAGGGGGCCTTTGAGCACAGACGGAGGTCTCTGTGGGCAGCTGAGGTCAAGGTTGCTACAGGGTGGACCTGTGGGGTCCGGGAAGCTGCTGGTCACTTCTGGGTGCCAAAGTACTCATGGTCTGGGCCCTGGGTCTGGGAGGCATGGGAACTCCCAAGGCGGCTCCAGCAGCACAGGGCAGGGCCGGGTGGGCTCAGTGGGAATTCCGGGTGTTTGCTGTGCTCCCCAGTGGGCACCAGGTGGGCCTTCACCTGCCAGCACTTTGCTCTCATCCCTGCGTCTGTCCCTGCAGGCTCGGGACGTGTACGAGGAAGCCATCCGGACCGTGATGACCGTGCGCGACTTCACGCAGGTGTTCGACAGCTACGCCCAGTTCGAGGAGAGCATGATCGCTGCTAAGATGGAGACGGCCTCTGAGCTGGGGCGCGAGGAGGAGGGTGCGCCCCGGGGCTGCCCTGGCCGGCGGGGAAGGACTGGGGGAGCTTGGGGCCTGTCGCAGATGGGGTGAGCCCTGGGAGGCTTGGCCGGAGGCCAGCAGTGGGGCTGGAGAGGGGACACTTCTCAGGCTTGAGCCAGAGCCTGGCAGGGTAGGAGGGCTTTCCAGAAGGGCTGGGGCTGGTCTGCCCAGCCCAGCGGGGTCTCCAAGGCCTGGAGCACTTGGCTGGGTGGGTGGCCTGGGGCTGAGGCCTTCACACCCAGACCCCTGGCCCTCACGACCCGGCCTCGGCTCCCAGATGACGTGGACCTGGAGCTGCGCCTGGCCCGCTTCGAGCAGCTCATCAGCCGGCGGCCCCTGTTGCTGAATAGCGTCCTGCTGCGCCAGAACCCGCACCACGTGCACGAGTGGCACAAACGCGTGGCCCTGCACCAGGGCCGCCCCCGGGAGGTGAGCACCCACCCCCACCCCCCCGGGCCCACCACCCTACTGCTGCAGGGCGCTGACCCTGGCCTTCCTGCCCCTAGATCATCAACACGTACACGGAGGCCGTGCAGACGGTGGACCCCTTCAAGGCCACAGGCAAGCCCCACACCCTGTGGGTCGCATTTGCCAAGTTTTATGAGGACAACGGGCAGCTGGATGATGTGAGTGACACGCTCCGTGTGTGTGTGTGTGTGTGTGTGTGTGTGTGTGAGAGAGAGAGAGAGAGAAACTCGGTCACGTTTGCATGTGCGTTTTCCCTGTGGAGGGGTCACCCGGCGCGCAGGGTCTCAGCCGGGCTCCGTCCACGCCCCCAGGCCCGCGTCATCCTGGAGAAGGCCACCAAGGTGAACTTCAAGCAGGTGGACGACCTGGCGAGCGTGTGGTGCCAGTGCGGGGAGCTGGAGCTGCGGCACGAGAACTACGACGAGGCGCTGCGGCTGCTGCGGGTGAGCGCGCCGGGCTGCGGGCTGTGCGGCAGGGGCCGGCCCGGCCGAGCGCCAGCCTGACACCACCCCTGCCCCCGCAGAAGGCGACGGCGCTGCCCGCCCGCCGGGCCGAGTACTTCGACGGCTCCGAGCCGGTGCAGAACCGCGTGTACAAGTCCCTGAAGGTGTGGTCGATGCTTGCCGACCTGGAGGAGAGCCTCGGCACCTTCCAGGTGAGCTGCTCGGGGCTGGGGGCGGCCGGGCCGGGGACTCGCCGTAGCCCCTGCTGCGACCTGTGCCCGTGCCTGTCCCCGCAGTCCACCAAGGCGGTGTATGACCGCATCCTGGACCTGCGCATCGCCACGCCGCAGATCGTCATCAACTACGCCATGTTCCTGGAGGAGCACAAGTACTTCGAGGAGAGCTTCAAGGTGAGCCGTGCCGATCGGGGGTCCCAGAAGGGCGCTCCCCTCCCTGGGCCGCGGTGTGCCGCTGCTGGGCCGCCCTGGCAGAGCCCGCGGCCACGGCATCAGCAGGGTTGGCTCCTGGGGCGCCTCTTGGCACGTGGATGCCGTCTGCTCCCATGTGTGTGTGGTGTGTGTGTGTGAGGTGAGTGTGTGTGATGTGTGGTGTCTGGTATGTGTGTGCCTGTGTGGTGTGTGTGTGTGCACAGTGTGTGTGTGATGTGTAGTGTCTGGTATGTGTGTGGTGTCTGGTATGTGATGTGTGGTGTCTGCTATGTGTGTGCATGTGTGGTGTGTATGTGCACAGTGTGTGTGTGATGTGTAGTGTCTGGTATGTGTGTGGTGTCTGGTATGTGATGTGTGGTGTCTGCTATGTGTGTGCATGTGTGGTGTGTGTGTGTGATGTGTGCACAGTGTGTGTGTGATGTGTGGTGGTTGGTATGTGTGTGCCATGTGTGGTGTGTGTATGCACAGTGTGTATGTGATGTGTGGTGTCTGGTATGTGTGTGCATGTGTGGTGTGTGTGTGCAGTGTGTGTGTGTGATGTGTAGTGTCTGGTGTTTGTGTGCATGTGTGATGTGTGGTGTCTGGTGTTTGTGTGCATGTGTGATGTGTGTGTGATGTGTGGTGTCTGGTATGTGTGTGCATGTGTGGTGTGTGGTGTGTGTGATGTATGTGTGCACAGTGTGTGTGATGTGTGGGGTGTGGTGTGTGGTGTGTGTATGTTGGGTAAGACCCACCGCAGTGATTCTGATGAACCCAGATGACACCCAGATGTCCTAGGAGGCTCTGGGCGGCTCCAGCCCTGGGTGAGCCCTGCGCCCTGTCGTGTGTGTAGGGGTGGCAGGACGGTGTCCCCGCTCTGCTGTCCAGGCATGGTGGTTGTGCCTGTGTGGGGTGGTCACTGCCCCCTGTCCGGGCTGTGAGCCTGGTCCCGGTGCCTGCCTGTGCCCAGAGCCAGTGCTCAGTGAGCCATGCCCGTGGGGTCCTTGCAGCTTGGGGGGAAGTGACAGCAGGCAGACCCCCACGCCCCGGTCTGCCTCGCAGGGCTGGGAGGGCCGTCCCCTGGCTTCCTGAGCGTCGGGTGGTCCCCTGGGGGACTCACGCATCGGCCCCTCCGGACAGGCGTACGAGCGCGGCATCTCGCTGTTCAAGTGGCCCAACGTGTCAGACATCTGGAGCACCTACCTGACCAAGTTCATCGCCCGCTACGGCGGCCGCAAGCTGGAGCGGGCGCGGGACCTCTTCGAGCAGGCGCTGGACGGCTGCCCTCCCAAATACGCCAAAAGTGAGGCGGGCGGGGCGGGCGGGCACGGGGGCGGGGCGTCCCAGGCCGGGCCACCGGCCTCTGACCTGCGCCGTTCTCCCCGCCCCGCCGCAGCCCTGTACCTGCTGTACGCGCAGCTGGAGGAGGAGTGGGGCCTGGCCCGGCATGCCATGGCCGTGTACGAGCGCGCCACCCGCGCGGTGGAGCCCGCGCAGCAGTACGACATGTTCAACATCTACATCAAGCGGGCGGCCGAGATCTACGGCGTCACCCACACCCGCAGCATCTACCAGAAGGCCATCGAGGTGCCCGCGCGGGGGCCAGGCAGGGGGGAGCACCCGGGGGACGCCCCTCGCCTCACGCGCGCCCTCCCTGCCGCAGGTGCTGTCGGACGAGCACGCGCGGGAGATGTGCCTGCGGTTCGCGGACATGGAGTGCAAGCTGGGGGAGATTGACCGTGCACGCGCCATCTACAGCTTCTGCTCCCAGATCTGCGACCCGCGGGTAGGGCGGGGCCCTGGGGCGGGCAGCTGGGGGCCCGGAGGCGGCCTTGGCCGGCCAGCTCACGCCCTTGCTCCCGCGGTCCCTCCGCAGACGACCGGCGCCTTCTGGCAGACCTGGAAGGATTTCGAGGTGCGGCACGGCAATGAGGACACCATCCGGGAGATGCTGCGCATCCGCCGCAGCGTGCAGGCCACGTACAACACGCAGGTCAACTTCATGGCCTCCCAGATGCTCAAGGTGTCGGGCAGCGCCACGGGCACCGGTGAGCAGCCGCCTCCCCCGGGCCCACACGGGCTCACTGGCCTAGGTCACTGCCCGGCCTGCACCGCCCACGCCTGCTTGTATGGCGCCCAGCTGGGCCTCCTGACCTCGTGTTGGGGACTCCCTGGGGTCTGGGGGTGCTGGTGAGCCCGGAGTGGGCCTGCCCGCGGCTTAGCCCGTTCTGCCTGCAGTGTCCGACCTGGCTCCGGGGCAGAGCGGCATGGACGACATGAAGCTGCTGGAGCAGCGGGCAGAGCAGCTGGCGGCCGAGGCGGAGCGGGACCAGCCCCCGCGGGCACAGAGCAAGATCCTTTTTGTGAGGTGAGAGTGGCCAGGAGCCGGGAGGGGGACGACCCTGCGGGCCCCGAGCCAGCTTGTTCTGGGGAGGGAGCCCCGCTGAGGCTGTGCTGCGGCCCCACCCCCAGGAGCAATGCCTCTCGCGAGGAGCTGGCCGAGCTGGCCCAGCAAGCCAACCCAGAGGAGATCCAGCTGGGCGAGGACGAAGACGAGGACGAGATGGACCTGGAGCCCAACGGTCAGGGCTGGCCCCGCAGGGGAGGGGCGGGACCAGGCCGGGGTGGCATCTCCGAGTCACTCCTGTCTCCTCCCCTTCTCCCACAGAGGTGCGGCTGGAGCAGCAGAGTGTGCCGGCTGCAGTGTTTGGGAGCCTGAAAGAGGACTGACTGTCCTCCCCCTCCCTACCCTCACCCCTACCCCCACCCCCAAATACAGCTTCATTTGTACAACCAAGGCTCAGCCTCCTTCCTGCCGCCCAGGTGCCCTGGACTGCCAGCCGGCTCAGGAGTGCCCTGGCCCCAGGCCCCGATTGGCTAGTACGGTAGGTGGGGCAGTGGGCCCTGGGCCAGGGAGCCACCCCTTCTTACCCTGCAGAGCCAGTTCTGCCTGAGGCCTTGAGTCAGGCCTGCCGAAGAGTCCTTGAGCCCAAAGCCTGCGGGGGTGGGGATCTGACTCCTGGCTGTCCCCCAGGGCCAGGGCAGCAACCCCCAAGGGCCTTGGAGCCACAGGCCCCAACCTGCCCTGTGACCTGTCAGCGGCCCAGGAGCCAAACCTCGGCTGTGGCCAGGGCGTGGTCCTGCCCTTAAGCCTTGGGAAGCCATTAGCGGGCTCTGAGCGATTAAGGGGTTTTAGGCATCAAGAGACATAATCAGATTTGTGCTTCAGGCAGGTCCCACAGGCTGCCTGCCGTGTGGGCAGAGGCAGCTGGGGGCGTGGGCGGTCAGGGTGAGCCAGCAGGACCTGGCCAGCCTGGCTCAGGGTCGCCGTGCGGGCCCCGCACACGAGACGCCCTGGTGGGTTCTCAGCTGCAGGACTCGGGAGAGAAACAGCCCTGGCTCAGGGGCAGTAATTGAACCTGGAAATCAGGACTGGCTGGCGGGGGAGACGGGCCAAGTTAGAAGTTGGCCGGGGCCCAAATGGCAGGCAGGGCCTCCGACAGCAGCCACAGTAGGAGGAAGATTAAACTGGGGGTGGGGGTGGCCGGCAGGAGGGCCGCAGACCTTGGCAGAGGCCACGCTGGGGCCCTGGAGGGGGCAGAAGAGACAGGGCTGGGGTGAGGGAGATGGGAGCCCCAGGAAGGGGTGGATACTCTGCTTCTCTTTAAATTATTTTATTCAAGAAGGGGGGGACAGACAAGGGGACCGAGCTGAGCCCTGAGTCCCTGAACCTCCCAGCTCAGCCCCCACAGCAGGACCAGACTCAGAGTTAGGGGGTGGGGGCTCCAGCCCCACCCGGACAAGGCCGGGGACAGACAGGACCCAGGAACAGCCGGACTGTCCTCCGGGAGGGCGGGGCTACTTGGGGGTGCCACCGCCCTTCTTGGGCGTGGTGGGCTTCTTGCTCTGCCAGAGGTGGCCCTGGATGGTGAAGGCATCCACGCTCATGGACATGGTCTTGGCGGGGATCTGGGTGAAGCGCTTGCGGTCCGAGTTGTACTTGTAGATGCCCTCGACCATGGCGGGCGTGACGGTGCGGGGGCCGTAGCCCGCCAGCCGCGACAGCTCCTCCGTCTCCCCCGACAGCGTGTACAGGGCTCGGAACTGGCAGCTCGAGTCGCGGAAGAGGATGAGGAAGTGGTTGGCTTTGCTCTTTTCAATTTCCTGGGCGATGCGGAGCCGGGGTCAGCGGGGCGGGGGCGGGGCCTGCCCTCCCCCTCCACCCCCACCACCGCGGGCTCACCTCGAGAATGCGGTTTTTCTGCGGTTCGTTCACCTTCCCCGCCAGGCAGCAATGCGACAGGGCGTTGTGGATGATAAACTTGTTGGACTTGGCGCTAGGCTCCTTGTACAGCCGAGGACCTAGGGGTCGGGGCGGTCAGCGAGGGTGGGCGGCGCCAGGCGAGGGCGCTGTGCGTGCGTGCGTGCGTGCGTCCCCCGGCCCCGCTTACCTGTGTACTCGGGCACCGAGGCGGGCGAGGATGCGTTGCTGCCGTTCTCCCAGTCCCGATCCCGGCTGCCGGGCAGACGGCTCGGGGACATGAGGCCGGACGGCGACGGGGCCCTGCGTGTGGAAGGCGTGGGATGGAGCTGGGGTCGGCGTGGGGAAGCCGCCAGCAGGCAGAGGGACCCGCCCGGCTCACTGCGGCACAGGCGCTCCCCAGAGTCGCCGCATCCTCTCATCCCCTAACCTGGACACTCAGGTCCACTCGTGCACACACGCCCCTCCCTGTCAGGGGCCCATGCATGAGTACTTCAAGAAATTCATGGAAAATGTATTATGAAAGAAACTACATGGGTTTTTTTTGTACCAAAATAAGCTTTTCTTTTGAGAGACAGAGCCCCTTTTTGCTGGCTCATTCCTCAAGTGCCCACAGCGCATTAGCAGGAAGCTGGAGTCAGGCGCCAGACACTCCCAACGTGGGGCTGGGGGTCCTGACCACCAGGCTAAACACAAGCTTGCACAGTGGCCTGGCTGCTCACAGGAGCTGTACCCTACCCGAGGTTCCTACAGATGCACACCCCCTCACAGGCCCTGGAACTCACCGAGATGGCCTCTTCACACCAAGGTTGTTGGAGGCCTCGTTGGCCACGGTGGACAGGGACAGGGTGGACTGGGAGTAGACTTTGCTGAGCCGCGAACCTGAGAACAGGAGGAATCAGACCCCTGAAGCCCTCTCACTGCCACAAGTACCCCGAGGGGCCCTGGCCTAGCAAGCAGGCTGTAGCTGGAACCTGCCCAGGTCCCCTCCCTCCTCCACAGCCCATGAGAGCCTGACCTACATAGCTGCTATGGGGAAGGGGGAGAGTGTTCCCAGCTGCCCACAACAGCTGGGGCCAGGCTGGGAACTCAGCCCTGGTCCCCCACATGGGTGGCGGGAACCCCAGTATTTGAGCCATCACCACGGCCTGTGTGCACTAGCAGGAAGCCAGAGTCGGGAGCTGGAGCCAGGAACCAAGCCCAGCCCCCTGATGTGGCATACAGGCACCCTAACTAGCGATTGCTCTGCCCCCAGCCCTGGAGGAGGGGGCTTCAGCCAGCAGCACTGGGCCAGCCCCCACAGGCAGCATCTCACCCCCTGACACCCCCAAGCCTGCCTCAGCCATCTGGCCACAGGGGTGTGACCCCTCTACCCCACTCACGGTAGGCCCCCACATCCCTATGGCATCCCCTCCCCAGCAGGCCCCACCCCCACAGGCTCCTCACCCAGCAGGCCGCGGGCCGGGCTTCTCGCCAGAGCCGAGTCATCACAGCAACCGGAGCGTGGCCGGGGGGCCCTCCGCCCGCCCCGGCCCGGGCCCCCGCTCCCCGCAGCCCGGGGCCGCAGCACCTTGTCCAGGTCGTCCATCAGCTTCAGCTGGGCCCGGCGTTCGTACTCGAGCCGTGTGAAGTCCCCCCGCCGGGGACCCACCTCCTCTTCGGCAGGAGCCCGGGCGGCGGGGGCCGGGGTTGCTGCTACTGCTGGGGCCGCAGCAGGTGCAGGGGCAGCAGGGGCTGGGCTAGGAGCCTCCTCCTGGGCCAGCCTGCAGACAGAGGGGAGGGGGCAGTCAGAGGAAGGCGTGGGGTGGCGGGACAAGGGCCGGCCTCGGGGCCACCTCACCTGGCAGCCTCCTCCCTCCGCTGCTCCTTCTCCGCCTCCTGCCACTGCTTGCGCCGCTTGGCCTCCTCGGCCCGCCGCTGCTGCCGCTCCAGCAGGCTGGCCCGCTTCTGGGCCATCTCGTCCTCGGGCTTGTCTTCATCCTGGGGCACACACCCAGTGCAGCTGGCCACCCCTCCCCGACCTCCCGCCCGCCCCAGGCTGCCGGCACTTCCACCTGTCCTTTCGTCGTCCTCACTGCCCTGAAGGCACCGAGTGGGCACCTGCTCTCTGCACAGCCCTGAGCTGGGGTGGCCGCGACAGGGCTAGGGGGAATGGTGCACAGTGGCCAGGGAGTGGAGAGAAGGCAACAGGCGCCAGCTGGGGCTGAGAGATGATGGTGGCCCAAGCTGAGGGTGCCAAGAGGAGGGAGTACAGCCAGACCCCAGTGGGTCAGGGTCAGGATGGGGAACTGGCCTTGCTGGGGGAAGGAGAGTGGGGGAGAAGATGCCGTGTTTGCCTGCCCCCACCTCCTGTCTGTCTACCTATCTACTATGTTTCTGTCTGTCCACCATCCATCCCATCTATCTGGCCACCTACCACTGTCGGTCCCCACAGCTGGCTACCCATCCACCCACCCATCCACCGTTTGTTCACCCATCCACCACTGAGCTGCCTCCTGTCCTTCCATCTGCCCACCTGTCCCCTCCCACTCTGGCTTAGGTGACGCTCACCTTATAGAAAAATCCGAGCCCTGCCCGGGGCTCGCCCTCGGAGGACGCCTCTTCTTCTAAGGAGTCCTCAGCTCCAGGGGGACTCCCGTCTCCCTCCTCCTCGGCGGCGGGCTCTCCCAGGCTGCCCAGGGGGATCTCGATGAGGCCAGGCCGGGCCGCAGGCCCCTCGGGAGGCGACCCCTCGGCCAGGAGGATGGAGGAGCGCGTCTGCACGGGCACCTGGCTCGGCGAGAACTTGCGCAGGTGGGGGAGGCTGTCGACGTCGTGCGGCGGTGTGAGCACCCTGGTCAGGGGCGCGAGCCGCAGCTCAGCCGGCCGGGTGTGCTTCGGGCTGCGGGGCGCTGGGCTGGGGCCTGGCCCGGGGCTGCGCCGGGCAGCCGGGGCTCGCCGGGCAGGGCTGGGGGATGCAGCTTTGGGCCCCGTGGTGGGGCCAGGGATGACCCAGGCAGCAGGTGCCGGGGCAGGCACGGGGGCCTCGGGCGGGGCCAGGAGCCGCTGTTGCTGGTCTGTGAGCCTCTGCATGTCCCGCTGCAGCGAGCTCAGTGCGGCGCTCAGCTTGCTCACCGCTCGGTTGTAGTCCCCCAGCCCCTCGGGGGGCACCGGGCCCAGCTCCGGCGAGAAGGTCACTGACTTGGGCCGCGAGGACGGCTCACCCTGGCCCTCGCCTGCTGGCCGCTCGCCACCAGGGGCTGAGCTCGGCTCTGCCTCTGCCTCCGCCTCCGCCTCCGCCTCCGCCTCCCCTGCAGCCTCCCGAGGCTGCACCTGCAAGAAGGCGCTTTTTCCGAGTCGCTGGCGGTGCTTGGCGAAGATGGCCTCGATCCGGCGCTTCTGGGCCTCAATGGCCCGGCGCTTCTCCTCCAGCCGGGCTCCGAGCTCACTCATCTCAGAGCTCAGGGCCTCGGGCGCGGCGGGAGCGGGCGTGGGGGACCCCGCTCCAGCCTCCGCCTCGGCCTTCACCAGCTGTTTCTTGCGTTCGGCAAAGCTGGTCATCTTCACTTCGGAGTTGGTGGCCGCCGGGGACGAGGCTGCTGCCTTCGGCGACCCCTCAGATGGGGCTGGCGGTTTCGAGACCTCCCCTGCCAGGCAAGGGGATGGTTTCGAGGGCGTCTCGGGGTGGGGCACGTAGATGGGAGGTTTGGTGGGCCCGTCGGGCGGGTACGAGGAGGACAGCGGGGGCTTGGCTGGACCCTCGGGGGAGTGCAGGTAGAAGCTGCCGTCAGCAGCCCCATCCGGGAGCAGCCGGGGCTCGGCACTGTGGATGATCTGCAGGGCTTCCTCGATGGTGGGCAGGTCGCCGGGCTCTGGGGTCGACTGGCCAGGGGTCCGGGCCGGCGCAGGACGAGGGGGCCCCAGACTGTCTGAGCTGACGGAGCGCAGTAGCACGGGGTCTCCCATGACGACATCCACGTCGCTGTCCAGGCCAAAGGGGGTGCTGAATGACACGGCCTGGGAGAGGGGACGGCTGGGCAGCCGGAGGGAGGGGGGTCAGCCCCTAGGGCGGCCTCAGCCCTCCCGGCCCCGGCTGGCTCCACTGTCTGGGGATGGGGTAGGGGTGGGGGCTTAGGATGGGCTCACCTGAGCTGGCGGTTCCAGGCTTTGCCGAGGGCCTCCATGTGGGACATGGACGGGGAGGACTTCAGGGAGCCTGCGGTGGGGGCAGGGGGAGAGAGGGAGTGGTTACCATAGGGCTGACCTCTCCCAAGTCACTAGGCAAGTCACTGATGGGCTGATTATGGGGGCCCAATTGGCAGGAAGATGCCAGAAATGGGTGCTACGCTATACAGTGTCCCCAAGAAGTCACTGGGGAGAGTCACCCTGGGCATCCCAAGGAGACAATGTGAAGTCAGCTGGGGCATTCTTTTGGGCGGGGGTCCCCAGGGACGGAAGCCGCCACCCCCCCTCACCTGTGGATCCTCGGAGTGGAGACTGGGGGCCACCGGGTGACAGGAGCGGGTGGCGGAAGTTGAAGACGGGAGAACTGCCAGAAACTTACTTCAGCCTTGGGAGGAAGGGACCCCCCTATTTCCTCCCTCGCCCCCCCGCAGGGGGATGGAGACGAGGGTGCCCCCAAGCCCCCACCCCAGTGCCCACAGGGAGACTGTACCTGCCACCACTGGTGTTCTGAGGGGGGGAGGCCTCGGTGCCCCGGGGGGAGGCAGCTGCAGCATAGTGGGGGGGAGCAAGTCAGGCAGGCTGTGGCTCCCCACCCCCACCCCCACCCCCACCCCAGACCCCGGGGCTCACCGTGGCCATCGGGCAGGTCCTTGGCCTGCACGAAGTCAGGCTTGAGCACCTCAAAGCACATGAACATCTCAGCCAGCAGCACCACCAGGTTGACCTGGGTGGGGGCGGGGGTGGGGGCGTCAGCCGGCAGGACACACCCTGGGCGCCCCTGGGGCCCACGAGGCCGGAGCCGGCCTTACCTTGAGAGGCGGAGGTACGTACAGCAGGTCCTCGAGGGCCAGGGGGCAGCCCCGAGGGAGGCGGGAGGCACAGAAGTCCTGCACCAGCTGGAGGTTGTACAGGCTGTCGGCCACCGACATGGGGTCCTTGAGGCACACCTCTGCGGGGACAGGATGCCTGGGGCTCCTGACGCTACAGGGACCCCGAGGGACGCCACCCAGGGGAGATGCCCCTTGTGGGCCGGGCAGTGCCCGGAGCCCTTCCAAGAGGTGCAGCCTACAATGGTTCCTTAACCCTGGAACACCAGCTCGCCACCCCCCAAACTCAAAAAGCTTCTCCTGATCCCCCATCACCCTCTGGAAGGCCTAACACCCTCTCCCCTCAAAAAAAAAACCCCATTTCTTGCTTTTCCCAGGATCCTTCCCAGCTACAACGGGGACCGGCACACAGCCTGCCCTCAGTACGGAGCACAGAGAGGTTTAGACCCTCATGCAAGGTCACACAGCTCATCAGGGGACATCCTGCTGACTCCAGTAGCTACACTCATAGCCACTTGCATCCTAGGAGTCACGCTGACCTGGGGACCTGGGAACAGGTGCCTAGGGACGGACACTGAGGAGTCCCAGCTTCCCAGGAGGACGATGTCCCACTCACCCTCAAGTCGTAACAGCTGGGGACAGTAGCAGTGGATTGTGGCAGCCAGCGCAGCCCCACTGGCCAGGTCCTGGAGGCTGGTGACGGTGGGGAAGCAGGGGGCACGGCGGGCCATGGCACGGTCCTTGCGGTACCGGATCTGCAGGGCAGGAGCCAGGTCAAGTGAGCAGTCAGGCCGGCCGTGCAGGTCAGCAGTCATGCAGGCTGGGGGCGGGGGCGGGGAGGCCTGGGGTTTCCACCATGAGGGGGTGGGAAGCCAGGGGTCCCAGAGCCAGAGTGGGGGGGGCCAGCCTGGAGCAAGGAGGGGACAGCAGCGAGAGGCAGAGGCAGAGGTGTCTGCGAGCAGCCAGGCCAGCAGCGGGGGCAGGGGATACGTTACCATGGGGGGTTTGTTCCCCGACTCCTTCAAACAGAAGGCAATTGCGTGCTGGGGGAAGAGGAGCGGCCGTCAGCAGGGCGGGAGGCACGCTGACCTGCTGGGCACCCACGCCCGCGCTGGGGAAGCGGGGAGTCCTGAGCCCTGGCCGTGCAGCCCCCTGACCATGCTCTGGCCGGTGCTAGGGGCACCCCAGCTCCTCCTGGCTGTGAGGGACCCAACAGAGCAGCCTCCCATGCAGGGGGTTCTCCGCCCACAGAAGACCCAGGCCCCCCAGCTTGGCTGGAGGAAGCAGGTAGGCAGGAGAGGAGCCCCCCAACCCAGGCCCCAGGGTGGGGTGGGGGGGATGGGAAGAGGTGAGCAAAGGTGGGGTCTCATCCAGCCCCCTATCTCCCCCACTTTCCTCTGCGGTTGACGGGGAGCACAGAGAGGTTTAGACTCTATGCATGGCCACACAGCTCGTTGTGGGGATGAGGTTACAGCTTCCCAAGGGGGAATCCCCTTGGCTGTTGGGGTGTCCCGCTGGGGGGGTGCCATCTTTGTGTCTCACAGATGGGCGGGAGCTGGCACCTTCAGCCATGCTGGGGGGCTCCCCACTTTGGCTGAAGGAGATAGGCTTGGGGAACCCCAGTATCTTAGTTAACAGAGTGTGTGTTGGGGAGGGTTATCTACTCCATGGACCCTCTGGGCCTCACAGTGGGGGTCTCCTGGGGTGGGGGGGTCCCACCTCCTTTGCTCACAGCTGGGGGGAGGCAGGAGAGGGAGCAGACAGGCAGGCAGAACACAGACACACAGGGACAGACAGAGTCACGAGCAGGACAGGCAGACGGGGCAGACAGGGAGCCCCACTTACAGGAACCAGCTTCCAGTACCAGCGCGTGGGGCACTGATGCCAGACAGGCAGAGAGGAGAGGAGCAGGGGCCGGCGCGGGGCAGAGGGCAGAGCCAGAGAGAGACAGAGAGAGAGAGAGGGGCGAGTCACCTCCAGCCCCCCACCACGTCAGGAACGCCGCAAGGCCCAGCCAGCTCCCACCGCCCGGCAGGCCCCGCGCCCACCCTGTGGTCCCTCCGCACGCCCGGGCCTCACCGAGGGCTGCGCCGGGGCCGCACCGTCCGCGGGGGGTGCGGGCGATGCCCGCTGTGCCGCCTCCTGCTCTGTCTTCTCCTGTAGCCGCCGCACGGTCTTGGGGGACGGGTAGGGGAAGAGGTCAGCGCACTGGTCCCAGGGCCATTCCGGGCCCCGCACCCCAGCCTCATGCCCTACCTACCGTGTCCACCCAGAAAAGCAGCTTGTGCTCCAAGCTGGTCACTGCCAAGGGCCCTGGCAGCGTCTTTGTCCACTCAAAGGCAAAGGCCACCATGAGGGCATCGATGACGGCCAAGTGGGCGCCCTGTGGGAAAATGGCTATAGCGTGAGACCCAGGGGCGGGGTGTAAAAGCCCTCGTGGTGGGAGGGGCTGAGGGGGTGGGGCCAGGGTTAGTGGGTGGGGTCGTAGGGTAAGGGACCCGAACAGGGGGGTCTTAGATGGGCTGTAATGGCCCAGAGGTTGTGCTGGGTCATGAGGGCCAAAGGACCCCCATCAGAACAAAGGACCAGTCAAGGCAGGAGAACCTTGAGGGAGGAGCCAGGATTGGTGGGAGGAGTGAGGGCTGGGGGGTGGGGCTTGCAGGGAGGAGTCAGGGCTGCTGGGCAGGGCTTGAGAGGAAGGCCAAGGCTGGTGTGGGAGGGACCTGTGGGGAGGAGCCAGGCCGGGTGGGTGGGCTTGAGGGGAAGAGGCTGCTGCTGGGAGGAGCTTGGTGGGGAGTGGCCAGGTCTGGTAGGTGGGGCTTGCAGGCAGAGGCCAAGCCCGCTGGGCAGGGCCTGATGGGCAGGGGTGGGAGCTACCATGAGAATGGGCTGGTGCCTCAGGTCCGCCTCCCGCACGGGGCGCTCCGGCAGCGCGGGCACCGTGCCCCTTCGTGCCAGCAGGGCCAGCAGCGCCGAGGGGCTGGGGGGCGTCTCGAGCTGCGGCAGCGCCTGTCGCCAGGCCCGGCAGTAGAGCTCGGCCGAGAGCAGCAGCCGCGTCACGGGGGGCTTCACGTGCTCCTGCGCGTACTGGTCAGTGTAGAAGGGCTCCCACAGCTCCGGGGGCACGTGCTCTGCAGGGGCGTGGGGGGACACGGGGGTCAGGGCCGCCACCCACACACACACACACACACACCCCATCCCATGAAGGCGCCGGGAGGGAGCACAGGGCAGGCGAGGTGTGGCCAGGCAGGGAGGAGCCTGCAGGTACCAGGACCGGAAGTTGGGGGGCAGCACAGCGCCTCCTGGCAGGCCCCGGGGAGCAGCAGTGACCAGGGCCCTCCTGAGCTTGGAGACTTCGGGCAGGGCACACCCCTGGCAACGCCCTCTTACAGAGAAGGAATGGGACCAGCACAAGACCACACAGCTCTCGGAGGCTGGGCCTGGCACGCAAAGCCAGACCCTAAACAAATTCTCGCTCTGCTTGGAGGCTGCGGCGGAGGAGCGCAGGGGTGGTGGGCGAGGGACCAGCAGAATGCAGACCCTGTGTGTTCTGAGGTGCTTGGGGCCTGGCAGGGTCTCACAGGGAGACAGCAGGTGGGGAGGTGGAAGCCGGTCCCAGAGGCAGCCCTGAGAACTCCCATAAGACCAGGAGAGCAGGTATTCGGGATGCTGCCCGGTCTCCCACATCAGAGGGCTTGGGTTTGAGTCTGACTCCGCCGCTGCACAGCCTGGGAGGCAGCAGCGATGGCCCAAGTGCTTAGGTCCCTGCACGCACCCCCGTGGGAGACCGGGATGGAGTTCCAGGCTCCTGGCTTCAGCCTGGCCCAGCTCCAGCTGTTGCGGTCATTTTGTAGGATGAACCAGCAGATGGGGGACTCCCTGTCTCTCATTCTCCCTCTCTCTGCCTTTCAAATAAATAAGAATTAAAAAAAAAAAAAAAAAAAAAAAAAGAGGAGGAGGAGGAGGGTGGGAAAGGGCCTGCAGTTCCCCGTGGGGGAGGGGTGGGGCACAGCCACAGCTGGAAGGGATGGAGGCCACCAAGGAGGATGTGCCCCCTTCTCCCTCTCATTCCGATCAGCCCAGTTTTGTGTATTCAAGTTCTTTTTTTTTTTTTTTTTTTTTTGACAGGCAGAGTGTACAGTGAGAGAGAGAGACAGAGAGAAAGGTCTTCCTTTGCCATTGGTTCACCCTCCAATGGCCGCCGCGGCTGGTGCGCTGCGGCCGTTGCACCGCGCTGATCCGATGACAGGAGCCAGGTGCTTTTCCTGGTCTCCCATGGGGTGCAGGGCCCAAGCACTTGGGCCATCCTCCACTGTACTCCCTGGCCACAGCAGAGGGCTGGCCTGGAAGAGGGGCAACCGGGACAGAATCCGGCGCCCCGACCGGGACTAGAACCCGGTGTGCCGGCGCCGCTAGGCGGAGGATTAGCCTACTGAGCTGCGTTGCAGCGCCGGCCCTATGTATTCAAGTTCTGTGTGTGCGAAAGACTGGGGAGCGGGTCCTGGGCTTCACCATACAGGAATGCACCTCACAGAGCTCATGAACAAACGGAATGAGAAGGTAAGTTTATTTGGGGTGCAAAAAAGCATCAGGACCGGCACTGCGGCTCAGCTGACTCCTGCAGCACCAGCATCCCATGCGGGAGCGTTGGTTTGAGTCTTGTTCCACTTCCGATCCAGCTTCCCACTAACGTGCCTGGGAAGGCAGTGGAAGATGGCCCACGTGCTTGGGCCCCTGCCACTCCTTTGAGAAACCTGGAGGAAGCTCCTGGCTCCAGCCTGGCTAAGCCCTGGCCATTGTGGCCATTTGGGGTGTGAACCAGTGGATGGAGGATCTCTGTCTCTCTCAAGTAAATAATTAAAAAAAAAAAAAGTTGAAATCCATACACATGTATGGGATCTTCAAAAAGTTCACAGAAAATGCATATGGAAAACACTATGGGGCTGGCACTGTGGCTTTGTGGGTAATGCTGTTGCCTGCAGTGCCGGCATCCCATGTGGGCGCCCATTCAAGACCCGGCTGCTCCACTTCCGATTCAGCTCTCCGCTATGGCCTGGGAAAGCAGCAGAAGATGGCCCAAGGCCTTGGGCCCCTGTACCCACGTGGGAGACCTGGAGGAAGCTCCTGGCTCCTGATTGGCACAGCTCTGGTTGTTATGGCCAATTGGGGAGTGAACCAGCAGATGGAAGACAGCTTGTGCTCTCTCTCTCTCTCTCTGCCTCTCCTTCTTGGTGTAACTCTTTCAAATAAATAAATAAATCTTAAAGAAAGACAGACACTATGCCTGCATTTAAAATCTGGGGTACACAAATAAACTTGTTCTTTAATTCCATTTGTGCACGAGCTTTCTGATGTGATGAGAATGGGAGGCACAGACCAGACCCCTCCCAGTCATCCCTCCCCAAAGCCAGCTTTCCAGAGACGCCTGGCCAGGGAGGATGCAAGCTCCTTGCTTTCCATTCCTTCCTGTGCTGACCCCTTCCCCACCCCGTACAACCACACTTGACCTTCCCACCTACTGCCCCACTCTGTGTTGGGTGCCCTTCTCTCTCCCTGAAGCCCCTGGAAAGGATAGGTGTGGTGTAGCAGTGAGGCAGCTGCCTGCGATGCCAGCATCCCACGCGAGTGTGGGTTCGAGTCTCAGCTGCTCTGCTTCTGATCCAGCTCCCTGCTAACGCAGCTTGGAAAGGAGCTGAAGATGGCTGGAGTACTTGGGTCCCTGCACCCATGTGGGAGACTGGGATGAAGTTCCTGGCTCCTGGCTTCAGCCTGGCCCAGCCCTGCGCATTGCAGCCATTTGGGGACAGAACCAGAGGATGGGAGACTGTCTCTCTCTCTCTGTCACTGTGCCTTTCAAATGAATAAATAATTTTTTGACTTTTTATTTTTTTAGGGCTCTTTATTTGAGAGGCAGTTACAGACAGAAAGAGGGAAAGACAGAGAGAGAGGTCTCCCACCCGCTGGTTCACTCCCCAAATGGCTGCTATGGCCAGAGCTCGGCCAAAGCTACAGCCAGGAGCTTCTTCCAGGTCTCCCAGATGGGTGCAGGGGCCCAAGCACATGGATCATCCTCCACTGCTTTCCCAGGTGCATTAGTAGGGAGCTGGATTAGAAGTGGAGCAGCCGGGGCTCAAACTGCCACCTATTCGGGGTTCCAGTGCCTCAGGGAGAGGCTTAACCTACTACGCCACAGTGCCAACCCCCAAATAAGTAAATCTTAAAAAAAAAAAAAAAAAAAAAAAAAGCAAGGAGGAGGCTGGCATAGTGGGTAGAGCTGCCGCTTGCAACGCCGGCATCCCAGATGGGCACAGTTCATGTGCCAGCTGCTCTACTTCTGATCCAGTTCCCTGTTAATGTGGCTGAGAAAGTGGCTGAAGATGGCCCAAGTTCTTGGGTCTGGGCACCCACATGGGAGATGAAGCTCCGGGCCTCAGCCTGGCCCAGCGCCACCCCTCCCAGGCCATTTGGGGGGGTGAACCAGCAGATTCCGGTTTCTGTCTCACTCCCCCCACCCCCAATGCTGCCTTTCAAATACAAATAAATCTTTTAAAAAGCCAGCAGGCAAAGGGATTTCCAGCCAGCTTACTCGGGCCTCCTGCCTGCCCTGGCCTCTGCCCTCATTGTTCCAGGCCTCACCAAGGCAGGCAGCCCCCATGAGGCTCACCTGTGGGCCGGTAGCTCACTCAGGCTCTCTGTCCAGCACCTCCTCCTTCCAGAACCCTTTCCCCCCAGGGGTCTCCGCATTAATAGACATGCCCGCCCCACCATGGCTCCCATGGCCATCTGAGGATGGCCTCTCGCTGCAGCCCAGGCCCTCCTCACCCACCAGCCTCAGCATGCTGCTCCAAACCTGTTCCCCACCCTAATCCCATCCCTCCTTGACGGCCTCAACCTGAATCCAATCAGCCAATCAGGTGGTCTCAGGCTGCAGCCTCCCAAATCCAGCCCCTTCCCCATCTTTCCTCAATCCTGGGCACTCCCTGCTCCCATCATCAAACTCGAGCAAGTGTCTCCCCTACAGGACTTGTCAGAGCCTTGAGCCGGAGCCATTGATCCCAGATGCTTCTCAAACACTAATTCTTTTTAAAGATTGTATTGGGGCCGGCGCTGTGGTGTAGCGGGTAAAACCACTGACTGCAGCGCCAGCATCCCATATGGACAAGTCTCTGCTGTTCCACTTCCGATCCAGCTCTCTGCTATGACCTGGGAAAGCAGTAGAAGGTGGCCCAAGTGCTTGGGCCCCTGCACCTGCATGGGAGACCTAGAAGAAGCTCCTGACTCCGGATCAGGTGCAGCTCCGGCTGTTGTGGCCAACTGGGGAGAGAACCAGCAGATGGAAGATCTCCCTCTCTCTCTCTCTCTCTCTCTCTCTCTCTCTCTCTCTCTGCCTCTCTGTAACTCTGACTTTCAAGTAAACAAATAAAATATTTTTTTAAAAAAATTGTATTTATTTATTTGAAAGAGTTCCGAAGAAGGAGAGAGAGAGAGAACTATCTTCCATCTGCTGGTTCACTCCCCAAAAGGCCACAATGGCCAGGACTGGGCCAGGATGAAACCAGGAGCCAGGCGCTTCATCCAGGCTTCCCACTTGGGTGCAGGGGCCCAAGGACTTGGGCCATTTTCTGATGCTTTCCCAGGTGCCTCAGCAGGGAGCCAGATGGGAAGTGAAGCACTGGGACTCGTAACAGTGCCCATATGGGACACGGGCCCACCCGCTGCGCCACAGCGGCAGCCCCTGGAGCACTCATTCTACACCTGTGCTGCCCGCCATGGCGGCACCGGCAGTGGGCTGAATGGTTCTTTGTCCTGTGTGGCGTGGGATCTGTAGCAGACTCCTTCCAGGAGTGACAGCCAAGAATGTCTGCAGACGCTGCCAATGTTCTGCTAAGGAGCAAAATCGTGGCCAGCTGGGAAGCCAGGGCCTGCACCGTGAATGTGCCGCAAGCACCTTCCACGTGGCAATGCTGTCCCAGAGAGGCGTGACACAGGCCGTCGCTGTGGGGCTGCTTGTGACACTGTGCCACACCCGAGTCCTGGCTGCTGTTTCCGATCCAGCTCCCTGCTATGCACCTGAGAAAGCAGCGGAAGATGCCCCAAGTGCCTGGGGCCTTGCCACCCCTGTGGGAGACCCGGATGGAGCTCCTGGCTCCTGACTTTGGCCCGGCTAAGCCCCTGCCATTGCAGCCATCTGGGGAGTGAACCAGCAGATAAAAGTTCTCTCTCTGTCACCCAGCCTTTCAAATAAGTAAAAATAAATCTTGAAAAAGATAAATTTACTTGGGTGCAAAATAAAAAAGTTGAAATCGTGCAGAGTTTTGTCTTAACTTTCCATGAAAGTTTGCAAGATCCTTCCATGCACGGATTTGAAATGTTTTTGCGCCAAAGCAAATTTTTATCTTTTAATGCCATTTTCCATGAACTTTTTGAAGTACCCTCGTACTCTGTGTTCCCAGTGCATCTCAATCAAGACCCACCACGTCTCAAGTGCTCGGCGGTCACCCGTGGCCAGGGGCTGCTCTCGTGGTCGGCACAGCTGTACCCACTTATTTATACCACGATCCATGCATTGGCTCATCGACTCCTTGCAACACATATACCCATTGCACGGATGAGAAAAACAAGACCCAGAGAGCTCACTTGCCCACAATTCCACAGCTAATAAACCTGGTGTTCCCTCACACTTCACACTGATGTGCAAGTCTCTCCCAAACTTGCATACCAAGAAACACATTTTCTCAAAAACAAACCTTATCTTCTGATAAGCCCACCTTATCTCTGAGCCACCAGCCTGCATTCCTGCTCCGCCCCTTCACACCTGCGCCTGGGGGCCACGGGATCCACCCCTTCTCCCGGGATCCACCCCTTCTCCCAGCTGGGTGGCCGCACAGGTCTGATCTTGTCAGTCCCCAGGAATCATCTGTGGCTGCCTAGTGCCCTCAGATCCCCGCCCACCCTCGGCCTCCTGGAATGTCACCAGCGTCACCAGCCTGTTCCCTCCACGTGCATGTCCTCCTGAAGGCTCCCCGGAGGGCCCACGCCCCCTTGCCTCGGCACACAGGGTCTCCTCCCCCTGCCAACGCCTACCCCACAGCGCAAACCTTCTCTTCCATCCTGCCCAAAATGCAGGGACCTCCTGGCCCAGGCCCGGCTGCTGCCGCCTCCATATCACAGACCTTATCACTCTAAGCAGGGATGATCCGGTTTCATGCCCATCCCCCTCCAGCCCTGGCCGCAGCTGCCCCCGCCCCCCAACATCCTCGGCACCTGGCACCTGATAGTCACAGATGGAGAGTCCAGGAGTTGGCCAATCTAGCAGGGGTTCTGCTCCTTTGAGCCATCTCCCTGCTTAAGGCAGGCAGGTGGGGGCCGGACTGAACTCAACTCTCAGGGTCGTAAGTGTTGGATGCCGGGCCAGTGAGACCAGAACTGGTCAATCAGGGCATCAGGATCTCATCCACACCCCCTGGGGAGACTTCACTTTCCTTTCTGTAGAATGGAACAGTAATCGGATGCCACCATCAATTGCCCCAGTGTCTGTCCAACATGCACCCTGTGCCAGCTGGCAGTTTGAAGACACTGGGGGTCAGTACCTGCTGCAGCCCCTCCCAGCAACCATGCAAGGAAGGTGCTGGGGTCTCCTGACCTGGTGGGGGGGAGACCCACAAATATTTGTGAGATGGATCAATTACAGAAGCTCAGAGAATGAGGGTAATAGTTCGGCCATGTGCCCGTGGAACCTGGGACTGGAACTCGAAATTCTGACCCAAAGTGGAGCTTTCTGTGGCCTCCTAACATCCAATGTCAGGGCCACAGGCAGTCCTGGGCACCCCCACCACCACCCAGTTTCTTCCTCAAAGCCGATGGCAGAGTGTGGAAGGGACCAGAGACATCGGGAGAAAGCAAGAGGAAAAAGGCAGGCCAGGGCGGAACCACCAAACGGACAGCTGTCTCCGAGACCCACACCCAGAACAGGTTGATCGGGCGGCCACCAAGAGGGGGATGGGCCGTGCCCAGCTGCTGCCAAGGGGGCAGGACCAGAGGGAGAGCAAGGCGTCCCCCAGGCTCCCAGGAAGGCCCAGACCTTAATTAACCCGTCTTCCCCAAGGCCAGGCCCCAGCTTCCAGGCTCTGGCCTGGGGCGGTGGAAGCAGGGACCCAGCAGGGCACGGCCTCTCGTGCTGGGGACCCACCACGCATCCCTTCCCCCCCCCCCCCAAGAATTGCGGCGCTAGGGGAGAGGGCGGAGGATGGGGGCCCCCACCCCGGGCATTCGTGTCCCTTCTCCTGGGCTCGCCTGCTCCTCGGTCCATTGGAGCAAAATACTCATAGTGCCGGCCGGGCTCGCGGGGGCGAAAGATGGGGACTCCCGGGCCGCCGCCCGCAGCGCGGCAGAACGACGCGTGTGCGTGTGTGTGTGTGTGTGTGTGTGTGTGTCGGGGCGGGGGGCGTGCGGCGCCGTGGAAGAGACTGGGGCCAGGCACCGGAGGCCAGGAGGAAGGGTCCTCGCGGGCGCGTGATGGGAGCGTGCAAAGGGGGAGGGGGCGTGCAGGGGAAGGCCCTGGGGGTGACTAGGGGTGGGGGTGGGAGGCAGCAACCGAGGCCCTTGCCCGGAGACCCCACCCGGGCCGCAGACCCCGCCCCGCTCACCTGGGGATCCAGACCCCCGAGTCCCCGCACGGAACTGGGCCGCCGGCCCCACCCCCAACGGCGCTCCCGAAGCCGGGCGGGCAAAGTCCACCTCCGGGGCCGAGCAGGAAGCCCGGAGGCCCGGCGCGGAGGAGCCCGGGCCCGGAGACCCCCGGCGGCCCGGGCCATTGTTCCCACGGCCCTGGCCTCCCAGGCCCGGCGCCCCGCCCCCCGCACCTGCCGCGCCTGGCCCGCCGCGCCCCCCACCCCCACCCCCGGACCCGGTACCTGCGCCCCCGAACGCGGCCCGCAGCACCCACGCCAGGCTCGCCGCCGCCTTGGCCCGCGAGAAATCGTACTGGTCCAGCGACTTGATCTCGGGCACCAGGAAGGTCCTCCGCAGCGGCCCGGGCCCGGGGGGCGCCGCCTCCACCATGGCGGCGCCGGGGCTGCGGGCGCCGGCTCCGCGCTCGGACTGGGCTGGGCTGCGCCGCGCCGCGCTCGCGCCCCTGCCGGGCCCGCCGCCGATGCCGCCGCCACCGCCGCCGCTGGGGCTGGTGAGCCAGGTGCGGCCGCTTGCGCCGGCGCCGCTGCGTCGGCCCCGCCCCGGGGGCGGAGCCCAGGTGCACCCCGCCCCTACGACCCGGACCCGGACCTCGGGCAGGCGCCCCGTCCTGGCCTGGCCCCGGAGCCACGGGGGTGCCCCGGGCAGTGCGGTCTAGGGCTGCGGTGCTGGCGAGGGGTGGGGGCGCTGCGGAAGCGCGCGCGCGCGCGAGTGTGTGCGGGTGTGTGCGCGCGCACAGGGGGCCCAGGGGAGATTTGGGGACCCTCGGGTTTGTGGCCAGGAGTGCGGGACCCCACCTGCACCAGGTTTGTCACGTGCTGGCCTGGCCTGCACGCGGCAAGCACGTGGTGCACCTGTTTCTGGGTGTTCGTGAGGGCACATGGTCGCATGCCTCCCTGCCTCTGTGTCTGAATTATTTGGGTGGCGCCCTCAAGTACACGAGGGTATCTGTGGGCTTTCAAAATTTCGGGGCCACCTAAATAAATTTATCTTGTCATTCTGTTGTCCACGAACTTCCAGAAAGCCTTGCTGTATCTTCAAATGAATGTGTGTGTGTGTGTGTGCACGCACATAGGTTTTTTTGTTTTTTTTTTTTTTTTTTTTAAATTATCTTCATGTATTTGAAAGGCAGAAAACCAAGAGATCTTGCATCTGCTGGCTCATTCCCCAAATGACTTCAAACAGCCAGGGCTCGGCAAGGCCAAAGTCAGGAGCTGGGAATTCAATCCAGGTCTCCCACCGGAGTGGCAGGGACTCAAGTACTTGAGCCATCATCTGCTGCTTTCCAGGGTGTGCAATGACAGGAAGCTGGACTAGGGAGCAGAGCCGGGACTCGAACCCAGGCACTGTGATGTGGGATGCCGGTGTCCCAGGTGGTATCTTAAGCATTGCACCAAACACCTGCCCCAAGGACATCTCTTAATTCCCTTTTGTGTCAACTTTTGGAAGCATCCTCATCTCTCTGGGTATGAATGTGGCAACATGTATCTGAGGGTGTGTGCGTGCGTGTTCAGTGCGTGTTGTGTGTGGGTGTAGGTGTCTCTATCCCGAGGGTGCACGTGAGGGCCTCTCAGTTTCGTGGGTGAGAGGAATGCTCATATCTGTGCCTCTGAAGGTACCTGGACGCCCCAGGGGGTGCGGCTGACATCCAGCTGTGTATTTATGGGGGGTGTGGTTTGTGGCTGTGCCTGGGTTATGTTTACAAATGCCCGCGTGTGTATGTGCGGTGTCTGCCATATTTGTTGAGGGAGGGCTCTGATTGTGCATAGGTGTGTCTGTGTGTGGATGTGTGCAGGCACGGGGCTTTGTGTGGGCGTGTGTATGTGCATCTCTGTGCATGTCCGAGTACGGTCCACTCTCTGTGGCCATCAATTCTGCTCCTGCAGGAATCAGCCACCCTCAGGATGGAGAATATTCGGGATGGGAGTTGGGGGGAGGAACGGTGTCTGTCCTGAACAAATCCCACCTCTTTCAGCTGTTTGTATAGCACTGGCATTGCACGAATGACTGCACGCGATCTTCCAGAGGTGATTCGAGGGCTACAGGGTGTGTGTGGGCAGGGGCCATGCAAATAGCACGCTGTTCTCTGTCAGGGCATCTTCTGAGGTCCTGGAGCCAGTCCCCCTTCCCGATTGGTTCCTGTGCCTACAGAGGCACGGGGGAGGGGCTTCGAAACACTCGAGGGGGGAAGACGCACTGCAAAGAGAAGTTGACTTGGGTGCGCAAAGTTTTGAAATCCACGCATGGGCTTTCCAGCACACGCATCCCCCGTGAACAGTGTGCCAGGGATTTGTGAGTCCGGGTACGTGATATTGAGGCTGAGGTTGTGCAACCCTGAGAAACAGGGCACACGCATGCGCGAATGCTCGTGTCCGAACACGTTCATGGAAGTGCGTGTGTGCGCAGCCGTCTAGCGATGGCACGTACATGAGTGCTGTGAATCTGTCGGTGTGTCAGCAGCAAGGCACGTGAGTATGTGATACGCACAGCCAGGCAGGGACATGTGTGCAATCGTGCAGGTGGGACTGGGTACACTTGTCAAGGTGGAAGCCCCGGCGTGTGGCCATTTGTGTGTTCTGTGTCACAGCATTGTTAAGAATGCACAGACATCTGGGTGACAGCGAGGGCTTCCCAGGCCTGTGTGTCTGTGAAGCTCACGTCTACACCGGTGTAATTTTGTGGACAAATGCAGAGTCTGTAGGAGCAATTACTCAGACTCACCAGATGCCAAGGTGTGTGTGTTTGTCCACGGAAGGTGGGAGATATGTGTGCAAGTGCATGGAGATGCATGTGTGTGTCACATGTGAGAGGCTGTGTAAGTGCGTGTTTGTGTAGTTACATCTTTTTTTTTTTTTTTTTTGACAGGCAGAGTGGACAGTGAGAGAGAGAGAGACAAGTCTTCCTTCTGTTGGTTCACCCCCAAATGGCTACTGTGGCTGGCGCGCTGCACCGATCCGAAGCCAGGAGCCAGGTGCTTCTCCTGGTCTCCCATGCGGGTGCAGGTCCCAAGCACTTGGGCCATCCTCCACTGCACTCCCGGGCCACAGCGGAGAGCTGGCCTGGAAGAGGGGCAACCAGGACAGAATCTGGCGCCCCGACCGGGACTAGAACCTGGAGTGCCAGCGCCACAGGCAGAGGATTAGCCTGTTGAGCCGCGGCGCTGGCCAACATCTTTACCATATAAAATTCTGTAAGAGGCTTAAGCTGCCGACTGCAGGGCCAGCCTCCCATATAGGTGCTGGTTTGAGTCCCACCTGCTCCACTTTCCAGTCCAGCTCCCTGCTAATGCGCCTGGGAAGCAGTGGAAGATGGCCCAAGTACAAGAGGCCACCCATGTGTGAGACCCGGATGGAGTTCCAGGCTCCTGGCTTCTGTCTGGCTCACCCTGGCCTCTCTCTTCTCTCTCTCTCTCTCTTCTCTCTCTCTCTCTCTCTCTTTCTCTCTCTCACTCTAACTCAGCTTTTCAAATAACTGAAAACAAATATTAAGACACGCTGCGAGATGGAAAAACACTAGGGCTGTCCCAGATGGTGGCCTCTTGCCGGCCCTGTGTTAAGACGCCAGAGTGCGGGGGACACCCTCTGGGTGTGGGTCTCCTGGACCAGAGCGTGTGAATGGGAGGGGGTGGGTGTGCCGGAGGGAGGGGAGCCAGGCGTGCCCTCCTGCCTGGATGTGCCCGTGCAGGAGAGGGTGTGTGTGTGTGCGTATGTAGCCTCGTGCAGAGGTGGATGACGTTCGAGTCTCGTGCCTGGCACCCTTCTCATCCCCCTTGGAGGGACCCAGACAATGTCCTGGCTTCCCATGAGTGGCCCTGCCAGGGATCCGGGGCTCTCCACGGCCTCAGCAGGGGAGGGTGTGGCGCGCGTCCTGCTGGCTCCCAATGTGGTGTTTGCTCTCTTTGGGAGAGCTCCGTGACCTCTGCAGACCCCAAGGACAAACCCAGGTGTAGGCAGCACCTGCCATCAACAGCAAATGCTCCGGCGGTGCGTGGAGAACGCACAGCCCCGAAGCGGCGCGCAGGTCCCTCACCTGGCCTGGCCTGGGAGGGGGGAGGGGCGAGGGGGCGTCCGCAGGTGCGAGGCGGGGGAGCTGGAGCTGGGACCCGCCCGCTCGCTAGGGCGCCAGAGGCCTCCTGGGGCCCAGCCCCCACACCGGGCCAACTGGAAGGCCTGGCTGAGCTAGACGTCCCGCCCACGCCCAGCCCAGGCCGGCTGGATCGAGGTCCCTCCTGGCCCCCAGGGCGGATCCTGAGGCCCAGCCAGCCTCAGACACACTGACTCCCCTGTGTGCCGCGCCCCCTCACCCGCGCCCCACTCCAGCAGCTCCAGGTGCCTGCCGGGATCCCGCCTCCTCCCTACCTGGAGCTACCTTCCTTCAGTCCTGAGACAGGCCCTGGTATGAAGCAGAGGGTTTGGTGGGTTTGGGGGGGCAGCTGAATCCCCATAAAATCACCTGCCTGGCCGTGCACTTCCTGGATCACCCTAACAGGTCACGATCTGCAATACGCCCCAGCACCCTCTCCAGGGATCCTGACAACACCAAGAGTGTGAGACCCATTTCACAGATGGAAAAACCAAGGATGGAACCCGGGCGCTTCCCTTTTCCTTTCTCAGGTCAGCTCCACTTTTTTTTTTTTTTTTTTTTTTTTTTGACAGGCAGAGTGGACAGTGAGAGAGAGACAGAGAGAAAGGTCTTCCTTTTCTGTTGGTTTACCCTCCAATGGCCACCGCAGCCAGCGTGCTGCGGCCAGCAGCACCGCGCTGATCCAAAGGCAGGAGCCGGGTGCTTCTCCTGGTCTCCCATGGGGTGCAGGGCCCAAGCACTTGGGCCATCCTCCACTGCACTCCCTGGCCACAGCAGAGAGCTGGCCTGGAAGAGGGGCAACCGGGACAGAATCTGGCGCCCCGACTGGGACTAGAACCCGGTGTGCCGGCGCCGCTAGGCGGAGGATTAGCCTAGTGAGCTGCGCCGCCGGCCAGCTCCACTTTCTATAAACATCGAGGCCCCTGGGATGGGACATGGGCGAGGCCTGTGGTTGTGGGGTTCTTAGAGCACAGGAAGGTTGGGGGTCCCCTCTCTGCACCTCCAGTCCACAGTGAGCTAAAGCAGTAGGAGGCAGGCAGGGCGCCCGCCTGCCCAGCGTCCCAGCTGGCCGGCCCTGTATCAGAGTCGGCCTTCCCAGAAGGAGTTTCTTGTCAGGATCTCAGACAGATGTGCCCAAAATAGTTCACCAAGATGTCTTTTTTTCTTAAGATTTATTTATTTTTTATTTGAAAGGCAGAGTTACACAGAGAGAGGAGAGGCGGCGGGGGGGGGGGGGGGTCTTCCATACGCTGGTTCACTCTCCAGATGGCCGCAACAGCCAGAGCTGAGCTGATCCAAGCCAGGAGCCAGGAGTTTCTTCCAGGTCTCCCACGTGGGTGCAGGGGCCCAAGCACTTGGGCCATCTTCTACTGCTTTCCCGGGCCACAGCAGAGAGCTGGAGGGAAGTGGAGCAGCTGAGTCTTGAATGGGCGCCCACATTCACCATGATTTCTAAGGACAACCTCGTGCACACACATGTGCTTGTGACCCTTGCCTTTAGCAGGCATCCATGAAAGAGAGGTGAGAGGAAGCCAGGGGTTGGGGGGGAGCTTGGCTCAGCAGTGAAGACACCACCTGGCTGCCTGGGTGCCTACTTGGAGCCCCGGCTCTGGCTCCTGACTCCAGCTCCCTGCTAATGTGGACCCAAGTCGTTGAGTCCCTGCTACCCACGTGGGAGACCAGGATTGTGTTCCTGGCTTCTGGCTTGACCCACGGCCATTACAGGCATTTGGGGAGTGAACCAACAGATGGAAGATCTCTCTCTCTCCTATTCAAATAAAATGAAAAGAAATTTTAAAAAAATTTTTAAAATGGAAAATGCCACTTAACATCTGTGTTCTTGCTGCCAGTGGACTCCTGAGACAGACATCAGGACATTTGCACTCAGGATGCAAGGACCTGACCAGTCCTCCAAACTCCAGAAGTCACTGAAAATTAATGGAGTCCAAGAAGGGGCCAGCGCTGATGTGTAGCAGGTAAAGCCACTGCCTGCAGTGCCAGTATCCCATATGGGCGTTGGTTTGAGTCCCAGCTGCTCCACTTCCGATCCAGCTCTCTGTTGTGGCCTGGGAAAGCAGTAGAAGATGGCCCAAGTCCTTGGGCCTCTGCACCTGCATGGGAAACCTGGAGGAAGCTCCTGGCTCCTGGCTTCGGATCAGTGTAGTTCCAGCCGTTATGGACAATTGGGGAGCGAACCAGCAAATGGAAGACCTCTCTCTCTCTCTCTCTCTCTCTCTCTCTCTCTCTCTCTCTCTGAGTGTGTGTATGTGTGTGCGTAACTCTGACTTTCAAATAAATAAATAAATCTTAAAAAAAAAAAAAAGAAAAAGTGGTCCCAAGTCGCGAGGACTCTAAGAGGTGATACTACACGTCACACAGGAACCTGGGACAGGCTGGAGCAAACGGAGAAAATGGAAAAAAGCAATCTGAATGAAGCAGGGGATAGCTCACGAGGATGCACACCTGCAGGTTCATTCATTGTAACCGATACAGCCTCCAAGTGTGAGGTGACAGCAGCAGTGGCAGCTGCACCTGTTCCCTGTACGTGTGCTGTGGGGAAGCGAGTGTGCTGGCCTCTGTGCTATCTGCTCAAGTCTTCTGTAAACGTGACAGAGTTCCTTTGGGGTAGTTATTCAGCCTGGCCATTAAGACGCCAGCATCCTACATTAGAGTCCCTGGGTTCAATTCCCAGCTGTGGCTCCTGACCCCACTTTCCTGCCGATGTGCACCCTGGGAGGTAGCAGGTGATGGCTCAAGTGCCTGGGCCCCTGCCACCCAGGTGGGAGACCCAGATGGAGGTCCTGGCTCCTGGCTTTGGCCTTGGCCCAGTCCCAGGCACTGTAGGTATTTGAGGAGTGAAGCAGAGGATGGATGATCTCTGTGTGTGTGTGTGTGTGTGTCTTTCTCCCTCTTAAATGAATTTAATAAAATATGTTTATTTAGTGCAAAAACAAACCTTGAAGTCTATGCATGAGAGGATCTTCAGAAAGGTCGTGGGAAACGTGTTCTATGAAAAAACTATGCCTGGATCTCACAAACAAACAAACAACAGCAACAAAAAACCACTTTTGCACCAAAATAAACTTACCTTTGAATTCAGTTTTCCATGAACTTCTTGAAGTCTCCTGGTACCTACGAGCTTTAGGGTGGCCTTGAGCCATCCAGGGTCTCCAGGGGAATCCTGCAGGCCCCAAAAAACACAGAGAAGCCACCACCAAGGCGGCCCATCCCAGGGTGTGGCCCTGGGGCCCCAGAGAGCTCGAGGATTCGGAATGTGTTTTTCAGATCGAACTGACGGCGTTGGCCAAAGCCTGCGCCATCAGGGGAGGAGAGGCAGGGAGGAGGCCTGGACGATCGCTGCCTTTCGCAACGGGGCAGGTGGGAGCGCCATGTGCTGAGATGGGCGCGTGAGATGAGGCTGGGAGAGACGGTTGAGTTTTACCTGGGGCAGGGGCGGTTTCAAGTCCCCGAGGGCCAGCGAGGAGACCTCACGATCCCCTGCCTGCCCCAGGCTCCCTTCCTGCCTCCACCACTGTCTGGGACCCCCAAAGGGCTGGCGGGGCCTCGTGTCCTTGCTCAGATGCGGAAGCACTGGGGGCTCAGGGACCACCAAGGCGCCCTTCTGTAGGGTGTGGGATTAATAACCTGAGCTGCAGGCAGATGGTGGAACAGCAATCCAGGGCTACCCAGAGAGGAGCCGCCAGGTCATGAAAACACCCTGAGAAACTTGGCAATTTATTTATTTATTTGGAAGGCAGAGTGACACAAAGAGAGAGAGAACCCAATTGTTCATTCACCCGTCAAATGCCCACAACAGCTCCAGACCAAAGCCAGGAGCCAGGAGCTCCATCCGGGTCTCCTATGTGGGTGGCAGGGGCCCAGCTCTTGAGCCATCACGGCTGCCTCCCAGGGTGCACATGAGCAAGGGGCTGGATCGGAAGTGGAAAAATGAGGACTTGAACCTGTGCTCTGATGCGGGAGGTTGGCCATGCAAGTGGCGGCTCAACCCACTGCGCCCCAACGCCAGCCCCTCCCTGATGCTCCGGCTTGCTGTGAACAATGCTGCTGTACAAAATAAAGTGGATTAAAGAAACAGGCATAGTAGGACAAATACTAAATAAATACTCACCAATACATGCTCAGGCACTTACAAGTATACCCAATAACACCCACACAACTGCACTCAAGAATAGAACTATCTGTGTGGGTACACGCACACACACACACACCGGGGTACTTTTTAAAAGTTTACAGAAGGGGCCAGTGCTGTGGCATAGCAGGTAAAGCCACTGCCTGCCATGCCGGCATCCCACATGGGCACCGGTTCGTGTCCCAGCTGCTCCACTTCCAATCCAGCTCCCTGCTCGTGGCCTGGGAAAAGCAGAGGATGATGGCTCAACTGTTTGGGTCCCTGCCACCTATGTGGGAGACTCGGATGAAGCTCCTGGCTCCCGGCATAGGGCTGCCCTAGCACTGGCTGTTGTGGCCATTCGGGAAGTGAATCAGTGGATGGAAGATCTCTGTGTGTGTCTTGAGCCATCATTGCCTCCTCCCAGGGCTGGAGTCAGCAGCCGGCGCTGGGACTGGAACCCGGGCATGCTGATGGGGCACATGAGTGTCTTAACTGCTAGGCTAAAGGCTTGCTCCCATGGGTGTGCTCTGGTGAGAGAGACCTCCGTGTGCGCCCTTGGCAGGAAGGAATTGTGTATCCACTCCACCGCTTTCTTCCTCTCCCTCCCTCTGGAAGTGAGAGGTCTGTGTGCAGACAGAAATGAGGCAGACTCAGCGAGCCCCAGGAGCTGGCGGGGTGAGGGGTGGGGCGGGAAGCTGAACAAGGCTCAGGGCACTTTTCCAATCTTCTCACACCATGGAGGCCAGGTGGGTGCAGGGTGGCAGCCGCAGGGAGGAGGGGTGGGAGAGGAAGAGGAGTCTCCGGGCTGCCCGAGATGGTGGGAGGATAAACAAGGCAGGGAACAGAGTGGGAGCGGTTGCCCGTGTCCAGGGCAGGCCCGGAGGTGCCAGAGATAAGTGAGCAACCTCACTGGATACAGCAGAAGGGGCTCTGCCGTGACCTTGGGAAGCGGTCTCACGGGCACATGTGCGGGGAGGCACAAGGCAGGGAGTCAGACTAAGAAGTCCCGGAGGGGCAGGTGCTTGGCGCAGTGGCCGAGCCCCCGCTTGGGGCTGCTTTCTCCCACACGGGAGGGCAAGGGTTTGAGTCCCAGTTCCACTTTCTGCTAATGCACGCCCTGGGAGGCAGCAGGTGATGGCTCAAGTACTTGGGTCCCAGACAGGTTCAGGTCTGGGCTACTGGCTTTGGTCTGATCCAGTCCTCGCTACTGCAGGTATCTGGGGAGTGAATCAGCAGATGGAAGATCTCTCTCTCTCTCTCTGCTTTTCAAATAGGTAAATAATTTTTGTTTTACAAAAACATTAGAATCCCCCTCCTAACCCTCTGCTTCTTCGCCCACCCCCATCCCTGCCACCTTCCCCTCTGTGTTCACTCTGTGCTTCTGTCTACCTCCCATCTTTCCCCCTGAGTTTCCTGCTGTGGAGCCGTAGACCCTCACAGGGGGACAGGAAACTTCAGCACCACCTAATCTAAGCCTTAATCTGGAGCTCAGAGAATCCAAGCCTACCCTTGACCCCTCCCATGGAGGGAGAGCTCACTCCAGAGAGAAGCTGGCCCTCAGTCAGTCCTTGAATACAAGCATGCATACAGTAGGTGCTCAATGGATGTTTCTGGAATCTGTTTCCCTGCCTATGGGAGCTTTAATAATTGTTTTTAAACATTTTAGAGATTTATTTATTTGAGAGGTGGAGTTACAAGCAGAGAGAGGGAGAGATGGAGAGAGAGTTCTTCCATTGGCTGGTTCACTCCCCAGATTGCCAATTGCTGGGCTGATTCAAAGCCAGGAGCTTCTTCCAGGTTTCCCACATGGGTGCATGGGTCCAAGTACTTGGGCTACCTTCCACTGCTTTCCCAGACAATAAGCAGAGAGCTGGATTGGAAGAGGAGCAGCCAGGACACGAACTGGCACCCATATGGGATGCTGGTGCTGCAGGCAGAGGCCCAGGCTACTATGCCACAGTGCCTGCCTTTGTTTTTAAATTTTTGAGAGCCAGAGAAATAAAGACAAGAAGCACCCATCCACCACTTCACTCCTTAAATACCCACATAAGAGTCTCAATCCAGGTCTCCCACACAAGTGGCGGGGATCCAAGTACCTGAGCCATTACTGCTATCTCCCAGGGTCTGCATTAACAGGGAGCTGGAATTGGGAACCGAACCCTGGCTCTCTGATGTGGGAGGCCAGGGCCTTAACTACCAGGCCAAATGCCAGCCCAGCTCCAGGGAGTGCCTGAGGCTCCCTTAGCCCGACAGCCTTCCACTTCCCTCGGCTCCCTTCTCAACTTCTCTACTAAATTATGCATCCTAGACACCAATGTAACCATCAAGATGCAGAGTAACTTGAGGCGAGCATCAGGTTTCATTTAGAATATATTCATTAATAGATTGTGCGCTACTCACTTCAAAAAGTTTGGCGGATGGCCAGCGATGTGGCGTGGCGGGTTAAGCTGCCACTTGCAACACCAACACCATATATCAGAGTACTAGTTTGAGTCACAGCTGCTCCACTCCCTGCTGATGTGCCTGGGAAAGCAGCAGAGGATGGCCCAAGTCCTTGGGCCCCTGCCACCCACGTGGGAGACCCGGAAGAAGCTCCCGGCTCCTGGCTTCTGCCTGACTCCAAACTGGCTGTTGTGGACAGATGGAAGTGCTCTCCCTTTCACTCTCTCTCTCTCTCACTCTGTCACTCTGCCTTTCTCTCTCTCTCTCTTTTTTTCTCTCTCTCTCCCTCCATTCATTCCTTCCATCCATTCTTTCTTGGACCAGCATTGTGGTGTAGCAGATAAAGCCGCCACCTGCGATGCCCGCATCCCATATGGGTGTGGGTTCAAGTCCCGGCTGCTCCACTTCTGATCCAGCTCCCTGCTAATTCACCCAGGAAATCAGCAGAAGATGGCCCAAGTGCTTGAGACCCTGCACCCACATGGGAGACTGTGAAGAAGCTTCTGACTCCTGGCCTCAGCCTGGCCCAGCTCCCGTACTCACAGCCATATGGGATGCCAGTGTTGCAGGTGGCAGCTTTACCTACTATACCACAACACCAGCCCCAGCCTTTCAAATAAATAAACAAATGTAAAACAAAAAGTTTGTGGGGAAGATGAAATTAAATGTTGCTTATTTTGATGCAAAAAACCCATGCATAATATTTTCTTTTCTTTTTTTTTTTTTTTTTTTGACAGGCAGAGTGGACAGTGAGAGAGAGAGAGACAGAGAGAAAGGTCTTCCTTTGCCGTTGGTTCACCCTCCAATGGCCGCCGCGGCCAGCGCGATGCGGCCGGCGCACCGCGCTGATCCGATGGCAGGAGCCAGGAGCCAGGTGCTTTTCCTGGTCTCCCATGGGGTGCAGGGCCCAAGCACCTGGGCCATCCTCCACTGCACTCCCGGGCCACAGCAGAGGGCTGGCCTGGAAGAGGGGCAACCGGGACAGAATCCGGCGCCCCAACCGGGACTAGAACCCGGTGTGCCGGCGCCGCTAGGTGGAGGATTAGCCTAGTGAGCCGCGGCGCCGGCCTGCATAATATTTTCATAAGATGCATTTTTCTGAAGTGTTTGAAGATCTTTTGTATGCATGACCCTCAGAACCTTTTTGCACTGATATAAACTTATCTTTCAATTGAACTCCCACAAACTTTTTAAAAAAGTGAGTATTATATATATATATATATATTTTGACCTGCAGAGTTAGACAGTGAGAGAGAGACAGAGACAGAGAGAAAGGTCTTCCTTCCATTGGTTCATTGACCAAATGGCCGCTACGGCTGGTGTGCTGCACCGATCCGAAGCCAGGAGCCAGGTGCTTCCTCCTGGTCTCCCATGTGGATGCAGGGCCCAAGGACGTGGGCCATCCTCCACTGCTTTCCCGGGCCATAGCAGAGAGCTGGACTGGAAGAGGAGCAACTGGGACAGAATCCGGCGCCCTGACCGGGACTAGAACCCAGGGTGCTGGCGCCGCAGGTGGAGGATTAGCCAAGTGAGCTGTGGTGCCGGCCAAAAAAGTGAGTATTATATTTTTTAAAAATATATTTATTTTAAATGCAGAGAGACAGAGAGACCTTCCATCCACTGGTTCACTCCCCAAATGCCTGCAACAGCCACAGCTGGGCCAGGCTGAAGCCTGGAGCCTGGAATTCAGTCTGGGTCTCCCACATGGGTGGCAGGGGCCTGAGTGTTTGAGCCGTCACCTGTTGCCTTCTGGGGGTGCATCATCAGGGAGCTGGAACTCGAACTCAGGCACTCTGATGTGAAATGCAGTTTTTTTGAGCAGTGTCTTGACTGCTGTACCAACATCCGCCCCTCCATGGGTGTTTTGGGGTCTGCTTATAGGATGTGCTAGGAGCCAGAGACACAGGTGGACGAAGACAGTGTCTCCTGCCTTATAGAACTTGTGGGCCCCAGGGGAACATGGACCTCATTAATTCTAAATCATAATCATGCTGTGTTCCGGGGAGAAGAGATACCAAGTGAAGTGTGCAGGTTGTGCACGTAACTCGGTGGTCTCCATGCGTGTTGAATACTTGTGCTACACCTACATAAGGGACGCTGGCCACACAACAGCACTAAGCAGTCGATGTGAACCAGTTACTTGCTGTGGGGAGGGGCCTGGGCAGGAGATGGCTGAACTGGATCCCTGGTTCCCGACTTGCCCATGTCTGCCTGTCTCCATCCACTCTGACTCAGAGCTTGACCAGGGGATGCGTGCTGGCCAGTGAGACCACAGGCAATGTGACAGAAGCAGACGTCTGCAAAGCAGGTGAACACTTAGGCCAAGAGGAGCTATTGCTACAGTCCCTACAGACATCACAGGATGAGGAGTTGCATCCTTGTTACAAAGATGAAATTTTGAGCAACTTTAGGAGGAAAAAATTGACACTTAGGTAACATAGACAAGTTCCTTACGATGGAAAACTGCTAAAGCTACCTGTGGGAGAAGTAGATAATGTTGAATACCCTATGTCTAGGAAACAAGCAGAAGGTGTGATTAAAAATTTTCCCACTGGAGGGGCCGGTGCTGTGGCACAGCGGGTAATGCCCTGGCCTCAAGCACCGGCATCCCATATGGGTGCTGGTTTGAGACCAGGCTTCTCCACTTCCGATCCAGCTCTCTGCTATAGCCTGGGAAAGCAGTAGAAGATGGCCCAAGTTCTTGGGCCCCTGTACCCGTGTGGGAGACCTGGAGGAAGCTCCTGGCTCCTGGCTTTGTTCTGGTGCAGCTCCGGCCATTGCGGCCAATTGGGGAGTGAACCAGCAAATGGAAGACCTCTCTCTCTCTGCCTCTCCTCTCTCTGTGTGTAACTCTGACTTTCAAATAAATAAATAAATCTTTTTAAAAAATTTCCCACTGGGGTTGGTGCTGTGGCATAGCAGGTTAAGCCACCGTCTGCAGTGTAGGCCAGCATCCCATATGGGTGCCGGTTCGAGTCCTGGCTGCTCCATTTCTGATCCAGCTCCCTGCTAATGTACCTGGGAAAGCAGCAGAAGATGTCCCCAAGTCCTTGGGCCCCTGCACCATGTGGGAGACCCAGAAAGAAGCTCCTTCTGGCTTCTGATTGGCCCAGCTCTAGCTGTTATGGCCATTTGGAGAGTGAATCAGTGGATGGAAGACCTTTCTGTCTCTCCCTCTCTCTGTCTGTAACTCTGCCTCTCAAATCAATAAATAAATCTCTTAAAATATATGAGTGGCGGGCTTCTGGTGCAGCAGTTAAGACACTGCCTAGGATGCCACCTCCCACCTGGAAGAGCCCCAACCCCACAGTTCTTATTCCAAAGGTCAGACCATGGAGCAAGTTACTCCAATGTCCTGTACCCCAGTTTACCCAAAAAAGTGCAAAGCAAAGCAAGACTGTTGTAAAGATTAAAGAGAAAAGTGAGAAGCACTTAGAATGGAGCCTGGCATACAATATCACTGTGTGGATGTTTTCAATTGTATCAGTGCATTTTTAAATTTTTGTTTATTTATTTGAGAGACAGAGAGAGGGCTCCCATCCATTGGTTTGTTCCCCCAAATGCCCACAATAGCTACGGTTGGACGGAAGCTAAAGTTGGAAGCCTGGAACTCCATCCGGGTCTCCCGTATGAGTGGCAGGGACGCAAGGTCTTGAGCCATCACAGCTGCCTCCCACGGCCTCCATCAGTAGGAAGCTGGGGTCAGGAGCTGGAGCTGGGAGTTGAACCCAGATACTCTGACATGTGGCACGGGCAGCTTAACTGATGTCTCATCTGCTCAATGTTTCAAACTGTGTCCAGTACTGCAGTAGGGCTACCAGCAACGCTGACACCCTTATGGGTGCCAGTTTGAGTCCCGGCTGCTCCGCTCCTGAGCCAGCTCCCTGCTAATGCACCTGGGAGAACATCAGCAGATGGCTCAAGTGCTTGGGCCCCTGCACCCTTGTTGGAGACCCAGTTGGAGTTGCAGGTTCCTAGCTTCAGCCATGCTCAGCCCTGGGCATTGCAGCCATTTGGGGAGTGAACCAGCAAACAGCAGACCTCTCTCCCTCTCTGTAACTCTGCCTCTCAAAAGAAATCTCTTCTGAAAAATAGATATTTCAAGTTGCAGTCCTATCTGGTCTTCTCAAGTACACTGTGAAACACAGCCTTGCATCTCCTGCTCGGGATGGATAAACTGTTACTTCTTTCTCCGGAACAACTGGGCAAAATGCATTAAACACTCTTTAATAAAACCACTATTTTTTTAGTTTTTATTTTTAGCTGATAACACAAAATTCGTACATGTTCACAGGGTACCCTGTGATGTTTCAATACATAGACACATAGTATAATGTTCAAATGAGGGCAAACATGTATCTTTTTTGTTGTGAAACATTTACGATTATTTTTTTTTTCCTAGAAGACTATGCACTGGTGCGGTGCTGTGGCATAGTAGGTAAAGCCTCTGCCTGCAATGCTGGCATACCATATGGGTGCTGGTTCAAGTCCTGGCGGCTCTACTTCTGATGCAGCTCCCTGATGATGCACCTGGGAAAGCAGTAGAAGATGGCCCAAAGCCTTGGGCCCCTGCACCTGCGTGGGAAACCTGGAAGAAGCTCCTGGCTTCGGATCAACCCAGCTCAGAACATTGTGGGTATCTGGGGAGTGAACCAGCGAATGGAAGACTCTCTCTCTCTCTCTCTCTCTCTCTCTCTCTCTCTCTCTCTGCCTTTGCCTCTCTGTAGCTCTGCCTTTCAAATAAATAAATATTTAAAAAAGAAGAAAAACATTGTGTCTACTTATCATCACCTACTGTGCTGTGGTGCAGGGCAACCCCAGAACTACATCTTGGTAAAACCATTTAGTTTTGATCAAGTGTTCCTACAGTTAGTGTGTTTTTTCCGACTAATACCAATAGAGAAGCAGTAAGCAGGTGCTTGTCCAATTACCCATTCAATAATGAATTGGGGTGACATAAATAAGTACTGCAGATGCACATACAGGTTCCAATTCAAAGATACTCACCCTGATTTCATTTATAGCAATGAAAAGTTAAAAACAACCAGGAGGGAGAGTGCTTCACTGGGGGAGGTTGAGAGACAGGGGGATTACTTCTATCTGCTGGTTCAGTGCTCAAAAGCCTGCAATGGCTCCCAGCTTCACTGAACCCACAATCCAGCTCTCGCATGTGGGTGGCGGGGCCCAAGCGCTTGAGCCGTCACTGCTGCCTCTCAGGGTGTGCAGCAGCAAGCGAGTTGGAATCAGGAGCTGGAGGCTGGGAACCAAACCCCAGGCGCTCTGATGTGGGGTGCACCCGTCCTAACTGCTGGGCCCAGCGCCCACCCCCATGGCACCAGATTTAATTAATTAAGTATATGAAAGGCACAGAGACAGAGAGTCAGAGCTAGTCCGTCTGCTGGTTTGCGCCCCCAAACGCTTACAGCAGCCAGGGCTGGAGCAGGCTGAAGCCAGGAGCCAGGAGCTCCATCTGACTTCTCCACGTGGACGGCAGGAGCCCAAGCACTTGAGCCGTCACTGCAGCAGCCTCCCGGGATGTGCACAGCAAGAAGGTGGAATGGAGATTGGAGCTGGGATTTGAACCCGGGCTGGCTGTCCCAGGCAGTGTCTTAACCACCTCACCAGTTCCCACTCCTGGAGTCATGTCTGAGAGGAACATTTAACTACCTGTTCTTTATTTCCAATCCGCCCCGGGGATTGTTCTGTGTCGGGAACCCGAGCGCCGTCTCCTCCTCCTTCGTGGCTGGAGAACGTTCCCACAGCCCGGCCCTCCATTGTTGGTCCCGGGCATGGGTTTCTAGTCCTCGTTTCCACAAGCCCTGGCATCCTTGCCAAAAATGCCGTGATGAACACCAACTCAAGCCGCCCGCGTGCACAGATGGCTGATTGTTGGCGGGAGACGGGTGTGGCTCGGGGTTGAGAGCTGTGCAGGTTTTGTTGGACAGCTGTCAGAATTCCATTCCCAAAAATGCCCCGGGAACTGACGCCTTCCCAGCCCAACGGAGGGCGGCGTGATTTTCCAGAAGATTCTCACTCAGACTTGATAGGGTCACATTTTCAGCATTTGCCCAATGAAGAAGTGGAAACCAACATGTCTCTGATTACTAGTGAGCCTGAGCCTGCTGGGTTGTGTTGCTTTAAATTTTACATTTATTAGAGAAGCAGAAAGAGCTCCCCTCCACTGGTTCTCCCTCCCTCCCTGCCCACCATCTGCAATGCCCACAATGCAAGGCTAGGGACTCCATCCGGGTCCCCCTCATGGGTGGCAGGGACCCAAGTACTTTGGAGCCAGAAATTGATCCCAGGTACTCCAATGTGGGGTGCTGGCATTTTAGTCTGCATCTTAACCATTAGGTTAAACACTCACCCCAGCACACTGTTTTAAAAATATTTATTTCAATAAATATTTTAATAAAATATTTAATAAAATTATTTCATAAAATACTGTTTTAAAATATTTCTTTGAAAGGCAAGGTGACAGAAAGAGTGAGTCAGAGAGAGGGAGAGGGAGAGGGAGAGGGAGAGGGAGAGGGAGAGGGAGAGGATCTTCCAAATGCCAGTTCACTCCCCAAGTGGCTGCAATGGCTAGGGCTGGGGCAGGGCAAGGCCAAGCTGGGAGTTCCATCCGGGTCTCCCATATGGGTGTAGGAGCCCAAGCACTTGGGCTATTCTCTGCTGCTTTGCCAGGTGCATTAGCAGGGAACTGGATCAGAAGTTGAGCAGCCAGGACCAGAACCCGTGCTTCTATATGGGATGCAGCTTAACCCATTGTGCCACAATGCTGGCCCCCACCAGTATGCTGCTCCTGTTTCTGGTTATTTACTATGTATAATTTTGGTCTTTTTATATAATCTTGGTGTGGATCTAGACTGTATGAGGACACATAGAGAAGTTTGTAGAAAATGGAATTGAAAGGTAGGCTTATGAGTAAAGCCACCACCTGCAGCACCAGCATCCCATATAGGTACCAGTTCCAGTCCTGGCTGCTCCACTTCTGATCCAGCTCCCTGCTATGGCCCAAATGCTTGGGCCCTGCACCCATGTGGAAGATCTGGAAGCAGCTCCTGGCTCCTGGCTTCAGCCTGGCCCAGCCCCAGCCATTTGTGGAGGGACTAACACATGAAAGATCTCTCTCTCTCTCTAACTTTGTCTTTCAAATAAATTTTTAAAAATCTATAAAAAGGGGGCCAGCACTGTGGCACAGTGGATTAACGCCCTGGCCTGAAGAGCCAGCATCCTATATGGGCGCCAGTTCAAGACCTGGCTGTTCCACTTCCGATCCAGCTCTCTGCTGTGGCCTGGGAAAGCAGCAGAAGATGGCCCAAGTACTTGGGTCCCTGCACCTGTGTGGGAGACCTGGAAGAACTCCTGACTCCTGGCTTCAGATTGGCACAGCTCCGGCCATTGTGGCCAATTGGAGAGTGAATCAGTGGATGGAAGACCTCTCTCTCTCTCTCTCTCTCTCTCTCTGCCTCTCCTCTCTTTGTGTAACTCTGACTTTCAAATAAATAAACCTTTAAAAATCTTTTTAAAAAATCTAAAAAAAAAAGGTAGGCTTATATTAGTGCAAAAAAAAAAAATGTGAAAACCACGCATACAAGGGGTTTTCCTTGTGAGTTAAGATGTCCAGGGGGCCAGTGCTGTGGCATAGCAGTAAAAGCCACTGCCTGAAGTGTTGGCACCTCATATGGACACCATTCGAGACCTGGCCACTCTACTTCCCATCCAGCTCTCTGATGTGGCCTGCGAAAGCAGTAGAAGATGGCCCAAGTCCTTGGGCCCCTGCACCCATGTGGGAGACCTGGAAGAAGCTCCTGGCTCCTGGCTTGGGATCGGCACAGCTCCGGCCATTGTGGCCAATTGGGGAGTGAACCAGTGGATGAAAGACTTCTCTTTCTTTCTCTCTGCCTCTGCCTCTCTGTAACTCTGCCTTTCAAATAAATAAATAAATCCTTTATTTAAAAAAAGACACATTGTAGTGTCTGGGTTTGATTCCTAGATCCTGAACCCAGCTCCCTGCTAATGCATACCCAGGGGTCATTAAGTACCTGGGGCAAGTACCTGGGTCCCTGCTGCCCCATGGGAGACCTGGATGGAGTTCTAGTCTCCGGTTTTCAGAGACGGCCCTATCCCACTGTGGTGGTTATTTTGGGAGTGAACCAGTAGGGGTGCCTTTCAAAACAAATAAAAATAAACCAATAATTAACAATTAAAATAACAGATGGAATGCAGATTGAGAAACTGATTATGGGTGAACAGAAGAATATATTAACAGGTTCCACACCTGGGTAGTGGAATTCTGAGGATTTTCCTCTTCTTTTTTAAACTCTGCGCTTCTAAATGTGCTAATGAACTTGTATTTTCAAATGCATTCCCATTACTTCCATCTTTATATTTCATCTGCTAAGTTTGCTGTAAACAAATAATAATTTGTAATGGTTTTGTCACGAGAAAAACGCCTCTCCCTTACCCTCACCTACAATAGATGTTTTTTTATACTAAAGAACTAATAATAATAATAATAATAATAATGAAAGGGAAACAAGAGTCCGCCCTCGTGCCTCCCCAGGCAGCAAAGTCCCGCCCTGGACCAGAACCGGGGTCGCCGAGGCAGCATCGCCCCCTGGCGGCAGTCCTAGGGAGGTGCGTGCGCACCAGGCTGTGATGCCTTTGACTTAAAATGCAAAGCAATTCTTTGGAGGATTCACAAGAAGGGGAGGGGCCCCCGTTCGGTGCTGTGGTTAGGACGTTGCTCTGATGGGTTGGTGTTGCTGGGCAGAGGGTTAGGCCACCACCTACGGCGCTGGCAACCCTCTTAAGAGCGCAGGCTTGAGTCCCAGCTGCTCCACTTCCGATCCAGCTCCCTGCTGATACGCCTGGGAAAGCAGTGGAGGTTGGCCCAAGTACTTGGAGCCCTGCACCCATGCAGGGAGACCCGGAAGATGCTCCTGGCTCTTTGCTTCGGATGGGCCCAGCTCTGGCCGTTGTGGCCATTTGGGGAGTGACCCAGAGCAGGAACGATCTCTCCCTCTCTAACTCTGCCTTTCAAATAAATGAAACTTTAAAGAAAGAAAAAAAAAAAAAAAAAAAAAAAGCACTGCTTGGGTCACCTGCATTCCATACCAGAAAGCCCGGACTTGAGTCGCAGCTCTGCTCCCTGTCCCAGCTCCCTGCTGGTGCTCACCCCGGCAGGCGGTGCTAATGGCTCAGGTACTTAGGTCCCTTTTCCCAGCGGCTCAGCCTTGACGGCTGTGGGCATTTGGGGAGTGAATCAGTGGATGGAAGATCTGTCTCTGTCTCTGTCCCCTCTTTCAACTAAATGATCTATAAACTTAAACCATATAGAATATACACAGGTGACTTACCTTGGTCTAGGGCAGCATATGTCCAGGGTCCCCTACCTGGCAAGCAGCAGAACCTGCCACTCAGTTCAGGTTCCAGTGCTTGCTTTTCATGATCATGTTCTCCGCCCTGTCACTCCTGGCTGTGTCTGCGGCTCTCCCACACCACAGAGCCACCTATTGAAAGTACATAGTGGGGGCCGGCGCTATGGCATAGTGGATAAAGCCACCACTCACAGTGCCGGCATCCCATATGGGCACCAGTTCGAGTCCTGGCTACTCCACTTCCCATCCAGCCCTCTGCTATGGCCTGGGAAAGCAACAGAAGATGGCCCAAGTTGTTGGGCCTCTGCACCCTCGTGGGAGACCCAGATGAATCTCCTGGCTCCTGGCTTCAGATCAGTGCAGCTCCAGCTGTTGAGGCCATCTGAGGAGTGAACCAATGGATGGAAGATTCTCTCTCTCTCTCTCTCTCTCTCTCTCTCTCTGCCTCTCTGTAACTCTGCCTTTCAAATAAATAAATATTTAAAAAAGAGAAAGAAGGGGAGAAAGGGAGGGAAGGAAGGAAGGAAGGAAAGATGGGGGGAGCCCTCTTGTGGGTTAGACTCCTTCAGTCTCTGCCTTTATGCCTCTCAAGCAGCTCTTGAGGGCTGATCCTGACCTCGGGCCCTCACTGGAATTCCAGGATTTCTTTTTTTATTTTATTTTTATTTTTTTTGACAGGCAGAGTGGACAGTGAGAGAGAGAGACAGAGAGAAAGGTCTTCCGTTTTTCCGTTGGTTCACCCTCCAATGGCCGCCGCGGCTGGCGCGCTGGGGCTGGTGCACTGCGGCTGGTGCACCACGCTGATCTGATGGCAGGAGCCAGGTGCTTCTCCTGGTCTCCCATGGGGTGCAGGGCCCAAGCACTTGGGCCATCCTCCACTGCACTCCCTGGGCCACAGCAGAGAGCTGGCCTGGAAGAGGGGCAACCGGGACAGAATCCGGTGCCCCGACCGGGACTAGAACCCGATGTGCCGGCGCCGCAAGGCAGAGGATTAGCCTAGTGAGCCGCGGTGCCGGCTTCCAGGATTTCTTGGCACTGGTTGAACCTCAATCTCTGGAACCAGAAAGAGGCTGCCTGGGCAGACCAGGAGCAGGCACAGACTCTGCAGCTCCAGTGCAAGCCAAACCTGGACGCTCACCAAACACTTCCACTGCGCTCCCCTCCAGGCACGTGGTAGAGCTGTTTGCCTGCCTGCTTCTGGCCCGGTGGGGGCGCTGGACTTGTTCTTGCCTCTTGTAGTTTGTATGTGGTTTGTGCCCCAAGGGTTCAAGTGCTGGATTCTTGGTCTCCAGGGTGGTGATGTGAGAAGTGGTGTGGGCTTTGAGTGGCAGAGCCTAGAGGACAGTCATTGGGGGCACTTCCTTTGGAAGGGATTAATGCAGCTCCACTGGGACTCTGGTTGTTCTAATAGAATGGGGCTGGCCCCTTCTGTTCACTGACTTCCTGTGTACCGGGTGATCTCCTGCTCTCCTGCACAAATGTCCACCATGAACGCATCCTCCATGAGGCCCTTACCAGGGCCAACATGGTGCCAAGGCCACGCCCTGGAATCTCTTTTCTTCACAGTGTGCCTGGTCCCGGGTGATTTCCTGTAGCAACAGGAAACCTGACGATCCTACAGCCAACAAGCAGCGGCATTCCCAGGTCAGAGCACCTCACTGCTGGCAGGAGGCTTTCTAGAGACTTCTCTCCTCTGCTCCTATGACCGGAAGTGTTCCAGCCATTGGTTGGCTTCTTTATTTTATTTTATTTTTTTATTATTATTTTTTTATTTTTTGACAGGCAGAGTGGACAGTGAGAGAGAGAGAGAGAGACAGAGAGAAAGGTCTTTCTTTTTTATTTTTATTTTTTGCCGTTGATGCACCTTCTAATGGCTGCCGCGGCCGGCGCGCTGTGGCTGGCGCATTGCGCTGATGCAAAGCCAGGAGCCAGGTGCTTCTCCTGGTCTCCCATGGGGTGCAGGGCCCAAGCACTTGGGCCATCCTCCACTGCACTCCTGGGCCACGGCAGAGAGCTGGCCTGGAAGAGGGGCAACTGAGACAGAATCCGGCACCCTGACCGGGACTAGAACCCGGTGTGCCGGCGCCGCAAGGCGGAGGATTAGCCTATTGAGCTGCAGCACTGGCTGGTTGGCTTCTTTACTGTGCAGTGAGGCACACAGCAAAGATACCCCAGATGGTCCGTGATAGATACAAAGTAGAGCAAGAAATGACAGTCACCCCTCAGTATCCCCAGGGGGACTGGGCCTGGGACCCCCCTCCCAAGATGCCAAAGACAAGTCTCGACCTTGACACGGTCTCATATTTACATGGAACCTGTGCACACCCTCCCGAGGACCTTAATCACCCCTAGATGATTCTAACACCTGGGAGAACATCAGTGCTTTGTCAGTGGTTGTAGCGAGGGGGAGAGACTTTGCCCATTCCCAGTCCAGACACAATGTTTTGCTGATTATTTCCAGTGCAGGAATTTGCAGAGCACACAGGAAGGAGGCCCGGCTGTGCGTTTGGATGGTTTTAGGGCTAGAGGTCTTTGGGATCCTTTGCTGAAGCAGCACAACCCTAGCGCCTCCCGACAGATAGGCAGGCATCCACCTCTCCGCACCTGGGCCCAGCTGAGGGCCCTCTGTTAACCTGTGAGGGCCAACAAAGCAAAGAACCACAGACATGGGGCCTTGAACCATGCAAATATGTTTCTTACAGTTCTGAAGGCTTGAAGGCTGAGGTCAAGGTGGTGTGGACAGGGCTGGCTCCTGCTGAAGGCTGTGGACGACCGTCTGTTCCCAGCTTCTGGTAGCTCCAGTCTGTCCTTGGCTTGTATGCTCCACTCCCTGTGTCCTCGAATCACTTCTCTGTGTCTGTCTCTGTGTCCTAATGCCCCACCCCTCTTTTGAAAGATTTATTTGAGAGGCAGAGTTACAGACAGAGTGAGAGACAGAGAGGTCTTCCATCCGCTGGTTCACTCCCCAATTGGCCACAACTCTTGGAACTGTGCTGACCCAAAGCCAGGATCCAGGAGCTTCTCCTGGACCCCCCACACAGATGCAGGGGCCCAAGCACTTGAGAATCACGTGTCTAGAAAATTCACAGTGAAGAGAACATCTCAGGGACCCTTGCTTTGTCTTCAGATTGGTCTCGTTCAACCACCAGTTACCAAGCACAGATGACAAGCCAGGTGCCCTCTGTGTAAGACTGCCCAGCTCACTGCCTGGGAAAGCAGCAGCAGATGGCTCAACTGCTTGGGCCCCTGCACCCACATGGGGAACCCAGAAGAAGCTCCTGGCTCCTGGCTTCAGCCTGGCCCAGCCCCAGCTGTTGTGGCGATTTGGGGAGTGAACCAGCAGATGGGTCTCTCTCTCTCTCTCTCTCTCTCTAGCTCTGCCTTTCAAATAAATAAATGCATCCAAAAGAAAAGAAACAGGTGAGACATCTGTGTGTACTGAAGTCATTTAAAGGCAAGGAAACAGGGAACAGATGGAGAAGTGGAAGCTACTTTTTTCTTTTTTTTTAAAACATGTTTCATTCAATTTTTTAATGAGGTAAATACTTTCGTAAATATTTATTTATTTTATTATTTAGAAAGGCAGAGTTACGAGGAGACAGACAGACAGAGAGAGAGAGAGAATCTTCCATCCAATGGTTCACACCTCAAATGGCCACAACAGGCAGAGCTGTGCTGATCCAAAGCCAGGATCCAGGAGCTTCTTCTGGGTCTCCCATGCCGGTGCAGGGGCCTAAAGACTTCGCCACAGGTGGAGGCTTAGCCTACTACATATGCCACAGCGCCATTCCCAGGGGAGCTACTTTTGGCAGGAGCCCCAGATGGCCTGAAGATGTGACATGTGAGGACGGACTTACCGACAGAGGACAAGGGTGGAGGGTGTGGAGCCAAGAATCGCGGAGATTGGGCAGGAGGTTGCTGCGTAATCATGGCAGCGTGATGAGTGTGGCGTGGAAGCCAATTAGGATGCGAAGGTCACCAGGTGGGGAATTGCGGGCTGAGTTTTCAGCCTAACAGCCCCTCCACAAACCCAGAGGTCTGCAGGGGGAGGGAATAGCGGGGGCTCCTTAGAACCTTGGACAGCGCCTTCTCTGTCCATGGTGCTGACAGCTGGTGGGGCGGTAAAACGGTGCCACTGCTTTGGAAGAGAGATTGACGGTTGTTCAAACATAGAATGATCTTAGGACCCAGCGATGCCACTCCTGGCAGGGAGGCCCTAACAGCAGCCAGAAGGCAGAAGCGACCCAAACGTCCATCGACAGACGGATAACAGAGCGCAGCCCATGCACACAATGGAGCATCATCCAACCACCAAAAGGAAGCAGATTCTGACGCAGGCTACTGTGTGCATGGAGCGTGAGTATTTCACATGGGGTGAAATATGCCAGGCACAGAAGGTCCACTCACACAAGGTCAGATCCGTAGAGACAGAGCACAGAACGCGACGGAGGGGGTGCCAGGGCTGGGGAGTGAGCGCTTTATGGGGACAGAGTTTCGGCCTGGGAAGATGGGAAAGTTCTGGGGGCGGATGCTGGTGATGAAGGCTGCCGCCACCATAGGAATGCGCTTAATGTTTCTGAGCTGTGCACCAGGGCTATGGTGTATATATTTTATAGTAAAACAGACACAGCCATAAAGAGACGAGATCTTCCAAGGCCCCCCCCTGCCCTCGAGACAGTCCCTTGCACATCTCCACTGAGTCCACATGCAATGGACCAACGGGGGCTCAGGCTCATGTCCCTGAGAAGCAGTGCCCATGAGGGACACACACAGTCCCACCCCGGCTCTGCAGCTGCAGGAACCAAGACTCAGAGAAGTTGAGTGACTTGCTGAGAACTGGCAGAGGCCGGGCTAGGGTCCAGCTCTGGGCAGCCTGGTCCCACAGACTGAACTAACAGCCAGGACCCTGCATGAGAGCCCATGGGCCAGGTCTCAGCACAATGGGGACCCGGCCGTTCTGTGTGAGCTCAGCTGAGCGCACAGTAGGGGCACTGCCTGGGAACCTCCAGAGGGGAATTCTCAAGCCCTGTCCGTGTGCCTTGGGGGAGCAGAATCAGAGTCAGCAGTGCACACAGTAGACACACAGCATGGCACACATGGGCTACTTGTGCACAGTGGGACCAACTGAGGGGCAGAGGGAACCTATCAGGGAAAACGAGGAGCCCCAGAAAAACCCTCGAGCCCCTTGGGGAAGGGCATGTGGTGCTGGGAGGCTCTGCACGGCAGCTGGCACAGGGTGGGGCCACACTTGGGCTGTCACAGTGGGGCGACAGGCGTGCCCCAGCCAACCAGAAGAAAGACAGTGGGGCAAGCCGTCTCCCAAACCCAAAGATGACACAAGGTCATTTCCAAGAGGTCGAAGTTTATTGGGCGGGTGACCTAGTAGGTCAAGGGTCATCAGTGCAGTCGTGCCCCTCCCCTCGGGGCAGGTCAGTCCAGTGTGTGGGCCCCAGGGGGCGGGAGGGCCCAGCGGGGCCCCAGTCATAGCAGCAGCAGCAAGGGGAGCGCCACCCCCAGGCCGGTCCTGGGCGGTGAGGGCTCCCGGCGGAGGTCCTCAGGCATCCGCCGCCGAGCAGGGAGGCTCCACGGGCAGGCAGCGCCGGTGCCGGAGGATGGACTTCTCGTCCTCCTGCGGGGACAAGCCACGCACGCGTCACCCAGCACGGGACGGGGACGCTCCGCACGGTGCACAGCAGCCACGTCCCCCCCCCACCCCGCCAAAGGCCACGCATCACAGGACTGACGCCTCGGCCCCTGACCACGGGCTGTCCCGTTGCCTGGCGCAGCCACGCGGGCCTCGTGCTGTCTGTCTCCTACCGCGCAGGCCTGTGACTGCCGGGGCTCCTGGAGGGGCGGCCCCAAGACACGTGCGCCTGACGTCACCCACCACGCATGGCCGCAGACACGCCCTCCCTCCGGCTCCCGGCCGCGGGGGGCCTGTGGGACCCCGCAGGCGCACTCACTATCTCCGAGGCTGTGCTGGGGCTCGCGCCCTCCGGGGAGCCCCCCTCGTCCCTGGAGCAGTCAGGTCCCGCGTCCTCCTCATACTCGGTCAGGCAGTCCGACTCCTCCCCTGCAGGCAAGGAGCGGCCACGGTGAGGACCCCAGCCCCCCTGGATGCTGCTCAGACACCCCCACCCTGCCCCGGCCCCTCACCGTCGGCGCAGCCGTCAGAGACGTAGCTGGTGGGGGGCTCGATCCGGGACACGATCTCGGCCAGGTCGGTGAAGCCCGAGCTTGGGAAGGCGAGCACCTGGGGTGGGTGTGATGAGGCCCTGGGGGGCTGCAGGGGCTTGGGGTGTCTGTGGGGGGCTCTGAGGGGGGTGCTCTCTGCAGTGAGCGAGGCCCTGCATAACCCAGGACGTGTGGGGACACTCAGAGGGGGGGATCTCTGGACCTCGAGTGGCGCCATGGCAGCCCCTGGCTTACGTCTGCGCGACGGCTCTCATTCAGGTCCGCAGACCGCCGGTCCGTGAGCATCTTCTCAATGACGTCGCCCCGGGTCCAGCCTCCGAACACAGCCTTCCCGTACTGGTAGCCCACGTCCTGCAGGTAGCCAAGGCGTCGGGTTGTGCCTGCCACCCGGCTCTGTGTATCCCCACTCTGTCTGCCCCTTCTCTGGCGCCTCCAACGCCTGAGGCTCTGGGGGGATCTGGCATTTGAGATTAAACTTACTTCACAGTCAGCCGTAAGTAGCATCCTCCTCTACACACCCGGTCTGTGCCTCTGCCAGGCACTACCAATCCACCTCTCCACATCCTTCCCATGCAGTGAGATTTGGAGGCTACACATATGCAGAGCTGTGGAAATTGCCAGCCCCCCCACCCCCACCCCCCACACACCTGCAGCAGGCATCGCTAATCCAGCATGGCAGGCTATCTCAGTGAGCCCAGAAAGGACATCAGACCTTTGAGCTCAGGGTCTGGGGACAGCAGCTACTGATCAGCTTCGGTGACATGGGCTCTGACTCGTTTCACAAGGCCAGTGGCACACGCATGACAAACACACTGCTACATCCCTCTCCCAGACCTGTGGCAGACATTACTAACTGATCGCTGCTGTGATTCCAACCGAAGCAAACTGCTGCCCTGTCCTTGGGGCGGTGTAGCTGGCACACAGCAGGAAACAGCTCATCCACAGCATGTGCAGAGCCCCAGCCCCAGCCCCACCCACTGCAGACATCACCAATCGATAGCCTTCGCCCTGCCCTCCGCTCACGTAGATCTGATCGAACTTCCCGAAGTCCATGGTCTTGAAGCAGTCGATGGGTGGGCGCAGGTACTCGCAGTAGGAGCTGGACTTGACCACCTCCAACTGCCGCACGCAGGACACATAGGCCAGGCGGGACTGGATCTCCGCCATGTCTGGCACCTTCACCTTGTCCGCCCAGGGGTTCAGCCGCTTCCACAGCAGCCACCAGCCAGACAGGCTGTCCCCGTAGGTGCTGAGGTCCGTCTCGTCCTGGCTCCCCACGTCGATGGCGATGACCGTTTTGGCGCCCATGCTGCGAGCGATGTCCGCTGTGGGGCCAGGAGGTCAGTGGGCTGCTGTCCCCCCGGGGCCTGGGGCAGGGATGCGCAGCCCAGTCCCACAAACATGGCCCAGTGAGCAACGAAAAAAAAGCCATGCAAACAACACGCGTTCATACAAACAGCATGGAAGTCAGCGTGGAGGGCTCGGGGCAGAGGGCAGGCGGCGGTCAGGTCCCTGTGCCCCAGGGAGGGTCCCTCAGTGTGTGTGGGTGGACAGCCAGGCCCAGCCCCCGAGGGCACCTTTGTCTCCACCAGACTCTGCACACGGCTCCCTCACAAGCTTCACGGTCGTGTGTGTGTGTGTGTGTGTGTGTGCTCCCCGTGGGAGGCTGTGTGTGTGTGAGAACATGCGTCTCTGCAGACACACAGGGGGCCTGTCTGTTCCTAGACCACTGTTTCCCTGTGGGTCCAAGTCTGCCCGTCCACCTGCAGCTCTCTGAGCACCTGCTCGCGCCTGTGCAGCCGTGGGCAGTGTGTTTGTACAGTCTGCATGCAGCAGCGGCAGGAGTGGGGAAAAATGACCCCAGCTTTGGGGGCCACAGGCTGTGCGCCCCAGAGACTCCACTCTGCCGTTATACTCCAGGACAGCCTCGGACAACAGGCAAAACTGCACCGCATCACGCGTGATTCACAAAGTGAAGTGACTTCTGACCTCCGGCCTCTGGGCCCACGAGGGTGTGTGTCTATTTGGGCACGTGGGCATCCCTGCCTGCTTCCCGTCTGTGCACAGAGTCAGCAGGTGTGAAAGCACGTGGGCCCACACTGTGTGTGCACATGGCTGCATGTGTGACAGTGTCAAGGCGTGTTTGGATACGGTGGTGTGCAGACTTGCTGCTTCACGGAGGTACGTGTGGATCTGTGCATGTGTCTGACTGTGTATGTGCCCCACAAGCATGTGAGACAACACATATGTGTGTATACCCGGTGAGCATACGTTGTGTGGGCCGGCCAGTGGTGCAGTGGGTTAAGCTGCCGCCTGCAATGCCGGCATCCCATGTGGGCACCTGTTCGATTCCCCCTTGCTCCATTTCAGGTCTAGCTCCCTGCTAATGGGCTGAGACCAGCATGGAGCTCCTGGCTCCTGGCTTTGACTTGGCCCAGCCTGGGCTGTTGTGGCCATTTGGGGAGTGAACCAGCAAGTGGAAAAACTCTGTTTCTCCCTGCCTCTAACTCTGCCTTTCAAGTAAAAATAAACAGACAAATCTTTAAAAGAAAAACTTGGGGCCAGCACTGTGGCATAGCGGAGAAAGCAGTAGAAGATGGCCCAAGTCCTTGGGCCTCTGCACCTGTGTGGGAGACCAGGAGGAAGCTCATGGTTCCTGGCTTCAGATTGGCTCAGCTACGGCCACTGAGGCCAATTCGGGAGTGAATCAGCAGATGGAAGACCTCTCTCTCTCTCTTTCTGTCTCTCCTTCTCTGTGCAACTCTTTCAAATAAACAAATTAAAAAAAAAAATTCAAAAGTCTCCTTTTCCTGTGCATGCTCCTCAATGTGTGTGCACGCCTTTGGGTACCTGGACCCACGCTCCTGTCCCTCCTGTGCATGCCCCCATCGGCACAAGTCCAATCACACTCGTACATCCATTCATGCACACGTGTGTGTCTGCAGCCTGGCACAGGACACCCTACGTGTATCCGGCAAGCCTGCTCATGCAGTCTGTGTGCGTGCATGCCGACGCAGGCGCATGCGCAAGGCCACTTGCCTGGCAGGTTATTGGTGTAGCCGCCGTCCATGAGGAGGTGCCCGTCCTTGGGGTCGCACAGTGGGGGCAGGTAGCCCGACAGCGTCATGCTGGCACGCACATACCGCCACAGGGAGCCTGCCCGGTGGGACACACAGACCCGCTCAGATGGTGTGGGCAGGTTGTTCACATAGCACCCGTCCACCAGCAGGTGCCGGTCCTTGGGGTTGCACAGTGCGGGCAGGTAGGGGCAGCGGGAGGCACTAGCCCGGACGTAGCACCACACACAGCCTGTGGGAGGCACCTGATCCCCAAGGATGCATGTATCTGGGGTGTTTAGGGCGTTACTGGGTGATGGTTAGTGGTCAGGCCAGGGTGGATGGTCACTTGTGTTAACAACATCCCAGACACTCAGCTGCCCCCCCAGAACACCCCCACACACTCCCATGAGGCCACACAGGGTGTCCCATGGCCGGGGATGGGGGGCACGCACCATCCTTATGGACACGCATGGCCGAGGCCGTGATGTCTGTGGTCACGTTGAAGTAGGGCAGCCACAGGTCCTGTGGGGACAGGGATGGAGGTCAGGGCGGGGCAGCCCTCCTGCCAGGGGTGTGGGTGCTGTAGGCAGGCGCAGGCGCACCTCAATCTGCTTATCCTGGAAGACGCGGTGCACGCTGCGGTTAAAGGCCGAGCCGGTGAACATGGAGGTGACGGGGTAGGTGAGGTCCAGCACGGGTTCCAGCACCGACGTCATGGCCTACGGGCAAGCAGGCAGCTGGGGTCAAATGGGAGTCACTCGAGGGCAAAGAGTGGGAGCCAGGAGTGACCAGGGACGCTGATGCGGTCAGCCAGAGCCATTAGCTGGGCGGTCACTAAGGGCCAGGGCCCAGGGTCACCAGCAGGAGGTTAGAGACACAGGGTGATCTATGAGGGCCTGGGCAGGGCTCACAGACCCCCCCACAGGTCAAGGTGGAGTCACCCGTGCCCCTCGGGGCGGCGACCCCTCCCCCCGCACACCTTGGCCCACTCCCGAGCCCTCTGCTTGGTTCGGCTGGCGCTGCGCTCCTCTGCATACAGGGCCCCGATGAAGGAGCCAATGGACGTGCCGCCCACCAGGTCCACGGGAACCCCGGCCTCCTCCAACGCCTTCAGCACCCCGATATGCGAGCAGCCCCTGCGGCAAAGAGGGGATCCAGAGTCCCGCCCCAGGGGCTTCCCTGCTGCCACCTTCCCCCCATATCCCTCTCAGCCAGGGCTCAAAGGGTCTCTCCCAGGGAATAAGCCCCATCCCTGGGCACCCTCGCTCCGCCCCCTCCCGGACGCCGCCGCCCCTCACCTGGCCCCGCCCCCGCCCAGCACCAGGGCAATGGTGTTTCCCGTGAGCACGCGCGCCAAGCGGGAGAAGTCGCTGTGCCGGTCCGCACGCCTGGAGAACACCTTCGCGTAGAGCTCGTGCTGGGCTCGGAGAGAGGGAGAGCGCGACCGTGAGGATCCAGTCACAGGGGCGGAGCTCTGCAGCCTTGGGGGAGCGGGGCTGATGGAGGGAAGGGGTGGCCCCGCTCCAAGTCCCGCCCTCACCAGCTTGGCCGGGCTCCTGCGCGAGAAGAGGCGGCGAGGGCAGCGCAGGTGCAGGTGCCCCGAGCACCAGCTGCGCATGTTGAGCCACTCCACGGTGCGCGTGGGGCCCGGGCCCTCCTCCCGGTGCAGCAGGACGAGCTGCTTGAGGGCGCGCACGGCGGTATTCTCCAGCATCTGCTCCAGCTGCGAGAGCGACAGCGGGGTCACCGCCTCCCGTCCACCTCCCTGGCCGCTAGGCCCCATGGCCAGGGACAATGGGTTGGCCGGGGCACGGGAGGGCAGCGAGGGGTCCTGGGGGCTGGGGGGTGGGGTCCCTCTGCGTGGCTTTCAGACCTGGCCCAGAGTGGGTTCCTGGTCCCCCAGGCCCACGATCAGGATACAGTCGGCCTGGCGCAGGCACCGCACAGTCCAGGGCGTCAGCGACGCGTCCGTCTGGTAGAGCACAATGCGGTGTGCGTCCTCCTGTTGGGCCAGCCACCCCGACAGCCGGAATTCTTGGATGCTGGCGGGAAAGGCGCCGCATCATCCTAGGGCCGGCCTGGTGCCGGGTGCCCCCCAGCAACCACACAGATCCACTGCCGGGAGGAGCTCAGGCCCCAGGCCCCAACTTGTACCCCGGAGGGGGACGATTCATCCCAGGGACCCATGAGGGGGGTCGCACGCCCTTTGGCCCAAAGCCTAGGGCTCAAACCCAAATCTGAGAGAATCTCCAGGGAGCTCCAAGCTCCCCTGCTTCCCCCTCCCCCCCAACCCCACACGCACCTATCCAGCGCAGAGGCCCCCAGGCGCGCCCGGATGATGTCACTGTTGAGCAAGAGTGTGGGGCCTAGGGGTGGGTGGGGAGGGTCAGGAGTCAGAGCCAACAGGGTGGGGGACTCTCCCCGAAAAGAAGACCCCTGTGGCCCTCCCACCCCACAGCCCCCCAAGTGTCGTCACTCACCAAGGCCCACCCATGACCACCAACTGCCCTGCCCCCCACTGACCGATGGCTTGCAGGGCGTGTTGCAGCTCCAGAGTGAAGGCCATCATGGGCACTTCAGCACACACGGGCAGGACCGCCACCGTGGCCAGGTTGCTGGCTGGGTTGGTAAGCTCCGAGTGGGGGGGCACTCCCAGCCCCGAGCCTGCTGAGACCCAGGGGGCGAGACGTGCTGTGTAACCCTGGAGAAGAGGGGTCCACTTCCTCCTCCTCCTCTTCCACTTCTGCCCCTCGTCTGCCAGACTGCGGCCCTGTGCCCCAAACAATACACCGGCACGAAGGCCGTGGCTCCATCCTGGCCCCACGCACTGTTAACACTTTCACCTGCCATGAATACCTAGCCACGCAACCTCCACTGTGGCCTGAACTCCCCAGTGGGACCCACTAAACGCCGCTACCACGCCCAATTCACCCGCAGCCCTGGTGTCATCCCCACTCCACTGGGGCCCGGCTCCTGCTGGTTCAATCCTCCCTCCCTGGAACCTCAGGATAAGCTCAGACACCTGTCCTTGGCCCCCAGCTCCTGCACCACATGCTCCTGTCCTCATGCGCCCCCGCCCCAACCCTGGTCCTCATTTCAATAATTCTGTCTTGGAGCGGTGCTGTGGCACAGTAAGCGAAGCCTCTGCTGCTGGTTCGTGTCCCAGCTGCTCCGCTTCTGATCCAGCTCTCTGATGTGGCCTGGGAAAGCAGTGGAAGATGGCCCAAGTGCTTGGGCCCCTGTACCCATATGGGAGACCTGGAAGAAGCTCCTGGCTCCTGGCTTCAGATCGGCCTAGCTCCAGCCATTGTGGCCATCTGGGGGGTGAACCAGCAGATGGAAGCTCTCTCTCTGTCTCTCTGTAACTCTGCCTCTCAAAATAAATAAATAAAAATTTCCGAAAAAATAATTCTGTCCTTTCTGTGCACACAGAGGGGGAGGGGCGGCGGGGTAGAAGCCCCTGGTGCAATCTGGTCGGGCCCCATTTTAGCAGGCCTGGCACGGACTCCCCTCCCTGGTTGATCCTGGCTCACAGAAACCCCAGCGGGGACGGAGGCATCCACACCTTCCAACAGGTAGAGCTCAGAACACCACCCCGAGGGCTCCCTCTGCCGGCGTGTTCTGATTCAGACCCCTCTTTCCCAGTACGTTCCGGATGCGGACCCGTCCCAGCAAGCCCTGACACCCGGAGCGAAGTCGTCACTTTAGACTGGCCCCCTGCCCAACTCTGAACGCACGCTCGAGGTCCAGGACTCCATTACCCAGCATGCACCAGATTTCAGATTCCCACTTCCGGCCTCAAACCCCGCCCAGAACATGTTTCATACTCAGAACTCTGTTTCCTAGCATGCCCTTGGGTACAGCGTTCCTTCTCCCAGCATGCTCTGGGAGCTGGACTACATCCCCCAGAATGCCCTGAGCTCTGTCTCTCACCTGGGAAAGGTCCTTGGAGCTGCTGCAAATTCCCGAGAATTTTCTGGCTCAGCAGATGGATAAGGCGGGTCACCACCTGGGGGTGTCGGAGGCCGGGGATACCATGAACTAGGGGGGTACTGTGCAGGTCCCTCCTTTCCCTCCTCCACCTGGGCGTCTCGGTCCCCGTTACCTGTACCCCACCCCCAACAGCCCCTCCTCCGCCACCCGAAGCCACTCCCCATCCAGTAGGCCCTGCCCCCTCTGGGGTTCCGCCCCTCTCCCACAGCAAGCGCACCTGCGGGTACCGACGTTTGATGTGGCCTAAGGTGCCCTCGGGGAGCTTGGCCAGCTCCGTGTCGCGCACCGCGTGCACCGTCGTGGCTCGCGGCTGCCGGGTCAGCGCCTCCACCTGTGGGGCCGCGTGCATGACGGGGACTGCCCGGAAAGGCAAGGGGAAGCCGACCCTGCGGGCTGAGACGGGGCCCCACCTAGGGACTACCCCACGTCAGCAGTGGGGGTAACCGAGCCTGGCTGCTTGCCACCCGCTAGGACCCCGGGGATAGGGCAAAGGGTGAAGAAGGCACACTGTCGACCCCCTGAGGTCGCGCAGTTAGGAGCTGGAGGGGCGGGGTCGCGGCGCTCACCACGCCGATGAGGTCCCCGCGGCCGTACTCGCCCACCAGCTCCTTCTTGCCGCTCCCGCGCTGGATAACGCTGCGCAGCCGCCCGTTGAGCACGATGTAGGTGCAGTCGGAGCGGTCGCCCTGCCTGGGGTGCGGGGCACGGCGGGGTCAGGCAAGGTCAAAGCCTTGTCCTGGGCAGGGGCTGGGCCGTGCGGTGGGAGCGGGGGCTGCACCTGTACAGTGCGCGTCCCGCCTCCACCGCCGTCCAGTCGATGGCGAAGTCCATCTGGCGCACGAAGGGCGACATCCTCGCGGCCACCGTGTGCGCGGCGCTCAGCACCACACTGGGCTGTGCGCGCATGATCCTGCAGGAGAGGGCGTGCGTGGGCCAGGGACGCCCCAGAACCATAACGCACCTCGCATTCCCCACCCCCAGGGGCAAGAAAGTGGATGGCTTGGGGGTGAAACAGGAGCTCAAAACTAGGGAGGCCACATCTGGGTGCTCCCTTCTTCCTGGGAATGGGGGCAAGGGATGGGTTCTGGGCCTCACCCCCAGCTGAAAGGGGTTGGGGTCTTCCAAGTGGCATTCCCCTCTCAACCTCAGACCCAGCCGTACTCATAGAAGTCGGACTTGGAGATGCGCAGGAAGGTGCAGTCGCGCTGGGCTCGCAGCGTGAAGATGAGGGGCTCGCCAGTGAGCACCGCCAACTGCCCCACCAGCTCCCCCGGCTGCGCCACGAACAGGCACACATCCTCCGCCTTGTCAATCATGCGCTGGTACACGTGCAGGCAGCCCCAGAGCACGAAGTGTAGGCTCACATCCTGTGGGGCACACATCCAGGCTCATGGCCAGGGCCAGGGCACCCCGCCCCTTCCCCAGGTCAGGTCAATCAGCCCCACAGGGAAGATGAGAGGAGGTAGGGTTAAGGCAAAATTAAAAGCGGGGGAGGGGGAGAGAGACTTTGGATAAGGGCCACATACAGTCCTCCCTTGGGGTCCTGGGAGGGGGCGTGGTCAGAACCCCAAGATATCAGAATCTGCAGATTCTCAAGTCTCTTATATGACTCTACGGCTGCTATTTACATTGTATATAATGTAAATGTACACAACATACAATGTATATAACATACACAATGTATATATAGAGTGTATATAATGCTATGTAAACCCATGCTCTTTTTTCTGTATTGTCTAGGGAGTAGTCTGTAGTTTTAGTACAGATGCACCCAACCATCATTGGTCTAATTATGCTTCTGATATTAAGTTGGCTGCATTAGCAGGTGCAGAACCTGTAGGCAGACTGATTTTATACACATATACGTCTATACATATATATGCACTCATGTATATACATATACATGTGTGTGTTGTGTGTGTGTATGCTCATTCAACACCCAGGACAGACACTGCTAATGGGTCACTAAACTCTGAGCCCAGAGTAAGGCCCATCGATTGATTCTTTTCAGCAATCAGCAAGAGGCTGGCAGGGACAAGCTCCTAGGGGGCCTGAGTGAGCTTAAGTCCTTTGTATGTGCCGGGCAATGAGCCAGCCACATGGAAAGTCAGTTGAACTCTTACACTGTGCCAAAGTAGACCAAAGGCATAAATGTAAGAGCTGAAATCCTTAGAAGAAGGATAAATCTTTGTGGCTTTGAAGTTGATGATGGATTCTTAGCCATGCCGCAGGAAAGCACAAGCAACAAAGTTAAAAATTGGGAACTGGATTTCCTCCAATTAAAAATGTTTTGAGTTCAAAGAACACTGTTAAGAAGATAAGCAGTGAGCATTTGGCAAAGCACTTAAGCTACTAGCAATGCCGGCATCCTGCATCAGGGCGCCTGGTTTGAGTCCTGGTTCCTCTGCTTGTGATCCAGCTCCCTGCTAATGCACCCTGGGAAGCAGCAAGTGAGGCTCACGTATGTGGGAGACCAGACTGAGTTCCAGGTTTCTGCCTTTGGCCTGGTCCAGCCCTGGATGCTACGGGCATTTGAGGAGTAGACCAATGGATGGGAGACATCTCCATGTCTGTCTGTCTGTCTCTCATTCTGCCTTTCAGATAGTCTCCTGGCTATAGACCCAAGGGAAAACTTGTGCATAAATATTCTCTTCAGCATTATTCATCATAGCCAGAAGGTGGCACCGCCTCAGATCCCCAGGAGCAGATGAATGGATAAACACAGCATGTCCCGTCCCTGCAAAGGCTCATTCAGCCATGAAGGAATGAGGCACTGATTCATGCATCAGCACGGACGACCTCTGATTGCACTGTGCCCGGGGGTAGAAGCCAGACACCACAGGCCCCAGAGCATACGACTGCATTCCTGTGAAAGCCACAGGCTGAAACCAGAGGAGCAATGGCTTAGAGCTGGGGATGGGACATGGCCGGCAGGAGGCTCTGAGCTTGAGAAATGGGACTTCTTTTCAAAGTGAGGAGAATGATCTAAAAGTGGGGTCAAGGTCACATAACCCTTAGAGTGTACTAAAACCCAGTGGGTGGGCTTATGGCATGCAAGCTGTATCTCAAAAGCACCCGCTGCCCCAACCACGATTCTCTGTTTCTCTCGGGTGTTCCACTTGGATCTCTTGCTTGTTCCCTCTTGTTTCCTGGACATCAGTCTGTTTCTCCCCACCGCAGATGTTTGCACAAGCTGGCCCCTCTGCCTGGAATTAACTTTTCCCTCCTTCCTCCTTAGCTGGCGGTCATGTCCTTAGAGGCTACCCTGCCTGAGCCACACGCATCTCCTCCTTAGCAGCACTGAGCACTTCTGCTTACAAGGATCTGAGAATCTTTCGAGTCACTTCTGTCTAAACTGTGAGCTTCCCAAGGGCAGGGGCCACGCTGGTTTTTCTTGCCTCTTGTCCAGCAGGCAGCACAGGGGCCGGACAAGGCAGAGGCTCAGTAAACAGACAATTCTCTTGTCTCTGGTTAGCCTGACCAGCCACACGCCTCCCCAGTCCACCCCTTTATGAGGAACTGAAACTGCAGATGATGCAAAGATCCTCTCCCTGTCCAACTCATCGGGCGCCAAAGCCCCGCCCAGCAAACCCCTGCACATGCATCCACACATGCCAGAACCTTCTAACACAGAACTCCAGACTGTGCTTGGGATATGCATTGAGAGTCACTGCTAGGAAGCCACCATTGTCAGCACTGCTCAGGGGCTTGAATAAACAGCATTTCCCAAACCTGCCTGACCACAGACCCTTTGTTGTTAACACGGGTTGAGGATCCCTTACCCAGCATGCTTGGAACCGGAAGTGTTTCAGACTTCAGTTTTTGGATTTTGGAATATGTGCATTTAAGAGGACATAACGAGATGTCTTGGGTCTGAGCACCAAGTCTATAACGCGATCCATTAAGGGCTCACAAGTACCGCCTGCACGTGGCCTGGGGTCACTGGATAACAGCATTTCTGGTGCGTGCCTGCGTTTTGGCTGCAGTGTGAGATCAGGTGTGGAATTTTCCACTTGTGGTGCCACGTGGGTGTTCCGAGAGTTTCAGATTTTGGATTTCTGGTTTATGGATGCTCACCCTGTTCCAGATGCTCCCTGAAACACACTCAGGGAGATGGGTGCATGGAGCACAGACCCTCAACCTTAGCATGAAAGACGGTTTGGGCACGCAGTGTCATGGGGCAGTGGGTTCAGCCACCACTTGTAATGCTGGCATCCCATATTAGAGTGCTGGGCTGAGTCCCGGCTGCTCCACTTCTGATCCAGCTTTCTGCTAAGGCGCCTGGGAAAGCAGCAGCAGATGGCCCAAGTACTTGGGTCCCTGCCACCCTTGTGGGAGACCCAGATGGAGTTCCAGGCTGTGAGTCAGCCTGGCCCAACCCTGCCTGTTATGGTCCATTGGGAAGTGAACCCATGTCAGTGTTTCTGTCTCACCCTCTCTCTCTCTGTCACTCTGCCTTTCAAATAAGATGTATTTTCTTAAAAAAAAAAATGGTAATTTGGAGTAGATGGCACAGATGCACTGCCCCGGGCATGGCCGTCTCCCTGGCCTCTGTCCACTCAATGCCAGAAGGGGCTGCCAAGCCACAATGATCAACAAAGTCCAGGCATCACCAAATGTCCCCACGGTGGAAGCAAAGTCACCCCCAGCTGAGGATCAGTGGCCTGAAGTTTCAGGAGGGGAAGCAGAACACAAACGTGATCCCTCACAAAGCCCTAAGGACCCTGAGACCCCTCGAGGGGCAGCAGAGCGGCCTGGCTGGGTTGAGCGGGGGTCTCCCAGGTGAGCGGGTCTGGGTCCCCCGCAGGAGCCACGGCACAGTCATGCTCCTTAGCCTTTCCTCTGAGGGCTCTCAGCAACCAGCAAGGACTCACTCCACTTCCTCTCCAGGAGTGGGCCCACCCCTGCGCTGGGCAGCTCGGGGAAACAGCAGAACCAGCCGACCAAGCGCGAGGCTCGCCTGCCCCAGCCGCCACACAGGCGGGACTGCACCTGCCACCCTGCACCCAACCCCGACCCAGGCTTCTCTCCGAGGCAGGGCTGGGGTCTCGGGGCTCTGCTGGTGTTTGCTGCTGCCTTGGGCAGTCAGCCTGGATCCCGCCACCATGAGCTGCTTATCCTGGCAAGCCTTCCACACCTCAGAACTGTCTCCTCTCACCGCCCCACTGCACAGGTGAGCATGCTCCGAGCTCTCTGGATTACCTGTCCAAGGTCACACAGGAAGTTGGGGCCAACTCTGGAAGTGAACGTTGCTCACTCCAGAAGCCCCTCCCTCTGTGCTTGCCCCTTGGTGGGTCTCAGTTTGTCCACAGGGTGGAGGACTGGTAGGACACAGGTTCCTCCAGCTCCTGGCTGGGTGTTGCCAGGATGCCTGGAAGCCCCGCCTCCGGGCTGTCCCCACAGGCTCCCGGGCTGGACAGATGCACATGGAACAACAGAGGTTGGAAAGGCCAGAAAACAGAAGCTACAGGATGAGCCAGGGCAGGCGAGAGAAATCTAGGAGTTGGGATGAGAGGTTTGGGGGTTGGCAGAGAACAAGGACAGGGATTAAGGGGGTGAGGCGAGGGTCACAGGACCTGAGGGTTCCAAGTTGGAAATCCTGGCATGAGAGGTCTAAACGTGTTGGGGAGGTGTCAGTCACCCAGGCAAAAGAGAGGTCAGGGTCAGGGAGCAGAGGGAGGGACCAGGGGTCAGCCTCACCTGGTCCCCCTGGCGGGCGATGATGGTGCCAGCTTTGGCGTGGTGCAGCAAGACGCGGCTGTTCAGAAGAGAGGGGTCCTGGGGAGACAGTGCGGTGGAGGTGGGCCCAGCCAGGCCTCCTCTACTCTCACTCCGTGCCCCAGCACCCCCTGGCTCTGCCGCCTACCTCAATCCGCATCAGTTTGGCCAGTTCCCGCTTTGCCGCCTCGAAGATGCTGCTTGTCTGGCGGCCCTGGTAGGGCCCAAAGGGGCAGCCGCCGGTGGCCGACTCGTCTTCACAGTAGCTGTACTCACAGGCACCTGCTGGCTGCTCCCGGGGCTCCTGAGTGGGGGTCTGCGGGGGAGGCGGGGGACAGGGCCTGTGACTTCCTAACTCCCTTCCTCAGGGCACTGCTGAGCGGCCCGGGGCTGAGGGCAGAGCCTTACCCGGGCAGGGGCTGCCAGGGGCCCCGCGGAGGCCTCTTCTTGAAGAGACACGGAGATCCGGCCCCGCTCGTAGGCCATGTCGAAGTCGGAGCGGGGCCCGCCCTGCAAGCCTGTGGGCGGGCAGTGAGAGCCACGGCTGGGTGACCGTAGCCACAGGCTGCCTGAGCCCTGCTGGCCCTCCAGATCCTTCTCAACACAGCGGGGAGAGCAGCATCTCACTGAACGCCCACAAGAAGGCACCTGAGGAAGTGCGCTCCGAATTCCCACGTAACGGGTGGTAAGAATCAAGAGCAGCAGGCAGAGCCCCCAGGCCTCCCCGGCTCCAAACCTGAGATGTCCACGGGCATGGAGATACAGCGACTCAGCAGAGGGGCGGAGGGCGCTTCCAGGGACGTGGGCTTCACGGGGTCTCCTGGGGGAGACACATGCTGACTCCGACCGGTCAGGGCTGCTAGGTCCAGAGCTAGGATCGGGGCTGGGGAGCGAAGCGGCCTGGGTAGGGATCAGCGTGGAGTCCCTGGGCACTGGGGATCTAGGGAAAGCCTGCCCACGAGCCCTCAAGGCTGAAGCCAGGAGCTGGGGGGGCTCTGCAGAATGGAGAGAGGGATTGGGTGGGTCTTGGGTGCCTGGGAGCGGGGGGGCCCGGCAGGGTGGCCTCAGGTACCTGCAGGTCCAGGCAGTGGGGCCCCGGTGGGGTCAGCTGGCCGGCTGGGGGTCTCCCTGGGCTCGTCAGCGGCTGAGGCGCTAACCACTCGCTTGGAGCCACGCACGGGGCTGGTACGGGCTGGGAGCCCAGGGCTGGGGAACAGGCGCAGGGGCTGGATCTCCTGGGGACAAGGAGCAGCTTGGGGCAGGTCCCAGGAGCCCCCTCCCGCCCCATCCTCCTGTGCTCGCCCCCAACTCACGTGGCTGAACAGCTCGTTGGTCAGCCCCAGGTAGTTGTGCAGTGCCAGGAAGGTGACTCGCTGCAGCCTCACCATGATGATCTGCAAAGGGGGCGGGGGCAGGGATGGGGGCGGGGTCCACAGGGTGAGGCAGGGCCAGGCCAGAGAGGGTTGGGCAGTGGGCGGGGCCTATGGTGGAGGGGTGGGGCCCAGCTGGAGCCCCACAGCCTGGTGAACTGGGGCGGAGGCGGTTAATGGGAGGAGTCGGCTGCTCAGGACTGATAACAGCACGGGTGACCACAGCTCCAGCGCCCGCTGGCCCCTGGGCTGGGCGGGGGAGGGAGGCAGAAGGCCGCTGACCTGCACCACCCGCACCAAGCTCTCCGGGTACTTGGTGAAGACCGCGGAGAAGGCCTCCACTGGCAGCCGCAGCACCGTGGAGTCCCTGGCGGCCCGGGCGGACACCGTCCGCTGGGGGTGCTGGTGACCCTGGTGGGCAGGAGGAGAGACACGGTCAGGGACAGCCAATGTCCTCACTGCTCCCCCAGTGCTCCCCGGTGCCAGGACCTTCAGGGACCACAGACAGTATGGGGGGCGCAAATCAGAGCCAGGAGCCTGGAGTGACTCCTCTAACCTCGCCTGCCCCGGAAACCCCAAAACCGCCCCCTCGGGGGGCCTGGCCACTCACGGTGATGACATCTAGGATGCTGAGAAGGCTGTTGACACTGTCCCCGGGGACCACTTCCTTCACGACACACTCTTTCCCGTCCTGAGACACACAGGGCCGCTGACCAGTGCCTGCCTGACCACACCGCCGCCCCCAGCCCAAACCCACCCGGCCTCCTGGCCAGCAGGTGCTGCGCCCACCCAAATGCCCAAGCCCACCCACGCCCCTGCCTCCACCTCCGCCCACCGACTGCCCAACAGCAGTGCCTGCCCCCGCCCTCTCCCTGGGGGGACCCACTCACAGGGCCCGGCAGGCAGAGTTCCAGGAGCCCGTCCTGCACCACGTAGATGCTGGCGTCCGGCTGGCCGGGCCGGAAGACGTAGTCGCCCTGGCCCAGCCGCTGGAACACCATGTGCCGGCACAGCTCCAGGAAGAGCGGCTTCTCAAAGTGGCCCAGCACCCTGCCAGGGGGCCAGCGGTCAGGGCAGCCCCCAGCTCTGCGCCCCCCTCCCCCCACCGCCTGCACCCTCTCCCCCCACCACTGACCTGACGTTCTTGAGCATGTAGAGCACCTCGGAGGGCAGGTGGGAGTTGGCCAGGTCCCCCTCGGTCAGGTCAGCCTCCAGCACGGAGGGCGGGGGCTCCTTCCGCTGCAGGGTGGGTGCTTCTTTCTGGATACGAAGAATCCTGGGGACAGGGGGTAGGCAGGGAGGGCACTCAGACAGATCGGAGACCCCTACACGGCTCCTCTCCTGGTGCGCAGAAAGCTGCCAAGACAGGCCTGCCACCTATTTTTATAAATAAAGTTTTATTGTCCCTGGGGCCACATTCATTCACTGGTGTATCTTCCATGGCCACCTTTGTCCTCTAACAGGAGAGTGGAACAGTTATGATGGAGACTCTGTGTGGGCTAATGTTTACTCTCTGACCCTTTCCAGGAAAAAAATGTGCAAAGTGTTGAGGCTATCCCTCTACCACTCACAGGTGTCAGAGATGGACCTTCCAGTTATAATGGCTCCTAAGGTCCAGGCAGACCCCAGAAACAGCACCTCTGTGTGTCCTGGGAGCTCTGACAGTACCCCAGCAGTCACAGACTAGATTCCTGGGCTGCCCTGCCGTGGGTCTGCCTCTGCGGTAGCCCCCCTGACATGGGAGCATCTCTGATATAGCCTCTGCTCGTTGTCAGAGGTCCCTGAGATAGCCCTCGCTGCCAGGTCTCACAGAACCCTGAGATAGTCCCTCAGACGGCCACAGAGATTCCTGAGATGGACCTTGTTACGTGTGGAGAATCCAGATACAGCCCTTCTGCTTCTTGTACAATGGAGGTATCTTCCCCACAGGTCTCAGGGACTGCCAAACAGCCCCTCTGCCAGTACAAAACCCCTGAGATAGACCCTCTGCTGGTACAAGACCCCTGAGATAGATCCTCTGTGAGCACATGACTCCTGAGATAGACCCTCTGCCAGCACAAGACTCCTGAGATAGACCCTCTGCCAGCACAAGAATCCTGACATAGACCTCTACTGTGAGCACAAGACTCCCGAGATAGACCTCTACTGCAGGCAGACTCAAGTCAAGACTCCTGAAACAGAGAAATCCAGCTATAACACCTCTTCTAATCAGGAAGAGCACAGGTTAGCCCTTGCCCTGGTCCCAGAGAGCTCTGAGGAGGCCTCGGCAGCCCTGAGGACATCAGGGTGGCCTCTCAAGGCTGTGCAGTGGCTGGAACCTGGAGTGAGTGTGGAGAGCCTACATGGAGCTTTCCCCTCCAGTGGGAAAACCCACAGCGGTTGATGACCCAGAGCCTGTGATGCGAGGAGACCCTGAGCTCCCAACATGCAGAGACCCCTGGGAGAGCCCCCTTAGAGACCCTGAGATAGCCCTCTGCTGCTAACAGGGCCCCTGTGATGTCCTTCCTGCCCTTCTAGTACCAGAAGATGACTGAGATAGCCCCCGGGGAACAGCCCCTCGTGTGTGAAGAATCCTGGTGAGCTACAACGATGCCTTCTGTGTGTAGGATGACTGAGATAGCCCCCGGGGAACAGCCCCTCGTGTGTGAAGAATCCTGGTGAGCCACAACGATGCCTTCTGCGTGTAGGATGACTGAGATAGCCCCCGGGGAACAGCCCCTCGTGTGTGAAGAATCCTGGTGAGCTACAACATGTAGGATGACTGAGATAGCCCCCGGGGAACAGCCACTCGTGTGTGAAGAATCCTGGTGAGCTACAACATGTAGGATGACTGAGATAGCCCCCGGGGAACAGCCCCTCGTGTGTGAAGAATCCTGGTGAGCTACAACATGTAGGATGACTGAGATAGCCCCTGGGGAACAGCCCCTCGTGTGTGAAGAATCCTGGTGAGCTACAACGATGCCTTCTGCGTGTAGGATGACTGAGACAGCCCCCGGGGAACAGAAGCCAGGATTAACCCCCTGAGCAGGTCATAGAAACTCCCAAGAACTTTCTACTGGAGCATTCTGGAATAAACGCTTTCCTGGGGGGAGACCCCGGGGAGACCCCTAAATCCCTGGCAGGACCTCTGAGGTACTGGCTGGGCAGCCAAGGGCTCACTCCCCCACCCCCGTGGTAGAGAAACCCCGCTGACACAGCTCTTGAGGGACAGGGAGCCAGACGCAGCGCCCCGAGACACCCATGCCTCTGAGGCGCCCGCGGGTTTCGCAGAAGCCGCAGCCCCACAGTCTGGGGGGCGTGGAGCACTGAGCAGACCCCCAGAGCGCCGGGGCGGTACCCGCGGCCCAGTCTTACTTCTTGGCAATGTTGAGCATCTTCAGTTTCTTCTTCATGCGTGGCCGGGAAGTGGTGGAGACAGAGGCGTCCACTAAAGAGGAAGTGGACTGCGACACCTGGGACGATGAAGGTGGGGAGGGGGAAACAGGTCAAAGGTCGAATGCCAACTCAGACGCCGGAGGGGGACGGGGTGGGGGGAGATCCGGGGGCCCGGGGTGGTGTCCACTCTGAGGAGTAAATAGGGAAGGGGCGGGGCCCCAGGGCGGTCAGCGCCGGCCGCAGGGGGCTTGGACTCACCTTCCGCATAATCTTCCGGCCATAGAAAAGCACTTTGTCCCTCTTCCGGAACCGATACCGGGGGCCATCCGGGGCTGGGGTTTCTGGGGATGAAGCGGGGAGGGGGCACTCAGTTCTGCACAGCCTCAGCACGGCCAAGGCCCGGGAAGCCGCGGGCGGACCCCGGCCAGTCCCCCCCGCCGCCTCTGCTCCCCTCCCCTCAGCCTCGCCCGGGAGACCCCCGGGGTCCTCACTCGGCACTCGCAGCCTCCGCACCACCAGCAGGATGAGCACGGCCGTGACCAGCACGGCCACTCCGGCCCCGATCATCACGCCCAGGACCTGCGGGACGAACGGCACAGGCTGCGCCCCGCATATCCGCCCCGCCGAGCCCTCCTCGAGGGCCGGGACTGCGCGGCTCGCGTCCCATGCCACCTCTACCCCCGAGGAGGTCCCGTTCGGCCTCTGACTCGGTGTCCCCATCTGCAGAATGGGCCAGCGCGGCTCCCACCCCCGGGGCGCGACTCTTCCCTGAGACTCGGCGGCCCGCGATGCACGCCGGGAAACGTAGTTCCGCGTGACCGCGCGCAGGTTCGTTCTCGCGAGGCCGCGATGATGCACGCCGAGCATGCCGGGAGTCGTAGTCCCCGAGGCGCCGCACGAACCCCCAACCCTTACCATTCCGGTTTGCAGCGGGGCCTCCATTGGTTGCTTCAGGCTGGGTAGCAGGTCTTGTGTCCTGGCGTCCTGGTAAATCGAGGAGCAGAGAGAACGCGTGGAAATCGCTCATCTGGACCCGCCTCGCCCCTGCCTTGAGCCCCGCCCCTTGGCGCGAGGCCCGACCTCCTGAGCTTGTGCAGCCGGGGCGGCTCCTGCACCTGCCCAGTGCGCAGCTAGAGGGGTGCCGCGGGACCGGAGGGGTGGGGGTGCTCGCCAACAGGCCGGGGCCAGAGGCTGAAGGCGGGTCTCCCGCTTGTCGCCTGGCTCCCATCAAACGCCCCGGCCGTCCAACCCTAGTCCCTGCATCCGCACTGTCCGCAGCTGCCGGCGAAGACCCCGCAGGCCACGGCCACCGCCAGCTGGTGGCTCCCTGCTCGGCCTCTGCAGTCTGCGACGCTGACCAGTCCCGACCCACCGACCTCGGCAGTACCCCTCTTCCACTCCCCACCCCCTGTAGCTGCCAACCCAGGGCCCGAGGGACAGCGGGTCACCCGGCTCCCGACCCACAGAAGCGGCCCTGGGACGCTCGTGATGGGGGTGTGGGGTGGGGCGCCGGAGTGCTGCGGGTTCACCATCGGCCACGCCGTGGTAAAGCTGCAGGGTCTCGGGGGTCTCAGAGCATCGCCGGGGATCAGGAACGACGCTGGCGCCGAGGCCGGGAGGCGTAACCAGGGACGCCGGGATTAGCGGCGGTAGGGGCAGCGGGCACGGGAAAGTTACCGAGAGATTCTGGGGAGCACAGGACTGGGTGGGCAGGGCCCCGGGGTCGTCGGGGCTCCTGGAAGAATCTGGAGAACGCTGGAATTTTATTGGGGGCTTTTAAGGAAGCTGACGGCGTTCCCGGAGCCGCTGATGAATGGAAATCGGGAGCGATCGCTGGGCCCTGGGATGTTACCTGGAAAATTCCTGAACGACCGCTACCCTTCCACCCTCAGGGCGCACCTGGCTACTGGGGTGGCCGCACCTGCGGGGCAGGGCGTGGGGGCTGCAGGGGATCGGCAGAAGACAGGCGCTGGGAGAGCCGAGGCGCGCTAATGCTCCTCGAAGGGACACCCTGTGGAGCCGACGGAAACCCGGACTCGCCCGGGCGCCGCCGCCGCCGCCGCCGGGGTCCGCCCAGCGCCGACACCCCTAGCTGCCGCCCGGCGCCACAGGCGCGGCCCCTTTAAATGACTCGCCGCAGGGCGCGCCACAGCCCCGCCCGCCGCCGTGCTGGGAGGGTCGCACCCCGCGCTCCTAGCTGAGTGTGCGGGCGCCTTAAAGGGGCCGCGGGCCGGCTGCCTCCAGGGCTGCCCCGCCCGCTAGAAAAGAGCACAAGTTTGTTTTCCCGTGTATTTATTTATTTTTTGAAGATATTTTTCCGTTTATTGTAACACCCGCCCCGTTTCGGTCCTCGCCCTCCCCCCAGTGTCTGATCGCACCTGCCCAGGCCCTCACAGGGCGCCGCAGGCAGCGGATCCTTAAAAGCAAACCCTAAAATAAATACGCGGGGGTCCGCCCCTACAGTCCGGGAGCGCAGTGGCGGGGCGGGGGGCTTAAGGTCCAGCGGCAGTCGGGGTCGAGGTCAATTCACCAGCAGCGAATGCTCCTCGGACGGGTCCCTGGAGAGGGGGGCGGGAGGCGGGGCGTCAGCGCCCTGGGGCTCCTCCCCTGCCCCACCCCCAGCCGCCCGGGACTCACCGGCAGCAGCAGAGCAGGCTGCAGGCCGAGCCGCTCCCGCGGCGGAACTTGCCGGAGGTGGGGCTGTCCTGGCACTGCGCGATGTAGGCCTGCAGCTCACTCTTCTCGGCTCCTGCCCCCGGGTGCTGGCGAGACAAGCGGCACCTGCTCTCCCTGACACCTCCCCTAGGCCCAGTTCCTGCCAGGAGCAGGCATTCTTCTCCCTCGCCCCCCATCCTCCCCGCCCCAGGGCCTTTGCACGTGCTGGATTCGTGTTCCTCAGGGTTTGCATCCACATCCTCTGCTGGCCCCTGGAGGTGCACACAGGGCCCATGGTTGTCAGTCTGGTGGCAGCTGCTGCGAGCCCAGTGCCTAAGGCCTGACCCTGCACACCCCAGGCTGCCACAGGTGTGTGGCATCCGAGTGGTACTACGAGGCCCAGGCATGTGTCCACGGACGGCTGGGAGCAAGGGGTGCACACACCTGCTGCTGAGCCAGGACCACGCTTCTCCAAGTCCCCCCCCCAGCTTCCTGCTGGCCTCTGCTTTGGCTGGACCTGGCTCCTCCCCACCCCCACCCCCCGGTGTGCTTGCGGGGCTCCCATCCCTTCAGTCCAGGACTGTCTGAGATGATGAGAAGGTCTGACATCCTTGCTGTCCAGTAGCTCTGTCGCTGGCCACCCCTGGCTTTGGGGCACTCGAGGGGTGGATGGTGTGAGTGAGGAATTGCATTTGGAACTGGATTTCATCTCGATTCAACATTTAAATAGTGGTGGCCAGCGTCGTAGTGCGGCAGGTTAAGCCACTGCCTGCGACGTTGGCATCCCATATCGGAGCGCTGGTTCCAGTCCTGGGAAAGCAGTGGAAAACGGCCCAAGTGCTTGGGCCCCTGCACCCACATGGGAGACCCGGATGGAGTTCCTAACTCCTGGCTTCAGCCTGGCCCGGTCCTGTCTGTTTTGAACATTTGGGGAGTGAACCAATGGATGGAAATCTCTCTGTCCCTTCTCCCTTTCGTTCAAAGTAATAAAATCCTTAAAAAAATTTTTTTAAATAGCGGCACGTGGCTGGTGTTGCGTAATGGACAGAGCATCCACATGTCAGCCTGGGCAGGGATCCTCTGTGACCACCCACACCGCCTTCGTCTGTCTCTCACCAGTTGGTCACTGCCCGTTAGCCGTCCATTCATGGGCCTGGCGCTGTGGCAGAGCGGATGAAGCCACTGCCTGCAATGCTGGCATCCCATCTGGACGCCAGTATGATTCCCGGCTGCTCCATTTCCGATCCAGCTCCCTGCTAATTAATGGCCTGGGAGAAGCAGCTGAAGATGGCCCAAGTCCCTGGGCCCCTGCCATCCACATGGGGGGACTGGATGGAGCGCCTGGCTCCCGGCTTCAGCCTGGCCCAGCCCCGGCCGTGGCAGCCATCTGGGGAGTGAAGCAGCGGATGGAAGACCTCTCTCTGTCTCTCCCTCTCTGTCATTCTGCCTTTCAAGTAAATAACCTTTAAAAAAATTAAAAGCGAGGTCGTTTTGTCACCAGTGGCCCTGCACAGATGGTGGACGGCTAGGTGTCCTCCATGGCTGGCACAGAGCCCCACCTGCCACAGGCCTGACTCCGGTCTCCCCGGCTCCGCCTCCTTCCCCTTCCCTGACCTGCGTGACCTGGAGGAGAACCACCAGGATTGCAGACAGCAGCTGCCGAGGCCACCCGGCGGGGCAGAGAGGTGCAGGCCACAGCTTCCACATCAGACGGCCCGTGGCTCAGTGGTCAACCTCGGGCAGCTCCTGGAACTCTGTGTCTCGGCTCACAGCCTGGGGAAGCCGCCTGGCCCGACTGGACGGCGTCGGGCCCCAACTCCCAGCCTCAGTCACAGTGCCCCCTCCCAGGAGGCCTCCTCTGCTCGCTCACCCTACTGTGTCCCCCAGGCCCTCCCCGCCCCCGTGGCCGCCCGCGGAGCCCAGGGAGGCAGGCGGGCGGCTGACCTTGATGGTGTCGTAGGCGCCGGTGATGAGCGCGATGAAGAGGCTGAGCACCATGTAGATGAAGAGGCTGATGAAGGAGTAAAGGTAGAGCTGGGAGAAGAGCCACACCAGGCTGCTGCGGCCCTGCTGTGCCTGCATTGCCGCGAACGTCACAAACATGTCGTCCCCGTTGATGAGCGAGAAGAGGCACTCGGACACCATGGAGAGCGAGCGGAACTGCGGGCAGGCAGGCAGGCAGAGGAACAGCGTCAGGAGTGGGTGCTGAGGGCAGCATGGCAAGGCCAAGGTCACAGAGGGCAAGGCCACATCACGAAGGGCAAGGCCACAGTCATGGGGGGCAATGCCCAAGGTCACAGGGAGCAACGCCAAGGCCAAGGTCATTGGGGCAATGTCAGTGACACAGGGGGCAAGGCAAAGGTCACAGGGGCAAGGCCAGGGTCACAGGGGGCAATGCCACGGTCATGGGGGGCAATGCCAGGGTCACGGGGGGCAAGGCCAAGGTCACAGGGGCAATGCCAGGGTCATGAGGGCAAGGTCATAGGGTCAATGGGTGGACTCCTCAAGGGGCAGAGAGACTGAGAAAGCTGTAGGTAGTGTAACCTGAGACTCTGACAATGTACAAGGTCAGGGTCTCAGGGTCACCAGGTCAGAAGGGACAGATGGCAGAATTGCTACAGACCTGCTGGTTCAGAACCAGGGGTCAAGGCAGTCCATTCAGTGTCACAACAGAGACGCCAGGGCTGGGGGGGCCCAGGGGGTGCCATCCCGGGGGCGGGTGGAGCCAGGGACCCCCCACGGTGTGCACTGAGCCCCTACCTTCACGTGGTAGGGCCCCAGCACGATCCAGCCGCAGAAGCAGTAGCCCAGGTAGATGACAGCCACGCAGCAGCAGAAGCGCATGACGCTGGGCAGTGCCACCCGCAGCGTGGCGATGAGAATCTGTGGGGGGGCAGAGGGGCCTGCGGTGAAGGCGTGGATGGCGCCCTGAGGCAGGCTGTGGGCCCTTGGCTGGGAGTGGTGAGGCAGGCAGAGAGGCCGGAGCGTGCTTAGAGGGGGCAGGACTCAGCTGGCTGGGGACAAATGGGCGGGCTCCCGGGGCCTGCCCAGGTATACCTGGGGTGGACAGGTACAGAGCAGAGGCTGGCGACAGGCCAGCGGACAGGGCTGGTGAGTGCTGTGTGTGTCAGGTTTATTTGGGGTGGAGGCAGGGGTTAGCCACCCGGGTCCAGGCCCGGGCTGCGTGTGTGGGGCTCACGTTGTACTTGTGGAAGAAGGTCAGGTAGCGGATGACGCCGACCCAGACGAGCAGCGTGGAGGTACCCAGGAGGATGCTGCAGACATCGTAGCTCGCCAGGTTCTGGGGGTGGGAGCCAGGTCAACCCCCGTGGGCCGGCCCTGTGCGGGCCTGGGCTCGGGCAGCGCCTGGGCACGCCTCACCTTGGCCTCGATGCCGATCTTCATGATGGTGCCCGAGATGGTGAGCACGTCACTGGTGACCAGCAGGATGTACCAGCCGTTGATAAACTCCAGCCGCTCCCACAGGCTGATGACCCGGCCCCGCTGCCGCCACATGAACCCCACGAACTCCTGCGAGGGGGTGGGAGGGGGGCGGTGAGGGCCCAGGACCCTCAAAGCCTTGGCCCCGGCGGCCCCAGGGCTGGGCTGGAGCCTCACGTTCTGCAGCAGGAAGCCGCGGAGCAGCGAGCGGGCGCACAGCAGAAAGGACAGGGCGCACGTGAGGATGACGACCACGTCAAACAGGAGCCGGAAGCTGTTGTCTCCTGCGGGAAGAAGCGGGTGGCGGGTAGGGCCGAGGAGGGTACGGGGTGCTGGGAAGCCCAGGCCAAGCTGGAGACCTGGGGGGTGCTGTGCGAGTGGTGCTGACGGTCAGGGGACTCCGGGTTGCTCGGGGAGATGGGTAATCAGGGCCCTTGGATAGTTGTGGAGTTCAGGGGCCCCCAGGCAGGACGAGGCCCACGGCCAGTGCCGGTCTGAGGCTGCAGGCGCCTCAGAAAGGTCAGGCCCACTGGCCGGCGCGGGCGTGGGGCCGGGGCCTCACCGTGCCTGAAGACGCTGGTGTGTTTGCACTCCTGGATGTGGGCCCGGGTCTCCAGGCGGATGGGGATGCGCCCGCTGTGGGCCTTGTTGTCAAACGTGATCTGCAGGGGGCCGGGCAAGGGCAGGATAAACCCTGGAGGCCCCGAGGCCCCCAGACCCAGCTGCGCCCCCACCGCCCAGGTCGGCGCGGGGTCCTCACCAGCACGCCGAAGGTGTAGCAGTCTGGGATCTCGTTGTTGATGAGGCTCTGAAGGTTGATGGTTTTCAGTTGGAAGTGGATGGTCACGTTGATCAGCCTGGGGGTTGGCTTGGGTGAGGGGCAGGGGGCGCCGCGGGCTCTGTCCCTTCCCAGGGCCGGGCCCCAGCCGCGTGCTGACGCTGCAGCTGGCTCAAGAAGTGCTTGTACAGCAGGCGTCCGTGCTGGGGGTGCATGTGCCTGGCTCCCCCCCCGCCGCTAATAGGGAAGTGAGGGTACCTGCCTCCCCCCCTTCCCGCCCCGCCCCATCCAGCCCTGCAGCAGCTCCCTCGGGCGAGTGGCCAGTACTTGTGGAATTTGAGCGTGAGGTTCCTGTAACTGGAGCTGCTGTCCAAGAGGGCGAGATCCTCACTGGGGGGCCCTGGGGGTCTCTCGGGGGGATCCACCTGGATGCAGTCTGAGGACAGGGAGTCAGGGAGGGGCTTCAGGGGGTGCTGGCTCCCCCAGAGTCCTCCATGGAGATTTCCCTACTTCACTTCCCACTTTGTGCTGTGGTTCCGTAGTCACTGTCAGTGCCCCACCCCCACCCCGGGGTATAGCCTGGGCCGTCTCAGTCCCCGCAGAGACCCTGGGGCCCAGTGTTCTCAGGGCCCCCAAAAGTACAGCAAATGCTGCCACTGAGAAACAGCGGGTGTAGGGCAGGTACTGTGGCACAGTGGGTTCAGCTGCCGCTTAGAGCACCCACACACACCCAGTTCAAGCCCCAGCTGCTCCACTCCCAGGCCAGCCTCCTGCTAACCCGCCTCGGAAAGCAGCCGAAGATGGCCCAAGTCCTCAGGTCCCTGCCACCCACGTGGGACACCTGGATGGATGGAGTTTCTGGCTCCTGGCTTCAGCCTGACCCAGCCTCAGCTGTTGCAGCCATTTGGGGAGTGAACCAGCAGATGGGTGATTTCTCTCTCTCTGTCACTCCTTCAAATACATCAATAGTCTAAAAAAAAATGGGGGGAGGGGCTTTCCCTCCCTCCCTAGAGCATCAGCCAGGCACACACCAGGGCAACCTCATCTGAGAAGGGGCACAAGGCACCCCCAGGACCTGGCTCCCAGCAGCCGTGCCGACAGGGGCCCACTCACCTGTGACGACCCGCGGGTCAATGTCAAAGGTGTCGTTGGCTGGGTCCACGTGGCCTCGGTGGTAGTACCGTTGGCAGAGAGCCAGTGCTGAGCCGTTGGCCCCGGGGCCGCCGCCACCCCGGACGTAGGCGTACCTGCCCAGCGACACATCAGGCAGCATCAGGTACTGCAGGCAGAGAAGAGGAGGGCCAGTGAGTCCTGGCCAGGCCCGGCCACAGGCCGCCAGGTGCTGCCCACCCGCACCTGGTCCACGGCGTAGAAGATGGCCTGGTAGAGCTGTTCCCGCGTGTATGCCGCGAAGGTGTCATCCGCCCCATCTGAGTAGCCGAGCAGGAAGAGGTGTCGGAAGGCGATGGTGTTCTCTTCCCGGAACGTCACAGCCAGCTGGTTGCTGAGCCCGAACAGGATGAGCTGTTGAGAGGGGCGGGGGAGGGGTGCCGCTGGGATGGGGACCCCTCTGGGCCCAGGCGGAGGGCCAGGAGATGGAGGGTCCAGGAGGTGTCCCCTGGGGCAGGCCGGGCCCTCCTAAGGTGGGGCAGGGCACCTATGCCTTGTTTTGATTGGGCTTTGCTGTCCACTGGCTGGGCTCCATCTCTCGCCGCCTTGGGACTTTGCCAGCAAGGCAGCCGTGACCAGAGGTGGACCTTTGGCCTTGGGCCAGGACTGTGAGCCCAAAAGTAACCTCTTCTCTTTTTGACTTCAAAACAGAATCAAAGGAGTGAGCGCTGGAAGCAGAAGCCAGACTTTCAGTGCCAGGCCCACGGAAGGCCCTTTGACCAAGGGGAGGTCACAGCCCTGCCTGTACCGGAAGCAAGAACTCCGGGCAGTGGGCTAGGTCTCATTTATCTGGCATCCCCAGTGCCCAGCGCGAAGGAGGGAGAATCAGCCGTCTACACAGCCAGCAGGTGATCTCCCTGTGAGGGTCAGTGTGGCGTCACCCAGTCTGGACCCAAATCCCAGCTCCCAGGGCTCTGCCGCTATGTGGCTTTATCCAAGCCCCCCAACCTCTCTGAGCTTCAGTGGCCTCACCGCACACAAGAGGGGCAACAGTTGCCAGGACACCGTGGAGGTCCCTGCTTTGTCACTGCCACAGTCACTGTGACGCTGGGGGAGTGGGGGCGGACCGGGTTCCTGTTCCAAGGAGCTCCTTCGGGGAGGGGGGGGCGCGTCTCACCTGCACGGTGACCACCAGGATCTTGACCACCTGCAGCATCAGCTTGCAGGGCTTGCGTCCCTTGGCTCTGAACTTGTCGCAAGGACTCATGAAAAAGTACTTGAGGCGGCGACGCAGGTCCTCCTCCTCTGGGGGGGTAGGAGGGGCCACTGGAGGCCCCGCCTGGGTCCCATACCCAGGGTTGGGGGTCAGGAGCCGCTCCGTCTCTGTGGGAACAGGGGAGGGCAGTGAAAACCAGGCTTAGGCAGCCCCGCCTGCCACAGGCTCAACTCAAGACCTGGGCAAAGGGCTGGCATTGTGGTGCAGTGGGTTAAGCGGCTGACTGGGCACCGGTTTGAGTCCCCGCTGTTCCACTTCCGATCCAGCTCCCTGCTAATGTGCCTGGGGAAGCAGCCGACGATGACCCAAGTACTTGGGTAAATGCCACCTACATGGGAGACCCAGATGGAGTTCCTGGCTCTGGGCTTTGGTCTGGCCTGGCTCCAGCTGTTGCAGGCATTTGAGGAGTGAACCAAGGGATGAAAGATCTTTTTATCTCTCCCTCTCTCTCTGTAACTCTTTCAAATAAATAAACAAACCTTCAGAAAAAAAAAAAAGTCCTGGACAAATTCCTCTGCCTCCTTCCCCCTTCCCCAAGATGCTGGAGCTTGGCCAATTAAAGCAATGCTTGCAACGCGGGCACCCCATATCAGACGCTGGTTCGAGTCCCAGCTGCTCTGCTTCCAATCCAGCTCTCTGCCAGTGCTCCGGGGAAAGCAGCAGGGAGTGGCCCACGTAGTTGGGCCTTTTCCACCCACGTGGGAGACCTGGATGGAGTTCCAGGATCTTGGCTTTGGCCTGGCCCAGCCCTGGCTATTGTGATCATTTGGGGAGTGAACCAGCAGATCTCTCTCACTGTCTCTCACTGTCATTCTGCCTTTCAAATAAATAATTTTTTTAAACAAAGATGATCTAGATAAAGAGGCACTTTGAGACGTCCAGAAAACCGGCCACACGTCCTGGCTTGCTGCAGCAGGCCTGCGCAGAGGTGGTGAGCCAGATGTGCACGTCAGAAGGCCCCAGTCTGGTTCCCGGCACCAATGCTCACCAGTTCTCTCTGCCTTCACTTCCTCATCTGCAGAATGGGGCAATGGTCACCTCTCACGGGACAGCGTATACAGCGTTCGGCACGAGCTGGTACGTGGCAGATGTCACAACATCCCCTCAACGCGCCTGCCGGGGACTCGTGACAAGGAAACGACTGCTTCCCCTGGCTCCTCGCAGGGCATCCGAGAGCCCTGGGCTCGTGCCAATTCCAGGCGGCAGGCACAAGCCCAGAGTGCAGCCCGTATTCCACTTTGCTCTGGACAAATACCCAAAGGATGACCTTCGCCCCCATCACAACGTGGCCCGTGCGGCGGCCCCGCGCACAAGCCACAGGCCTGCCGGAGCGTGACTGACAACAGCAGTAATGACCACGCGACGCATTTGCTGGAAGCTCACGTCATCTTCCTTAAGAGCATGGATTCCTGGAAGTCACAGAGCCCCAGGATCAAGTTCCAGACCCGCCACTCCCCCAGCAGGTGGCACCCGTCCCCACCCCTGCCTCCCTAAGGTCTTCATCCAGCAAGTACAACCAAGAGGCACGAGGTGCAACAACAGTTGTCAGGACACCGAAGGGGTCCCTGCTCGGTCACTGCCACTGCCACAGTCACTGTGACGCTGGGGGAGTGGGGGCGGACGAGCACGAGCCGCCACCGGGGACCCCCACGTCCCATATCAGAGTGCTTAGGTTCCAGCCCCAGGTCCGCTTCCAGGCCAGCTTCCCGCCGATGTGCACCTTGGGAGACAGCAGTGATGACTCGAGGATTGGGTCCCTGACACCCATGTGGGAGACCCAGATGGAGTTCTAGGGCCCTGACATTGGCGTGGCTCCCCACCCCCAACTAGTGCGGGCATTTGGGAAGTGAACCAGCCAATGGAAGATCTCTCTCTCTCTCAAACATTAAAACGTTTAAAAAAAAAAAAAAAGAGAGAGATGGGGGTGTGTGGGCACACACTGTGGTGTAGTGGGTAAAGCCACCGCCTGCAGTGCTGGCATCCCATATGGGCGCCAGTTCAAGTCCTGGCTGCTCCACTTCCGATCTGCCGGGGGTAGGCTCCTCAGCCCCTCTGCGGCCAACAGAAGCTGTCTGAGTGTTGCTTATCTCCTTCCAGCCCGAGAGGGTCACGGCCAGCCTGCCCTCTGCCTGACACAGCCCCTGCAGCCCGGCTGGGAGCATCCCATCTCCTGCTGGGGCCAGGGTGTCAGGACACACTGGGGCAGCTCCCCATCTGTCTGCAGGAAGGGCCCAGCTCCTCCTTCCAGAGCTTGGATGCCACAGTGGTTGTTTACAAGCCGGGAGAAGGGACGCCAGAAGGCGGGCCCTGCCTCCTTCCCCGGCATCACAGCCTATCAGCTGTCCCTGGCCAGCTCCGGCGCTGAGCCCAGCACCAGGGGGCTTTCCCCTAGTCTCCCCAAGGCATGGCACCCACAGCCCGAGTCTGGAGATCCGAAATTGAGCAGCCCTCCGCTGGAGTTGGGAGAAGCTGAGCCTTTGCCCCGCCTCTCGCTGGCGTCTCGGCTGGGGCTGAGTTTCTGCAAAGCTGAATTCCAGCCAAGTTCAGCGAGTGGCAGCCCTGGGACCCCCGGCCTGAGTTCGGAAACTCTGACAGCACGGGCCCGGGAGCGCCCCCGCCGCCTAAGGTCGGAAGGCAGCCGCCCATCCGCCGCCCAGCCTCTCGGAGGCGTTTGCCCGTCTTCGCCTCGCCCCTGGCGGACGCCGAGAGGTCGGCGCCGTGGACCGGGAGCTCCGCCGCCCGCGCTCGGGGACCGGCGACACCGCGCGCGCCCTCACCTGAGCCGCGCGAGCCCGCGGGGGCTGCCATGCCGGGCCGGGGAGCGCGGGGCGCGGGCGGGCGCGCGCGGCGGGGCAGCCTGGGTCCGAGCGCCCGCCGCTGTCACTGCGGCCTCGCTCCCTCGCGGCCCCGCTTCAAACCCTGAGGGGTCAGCTGACCCGCGCTGCGCGGTCACGTGATCCGGGCACCCCCAAGGGACTCCCACGTGATCGAATCCAAGCCACGCCCCCGGCGCCACGACACACGCCCTCTTCCCCCCTCCCGCCCCGGGCCGGAGCAACGCGCATGCGTGATTCGTCGACGGCAGCTTGCGGGTCGGAGACGGTCGTGCGGTCCTAGCCCCGACGGTCGCTGGGGGGGGGGGGGGATGGGCTGGCTCTGAGTTGGCTCTGAGCGTTGCAAGAATTGGCTCCATCCTGGCTCCCTGTGCCGAGCTCATGACTTCCACGGCCAGAGCTTGACCCCTCACCCTCTGTGCGTCCTGTCTCAGGTCTGCCTTCCTCCAAGAAAGCCTTGCCTCTCTCCTGGCACTGTCAGCAAACCCTATCTCCTGAATAATAGACCAAGTAGGACCACATACTCTCCCGCCTCCCGGCCTGGGCCCTTGCAGTGAGCTCAGCTCTCACCCCAGCCCGGCTCTGCACCCCTCCTCCTCACTCTCCACCTTCCAGCAGGACACCCTCAAAGAACTCAGTTCACCTCATTGCTCTGGAAAGACAAGCCTACTCCTCATCCCCTCCTTTGAGGGCCCTGGGGTCTAGCTCCCTTGGTGGCCCCAGGGCCTTTGCACAGCTGCTGAGAATACAGGCTCTGGAGGACAGACAATGCTGGCTGTGTTGGGGTGCTGCCAGAATTCGTAAGACTCCTTGAGCTTTGGTTCCCTTGTTTGTGAACTGAGGATACTCCATTTCCTGCTGAGAGAATGCGATGAGAAAATGCAAGAGCACTTCACAGGGTTTGGGTAACAGAAGTGGTGGTTCAGTGAGTGGTACTGGGATGCCTCCCCAAATTCAGATCCGAAATCTTGCCATGCTTCTGCTGGAAGGTACCATTCCCTGACATTGCTTGTTTGAGAGGCAGAGTGTTCGCTTGCATCCTCTGGTCCACTCCAAGTGTCCAGCACAGGCAGCAGCCAGGAACTCAACCCAGGTCCACTCCATGGGAGGCTCTGCTATTTGAGCCCTCACCGCTGCCTCCCAGGGCCTGTGTTTAGCGGGAAGCTGGAATCAGGAACCGGAGCTGGGGATGGAGTCCAGTACTCCAGCAGGGAGAGTGGGCTTCCTGGTGTCTTAATCACAAGTTCGAACGCTTGCCCTGTATTTTTGTGAGTTTGATGTGTGAGCTGTGTCAGGATGAAGACCCCCCCATCTTCAGCCCTGCTGAGACCCCCCCCCCACCGTGATCAACATTTGTTAAGCACAAAAATGGGCTATCTCCTTTTGTCCAGTGTTGTACCTAGAACGTGAGCTCCTGAGTTTCCAAGGGCAAGGGGTGAGCTAAGGGGCTCAGAGAGGGCAGGGTATTGTGTCCTTTGTCAGCCCGTAGACTGTCAACATGCCAGAAACTCCAGCCTTCCTGGGAGAGCCAAAGCAAGAGGATCTTGCTCAGGGCATTTGCAAGGCTGGTCTCCCGCCCACGGAGGTGGCCAGATCTGCGTGGGAGGGCAGGGTTTGGGGCAGAGAGTGAGATTAACTTGTGTGAGAGCTTGTGGAGGAAGTCAGGGGGTCAGGGGAGGCTGCAGATGCATGGCTGGTCCTGGCCACACCCTCCCATCTGCAGAGCTTGGGACCATGCAGCAGGGGAGAAAGAAACAGCAAGGCACGACTCGGAGCCGGGCGGCGGTGGGAGGGTTTTACTAACTGCACAACACATGACCTCCCCAGGCCCCCGGCGGATGCTGGCGCCCCCCTCAGCCATCAGGCCCCAGCAGTGCCCCTTGCTCCTGTACCCACTCAGGACTCTCGCCAGAAGGGAGGGCTGGGCTGACAGTGTCATGGGTGGGAGAGCAGGGGTCAGGGCTGGGCACAGGACCAGGATCAGATTTAGGGTCAGGGCTGGGCACCAGGTCAGGCTCAGCATCTGGGCCAGGCTTGGGGTCAGACAATTCCACAGGCTCAGGGCTGGGAGTGGATCTGGAGCCAGGGAGGGCTTCCGAGCTGGGGTTGTGGTCAGCGCCCAGATCAGGGTCAAGGCTGGAGCTGGAACCCAGGCTGGAGCTGAGCACAGAGACGGCTTCGGGACCCAGGAGGGAGACCTGCCCCGGCCTGGTCCCGGACGCCCGGCTCAGGCCAGGCCCCAGGTTCAGGCCTGCGGCAGCAGCGGCAGCGGCGGCGGCGGCAGCTGCAGCAGCGCCTTCGTGCACCCGCTTGTGCTTGGTGAGGCTGGAGGCTTGGCCGAACGCCTTGCCACAGAGCTGGCAGCGGTAGGGGCGCTCGCCGGAGTGCACGTGGAGGTGCTGCAGCAGCGCCGAGCTCTGCCCAAAGGCCTTGGAGCAGTGCGGGCAGGCGTAGGGCCGCTCGCCCGTGTGGATGCGCAGGTGGTGCTGCAGGTTGGAGCTCTGGCCGAACGCCTTGCCGCAGTGCGGGCAGCGGTAGGGGCGCTCGGCCGTGTGCGTGCGCTGGTGCTGCAGCAGCGCCGAGCTCTGGCCGAACGCCTTGCCGCACTGCGGGCACGGGTAGGGGCGCTCGCCCGTGTGCGTGCGCAGGTGCTTCAGCAACGCCGAGCCCTGCCCGAAGCCCTTGGCGCAAACAGGGCACTTGTGGGGCCGCGGGCCGCCGTGCGTGCGCAGGTGCTGCGCCAGCAGCGAGCCGTGGCCGAAGGCCTTGCCGCACACAGGGCAGTGGTGCGGCTTCTCCCCGCTGTGGCTGCTGCGGTGCTTCAGCAGCGTGGAGCGCCAGCCGAAGGCTTTGCCGCAGGCCGCGCACTGGTACGGCCGCGCGCCGGTGTGGATACCGCGATGCTGCGCCAGCGTGGCGCCGTGGCTGAAAGACTTGCCGCAGTCGGGGCAGCGGTACGGCTTCTCCCCGCTATGGGTGCGGCGGTGCTGGCTCAGCCCCGAGCTGCGGCGGAAGGCTCGCCCGCAGTCGGGGCAGGAGAAGGGCCGGGGCGGGCTGGCGGGGGCGGGGAGCACGGCGGGGCTGGTGGCCAGGACCTGGGGGCTGTCGGAGAGGCTGGAAGCCAGGGGGTCCACATCGGACGCGTCGGGGCTGAGGGTGTCATGGTCAGGGTCGAGGACGAGGGGGACAGGGCCAATGACATCCGGATCCAGGTCGAAACTTGAAGACATGGGGTCGAGATCTTGGGGACCCGAGTCACGGTCCCCCAGCGTGGAGCCTGGAGCTTGGATATCCGGGTCCAGGCCCTCGGTGGTGGGCTCCAGGGCTCCGGAGACAGTGTTGAGGTCGTCAGCATCAGGCCCTGGCTCTGCAGAAACTGGGTCCAGATCTTGCCGGTGGGGGCCCGGGTCTTCGGTGTCAGAATCCAGCTCTTCACGGACTCGCCTCAGGCCCCTGTGGCCTGGGTTCCTGACCAGGACCGAGCGCCGCCGCATCCCAGGCGTGGAAGTGCCCGCTGCTTCCGGGGCAGGTTCTGCAGGGGCACGCAGAGGGTGGGTCCTGCAGGTAGGTTCTGGCCAACCAACCAGGGGTGCCTTGTGGAGGCTAGGATGGGAGAGGGGACCTAGCCACCTCCCAGCAGCCCTGCCTTCGGAAACTACAACCCCATGCATATGCATCCTCCCAGTTCTAGGGAAATTCTGGCTTGCCCCAGACAAAGAGCAAGTGGGATAGGGTGGGACAGCTCCGAACCTGGATGCAAGTCACGGGCGCCAGCACCAGGGGTCTCCAGTGCCCATCTCCACGGCTCCGCCCCCTTCTCCATCCTGGCCTCCTCCTAGGGAAGACAGAATCTTGGGTTCTTCCGGCTCCCTGGACTGGAGTGGGTGTGTGGAGTAGCAAGCGGGAGGCAGGGCTTCTGAATTCCTGGCCCACAGGTGGCGGGGGCAGGTTTGGGGGTTCCTGAGTGTCCTGAGCTCTGCAGCCTATGACTGGGGGGTACAAATGGGGGACAGATGACATCTTTTAACCAGTGTCTTGAGGACTGGGGCTGCCTCCTGGGGCCGCGCCAGCCTGAATTCCAGACCTCAGAGCTGGTGGAGGGCGATTTGCTGCCTGAAACAGAGGAGGCTGAAAGCTGATGGGGAAACCACACAGGGGGCCCCTCCTGGTAGGGAAACAGGAAGCAAGGAGACCCAGAGACCCCACAGCCAGCAAGACGAGGCCAGCAGTGAGCTCAAAGACCCTGAATTTGGACCCCCCAGCTACAGAATGGAGGGAACTCATTCTTGGGGTCCCTCATGGATTCTTGGGGGGAACCCCCAGGGCCATCCCCTTGGAAGGGGAGAATCCTGAGTGACTGACCCCATGAGGAGGGGTAGGCAGGGAGGTGTGGGGGGAGCTCCCAAGGGGGAGATGCCTTGCGCTGTCCATCCCCGGCTTGACGTTGGGGTGGACACAAGCATTAAAGAGGACGGACCTGTTCCTAGGAACTCTGGCTTGCAGGGGGCACACGCTGAACCTCAACCCCACCACTGACAGGGCCGGGTTTCTGGGTGGTCTCAACCCAGACCCTCCTGGGTTGGAAGATGTGAGGACAATACCTGGGCTCCTGGAGGGAACAGAGAAACCTGATTGCCTCCTGGGAAAGGGGCCCCCCAAATCCCCATTTCTCAGCTGCAACCACTGGGTCTTTTTTGAGTCCCTGGGGAGCATCCCCAGTCACCACCCGGGACGAAGACCCCAAAGCTGAAGGGGGTGGGGAACAATAGCTGGAGTCTTGGGGGTAAGAGGTTCCCCCTTGGGAAAAAGGCCGCCTGAACTCCTCCCACCCCAGGCTGGAGGTGGGGGGGGGACAATACGGGACGCGGGGTGCTCCTGGATTCCAAGAGGGGAGGGGGCTCTCGATCGCTTCCTGGGGAGGGGCACCCCCCACCCCCGCCCCTCGCGATCGAAGGCCCCCAGCGCAGGGCTCTGCCCCCGGGCCGCAGCGGCGGGAGCGGCGCGTCCAGCCCCCTCCTCGCTCGCCCGCGACCCCGCCCGCCGGGCCCCGGGGCGAATAGAGGTCGCCCCCAGCGCCGCGCCCCGCGCCGGGGCCCCCGCGCCGCCCCCCGCCCGGCCCGGCCCGGTCCACTCGCGGGGACACTCACCCGGCGCCCCTCGCCCCTGCCCGGCCCGCCGCGCCCGCGCCGGCCGCCGGCGCCCCCCGGGCCCGCAGGAAGCCCCCCGCCCGCCAGCCCCGCCGGCGGCCCCCTCGGCCCAGCGGCCCCGCCAGGCGCTCCCGGGGAGCGAGAGGGGCCGGCCGAGGGCCGCAGCGGGAGCTGCTGGGACTTGTAGTTCGCCCGCGCCCGCCGCGGCCGTCGCCATCGCTGCCCCCGCCCCCCGGGCCAGCCTTTGTCCCGGCCCGGCCGCCCCGGCCGCGCGGCCGCGCCTTTGTGTGCGCCGCGCCCGCCGGCCCGCGCCGGCCCCGCGGCCGCTGTCGCGCCTCCCTCAGCCGCTGGGCCCGGGCCCTGGCTCTGCCCCTCTCTGCCCCTCTCTGTCTCTCTCTCTGCCCCTGTGTCTCATCCCTGTCTCTCCATCTCTGCTCCTGTCTGTCTGTCCCGTCTGTTTCTCTGTACCCCCTTGTCTCCATCTCTGCCCATCTCTGTTTCAGCCTCTTTGCCTCTGCTCCTGGCGCTTTCTCTACCCTCCCTCTTTGTCTCTGCCTCCTGCCCGTGTCTTTGTCCAAAAGACAGCACACACGACATAGCTCTGGCAGACCTGCCTTGCAAGTCGGCTCGGTCTCCAAGCATCTCTCTGCTTCATCCAAAAGTTCTCCCCCGACCCCCCATTTTTAAAATAGTGGCAGCTCCCCCGGCCCCCATGACGGGTGACCCCTCTGTAACACCTGCCGCAGAACAGAGGTGGGAGAGGGGTTACTCTCCCTTAGCGTTCCCGGCTCCTACCCGGGCTGCTGTGTTCCCTGGAAGACTCCAGGTGCCTGAGGCCGGTGTGGATTTTCTGGAGAGTTAAGATAGGGCCCCCACCCCAGGGCCCTGTCTCAACCCCACCTGGAGACTCGCAGATGAACAGCTGCCCCCACCCCCGCCCCCGGCAGCTGGCAGCTAGGCCGAGATGTTCTGGACCAAACACAAACAACGGTCACGGAATATCAACAATGATCAGACAAGGCCTCTCTGTGACCGTGCCTGCCCCGAGATACAGACAAGGACACTGCAACCACGAAAATGAACACACACACACACCCCTCTCTTGGCTCCCACAAGTGACTGCCGCTTCTTGCGGATGGATGGTTCCAGCCTGGTGGCCAACCTCCTGGCTCCGGATTAAAACAGCCACCGAAATCCCAGTCACCCACCTGCTTCTTGCATGCCCCAGACCTGCATCAGGTCTCCCCTAAACACCTGCACACACCCGAATTCTCCAAGAAGCCCATTTGCCCCCAACTCCCTGGTATTTGATCTCCCTTGTGAAACAAGCTATGTAGGCTTAAAAAAAAAAAAAAACTACAGGTGGTTTTTAATTAGTTATTTGAGAGGCAAATGGACAGAGCTCACATCTGCCCAATGGCCAGGACTGGACTGAGCCAAAGCCAGGTGTCAGGAGCTCCATCCAGGTCTCCCACATGGGTATAGGGCCCCAAGTACTTGGGCCACCTTCCACTGCTTTCCCCGGCCATTAGCAGGGAACTGGATTGGAAGCAGAGCAGCTGGGACTTGAACCAGTGCCCATATGGGATGCCTGTGTTGTAGGCAGCAGCTTAACCCACTACACCACAGCGCCAGCCCTGGCAGGTAGGTTTTAATACCACCCACCTACCCTCACATACAGACCACCCTGCACAAACCAGGCCTCCAGGAACCTTCTAGATCTTCCAGTTGGACTCACAACCAGAGCCCTGTTGTCCACCTTTCTGGAGAACCAGAGCCCTGTTGTCCACCTTTCTGGGAGCCCGCAGCAGGTGAGTGACAGGAGAGGGCTTCAGTTGGAGACATCGCTGGTTCCTCACCTGCAGACGGCAGGGCAATCTCGTTATGAGTAACATTTGTTTTTTTTTTTTTTTTTTTTTTTTTGACAGGCAGAGTGGACAGTGAGAGAGAGACAGAGAGAAAGGTCTTCCTTTGCCGCTGGTTCACCCTCCAATGGCCGCCGCGGCCTCAATGGCCGCCGCGGCCGGCCCTCCAATGGCCGCCGCGGCCTCAATGGCCGCCGCGGCTGGCGCGGCCTCAATGGCCGCCGCGGCTGGCGCGCTGCGGCCGGCGCACTGTGCTGATCCGATGGCAGGAGCCAGGAGCTTTTCCTGGTCTCCCATGGGGTGCAGGGCCCAAGCACCTGGACCATCCTCCACTGCACTCCCTGGCCACAGCAGAGAGCTGGCCTGGAAGAGGGGCAACCGGGACAGAATCCGGCGCCCTGACCGGGACTAGAACCCCGTGTGCCGGCGCCGCTAGGCGGAGGATCAGCCTAGTGAGCCGCGGCGCCGGCTATGAGTAACATTTGTTTCTGCCTGCTCCGTCTCTGCCTCAGTGCCTTGCGTCCCCTTTGCGGAGCCTTCTGCACTCTCCCAGCTGGAGCGGAGTCTAGAGCAGCTCCCCGCTGCCGTGTGGATCTGGATTTACTGGCGCCCGTTCCCTGGGCACAATGATTGAGTGGGCGATGAGGATGTAAGCTGGAGGCTGATAAGTCTTCCTCCGTGATCCCAGGGCGTCGTTCTGCCCGTAGCTACCTTCCCCAGTCATTCCAAAGACCAATCTGCAGGGGTCTACACTGGGATGTAGAGGCGGATCGGAGAGCAAGCCCGACTACATGGGTTGAGCTCCTGGATCTAGCCACACCTGAAGCCAGAGCCCTCTTTCTTTCCAGGATTATGAACCAATAAATCTCCTCTTTTTTAAAAAAAAATATTTATTTGAAAGTCAGAGTTACAGAGAGAAAAGTCTTTCATCTGCTGGTTCACTTCCGAAATGGCTGTAAGGGCCAGAGCTGGGCTGGTCCAGAGCCAGGAGCCAGGAGCTTCTTCTGGGTCTCCCATGTGGGTGCAGGGGCCCAAGGACTTTGGCCATCCTCTGCTGCCTTCCCAGGCCATCAGCAGGGAGCTGGACTGGAAGTGGAGCAGCCACGACTTGAACCAGGACCCACATGGGATGTCAGTGCCACAGGTGGCAGCTTCACCCCCTGTGCCACAACATCAGTATCAGTAACTTTCTCTTTATTCATCTTCTATACTTTTCTCAAAAATAAGATTTATTTATTTATTGAAAGAGAGAGAGGGAGGGGGATGGGGAGAGGTTTTCTATGTCCCGGCTCACTCCAGCTTAGGCTGGACCAGGCTGAAGCCAGGAGCCCAGAACGCCATCTGGGATTCCCATGTGGGTGGCAGGGACCCAACCACTTGGGTCATCCTCCATTGCCTTCACAGGGGCATTAGCAGGGAGCTGGATTGGAAGCGGAGCAGCTGGGACTAGAACTGGTGCTCATATGGGATGCAAGTGTCGCAGGTGGCAGCTTAACCCACTACACCGCAACAAGAGCCCCTCTCCTAGGTGTTTGAAGTAGTTTTCATGGGGTTCTACCCCTTGCAGTCTTGAATAATTTAGAAATTAGCATATGGAAAGAGAAGGGTATTGGCGAAAATAACTTAAAATGTAGAACTGGCTGAGCCAATGCTGTGATGTAGCAGGTAAAGTCACTGTCTGGACGCTGGCCTCCCTTATGGGCACCAATTTGTGTACCAGCTGCTCCGCTTCTGATCTAGCTTCCTGCTAATGGCCTGAGGAAAGCAGCAAAGATGGTCTGAGAGTCTGAGCCCCTGCCACCCATGTGGGAGACCCACATGGCCCAGCCCTGGCTGTTGGGACCATCTTGGGAGTATACCAATGGGTGGAAGATCTCTGTCTCTGTAACTCTTTCAAATAAATAAATAAATATCTAAAAACATGTAGAATTTACTAAGAGATCAGAGAGAGCCGGGACCATCAAATTCATGAATTAAAAAAAAAATTTTTGTGTTTGAAAATCAGGCTGGCGCTGTGGCATAGCGGTTAAAAGCCGCCACCTGCAGTGCTAGCATCCCATATGGGTGCCTGTTCGAGTCCCATCTGCTCCACTTTGATCCAGCTCTCTGCTATGGCCTGGGAAGCAATAGAGGATGGCCCAAGTCCTTGGGCCCCTGTACCTGCATGGGAGACCTAGAAGAAGCTCCTGGCTCTTGGCTTTGGATCAGCACAGCCCCTGCCATTGAGGCCAATTGTGGAGTGAAACGGTGGATGGAAGACCTCTCTCTCTCTCTCTCTCTGCCTCTCCTTCTCTCTGTGTTTAACTCTGACTTTCAAATAAATCTTTAAAAAAGAAAAGAAAATCAGAGTTACAGAAAGAGGGAGATATGCAGGTGCACACACACACACACAGAGAGAGAGAGAGAGAAAGAGAGAGAGAGAGAGAGAGATATCTTCCATCTGCTGGTTCACTTCCCAGATAGTTGCATTGGCCAGGAGTAGTCCAGGCCAAGCCAGGAGCTTCTTCCAGGTCTCCTTGTGAGTAGTAGGGGCTCAAGCACTTGGGCCGTCCTCTGCTGCTTCTCCCAGGCCATTAGCAGGGAGTTGGATCAGAAGTGGAGCAGCCGGGACACGAGAACCAGTGCCCACATGGGAAGCTGGCACTACAGGTGGCTCTACTCACTATGCCAAAACACTGGCCCCATTCATGAACTTGCATCAAATGAATGGCACTCCCTAGATTTGTGCAGTGCACGACCTATCTGGATGTACATGGCAGCGCCTTTCCCAGGAAATTAGAAATCTGTTTCGTGGAAGAAAAACCGCTCTTTAAATTGAGGTCTGTTCTGGCCAGCTCTCTGCTGTGGCCAGGGAGTGCAGTGGAGGATGGCCCAGGTGCTTGGGCCCTGCACCCCATGGGAGACCAGGAAAAGCACCTGGCTCCTGGCTCCTGCCATCGGATCAGCGCGGTGTGCCGGCTGCAGCGCGCCGGCCGCGGCGGCCATTGGAGGGTGAACCAACGGCAAAGGAAGACCTTTCTCTCTGTCTCTCTCTCTCACTGTCCACTCTGCCTGTCAAAAATAAAAAATAAAAAAAAATAAATAAATTGAGGTCTGTTCTGTTTCAGCTCTCTGATCTGGTGTCGCCCATGGTTGCAGGGGCTTCAGAGAAAAAGCGCAGGATGCTGGAAGCCTTCAACCAGGCCTGTCAAGAAAGTCACCAGGTTTTACCTCTGCTCCTTAGGAAAGCAGTGGCTGCCTTCTGCTTGGTTTTGTGAGTTTGCCAGAGCTGAATTCTGCAATCCAGAAGGAGGAGGTGGTAAGATTGGGCTCCTGGGAGAACCAGGGCACATGGCAGGTCCTGGGCTAGTCCCAAACACCGAACATTCCCTGCCTACCACGAAACTGTTATTTTTGCTAGGAAGATTGTAATGGGAGCAAGATCCACGCAGGTCTGTTGCTAGGAGACGGGACCCTGCCAGGTTGGGCCCCAGATGCAAAGGTCTCGCTGAATTTGGAGAAACCAAATAATCCAGCCCGAGCTAGTGAGCCGGCCCAACCAATCGCAGGCCCCCATTCTGCTGGGCCCCGTGGCTTGGCCTGTTTGTTGCATTCCAATATGGTGGGGGAGGGGGATTCCTTCCTTGGATCCACTGGTGTCTTTCTGTGTTCCAGTTTGGTTGGGGGGTGGGAGACACAGAAGTGAGAGATGTAGAGGGAGACATAATCCTGATGCGAGACCTAGTCGTCATCCCTTTTGGCTTGAGCAGGCTAGAGTTTGGTTTCTGTCTCTTTTGCAACAGAAATGACCAAAGGTATGAGCTCAGGTGGGCAGCGTTCGCTGAGCTGCCGCCAATGGTGGGCCCTTTCCAACGCAAAAGCCCATTTTATTTAAACAATCCTTGTACTCCCTCTACGAAAGAGACCATGGCCATGCCCATTGTACAGATAAGGAAAAATGAAGGGTGGAGCTTGAAGTCGCTTGTCAAGAACAGAAAGCTGGGGGCTGGCACTGTGGCACAGTGGATTAAAGCCCCGGCTGCTCCACTTCCAATCCAGTTCTCTGCTATGGTCTTGGAAAGTAGTACAAGATAGTCTAAGTGTTTGGGCCCCTACACCTGCGTGGGAGACCTGGAAGAAGCTCCTGGCTCCTGGCTTTGGATCAGCTCAGCTCTGGCTGTTTCAGCCATTTGGGGAGTGAACCAGTGGATGGAAGACCTCTCTTGCTCTCTGGCTTTAACTCTCTCTGTAACTCTTTCAAATTAAAAAAAAAAAAAAACAACAAAAACCTTATATATATATATTAAAAAAAAAAAGGACAGAAAACCAGTGAATGACAGGGCTGAATTCTGCGGCTGGATGATGCTTGCTTATTTATTTATTTATTTATTTATTTATTTATTTATTTATTTATTTTGACAGGCAGAGTTAGTGAGAGAGAGAGAGAAAGGTCTTCCTTCCGTTGGTTCACCCCCCAAATGGCTGCTACGGCCAGCGCGCTGCACCAATCTGAAGCCAGGAGCCAGGTCTCCCATGCGGGTGCAGGGCCCAAGGACTTGGGCCATCCTCCACTGCACTCTCAGGCCACAGCAGAGAGCTGGACTGGAAGAGGAGCAACCGGGACAGGACTGGCACCCCAACGGGGACTAGAACCTGGAGTGCTGGCGCCACAGGCGGAGGATTAGCCTAGTGAGCTGCAGCGCCGGCCTGATGTTTATTTTTGAAGGTAATTTTCCTACTTCTCATATATGCTGAAATATGGCTCTTTTTAACTCTTACCCATTGTTTAAAATCTGGTATACCTAAGAGATTTAGATCATTCCTGGGACAAAACAGGAGGGCAAATAATTCTGTGACCAGAGCTACATGGACCTGAACACCAAAGTAAGCTTCCTCAGCTTCCTGGCAGGCAAGGCAAGAAGGCAAAGCCTTTCTGTTTTAGTAGGCTGGTCAGCCAGCTTCATCACCGGTTTCCTACCAGGACAGCACCTCACACCCTCCCACCACTTCAGGCGCATTTGTCAGTATCTGGAGACACTCTGGTTGTCACAACCAGGAGGAAGACATGCTACTGATGTCTATGGGATGGAGGACAGAGATGAAGCTAACCATCCCACAATGCACAGGACAGATTTGCAAGGCGTTGCTAGTGCCGAGATAGAGAAATCTTTAGTTTATCACATGGTACCTCAACAGAATCTCATGCAAGACGTCTCTAAATGTTTGTTTTCATTGTATTTGAAAGACAAAGAGGGAGGCTGGCGCCGTGGCTCACTAGGCTAATCCTCTGCCTTGCGGCGCCGGCACAACGGGTTCTAGTCCTGATGGGGCACCAGATTCTGTCCCGGTTGCCCCTCTTCCAGGCCAGCTCTCTGCTATGGCCCGGGAGAGCAGTGGAGGATGGCCCAAGTGCTTGGGCCCTGCACCCCATGGGAGACCAGGAGAAGCACCTGGCTCCTGGCTTCGGATCAGCGCAGTGCGCTGGCCACAGAGCGCCGGCCGCGGCGGCCATTGGAGGGTGAACCAACGGAAAAGGAAGACCTTTCTCTCTGTCTGTCTCTCTCACTGTCCACTCTGCCTGTAAAAAAAAAAAAAAGACAAAGAGGGAGACATTCCATCTGCTGGTTCACTACCCAAATGCCCACAACAGCCAGGGCTGGGCCAGGCTGAAGCCAGAAGCTGGGAGCTCCATCCGGGTCTCCCATGCTCCATCTGGGTCTCCCATGTGGGTGGCAGGGGCCCAGATACCTAAGCCATCTAAATATCTTTAGGGGAAGCAAGAAGAGGAGTTCTGTGGCCAGAAGCTGACATCATGAGAGCAACCACGGGCTCAGCTTGTCCCCAGAGCTGCCCCTTCTGTGGCAATCATGACCTGGCCTTGAAGAACTGACGTGGGACTGGGGGCTTTGGTCTTTGGAGGTGTGACTGTAGGTTCTAGAGAGTCGAGTTCACTCACTGTAACTGGATGCTCAGCAGTCTACAGGGAGGCACACTCTAGGTGTGGCCACCGAGGCCCAGCCTATCCCCGCCCCCCCCCAACATGATCCCACACCTTAAACACTGGACGCTGTCCAAGGTCCTGGTTCTCATGGAGCCCCGTGACCCAGGGGCTCCAGGGCCCTGCTCCGCCCTCCACCTATCAACCCTGTTTGCTTTTTCGCTGCCTGAACACCTACCCCTTTTATTGGACCTGCTCATGCCCTGGTGGGTCTTGTGGATTTGCTCCTGGGCCTGGTGCTCTGACCTTGGTGAGCAGTCGATGCACCACTCAGCTCCCTGAGTCTGCCCACGGGGGAGGAAAACGATGGGTCCTTCTCAGCGATGCCGTCTTCAGCCCTACCTGGTCTCTCCTAGACCAAGAGCTCCTTCCTCTGCCTGCCTCACCTTCGTCATCAGAAGGGAAGCTCTCCCTCCAGATCCAGCCATACACACACACACACACACACACACAAACACACACCACACACAGTGAGAGGCACCCATACCTTTCTCATAGATGACAATCGAATCCAAGAGTTACCACTTAGCTCCATTTCCCAGAGGAGTCAACTGAGACCCAACGCCTTGCCTGGGACCACGGTGCAGGGTGTGGAACGTGTCCATCAAGCGCCAGGAGCCTCCATTCTTCCCCGTGACACGGGTCTCAGTGCACCGAGCAACCCGTGCAGGCATGCAGGGCTTCCCCAGGGGCATCATTCTCGCCCTTGCAGGCCCTCCTCCAGCCCCTCCCGTCTGGTGCCTCACTAACAGGGAGGAGCGGGAGGCTGCTGAGCTGGCGTTTACTGCTGGCTGGGGCATGGGTACATTTGGGACTGGGGGGCTCGAGGGTCCACCTTCTCACCCAGGCAGCCCGAGCGGCGAGGCGTGCCCAAGGGCACATGGCTCTCTTGTATCTTGCTCTGTCTCAGCACCGTTGGGCCCTGGTACTTGAAGGGAAACTCATCTGTGTACTGAGTTGAGAAAAAGCGCTGTCCACCCAGCGGCGGCTCCACGTGGCTGTACTTGTTCTGTGGGGTCATGGCAGGCGGCGTGTCAGGGCAGCCTGGAGGGCGGCTGACCCGCTCTGGCCACCCCCACGGTCCCTGAACCACTTTGGGGGGATCAGAACAGGGAAAGGCTCAGCCAAGTTCTGCTGGGGATTGGGCAAAAGGGATCCCTCCCTCTCTGGGCTGACCCAGGAACTGGACGAGAAGTTGGAGAGAAAGCAGGGGTGCCCCCTGGAATGACCCCAAGGCTGGGGTGATCTTAGGTAACTCTAAATGAACCTCAAGCCTGATGGGATCCTGGGGGCAAGGCAGCTCCCTACGACCTTGAGTGAAGGTTTGGTCACCCCGAGACAATGCTACACTGACTTGGGGGCCACCTTCCCTCACCCGCTGCAGCATGTCTTCCGTGGTGGAGGCTGGGGCTGCTCTGTGTGCCTTAATCATCTTCTGGTTCGTGGTTAAAAAGTCCGGTTCTGGAAATTCGGGTGGAAGGGGGCCGGGTTGAGGGATGTGGGAGACTAAGGGTCGGGGACAAGGGTGAAGGATGGATTAGGAGCAGCAGGTTGGGTGGGGTGGGGAGCAGGATGAGTCTGGAGGCTGGGCCAGGAGGTGGAGCCACAGAAGAGGAAGGGTTAAGGTTGGTTAAGGGCAGTGGGGGAAAAGGACCCCCCGCTATGGCCAGGTCAGAGGCGGAGCCATTAAGGGGGCGGTGCCACCGTGCGGTGAGAGGCATGGTCACGATTGGGTAAAATTCTTGGGGTAGGATTTATCCCTTTGGGAGGTTGAACCAAGGTTAGGCCAGGAGTGGGATGGGACTGGATGGGGCGGGGCCACAGCCGTGATGGACCAGGGTGGGACTGGCTGAGGGTGGGCCCAGAGCTGTTGGGGCTGGACTGGCTAGGGGCGGGCTCAGAGCTGTGAGGGGTGGGGCGGGGCCACAGCTGTGATGGGGAGAGGCAGGACCGGTTGGAGGCGGGGCCAGAGCCCTGATGAGGCGGGGTCAGAGATGAACACTGCGGGGCTTTCCGGGGTGGGCGGGGCCGCGCTCACCAGGGATCTTCTCCCATATTTTGCTCTTCATCAAGTGGAGGTTGGGTGCTCTCTCTGGCCGCCCCTTATCTGAGGGCAAGTAGTCCGAGCCCATGGTGGTCTGGAAGAAGTGGCCAAGTAGCTTCGCGTCTCCCAGGATCACGTGATCCTGCAACCTGTCATGGCTCAGGTGGCGGCTGGGCGGCTGGGTCGGGGGCGGCGGCTGTAGGACCACAGGAAATCCTGGGAAGCGCTGGTGTCCCGGGGCCCAGTGCGAGGGAGGCAGCAGGTGCCGCGCAGGCCCGCACGGGACTGCCCTGCCCGGATCCAGGCCCAGCTTCCTGCGTCCACCTCAGGGCCTGCGCTCAGCCCACTGACCTGGCCATAGAAGCGCTGCGTGGAGGTTTCCAGGCTGCCGGGACCAGGGTGCCAGTTCCCTTCCAGGATGTGCGACTCGGGAGTCGTATCTCGGTGAAGCACGACAGGCTCTGCTGGCAACATGGTGGGCACTGAGCGGCTGGCGGACCCCGCGGCGGACTCCGGGGCCGGGCGGGCAGCGCCGCTCACCTGGCTCCGGGGCTCGGAAGTGCTCGGCCTTGGTGGTCCTGCGGAGGAAGCGGCTGTCTCCGGGACGAATGCTCACGTTCTGGTTGTGGGCCACCGCCTGGGCCTTGTCATACCTTCAGGTGATTTCAAGAAGATCCGTGCAGGCCCTCACAGCCCACGGGAAAGGGGGGTGGGCGGGGGTGCCTGTTGGCCAAGCCTTGGCTGCACCAATAGTGGGAGCTCTGACACAAAGTGGGGTTGCCTGGAGCCCTAGGTGGCACTCCCCACATGCTCCTGGAAGCCAGTTGTCCCATCTTGGTGGTGTGGCAGTGCCCCCCACCCCGTACCTGTCGGGGGGTAGGTCTTGGGGCCTGTAGAACTCTTTCTGCTCAGAACACAGGGGTCCGTAGCCGATTTTGCTGTCTCCCAGTTGCACGCTGGAGGAGGCCTGTGGGTAGGCAAGGATAGGAAGGCCAGTCCACCCGGCCCCCACTGCTGCCTCCCCCAGCCGCCCAGCCCAGCCTGAATTTACCCTTTTACACATCAGGGCGGGGGGACCCGGCAGGGCCTGGAACAGTCTCTGGTAGGTGGTTTTGTCTCGGTTCCAGTAGTCCCACTTGAGGGTGTTTGGGCCCCCTGGGAATGGGCCAAAGGGAGAGGAGAGAGAGACAGCAAGCAGTGGAATGAGTCCTTGAGGCCTTCGGCCCCCTGGCATTTGATTCCTGGCCTGGAAGTGTTCTGATGTTTAGGAAACATTAGAAATTCATAAAAATGGGGCCAGTGCTGTGGCGGAGCGGGTAAAGCCGCCACCTGCAGCGCCGGCATCCCATATGGGCGCTGGTTCGAATCCTGGCTGCTCCACTTCCAATCCAGCTCTCTGCTATGCTCTGGGAAAACAGTGGAAGATGGCCCAAGTCCTTGGGCCTGCACCTGCATGAGAGACCCAGAAGAAGCTCCTGGCTTCGGATCGGCACAGCTCTGGCCGTTGCGGCCAATTGGGGAGTGAACCAGCGGATGGAAGACCTCTTTCTCTCTCTGCCTCTCCTTCTCTCTCTGTGAAACTCTGACTTTCAAATAAATAAATATTTAAAAAAAATTCATGAAAATGACAATATGCAGAAGCTGGGCCCTGTGATTGCACCCACTTTACAGATGAGGAGAGACTGAGGCTTGGGGCGCTTGGGTGGCGTGGGACCTCCCTGAGTTGGGAACGATTCCCATCTGAAACTGGCCAATTCTCTGTTGCAGGGGCCGCCCCCCAGGACACAGCAGCACTGCCTGCACTTGGACCCCACTCCCGACAGTGGTGGCAACCAGAAATGCTTTTCTTTTTGTTTATTTATTTTTTAACAGGCAGAGTGGACAGTGAGAGAGAGAGAGACAGAGAGAAAGGTCTTCCTTTGCCGTTGGTTCACCCTCCAATGGTCGCCGCGGCCGGCGCGCTGTGGCCGGCACATCGCGCTGATCCGAAGGCAGGAGCCAGGTGCTTCTCCTGGTCTCCCATGGGGTGCAGGGCCCAAACACTTGGGCCATCCTCCACTGCACTCCCTGGCCACAGCAGAGAGCTGGCCTGGAAGAGGGGCAACCGGGACAGAATCCGGCGCCCCGACCGGGACTAGAACCCGGTGTGCCGGCGCCGCAAGGAGGAGGATTAGCCTAGTGAGCCACGGCGCAGGCCCAGAAATGCTTTTCGAGACAAGGCCAAGCGTCCCTCTGGTAAGGGGGAAGGCAGAGTGCGTGCCGGGGCCCGCGCTCACCCAGGTGGTAGCAGGGCATGCGGGGCTGCAGGCACGGGTCGTAGGGGGGAAACAGCGCCCGGTACGTGGTGAGCGGGAAACGCAGCTTCTCGGGGTCTCCCGGCGGCACTGAGTCGCGGTCGAAGAGGAGACGCGCGCCGCGGATCTGCTCGTGCGCGCTAGCGGGCGGCTCGGGCCAGCCGTAGGTGGCGCGCGCGGTGGAGATGCCCGTGCGGGCTCGCGCGCCCTCGGGAGCGCGCACGTGGCTGGCGCCCAGGGCGAGCGCACGCTCCCGAGCCTGCTCCTGCACCATTTGCGCGGAAGGCGTGCTCGGTGGCGGGAATGCGCGGCGCGTCTCCGGCACGTGGACCTCGCCCGCCCAGCGCGTGTCCACGTGGAGCAGTGGCGAGGGTGGTGACGGCGGGCTGGGCTGTGCCCGGGAGGCGTGCGGGTAGGCCGGGAAGTCGTAGTGCGACCTGGAGTGCAGGTCGCCGCGGTGCAGCCGCAGGTCGGGCCCTAGGGAGAAGTGTGACGCCCTGAGGAAATCCCGCAGCCACGTGCTGCATGGCGGCAGGGCGCCCGCGGCCATGGCGCAGGCCGCCTTGTACTCCTTCCTGTGTGCGGGGCCCGCGCTGGGAGCCGGGGATCGCGTGGGAAACTGGATCAGCGTCTGCGCCTGCGCTAGGGAAAGCACACAGAAATTAGCACACACGGCCCGAGATGGGTGCTGGTTCTAGTCCCGGCTGCTCCACTTCGACCCAACTCCCCGCTAATACCCCTGGGAGGCAGCTGGCGATGGGCCAATTGCTTGGGCTCCTGCCACCCATGTGGGTGACCAATATGGAGCTCCTGGCTCCTGGCTTTGGCCTGGCCCAGCCCTCGCTGTTGCAGCCACTTGGGGAGTGAACCAGCGATGGAAGTTCTCTGTCTCTGCCTCTCTCTTGGTAACTCTGCCTTTCAAATAAATATATCTTTTTTGTTTTTTAAAGATGTACTTATTTACTTGAGAGGCAGAATTACAGACAGGAAGAAGGAGAGAAGAGAGTCTTCCATCTGCTGGTTCCCTCCCCAGATGGCTACAACGGCTGGAGCTGAGCCAATGTGAAGCCAGGAGCCAGGATCTTCTTCCAGTCTCCCACGAGACTGCTTTCCCAGGCCATAGCAAAGAGCTGGACTGGAAGTGGAGCAGCCGGGACTTGAACCAGTGCCCATATGGGATGCCAGCGCCGCAGGCAGATGCTTAACCTACTATGCCACAGCACCCCTAAATAAATATATCTTTTTAAAGAAGATGATGGCTCCAAAACGGTTTATGAGAGATTCTGATACCTGAGATTACAAGCAGGGAACAAGTCACTAAACCCCTCCCAGCCTCAGTTTCCCTGTCTGCTCATCAGGGACAAGCACTCACCTCAAGAGATAGTGCAGGGCTACTGACAGCTCCCGCTGGGCTATAGGCAGGACCCTGGGTCTTGCTGCGACCCTGGCCTCTCTCTCATATGTGCTTTCCACGCTGCCCAAGTGTGGCCTAGCCACGCCCACTGTGACTCCCAGGGCTTCCCTGTGGATGCTGTCACAATGGTCCCCCAGCACCTCTGGGGGCAAGCTGAGGGACTCTGCCTCCTGGGAGCTGGAGGGACCCAGGCAGTTCACCTGTTGTCTCAGAGCCTCAGTTTTGTCACCTGGAAAATGGGACTAATCGAGTGAACCGCTTGAGAAAACAGGCTGCAAATGTCCGCGGTGATGGTGCTTCAAAGTTTTCTGCCTCCTCTGCCTCCTGAGGCTGCCTGCACAGGACGAGCCACTCCTCCTGAGTCGCCGCACCTCCTGAGTCACTCCAGGCACTCCAGGGCTCATAGACTGCCCAGGGACTTTTTTTTTTTTGACAGGCAGAGTTAGACAGTGAGAGAGAGAGACAGAGAGAAAGGTCTTCCATTGGTTCACCCCCCAAATGGCTACTATGGCCGGCGCGCTGCACCAATCCGAAACCAGGAGCCAGGTGCTTCTCCTGGTCTCCCATGTGGGTGCAGGGCCCAAGCACTTGGGCCATCCTCCATTGCCTTCCCGGGCCATAGCAGAGAGCTGGACTGGAAGAGGAGCAGCCAGGACTAGAACCTGGAGTGCCGGCGCCACAGGCGGAGGATTAGCCTAGTGAGCCACGGTGCTGGCCTGCCCAGAGGGTCACTCCTCCCCCACCAGGCCAAGACCACCGACGATGCACCTGTACTTCAGCGGGTTCAAGCTGAGGAGCCACTGCAGCAGCTGAGAGCCCCTCCCACCCTGGCTCCTGGGCTGGGTGTCAGCAGGAATGTGGCTGAGGTCCTGCGAGGGGTCTTTGGGGAGGGTTTAGGGAAATAGGGCTTTGGTCTGCATTGGATGCATGTATCGGTTAGAAAGTTTCCTTTTTTAAAAGGTTTATTTGAAAGGCAGAGTTAGAGAGAGGAGGGGAGCAGGGGAGAGCTGAGACCAGGGGCCAGGAACTTCACCTAGAACTCCCATCCGGGTGGCTGGGTGGTGCTGGGGCCATCTTCTGCTGCCTTCCCAGGTGCATTAGCAGGGAGCTGGATCAGAAGTGGAGCAGCCAGGAATCGAACTGGTGCTTTGATATGGGATGCCGGCAGGCATCACGGGTGCCGGCTTAATCTGCTGTGCCACAGTGTGGGGCCAGGTGGTGGCGGTGGCCCTCTTTAAAAGCCTCATCTATTAATTTGAAAGGGAGAGCAACACAGAGTGTTTCCATCAGACTGCCTGGTTCAAGTCCTGGATCCTGTGCACCCTGGGAGCAGCAGTGATGGCTCAAGTGCTTGGTGCCCCTGCCACACATGTAGGAGACCTGAGTGGAGTTCCTGGCTCCTGGCTTTGGCCTGGTGCAGCTCCAGCTGTGCAGTGAACCAGGGGGTGGGAGGTATCTCTCTCTCTCTCTCGTTTCATCTTTCAAAAAAATAAATAAAAGTGAGAGAGTGAGCCTCCACTGGTACCTCCTTTGCTTTTGTTTCAAGATTTACTTATTTACCTGAAAGGCAGAATTAGACAGACAGAGAGAGAGGGAGAGAGAGAGAGAGAGAGAGAGAGAGAGAGAGAGAGAGAGAAGTCTTCCATCTGCTGGTTCACTCCCCAATTGGCCACAACGGTTGGAGCTGAGCTGATCTGAAGACAGGAGCCAGGAGCCGCCTTCTAGATCTCCCACACGGGTGCAGGGGCCCAAGGACTTGTGCCATCTTCCACTGTTTTCCCAGGCCACAGCAGAGAGCTGGACCAGAAGTGGAGCAGCCAGGACTTGTACTGGAGCCCATATGGGATTCTAGCACTGCAGGTGGTGGCTTTACCCACAGCACCACAGCGCCAGCCCCAGAGAGAGGTCTTACATCTGCTGGTTCACTCCTCAATTGGCCGCAACAGCTGGAACTGAGCTGATCCAAAGCCAGGAGCCAGGAGCTTCTTCTGGGTCTCCCACACAGTTGCAGGGCCCAAGGACTTGGGCCGTTTTCCTCTGCTTTTTCAGATCATAGCAGGGAGCTGGACTGGAAGTGGAGCAGCTGGGACTCGAACTGGCGCCCATATGGGATGCCAGCGCTGCAGGCAGCAGCTTTACCTGCTATGCCACAGCGCCGGCCCCTGCCTTTGCTCTTTAAGACATGATTCAATAAAAATGCAACAACACATGAGAGAATTAAAAATCTGCTTAAGCCGGCCTGGTACACTTGGCCCCACATCATTAAGTGCCTGGCTTCTGTCTCATTAAATTCAAGAAAATAATCATTTTGTCCACTGAGCTCAGGGCAGAGCACCTGCCTCCGGCCCTCAGCCCAGCAAGGGCTTTGGTCCAGCCAGCCTGCTCCTCCTGCAGATCCTGGACACTATCAGGAAGCAAAGGAGAGAGGCTACTGTGTCTGTTCTTCATGATGTGCATGAAGGAATGAAGCAAGACTAGAGCTGGGACTGGTGAAACATTCCCAGTTGCTCGTAGGAGCCAGGGGCTGGGAGGCGGGCTGGCTGCTTTTGGGGCTCGTGTCTCACCCGTGTGCAGACACGATGACGGGGTTGGCTTGTTTTGTCTTGCTCCGCCAGGGTCACAGGGTGGCCTTGCCGGATGCTGGCCTTCAGTGCAAGTGTTTATGTCCAGCTGGGGCCCAGCTGAGCTGGCCAAGCCAGCTCCTAGCAACACCAAGGTCAGCTGCGAGGGCTGGGCCAGCTCCTGGTGTTTTCTCAAAGGTCCGTCTCAGTGGAGCAGAGTGGCACAGCTTAAGTGTGCTGGGCCCATAACCCAGAGGTCAATGGATCAAAGGTCCGTTTCAGCCATCTGTAGATGGCAAATCCTGGGCGGGGCGGGGGGGTTGTCTCTGCTGCCTGGAGTTGCACTGGGGACACCCCAGGCTTCAGAGGAGGGGGCTCAGAGGTCTTGCCTGTCTTGTCTGACCTTGGCCTGGGTGTTTTTGTGGGCTTCAACTGGGGAGAGGGAGTACACTCAGACCCTAGGACCCACATCTTAGCAGGGACAGCTATTTGTTGAGCCTGGGAGTTAGAGTCTCTCAGGGTCTTGGGGTCCAGAGAAGCAAGAATTGGGGCTGTCCAAGGAGGGGTTGTGAACTGGGAAAAAGCTGATGGATTCAAGGGATTTGGGGGGGGGCAGTGTGGTGGTACAGCAGGTTAAGCTACCACCTGCAATGTCGGCATCACACATTGGAGTATTGGTTTGGGTCCTTGCTGCTCCACTTCCCTTCTGATGTGGCTGGGAAAGCAGCAGAAGATGGCCCAAGTGCTTAGACCCCTGCCACTCACGTGGGAGACCTGGGTGAAGTTCAAGTCTCCTGGCTTCAGCCTGGCCCAGTTCTGAAAGCTACTGAGGCCATATGGAGAGTGAACCAGCAGGTAGAAGATCGATCTCTTAATCTCTCTTGATATCTTTCTCTAACTCTGCCTTTTAAATAAATAAATAAATCTTAACAACAACAACACAAAAAGGAAGTGGTGATGGTTTCAGCCATGCTGGAATATGGAGGAAGAGCATTTCAGACAGCAGGACTGGCTGCAAATGTCCTGCAGTAGGAATGTGCTGTAACTCCAGGGAACAGGAGGATGTGGCTGGAGGGTAAGTGCCGGGCAGAGTAAGGCAAGTGAAATCCAGAGGAAATACTTCGCCCAAGGACAGAAGTCAACATCATGTCAAGAGGGAAATCATCCTGCATGGTCTGATACCACTCCACACCCACTACTACCCTACAGCAATAGAAACAATGTTGCAAGGATGTGGGGGGGCAGTTCCTCAAAAAGCTAAACTAAGGATGACTCACAATCCCCCACCCAGGCATATTATACTCACAAGAATTGAAAGCAGGAACTGACATGGGGACCTGAACACCAAGTCCACAGTGCATCGTCCACACCAGCACAAGGCAGACAGGGCCCAAGCATCAGTCAGCTCCTGAATGGTTAAGCAAAGCGGGGTCCTTCCACACAAGGAACTGGGACTCAGCTACACAGGAGCGAGATGCTGACCCATGCTGCAACCTGGATGAACCTGGGACGTGTGAGAAACCAAACACGAACAGTCACATCCTGTGTGGCTGCCTTTATAGGAAATACTGGGTTGTGGCAGAGGGGGGTCAAGCTGCTGCAATGTTGGCATCCCATTTGGGAGCGCTGGTTCAAGTCCTAGCTGTTCTGCTGCTGATCCAGCTCCCTGCTAACGCACCTGGGAAAGCAGTGGAAGATGCCTCAAGTTCTTGGATCCCCGCCACCCATGTAGGAAACAGATGGAGTTCCAGGCTCCTGGCTTTAGCCTGGTCCAACACAGCCCATTGTGGGGAGTGAATCAGTGGATGAAAGCTCTCTCTCTCACTCTCTCTGCCTTTCAAATAAATAATTTTGACCAAGAGAGAGAGAGAGAGAGAGAGAGAGAGTCTTCCATCTGCTGGTTCACTCCCTAAATGGCTACAATGACCTGAACTGGGCCAATCCAAAACTAGGAGCCAGGAGCTTCTTCTGGGTCTCCCACACCGGTGCAGGGATCCAAGCACTTGGACTGTCTTCTACTGCTTTCTCAGGCCACAGCAGAGAGCTGGATCAGAAGAAGAGCAGCCGGGACTAGAATTGGCGGCCATATAGGATAGCCACAGGCAGAGGCTTAGCCCACTACGCCACAGCGGGGGCTCCTTCTCTGCACTTCTAATCCAGCTCCCTGCTAATGTGTCTGGGAGGCAGTGGATGATGGCCCAAGTGCTTGGGTCCCTGCACCCAAGTGGGAGACTCAGATGGAGTGCCTGGGTCTGGGCTTCCACCTGGCCCAGTCCCAGCTGTTGCAGGCATTTGGTGAGTGAACCAGTGGACTCAAACCTAGGGACCCAGGTCCCTAGGTCAAATGCCCACTCTGAACCATTTAAAAACGGTGAATTTTGGGGTTTGCATTGTGGCATAGCAGGTTAAGCTACTGCCTGCAGTGCCAGCATCCCATATGGGCACTGCTTCAAGTCCTGACTGCTCCACTTTGATCCAGCTCCCTGCTAATGCACCTGGGAAAGCAGTGGAAGATGGCTCAAGTGCTTGGAACCCTGCACCCATGTGGGAAAACCTGTCTGTCTCCTCCCTCCACCTCTCTCTAACTCTGCTTTTCAAATACATCTTCAAAAAAAAAAAAAAAAAGTGAATTTCATGCCATGTGACTTTTACCTTAATAAAAAAAACAGGGCTGACCTGGTGGCACAGCAGGTTAAGCCACTGGTTGCAACACTGGCACCTCATTCTGGGGCACTGATTGGAGTTCCAACCGCTTTGCTTCCAATCCAGCTCTCTACTAATGCAGCAGGGTAGGATCAGAAGATGGTCCAAGTACCTGGGCTCCTGCACCCACGTGGCAGATCCAGTTGAAGCTCCTGGCTTCAGATCAGCCCAGCTTCTGCCCCTGTGGTCATTTGGGGAGTGAACCAGCAAATGGAAGATCTCTTCCTCTTTCAAATAAAACAAATAAAATTTTTTTAAAAAATTAAAAAACTGAAAAGGGAAGGAGTGCTCAATTTTGAAAAATCTTTGAATTTTGGGGAAGAGAAAAATCTTGCACAATCTTAAAAGAGCCACAAAATGGCTTAAAGGTGAAACTCCTCCCCAGTCACCCTTGGTCCAGTTATCTGTTCTTCCAGAACGATCTGCACGCTTACTTCAGGTCTAAAGACGCTGTTGGGACCTGATACAGCCCGGTGCAGACGGGGGTGGGTTGGGAGGGGACAACACAGAGGGCAAGGAGAGGGAAGGGCGACCCCCGGCCTGAGCCCTCGCACTGGTGCAGAGCCAGGAGCTGGTAATACGGACCATGCCCTTGTGGGGACAGGTCGAGCCGCCGTGGGAGGCGCCCGGTCCCGGGGAGCGCCCACGCAGCCGCCTCCCGCTCGCTACCCGCGAAACCCCAGAACGGACCCCAAGGGCCACGCCGCGCCTGCGCAGAGCCCGCGCGCCGTCAGCGCCCGCCCCAGAAGCGGCGCGGCCCCGCCCGCCGGCGCGGTGACGTCACGGCGGAGTTGCCATGGCGGCGCTGAGCAAGGTGGCGGCGGCGCTGGAGTCGTACAGGGGCCGGGACCGCCTGGTGAGGCCGGGGCGGAGTGCGACCAGAGCCCAGCGATGGGGACCCTGAGGCCAGGGAGGGGGCTGTTCGACCTTGAACGGTTCCAAGCCAGCCACATCCCAGAGTTTTCAAAAAGTTTTCCTCTTTGCTGTTTAACTTATTTGAAGGGCAAGAGGGGGAGACGGAGAGCTCCCATCTGCCGCCTGGTGCCCCAAATGGCTGCGACAGCCGGGGCTGGGCCGGGGGCGGGGAGCCGGGAGCTCCATCCGGGTTCCCGTGTGAGTGACAAGGACCCCGGCACCCGGGGCCGGTGCCGTCCTCAGCTGCCTTCCCAGGCGCATTAGCAGGGGATCGAACCGGCGTCTGTGGCGTGTGCCTTCCTCCCGTCTCTCTGTGGTGCTGGAGGTTTTAACCAGTCTCCCCCCAGGCTGGATGGTAGTGTTCTGCCACAGGAAGGGAGCTGTAAGCACAAATACAAATAAGACAGCAAGACCCAGCGATTTCTGAAAAGCACAGGCAGGCAGTCGTTCAAGACGGGAATCGGAGCTTAGCACAATGCTGCACGTCACCTACCGGGCGGCCTCCTGGTCACTAATGCCACGCAAGGCAACCTTTGCTCCCAGCCCGCAGTCCAGCTGAGGGCTTAGGTCCCACGAGGTGGATGCAAATAGGCATTTCAGCCCCCAGCCCCTGCCTGCTGGGAAAGGAGACTCTGGGAACCCGATTTGTATTCCTTGTCCCTGTCACATCTGTCCCCAGAGACTGTGCCTCTGTCACATGGGGCAGCAGTCCTGCTGGACTTCCCTAGGTTGCCTTTCGGGCCCGTTTGTCCCACGAGAATCTTTTCCATCTTTCAGCTTCTATTGGAAGGTTACGAATTTAGAATCTTTTTTTTAAAGATGTAATTATTTGAAAGGCAGAGTTACGCAGAGAGGAGGAGAGGCAGAGAGAGAGAGAGGTCTTCCATTCGCTGGTTCACTCCCCAATTGGCTGCAATGGCCAGAGCTGTGCCGATCTGAAGCCAAGAGCCAGGAGCTTCTTTTAGGTCTCCCACACAGGTGCAGGAGCCCAAGGAGTTGGGCCATCTTCTATTGCTTTCCCAGGCCACAGCAGAGAGCTGGATTGGAAGAGGAGCAGCTGAGACTAGAACCGGCGCCCATATGGGATGCCAGCGCCGCAGGCGGTGGCTTTATCCGGTACACCACATCGCCAGCCCCTAGAATCTTTTAAGATGTAATTAATACTGCTGGGTCTGGGGCAGGCAGAGCCAAGAGCCAGGATCTCCATCTGGGTCTCCTACAGGAGTGGCAGGGACACAAGCTCTTGGGCCATCACTGGCTGCTTCCCCAGGCATATTAGCAGGGAGCTGGATCAGAAGCAGAGCAGCCAAAACTCGAACCCAGTGCTGCACTCTGGGATGCACTGCAAGGGGCAGCTTCACCTGCTATTCACAACGTGGCCCCTGGGTTCAGAATCGGGCACAGATGCAGGCCAGCATGGCCCACGGCTGGGTCGAAGGTGACGCAGCTCAGCTCCACTGTGCTCACTGCTTCTGGTTCCCCACAGATCCGGACGCTGGGGTACTGCTGCCAGCTGGTTGGCGGCATCCTGGTGGAACGCTGTCCCACCCAGTCGGAGGTGGGGACGCGCCTGCTGGCGGTGTCGGCCCAGCTCAGCCACTGCAGGACTGTCCTGCGGCTCTTTGACGACCTGGCCATGTTCGTCTACACTAAGCAGTACGGCCTGGGGCCAGAGGTAACGGTCCCCGGGGGCTGCCGGGAGAGGGGTGCGGGCCTCAGGGAGCCCATCTGTTGCAGTGTATATATACAATGTATGTGTTTGAAAGAGAGCTTCCACCCACTGCTTCGCTCCCCAAACGCCTACACTAGCCAGGGCTGGGCCGGGCTGCAGCCTGGGAACTGGCAGCTCGCTGCAGGTCTCCCATGTGAGTGGGAGGGGCCCACGTCCTGGAGCCATCACCTGCGGCCACCCAGGGTGCACACTAGCAGGGAGCTGGGGTCAGAAGGGAAGCCAGGACTCTGATGTGGGATGTGGCTGCCTCCAGCGGCATCTTCCCCTGTGCCAAATGCCTGCCCCAGGACACTTTACGTTGTATCGTTTCCTTTTTTGAGGTGAGCAGATGTTCTGATTGGCTTTGAATTTTTAAAAAGTAGCTAGTGTGTTCCAGAGGATACAGTATGTGTCTGCTCCCTTCCTGATCTTCTGCGCCCCCAATTTTCCTCGCAGAGGCAGCCACCAGGGCAGCATCTGTGTCTGCTTCCTGAGCTCCCTGGTGCCTGGACAGGCAACGCACCCAGTTCCCTAAGTCGGCATTCTTCCATGTACGCTGCCGCGGCTTGCTTTTCTCATGTCATGGAACAACTTGGGCATCATTCCTTATCGGTCCATAAAGAGCTCCTTCTCTTCTTAAAAATTCAAACAAAAACAAAAACAAAAAGCAAAACTTACTCAACAGGCATTGAGAGACAGAGCAAGACAGGGACACAAACAGGGGAGCTTCTACCCCTGGTTCACTTCCCAGACGTCCACAGCGACTGGAGCTGGGCTGGCCGGAAGCTGAGGCCCAGAGCCAGGAGCTCAGTGTGGGTCTCTTAGGTGGGTGCCAGGGCCCTGGTGACTTGAGCCATGTGTGACAGCCACATGCTGTCTGCCACGTGTGCACCAGCAGGAAGCTGGACCAGGAGCAGAGCCAGCACTGGAAGCTAGGCGCTCTGACACGGGATTCGGGTGTCCTGACCATGAGCTTAACCGCCAGGCCAGGCGCCTGCCCCTTCTTTACAGCACACAGTAGTCGGTCGCAAAGGCAGATGGTGAGTTATTCACCCAGTCCCCGGTGGACGGTTATGTCTAAGATGTTGCTGTGAGAACCACGCTGCAGCCAGTTCTGTGTCCCCACCTGGGGCCATCCTGTCTTCCAGGGGATGACACTCCTGTGGCCACACCAGCCCGGTCTAGCTGAACACAGGATATCATTCAGAACTCAGGGACAGAGGGTGTGGCACTGTGCAGGCCAGGAGCCCATGTGGACTCTGCACTTCTGTGGGCTGAGGCCACCCGTGCCTGCCTGCATGGGGCAGGTGGCTTCCTCCAGGCATCCCCAGACTGCTTGTAACACAGGGATGATGACCTGGGTCCCAAAATAAATCCTAGTGCCGAGGCCCAGCCCTGAGCATGGGAGGCAGAGTCTTGGGGCTGCAACAGGGCATGGTATTTTTGAAGCTCTGGGGGATACCACTGTGCACCTGCTGTTGCACCCAGTGGGCACGGAGGACCACTCTGTGGAGACGGAACTTGGCTGGTGGGGGACCCCCCAGCCCCCCTCCCCCCGGCGCCTTGCTCCTCCTGTAGCTGCTGGCCAGGGGACAGGTGGCTGGGAGGAATCTTGTTGGCAGCATCCCAGATGGGCAGGGTGGGTCCGGCCTCAGGCCCACGCCCTCTCCCCATCCCGCAGGAGGAGGACGTCTTTGTCCGCTGGGTGTCTGTCCTGGGCAACATGGCCGACCAACTCTACTACCCCTGCGAGCACCTTGCCTGGGCGGCTGACGCCAAGGTCCTCCGTGTGGACTCTGCCCGCTGGTGGACTCTGAGCACCACCCTCTGGGGCCTCTCCCTCCTCCTGGGCGTCGCCAGGTAAGCACCTGACGTCCTGTTCTCCTGAACAGGGCTGCAGGGGCACCGGTGGGTTGCCTGGGTTAAGCTGGGGTGGGGCACATGGGCCCTGGATTCCCCGTCTTCCTCCTTTAGCTGTGAGCCTGCTGTGTCCCATCACGGGTGTCACCATGGCCACAGTCTCAGCGTCCTCAAGCCACACGGGTTATGGTCTTCAGGATGTACAGGTTGGAAGTCTGGCCAGGTGCAGGCAGGCTGCTCCTTGGTGGAGGGTCCAGGGTCCAGGGGACAATCTCGGTCCCAGCTTCCAGAGGCGCTGCGACCCTCGGCTCCGGCCCCTGCCTCTGTCATCTTGCGTGCATCACTGATTTCTGCTTCCGTCATCACAGCTCTTTCTCTGACTGACGTGCCTGCCTCCCTCTTGTAAGGGCCCTCGTGGTGACCTTGAGCCACCCTGACAAGCCAGGACAATCTCAGTCTCAGACTTAATCACATTGGCAAAGCTTCTTATTTATTTATTTATTTGAAGGGGGGGGGGAGAGAAAGAGAAAGAGAAAGAAAAAAGAGAGAGAGAGAGAGAGAGAGAGAGAGAGAGAGAGAGAAATCGTCCATCCACTGGTTCACTCCTCAAATGCCTGTAATACCCAGGGCTGCACCAGCCTGAAGCCAGGAGCCTGGAGCTCAGTCTGGGTCTCTGGCATGGGCGGCAGGGACCCAAATACTTGAGCTGCCACCGCTGCCTCCCAGGAGGAGCATCAGCAGGAAGCTGGATTGGAAGCAGACCCAGGACTTAATTCCAGACCCTCCAGGAGGGGGAGGGAGTATCCAAATGGTAGCGACACCTGCCCCTGCAGAGGCCGCTTTGTCGCGTAAGGTGCCACCCTCCCAGGGCCTGGGGATTGGCGCGTGGATGTCATCAGGGCTGGGGGCGAGATCCTGCCGGCCAGGTCCAGGGAGAACTAACTCCAGGGCCTGCAGGGAAGTAGCCCGTGAGGGCGTCATTCCACACATCCCCGAAGAAAACAGCACCTTCCTGACTCGCTGCATGCTTCCCCAAGCCACCTGGTTTCCAGAACTTGGCAGGGACGGTTTTCTCCCAGTTTCCTCTTGGCAAATTTGCTCAGCTGGTTTGTTCAGAATCCCCACCCCAGGAGACCCAATGGCATTTGGGGTGCAGTAGGTTGATTACGCCTTCACATGTGAAAACCACATCCCACATCAGGGCACTGGTTCAAGTCCCAGCTGCTCTACTTCCAGTCCTGCTTCCTGTTAACGCACCTGGGAAGGCAGAAGATGGTCCTGGTGCGTGGGCCTATCACCCAGACGAAACTCTGGTCTCCTGGCCTTAACCTGGCCAGCCTTGGCTGTTACAGCCAATCAGAAAGTGAACCAGCAGATGGAAGATGGCCATGTCTCTTCCTCTCTCTATAGTCCTGCCTTTCCAATAAATAAACGAATCCTTAGGAAAAAAAGAAAACCCAAGGCAGAGAAAGGCCTCAGAATTCTCTCAGATCCCTGGCATGGAACCCCTCCCCTGGGGGACACAGCTGAGTGTGCTGTCCCTTGTCCCAGGTGAGGCACTGCCTTTCAGTAATTCCTGTCTCCCAGACCCCCAACTGCCCCGCACAGGTGCCTTTGTGCCATGCAGACCCCACCCCGGCTGCCCCAGTGTCATGCACAGTGTGGACGGTATGGAGCGTGCAGACCCCACCCCACCCTGGCTGCCCCAATGCCACACACAGTGTGGATGGTATGGGACATGCAGACCCCACCCCCACCTGGCTACCCCACGCAGGTTCCCTCATGCCATGCATGGTGTGGACTGTCTGGACATGCACACACCCTAAGTAAAAGACTCAGACCCCAGTGTTTGGGCTCTGGTGGGTTCTTCTTCCTCTCCTTTTGGCTGCTCCCCCCCCCCCCCCCCGTCTGATAAATGCAGTTACTGCACAGCGCGTCCCCAGCACACGCAGGCCGTCTGCTTATCATTTCTTCCCATCTGCAGCCTTCGAGCTCCTCTCTGTTCTTCATAAAATATGGACTGGTTTCCTGTGGGCTCTGCCACCTCCTGCGCTGCAGGACAGCAGGGCTGAGCCCTCTCCTGTGCCTGGGCACCTGCTGTCCTGCCTCCTGCTCCCCTCCCGGCCTCCGCTGATCACTGTTTTAAGTCAGATCGATGACCAAGAGCAGGCAGTGGGGCTTGGCTTGTTCCACTTAACATGATGTTCTCCAGCTCCGCCCACTTTGGTGTGGGTGGCGACACTTCCTCATCTTACTGCTGGGTGAGGTCCCCTGGGTGTCTGGCCGCATGTTCCAGCCTTGCCCTGCGCTGTCCTCTCCTCGCCCGCGGTCTTGCACTGCACCACCCTCTACCCGGTTCCCGGTGTCCTCATCTCCTGATCCCAGCGGTCCCCAGGGGTCGTCCTGCTTCTCTGTCACCACTGGGGCTGCAGCTCACAGGGAGGCCACGGCTCACAGCCTCTCGCTGTGAGCCTTCTTTAGGGTCCTCCTGACCTTGAGCTCCCCCAAAAGACTCCTTGTTCCTGTTTCAGGGACAGCCTGGGTTCCATTTTTCTTTCTTTCTTTCTTTTTTAAAGATTTATTTATTTACCTGGAAATCAGAATTACACACAGAGAAAGGTCTTCCATCCGCTGGTTCACTCCCCAACTGGCCACGACGGCTGAAGCTGCGCTGATTCAGACAGGAGCCAGGAACCTCCTCTGGATCTCCCACACGGTGTAGGGACCCAAGCACTTGAGCCATCCTCCACAGCCTTCCCAGGCCATAGCAGAGAGCTGGCTCATAAATGGAGCAGCCAGGACACGAACCAGTGTCCATGGGATGCTGGCATTGCAGGCGGCGGCTTTACCCGCTATGCCAGAGCACTGCCCCCCCCCCCTTTTTTTTTTTGACAGGCAGAGTGGACAGTGAGAGAGAGAGAGAGAGAGACAGAGAGAAAGGTCTTCCTTTGCCGTTGGTTCACCCTCCAATGGCTGCCGCGGCCGGCGCGTTGCGGCCGGCGCACCGCGCTGATCCGATGGCAGGAGCCAGGAGCCAGGTGCTTTTCCTGGTCTCCCATGGGGTGCAGGGCCCAAGCACCTGGGCCATCCTCCACTGCACTCCCTGGCCACAGCAGAGGGCTGGCCTGGAAGAGGGACAACCGGGACAGAATCCGGCGCCCCGACCGGGACTAGAACCCGGTATGCCGGCGCCGCTAGGCGGAGGATTAGCCTAGTGAGCCGCGGCGCCGGCCTTGCCCCACCCCTTTTTAACAAGCATTATTTTTGAGAGCAGTTTTAGCTTTGCAGCAAAGTTGGCCCCAAGTACAGAGCCCCCCCAGGCTCTCCTGCTGGGCATCTCCCAGCAGGGGCATGCAGTGGTTCTCCTTGGTGACCCCCCAGTGTCACCATTCAGCCCCGCTTGGACCCATGTAACCCAAGTTCAGTGACAGGCGTCCCCTAAGACAGGGCCGTCCAGAGTTGTCACTGCCCTCAGGTCCCTGGGGCCTGCCTGTGGTTCTGCTCATCTGCAGAGTGGCCAGGCTTCCATCTTTCCCCTGGATCTGGATCCTCCTCGGGGCCCCAGGGAACATGCAGATGCCCGGGCCAGGCACCCAGGGGACAGGGGTCTGTGAATGGACATTGTACCCTAGCTCCCAAGTGCCTCAGCTACGGCCCATCCTCCACCCTGTGGGACATGCCTGAGTACACAGTGGCTGCAGGAACCTGCACACTCACAGCCACATTGCCATGGCCTGGGCTCCAGGGTGCAGGCGCCTGTTGGAGCAGCCTGGGTGGGTGCCACACCTGGCCCAAGTCCCCAGGAGGCACAGCAGGGCCCACAGCTGGGACTCTGTCCCTCACCTCCAGGCATAAGTGCTGCCAGGCACTCTGACTGGCCTGTCCACCACACAGTGAGAGCCCTGGGGGCCCAGGCGCAGAGAGGGTTCCAGCTTCTCAGGCTGTGTAAACAGCCAGAGGCCAGCTCCATGTCCTGGTGTCCACAGCCACCCCACCAGGCTGTGAGGCCCTCGGCCAGCGGTTGGCAGAGGCACCAGGTCCTCCTGCCCCGGGGCTGTGCTAGCAGAGCTCCCTCCAGGAGGGCATGGAGCCGTGAGGAGGGAACCAGATGCCACAGGAGCCTGTGGCCGCAGGTGGCAGGGACAGCCCCCTCCCGGGGCGGGGAGGCACTGGGCAGCTACCCTGGGTCTCCCGCTGCCCCAGCAGAGTTCCTCTCATCTCTGATGTCCCAGGGCCCTGTGGACGGTGCAGAGGCTGAGACGGAGGCTGCAGAGCCCCACGGCCTTCACCAGGTATGTCTTGGTGTCCACCCCACGGGGCAGCGCTCAGAGCCCACCCCCATGCAGACCCTTGCAGTCTCAGGGCACGAGGCAGTGCTTTTCACAGATGGGGAAACCGAGGCACGCTCTGGGACGCCAGGCCTGAGCCTGCCCGGCCACACTCCCGCCGGTTTCCCAAGGACAAGGCCATTCTCCTGCTTCCTCCTGTGGGGCTGGGTCGTGGGGCGTGGGGGAGTACTGAGGTGTGGATGGGAGACTTTCATTCCTGGTTCACACTGTGGGCTCCCCCTGGGGGGCGTGACAGAGACTGGATCCCCCTCGAACCCTGCCAGCCCTCCCCTGCCCGAGTCTCATCCACGCCCTCTGCCCCTGCAGCCGGCTGCCCCGCAGCAAGCGGCGGGCCATGGAGGCACAGATGCGGTCCGAGGCGCTCACAGCCCTCAGCAACCTGGCGGACCTGGCCAACGCCGTGCACTGGCTGCCACCGGGCGTCCTGTGGGCCGGCCGCTTCCCCCCGTGGCTGGTGGGCCTCATGGGCACCATCTCCTCCCTGCTCAGCGTCTACCAGGCAGCCCGGGCTGGTGGCCAGGCAGATGCTGCCAGCCCCTGACGCGGATGAGGAGCGTGTGGACGAGCTGGGACTGGTGGAGGAGCCCTTCCCCCGACGCAGGCAACGCCAGGCCGGGGACTGTGTCTCTGGATAAGCAGCCTGAGGAGCAAGCCCGTGGCTGGGGCGGGAAGAGGGGCTGGCAAGGGGCTCCCCAGGTCCCAGAGGGGGAGCCCTCTCTCAAGACCCCAGGGATGGGCCCCTGGACTCCTGGGCCCTGGCAGTGCTGGTCAAGGCCACCCTGGGCTGCTGGCTGCCCTCTCACATCCAGTAATGGGAAGGAGAGCAGACGCCGAAATGGAAAGCAATTAAATATCTCGGTGCTGGTGCTGGGCCCTGGTGTGAGAGATTATTATACTGGTGGCTGCAGGCCGCTCGCCAGCATCCCACTGGCCCACTACATGGGGACCCAGCCTCTGCAAGAAACCCTACTTGCCCAGTCTGCCTTCTGGAACACTTTTCCTGGTGGGTCCTGTCTCCCAACAAGTGCTGCCCATTGATCCTGAGCAGCCTTCAGCCACCGGGGCGTTCCCCACTCCCACACTCCATCATCCCACCAGGCCATGCCCTGGCCACGCCTCCTCCTGGGCATGGAGAGAATCTTACGCATGCCTGGCGCCACCTGTGTCTCAGACCCAGGCGCTGAGTTGTGGCTGTGCCATTCATGCTGCAGGAGCCTCACATGGGCCCGCGCGTATTCTGTTTACAGACATGGGGGAGCTGTGAATACTTGTGGTGCAGGAGACCCTGCCCAGGATGGGCAGGTCGGGCTCCCTAAGTCTCCGCCTTCCCTTCATTAGAGAGGGCCGTGCACACCTGCCCCAGCTGCCCCTGGGAAGATAAGGGGCACCCAACTACCCATCTGGAGACTCAGCCAGCCAACTACTGTAAGGCAGGGGGAGAAGCCACGGAACACCTGGTCAGACTATCTCAGGGTGGGGCAGTGCTGTGGCATAGTGGGTAAAGCCCCAGCCTGCAGTGCCAGCATCTCATATGGGCGCCGGGGTCAGCAGCCCCGGGGCTCCTCTAACATGTTGGGCCACACCCAGGAGCACGGGTGTCAGAGAGGTGGGGCATGGGAGCCTCTGCAGACACAACCCGAGAAAGCGCGCGGCAGCCGGAGCTCCACTGAGACACCTTTATTGCTAGAATCGGGTCTGAAGCTCTAAGGTGGTTCCCAGACAGCCCACGGGGAGGAGACGGAAGGATCAGGCCGACTACGGTCAGGGCCACAGCTCACGGGGACGCGCACACTGGCTCGGCTGTTGATGTCACCGACACGGGGCACCCCCAGGAGTGACTGAGGGGTGCTGGCGACAGAAGAGGGGTGCGCGGTGCTGCTGGACCACGCATGGCGGAGCCGAGCCTGGGGGAGGGGGTGGGAACTCCTAAGTCAGCTTTTCTAAAGTGCTCCAATACTTCTCAGTACAAAAATACAAAACACTGTTACAAACATGGCACGGACAGGGTCTGCGGGCCGGTGGGGATGCCCAGGGCACCGGATGGAGCGTGCTGGCAATGGGAAAGGACCCGGGATGGGGACGCCACTTGCTGGCCTCAGGACATTGAGAACTGCTGCGCTCAGCACCTGTCACCGTGCTGCCACCAAGGCCAGCACCCGCACCTGGCCATCCCTCCGGGGCCTGCAGCACCCATCAGGTGTCATGGCCACTGGGTCAGATGTTCAGGTGAGCACTTTGCCCCTGTGCTCACCTGGCCCCAGCTGGTGGGAACATCCCTGTAGGGCATCACAGGAGGCAGGAGATGCTGGGAGAAGGCCTGCGGTCCCCAGCTGCTGGGTTCAGCAGCCTGGCCCTGCCAGGGGCCACAGTATGGCCAGTCCAGGACCCTCTTGCCGATGCCTGTTGCCCCCTGCTCTGCCCTGGGCAGAGCTGGCTCTGGATCCGACCAGTCCGGGACCACTACCCAGCTCCTTCAGGGGAGTCAGGCCATCGTCTCAAGGTGCTTCCTCCCCACCACCCTGCCACTAGGGGCTTTCTCCCAGCAGCCCCGGGAAGACCTGCTCAGTCCATGGGGGTGCAGGACCCTCTTCCCCAGGGTGGTGGCTCTGGGTGAAGCATGAGGTCTGCCCACCACAGCTCCAGACGTGCCCCCGGTTCTTGTCCCCGGGCAGGAGGTGTCCCATCCGTGTCGAGGTTCTCCGTGAACCTGTGTGGGTGTCTGGCCAATGCCACCAGCCCCATGTGGTGCCCTGGTGATTGGCTCCAGCGGCTCCTGGTGGCCGTGAAGCCATGCTGCGGCCAGCAGCTCTCTAGGCTGAGGTCTGGCCTGCCCTCGGGTGCCTTGTGGAACATGCACTGTCCCTCGCTGCGTGGACACATAGCCTGGCTCCACCTCTCCCCCACCTGAAGGGGGGTGCTGTGGCCGAAAGCAGCTTCTTGGCTTAGCTCAGGTCCAACTTTCGATTAAAAACTTTCCTTTTTATAAAAAAAGAAACCTAGGTGGAGAAAGTTGCCAGGACATGCGATCGGAGCACCAACAGCCCACTCAGCCAGGCGGTCGTCCAGGGCGAACTTGGGAGGGGAGGGGCAGCTGGGTGGGCAGGCCACCCCTCGGAGGTCCCCCGAGGGCACAGGGGAATGGCAGGGCAGGGAGAGGGGCGTACGCCTCACGCCACACTCTTCAGAAGAAAATGACGTCTTCCTTGCTGGCTTCCTCCTTGGCGCTGAGTGGCGTGGCCGGCAGTGGCGAGGGGACTGGGAAGGATGGGCCCCCTGCCTTTGGCGAGAAGCCCTCGGGGGTCACGTCGGCCAGGGTCGGGCTCGGGGCCGGGAAGCTGGAGTCTGGAGGGGACAGGGGCCAGGGACGTCAGCAGCCACTGGGTGCTGCAGGTGGTCACGCCAGCCCTGGGTGGGGTAGAGGCTGGGCTCACCTGTGGGGGACGCGGAGCCCTGGCTGCTGAGCAGGATGGGGCTGAGTGAGCGGCGGCTCCGTGCGGTGTTCTCCTCCTTGCCCATGAACTTGTTGAGAAGCAGCTGCTGCTTCAGGTCGAAGGAGGCTGCAAGAAGAAGGGTGGGTGGGCCTTGTTCCAGGGAGCTGGGGCGGAGCGGCTGCCGGCCTTCTCTACCCCACACTCCCTGCAGGGACCCAGGAAGGGCCCCTGGGGTCACTCAACATCTGAAACCGGGGTGTGGCAGCTCAGGATACATCCCCTCCCCATGACCCTTGTGTCCCCGCGGCCACAGGCACCTCGGGCTGTCACCCAGTACCCCTGCTGGGCATCTGAGCTCGCTGCACAGGGGTCTGAGGGCAGCGGCCGTGGCTGCTCTGGCCTCAGTGTCCCCCTGTGGAATGGGGACACGGGAAGAGTCCCCAGCTGCATGGTCCCAAGTGACCAGGGTGCTCTGATTTCTGGCTGAGACCCTTCTGGGGCTCCGCCAGCCCCCCACCCCCCAGCCATTTGAGAACTAAGCACAGAGGGGCTCTGTATTTCCAGCTTCGCTCCTCAGGCCCTCCGCTGCAGCCCTGCCTTCCTGCCATCCCTGGGCACCGCCCACAGCCAGACCTCCCAGTCCAGGGGCACCTGGGAGAGCAGCCACCGCCCCAGGGCCAGCGGCAGCTGCAGGGCTGGGCTCACCTGCGCTCTCCCAGCGCTGGGAGCCCCTGCTCTTGCTCTTGTCCTTGCTGCCCTTGGTGGAGGCGGCCAGCTTGGTGGGGATCTGCTGCTGCACGGCCGTCTGCCTCTGGATCTGGTTGGTGGCGCTGAGCAGCTGGATGGGCACGTCGCTCTTGGCCGGCCGGCTCTCGGCTGGGGCGCTGTCCCTGCGAGCCACCTCAGGCCGCTCCACATACTCAGGCCCGGCGCCTGGCACCAGCATGCTGACCCGGGGCCCCGTGGCTTTGGCCAGGGCCCCCGGCGCCTCCAGCCCTTCCCCGTTGAAGCTGGGAGGCTGGGCCTATAGAGTGACAGAGCACACGTCCCATAACTGTCATTCCTGCTGGGGGCCCGCCAGCTGGTCTCTGACCAGCATAGGGAGACCTCAGGCTGGTCTGAGACGGCCAGACCTTGTCCACCTGCACCCCAGCTCCTGGCAGGCAGGACCAGGCCGCAAACACACGCGCCCCGTGTGCACCCCGCTGTTTAAGACACGTCCCTGGCGTTCACTGAGGGCTCTGAGCAATGGCATGCTTTGGCCCAACTACTGGCGCCATCACTGATGCCTCCTTGGGAGGGGGGCATCCGCAGGCGTCTGGAATCAGGAGCAGTAGCTGTGACGTGAACCCTGGCACGCAGGCGTGGGCTGTTTCCACTGCTAGGCCTTGCACGTGCGCTCCCGCGTGCACTCCCACTTACCAGTCACGGCACACATGCACTCCCACAAACGCGCGCGTGGCCCCTGGGCGGGCACCTCCACCCCTGGGCTCCCGCTCACCTCCGCCAGCGCCTCGGGCGGCAGCGCCCCGGGAACCGTGTTCTGCTTCTTGAGTCTGCGCAGCAGCTCCAGGCGCTCGCGCTCCCGCTCCACCGCGCGCTGGGCCTCGCGCAGGCGCTCCAGGTCGTGCTGGTAGGCCTGGCGCTGCAGCTCCAGCTCGGCGCGCTCCTGGTCCAGCCGCTCGCGCAGCTGCCGCGCCTCGTCCTCGCGCTCCTGCAGCCGCGCGCCCGCCCGCTCCAGTTCCTGCCGCTGGCGCTCGCGCTCGCGCTCCCAGCGCTGCTGCTCCTGCCGCAGCTGATTCTGCAGCTTCTCCACGCCCGCCCGCTCCTCCCGCTGCTTCTCGAAGTTGCGTTGCCGCTCCTGCTCCAGCAGCATGTTCCCGCGCGTCGACTGCAGCCGGAACTGCTGCTCGCGCTCCTGGATGGCTACCCGCTGCATCTCTACGTAGCTGTCCTGCTGCGCGATGACCGCCTGGGGAGAGGGCGGGCCGGTGAGAACCATGCCCACACCCTGGCCCGGCTCGCCGGGGAAGGACAGGTGTGGCTGCTCCCTCCCGGACGCCCATTGGGTACCTGGAGGCTGAGGAGCAGCTGGGACAGCGTCTGGACGCGCTCGACAAGCTGTGGGGAGGGCAGAGATGGATGCTGGGTTCCCTGAAGGCGCATGGGGAGTGCATGCCAGGCCCCGCCCCCTAAGGATGCCAAGCCCCGCATACCTCTGCCTCCAGGGTGATGGGCAGTCTGGGGCCAGCCTCTGTGCCCGGCGCCTCCACCTGAGAACACGTCCGAGTCAGACCCCAAAGCGCGTCAGAGGACCGATCCTGGGAGGCCCCAGGCACTTTCAGTAAGACAGAAGGGACAGGCCCTGCGGGTCATCTGACGGGTCAGTCTGAGAATCTGCCAGATGGATGCGGGGTGGCCGGCCAGCCGTCCTGGGCCTGGCTCAGAAGTGAGGCTTGGGTGTCTGCACTGGGCACAGAGGCCAAGCCCAAGCAGCAGAGCCAGCCAGAGGCAGCTTCTGAGATGGAGGGAGAGGGAGCAGCCGTGGGCCTCGGGCACTGGGTGGGCGCTCCCCACATCGAGCATAGCCTGTGCAGTCCCTGTATGGGGTATCCACCTGCGGGTGACGTCATGGCCAGCGCTCTGAGCTCGGCTTTCCCCGCCTCCCTCCTGGGGCTGGGGGGAGGCCAGCGGCCTGCAGGCTAATTTGGGTGGGTATACTCTCAGTCACCGTACAGTGTTCACCAGAGATGGAGAAATGAGGCCGGGCCCTGTCATTAACAAGAACTCCCGTGGCTTGGACACCAGAGGGAGCCACCTACCGCCTGCGGGGCATCCTCGGAGCCCCCCGGGGCCTCGCCATCGCACAGCTTTGGGTCTGGGATGCTCATGGGGCCTCGCCAGTCTCGTGGCCTGGGGTCGTTATCTTTCTTCTTAAAGCTGCCATCTGAGAAGCCCAAGCCAGGGAGTGAGAGTGCTTCAGTTCCCGCAGGGTCTGGAACCCCACCCTCATTCCCCCCCGCCCAGCAAGGAAAACCAGGCCAGGCTGCCGTCTGCAGCACAGAGACCAGCAGAGGGCGCTGCTACCAGACCATGACTGACAGCACCGGCGGGGTTCCAGAAGGCTCCGAGAAACCACACCTCAGAGGACGCTCAGAGCTGCCCCTAAGGAACATCCTGGTGGGGCGGAGGCACCTACTCTTGCTGGGGCTGCTCGTGCTGTCGTAGCCCCCGAAGGTCTCGGCCCTGCGGGGCAGGCCCGCAGAGCTGCCTCCGTCCTCCGTCTGGCTGATCGCGCCGCCCAGCCGCCCGCAGATCAGGCTCTGGATGCCCTCGACTGTGGAAGGAGCCGGGAGAAACGGGTTACCCTGCAGAGGGGCTGCATCTGTTTGGCTCCCTGTCCACAGCACAGGCAGAGGCCGGGCTGCCTGTCCCAAGGGCCAACTCAGCGCAGCCAGGGGCTCTGCCTGGACCGATGGCTGCAGGCAGAGTGCAGGGTGACAACAGCCACCTCCTGCGAGTCGCAGGTGCTGGGCCCAGCACCAGCTCACGGGAGCCCTCTCAGCCAGCCCTCTGACTGCGTTTTTCTGGGGGTGTCACTGGAGACACCCGTCCCAAACAGAGGAACCCATCCTGGCCGGTTCAGACCCCCGGCCCGGTGAGGGCACGAGAGAGTGGCTGAGCAGGAGAGAAAGTGCTCTAGGTCTGCAATGCAGGGCTCTGACCATGTCTGAGGACCTCCTGGCTTTAGCAGACATCTGGGGAGGCGGGGGGTCATTCCTGCTGCCATGCCCCGTCCTCAGACAGACATATGTCCTGGGAGTGACGTCATGGCCACCTGGGCTGTGTGCCCAGCCTGGGGGTCCTCTGAGGAGGGGGGCACCTACTTACTCTCAGTCATGGCGGACCTCAGGATCTGCTCCCCCTGCAGGGTCTCGGAGGGGTCCCCGCCACGACAGAGGGCCCTGCAGTGGGCAGTGGTGTCTTCCAGGCCGGCCAGCTCGGCCATCTCTAGGTAGATGTGCTGCTTCTCCGCCAGGCTCCGGGAGATTAGCTGGTCCTGCAGGCTCAGGCGCTCTGCAGAGGCACGGCGGGGTCAGGGGCCCAGCGGGCAACCCCCGCTGAACCTGAGCGAGGTGTTGAACTCCTGCCTGCATGAGGACCGCTGGGGTGCAGCTGAACAGGGGGCTCAGGGCTCGGGGCTCTGCCCCCCCCCCCCCCCCAAGATCACAGCCTCATGCCGCAGCCCTGCCCCGAACCTGCCACAGAGCATCTGGACACAGCTCAGCTGGCGGCCAGCTCCGACAGGGCTGTAGGGGCCCAGGGCTGGCTGACTCAGGAGGGCTCTGTGGGGCTGCGGCCACACAGGGGGCAGGCCTAGGTCCCGGACCCTCACCTTGGAAGTCCCTGAGTCTCCCAGCGCGGGCCTCCAGCGCCTTCCTGTCCTCCTCAGCCTCACTGAAGGGCCCCTCCTCCTCGTCAGGACAGCTGTGGGGACAGGGGACAGGTGGTGGCACTGCCTCCTGGGCTGGCCTCTGCGCGGATGCTGGTTCTGCAGAGCCAGCCACCTCAGCCTGTAAAGGGTGCAAGGGTGGGAGGGAGAGCACCACGGGGCATGGCCGCCAGGTGTCAGTATGCAAGCGGAGGGCGGTCTGAAGTGGCTGCAGTGAGGACCTGCCAGGTGGGGGTGGCTGCAAGCCACCGGGAGAGGCCAGCAGTGCTGCCCAGTGCTCTGTCGGGCAGAGCACGAGCCATGCAGGTGACAGGGCTGGGGAGAAGGGACACAACACCACCACCTGCTCCAGTGGGACTGGCCCCCAAATGCAGGCTCCTGCTTGGGTCTCTCTGGCTTCTCATGCCCTGGCCAGGGACATCTGGGCTTTCCAGCACCCCCCAGGTCGTGCAGTGTCAGAAGGAGCTGGAAGGGGTCTCCTGTCCGTTTCAGAGAAGCAGATGGACGAGGCTCCAAGGTGAGATGAGGGAGAGGAGATGCGAAGCGGCCTCCCGGGGGGAGGGGGACTGAAGGTCACAGCCAAGGGCAGAACAGTGGGCAGAAGAGGCTCGGGCCCCCGGCCCTCACCTCTCGACGGCCCTGCGGATGTGGGCCATCCAGGCGTTCCTGTCCTCTTTGGAGCCGGTGTAGATCTCATACATCTCAGGCCCTTGCAGGGAGGCGCTGATCAGAAACATGGCCTTCTCCTCATTGGCTACTTCTCTCACGATGAGCTTTTGTAAGGAGATGACCGGGGGCTTCGAGTCCTGGACGGGGACAGTGGGGACAGCGTGAGCCTCAGGCGAGGGCAGTAGGGCTGGGAGCTGTGCACCCCGTTTCTCTAATTCTCTATTTAGTTGTTCATTTGATTTATTTGAAGGGCAGAGAGACAGAGCTCCCATCCATGGGTTCGCTCCTCAAATACCTGCAACAATTAAGGCTGGGTTGAGCCAGCTCCAGGAACGTGGCACTCAATCTGAGTCTCCCACGTGGGTGGCAGGGACCCCGGTACTTGAGCCTTCCCTGCTGCCTCCCAGGGCGTGCACTAACAGGAAGCCACACTGGAAGCAGAGGAGCTGGGACTTGGAGCAGACACTCAGATCTGAGATGCAGTGTCTGAAGCCCTGTGCCAAGTGCCCGCCACCTATTCCCAGAATGCTCCCCTCTTGCCAGGCTGGAATCTGGGAGGTTCCGGGAGGCCCAGGAGAACGCAGGGGGTGCCGTTCCAGCCACGCCTGTTGCCCCGCTTTGGCTAACACAGCCCCCGACTCCCCCTCCCGGCCCCTACCTACCACAGAAGCAAAGACGTATTTCTGGTCCTTCTCTTGGAGCAGCAGCAGCACGTCAGTCAGCAGCACGGCGAGCACGTCTGCGGGGATGCACACGAGGGGACGCGTCACAGTCAGCGTGGCCGCCGGCTCCCGCTCCTGCCTGCCCTGCGCGTGCCCTCTGACCTCACCCTCACCCGGCCCCTCCTGGGTTTGCACATTTAGTGCTGGTGAGCGGTGAACGACCAGCCGCCCTCCAACGTCCCCAGAGCGCCTGCAGCTCCAGAGCTCTGAGCGAAGCCCGGGCCTTGGAGCTGTTCTTGCTGTGATGTCCCAACATGAACCCTCCCCGCCAGTGCTCTGTCCTGCCTCCTGCTGTGGCCAGGCCGGCCTGGGCTCAGGCCCTTCCTGCAGCTCGCTGCCTGTCCCCGTGGGAGCGTCTCGCATGGCAGGCTTTCCCACGCAGGGCCCTCAGGTCGCAGGAGGGGCGCTGCCTCTGATGCCCTCTGCAGCAGATTCCCTTCCTCCAGCTGATCCTCTGCCCCGCAGCCTCCCGCTTCCAGGCTTTTCACCTGTTTCCTGCCCCACAGATGAAAGTCCCAGGGGATCTGGGTCTTGCAGGGTCCTCTGTTTCCACCACCCAGTTCAGGGCCTGGCACGCAGAAGGCACTGGATTCCCCCAGGGGGCGCACAAACCCACTCCCATGACAAAGGGACAGGTGCTGCCATCCGGCCACCCCAAGTAGCCTCCTGAACAACCTTTAAGATCTGGTGCCAAGGGCTGGGCTGGGATGTCTTGGGGGGCTCAGAGCACCCCCTGGGCTGGAGACACTGGCAGTCCTCTGTGTCCCCAGGGGGTCCTTCAGCAGGTGGGTCTGTGGGGACTGACCTGTGACTGCAGGGGGATCACAGCTGAGTTTGTGTGAAGCCCTGGGTCTCTGTGTGGGAGGGCTCAGGGCGCCCCTGGGTTGCACCGATTCAGAGGCCAGAGGAAGAGGGCACTGATGCAGCTGCCTCACTTCTGCTGCACTCCTGGCTGTCCAGACTCATCCCGACGTAGCGCACAACCTCCCTCTGACCACAAAGGAGCCAGGCTGCAGGGGCCAGGGTGTCAGCTGGAGCCCACCACTCCAAGACGTCACTCACCATTCCAACATTGTACCTAACACTCTAAGATGCTGCCACTACTCCAAGATCGCGCCACCACTCCAACATGGCTCCACTATTCCAAGATGGCACCACCACTCCAACATGGTACCCAATACTCCAAGATGGTGCCACCTCTTCTCCAACATGATACTCCAAGATGGCTCCAGCACTCCAAGATGGCACCCACTACTCCAACATGGTGCCACTACTCCAAGATGGCGCCCAACACTCCAAGATGGTACCCACCACTCCAACATGGTACCCAATATTCCAAGATAGCTCTACTACTCCAACATGGTGCCTGACACTCCAAGATGGTGCCCACTGCTCCAAAACGGTGCCCCACCGAGGCTGCCTTACCTTTCAGGCGCCCGGACGCCGTCTTCCAGCACAGCATGCCCTCTAGCTGGAGCTGCCGCCGCAGCATATCCTCCTTGCGGAAGGCCAGCCCATTCTTGAGTTTGCTGGAGGACTTGAGATCCATCCTGCCCGCAATCTCCTTGAGGCGCTGGCCCTTCTCACACTCACTCACGGTGGCGTCCACTTGTGAGATGATGTCTCTGATGAGGTTCAGGGCCTGGGTCAGGTCTTCGTGGTCCTCAGTGCCGGCTGACAGACAGACACACACACAGTGTCCATCTCTGTCCCTGCACAGGGGCTCACAGGAATGGACACACTGTGCACACCTGGCGGGGGGGTTGTGTCTCTGAGGGGTGTTCCCTGAGGCTTTCACTCAAGAACCACCTCCCACTTAATCCCTGAGATGTGAGGGACCCTTGCCATCCCCTGCCACTCCCTGGGAAACTCCCCCAGTCCTCAGCTCTTCAGGACCCACCCACCCCCAGCTGTTGTGACCAAGAGCCAGCTCCCCCTGCTCCAGGTCAGGTTGCTCAGGGTCCACAGGAAACGCAGCAGGTGTGGAGAGCATTGCCCTGGCCCTGGAGAACTACTCACTGGGCAGTGTGCCCTTTGCCCTGTGACCTCTGTGGCTCCAGGCATGACCCTGTCTCAAGTCTGGTAAAGTGACACAGAGGTCATCTCTGGGCCTGTCTTTATCCAGGAGTGAGTTTATTTTTTTTCTCCAATGTTTATTTATTTATTTGAAATGCAGAGAGAAAGAGAGATATCTCCCTTCTGTTGGTCCACTCCCCAAATGCCCACAACAGCTAGAGCTGGGCCAGGCTGAAGCCAGAAACTGAGAACCGCATTCAGATCTCCCACATGGGTGGTAGAGACCCAAGTCCTTGATCTACCACCTGCTGCCTCCCAGGTGCTTCTGCATGTTAGCAAGTGGCTGAAACAGGAAGCAGAGCCAGGCCTTGAACTCAGGACTCTGACACGGGAAGCAGGCGTCCCACGGGACTGCTCCAGCCCAGCCTGTGCTGGCAGTAGGGGGCAGCAGAACACATGAGAGACCCTGTCTTTGTGGTGCTCGCTGCCCAAACTTTCTGGTGTCGGAAATCCCACGCTGCACCGGAAGGGGCGGGCACCTCCTACCTTCCGTGTTCTGAAGGATGCGCTCCACCAGCACCGGGTACTTGGTGATGCGCTGGGTCACCAGCAGGATGCACTCCTGCACACCCAGCCGCCGCACGATGGAGAAGTTGCCGATTTTCTGGGAAGGGGAGCACAGAAGCGCAGCAGAGCTTAGCATCCCATCAGCAGCCCAACAACCGGTAACCACGGCTCAGGGCAGCTTCCTCTGTCACCTCACCAGCGGCTTTTCTCTCTGGGTTTTGGAGCGGATGCACACTGGATCCCCGAAAGCAGGGATCGCCTGCTGTACACAGAAAGGTCACCAGTGCCAACGCAGCCTCAGCTTGTGTGCTGACCGGGGCCCCCTTGAAAGCTGCCGTGACCCTGCCCCTAACCCACAGCTGTCCTGGAACCCTGTAGAATCAGCCTGGGCGTGTGCCTTCCAGAGGGCCTCTCTGGGACCCCCCCGTGTGCACCTCTGGCTGAGCACACTGGGCGTGGCCTCTGCAGTCACTTCCTGGGGGGGCAGGAGCAGTGCCCCCCAGCACGACTCACATTCCATGGGCTTGGATGACTCCTGGGAATGTCAGCGATTGATGGCAGAGAGCTGCTGTGGGGCTGTGGGAGTCCGTGGCTGGGCCGAGCCGTCCGTCAGAACCCCCCCGCACACCCCCGCCCCCTGGTACTTCTCGCTCCCGCCACTGGGAGGCCCACTGCAACGCACGCCACGGCTCACTGGGTGAGCTGCAGCCCCCACGGCCTCTCTGGCTTCACATGGCTCCACTGCCGAGTGACGGCAATGGCACTGAGTTAGACACACATGCTTGTTAACGTCAGCTCAGCACAGCCCGATGTCACTTCAGAGCACAGGTACCCCTGGGGCAGAGATGGCAGGACTGATCCAGAACCAGAGGGGTGACTGCTGACAGGAACCCGGCCTTGACCTATGCAAAGGACGTGGGTGGTGGGCCTGGGTCGACCTGGTGATTGTGGATGTGCAATGGTTTTGATTCCAAGCTTTGAGTCCTCCCCCCACCCCCCAACAAGGATCACTCCGCAGGCCCCGGGGGACAGTCAGAGGATGAAGGGGACCAAGGTTTACAGCAGTGCTCCCGACCATGGCCAGAGCTCCCGAGGCAGGGCGGGCGGCCCTGGCGATGATTCTCCTGTCACTCACACGGTCCATGGAGTGATGGTCAGGGGATGCCACGTGAGGGGCCGCCTGGTGCAGCAGGGAGCAGGGCCCTAGACGTGTCTGTTTTGCTTTCCCCCCTGGGGATCCTACAGCAGGTTCACTGATGCGCTCTGCTGGTGGCACAAGGATGACTTATCCCCCGGGCTCCCAGGAGATAGCTTTTATTCAGGAGGCACAGACACAGGGAGACGGAGAGCCCCAACATGCTGGTTCACTCCCCAAATGCCCATGATGACCAGGGCTGACTGGGGGGCGGGGAGGAGAGGGCATCAAGTGGTGGCCAGGAGCTCCACCCAGGCCTCCCACATAGGTGGCAGGGACCCAAGCACTCGAGCCACCATGGCTGCCTCCCCAGGGTGTGCACTGGCAGGGAGCTGGGGCGAGGAGCCGGGGATGGGAGCCCGGCAGTGTGCTCTGGGATGCGGGTATGATCACCAGTGTCTCACCTGCCAGCCAAACGCCCACCCCCTGCAGGAGCTCCGTCTCCTCCCGAGTCTTACGCTAACGGTGCGAAGAGGGTGGGAACTCGGCCTGCCAGTGCTGTCCAGAGGTGGGGCCTCTGGGAAGTGCTGAGATCTGATGGATCATTTGGGCAGGGCCCTGTGACCCAACGCTGGTGGCTCTATCAGGAGGAGGAGAGAGCGGACGGACACGGACACGTGTGCTCCTAAGCCCTTGCCATGTGATGCCCTGTTTGTTTCCTCGGACACGGCCAGGGCGGCTCCTCAACCTCGCGCCTCCAGAACCGTGAGCCAGCAATGAACCTCTTTCCCTTACAGAGCTGGCCTGGCCTCAGGGACTTGGTTAGTGACAAAAGGCTGTGACGCATGTTCTGAATGGGTTTATGGTGAAAAACCAAACTGTGAAAAATCGCTGCAACCCCCCAAGTGCCAAGACGCTGGGGTCCCGCGGGTGGAGCCTACAGCAGGGCAAGCACTGCGCTACAAGGGCGGCTGGCTCGCGCCTCACCTTGATCAAGTTCTGGAACTTCTTGTTCTGCTGCAGCAGCAGCTTATAGTGGCTCACCGCCTCGTTGTGGCCGCTGCAGAACACACCGTACTTCTCTCTCATTTTCTCCCCGTTCTCACCTGAAAACTAACACGACACAGGACGCGGCCGTTACCAAGGCGAGACGAAGCACGCATGGTCTCCTCTGGCCCTGCCCACCCCACAGCTGGCACTGCTGGGTCTGCTGCCAGCTTTGCTTCCTGACACCCCCTGTGTCGGGGCTGTGTTTTAGGACAGGGGGTCGGACCCCAAGGTGGGATGGGGGGAGACTGAGCAGGCTTTCTGCTTAGGGACTGTGCTACGTCACAGATGGTGGAAACCTCCCTGAGATCCAAGAAGAAGGAAATATAGTCCCCTCAGTGTCAGAAACACCAAAGAGCTACAAGCAGTATTCTTGTCACTTCCAACTAACAGGCTGGGAGGTTTAGAGCAAGCAGTCGGAGGTTGGATGAGGGGTATGACCCTCTGTCAATCTTGACCGCTTGGGGTCAACACCCCTGCAGTGGACAGCTCTGGGCCACGAGCACGCTTCTCCAGGTCACAGACACAACAGCACCGACCCACCCAACAACACCACCATCTGACTGGTGTTGGTTCAGGTGTGTATACTATTTAGGTCTCTGTTTTGTGGGCATAGCTGCAAGGGGCCCAGGCCTGTAACCTCTGGGGTGGCAGGTGCTTGGTACATGGAGGCCGCTGTTACTTCATGGGGGGAGGGAAGGGCAGACACGGAGCAGCCCCCTGTGCCCCCATCGCGGCCGTGCCCACCTGCTGCACCAGGAGGTCCCCGATTTTCTGGATGATGTAATTCCTTTCGCTGCCCTCCTCCAGCGCCTCCTGGCGGCGCTCCTTGAGGCGGGCAAGGAAGTGGCTGTGCAGGTGCAGCAGGTCGTCGGCGCACGGGAAGAGGCGGCTGACGGCCTTGCCGCTGAACTGCAGCTCCTCCTGCAGGGCCCTGGAGTACACCTTCAACATGATCTTGAGCGTGCGCACATGGTGCGCCTCCGTCTGCATCAGCTCTGCAGAGACGCGGGCACTTGTGGGTGCTGTCTGCCTGCCGGGCTGCGTGTGCCGGGCTGGCTTCTAGAACTGCCCCTCCCCAGTGTCTGGTTGCCCAGACCTCCTCCGGCCCCAGCTAAAGGAGCAGCAAAGAGAGAGGGCCTGGGACATGAGCTAGGACCTTGGCATCTGAAGGGGTCCGTGCCCGAGGTCTGTGCAGATGATCCTGGTCTGCTGTGGATGGCACTGCTGTGGTCTGCCACATGCGTGTGTCTCAGCCAGATCCAGACGGCACCGGACCGCGTGCTTTTGTCCCCTTCCTCCCAGGATTCCCAACTCCCAAGTGGGAGATGTCAGAAATGACGGGGTCCTGAGGGTGGAGCCCCGGATGGGAGCCCAGACCCCAGTGAGATGCAGCCCCCTGGGAACCAGGAGTTGGGCCCCAGCAGGTACGAATCTGCTGGCACCACTCGTGGGCGGCTGACAAGTCACAGTGGACCGAGACAGCCAGCAGCAAGGTAAGGCTGAGTCAGACGCGGGCACACAGCCGGCTGCGTCCGTGTGCACCCAAGGCCTTCTCTGGGGCAGGCAGGGTCGTGGTCCCTGGGGGTCGTGGCCTAGAACCAGACTCCAGGTGGAACTGAGGGGAGGGTGCAGGGCTCCGGCCGTCTTACCGTACAGGACGTCCTGTCTTTTCACCACCTCTCTCTTTTGCTTCCTGGCGTATGCCGAGTCCACGGCAAGGCTCCAGGACTCAGCCTCAAACTCGTGGGTGTCGGATTCGATCTCACTCCTCAGCGAGGCGGTGTAGGGGTCTGCAGGAAGGGCCGGGCTGCTGCTGGCAGGAGCTTGGAGCCTGGAGGGCTCTCTGGGCCACCCCACCACAGTCCCTCCCACGGACACGTGAGCGCGGGCCCCTGGCACTTGCCATTGTGAATGGGGACCATACCTTCTACAAAAACAGACTCGGCGTTGGAGGACGTGAGTGAGACAGAGTCGTCGGCTGCCTGCTTCAGTTTTAAAAACACAGAGTCGGCCTCATCCATCTCTCCTGTGCCTGGTCTAGGGGGAAGTGACAAAAAAATCCCACTTGTTTGAAAAAGGGGAATTAAACACACGCATCCCCATATACACGCACTCACACACATACACATATTACAAAGACCAATCGGAACATGACTGTCAGATTAGACACGATTCTAGAACTTTCCGGATTTCACTGGGAGCCTCAGCTTGGTCAGATTTTTCTGTGTGTATTCATTTACTGTCAAAGGATACATAGTAACTGCATGTATTTCTGAGGTGCAGGGTGACATTTGCATGTTCAAGGGATCATGATCAGAGCAGGGTCATCGGCCGGTCCGTCACCTCAAACCCTGATCATTTCTTGGTGTTGGGCGTGTTCAGAACCCTCTCAACACTGGCCCCCAAGCACCACTGTCCAGTGCTGGGGAACCCATGGCCCACTGCCCCCGGCTGCTCTTCAGCCTCTCCTCCCCTGCACTGTCTCAGCTCTGACCTCAGGACGTCTTCCACAAGCCCCTACCCCCATGCGAGTCAGGATCACAGGAGCCCGCTGCAGCCCCTGGGATTCCTCCTGCCGGGAGCCAGGTGGACACAGGGGAGTGGGGGCAGGTAGGGCCCCTTCTCACAGGAGAGGGTGACCCGCGCCAGCTCAGTAAAGATCACGGCAAACACCTTGGGTTTCAGCGTCTCTTTCTTCCTGAGCCTTTGCGGGAATCACCGTAAAGTCCCGTGCAGCCAGGCAAGGCGCGCAGCACAGGCTGAGCACAGCCAGGAGCCCTGTCCCGGGTGGTCCCTGCACGCGTGCACGTATCCCGGGACACATCGCTTTTGAATAAAGAAAAAGCAGGGGGCTTGGGAGCAGGTGTTACTGGGAATCGCACATGGTGGGGTGGAGGCGTTGGCTCTGCTGAATCAAAGTAACCCTAGTTAGGGGTCTCCTTCCAGAAGGGCTGCTGGATGCCGCCCACCCCACCTGAGGACAGGGAGGGGCCCTGGCTTACCCGACTCGAGGCCCCGTTCCAGCTGGGCCCGGTGTTGGCTGGGGACCCCCTCTCTGCGCGACCGTCATGCCGACATTCCTGCCCTCGGACAGGAGGTTGCCCGGAGGGTGCTCCTTCAGCGAGGCTGCAACAGAGGCAAAGACCGAGTTGGTGCTCAGGAAGTGGGCAGGGCAGCGCAGGTCGCCGGCGCGGAAGCCCCGCTCCGCCTGGGGCCGCAGCACCGACAGGATCTTGGAGGTCAACAGCTCGTTATCCAAGAACACGTTCTCATTCCACTTCCTGGGGAAAGAGCCGTAGAAAGACAGCTCGGGGCGGCCGGGGAGTGCCCTGCGCCTGTCGCCGCCGCTGCTCTTGGAATGTGCGTTCCCCATGTTCGCGCTGCGCTCGGGGCTCCGAGACCCGGCACCGCGCCAGGCCCGGCTGCGCGGCTTTTATGCCTCGGTGGGATCCTTCTAGAAAAGAAAGCTGCATCTCCCCTCGCAGTATTGGCTGAGGCAGCGGGGCTGCAGGGCAGGAAATTGGTCCCCCATCGTGACCGTTTGGCGTGGAGACATGGTGTTTTCTCCTTTGGTAAAACAATAAATAAATTAAAAAAGAAAAAACCTGACAGCTCTCTACACTGCGCTCGGGCTTGGCAGGGGGTGAGGAGCAGGGAGCCGTTTGCCTTGGCTGAGAATAACCACAGACTGCGAGCTGCGCGGCTCTGAGCTCGGTGTGGCTCCTGCCCGCGGTAATGAATCTGCAACGGGATAGCAGCGCGAGGGGGGGCACTTGAGTAGACTTTTACCACCAAGGGGCATGAGGGGCCCTGCCCCTGTTGTACACAGTGGTTGTAAGCCAGGGGAGAGGCTCAGATGTGGGACACGCCTGCCCACTGATGGCCCTTCCCCTCCGAGACCACCAGCCCACCACCTATGTCCAGCCTCACTGGGATGGGCTGCCCCAGGCAAGAACAAGTAATAGCTTTGAAAAGAGTCTGAGACAGGCATTCGGGGACGAGGTGAAGCCACTGCTTGGGACACTTGTATCCCATCTGCATGCTGCAGTGCCTGACTCCAGCTTCCTGCTAATGAATGCACACCCTGGGAGGCAGCAGTAACCAAGCCCCTGCCGCCCACTTGGGAGGCCTGGATTGTGCTCTACCCCCAAGTCTCCTGAACTTTGCACAGCCAGGTCAAGAGGCCACCAGATTTCACTTCATCCCTTCCCTTTCCGTCTTTCTTCAAATCTATTTATCTGAAAGACGGAGGGAATTTCCATCTGTTGGTTCACTCTCCAAATGGCTGCAACAGCCAGGGCTGGGCCAGCCTGAAGCCAAGAGCCCGTAACTCCATCCTGGTCTCACACATGGATGGTAGGGCCCAAGTACTTAGACCATCATGTGTTGCCTCCCAGGGGCATTAGCAGGGAGCTGGATGGGAAGCAGAGCAGCTGGAACTTGAACCAGTGCTCCCACACAGGATGCTGGCATCACAAGCATTGGCTTAAATCGCTACACCACCACACCCACCCTTCTGAGCAGGTTCTAGTTCAGGTGGAGACTCAGGGAGACTGCAAATTTGCAGTAGGTGGGTGTGGCCCCCAAGTCCATGGGTTGGAAACTGAATTCCCAACTGGTACAGTGCTGGAGGTGGGGCCTCCCTCAAAACAAGTGATTGGGTCCCTAGGGCTCTGTCCTCACAAATAGATTCAGGTCATTATCACCAGTGTGGGTTAGTTAACCCAAGAGTGGATCTGCTAACCAGTGTGTCTGGCCCTCTTTGCCTTTCTGTCTTCTGTCATGGGAAGACACAGCATCAGGTGGGCCCCAGAGGCCTCCCAGCATCCAGAACCATGAACCAAATAAATCTCTTTTCTTTGTAAGTTGCTCAGTCTCTGTATTCTATTATACAGATAGGACAGTGCATATTAGAGATTTTCTGGCAGAGGAATGATGAAAGCTTGTTAATTATAAGAGATATTAACCATCAGCCATGTGACACCGGATTACACGCATTCTCCGCAGCTGTTCATGGTGAGGGTGGCATTTATGGGACTGTCATTGACCCAGGTGCAAAGACAAAAATCACAGACCAAGGGCTCCACGGCCCAGGACAAGCACTTCCTGCTTCTGCTAATGCCCAGGAAGTTGTGACCTAAGAGTACTAACATGGGGCATATCCTGAGAGGCAGCCTTCGCTGAGCATCCTGGTGTGGATGACAGATGGCTCCCGAGAGCCCGAGGCCTGCCCCAAGTCAGATGGATTCCACGTTAATCAAATGGTGCACAGAAGAAAGATGACCGTAAACCCCACCTAAGAATTGCTCATTCCAAAGAACCTTAATAAACCAAGAGCCCATAACTCCATCCTGGTCTTAATAAACCAATAAACTATTGGAAAAGCTAAACCTGTAGTTATATATATATATATTTAAACTATATATAGGTTTCTAAACTCTTACAAATTTATACATGCACACATACATGTACATATACTATATATGTATGTATGTATTTGAAAAGCAGAGAAAGAGAGAGATATTTATCTTCCATCCACTGGTTTGCTTCCCAAATGCACACTGCAGCTAGGGATGGGGCAGAAGGAAGCCAGGAGCCAGAACCCCACTCAGGTCTCCATGAAGGTGGCAGGGACTCAAATCACTCCCAGGATGTGCATCAGCAGGAAGCCCGATGGGAAGTGGTGGTGGGGCTCGGGCACTTTGATATGGGAGCCACAGGTCCCATGCAGTGCCTTCATTTCTCCCCAGCAGGAAGAGACTTGAACCTTCCTCTGATGATACAGCAATGATGAGGTTTTCACGTCTTAGGGTGGACAGTCGCTGACTAAGGCTCTCTGTAAGGGACGCAGCCATGGGAATAACTCCCTCGTCAGTGGCTCAGCCCAGAGACCACGTGCTAAGCACATCTTTTTGTTTGGCATTTTTGATGCTTTGACAGCTGGGGTCTCGAGCGGCGGGGCGGGGTGGGGGGTGGGAGGCTTGAGACACAGCCCTCCCCAGGGTCACTGGTTCTTAGAGAATGTCAAGAACTCATAGACACCTGTCATACACAGAACAGTTGATCCACACCCTCACCACCTGCTGCCTCCATCCAGCTGGCACACTCCAGCCCTCTTTACCCCTCCACCTTCTGTCAAGGGACAACCCAGCGGCAGGAGGGCCCTTGGGAGATGTTGGTGCCATGTTCTGGGACCTCCCAGCCTCCCTCCTTTGTAACAGTCACCCAGTCCTGGTTTCTATTAGAGCAGCAGCAGAGGTTTTCTGGCAGAGGGACCACAGGAAAGCTTGCTGGCGGATGTGAGCCACCTGCTCCGGTACACGATTCCACATATGCCCTGCAGCCACCAGACTGCATCTGGGGATGGCCCTGAGCCCCAGGGCCTGCGGAAATCTTCCATGGGCCAGTCCTCAGCCTGCCTCGTGGTCCTTCCTGCAGAAACCACAATAAAAGCTCTGTCCCACCTCCTCCTCCCTGCTCTGCCTCCTGACCAGCCCCGGTGGGTCCCCGCGTGGCCGTGCCCTGCCTCCTGCTTCTAGGCACTGAGCGTTTTCACTTGTGCCTTCATGTCGGTCATTTTCACATCTGCGTGCCTTACCCCTGCTGGCTACAACAAATCTCAGGTGCCCTTAAACCACTGCCTGCCAGGTATGCAAAGCCTCCGGTCTCTTCCTGCTGTGGCTTTCTTGTGTCTAGAGAGAGGAAGCGCACCACACCACGGAAACTGGGAGGCTGGGGTGGCCACTGTGACGCAGCAGGTTAAGACGCCACTTGCCAGGCTGACGTCCCATACTGGAGCACTGGTTTGAGTCCAGCCACTGTGTTTCCAACCCAACTTCCTGCCGATGTGCTGGTAAGGGAGTGGATGATGCAAGTGTTGGACCAGGATGGAGTTCCTGGCTCCTGGCTTCAGTATGGCCCAGCCCTGGGTGTTGTGACCATTTTGGGAGTGAACCAGCAGATGGAAGATCTCTCTCTCTGTCTGTCCCTCCTTGTTATTCTATCTTTCAAATAAATAATCTGTTTTCTAAAGGAAAAAAAAAAACAAACTAGAAGGCTGCAGGAGAGGATGGAAGATGGTTTGGTGCTTTGGAAAACGGTCTGCTGGTTCCTCAAACAGCTGGACCCAGGTAGCATAGGACCCGACACTTCTAATCCTGTGCACCTGCCCAGAAGAAGTGACAATGCTCACCCACACCAATATGTGTGAGTCTTCACAGTCTTCACAGGCAGGGTCCACAGTAGCCCAGGGCAGAGACAACCACACACTCATCACCTGGTGTGATCCTGTCCACACACACAACGGGATATCATTCAGCCGTGAAAGAATGAAGTGCAGACACACACCACAAGATGGAAGAACCCTGAAAACACCAGGCTCTATAAAAGAAGTCAGACATGGAACACCACGCGCTGAGTGCCTCCTCCATCTGCAGGCAACATCCAGAGCTGACAAGTCTGCAGACAAGAGACAGACGGATGCTTGCCAGGGGCCTGGGGAGGGCGGTGCTGGTAAGGTAGCGGCTAATGGTTATGGGGGTTTCTTTTTGGGGTCTTGAAATGGACAGCAGTGACTCTGAATATGCGAGGAGGTGCAGAATCATACCCTTAAGTGGGTGAATTGTGTGGCTTGTGTGTATCTCAATAAAGCTGTTACACATGCACACACACACACACACACACACACACTTCCAGGGAAGAGAAGGGCTGACCCGGCAGGTGGAGAACGGGATGGGACCTGTCGTTCAACATATGGGATGGGTCAGTCCTGCTGCCCTTGGCCCCGAGCGCAGAGGAACATGCCTCTGGCTCCTGCTACTGTGTGTCCCTAAAGCCGACAGCCATGGTGGGCCACTCAACTGGTGTGGTGCTGTGCTCACAAGCTCAGCTACAGGAGCCGTTCTGCAGCCTAATTAGCACCGTCTGCCCCCCGCTGAGAGGCACCATCGACCTGGCCGGCTGTGGCCACTGCGCACCGCGCACCGCGGAGCTGCTTGTGTGTGCAGACCAGGAGAAGTGGCAGGGCCGAAAATAAGAAGTGAACAGTGAAAATGGAAAAAATTCTTTGGCCTGAGCAGGGAGGGAGAGAAATACACCAGGCGACAAACGGCAGCCTGTTCTCCTGAGGGCTTCTGTGACCGCGATCAGCCTGGTGCTGGCTTCCTGAGGTCAAGGGCAGGCTCTGGGGTCACACCTGCTTGGGGAAGCTCCGGCCCACACGGGCGCTGGCCCCTGCACAGTGTTCCTGCCTGCGGACCCCCACATTCTCATCAGTCCTCTAAGCCACAGGTGTCTTCCTTTGATCTGCTCTTGTAGGGTTCATGAGGACCCACAAAGAAATGACATTAACCAGGCTGACGGGTTCCCAATCTGCAGGAAGGGATTTCCAAGGAAGCTGAGCGGGACGTAGGAGGGTGCTTCAAAAAGTGAAACACGGACATCAAAGGTAAATTTAAGGGCAGGTGTTTGGTCTGGTGGTTAGATTCCAGCATACCACGTCACTGCTCCCCCGCTCCCTGCTAATGCTGACCCTGGGAGGCAGCACTGATGGCTCAAGTATTTGGGCCCCTGCCATCCACATGGGAGACCTGGATGGAGTTTTTGGTTCCTGGCTCCAGCCTGGCTGGGTCCTAGCCATTACGGGCATCTGGGGAGTAAACCAGTAGATGGGAACTTTTTCCTTTTCTGCCTGCCTCTCAGATAAAGAAACAAAAATATTTGTAAAAAATCAATTTTGGTCTGATTTTTTATAGCACATTTTCAAAGACATTTTGAAGACCTCTTGCATATACAATTTTTTTTAAGATTTATTTTATTTTATTTGAAAGGCAGAGTTTCATAAAGAGAGGGAGGGAGAGAGAGAGAGAGAGAGAGAGAGAGAGAGAGAAGGATTTTTCCATCCTCTGGTTCACTCCCCAAATGGCCACAATGGCAGGAGCTGGGCTGATTCAAAGCCAGGAAGGAGCCAGGAGCTTCTTCCTGGTCTCCTATGTGGGTGGCAGGGGCCTAAGCACTTGGACCATCCTCTGCTGTTTTCCCAGGTGCATTAGCAGGGAGCTGGATTGGAAGTGGAGCATCTGGGACTTGAACCAGTGCCCATATGGGATGCCAGCACCGAAGATAGTGGCTTTACCCGCTATACTGCAGTGCCAGCCCCATGCACATACAATTTCAACCTTTATTTTTTCACCCAAATAAATTTATCTTCGAATTCTCTTTTCCATGAACTTTGTGAAGTACCCTTATATTAACTGTCTGCCTCTTTATATAACCTGAACCACACCGGCTTCTGGACACACCAACTTATGAGCAGGGTTCTGGGTTGTAGATTTTGGGTGCCTCTCACTGGCAAAGGGACTTTCAAGGCATCGGGGCCCTGGGACAGATGTTCTTGTGGTTTTTAGTCAAAGATTATGGGGGGGGGGCGTCCGGCGCTGTGGTATAGTGGGTAAAGCCTCTGCCTGCAGTGCAGGCATCCATATAGGCGCCGTTTCAAGTTCCGGTTGCTCCACTCTTGAGACCCGCCTGCTCCACTTCCAACCCAGCTCTCTGCTATGGCCTGGGAAAGCAGTGGAAGATGGCCTAAGTGCTTGGACCCCTGCACCCACATGGGAGACCTGGAAGAAGCTCCTGACTCTTGGCTTTGCATTGGCCCAGCTCCAGCTGTTGTGGTCATTTGAGGAGTGAACCAGCAGATGGAAGATCTGTCTCTCCCTCTGAAACTCTTTTAAAATAAATAAATAAATCTTAAAAAAAAAAAAAAAAAAAAAAAAAAGGAGGTCACGAGGAAGGGGAAATGGACCACAGGAGGGCTTGGGCGTTTGGGAGGTCAGCCTTGGAAACGACTGCCCCTTTTCTCAGATTGAGAGGCTTTCTGGCCTCAGCTGCCCACTGGGTCTCTGTTTCGACCAAGTCCTCTCCCTGGGGGCTGAGGGCGCTGCCCGTCTCTGGAGAGTTCTGGCAAGTGCTGGCTAGCGGCAAAGGTTCGCGAGACGCTCCGAGGGCAACGGGACGCGAGGTGGAGTTTGCAGCTCACACTTCCTGGCTTTGCAGCCCCCTGGGACGAGAACCAATCGATGAGAGGAGGCGGCATTGATTTTTCTGCCCTGCCTCGTTTTGATGTTACACAAGCAAGACGGTGTTTAAGCAAGAATAAAAATGTAAGAAAGGGTTTAAAAAAAAAAAAACTTTTAACCCACTCCTCCCCACCTCAAGAGAAAAGGTTTAAAAAGACCTGTTGTAGTGCAGAAGATAATTATGAGTCAGTCTTCATTAACCTAGACGGTTGGCGTTCTGTCTACCAACCGCACATGGAAAACAACAGGAGGAATAATTGCGTTGGTAATGAGTATGTTCTCTGCTCCCTATACAACACAGCACCACAGCTGCTTACACGGCATTTACGTTGTAGGAGGTATTGTAAGTCACCCAGGGATGATTTAAACTCCACAGGAGGGGCGGGCACTTGGCGCAGCAGTGAAGACATCGCTTAACCCCATGCCAGGCACATCGGAGTGTCTGGGTTCAAGGTCCAGCTCCGGTTCCTGACTCCAGCCTCCTGCTAATGTGCACCCTACGAGGCAGCAGGCGATGGCTCAAGTATTTGGGTCTCTGCCACCCACAGAAGGGGACCTGGATTGAGTTTCCAGTCCCTGGCTTTGGCCTGGTCCAGCCTGGGCTATTGTAGCTGGCATTTGCAGAGTGAACTAGTAGATGAGACCTCTCTCTCTGCCTTTCAAATAAACATTAAAAAAAAAAAAAAGTATGTGGAACGAAGTACACAGGGTCTGTGCAGACACTGCCACTTTACATGGAGGACTTGTGGGTTTTGGTATCCAACGGCACCCACAGAGGACTGCAAACAGGCAGTGTTGGTTGGTCTCAAGGGTGCAATAGAGTGAAAGGTCCCCAAGTCCAGGCCAGCATCTGACCCCACTTTCATAACACCCCTGAAATGATGCAACTGAGTCAGACGAGTGCTTCTAGGGCTCGTGGTGGGTAGGGGGGTGGTGGGGGTAAGGATGTGGCTGGAAAGGGACCGCTCCAGGGGACCCTCGGGGGCCAGAATCATCTTGCGACAGCGGGGGTGGTCACAGGTCTGGGCTGAGGTGCAGTCCCCGTGCCAGCGTCCTGCAGCACCCCCTTATCTGTGTGTGTCATGCTCACCGTGGCGGGGAGCAGGGCGGGGGGGTAACCTGAGTCTGGGGTGGTCTGGAAAGAAGGGGAGCACTCGCAGCAACCCAGGATAGAATCACGCCCCGTGTCTCAGCCGACCCGGGCTGCCCTCACAGGGCCCCAGAGAACAGAGGTAGGGAGGACTTCCTCAGACTTCAGTCTTGCTGTGACAGCTCACCTTGACACACAGGTAGACGCTTCTAGAGAGGCCAAGGCCAGGGGTGATGCTGGAGAGCGTCTCCACAGCCCCAGAGTTCCCTGCCCCACTGCACAGCTCATCCCCAGTCCCTCCCTGGTCTGCAGCTTCTAGACAGCGCAGCATGGCTGCTGCTGAACTACCTGGTGGCACCTGCAGCTCCTCACGCAGGTGGAGGGTCCTGGTTCTGACCCTTCGGGGTTGGCTCATTCAGCAGATTTCTACCCAGCTGGGGACACAGGTCTGCCCCCTGCTGGAGGATCATGGACTCCAGGCTCGGGTCCTAAGCAATGGCACCACTCACAAGCACCAGATTCTCTGCCCCCTGTTCCCTCCAGTGGGCCCTTTGAAACTTCCTTCCCTCTGTGTCCACACTCAAGCCCCAGTCTGGATGTCCCTTGCACCTCCATATCCAGTCAGTCCCTGGGCCTGCCTTAATGGGCCATGGGGCTGCCCCTGGTCACTAAGCTCCTGGAGGGCTACCATGCTCATACTCCGGCCTCCCCACCTGGGGTCCTAGCTCCTTGCCGGCCTCCTCACCTCTGACCACCATCTGCACCGTGTACTCCAATCATGCTGACAGCACTGGGAGATGCAGCCTGAGATGCCCAAGTACCCAGCCGGCTTCAGAGGGAGGACAGATTCCAGGAATCCCCTGGCCACCCTCTCCTCACACCTTGCTCCCTGGTCATAGCCAAGGCCTGCATACCCAGCTTGTGCTGACAACAGCCCTCATGGCCTGGTTGTGGGGTGCCTTGACTTCCCCAGGGCTGAGGTCAGGCATCTCGCATTTCTGGGCACCCACACCACCTCAGATCTGTGAGATCAGTCGGCCTCCTGCTGTGCAAGCATGCAGGCTACCTGAGCTGCTGCAAGGGGATGGGGTGCAGTGAGGATGGGCTGGGGTGGGCTCAGGGACAGCCCCGTTGGGAAGCAGCCTCCACTTTAAGGATGATGGCTGCTGTGACGGCTTTTACCTCTGTGGGATGGCACTTTCTAATGAAGTGGATCCTGTGTTACAGGCCTGGTCCCCAGAGGCTGAAGCTGATGGATCAAGGATGGAACCTAAGCTGATCACGCTGTCTGAAGCAGGGGCCCCGGGAAGTGATTAGGTTGCTAGGGTACAGCCTACAGGATCAAATCGTGGTGGTTTTATTTTATTTAAAAGAAAATAAAAGGGGCTAGCACTGTGGTGCAGTAGGTCAAGCCTCCGTCTGTGGCACCGGAATCCCATATGGGCACCAGTTCACGTCCTGGCTGCTCCTCTTCTGATCTAGCTCCCTGCTAATGGCCTGGGAAAGCAGTGGAAGATGGTCCAAGTGCTTGGGCCCCTGGCTCCTGGCTTCAGGCTGACCCACCCTCAGCTGTTTTGCCATTTGGGGAGTGAGCCAGAAGATAGAAGATCTCTTACTCTGCTTTTCAAATAAATAAAAATTTTAAGAACACTTGATCTTCAGGGTTGTCTTCTTTAAGATTTATTCACTTGCTTGAAAGGCAGAGTTACCAGAAAAGGAGGGAAGGTGGGAGGGGAGGGAGAGAAAGAGAAAGAGAAAGAGAAAGAGAAAGAGAAAGAGAAAGAGAAAGAGAAAAAGAAAGAGAAAGAAAAAGAGAGAGAGAGAGAAAGAGAAAGGGAGAGGGAGAGGGAGAAGGAGAGGGAGAGGCCTTCCATCTGCTGGTTCGCTCCCCAAATGGCCACAACAGCCAGAGCCAGGCCAGACTGAAGCCAGGGGCCAGGAACTCCATCTTGGTTTCCTGTGTGAGTGGCAGGGACCCAGGCACTTGAGTCATCTTCCACTGCCTTCCCAGGTGCATTAAGCAGGAAGCTGGATCAGAAGTGGAGCAGTGGGGCTGGCACTGTGGCATAACAGGTAAGGACACCACCTGCAGCTCTGCCATCCCATATGGGAACCCATTCAAGTCCCAGTTACTCCATTTCCAATCCAACTCCCTGCCAATGTGCCTGGGAGGGCAGCAGAGGAGGCCCCTAGTGCTTGGGCCCCTGCACTCATGTGCGAGACCAGGAGAAGCTCCTGGCTTTTTTGTTGTGTCCGTCAACCTCCCTCTTCAGACACCAGACCAATGGGGCTGCCTGATTCTGAACTGAAATCGACCTTCTTGCTTCCCAGGGAGCCCTTCTCAGGTAATCCAGGCTTGGTGATAAAAGGTTGACTAATCGCACAATGCGGAAGCTGTGTGGCCACCGGGCTCTGTGGTCAGGAAGCAGGTGGGCGCCCAGCGAGACAGACAGCGGACAGGAGGTTCCCGAGTGCTGGGGTGACCCTCTTAGGAAAGCCAACCAGGAACTGGGGAAGACGCTTCCAGCACTGCCGCTGCTCGGCCGCCATTCACTACCAAGTCAGTTTCACACACACGTGAAAATGCAGGCAATTTCCTCAATGGAAGCCACTTCAGGGAAACTGAAGTCATCTTCACAGACACCAGAAACTTCTGCCGTGAGGCAGGCACGATGCTGCTTGGGACGTCTGCACCCCACACCCCAGTACTTAACTCCCGACTCCAGATCTCTGCTGATGCACACCCTGGGAGGCGGCAGTGATGGCTCCAGTACTTGAGACCCTGCTACCCACATGGGAGGCCTGGATGGTTTCCTGGCTTAATGGAAATATGCAGGAAACATTCTGTTCTGTTTAGAGGTTCACTCGGCTAGGGCAGCAACAACTGGTGATACTATGTGCAGATAACCACAAATGGGGGTGGGGGTGGGGAGTGGTACTGAGGCACAGAGAGGGTAAAGCCACCACCTGCAGCGCTGACCACCCATATGGGCACTGGTTTGAGGCCTGGCTGTTCCACTACCCATCCAGCTCCCTGTTAGTGCTCCTGGGAAAAGCAGTAGAAGATGACCCAAGTACTTGGGTCCCTGTCACCCTCATGGGAAACCCAGAAGAAGCTCCTGGCTCCTGGCTTTGGATCAGCCCAGCTCCAGCCTTTGCAGCCTTTTGGGGAATGAACCAGTGGATGGAAGAACTACATCTCTGTCGCTCCCTCTCTAACTCTGCCTTTTGAATAAATAATTTTTTTTAAAAGAAACAGAAACATGGTCTTAGCCAAGTTACATAAAAAAAAAAAAAAAAAAAGAAAAGAAAAGAAGAGAAAAGCATGAAGGGATGGAAATGGAAGAGGCAGGCAGTGAGCTGAGCTTTGCTGCTTAAATCACTAGACATGGGTTAAATACCTGCTGATAAACCTGAACTCCAAAGGTGGTTTTTTTTTTCATGGTGGTGGTGTGCGGGGAGACTTCTGCCTAAATATCCCATTCTGAATTCATTAGACAATATCAACAGAGTATTTCTTTAATTTCTAATGCTAAAAGCTTTATTCTTGTTTAATAAAGATAAGAAGTAACTAAGGCAAACTGCCATTGGTGAGTCATCTTGGGAGGAAAGGGGAAAAAAGAGCAAAGTGGAACATTCTCCAGTATGAGATCAGCCGGCCGCCCTGTTCCTGGGATGAACGGGTGAGAGCTGGTCACGCACAGAGATGCCGGCCGATAAGAGTGGCCCTCAGGGGGTGCTGATAAAAGCTCAAGTAGAGTCACCTCTACCACTGCTGGCTGAGCGCAAGTCGTCCTCGGGGACAGCCCGAGAGGACTCGGACTCAGCGTCTCCAGGAGAGAAAGTCAGAAGTAAGCGAACACCAACTGAAACACCTGCGGCTTGCAGATGTCTTTACTGATGCGGGCATGTGGGCTCAGGGCTCCAGTCACAGGGCTCACTCAGGGGCTCCGAAAAGTTTGTGAAAGGTTGGCGTTATGAAAAAAAAAAACACCCCAAAAAACTGTGCAAGGCTTTCAAAACTTTTAAAACCAAAATAAACATCTTTTAATTTCATTTTCCATGAAGATTTTGAAGTATCCTTGTATATACTAACTTCACAATGAAATTAAAAAAACAGTATTTGAGAGAGAGAGAGAGAGAGAGAGAGAGAGAGAGAGAGAGAGAGAATATCTTCCATCACTTCCCGAATGACCCTAACAGCCGAGGCTGCGCCAGGCTGAAGCCAGGAGTCCAGAACTCAGTCTGCTTCCCGTGCGGGTGACAGGGACCCAAGTACTTAGGCCATCGTCTGCTGCCTCCCAGGTGCATTAGCAGGGAGCTGGATCAGAACTGTGGAGTAGCTGGGACTCGAACTCAACCCGGGTCTCACACCTAGGTAGCCAGTAGCAGAGCCCCAAGTACCTGGGCCATCACCTGCTGCCTCCCAGAACGTGTACGACCAGGAAGCCGGCTTGGAAGTGGAGTGGCCAGGACTCAAACCAGGCACTCTGACGTGGGATGTCAGTGTCCCAAGTAGTTTCTTAGCTGCTGCACCAAACACCGGCTCCCTTCCGGCTTCCGTAAGCACTGCTTTGATCACCCTACTGCTAGGCATGCGATGCATTCCAGTGTCGTGCACAAGCCTCTGGGAGACACGGGTATGGAGGCAAAGGTTATGAATGACTTTAGATGTGCACCACCCAAGTACCCTTCCAAAGGCCTAAGGGGCACAACCTCACAGGAAAATCTGGCTACCGAGAGGCAATCCTGGGGGGTGATGTGACAGGTGGCATTGAAGTGAAGCTGCAAGGGGTGATGGGGGTTGCCCTTCACTCTTTCATCTTCCAAATGTCCTGCAAGGGTCACGAGACTGCTATCATCACATTTCCCAAAGTTAACAGTAGGGAGGAAACTCTGTACCATCTTTTACTTATTTAGCCAAAGATTTATTTATTTGAGAGGTAGAGTGACAGAGCAGGTGGGAGCAGGGGTAGGGGAGAGATCTTCTATCTACTGGTTCACTCCCCCAAATGCCCAAAATAACTAGGATTGGGCCAGGTCAGAGTCAGGAGCCTGAGACTCCACCTGGGTCTCCTACGTGGGTAGCAGGAACCCATGCACTTGGGCCATCACCTCTCAGATGTATTAGGCAGAAGCTGGGTTGTGATTCAGGCACCCTGTTATGGGATGCAGGTACCCATGGAGCAACACTGCCCACCCCACACCAGCCTGAGAAAACTCTCCAATTGGGCAGGCGTTTGGTACAGTGGTTAAGACGCTTGGGAGTCTGCATCCCACATTGGAGTTTCTGGGTTTAGAGTCTCAACTCTGCTTCCAATCCTGGCATCTTCTTAAGGTGCACCCTCAGAAGCAGCAGGTGATGGCTCAAGTTCTTGGGTCCCTGTTACCCATGTGGGAGACCCAGATGGAGTTCCTGGCTCCTGGCTTCAGCCTGGTCCAGCTCCAAATATTGCAGGCATTTGTGGGGAGCGAACCAGAGAATTGGAGCTCTATTTGCCTGTCTCTCTTATTTTTCAAATAAATAAAACTCTTCTTTAAATAGACAATGATTCCAAAATGAAACTTAAAAAGCTCAAAGTCGATGGTGGCAATTTTTGATGCCACCCCAAACCAACAGTGTGTCAGCCTGAACATATTCCATCTCTATTCAGTTATTTAAGCTGAGGATTCCTAATTCGAAAAAACAAGATCCAAAATGCTCCTAAACCCAAAACCCCTGAAGCACCCACATGACTCCTCAAGTGGAAAATTCCACCCCTGGCTCCATGTGATGGGTGCAGTCAGAACACAGGTGCGGTGCGTGAACAGGACTGTGCAAAAATTACCTTCAGGCTATGCGCATAAGGTGTACATGAAAGATATCTTATCATGTATATATGATTGTTCCAAGATCTAAGAAAAATCCAAAATCCCAAATGCTTCTGGTCCCAGGCACTTTGGACAAGGGTTACTCAGCCAGTGTAAGAACCATTGCCCCAGTTTCTTCTCCCAGGTGTGGGGTTGGAGATTTATGGTTACTTTGGTAAATGACGGTTCTCTCCTTCAGATACAGGCTTTGGAGTTGGGTCTGTTTTCTAAAATAGCCCATCTATTTTTATTTGAAAGGTGGAGAGACCGAGAGAGAGACCGAGAGAGAGACTGAGAGAGAGACTGAGAGAGTGAGAGAGAGAGAGAGAGAGAGAGAGAGAGAGAGAGATCTTCTATCTACTGCTTTATTCCCCAAATGCCTGCAACAGCCAGGGCTGGGCCAGGCTGAAGCCAGGAGCCAGGAGCTCCATCCAGGTCTCCATGGGCAGCAGGGACCCAGGACCTGAGCCATCACTGCTCCGCCCAGAGTGGGCATTAGCCAGTGGGATAGCTGGGTCTCACTCAAACACAGGCACTCTGACGTGGGATACGGACGTCCTGCGCAGTGTCTTAACTGCTGTGCCCAGCGCTCCCTGGGGTTTGACTCTGAACTGTGTCGGGTGCCGTCTGCGATCTTCGCCAATTATGTGGTCCCCTGGGACTGTTTAGTCATCTGTGCAACAGCAATAAATAGCATCTACTTCACGGGCGCCTGGGAGGGTTTAATGAGGAACTGAACCTGAACAGCATGGGACAGAGCGGGGGTCACCTGTGAGCTCCTGCAAGCCTGATCCTGAGAGCTGAGCCTCTCACCAAGGAAGACCTGACAGCACCTTCCAGAAGCTGAGACCTAGCTCCTCCCAGTGCACAATCCACACACTGTCTGGGCAGTCACTGCTTACGGATGGTCCGGGCCTCCCTTCCATTCCTGCCCTGCAATAAAAAGTCATTGAGAAATCTGTGGAGAAAAGCTGAACTCTGACCCTGTCACTGGGATGCTGGTGTTGTGTGTGTGAGACCGAGGGGTGGTATGTGTTAGCAAACCGTCACGGGGTTTGCAGGAGTGCGAGGGTCTTGACTGGTGATGGGGAGAAGTGACGGGTCATCAGCATTGGGTTTTGAAGGATGAGTAGGAGGTTGTTAGGAGGAAAAAGAAAAGTGGGGGTAGTAGGCAAGGGCAGAAGGGACATAAGGGACAATGAAATGGGGGGGTTCTTACAGCACAGGGGGCTCAGGGTGGGTGGGCAGGCAGGGGACACAGGAGGAGCGTGGCCAGAGATGAGGGTCAGAGTGGGCTGGGATGGTCTTATGTGCTGTTTCATGTGCCACCCTATGGCATTTCTCCTTCCTGCTGGGGAGCCGTGGAACAGGCGTGACCAGACCTGCATTTCAGAGAGAACTGGTGACAGGAGCAGGAAACCAGTCGGGCGATCTGCGTGCCAGGCGACAAAGGCCCTGAGGAAGGCAGAGGGTGGAGGCCAGGGCAGGAGTTCAGAGGCGGAACTGGCAGGGCTTGGCGTCCTGTTAGACACGGGGGCGGACGGAGGAGACAGGGAGCAAGGGAGACGTCTGGCTCGGGGTGACTCGTTGAGGTGAGACTCGCAGGAAGGAGGGGACAGGAGGGACGCACAGAACAGAGGTGAAGGTGCAGAGGTCCTGACGGTAGCTGAAGAGAAGCTGGACTCAGAAGGGTTGCTGGGCACAGCTGCTGGGGAGCAAGCCAGCGCAGACCCGCTGGACGGTGGAAGATAAGGAGGGCATGAGGACAGAACCCCGCAGACGGCAGCACCAAGTAGACCCAGGCGCTGTCTGCACCCAAAACCTTCCACCCCACAGATCCACCCCTGGGGAATCCACATCTCCTCTCCAGCAACAGGCAGGAGCCCGCAAACCTCAGCTCCACGAGGGCCATTTGTTCCCAGAGCGCTACATGCCAGGGACTCGTGTGACTAAGGCTTGTACTTTAATGACAAACTACTATGTGAATCTGTGGATCCCTGGATGTAAAAGAATTAGGTGTTTGTATGGAATGGAGTCAGATGCTCTGGGAAACAAGCAAAACTGGGGTGTGCATTTAGCCTAGTGATTAAGATGTCTAGGTCCCACACCCGGCTCCACACTCCAGCTTCCTGCTACTGCACACTCTGGGAGGCGGCAGTGATGGCTCAATTGGGTTCCTGCCATTCCTGTGGGAGACCTGGATTGGGCTCCCAGTCTCAGCTTTGGTCCTAGCCCAGCCCAGCCCTGGCTGTTGTGGGCATTTCAGGGGTGAACCAGCAAACGGGTGCTGTCTGTCTGTCTGTCTCTGCCTCTCGAATACAAAAGAAAAGAAAACAAACAAAAAAAAACCAAAATGCTACCCAATTAGGAGAAGGTGAACTAACAGAAAAGGAAAACCGGGCAAATGACTGCAAAGATCTAGAATCTAGGTGAGTCCAGCACCCAGACTCGTCCAGGTTTCTCTAAATGCTCATCTTGCCTTATGTGGAGGCCAGGGAGCATTGAGAGTACCTACAGGCTACAGTCTACATATAGGGCGTAGACTTGAGCAACGGATGATAAGGACAGGAAACCCCCCTCTCGAAGGAAAGGCTGCTGGTCCACATCAGAAGACCAACAAGTTCAACTGCGTTTATCCACTCAAAGTTGAAGGAAGTATTTCAAGCATGTAACTTTTAAAAGTAACTGCTGTCCTTTTTATTTTTTTAAGATTTATTTAAATTTTGAAAGAGTAAGAGGGAAAGAGGGAGACAGAGAGACAGAGACAGAGATCTTCCATCTGCTGGTTCATTCCCCAGATGCCCAGAACTGGGTAGATCTGAAGCTAGGAGCCAGACTGGAAGTGGAGCAACCGGGACATGAACTGGCACCCATATGGGATGCTGGCACTACTGGCAGCAGCTTTACCTGCTATACCACAGCACTGGCCCCGTGGACTTTCTGTTTTTTAAAAAATCATTTTATGTATTTGGAAGACAAGATGGATAGCTAGCTGGCTTGCTTTCCATTCACTGGCACACTCCTCAAATGCCAGCAATGGCCGAGGCGGGGCCAGGCTGAAGCCAGGAGCCTGCTCTCCCACATGGGTGGCAGGGACCCACCTACTTGAACCATTACCACTGCCTCCGGGGCTGTGCATTAGCAAGAAGCTGGAATCGGAGTGGAGCTGGGACTTGAACCCAGGCACTCCGATGTGAGATGTGGGTGTCCCAGATGGCATCTTGATCACTGCGCCCGGTGCTTGACCTCTGTCGATCGACTTGGGATCTCTGAGGGCTCAAAGAGCTGGGCTTGGTGTTTCTCCCACAGGCAGCCTCCTGCTGTAGATGTCACGGTAGAGAAGCACCTAATAGGGGGAGGGTCTGTGCTGCACAGGGGTCCTCGGGCTGGCAAGTCTGGAGTGTGGGGCCAGGGCAAGGGTGCTGAAGGCACAGTGAGTCTTGAGTAGTGAGAGGTTCTGCAGGGTGGTGGATTTGGAACCAAGGCTAGGGAGGGGATGGCCCTGAAGTGGACGAGAGAGGGTGTGAACAGGTATGCTCCTGAGGTAATGGAACCAGAGGTCCCTTCATGGTGGGGTGGGGGTACCCAGGCTTTGGGGAAGGAGCTCTAGGGGCACCTGGGGCGCAGAGGACAACCGTGGGGGACAGAAATAACAGACAGGTTCTTCTGCTCTCTGGTGCTCACCAGGCAAGTGCCAGGTGTCCTAGGAGACATTTGGTCAGGCAGAGCCTCTAGGCAATGGGTACGGGGTAAGCGTCCCTAACCCCCAGATCCCAAATGCTACAACATCCAAAACACCCTGGGCGCCTACAGGCAGAGAACTCCACACGTGACCTCACACAATGGGCTACAGTCAGAACACAGGTGCACTAAATGACCTCAGGCTGTGAGCCTGACAGATAAATTCTGTGTTTAGCTCTGCATGCATCCCAGCCCTGAAATATTCATGACAAATATGCAACTATGCCACAATCCAGAATCTGAGGTGTCTCAGGGAAGGCAGACTCAAATCTGCACAGGTGGAATTACAAGCGGACGATGCCAGTGCCATCCTTGCATCCTCCCCTCCCTCTGCCCACCTTGAGTCCACACCAAGGACTCCATCCGTGTCCTGGCAGAGGGCAGCTCAGGGCAGTGTGTTGGCAATGGGCACTGGAGCCAGAGAGCCCACCGCCAAGATTGCAAGCGAGTGACCCAACCACTGCTCCACTTCCTCATCTGTAGAACGGGGGAGTGGTAACAGCAGCACGCTCTTCAGAAGGCAGCTATGACAGGGAACATTCTAGAACAGCGCCTGGTACAGGGCAAACACCAGCACCAGGTGTGGATGTGACAGCTCACTCCCTCTACAGCCACTGGAGCGAGGCTGTGAACAACCAAGGTGGGTATGTCCTCCCCTGTTCAGGCCCTGCGGGGGCTCCCTGTGCCCACAGTGGGGATTGGTCAACCATGGCCTCTGGGACTCAATGTAGCAGCTGTCTTGGTAAAGACTGAGTAGCTTTCCCATTTCTTTTAAAAAGGATTTTTTTTTTTTAATTTGAAAGAGTTACAGAAAAGAGGTAGAGACAGAGAGAGAGAAAGGTCTTCCACCTGCTGGTTCACTCCCTAAATGGCTGCAGTGGCCGGAGCTGAGCCAATCTGAAGCCAAGAGCTTCTTCACATATCGGTGCAGGGACCCAAGCACTTGGGCCCTCCTCTGCTGCTTTCCCAGGCTCATTAGCAAGGAGCTGGATTGGACGTGGAGCAACCAGGACTTGAGCCACGGCTCATATAAGATGCCAGCACTGCAGGCCAGGTCTTTAACCCACTGTGCCACAGCACTGGCCTCAGTTTTCCCATTTCTAAATGCCATAAAATAAAAAAGAGTACCCAGCAGACACCGTCAAGAACCCAGGCAGGTGACACAGCCAGGAGTCCCAAAAGCACGGGGTGCATTCTGGGGAAGATGTGGCTAGGTGACTTTATCCCTGTGGGGACGTCACAGGCTGAGCTCACACAAACTAAGCCACGATGTCACAAGGAGCTAAAACATGACGGGACCACTGCTGTATACAGGGGGCTTTGAAAACTTCACGGATGGGGTGGGCGTTGGGTGCAATGGTTGGGACGCTGCTTTGGACACTTGCATCCCTTCTCAGAATGCCTGGTTAGAGTCCTGGTTCCTCTGCTTCTGATTCCAGCTCCCTGCTGACATACATCCTGGGAGGCGGCAGCAGTGGTTCAAGTACATGGGCTCCTGCCACCCCTGTTGGGGACCCGGATTGAGTTCCTGGCCCGCATCTGGGCACTGGCCCAGGTCTGGCTGGTGCAGGCATCTGGGGAGTGAACCAAAGGGTGGAAGATGTCTATCTCTGTTTCTTAGCCTTTCAGATCAATAAAACCGTGACAAGAGGGAATTAAAAGATACACTTTGGTGCAAAAATTTTGAATTCTATACAGATGAGGGATCTTCAAGAAGTTCATAGAAAATTTGTATTATGGGAAACACTGGATTAAAAAAATTGTTTTAAGCTAAAATAAACCTATCCTTTCACTCCATTTTCCCACAAACTTTCCTATCTTCCCCTGAGCTCATCGCAGCCTTCTTGCATCAGTGGGCACTTCAGCGCTACACCTGGGGGTTGCAGCCAACATCAGATCACCAACAAAAAGCACAAAAGTCAAAGAAAAAAGACAGGGTGGTGGCAGCCAACACACCTGGGGAGGGCTCCTGCTTCCAGAACGAGAGCTGAACGTGAGGGCAGAGCATCCGTGTGCGTCCCAGGGTGCACGCCCTGCCCGTGGTCCATCCCTCTGCACGTGCGTTAATGACCATGAATGCAGCACAAGCGTGGATGTGGGGGCTACAGAAGTTCTACCCGGAGCCCACCAGCACTGGGGCTGCACTGTGCTTATGTTTACTCACAGGGGTGTTCTGGGGGCATCGCTGCCGGTGAGGGGCCTGGAGCACAGTGGGTGCATGGTGGGTGCATGCTAAGTGTTTGCTGAAGGGCAGGGAGGCCAGGGAAACCCAGGGGCTTTCGGGTCTGGGGGCCCTCAGAGGAGAAACCGAAAGTACAGGGTGAACGGAGTACCTGGCTGGGGAGGTTCCGTCGTGGGCCTCAGGGGCCCTTGGAGCTCATTATCTTCTCCCTCAACTTGGAGCCACAGAAAGGAGACTGAGTGGCAGACAGAGTTTGCTTCTGCAAAGGCTGCAGTGCGAGGAACAGACCGGATGCAGGGGGACAACAGAGGAGGACACTGGGGGACCAGGGCAGCGATGCTGGGGAGAAGCGGAGGGATGGGGGAGGGCAGAGGTGAGTTGGGCAGGGGTGGGGAGGCAGACTCAGGAAATGCAGGACCCAGGAGGGAGACCTAAGCCAGGGAATTCAGGCATCAGAGGGTGGGAGTGAGCTGCAGGACCAGGGAGGAGCTACAGGGCTGGGGGTCAGGTATAAAATGGGACAGGACCCAGAATTCACTTCCTCAGGGCCCTGGCCACACAGTCAAAGGCTCGCGCACACATGAGCTTTTTTATCAATGAAACCCCTGTGTCGTTTTCCCATAGGCTGCCATCTGGTCCTGTATCTATGTGGTTGCTTCTTTAAGAGCAGTGGCTCTCAACCGGGGTGGTGGTGGTGGGGGAAGGGCGACTCTGGCCGCGTCTGGAGACACTGCTCAGCACCCTCTCCCCCACCACCAATGACCTGGCCCCAGAGGCCGAGTGTCTGGGCTGGGAAACCCTGACTCAGACCCAAGTGCCTGATCCTGTCCCTGAGGCACAGTGCTGGCGGCTGGTGACTCTGGATCCTTCTGGGTCACTCTGGGTCAGACTCTGGGTCCCTCCGCCCCTCTGCTCAAGTCTGTCACCTGCAGCTGTGATAGGAAATCTTCTTGCGTCTTTACCTTCACAAATGACACGTTAAACAGGTGCCCAGGGCGGCACCTGAGGGCAGCCCACTGATGAGTAGCTCTGGGAACTTCCATCTACCTGGTTAGGGGCCTGGCTGAGGGGTCATTAGCTCAGAACTGTCTATCCGTCTAATCTTATCTGAGACAGACAGACACACACACAGATCTCCCATCTGCTGGTTCATTCTCCAGATGCCCAAAGTCCAAAACCAGGAGCCAGGAGCTCCATCCAGGCCTCCCACGTGGGTGGCAGGGACCCAAGCACTAGAGCCTTCACTGCTGCCTCCCAGGGTGTGCATCAGCCGGAAGCTGGACTGGGGGCATTGCACGGTCTCTCTGCACATCTCCTCCTGTCCCTGGGAAAGTGGGGCGGGGCCTCACTGGAGGCTGCTGAGTCCTGGGCTCCTGCCTGTGACCCTCACTCACTTTTCAGGGTGACCACGGCTGGGCTTAAAGACTGAACCTTGACAATTCCTTGCTTCCTTCCCAAGCCTGGGACTGCACCTCTCAGATCCCAGCCACCTGGTGGACATGGCTAGATGTCAAAGGTCACGGGCACCCGTGATTCACTTTTAGGTTCTTGCAAGACCCTATAGTGTCAGATGCTACCAGTGTAGAGAACGCTTACGACTCAACAATAAAACACGACGACTCGGATGAAAAAATGGGCAAAGGCTCTGAACAGGCATGTCTCCTGAGAGGACATGCATGCGGCCAACAGGGACATGAGAAGGAGCTCAACATCAAGGTCATCAGGGAAACACATGACCAAGTGCAAATGACAAAACGTGTCACAGCCGCCAGGATGGTGCCATTCTCAGGAGCGCTGGTTAGGGTGTGGTGGAACCAGAGGCTCCGTGCATGCTGGTGGGAAGGAAACATGGGGCAGTGGCCATGAACAGGACCTGGCAAGCCCTCGACCCAGCCTTCTACCTCTGGGTGTGCACCTGTAAGAAAGGAGGCCGGGACTCACAGACAGGAGCGCACCCAGGACCACGGCGGCGTGACTCAGGGCAGCCGCGAGGTGGAAACAGCCCATCAGCAGACGAGCGGGTCAACACAGCGTGGTCCACCCTTCCAGCGGACTGTGACTCAGCCTTAAAAAGGAAGGAGGTTCCGACACCTGCTTCAACAGGCGTGGGCTGCGAGCGACGCAAGTCCCACACAAAAACACAAGTACCTGTGCCTCTACTCACAGGAGGTCCCTGGAGTTGGCAGAGCCCCAGAGACAGAAGCAGAATGGGGGTGGGGAGCGAGCGAGTGTTTCACGAGGGCAGTTTCAGTTTGGGAAGCGGAGAAAGTTCCGGAGACACTCGGCAGTGGTGGCTGCACAGCCATGGGAACCTGCTTCATGCTGCTCAGCTGTATGTTCAAATGGTTGAAGGGGCCGGCACTGCAGCGCAGTGGGTTAAATCCCTGGCCTGAAGCACCGGCATCCCATATGGGCACCGGTTCTAGTCCCAGCTGCTCCTCTTCCGATCCAGCTCTCTGCTATGGCTTGGGAAAGCAGTGGAAGATGGGCCAAGTCCTGGGGCCCCTGCACCCACGTGGGAGACCTGGAAGAAGCTCCTGGCTTTGGATCGGCGCAGCTCTGGCCGTTGTGGCCATCTGGGGAGTGAACCAGTGGATGGAAGACCTCTCTCTCAGTCTCTACCTCTCTGTAACTCTGTCTTTCAAATAGATAAAAATAAATCTTAAAAGAAAGAAACGGTTAAAACAAGGAGAGGCGACTTAACCCTGCGGGAGACCTGAACCTCAGACCTGCTGCTCCTGGTCTCTCTTGGATTCAGGTTTCCTCCCGTGGATCTCAAGTCCCCAGAACAGAGGCAAACAGAGGAGGACTCCTTGGAGTTTCTTTCCGTGCTTTTCCACCGAGAATCATCCCGTGTGATAGGACCCCAGCAACTTCCTCAAGCGATTGATTCCAACACACTCTCGTCTGGGTATGCAAGTGCCCAGAAGTCCCTGCCTCTCCTCATCACAACTCCCAGGCAATCCCAGCGCAGGTAAGGGGGGGGGGGCTGGCGCGGGGGTGCAGGGGATTAAGCTCCTGGCTCCTGGCTTTGGATCGGCGCAGCTCCAGCCCTTGTGGCCATCTGGGGAGTGAACCAGTGGATAGAAGACCTCTCTCTCTGTGTCTCTACCTCTCTCTGTAACTCTTTCAAATAAATAAAATAAATCTTAAAAAAAAAAAAAAAGAACCAGTAGTAGGGCCAGCATAGTGGGCGAGACCGCTGCCTGCAATGCCAGCATCCCATGTGGGCACCGGTTCAAGTCCTGGCTGCTCCACTTCCAATCCAGCTCTCTGCTGTGGCCTGGGAAAGCAACAGAAGATGGCCCAAGTGCCTGGGCCCCTGCACCTGCATGGAAGACCCAGAAGCAGCTCCTGGCTCCTGGCTTTAGATCGGCACAACTCTGGCCATTGCAGCCATCTGAGGAGTGAACCAGTGGATGGGAGACCTCCCTTTCTGTGCCTTTGCCTCTCTGTAAATAAATCTAAAAAAGAAAAAAAAAAAAAAAAAGAACCAGCAGTAAGGAGATGACACATCAGGAGAAATGACAGAGGCTGAAGGGGGCTGGAACTACAGCCTTGAGGCTGGAGAAGGGGATGGTGGGCCCAGGGAGAGCCATGCTGTGTGACTTCATTTGTAACATTTCTGAGAAAACATAAGATAAGAATGTGCAGGAACACCAAGAATGAGATGCAGGTGCCTTGCACTGCCTGGGCTTGTCCCAGACACCTGCTCCCTTCTGCCCTGAGCTCACACTGGCTTTGGGAAGCACTCAGGACACAGGGACCTGCCAAGAGATTTATGGGTATTCCAGATGCAAGTGCCAGGGGGCTGCAGGATAAGCTCATGGAGAAATGGAACAAAAGATGTCTGCTTTAGTGCCGCAAAAAATAAATAAATAAATAAATAAAAATAGAAACTTATGTATATGAGGCTTCAAAAAGCTCATGGAAAATGTACATTATGAAAAGAAACAAAAATAAAACTATGCATGGGTTTCAAAATTTTTCACACCAGGGGTTAGCACTGTGGCATAGCAGGTAAAGCCACCCCCTGCAGTGCCGGCATCCTATATAGCCACCAGTTTGAGTCCTGGTTGCTCCACTTCCAATCCAGCTCCATGCTGTGGCCTGGGAAAGCAGTAGAAGATGGCCCAAGTCCTTGGGCCCCTGTACCTACAAGGGAGACACGGAAGAAGCACCTTGCTCCTGGCTTCGGCTCAGCCCAGCTCTGGCCATTTGGGGAGTGAACCAGTGGATGGAAGACCTCTCTCTCTGTCTCTGCCTTTCAAATAAATAAACAAATCTTAAAAAAAAAATTTTTTTCCACACCAAATTAAACATTTCATTCCACCACCCCCCCCCCCCCCCACGAACTTCTTGAAGGATCCTCATATTTTTCTGGTGCGTTCAGATGCTGAACCGTCAGGGGTCCCAGCAGAACCGTTCCACCCATCCCCACCACCCCTGGGGCATTCCCAGGATGGGCGGCTGCAGCTTTCCTCTTTTAAACAATTATGTCAGTTCCATGGACTGTGCAGAGATTGAAATGACGTGGCTGAAAGACATTTTAATGAAAACAACTGATTTCAAAAAGGTTCGTTCAGGTGGAGCTGCCACACATCAGAAATGGCCCAGAGAACCCCACTGACTTGAGGGTGGTGGTGATGATTGTGTAAAGACAACTTTCAGGTGGAAACAGAGAGGAAAGGCGGTGGTCAGGAGGCCGGCAGGCTCCGTTCTGTCCGGGGCAGGCGGGAATGGGGGGGCCAGGAGCAGGGCAGAGCCGCAGAAGGCCAGACTAAACCTGTTTGCCTTCAATGGGTTGGGCAAGGATTCAAGGGCACTATGCTTCTAGAAAAAGACAACTGGAATGGGGTCAGGGTAGAGGAGCCAGGGAAAGGGCTCTCCATGGGGCTTCCACGCTGACGTCAGGCCCAGCGTGGGCCTGGAGGAAGGACTGGAACAACTGGAGGTCTCACTGTTCTAAAACCTGGGGGAGCCTGAGGTCCAGGTTGATCTGCAAACAAGAGATCACTGTGCCCGCTCCACAGCATGAACAGGTACCCCTCGGGGAGAGGCATCCGCAGAGGCCATGAGCCAGGTGAGGGCTTCCTGCCTCCTAAGCTGTGCTCCTTGCCAAAGTCAGACAGCTCTGGTCTTAGACACAGAATTTTAAAAACTAGGAGTCTGGGGCTGGAGCTTGGCATAGCCAGTTAAGCCACTGCCTATGGGTGCCCGTTCAAGACCCGGCTGCTCCATTTCTGATCCAGCTCCCTGCTAATGCACCTGGGAAAGCAGCAGAAGATGGCCCAAGTCCTTGGGCCCCTGCAGTCACATGGGAGACCCAAAGGAAGCTCCTGGCTCCTGGCTTTGGCCTGGCCCAGTCCTGGCTGTTGCAGCTATTTGGGGAGTGAATCAGCAGATGGAAGACCTCTGCTTTTCTCTCTCTCTCACTCTCACTCTTTCAAATAAATAAACAAATCTTAAAAAAAATGAGAAAAAGATGGGCGGTGCTGTGGCATAGCGGGTATGGCTACCACCTGCAGTGCTGGCATCCATATGGGCACCGGTTCGAGTCCCGGCTGCTCCACTTCCGATCTAGCTCTCTGCTATGGCCTGGGAAAGCGGTGGAAGATGGCCCAAGTCCTTGGGCCCCTGCATCCCTGTGGGAAGACCCAGAGGAAGCTCCTGGTCCTGACTACGGATCATTGCAGCTCAGGCCATTGTGGCCAACTGGGGAGTGAAGCATCAGATGGAAGACCTCTCTCTCTCTCTCTCTCTCTCTCTCTCTCTCTCCCTCTCTCTCTCTGCCTCTCCTCTCTCTGTGTAACTCTGACTTTCAAATAAACAAATAAATCTTAAAAAAAAAAAAGAAAAAAAATCTGCTATAGGCCAAGGGCCAGCCATCTGTTTCTGCAAATAAAGTTTTATTGAAACACAGCCACAACCATAACCACAGGTTTACTGAGCACTCTGTGGCTGCTATGAGTTGTGGCCGCACTGGCTCATGGTGTGGCTTCAGCAGGGGCTATGTGGTCTGAAGAGCCTAAAATAGTCATCATCTGGTTCTCTACAGAACAGATTTGCTGATGCTGGTCTACCGCATCTAACTGGTTTGCCCTGGGAGGGAGGGGATCGTTCCCAACAACCGAAGAGAGGCTACCAGGCTGGGGACTACCACTGCTGTCCCTGACAAGCAGAAGTACCAAATTCAAGTCCTGAAATAGCCATGCCCACAGCACACAGATAGCGAAGAGGCAGGTTTCTGAGCATCTCAAGTTGCCATCATCCCAAGAATGCAGGCTCTACCCATTAATGAAAGTGAGTGACCAGCCCCTACCTCAGGGAAATTCTAAGACCTTGCAAAGACATCATTAGCATTCCTTTAAGAACTGCAGCCTGTGAGCTTGAATACATTTTAACAACGCCAATTCTCCCAATGTCAGAGCGTAGGCCAGGTGCTGGGGTAGCAGGTTGGCACAAAACGCTTGCACTGGATGAAGGCAGCACTTGAACACACGGGGGCTGTGACATCAGATGCCTGTTGACACGAGGTGACTTCCAAAAGTTCGTGGAACACAGAAATAAAGGATGAGGGTATTGGGGGCAGGTGCCTGGTGCAGTGTTAAGACCCCACTTGGGATGTGTCATGTTTCTGGGTTCAAGTCCCAGCTCCGCTTCTGAGTCCAGTTCCCTGGTAAGGTGCACCCTGAGAGGCAGCAGATGATGGTCAAGTACTTGGGTCTCTGCCACACACGTGGGAGACCTGGATGGAGCTCCTGGCTCCTGGGTTTGACTGGGGAGTAAACCAGCAGACAGGAACTCACACACACGCTTGCTCTGTCACCAGCTTTGTGCCTCTCAAATAAATAAAATGAATGTAACTCTTGGATTTCACTGTAACCGTTCTTCAGTTGTCCAGTTTGGTCAGTACTGACAGTGGCGGACCCAGGCTGAGAAGTCCTTCAAGCCAGGAGCTAACTCACCGTCTCCACAGAGACAGGCAGGGGAAACCAACAACAATCAGAGGTCAGGCCAACCAAGCAGAAAAGGACACTCCCTCGGGCAGCTGTCCCGGCACTGCTACTGCAATGTCCACACTATCCCAGGACTGAGATAGCTAAGTTTAGCTGACAACGTGGATGGACCCTGAAGCTGTTAAGCCAAGTAACGCCCCATGTGTTGTTGGGTTCCACAGACAAGGAAGGCCAAGAGAGAGAGGGAGAGAGCGAGCGAACGAGCGCAGAGAGAGCAGAGCTGTGACTTTCAGGGAGGATGGAGGGAGGCAATTCCTCTCTGGGTGATGAAAACACCCTGGGGTCAGTGGTGAGAGTCACACCACACTGTAAATGTATGACTACTGAGCTGTATAAGGGGAAATTTTATACACTGGAATTATGATAACCCAATTTTTTTTTTTTTTTTTTTTTTTTTTTTTTTTTTTACAGTCAGAGTGGACAGTGAGAGAGAGAGAGACAGAGAGAAAGGTCTTCCTTTGCCGTTGGTTCACCCTCCAATGGCTGCCATGGCTGGTGCGCTGCAGCCGGCGCACTGCGCTGATCCGAAGGCAGGAGCCAGGTGCTTCTCCTGGTCTCCCATGGGGTGCAGGGCCCAAGCACTTGGGCCATCCTCCACTGCCTTCCCGGGCCACAGCAGAGAGCTGGCCTGGAAGAGGGGCAACCGGGACAGAATCCGCTGCCCCGACCGGGACTAGAACCCGGTGTGCCGGCACTGCTAGGCAGAGGATTAGCCTAGTGAGCCGCGGCGCTGGCGATAACCCAATTTTTAAAAGACTATGAAGGGCAGCCAGAGAGAGACAGCATGCTTTCATGCACTGGTTCATTCCCCAAATGGCCACAACGGCCAGGACTCAAGGACTCAGTCCAGAAGCCAGGACCTTCTTCCGGGTCTCCCGTGTAGGTGGCAGGGGCCCAAGGACTTGGGCCATCTTTGGCTGCCTTACCCATGCCATTAGCAGGGAGCTGGATCGGAAGCAGAGCTGACAGGACTGCAACAGGTGCCCATACAGGTCAACCCACTGTTACAATGTCACGCATTTCGTTTTTCACAAAGACATTTTTAAAAGCAAGCTTTAAGAAAAGGCTGAGCTAGCCGGCGCCGTGGCTCAATAGGCTAATCCTCCACCTTGCGGCGCCGGCACACCGGGTTCTAGTCCCGGTTGGGGCGCCGGATTCTGTCCCGGTTGCCCCTCTTCCAGGCCAGCTCTCTGCTATGGCCAGGGAGTGCAGTGGAGGATGGCCCAGGTGCTTGGGCCCTGCACCCCATGGGAGACCAGGAAAAAGCACCTGGCTCCTGGCTCCTGCCAGGATCAGCGCGGTGCGCCGGCTGCAGCGGCGGCCATTGGAGGGTGAACCAGCGGCAAAAGGAAGACCTTTCTCTCTCTGTCTCTCTCTCTCACTGTCCACTCTGCCTGTCAAAAAAAAAAAAAAAAAAAAAAAAAAAAAAGAAAAGGCTGAGCTGTGTCCACTGTCGTCCTGTCTCATACAGCAGGTGCTGGCTGTAATCCACGGAATGAACGAATGAAGGGACAAACACCCTAACACTGTGCATAGCGCCATGAGTAACAACTCCATGGAGAGCAGAGTGCTGAGTGTTTCCAACTTTTTTTTTTTAAAGATTTGTATTTATTTATTTGAGAGGTAGAGTTATAGACAGTAAGAAGGAGAGACAGAAAGGTCTTCCATCCATTGGTTCACTCTCCAGATGGCCACAACAGCCAGATGGGTGCCAATCTGAAGCCAGGAGCCAGGGGCTTCTTCCAGGTCTCCTATGTGGGTGCAGGGGCTCAAGGACTTGGGCCATCTTCTACTGCTTTCCCAGGCCACAGCAGAGAGCTGGACTGGAAGAGGAGCAGCTGGGACTAGAACCGGCGTCCATATGGGATGCTGGCACCGCTGCTGGCGGGTTAACCTACTGTGCCACGGCGCTGGCCTGGAGTGTTTCTGTGGGGAGCAACTCGGACTAGACTAAGTTACTGGAATTGAGACTTGTTCTATGCATCTGCTCTCCCACAATATGGCGCTGGGAAAGAAGAAAACAGCTTCTACACAGCTGCCTCCAGTTCAGCCAATAAACTGTAGGACTTGCTCCTGATTGGAGGAGAGCAGCGTGCTCGGCGTGTGGGCAGCCGAGTTGGGATTGGCGGGGGAGGACTATAAAGGAGGAGAGAGACGGCATGCACCAGGGAACATCTAAGGGGAACACCTGTGCAGCCCCCGAGAGAGCCGGCCGGCGGTGTGCCGCTCCCCTGCGGAAGTGGGGAAAGTGGCCAGGGGGAACCGCCCTTCCACGGAGGTGGAAGGGACGGCAGCCAACCCAGGAAGAACCAGCAGCAAACCTGGGGAGGGCCGAGCAGACGAAAGAACAGCGCAGGGTCCTGTGTCGTTCCTCCATGAAGAGGGGGAGCGACAGTTTCCATCTTATAGATGATGAGACCGAGGATAAGACAGTTTTGGGAGCATCTCCCACACCATATAAGCCCACCTGAGTTCCTGCGAGCCCCACTCTCCTGCTCCTGGGACCCAGGTCACAGGGGAGGAGAAGGGGCCAAGGATTGGGTCAGAGAGGGGGCAGGGAGCGTGCTTGCCGGGGTGGTGGTACAGGAAACCCCCTGGGTCTGAAGAGCCCTCCAGGAAGAAGGAAAGGCTGGAGGGGAAGGTGAGAGGGGCTGCAGGGGGGCTCCCAAGTCAGCTGGGAAATTTGAATGTTCATGGATCAAAGAAAATCAAGCTTGTTAGCTTCCCATGGCTGCTGGAGAAACAGCCACAAGCCCTGGCTGAAAACAACACCTGTTTCTTTATCCTACAGTGGTGGAGGTCAGAGGTCTGAAACCCAGCTGTGGGCAGGGCTGCTCCCTGGTGGGGGCTCCAAGGGAGAATCTGGTCCTGCCTTTGCCAGCTTCTAGAGGCGCCTGGCCCCTCCCTCCCCCTGCAGAGTGAGCACCACAGCCTCTCCCAGTCTCTCCCTGACTCTGACCCTCCTGCTCCTCTTACAAAGACCCCGTGACGAAAATGGCCCCTGGAATATCCAGCACCCTCTCCATCTCGAGACCTTGGCTTAGTCACACGTGCCCAGTTGCTGTCTACATGTGATGTGAGGTGTTCACGGCTCTCAGGGCAGGGTGTGGACGTCTTGGGGAGGAGTTTGTTATCCTGCCTACCAGGATGGTCACCAGGTTTCTGCAGGAGCAACGTAGTTGACGAGGCCTGCTGCACATTTCGGAACAGAGAAGGGACCCACATATCCCCCCACTCCCCCTGCAGAACTCGCTGAAGCCTGCACAGAGTGAACAGAGCAGCCAGAAGACCTACAAGGACATGGACACCACTGGAGGCTACTGCCTCTGGCTGCACAAGTGCAGCCCCCATAGCGCTGCTGGCTTCACTTTGGTTTTTGTGTCAGATGGACTGCGTGTCATCCAGCCCCACTCCATCCTATGCTGCCTGTCGCCCTCCAGCAGACCAGGGCATCAATATCATCACTTGCCTTCTGCCCTACCCTCTCCACCTCGAAGCACAACTTTGGGGTCCCTGACTGGAGCCAAATTGGAAGACCTTGTGGGTAAAGCTGCCACCTGCGATGCCGGCATCCCATATGGGTGCCAGTTCAAGTCACGGCTGCTCCACTTCCCATCCAGCTCCCTTGCTACTGCACCTGGAAAAGCAGCAGAGGACGATCCAGGTGCTAGGGCCCCTGTACCCACCTGGGAAACCCGGAAGAAGCTCCTGGCTCCAGCCTGGCCCAGCACCTGACTGTGGTGACCTTTTGGTGAGTGAACCAGAGGATGGAAGACCAGTCTCTGTCTCTCCCTCCCTCCCTCTGAAATAAATAAATAAGAAAGAAAGAGAGAAAGAGAAGAGAAAGAGAAGAGAGGAAAAGGAAAAGGAAAGGAAAACCTTGGTGGGGTCACTGTTGGGGCGCAGTGTGTTAAGCTGCTGCCTGTGATGTTGGCATCCCATATAAGCACCAGTTCAAGTCCTGGCTGCTTCACTTCACTTCTGATCCAGCTCCCTGCTAATATTCCTGAGAAAGCAGCAGCAGATGACCAAAGTGCTTGGGCCCCTGCCACTCATGTGGAAGACCCAGATCGAGTCCCAGGCTCCGGACTTCAGCCTGGTGCATCTGTGGCCATTGTGGCTATCTGGGGTCTGAACCAGTGGATGGAAAAGCCCCTTCATATTTTCCTCTAACTCTGTCCTTCAAATAAATACATAAATCAAAAAAACAAACAACAACACAACAACAACAAAAACCAGATAGATCTTGGGGTGGAGTGTGTTGGGGGGACGCAGCTTCTCACCTCCCCAGTGCATGATAAAGCCCATGGGGCGGCCCACGGCAGGATCTCCTCCCATGTGCCCTGAGGCCCCTGGAGGAGACCCCTCTCCCACACCATCACCTAGGTCCAGCCACCTGTACCCTGAGGTAGATCTGATTCCTGTTCTCCATCTCCATGCGGTCTCTATCTAGACCCAGGCCACTCCTGATGGATGGAAATCACCACAAAGAACTCTGTGGTAACAGCCCAGCCTAAAAAAGTTTCTGCTTCTGGTGCCACCACAGGAACACTGTGGTGCTTCCTGACTCCGTGCCTTGGCACACGCTGTTCCCCCCACTGCCAGCACTGGCTAAGGCTCCCCCCACCCATCAGGTGTCACCTCACCTGGACTGTGCCCACGAGGCTGTCACCCACACCCCTGCCTCAGTGCTCATCACACAGAGGGCAAGGAGGCACTCTCACTTCCCCCAGATGGCAGCATCTAAATTGGTGATCTTTGTCCTTGGCGCTTGGCGCATTGTTTGGCACAGAGGAAAACGACAACATGTCAGTGTCAGTAATCCAGCCCCACACCTCACGGTGACAAGCACAGCCTGGTGCTTCCTCTACCCTTCTCTTTGCTTTGCTTTTCAGCCTCCTGCCCACTCAGCCCCAACCGTGCCTTGAGTTCCTGTTCCATGCCCATAGCCACTTCCACTGTGCTTTGCTTTCTTATCCTACGTTTCTCCCCGCTCAGAACATGCAGAGTTGTGCAACCAAAAGCACCATGTTTTCGTCATCCCGAAAAGAAAACCCACACCCCTCGGTTGTCACCCTGCATTGCCCTAGCAACCATGGCTCTCTTTCTTATTCTGTGGATTTGCTGATTCTGGACCTTGCACACAAACAGAACAGCGTAACACATGGCTTTTTGAGGTTGGCTTCTTTCACTAAGCACAATTCTTTCATGTTTCATCCATGCATCAGAATTCCATTCCTTTTTATGGCTGAATAATAGTCTATTCTATGAGTGCACTGCACTTTTAAAACCTATTCATCAGCTGATAGAAAATATTTATTTGAAAGGCAGAGTGATAGAGAAAGAAAGATGGGCAAAGAGAGAGAGATACAGAAAGAGATCATCCACTGGTTCACTCCCTAAATGCTGTAACAGTCAGGGCTGAGCTAGGCTAGGCAGAAGCCAGGAGCCTGGAACTCCATCCTGATGTCCCACATGGGTACCAGGGACCCAAGTACTTGGGCCACCTTCTGCTGCCTTCCCAGTGGCATTAGCAGGATGCTGGATTGGAAGCGGAATAGCCGGAACTCGAACTGGTGTGCCAATGTGAGATGCTGGCATTGCAGGCAGTGGCTTGGCCCACTGTGCCATCTCCACTTTGTGGCAACTGCAAACCTTGCTGCTGTGAACACTTGTGTAGAGATGGTCACGACTCACAACGGTCTGACTTTACCACAGTGCACTGGCAAAATGCACTCGGCAGAAACCACCGCTGTGGGCATTAGGCCAGCCAGAGTAATGCATTACTGACTTTATAGTATTCTCAACTCTGGAAGGGCTTATTAGAACATAACTCTACCCTATGCCAGGGAGCACCTGTACAAGTTTCTGAGTAGTCCTGTGTTTTCATTTTTCTTAGGCAGATATCTCAGAGTGGAAGAGCTGGGTCTGGTGTTAACGCTAAGTTTACGCTTCTGAGCAACTGCCAGACATTTCCCAAAGCAGCCACGACCACTCGCTCTCCTTACCAACAGCACACAAGGGTCCCAGGTTCCCATCTTCCCATCATTGTTTTCTTTTTAAGATTTATTCATTTACTTGAAAGGCAGAGTTACAGAGAGAGGGGGAGAGAGGGAAGGAAGGAGAGAAGGAGGGAAGGAGAGAGATCTTCCATCCACTGGTTCATCCCTCAAATGGCTGCAATGGCCAGGGCTGGGCCAGGCTGAAGCCAGGAGCCAGGAGCTTCATTCGGGTCTCCCATATGCGTGTAGTCCTTGGGCCACCTTCTGCTGCTTTCCCAGGTGCATTAGCAGGGAGCTGGATCAGAAGTGGAGCAGCTGGGACCCAAACTGGTGCCCATATGGGATGCCAATGTCACCACAGGCGGTGGCTTTACCTGCTGCGCCCTATCACCGGTCCCTTCCATCTCTCTTAAAATCCTCATCAGGAGAGCCCAGGTGAACATCACAGAGGGTCACAGGGACCCACACCATCACTCAGTCCCCATCCCCTAACCGCTTCAGCAGCACAGCTGGCTCCTTCGCTGCCCTGGACACCCAAGGACACTCACACTCCTTGCTTTATCTTGCCTCCAGTCACGGGACTGCTGAGCAGGCTGACTCTGTAAGGCCATCAGAAACACCGGAGTTAAGGGAAAGGGTTTATTGACGGGGGAAATCCAACGGGCCAGAGGGAAGGGGCGAAGACAGAGATGGAGAGAGAGAGAGCACATGTGTGAGAAGCAGGTCCTGTTATACCTTTGCGGGGGGCAGGGAAGCAGAAGCAGCAAATCCCATTCGGGTGAGGGTGGAGCTAACACCTGTGGTTGGGCCATTGGGCTTAGGACCAAAGCTTCCTGTGCAAGGTGGCAATGGGGGCCAGAGCCTAAGACAGTGTACGGGGCATAGATGGTGCCACAGATAAGATGGCACCATTTTACCAACAGACTCCTGCTGTGGGGGACTCACCGTCTACTACTCTTCCTAAATTCAGCTGCACTCATCAATGAACTTCAGCAAATTAGAGTCCCCCCTCACAGTGCAGACCCAGATGCCCTGTATGCAGGGTTATGCTGGATTCCTGCTGGAGGGTAATTTGCCCGGGTCCCCTTCCCTCCATCCCACCTGCGACACACGGGCTCCTTGCTTGGACCCGCCTCCCTCCTTTGACATTTGTCCTTGCTCCCAAACCCACCCATAGGAATGACAGGGCCAGCATTGCCGGGTGTGTGTGTGTGTGTGTGTGTGTGGTGGGGAGAAAGTTTAAGCCGGCATTCTATCTTGGAGCACCAGTTCAAGTCCTGGCTGCTCCACTTCCTATCCAGCTCCCTTCTCATGTGCCTGGGAAGATAGCAGATGATGATCTTGGGTCCCTGCCACCCACATGGTGGACCCAGTGGTAGGAGCCAATTGGAGAGTGAACCTGCAGATGGAAGATCTTTTTTTTTTTTTTCTCTTTCTCTCTCCCTCTCCCACTCTCCATCACTCTGCCTTTTAATTAATTAATTAATTAAATCTTTAAAACAAAAAAGGGATGACACGGTGGAATTAGATACTGGTGCACTAGTTGCCTAACTCTGAAATACACTAAAAGGGTATATTTCAGGGTATTTGAGTTATATCTCAATAAAGCTGTTGCATTAAAAAAAAAAAAGTGACAGGAGTTTAAAATGTAACTTTCCACAGTGTGTTCAAGGTATACTCTTGCACAACGAAACCTTTAGAATGCCTTTTTTTTTTAAGGATCACAAGTCCATGTACTTGCTACTTTGAATACAATCGGCTACAATTTACAATTTTATATCAATGGAAACCATGAATCTATCTACAGACAGAAGTAGGCACAGCATGAGACTGAATCAGTTTACACACAGCTTAATCCAGAGGACAAAAAGTGAGCCCAGTTGCAGGGACGGATTTCCTGGGACCTCAGGGAGGACTTTATGGTAACTATTTTCCCCCTCCCCCACCTGCAGCCACATTCCTCCTCCAGAAAATTCCTACAGGCAGCTCCAGAGTGTTTTGCACCTGAAGAGAGGGTTTTCAAAACACAGAAGCTCTCGATCATTTTGGAGGGGGGTGGTTGGAGTGGGGGGAGTGAAGTTTACCCAACAAATAACAAAAGAGCCAGGATGGATGGGACTTTATAAAGGCCTTTGGGCTTCAAGTTACTGAAGCTGGCTGGAGGTGACAATGTTTCGAAAGTCACAGAACGGGTCAGGAGAAGTGGAAAGGTGGCCCAGGATGTGAGAATGAAGGAGACCTTGACACGGATTGGAACTATGCTAAACATGCAGTGGGTAAACACCCAGGGAGGTGCAGCAGGAACGCAGCCCTCGTCCCCGGGGCTGGTGACACCGAAGGGCAACGGCTGCCTCCTTAATTGCTGCTGTGTGACAAGAATGAAAATTACACCCCAGCTATGCCAACAACAAGGTATGCGCCACTTCAACTTTCAAAGTGGGGGCATTGTCAGGTCAATTTAAGGGGGGAAAAAAGAGAAAGACAAGAATTGCTTTTTCTAGTTCTCAAACATATGCGCTTTAGAAAATGAAATATGCTCTACAAAATCAGAACAAATTACATACACAAGAATGAAATGTGGGGCCGGGGCTATGGTGTCAGCGGGTAAGGCCACCAGCTGCAGTGCTGGCATCCCATAGGGATCCCTGCTGCTCCACTTCTGATCCAGCTCTCTGCTCTGGCCTGGGAAAGCAGTGGAGGATGGCCCAAGTGCTTGGACCCCTGCACCCATGTGGGAGACCCAGAGGAAGCTTCTGGCTCCTGGCTTCAGATCAGCACAGCTCCAGCCGTTGCGGCCATCTGGGGAGTGAACCAGTGGATGGAAGACCTCTCTCTCTCTCTCTCTCTCTCTCTGCCTCTGCCTCTCAGTAACTGCCTTTCAAATAAATAAATTAAAAAAAAATACTATGTGTTGGTTAAGAGCATACACTCAGAGCTGGGTGAAAATACCAGCTCTAGTTAAGAAAAAAAAAAATAATGAGATGTTTTATGCCTTCCAGCTGTTTGCTCTTATTTGCTCTGGAATGAACATCTTCATCCCCGCCCCCGCCCCCCCCCCCCAACACCAATGGCTTGTGGACCCACAGAAACAGCAAACAGCCCAGTCCAAACAACAACCGAGATGCTCAGATTTCCTGGGCTCCTTATTTCTTTGAATGGCGACTTAAAAACACAAGGCCCAGGAGCACACGTGTACATACGCTCAGGTTATATAACACGTATTGACCATTCCTCCTGTGCCTGTACATACTACCTCTCAGACCCCTGCACCTCCCCGCCCCCCCCCCCCCAACAATCTTTGTTTCCATTTCAAAGATGAGGAGAGCTACGGCCAACCAGGTATGGACTGGAACTAGGACCAGAACCCAGATCTGATTTGACAATCACACCTGAGCTCTCCACACTTCTCCTGTTAGCTGAGGGATTAATTATTCACCAGAAGACACCTGCAAAAATCATCCCCAAATCGCCCTTAGCCACCGGGCTGGCCACACCTCGGCGAAACAGAAAGGACCTTTCAAAGCTACTGGCTGCAGTTTCTTCTCCCGAACACAAGGCCAGAAAAAAGTTGCCTTTTTCTCTTTGCTTCCGCAGTAAAACTCGAAGAAACTTTTCAGCTTTTCCGCCAGCCACTTTTCCGACACAGCAGCAACAGGTAAAAGGTGAGCAGAAGGCAAGCTACGACCCAGCACGCAGCAAGGACCTGGGCAGGGCCCTGGAAGGCTGCGCTGCACCTGCTAGGTCCCGAGACCGCAAAGCAGCTGGAAAGAGCCGGACAGACCCAAGGCACCCCAGCCGCGCAGGGCTTCTGCACCCACGCGACCCCTGGTAGGGAGGACACCGCTCCGGGGTGTGAGGGCTCGCGATGAGGGTCTCCCCGCACCCCTGAAGGAGCGGTGAGGCCGGGGCCTGGGGGAAGGGAGGGTGCGACGCCCCAGGCCAGGGCCGGCCCTGGCCCGGACAGGGCCTGCGGGCGTCGCCGGCACCTCCGCACCCTGCACGCGCCACCCGGAGCCCCCAGGCACGATTCGGGCAGCCTGGGCCGCAGCCGGGTGCACCTGCCGGAGGGAATCGTCCAGGGCCCGCCGGGAGGCCCCGGCAGTCCCGCCCCCCTCGGCGACCTCAGGGAGGAACCCAGACCTCCTTCCCTGGCTTAGCTCCCTCCGGGACTGCCCCGCCGCCCTCACCTCAGCCCAGTCCCCCGCAGGCCGCTCTCCGTTCACTCCTCAGCCGCTGCTGGCCGCCGCCTCCGCCCGGCCTCCCGGATCCACAGACGCCCACAGCGCCGAGCCGGAAGCAAGCGGCCCCCGCGTGGGGAAGGGCGCGTGCGCGGCCCCGCCCCGGAGGCGGTCCCAGGGGGTTGGGTCCCCCCAGGGGGCGTGGCTTCGAGGCGGAGCTTCTCTGACGGGCTGAGCCGCGAAGTGCGGGTGCGGGGCGGGGTGACCGAGGCGGGAGGAGGGTCCTTGTGGGGAGGAGGAGGGCGGCGGCCCCTGAGGGGTGGGTCTGCGGGGTTGGGTTGCATTTTGTTTATCAGCAGGGCTCGGAGGTCCTACGGGGATAGAGGGGTTGGAGAGACCCTAGAGGGGGATCAGTGGGTTGGGGGTGCACTTTGTGGGGTCTAAGGGGGCTTGGAAGATTAGCACGGCTGGGGAGCGAGTCCCAGGGGTAGATGGGCGGGGAGTGATAGTGGGATTCTTGGGGGAATCAGCGGGTGCCTGCGGACGTGGAAGGGTGGGGGTACCTACCAGGGCACCCCCGGCGGCAGAAAATCAGAGGAGAGGGGTTGTTGTGAGGAAGAAGTGGCAGCGTTTCAACAAAAAGCTGATCTGGGGAAAAATAAATCCCACACCTGACAGGTGGTCTTAGGGGCCCCAACACGAGTACCAGCAAATACTCCCAACACATGCCAGACACCCAGGCAGGTGCCACCAATAACCCCAACACATGCCAGATGCCCAGGCCGGTGCCACCAGATACCCCAATACACACCATTTACCCAGGAAGATGCCACCAATAACCCCAACCCATTCCAGACACCCAGGCAAGTGCTACCAGATAACTCTCAAACAGGTTTTCAGTCACCCAGAGACATTCTGAAGACCATCTGATACTCTCAGTATAAATGCTGTCAGATACCTCCAGCAGGTGTTCAGAGTCTGAAACACATGCCACTCTCTCCCTCTTGCTGTTAAATACCTCCAGACAGGCCAGGTACCTTCTCCAGAGCCAGCACCCTTTCAGAAGCCAGCAGGCATCCCAGCCCTGGGGTTGTTTATCCAGTCACAGTCCCCTGCAGGTGGGAGAGTGGGGTGGTAGCCAGGAATGGAGCTGTCACCAAAGGTCCAGGTTGGCCAACCAGGCCAGGAAGAGCTCCCCAAACTCAAGTCGCTTCAAAACACACTTGGTTTTTGAGAGCCCTCGGTCCTGAAGCTGGGGCACAGAGTCCCCAACTACCCAGCCCACACTTTAAGTCTGATAGTCATGGTCAAGAGAAGACACCTGCTTAAGGAACTGGGGGTTCTGCAAACACAAGCACATGGAAATGGAATTAAAAGATAAGTTGTATCTTGATGTAAAACTTCTAAAATCCATGGCTAGGTTTTTTTTTTTTTTTTTTTTTTTTTTCAGAGTGGACAGTGAGAGAGAGAGAGAGAGAGACAGAGAGAAAGGTCTTCCTTTACCATTGGTTCACCCTCCAATGGCCGCTGCGGCTGGCGTGCTGTGGCCAGCGCACCGCGTTGATCCAAAGCCAGGAGCCAGGTGCTTCTCCTGGTCTCCCATGCAGGTGCAGGGCCCAAGGACTTGGGCCATCCTCCACTGCACTCCGGGGCCACAGCAGAGAGCTGGCCTGGAAGAGGGGCAACCGGGACAGAATCCGGCGCCCTGACCGGGACTAGAACCCAGTGTGCTGGCGCCACAGGCGGAGGATTAGCCTATTCAGCTGCGGCGCCGGCCCATGCCTAGTTTTTTATAACACATTTTCCATGAACTTTTTTGAAGCCCCTTGCCCAGCAGATGCCCTATCCCAGTAGAAGCCAGAAGCCCTGACACAGCTACTGTCAGTGGCTTCATGGTGGGTAAATGCTTCTTCACTGTGGGGTGAGTGTGTAGCCTGGTGGCTAAGACACCTCTTCCTAATCAGAGTGCCTGCGTTCAACACCCAGCTCCACTCCTGACTCCAGCCTCCCGCCAATGCACACCCTGGGAGGCAGCAGTGGTGGCTCAAGTCCTTGGGTCCCTGCCACCCATATGGGAGTCCCTGATGGAGTTCTCAGCTCCTGGTTTGAGCGCCAGCCCAATCCTGGACATTGTGGACATTTGGGGGGAGTGAACCAGTAGATAGGAGTACTCTCTCATTGTCTCAAATAAATAAATCAGAAAACACAGCATCCCTTCTCTGAATTGCTATGGCTTCTGGATTTCCTGCCGAAGGCAATCAGAAACTATTGATTTTAAGTGGGAGGGCATCCCTAGCCTCACTTCTAAGCTGCATTAGTTCTAGAAATCTTCAAATTAGCTCACTTCTCCCCATTAAGGAGGCTGCCAGGAAGGAAGACAGTCCCTCAGCTTTTTTAGGCTCATCCACCCATTCTGCACTTAGAGTCCTGAGTGAGGGTCTGGGTCCCTCTAAGAGCTAAGGGGACACAGGGTTTCCCAGACTTGGCACTCTCAACAATTGGGGCTGGATAATTCTCTGCGGTGGCGTTTGGCGGGACTGGGGCTGGGGTGGGGGAACCCAGTGCATTAGAGGATCATTGAACTAGATCTCTGGCCTCTACCATTAGATGCCAGAAGCTCCCTCTAGTCCTGATGATGTTTGATCCAGTTGCTCTCCAGGCCCTCGGCTGAGAGCGACTGGCCTACGGGACACTCAGGTGTTCTGTGGGTGGTGCACCTGTGCTTTGTATGAAAGGGTAAGAGTCAGGTGGCAGTGGGGGCTTCCAGGAGCAGTGCTGAATGAGCCAAGCACAGGTGGTATGTGTGCGTGGACAGGCACAAGGGTTCAGGGGTGGGGGCTGGAGTCGTCTCGGGTGGCTGAGCCATGGGAGAGAGGATGGAAGGATGGGTGGGCTCAGACCATGAAGGTCAACATCAGGAGCAGGACCATCAGCAATGGTGTTTGGTCACTAGGCTGGCCCCTGGGAAGGCACCACAGCTTTGCCCTAGGGACACACCTCCCCTGATTACCTGCAGTATATGACTCATTGTCCATTCCAGTTAACCTAGCACAAGGTCATTCCCTCTACCTGACAGATAGTAATGTCCAGCTTTGAATACCCAGGGTGGCAGGCAGGTCTCTGGGAGAGTGATACTGAGTTGGCGCCCATTCTCAGCCTGCTGGGAGTGACACACAGGTGCTCTGGTGCTGTGCGCCTTCTGACACAGCTGGGGGGGGTGGGTCAGAGCACAAGGCTATGTTCTGTGATTTAAATGCGGGCACTGCCTCCACCTGGCCAAAAGCCTTTAGACAACCAGAACATCACATGATGAGGAAGAGGAGGAGGAGGAAGAGGAGGATACAAGATACCATTCTTCATTCCTACCAGGCACCTTGCTAAGAGCTGCACATTGTTTCTTTGACACAAACTCAAATCTTCCCCCATTTCCAAGATTTGTCCTAAAAATCAAATGATGTCTCCAACACCAGAGTTTAATTCCTGCCACCCTGAGGGTGGGCTGGATGTCAGGATTAGCTTCCAGAGAATAAAGAAAGAAAAAGGAAAACTAGACCTGAGAGACGTCACCTTAACCCGGTGATTAAGGTCAACATCGCCAGGGACATCAGGCAGCTAGCCTGTGCTCCTGACACGATGGAACAAGGTCCCAAAGTCCCCGACACAACCTCCGTGAGGCTATGAGAAAACATCAGACAAACCAAGGCTGGGGAATATGGAGCGAGATCCCTGATTAGTACTTCTCAGGACTTCTTGCCAGGGCCAATGCTATGATGCTAAAAGGAGTTTTGCCAAATCGCGAGATAACCCCAGAGCTCCTATTCCCTCGGAGCCACTGAGGTCTGCCCTTGCCAGGGAAGGCTGAAGTGAAACGAAGACCAACACAGCAGAGGAGCCAGTGGCATGAGCAGAAGGAAAACCCCTGCCATCCAGAGGCGGGCATTGGCCGCCCAGCTGACTCACCGGCACTCAGGAAGGGTTTGCCGCACAGCGGGCAGCTCGAGTGGCCCAGGAAGGTCCCTTGCACCAGCTGGTGCCCACTGATGCACTCCCGCCTCTCCCGGCCGTCCGGGGCCTTGTCCTTCAAATGCATCGGGCTCTTTCCCTGTGCGGGGGACAGAGGTGGGTGTTAGCATGTCCTCTGCAGGGGCTGCCCCTTCATGCCCGGTGCATCCTGGCTTGGGGGGGGGGGTGGGAGAGAAAGAGAGAGCTTCCCCGCCACGCCCTGCCCCACCCTGGCCCTCACCTTCTCCTTCTGCCTGGTGACTCGGCTGCGGAGGGAGCTCAGCCTACGCTTCACCCTGGTGCTCTTGTCGCTCTTCTCGTTCTTGCTGGAGCCATCCTCACTCCTGGGTGGGGGGCAGGGGGACACAGGCCCTTCTGAGACAGCCCTGTGACATGCTCCTTGAGCCTGTCTCCCTGAGGACTCCCAGTTCTGCTTACCCCTTGCATGGCCCCCGACTCCCTCTCTTCCTCCTCCTCTCCTTCACTCCTTCACTCAACAAACATCCAGAAGCCCCCAGGGATGCGCTTTACAGGTGGTCTCTCGGTCTGGAGGTCCCTCGATGGACCTAGCTTGGACATCCTCACTCTGGCTACTTCTGATTCCTCCTTCTCCTTCACACCCAGGCTCCCCTGCCCCATACCTGGCTGACCTTTCAATCCTGCCCATTCTTCTTGTATCCTGCACCTCCCCATGCATGCTCCATCCTCACGGCACAGCCAAGTCCTTCCCCCACCCCCAGACGGCCAACACCCCTTCCCCTGCAACACTCTATTTAATACTTACCAGGTACTTCAAAATGTTCATGGAAAAATAGAATCAAAAGATATGTTTAGGGGCCAGTGTTGTGGTGCAGCAGGTGAAGCTGCCACCTGCAGAGCCAGCATCCCATATGGGAGTACCAGTTCGAGTTCTGGCTGCTCTGCTTCTGATCCAGCTCCCTGCTAATGCACCTGGGAGGGCAATGATGGCTCTAGTACCTGCACCCACATGGAGACCCAGATGGAGTTCCTGACTCCTGGATGTTGTGGCCATTTGGGGAGGGGAGTACACCAGCAGATGAAAGGGTCTCATTCTCTCTCTCTCTCTCCCCCTCCCTCCCTCCTCTTCCTCTCTTTCTGTTGCTACTATCCCTTTCAAATAAATAAATGGATAAATCTTTTTAGAAAATAAAAAAATTATTTTGGTGCCAAAAAACTTTGAAATCATAGATTTTTGTAATATGCATTTCACAAGAATTTTTGCTGCTTGGTGATACAATTTCAATTTATTTTGTACCAAAATTTACTTATTTTTTAGAAGTTAAAAAATTATTTTATTTATTTGCAAGACAGAGGCAGATGCACACACACACAGAGATCTCATCCACTGGTTCATTCCCCAAATGCCTATGGTGGCTGAATCCAGGAACCAGGGACTCAGCCCAGGTCTCCTACATGGGTGACAGGAACCCCACCACTTGAGCCATCCCTGCTGCCTCTCAGGATCTGCATTGATGGCAAGCTGGGGGCAGGAGCCAGAGCTAGGAATCGAACCCAGACACTGATGTAAGATGCGGGTGCCTTAACCACCAGGCTAAGTGCCTACTCCTCCAGGAATTTTTGAAGAGCCCTTGTATGGCAAACTCCTGCTCTTCCTTCAGAACCCAGCTCAGGGTTGTCACCTCCTCCAGGAAGTCTTCCTCTGCCCTCCCAGGATGTCCTCCCTTCCCTGACTCCCCAGCAGTCCTGGCCATTTCCCTGGTGGGGGACCTCAGCTCCTGTCCACAGCACATGGTGTCCTATAGAGAAGGCTATTGGTAAGTGCTTGTTCCAACCCAGCGCTGGCCCCACCTGCAGCAGCTCTGTGTACTCACTCAGACAGGAACTCAAACCAGGTGAGGCTGGAGTGGGCTCCCCCAGGGCTGGCAGACATGTGAGCCCTCTGCCGGGCCCTGCAGGAGAAACAGAGGGAACAGACGGGTGGGTCAAGGGTCTCCCTCGCCAGCTTCCTCCTCTCCCACCCCTCAGAGCTTCAGTGTGCTGGTGTATGCCAGGTGCCATGTCTGAGAGCCCGCTGGGCCATGCCATTGTAGACCTGTCCACAGACACGGTGTCGGCAGGGGGTGGGTTTCTGGCAGATGGCAGTGACACGTCTTGGCGGGAGAATGCCAGTGCAGCAGGCAGGCAGATAATCTATCAAGCTGCAGGATCTTAGGCAAATGCACCTAATGTCGTTTGCAGCGGTGCCAAGGGGCTGCAGTGGCTTGTTCCTCTCCAGCTCTGCTGTTCCCAGTTCCCACCCACAGCTCTGTCTTCTCTACGTCTCTGTGTCCCATTACATCTCCACGCCTGTCTGCCACACTTCTCCTCGACCTGTCTCCTATACTCCTCTTCTTCACCTGTCTCCCCTGTCTGTCCACTCTTGTACCTATCCCCCATTTCTGTCCACTCTTTTTTTCTTTTAAAAAAGATTTATTTATTTACTTGAAAGGCAGAGCTACAGAGAAAGGAAGAGACAAAGAGATCTTCCATCTGCTGGTTCACTCCCCAGATGGCTGCAATGGCTAGGGCTGGGCCAGGCTGAAGCCAGGAGCCTGGAACTCCATCTGGGTCTCCCGCATGGGTGACGGGGGCCCAAGCCATCTTCCTCTGCTTTCTGAAGTGGAGCAGACGGGGCTTGAACCACTGCCCATATTGGGTGCTAGCATCACAGGTGGTAGCTTAACCTAGTGCACCAGAATACTGGCCCATCTGGCCACTCTTAGGCCTATCCCCAACATCTGTCCTCCCTACCTGTCAGCTCTTGTACCTGTCTTCCATTTCTGTCTTCCCCTATACCTGCCCCTACACCTGACCCCTGCCCACCTACCCATGATACTGGCGAAGTTCATGAAGCACTTGCTGGACCATCAACCTGTGGGAAGTTAGGGAGGGGTCAAAGCGGCTCCAGATCCACTCTGGATCACAGAGGCATCCCCCAAGATGGGCCCCAGCCTGCTGTGTTGAGATCGCCTCTGGTCCCTCCCCCAGGAGAGGGATGGTGAGTATGGGAGATTGACAGGGGTGGTGGCCGGGCACAGCCACTCACACTACCCATGCCTCCTATTCCCCGCCCTCCCTCTCTCAGCCAGCACCCCCACCCCCACCCCGGGAGTCCCTTCCCCAATGCAGGGCAGACACTTACACGCGATCCGGCTCCACATGGTCCTTTTCCACACACTCCAGCACTGGCGGCTCTAGGCCTGGAAGCAGCCCGCACCCCAGGGTGCACAGGTGTGAGGAGACCAGCCCTGCACCTGCCCACCTGGCTGCCATCCAGGGAGAAGAGACAGGAAGGGAGCAGAGAGCCAGGGTGGAGGTATCCTCAGCCTCTTGTGAGTGCTCAGAATCTACTAAGCACTTTACACATGACAGCTTAGGAAGCTCCAAGTGGCCCTAAGGAGATCCACGCATTATCCCCGCCCCCAGAGGAGACCACAGAAGCCCAGAGGTGCATCAGGAAAGGGTAGATCTTAGATGAGAGACGTTTGACTGACACTGGTGAGGCCAGTCGAGTTCTTGGTGTATTTATTTGAAAGGCAGAGAGACAGAGATCTCCCATCTGCCAGTTCAGTCCCTAAATTCCTGCAATATTGGGGGCTGAGCCAGGCCAAAGCCAGGAGCCTGGAACTCCATCCGGGTCTCCCACGAGGAAGACAGGGACCCAGGCAGTTGAGGCCTCACTGCTGCCTCCCAGGGTGTGCATCAGCAGGGACCTGGTATGGGGAGCACAGCCAGGTCTCGACTCCAGGCACCAGCGTATGTGTCCCAAGTGTCTTTCTTTAAAAAATGATTCATTTTTATGTTTTTGAAAGGCACAGTTACAGAGAAAGAGAGAATCTTTCATCCACTGGTTCTCTCCCCAAGTGGCTGCAACAGCTAGGGCTTGGCCAGGCTGAAGCCAGGAGCCAGGAGCTCCTTCTGGGTCTCTCACATGGGTGCAGGGGCCCAAACACCCGGGCCATCTGCTGCTGCTTTCCCAGGTGCACCAGCAGGGAGCTGATGGCGAGTGGAGCAGCTGGGACTTGAACCGGTGCCCATATGGGATGGAGGCAGCTTTATTTGCCAAGGCAGTGCTGGCCCCTCCAAGCATTTTAACCACTGCACCAAGTGTCTCTCTATTCCCCAGTGCTGGGAGTAGTCCCTGAGCCCCTGCAGGAACTTCATCCCCAAAGGCTTAGGTCCGTGGCACTGAGAAAGCAAAGACGTCATTGACTATGGTGTTCAGAGGTGGGGCCATTGGGAAATGAGGAGGTGGGCTGGGGTCTCTGGGGTGCAGCCCCCACAACTGAATCCTGACCAGGTTTTTTTTTTTTTTTTTTTTTTTTTGGACTGGTAGAGTTACAGACGGTGAGAGAGAGACAGAGAGACAGAGAGAAAGGTCTTCCTTCCCGTTGGTTCACTCCCCAAATGGCCACTACGGCCGGCGCTGCGCCAGTCTGAAGCCAGGAGCCAGGTGCTTCTTCCTGGTCTTCCATGCGGGTGCAAGGACCCAAGCTCCACTGCCCTCCTGGGCCACAGCAGAGAGCTGGACTGGAAGAGGAGCAACTGGGACTTGTACCCGACACCCATATGGGAAGCCGGTGCCGCAGGCAGAGGATTAACCAAGTGAGCCACGGCGCCTGAATTCTGGCCAGTTTGTCAAGTGGGGGATGCATCCCATAGATAAAGGCATCCTGGGTGGCCTTGGAACTGTGTCCCCAAGAATGTCCTCACCTACACCCTGCTCCTCCACAGCCACCAGCTCAAAGTCAAGCTCTTTTATTTGCCAAGTTAGCCTCAGGAATTTTGCTATAGTAACGAAAACTGCCCAAGGCAAGAAGAGATTCAGAGACAGAGAGGGAGGTAAAGACAGAGAGAGAGAGACAGAGAGAGAGAGGCAGTCCAGGGGTCAGGGCAGATGCTACAGGGGCCCCATTCCCACCGAAGGGACCCCGAGTCTTCCATCAGCTCCTTTCCCTTCTCTGGGTCCCAGTGGAGGCTTCACCTGGGGGGAGCCTCCTCTTAAGACCCACCCCGCCCCACCCCACCCCCACCGCGACCAGGTCACCTTGCACAGGCGGAGCATCTCTGCCCAGACCCGGAGCAATGTTCAGGGAGCTGATCTCATCACAGGATGTGGGCACAGACCGTGACCGCCCTCTTTTCTCAGGGCTTTCACACCCCTGTGGGAAACAAGCATTTCTGTGAGCCCAGAAGGTGGCCTGGACTGCAGGAGCAGCCCTGCCAGGCCCGGCTCCCCAGCCGTGGCCAGGGTCACTTCCACAGAACCTGGGGATGCACGTACTTCCCCCAGCCACGGGGCACATGTGGAAGGCCAGCATCACAGGTGCCGGCTTATCCCTCTGCACTACAACACCGGCCCCTTGAGTAGGTTTTGTCCCCTCTGAAGCTCACGCTGGAGGGCTTTTTTTTTTTTTTAATTGAAAAAGATATTTTTGTTTTTGTTTTATTTGAAAGGTGTGGGGCTGGTGCTGTGGTGTATTGGGTAGAGCCGCAGCCTGCAGCCTCATATGGACGCTGGTTCAAGTCCCAGCTGCTCCATTTCTGATCCAGCTCTCTTCTGTGGCCTGGGAAAGCAGCAGAAGATGGCCCAAGTCCTTGGGCCCCTGCACCCATGTGGGAGACCTGGAGGAACCTCCTGGCTCCTGGCTTTGGATCTGCGCAGCTCTAGTGTTGCAGCTATTTGGGGAGTGAACCAGCAGACAGAAGTCCTTTCTCTCTCTCTCTGCCTCTCTGTAAATCTGCCTTTCAAATAAATAAATAAATAAATAAATAAATAAATAAATAAATCTTAAAAAAAAGAAAGAACGAAAGGCAGAGAAAGCAGAGATGGAGAAAGAGAGAGATCTTCCACCTTCTAGTTCATTCCCCGAATGCTGGCAATAACTGAGGCTGGGCCAGACCAAAGCCAGGAGCTGGAAACTCAACCATGTGGATTGCAGGGTTCCAAGTACGGCAGCCATCACCAGCTGCTTCCCAGGGTCTACATTCACAGGAAGCTGGAATTGGAAGCAGAGTCGGGACTTCAACCCAGGCACTCGGATACCAGATTGGGCATCCTGGGAAGCATCTTAACTGCTGTGCCACACGCCTGCTTTCGTGCTGGAGTTCAGTCCCCACGTGCTATTACTGAGAGGGTGGAGGCTTCACGTGACCATGGTGAGTGTGTGTGGGGGGACCTCTGGGAGGTGAGCAGGGTCAGACAAGGTCATCAGGATGGAGTCCTGCTGGCTCTGTGAGAGGAGGGGGGACCAGAAGATGGGCAGACACACACACACAGACACACACACACAGACTCAGTGCATAAACACACAGACACACACACAGGCACACACACATAGACTCACACACAGACGCAGTGCATAAACACACAGACACATACAGGCACACATGGACACACAGACACACACAGACTCACACACAGGCACACAGACATGCACACATACAGACAAACACACAACAGACACACAGATTCACACACACAGACACACACATGGACATACACAGAAAGGCACAGGCACACAGACTCAGTGCATAGACACACACACAGGCATACAGACATGCACACACAGAGACATACACATATAGACTCACACACAGACTCAGTGCATAAACACACAGATACACACACAGACACATGGACACACACACTCATGGACACACACAGACACACACTACTCACACACAGGCACACAGACACACATCCACATACAACAGATACACAGACTCACATATACACACATGGACACACACAGAAAGGCACAGACTCAGTGCAGACACACACATACATAGCGACACTCAGTGCACATACAGATCACACACACACTCGGTGCACGCACACACACATGTGCTGCCATGTACAGTGCCATGTACACCTTCAGGATTCTTCCAACAAGAAGGCCATCCCCAGATATAGACCCCCTTGACCTTGGATGTGCAGAACCGTGAGCCCAGGTAAGCCTCGTCTCTCTGCCACCCACCCAGTCTGTGGCATCGTGCTATTAGTGGCAAAGGCCTGACCATGCAGGTGGAATCGCAGGGCTCGGCGAGGGGCCGGTCATGCGGTCCAGCGGCCAGGGTGAGGAGTGTCCATCCTGTGGCCGGGTAAGGCTCGCAAAGTCATCCGACCCAGCCCTGCCAAGGCCAGCAGCTGTAGGTGGGACTTAAAATCCAGTGCATGTACAGGAGGCTCGGTGTTTTTTTTTTTTTTTTTTTTTTTTTTTTGACAGGCAGAGTGGACAGTGAGAGAGAGAGAGAGAGAGAGACAGAGAGAAAGGTCTTCCTTTTCCCGTTGGTTCACCCTCCAATGGCCGCCATGGCTGGTGCGCTGTGGCTGGCGCACCACGCTGATCCGAAGGCAGGAGCCAGGTGCTTCTCCTGGTTTCCCATGGGGTGCAGGGCCCAAGCACTTGGGCCATCCTCCACTGCCTTCCCGGGCCACAGCAGAGAGCTGGCCTGGAAGAGGGGTAACCGGGAAAGAATCCGGTGCCCCGACCGGGACTAGAACCCGGTGTGCCGGCGCTGCTGGGTGGAGGATTAGCCTGTTGAGCCATGGCGCCGGCCAGGAGGCTCGGTTTTAAGCTGGCACTTTTGTACAGCCTGCAAATGATGTTCTCACTATCTTGGCAGAAGAAAGGTCCCCCCCCCCAACTCCCACATCATGGAACCCTCCCTCCTCCCCACCATGACATGTGAGTCCTGCCAGGTAGGGGTGAGGCTCTTCTCCCACCCCCAGCACTGGCTTCTGGCCCGGAGGTGAGCTGTTCTCAGGGGCAGCTGCTGGTTACACCCACCTTGCGTGACTGTTCTGCTGGGGTCCTGCCGCCGGGCAGACACCCTTGGGTCCAAGTCTTCAGCCCCTCTCCAGACAGGTTCAGGGCGAAGCTAGCCAGTGTCCGAGGGAGACAGGGCCCTTTGTCCACAGCCGAGGCGTCAAAGCTGAGCCTGGGGAGAGGAGGGAGAGAAGTGAAGTTTCACTGGGACTTGTCACCCATCTGAATCCCTCCAGGATGTGGAGGGATGGACAGGCCACAGAACAGAGTCTAGAGGGGAACCTGATTAAACTGTGGCAGCTGCATTGGGGTAGCCGATCTGCCATTTTTGCATGGGCTGAATTTCCACTTGGGTTGACTTAGAAGGACAAGGGTGGCTGGGGTAGCCAAAGTTACTGCCTCCAGCTATTTGTGAAGCTGCCAGAGGGTGAGGGGTATGGAGCCCAGCACACACCTGTGTTTTGGTCCCAAGTGCACCTGTGGCTTTGTGCATGCAAGCTGTTAGGCATGGCGTGTCATTCAGTGTGCACAGGGGTGTTGTACATGTGGGCTCTTGTGAGTGCCATCTACAGTCTGGGCTTGTGCACGCACACGCTAGCAGCATGCACGTGGATCTGGGCATTTGCACTCTGTGCTCATGCGTGTTAGAAGAGGATGTTTGGAGCTGGCTATGACACCCCCCCACCCAGTGATCTGAGAGCTAGAAAATGCAGGAGCAGTGAGACAGCGTGGCCTGGGCCCTGGCTCTGTCCTGGGGACGCATCGTGGAAGGTGGGAAGGGCTGAGGGGCTGACCTCTGCCAGTTCTCAGAACAGCTCCGCGACCTCTCCCAGCTGCGCCTCTTGAGCAGGCCCTGGGCCTCCACTGAGCTGGTGAAGGGCGAGTCTCCTCCTGTTTCTTCGCTGGGGGGGCTGTTGCCCTGAGCCCCCCCAGGCTGGCTGTGCGAGGGGGCCTCCAGGCCCAGGTCCTGGAGATACACACTTCCCTGGAGAGCCTCCAAGTCCAGGCTGAGGTCCTCTGCACTCTCACCCAGCCGATTTGGAAAGCCATCCTCCTATAGGGCAGAAGAAGGTGGCATTGACTGAGGGGCAGCAGGGATTGGGGTCTCCTGGCCACAAGGCACCCAGTCCCCAATCTGCGCGTGCTACCTAGCTCCCTTCCCTCCAATATGGGCTGGGTGCTCTATTCCCAAAGGGGTCAGAAGCCTGGGTTTCCACGTCTTCCTAGCCTTGGCCAAGCACCTGCCTGGCTGAGTCTCTGTCTGATCCTCTTAGGCAGTTAGCATAATCACCTCTGCCATGGGGGCTCAGCAGCTAATCATTTCAAAGATGTGTCTATTCAGAGGGAGGGAGGGGAGAGCAGACACTTCCCAAATGCCTGCAACAGCTGGGGGTGGGCCCAGGACTGGAGCTGGGAACGAGGACCATGAGGACCACAATCCAGGTCTCCCATACATGTGCTAGGAAGCCAATTTCTTGAACCATCGCTGGCTGCCTCCCAGTGTCTGCATTAGCAGGAAGCTGGAGTCAGGAGCGGCAGGGGGACTTGAACCTGGGTACTCTGATATGGGATATGGGTGTCTTACTGCTAGGCCACATATGTGCTCCCGATCAGCTTATTTTAATTTTATTTATTTATTTTTGCAGAATGAAACATTCTTTGTTTTCCTTTAATGAAAATTTAACTATATTTTTATCTCATGCATCATTTCTTGTTTAAACTTTTTTGATTAATGTGTAATACTTGTACATTTTTATGGGATATAGTGCACAGCACATAATGATCAGATCAGGCACTTAGCATTTCCATTTTCTTGTCTTGTCTTTATGTTTGCAGGCTACTAATTCCCTTGAGTGTTTCACCCAGTACAACACAGTATTGTGAACTACAGTTACCCAACTCTGCTATGGAACAGGAAAACTTGTTAGTAGATCTGTTTTGGTACTTGTTATCCAAACGCCTTCCAATTGACACATAATAATTATGTGATGATTTGATACATGTATATAATATACATACATACAATGTGATATGTGTATATAATGTATACAAATGTGATCATTTGATTCACTCATACAATGTAATCTCCTATATAACCTTTTATTTTTTTTTCCCAAAAGGCTTATGGAAAAGGGAATTAAAAGACAAGCTTATTTTGGTGCAAAACATTTTTGAAATCCATGCATATGAAATCCATGCATATGCATATGAAATCCATGCATCCAGGAACTTACAAAAGTTCCTGGAAAATGTGCATTATGCAAAAGCTATGCCTGGATTTCAAATCTTTTTGCACCAAAACAAACTTCTCTATTCATTGCATTTTCCATCAATTGTTTGAAGCACACTTGTGCACCTGGCACACACACCTTAGACCCTGGTTCTAGTGCACCTGCGTTTTCATATTTCACCCCACAAGGTCAGGTATGGGACTTTCAACTGGCATCTTATTGGTAATCAGAACGTCTCGGTTTTTGACGCATTCTTGGACTTTTGGGTGAGGGATGCTGAATCTATATTGGATCCTGCCCTCCTGTTCCCGCTGCCTCCTGCCAGGGTGGAACCTGGAATACCTGACTTTGTCAATCACCTTTAATAACACCTTTCCTTACCCAGCAGTTGGCAGCTCAGGCCCAGCCCGAGACACGCCAAGGCTTGCGGTCTAAGACGCGCTGGCGCAGACCCGGGCTGCAAAGCCGAGCACCAACACGCCACGGTCTCCTTCATCCACCAGAGGGCACTGTCGCCCCACTTTCCCGGTTTGGAGCCTCGGTGCGCGGAGGCCACACTCCTACCCAGTTCTGTTCTGTCCCACGCTCTGGGCGCTTTCTCTACTGTTCTCACTTCTCTCATTGATTCTTTCTGCTGGGCATCTCCTGCCCGTCACTTCTGTCACCCACTCCTCCTCACCCTATTTGCTATTCTTTTTTTTTTTTTTTTTGACAGGCAGAGTGGATAGTGAGAGAGAGAGAGAGACAAAGGTCTTCCTTTTGCCGTTGGTTCACCCTCCAGTGGCCGCCACGGCTGGCACACCACGCTGATCCGAAGGCAGGAGCCAGGTGCTTCTCCTGGTCTCCCTTGGGGTGCAGGGCCCAAGGACTTGGGCCATCCTCCACTGCACACCCGGGCTACAGCAGAGAGCTGGCCTGGAAGAGGGGCAACCAGGAAAGAATCCGGCGCCCCGACTGGGACTAGAACCCGGTGTGCCGGTGCCACTAGGTGGAGGATTAGCCTGTTGAGCCGCAGCACCGGCCCCTATTTGCTATTCTTTCCAGACTTTGTTCCATGAAAAATCGGTTCTCCCACCCAGCCCACCCAGAGCCTAGCTGGAGAACTATGCACTCTTCAAAACCCACCTTTGTTGTGCCCTCAAGACTGCCTTCCTGGCTCCCCTGAGCCCACGGGATCTGCATGACAGGAGCTGCTCCTCCCCCCGCTTTGTTAGGATTCTTCCCAGGCAGGACTTGCTGGATGGGGGGGCCTCCCCCATTGCTCCTTGTGAGGCCCCAGGACAGACTCTAACCCTAAGGGGACCTGTCCCCTGTCTCCTGAATTCTGCAGGAAGCTTGCATGGAGGCACTGCCAGGGCTGGTGCTGTGGTGCTGTGGGTTAAGCCACCATCTGTGACACCAGCATCCCATATTGGAGCACTGGGAGCTGCTCCACTTCTGATCCAGCTCCCTGCTAATGCATCTGAGAAAGCAGCAGGTGATAACCCAAGCACCTGGGCCCCTGCACCCCTGTGGGAGACCAGGATGAAGTTCCTGGCTTCGGTCTGGCCCCACCCGCCCATTGCAACTTTTTGGGGGAATGAATAAGCAGATGGAAGATATCTCTCTCTCTCTCTCTCTCTCTCTCTCTCTCTCCCCAAGAAGCTATTTATTTTATTTATTTGAAAAGTAGGAGAGAGAGATTTCTCATCCACTGGTTCATTCCCCAAATGCCTGCAACAGATGGGGCCGATGGAAGTGGGAACTCAGTCCAGGAATCCTTTGTCAGTGGGAGGGACCAAACTATTTGGGCCATCACCTGCTGCCTCCCAGGGTGTGCAGCAGTGGGAAACTGGACACAAACCCAGGCACTCCCCACTGGGACACAGGTGTCCCAGCAGCATCTAACCAAACACCTGTCCCTAGGGGGGCCTTGTGTGTGTGTGTTTTTTTTTTTTTAAGTTTTATTTATTTGGGGCCGGCGTCATGGCGCAGTAGGTTAATCCTCTGCCTGTGGTGCCGGCAACCGAAATGGGCACTGGTTCTAGTCCTGGCTGCTCCTCCTCCAATCCAGCTCTCTGCTGTGGCCTGGGATAGCAGTGGAAGATGACTCAAGTGCTTGAGCCCCTGCACCCGCGTGGGAGACCCAGAGGAAGCTCCAGGCTCCTGGCTTCAGATCAGCGCAGCTCCAGCCTTGCGGCCATCTGGGGAGTGAACCAACTGAAGGAAGACCTCTCTCTCTGTCTCTCCCTCTCACTGTCTGTAACTCTGCCTCTCAAGTAAATAAATAAAATATTTTTTAAAAAGAAAGATTTTATTTATTAAAATCTTTTTTAAAAAGAAATATTTTATTTATTTACTTGAGAAGCAGAGTTACAGAGAGAGAGAGACCTTTCAAATAAATAAAAGAGGTGGGAGGTGATAGGGGCATCACAAACGTCAAAGTAGAGCCTTTGTGATTGAATTCGGTGGTTTTCTAAGAAGAGATATGAGACAGGTGAACACTCACATGCACAAACACAAAATGCACACACAGATGCACACAAACATACATGTACACACACCCATATGTGCACACATAATACATATGCATACACACATGCATTCATACACAGATAAACTCAAGCATGCATGCATACACACATACTTATTCACACATGCAGAGACATGCACATATATACATGCACACACAGAAACCACATACACACACATACATACATGCAACACACAATATATATAATGCACACACAATGCATATGCACACACGTGCACAAACACACATGTAATACATATGTACAATACACATACATGCACGCAAGCACACAATATACACATGCACACACATATACAGCATACTCACATGCAATACACATGCACAATACACACGTGCATACATATACACATGATACATATACACCACACACGTGCAACCACACACATATGCACACATACATGTACACATACATACATGAATACATGTGCATAAACACACAATCATACACATGCACAATACAGATACACATATAGACACACACATACACACATAGTGCGCATATACACAAGTGTACGTGCACACACACATACACATGTGTGTGCTCCCTGATTCCTGCCATGTGCCACCCCGTGCTGCCCCAGGACTATGCCTTCACCTGGAACCCCCAGAACCAAGAGCCATGCAAGCCTCTCTTTATGTAGTTCTGCAGCCTCGAGGATGTTTGTTACAGTCCCCAAAACCTTTCGCTTGGGGGATTTTCAGGGAAGCTTCTAATGTGAAGCAGAGAAAACCTGCAAAGCAAAGCCAGGCCCTGGGCCAGCTCAGGTTGTGTGTGGCCAGAAGTGGGTGGGGGCCATGCACGGGGATGTGGATGGGTGAGGAGGGGCTGCCAGGCACAGGGGCTTCTCTGGGGCTTCCTCTTTCTCCTGCCCTCACTCATGTGATCTCGTCACAGGACTGGCCTCTCCCTGTCTCTTCCTTCCATCACGGCCACAGAACACAAAATATGCAGCTTGAACCATTTTTAAGCACTCAGTTCACCACTGTCCGTCTCCAAAGCCTTCTCTGCCCAGACCGAAGCTCTGTCCCCAGGAAACACTCCCTCCCCAGCCCCTAGCACTCCCACCCCAACACTGCATCCTATCTCTGTGGTTCTGATGGCTATGGGGACCTTGCTAGGAGTGGGATCCTGCAGGGTTTGTCCTTCTGTGTCCCTGATGTCCCCAAGGGCCCTCCACCTTGCAGCAGGTGTCAGAATCCCCTCCCTTTTTAGGCTAAGTACCATTCCATTGCATGGATGCACTACGTTACATTTACCCACTGGTCTGTTGATGGATACCCTGAGGCTTCTACCTTTCTGCTGTTGTGAATTAGCCAAATATCCATTGGGGCCCCTTCCCCCTCCTGTCCTGGGCCTCCACCCAGAAGTGGGAGTTTGCACGGCTGCCTCTTCCCACCCCACACTTGTTTAGCATCCACCATATTGGTTTCTAGCACCCCCTTCTTTCTTGATCCTCTCCTTTGGGGCCACTGTCCTGGGTTCCCTCCCAGCCACACTGACTCCTCTTCCTTCCTCTGCCCTCTCAACACAAGCACCCCACTTCTCTGTCCCCTTCTTACTCCAGCTCCTGCTGCCTCAGCGTGGCCTGGCCTCCTTGTGGCTTCCACGGCAGCCTCCTTTTGGTTCTCGCCTTCCCCCAGCCCAGGGGATGGGTCCGTTCCTATCCCCGGTGTCTGGACAGCCTCCTGCTGGCTCCTGTCTCTTCTGCTGTTTCCTCATGCCTCTGGTTTTTATCCTTTGCTAAATATAAACACATCAGGGCAGGCTCTTGGCTTGGGCCGGGCCTCCCTCATCCGAGGCAGAGGTGAGAGCCAGGCCAGAGCCGGGGCGGGGGAGGAAGAGGGGGGACATGTGGGGCACAGGCTGTCCCAGGCTCGGCACCAGCAAGGATGCTGAAGATGAGGGGGTGGAGCAGGGCACCTTGTCCTGCGAGCTTGCACCTTTCCCCCAACATTTATTTCTTGGGTTAGAAAAGATGGGAGCCAGCCCAACAGGGGCCTTTCCAAGCATCCGATGAAACACTAATGCACCAGCCCTGGCACCCCACAGAGGATACAGTAAATCCAGGCTCCGTCTCCCAGGCCTGTGGGAGCCGTGAGGGATGGCTGCTCCCCCTCCTTCCAAAGTCAAACCCGGAGTCAAAACATCCCAGGAGTCCCCACTGTTCAGACGGGTGCTTGGCATGTATGCTTTTTATATAGTCCGAGAGTACACTTTTACTTTTAAAAATGTAAATAGTTGTTCATCTTGCTCACTCTTAAAAGAAATAGCACATCAAAGCAACTTGGGGCAAATTGTTTCTCTGGTTCCATGCTGTCATGTAAACAACAACAGCAAACACCAGCAAACAAAAGAGCAAGCAGATATGGGCTGAGCATCCCCCACTGTAAAACCCCAAGTCTGATATGCTCTGAAAAGTTTTCAAGCCCCAGTGTGACACCCTCAAGTGGAAAATTCCACACTTGGAATCATGGGTGTGGGTCAAGGTCAAAACGCAGGTGCACTGAAAATAGTGTGTAAAAGTACCTTCAAGCTATGTGTGTAGGACGTGCGTGAGACATTTGAGTCTTGTGTTTAGACTTGGGTCCCATCCCCAAGATGTCTCATTATGGGTGTGCAAATATTCCACACTCTAAAAAAAAGAAAAACAATTCTTTCTAGTCTCAAGCATTTTGGATAGGGACAGCCAATGTGTGGAATGGGTAAAGCCCCCGCCTGTGGTGCCAGCATCCCACATGGGCACCGGTTCAAGTCTTGGCTACTCCACTTTAATCCAGCTCCCTGCTAATGACCTGTGAATGCAGAAGAAGATGGCCCAAGTGCTTGGATCCTTGTGGGAGACCCGGCTGGAGTTCCAGGCTCCTGGCTTCACCCTGGCCCAGCCCTGGCTGTTGCAGCCATTTGGGGAGTGAACCAGCAGATGGAAGATCTCATTCTCTCTCCCTCTCTCCCTCTCTCCCTCTCTCCCTCTCTCCCTCTCTCCCTCTCTCTCTCTCTTCCCTCTCTCTGTAACTCTGCTTTTCAAATCTATCTATCTATCTATCTATCTATCTATCTAAAGATAAAGGGAAGATGGTCTTGAACAACAGTCAGGTAGGAAGACCTCAGTCTAGGTTTTCATCTGAGCTGTGGTTTGTACGAGTTGAATGTGACCTTGGCTACACTCTGAGTCTCAGTCTTTTCTTCTCTAAAATGGGGGTACTGCTGCTCCCTTGCAGAGCCACTGTGTGGGTGACACGGTCCACACTGGGCAGTGTGGGCATGGGGTCCTGCCCGTGGCATGCCCTTGGTCAGTGCATGGAGACATCTTGCATTTCCAGAGTCAGGGACCTGCCTCTTCACAGGTCTCTGACAGCCCTAGATGGAGTAATAGGGATCCCCTGACTGCATGGAGTTGATTTATAGTAACTAATAACCTAGCTGTTAGAATCAAGTGTGATGGAAGATTCCAGGCAGCAGGCTGGGGGACAACCGAGCCTGCAGCTCACTCCAGGAGGGCTTCCTGGAGGAATGAGGAGCTGGCCAGGCAATGTCCTGCTCTCCACCCCAGCATGCCCTTCCCTGGAACCTGAAGTCGGACAGGAGGAGCCCCAGAACCAGCCCAGGGCCTGACATGAGGTCCATCATGGACCTGCACCACTGAGGGCCTTTCTTCCAGGGGCCCGGCTTCCCAAGTCAAACGCTTGGAGAACGGGTAACCAGGGCAGAGGGCAAGGATGCAGCTGTGCAGTCAGATGAGGTCGGGCTTCTTGCTTAGCTGCCAAGGGAGCTGAACTAGGGCAGAATGCCTTTCTAAGTTGCATTTGCTTTTCCTGCCTCCCTGCCCTCCGCCTGCCCGCCCTCCCTCCCTTCTATCCATCCATCTACCTATCTTCCTTCCATGCATCCATCTATCCATCTCTCTCCCTCCCTCCCTCCTTCTTCCCTCCACTTCTTCTACCCATCCATCCACCCTGTTACCCACCCACCTGCCTTCCCTCCCTCTGTCTGTTCCAGAAAGAACGCCAGTGTCTTCATCTGTAAAACCAGTTTGTAACTGCTTGCCCAGCTCTGACGAGAGCTCACTGAGAAAATGATGTATGTAAAGGCTTGGCAACATGCCTGGGCTAAACACTGTTGTCATCAGCCCCTGCCCATCTCAGCAGCCGGACACCTGCCTGCTCGTCCTCCATGGTGGAGAAGAAGTGCGGGCCAGACTTCCAGGGTCCACTGCTGCTCTTCGTGGCCGGGGCCGAGGCTCCTGAGTCATAGGATGGGGCGCATGGCTTGGGCTCTGAGCCTGTGGAGAAAGCAGAGCCCAGGAGTCAGGGCTAAGCTGGCACCCAATGCCTGCATCTGCTGCTGCTTGCTCTGGGTCTCAGTTTTCTCATCTGTAAATGGGGGTGATGGTGGTGGGGAAGGGACTGAGGTCTTAGCAAAGATCTTTTAATGATCTTTCTTTTTTAAAAAAATTATTTATTTGAAAGGCAGAGTTATGGAAAGAAGGGGAGAAGGGGGGAGGGAGGTATGGGGAGAGAGAGAGAGAGAGAGAGAGAGTGAAAGAGAGGAATCTTCCATCACTGGTTCACTCCCTAAGTGGCTGCAATGGCAGGATCTGGGCCAGGCTGAAGCCAGGATCCAGGAATGCCATCTGGGTCTCCTGCATGGGTACAGGGATCCAAGCACTTGGACTGTCACCTGCTGCTTTCCCAGGTGCATTAGCAGGGAGCGTGATAGGAAGCAGAGCACCTGGGACGTGAACCAGTCTCATATGGGATGCAGGTACCAAGATGCTTGGGTGCTAGCTCCAAGAAGTTTCTTTTTTAAAGATGTATGTACTAATTTGAAAGGCAGAATTATATATAGAGAAGGACACACACACACACACACAAGTTGGGGGGAGAGACAGAGAAGGAGGCAGAAACAGAGATTGAGATTTTCCATCCCTGGTTCACTCCCCAAGTGGCTGCAATGGCTGGGGCTGGGCCAGGATGAAGTCAGGAGCCTGGAATTCCATCTGGGTCTTCCATATGGGTGGCATGGTTCCAAGCACTTGGACCATTTTTTGCTGCTTTCCCAGGTGCATTAGTAGGGAGCTGGATCAGAAGTTGAGCAGCCAGCTCTTGAATCGGTGCTTATATGGGATGCTGGCACTGCAAGCAGTGGCTTAGACTGACATGCCGTAACAGCGGTCCACATGCAACTTTTCAGCCAACATCCATGCTACTTCTTTTCCAACCTGAGCCTGTAGCAGACATTTGCAATCAACAATGAAACTCCTTCCTGCTGAGCCATTCAGAATCATCCCCGCATACATTTCCAGCAGCTGTCTCCAGCTGATCATGAGCTGAAATCCATTTGTTATGCCTATCAGAAAGCCTTTATTTGGGGGTGGTGCTAAGGGGTTCACAGATCAGATGCCCACATTTGAAGAAGAGTCTCTGAGGGTGGAACTTCAGGTTGTCCCCTTCTCCTCAAGCCCTCCTCTCTCCCTCCAATTAACTCCGAGTTAATTCTGGGTGGGACGGAAAGAGAGGAGAAACTCGGGGCTCTGGGGCCAACCAGGACCTGCCACTAACAATTGCACAAATCCAGGAAAAGTGTCTCTCTGAGAAATGGGAGGCGGGTATGACAATGTCCACTCTTCAGGGGCTTGGTAAGGATTGTACGTCAAGCACTGGTCCTGGTGCTTGGCCATTCTTGGTGCTTTCCTTGTCCTCTAGGTCAACAGGGTGCCCTGGCTTAACGCTAGGGCTTGGGCTGAGCCCTCTGTTGCTGGAAGAGTGGCTTTCTCTCTTCTGGAGCTCCCTGCACTGTGGCTGGATCATGTCCACCCCTGCTTATTCAATTTTCTAGGCAGGCTCCTCACCACTTACAGGAAAAAAGTTGAATCTCTTGGCCCAGTTACTGATGCCTCAAGGATCTGCCTGCTGTATCTTGTTCTTGCTGCCTGTGAACTTTCCCATTCATACCCTCACATGAACTTGCATGAAGATTATACCTTTCTCCCCCAAAAAACCCCTGTCCAACCCCCAACTTCCAAAGATCTTGTGCCTCTCCTGAGTGTACATCCCATTGCCTTGTTATCTAGATTCTCCTTATTTCCCCTCTAATACCACCTTCCCAAACATACCGCAGGTACTGCTGAGTGGATGGATGGATGGAAGGATGGGGGATGGAAGAGTGGATGAATGATGGATACATGGATGGAGGGATGGAAGGTTAGAGCATACATAGGGTAGAGTGTACATAAGGAAGAGTGGATGGATGGATGGATGGATGGGGGAACAGAGGAGTGGATGAATGATGGATACATGGATGGATGGATGGAGGGATAGAGAATACATAAGGAAGACTGTATATATGGTAGAGTGGATGGATGGGTGGATAGATGGAAAGATGTATGTAGGTTGGATGGATGGGTAGAAGGGAGGATGGACAGGTGAATGGGAGAGTGGACGGGTGATGGAGAAATGGATGGATGGATGGTAGGGCTTATGAATGTGAGGAAGAGTGGATGGCTGGGTAGATGGACAGAAGGATGCATGGATGGATGGAGAATGCCTGGAGGTGAGGCTGGAAGGGTGGGTGAAGGTAGAAGAGAGGGAATAGACCATTGAGGGGGACACACGTGAGGACTGATCATCATGTTCACTGGGAAAGCAGTAACTTCCCGAGGTGGGACAGAGATGGGGACTGGGAGTGGCACGGCAGACACCTTAGTGTCAGGTTAGTCTCTGTTCACTCCACAGCTCGGCTTCCCTGAGGCTCAATGCCCCAGTTTGTAGGGGGAAAGTCCTTTTATAAAAGCCAGGGTGATTGTCAACAATACCCCAGAGTTCCCCCTGCAAAGTGTGTGGCTGGGGGCCCTGTCTTTAACTCCTGCTGCTAGCAGAGGGGAAGAGAAGGTGAAGACGCCACTCTGCATCCTAATACGGAGGCACAGGGAGCGGTGGGCAGAGATGGGGCTGTCTGCAGCCACCTCACTGTCACCCTGCTTTCAGCTGTGTGAACAAAAATGCTTATCAAGTCTTGGGAGTCTGATCTTTTCCAACTTGAGCAGCCTTCTTTAAGCAAAAGAATAAAAAATTATGAATTTGGGGCTGGTGTCATGGTTCAGCAGGTAAAGCCAACACCTGTGATGCTGGCATCCCATATTGGCATTGGTTCATATCCTGGCTGCTCCACTTCTGGTCCAGCTCCCTGCTAATGGCCTGGGAAAAAACAGCAGAAGATAGCCCAAGTGTTTGAGCCTCTGCCACCCATGTGGGAGACTTGGAAGCAGTTCCTGGCCCAACGCTGGCCATTGCAGCCAGCTAGGGAGTTAACAGCAGATGGAAGATCTCTGTCTCTCTGTCTCTCTGTCTCTGTCTTTCCCTCTCTCTGTAATTCTCTCTGTAATAAATAAATAAATCTTTAAAAACAATTATGAATGCGAAATTTCTGGGGTCCTTGGCACATACCAAGAGCATCAGGCCATACCAAGAGCCACGGCAGAAATTAAACCATTTTATAAATACATGAATGAAATGAGTTACATGTGCACCTGCATGTGTATCAAAAAATCCCAAGGAGATTGATAAATAGAAGGGCAGTTCCTCAGAAAATCAATTTTAGGGTTAGCATGTGACCCAGGAATTTCACTCATAGGTTGTTACCCTGGAGAATGGAAAACATCCATCTGTCCAGAAACATGTATATGCCTGTGTATAGCCGTATTATCCCTGGGGCCCACTGTGTGATGCAGTGGACTAAGCCACAGCCTGTGATGCCAGCATCCCATATGGGCACTTGTTTGAATCCTGGCTGCTCTGCTTCCAACCCAGCTCCCTGCTAATGCATCTAAGAAAGCAGCAGAAGATGGCCTAAGTGCTTGAGTCCCTGTTATCCATGTGGGAGACCCAGATGGAGCTCCTGGCTCTTGGTGTCAGCCTGGCTCTGCCTTGACCATTTTGGCCATTTGGGGAGTGAACAAGAGAATGGAAGATCTCTCTCTCTCTCTCTCTGTAACTCTGCCTTTTAAATAAATAAATAAACTTTATAAAAAAGAAGAAGTATTTTTTTTTCCAACAGCCAAAAGGTAGAAATAATCTAAATGTCTTTTCATGGATGTGATGGCTAAACACAATGTGGTCTATCTACATAATGGAATACTATTCAGCCACGAAATGGAATGAAGTGCTGGCACATAATTCAGCAGAGATAACCCTTGAAAACATTACATTATGTCAAGGCAACCAGTCACCAAAGAACACACAGTCAAGAACTCCATGTACACGAAATGTCCCTGTCGTTGTCCAAGGCTGGCTTAGGGGGAGGACTGGAGGATTATGAGTTGAGAAATAAAGGATGCAAGCTTCTGTTTGAGGAAAATGTTCTAAAGTGGATGCAATCATGGTTGTACAATGCTGCGCATACACCCAGAATCCACTGAATTATATACTTCACATCGGTAATTTGAGGGCTGGCGTGTGGAGCAGCAGGTTAAGCCTCTGCCGGCCCATATGGGTGCTGGTCAAGTTCCAGTTGCTCCGCTTCCAATCCAGCTCCTTGCTAATGCACCTGGGAAAGCAGCAAAAGATGGCCCAAGTGCTTGTGACCCTGAACACACATGGGAGACCCCGATGGATTTCCAGGTTCCTGGTTTCAGCTCAGTCTAGCTCCGGCCATTGCAGTCATTTGAGGGAGTGAACCAGCAGATGAAAGAGCACTCTCTCTCTCTCTCTCTCTGTGTAACTCTAACTTGTAAATAAATAGACAAATCTTTATTTGAAAATGGGTAAATTGTATGGTGCATGAATTACTTCTCAATAAAGTGGTTACAAAGAAGTTGCTAGAGCACTGGTTGGGGCAGGTGCACAAGGGGTCTGAGGTTTCAGCTCCGCTCAGTTCAAGGCAAATGCATTCGGAGGCTAACCTTGCATCAACAGTGAATGGATAAACAATGCCATGGTTTCTGCCATGGCCGTTTTCCTGGCCGCCTTCCCTGGCCTGTGGCGAGGACTCTGCCCTTGTGGAGCTTTGCATCTCCCCATCCCCTGCCCTGAAGTCAGGGCAGCATCTATGACTCAGAGAAATGTGGGAAATAAACACACAGGCTGTGAAGGAGGAGAAAAGCCAGATGTGGGGATGTGTCCTGGAGGCTTATGGGAGCTCAGGAAGAAAGGGCCATTGCCGTCTGCCGGTCAAGTAGAGGCTGGAGGTGAGCCTCCAGGGTCTGTCTGCCTCAGCGGGCAGAACTCTTACAGCCTGGAGAGGCCAAAGGCAGAATCCCACGCCCTGTATCTATGAACCCTGAAGGGCCAGGGTCCAAAAGCTAAAGGCAAAAGAGCAGGGATGAGTTCAGCTTTTATGTGGAAGATTCTGACCCGGGAGCAGATTGAACTTGACCTGATGATGATGTCAACTCTGACACTGTTTCACAGATTGAGCCTCAGTTTTTGCATCATAAACTGAGCTTCCTCCTGGTTTCATATACTGAGTCTCATCCTACTATAATAGGTTGGGCCCTGACCCCAGTGTCACTGACTGAACCTCATCCCGAAGCCATGATCTAAGCTCTGATCCTTGTGGTATATCCTGAGCCCTGATCTTGCTGCCATAGCTGAGCCTCATTCCGCTCTCACAGGTTGAGCCTGGTTGTTGGTGTCATATCCCAAGCCCCTATCCTAGTGCCATAAACTGAACCCCAAGTCCGATCACAAACTGAAGCCTCAACCTGGTCCCAGGCTGAGCCCTGATCCTGGGGTCACACACTGAGCTCTGATTTTGGTGGCAGGTTCTCTTCTCTGAGCTCCAGATTTTGTCATCACTACCCAATAGTGGCTCACACACCCCAATACCAAGCTGTCCCGACCTCAATTTCCCTTCCTCTCCTGTATCCCCATACGGGTGCAGCCATCCTGTGTTCCCAGTGAGCAGACCAGACACCTGGAGCTAGCCTCAGCTCTTCCTCTCCCCTCAGGACACCAAGTCCTGCTGGTTTCGCCTCTATGACATTTCTCTATTCCATCCCTTCTTTACTCTGCCACTGTCTTAATATCAGTCCCTTTCCCATTATAGCTCTCCCTACACAACTTCAATTCTTGGTGTCACAGACTGAGCCCTGATCCCAGTGTTACAGGCTGAGTCCTGATCTTGTGTAATAGGCTGAGCCCCAACATTTGTGTCATAGACTGAGCTCCAATCCTGGTGTCACAGGACAAATCCAGATCTTATATCATACACTGAGCCTCAATCCTCATGTCAGTCTGAGCCCCGATCCCAGTGTCACAGGATGAATCCTCACCTTGTATCATGGGCTGAGCTTCAACCCTTGTACTATAGACTATAGACTACAGTTGCCACTGACCCTCAGTCTCCAATCTCTCCTCTCTGGTCCATCTTCTGTTCTGGAATTGGACACAATACTCTGATGGTCACTCCCCTTCTACTGCAGCCCACCATAGACTGCAGTTCCTTTGGCTTGATACAGAGACCTTTTCAGTCAACCCTCTCAACTCCTTCTCTCACACATGAGTCCCAGACTCACCACTATCCTGCCTATTTCTGTAATGGTCCCATTTCCCTCCTTACCCTTGCAACCAAGGGCTCTGTTGGATCCCATGTGGATAGTTTTAGCCAGAGGACTTTGGATATCTCCTCACTCTACCCATGCAGTACTTGACTTGCCATTCCTCAAATCAGGGCTCTGTAGGCTATGGACCAAATCCAGCTCACTGCCTGATTTTGTAGATAAAATCTTATAGTCACACAGCCATACCCATTCATGTGCATATCATCCATGACTGCTTTTGCACTACAGTGTCAGATGCAGAAGCTGCATCAGAGACCACATGGCCTATAAAACTGAAGGGATTTATTGCCTATTCATTTACAGAAAGATTTGCTGATCCCTGCTCCAGAGTATGAGGTCTGTGAGGGCAAGGACAGTATATGATCCACTTTTTTTTTTGACAGGTAGAGTGGACAGTGAGAGAGAGAGAGACAGAGAGAAAGGTCTTCCTTTTCCCGTTGGTTCACCCTCCAATGGCCGCTACAGCTGGCGTGCTGCAGCTGGTGCACCACGCTGATCCGAAGCCAGGAGCCAGGTGCTTCTCCTGGTCTCCCATGCAGGTGCAGGGCCCAAGGACTTGGGCCATCCTCCACTGCACTCCTGGGCCACAGCAGAGAGCTGGACTGGAAGAGCAGCAACCGGGACAGAATCTGGCGCCCCAACCGGGACTAGAACCCGGTGTGCCGGCGCCGCAGGCGGAGGATTAGCCTATTGAGTTGCAGCACCGGCCTATGATCCACTTTTATACACACAAGTTCTAAGTAGTAAAATCATATACACAGTGGCCACTTCCTATATGCCTAGCCTACGCTAAACCCATCCTGGACTTCTTATCTTCACAGCAACCCTATGAGTTCTCATCTTATAGAGGGAATGCTGAGGCTTACACAGGTGTGCTATTTTTCTTTTTTTTTTTTTAACCAAGATCAGTATGTTACAAGGAAGAGCACAGATTTGAACTCAGATATTTCTGAATTCAAAACGAGGGTTCACAACCTTTTGGTTGTCATGTGCTGATTTAGGCTGGGTATAGTCAGTGCTCCTAAGTTTGGTGATGAAAGGATGGATAGTTGGATGGATGGGAGGAAGGAAAGAAGGATCAGTGAGTGGGTAGATGAGTGGTTGACTGGGTGGATGAATGTGTGTATGGATATATGGATTGGTGGATGGATGGATGAACGGATGGATGGATGGGTGAGTGGATGTATGTATGTATAAGTGAATGGATGGATGGAGGAGTGGGTAGGTAGGTGATGGGCAGATGGATGGATGGATGGGTGAATGCGTGTACGTATATATGGATAACTGAGTAGATGGATGGGTGTTTGGATACGTGGATGAATAGGTGGGTGGTGAATGAATGGATGGGTGGGTAGACGAGTGTATGTATGCATATGTGTATAGGTGAGTGGATGGATGAATGGGTTAGTGTCCGGTTGTCTGGATGAATGGGTGGATAGTCGGCAGGTAAATGACACGACCGTGTCCAGGTGCTGTGATGCACCCCATTCAGGAGATTGCATTCTGAGGGGATGATGGGTAAAGATGTAGAAGGTAGGGGGGCAGAATGGTGGCACAGAAGTCTAGCAGGAAGGGAACCGAAGTGCGACCCGGAACTCACTCATTCCGTGTGCACTTATTATAAATGGGGAAATGAATGAAAGAGCATGGCCAGAATGGGTAGCTGGAACAGATGAGGGCAAGAGGCAGGGAGAGGATCCTACCTCAGGGAAACTCAGCACTGGTCTCCGTCCTTCTCTCCCGAGACTTGCCCGCCCCGCCCCCCACCATGCTGAACCCCAGCATTGCTTCAGGAAGTCTGACTCGGGGCCCTGACAGCAAACGACAGAGCTTAAGAAGGACACAAAATACCCATTCAGCCCAGAGCTAGAGACAGGAGAGATGCTGCGAGGGAGACCCTCTCCCAGGAGAGCTAAGCTGTGGCAGGGGGAGGTGCTCCCTGCTCCCACCTCCATCCAAGCAGCCGCCATCGGCCTGAGTTCAGGTCCCAGGCAGCCTCCTCCTCCTCCATCCCCCGAGCACCAGCCATAAAAGGGTGTAAAAGTCGCCGAGGTTCTCGGAGCTCATTCCCCCACCTGCTGGCCTATAAATTACATCATCGACCTGTGTGGGAGGCAGGGTGGGCTGGGCGGCCAGGAGGAGAGCAGAGCCTTCAGGAGGACTCCCCAGGATCGCCATCCACAGATGGACTGGAAATCCCTCCCCGGGGACCCCATTCAGAACACATCCCAAAGGCGGCCTCACACATGACTGGCTTCAAATCCGGGCTCCTCTGGTGCTGCACCTGCTGTGTGACATGGGGCAAGTCACTCAGCCTCTCTGAGCTCAACTCTGCAAGGGCTCAACCACGGGCAGTGGCTGTACTCTGCATGTCAGTCATCTTTTCTATTGCGGCCCCATTTCCCAGCCGCCCTCTCTGTTCCCAACCCCAGCCTTGGGTTCCCTGGTTCTCCTGCCTGCTTCCTGACCCCAGCAAGTCTGCCAGGAGTCTGTGGAAACGATGAGCTAAAGAACTTTCCCACCAGCCCCCTCCTTCGGGGAAACTCCTTGCTACCTCGAAAACCGATGGTGCCAGTATTTGCCGAAGCCGAGCAGTGCAGCTGGCCCGACCAGGTGGGGCTCGGACAGGAGGGCAGGGGGTGTGAGGGACACGCAGGAGGCCAACTCCTTTCACTCTCCCCTAGCTGTCCCTGGCTCCATCCGCTGGGGTCCCAGACACCATCTAATTCTCTCCAAGGGTTGACCCTCTCTTCTTTGCAAAGATGTCTCTTTGTAAGCCCAGTGCACTGAGACCCTAGGGGATAAAGGGACTCTGTGGTCCCCCGTAGAAGTAAACTGAGGCACTGGAACCCTGGGTAGGTGAACACCGAACCACCCATTCGGCCCCTGAATGTCACCCCTGTATGCACCACCCCGAGCCTGGTCCTGGAGAGACCCCAGGGGGCGTCACCAGGGTGCCCCTAGGAAGTCCTCCACACTAGACAACTTCATGGCTGGGCCTGGGAGGAGCCGCGCCTGACCAGAGAAGGAGACAGGATGCCCGAAGCGGCTCCTGGGGAGTCCAGGCGGTCTGCGCCTAGGACAGGAAGGGCGCGCGGAGGTCGGGGTGGGGGGTGGGAGGGGATGGCGGGCGGGCCAGGGAAGCCGGGCGCGGAGGAGGGGGCCAGCCAGTCGCAGCTTCCCCTTACCTCTCTTAAAGGCCCACCGTCGCAGCCAGAGCTTGGAGAAGGCCGGCCAGGAGTGGTGGAGTGCAGAGTCAGCCATGGGACCCCCGCGTGCGCGCGAGACCGTGAGTGCGCGGCGGCGGCGGCGGCAGCGGCGCGGGCTGGGGAGGCTGGGGAGGCAGGAGCCGGCTGGGGATCCCTGCCAGCCCGGGGCTGCCAGCAGCAGTGGCGGAGGCTGCCTCCAGGGTCCGCCAGAGGCTTCAGTTCATGGGCTCCTGGGGTTTCGGGCTGAAGGGCGAGGGGCTCAGCGGTTCTGGGCTCGGGGGAGGCCATAACCAGGTCCTAAGGCTGCCCCTGCCCTGGCTGGATCGGACGTTCCCAGGGAAAATAAAGCAACCAGGGAGTTGAGGGGAGTTTGTGTGCGCGCGCCTGTGTGTATGGGCACGAGATCGTTGGCGTGTGTCATCACTGTGTGCACCATCATCCATGTGTGGGTGTCATCATCCATGTGTGTGTCTGACAGTGCAGGCTGTGTCAGGGTGAAGAGTGTGTTTTGGGGTGTCTGAGTGTGTGTTTGAGTGTGACTTGTGAGTGTTGGCATGTCTGAGGCCAGCTATCTGAGAATCTCTGTGGGGCCGGCACTGTGGTATAGTAGACTAATAAGCCTCCTCCCGCCGTGCCAGCATCCCACCTGAGTGCCGGTTCCTGTCCTAACTGCTCCTTTTCTGATCCAGCTCTCTGCTATGGCCTGGGAAAGCAGTGGAAGATGGCTTGAGTCCTTGGGCCCCTGCACCCACATGGGAGACCCAGAACAAGCTCCTGGCTTCAGATCGGCCCAGTTTTGGCTGTTGCAGCCATCTGGGGAGTGAACCAGTGGATGGAAGATCTCTCTGTCTCTCCCTCTGTCTGTCTGTAACTCTGCCTCTCAAATAAATGAGTAGTTTTTTTTTTTTTTAAATTAAAAAGCAGTCTCTGTGACTGTGTGTATGAAATGCGCATTGTTATTCATGGGGTTGGATCCACAAGCAACACCTTTTTCTGAAATCTTGGAGTTGTGATGTCTGTGTCTGGGTTTCTGTGAGTCTACATGCTTGTGTCTTCATCTTTGTGTATGTCCACCTGTGTGCTGTGGTATGTATATGACATGTGTGTGTGATGTCCATGTGCTATGTGTATGGTATATATGCTGTGTCTGGGGTATGTATGATGTGTATGTCCAAGTATATAGCATGTGTGTGGTGTGTTTGATTTGTGTGCACAGTGTAGTGTGGTATGTGTAGCTCATGTGTGTGCTGGGGCCTGTGGGTGCTATATGTGGGGTATGGCATGGGATGTGCTGTGTATATGGTATGCATATGATGTATGTATGGTGTGGTATGGTATGTGTAGTATGTAGGATGTATGAGTGTACTGTATGTGCTATGTGTAAATGTGTATGCTGTGCCGTGGTGTGTATGGTGTGTAATGTGTGTATGGTATGTGGGGTGTATGATGTACTGGCATGTGTGTGCTCTGTATATATTGTGGCATGTATGGTGTGTATTGTGATGTATGATGCATGTGGCATGTGTGTGCTGTGTGCTCTGTGTGCAGTCTGGTATGTATGATGTGTGTGGTGTGCATGTGCTCCCTATGTAGTGTGGCATGTATGGTGTGTGTGCATGTGCTGTGTGTGCTATGTGTGAGAGCCCGCACAGGCCTGTGCTGTGCTGCCCCTGGTGGTAGATGCCAGGCCTTGCGTCTTCACTCTTGCGTGTGAAAACTCTGCAGCTGCAGACCAGCAAAAGAGGAAGTGCTGGGTGCAGACGTGTGCTTGTCAGGCTCTGTTTTAATCCTTGCTAAACACCATCGGCGGGGGAGCATACCCTGCAGTTTAATGACTCTGTGAGTATGTTAACATGTGCATGAACAAGGTTAAACATTTTTCATCTGATGATTGCCCTGCTGGGCTGTGTTCTCACTGCTTTTTATTTGCTGAACTCATTATTCAGTGGAGCACTAAGACGTTGGCTATGATATAAATTTAAAAATATAATCTCAAAAATAATACATAAATGGGGCTGGCGCTGTGGCATAGTGGGTAAAGCCACTGCCTGTAGTGCCAGCATTCCTTATGGGTGCCAGTTCAAGTCCTGGCTGCTCCACTTCCAATCCAGCTCTCTGCTATGGCCTGGGAAAGCAGTAGAAGGTGACCCAAGTGCTTGGGCCCCTGCACCTGCATAGGAGACCAGGAAGAAGATCCTGGCTCCTGACTTCAGATTGGGTCAGCTTTGGCCATTGCAGCCATCTGGGGAGTGAACCAGCAAATGAAAGACCCCCCCCCCCACTTCCTCTCTGTAACTCTGCCTTTCAAATCAATCAATAAATATTTTTTTAAACTACACAATATATTAAGTTGAAAATAAAAATTTCTGGGAGCCGGTGCTGTGGTATACTAGGCTAAGCCTCTGCCTGCGGCGCCAGCAACCCATATGGACACTGGCTGCTCCTCTTCTCATCCAGCTCCCTGATAATGTGCCTGGGAAAGCAGTGGAAGATAGTCCAAGTGCTTGGGACCCTGCCACCCATATGGGAGACCCAGGAGAAGTTCCTGGCTCCAGGCTTCAGCCTGGCCCAACTCCAGCTGTTGTGGCCATTTGGAGAGTGACCCAGCATATGGAAGACCTTCTGTCTCTTCCTCTCTCTACGACTTGGCCTCTTAAATAAATAAATACATAAAATCTTTAAAAAAGAAAAGAAAAGTTCCTGGCTCTGTTCCTTCAGGGCCCCCTCCATATGTGGCCCAGATCCACCTTGCTTTGCCTCGCAGGCAAGAGGGCCCAGGATGCCCCCTCCTCACCTCCTGGCCCACCTTGTCTCTGCTCCGCCCCCCAGGAGCCATCTCTAGCCTGGCTCTATGCGTGACCCCTAGCCTGCTCCCCTTGGATCTCCCTCTGGGGTCCACTCCTGGGGGCCTTCCAGCGTCCCCTTCCTGGTACCATGGGCTCCTCCTCGGTCCTTCCCAGCGTCTCTCCCTGGCAGGACCCATCTTCCTGCTGCCGCCTGCCTTTCAGCTCTGTGTCCCCACAGTGTCCTTGGCCACTTCTTGCCCCCTCCACTGGCCCTATTGACTCCCTCTGGTCCTTGCTCGTGACTCTAGCTCTCACGGCATAAACAGATGACCCCACGTCTTCCCCTCACAGGCACACACCCGAGGGAGCCTGCGTCCCCTCTCAGAGTGCCCGGGTTCTGTCCCTGGCTCCAGCTCCTCATTCCAGCTTCCTGGGAGGCAACAATGATGGCCTAAGGGTTGGGTTCCTGCACCCTGTACATACTATTCTTTTTTTTTTTTTTTTTTTTTGACAGGCAGAGTGGACAGTGAGAGAGAGAGACAGAGAGAAAGGTCTTCCTTTGCCATTGGTTCACCCTCCAATGGCCGCCGCGGCTGGTGCACTGCGGCCAGCGCACCGCGCTGATCCAATGGCAGGAGCCAGGAGCCAGGTGCTTTTCCTGGTCTCCCATGGGGTGCAGGGCCCAAGTACTTGGGCCATCCTCCACTGCACTCCCTGGCCACAGCAGAGAGCTGGCCTGGAAGAGGGGCAACCGGGACAGAATCTGGCGCCCCGACCGGGACTAGAACCCGGTATGCCGGCGCCGCTAGGCGGAGGATTAGCCTAGTGAGCCGCGGCGCCGGCCACTATTCTTTTTCTATTATAAAAGGTTAATTTTTAAATTAGGCACAGTAGGGAGTTAGCAACAATAGCTAAAAGAAACAATTGTAACAGTTAACTGTAATAAAAGTTATGTGAAGTTCCCTCCCTCCTCTGTCTCTGTCTCTCTCTCTGTCTCTGTCTCTCTCTGTCTCTCTGTCTTTCTCTCTCTCTCTCTCTCACACACACACACACACACACTTTTTCATAGTATATAATGTTTTCAGACTGCGGCTGGTCACGGGTAGCTGAACCCACAAAAAGCCAAAACAGTGGCTGAGGCGAGGCTACAGTACTTCCCCAAACACTGGGAGCTGGGTGTGTATTTGGTGCAGCCATTAAGATTCAGTTAAGACACCTGGGTCCCAAATCAGGGAGCCCAGGTTCAATTCCCTGCTCCAGCTCCGGCTCCGGCTCCTGCTTCCTGCCGATGCAGACCCGCAAGGCAGCAATGAAGGCGCAAGTGCTTGGGTCCCTGCCACCCACCTGGGAGATCTGGACTGAGTTCTGGGCTCCTGGGTTGGATCAGAGCCCTGCTCTGGCCACAGTGGGCATGTGGGGAGTGAACCAGCAGATGGGAGCTCTATGCTTCTGTGTCTCTGTCTCTCAAACACACAGAACCCAGGAAGATCGGGATCTATCACGCATCCGTCTTTGGTCACTCAGAACCACAGGCTGGTGTGTGGGAGGGGAGTGCTTCAGAAGCAAGCCTCAGACAGGGACGGGGTCGGGAGGGGCTGTTCCCAGCTCCTCTTTTGTGCCCAGCCCTGCGCTAAGGGCTCAGGTATGAGGTCTCCAGACGACTCTTTGAGGAAAGCAAAGTCTCTGCCCACAGCCACGCGGGGGCGAGCGAGCCGGGACTGATACCCACATCTGTCCCACACAACAACATCACACTAACACGGTACTGAGCCCAGGCACACATGTTGCAGTGTCACGGGCTGGGGGAGACCCTACCACACACTCCCAGGTGTTTGCTGCTGAGACTGAAGAAGTCACAGAGCTCACCTCTGCTAGGAAGCCCTCCCAGAGGCACTCACAGTGCAAGGCGGTGGTGATGGCAGGGATGACCCCTCGACCTCCCTGGCTACCCTGCCTTCGGAGCCCATCCCCAGCCCACTCCCCTGCTCTGCCCTGCTTGATTCTGACCACCTGTGCTCCAAACTCTCCCCCTCCTGGCTCTGGGGCCGCCCTCTCAGACCCCGGAGCCTCTGGAGCTCGTGTAAGGAACACATGACACTGGGCTGGCAGGAAGCTGCCGACACGGGTGTGCCTCACACAAACCACAGCCCCCTCCCCTCCTCGCCCCACCCCTAGGCCAGCAGCTGGGTGTGGGCGTTCCCCCCCCAGGGGAGGGGGTTGGGTCCTCCCATGGCAGCAGTGGGGGGAGGGGTTCGTCCAAGAATGAGGGGGAGCCTTTTCCCATCAGCCATAGCAGCTTTAGTGTGCAAGCTGGATCTCCCACCCCCACCCCCCAGCATCCCCTTTAGGAAGGGCTGGGAGTGGGAGACCCTCCCAAGTCAGCACTTTAAGAAGGGAAGGGTGGGCGGTGGCATTGGCACAGAGTGCTCGGGCTGCCTTTGTCCCACATCAAGAGGCTTGGGTTCAAGTCCCAGCTCTGGCTGCTGAGGCCAGCTCCCTGCTACAGCACACTTGGGGGGCAGCGGGTGATGGCTCAAGTGCTTGGGCCCCCCTCCACTCACAAGGGACACCCACACTGAGCCCCTGGCTCCTGCCTCAGCCTGACCCAGCTCTGGCTGTTGCAGGCATTTAAAGAGCAAACCGCCGGTGCCGCGGCTCACTAGGCTAATCCTCCGCCTAGCGGCGCCGGCACACCGGGTTCTAGTCCCGGTCGGGGCGCCGGATTCTGTCCCGGTAGCCCCTCTTCCAGGCCAGCTCTCTGCTGTGGCCAGGGAGTGCAGTGGAGGATGGCCCAAGTGCTTGGGCCCTGCACCCCATGGGAGACCAAGAGAAGCACCTGGCTCCTGCCATCGGCGCAGCGCGCCGGCCGCGGCGGCCATTGGAGGCTGAACCAACGACAAAAGGAAGACCTTTCTCTCTGTCTCTCTCTCACTGTCCACTCTGCTTGTCAAAACAACAACAACAACAACAACAACAACAACAAAAAACCAGCCGATGGAAGATTTCTGTCACTCGGCTTTTCACAGACCCCAGCCCCTGGGTGACCTCTCGTGACCACAGAGCAGGCTGATGGCAGGGTGGACAGTCGCTGTGCCCCGTCAGTCCATCTGCTGCCCCTGGTCCCCCAGTCTCTGTGTCCCTTCACACCCAGTTTGGTGACTCACCAGATGGAGCCTGGATCTCCGTGCTGGGGAATCCTGCAGCCCCCAGGCCGCACGGCCGTGGTTTCAGGGGCGCAATGGCCGGCCAGAGCGTGGCGTAACCACAGGGTGACCCAGCTCTTCCCCCAGCTTCCTCTTCCTCAACCGCCCGCCGGCCTGTGCCACCATGCAGGCCCCGGGAGGCGCACAGAGGGCGGAAAGAGCTGTCCCCCCACCCCTCCCTGGTGTCTGGGCCTGCAGGTGTGCTGAGGCAGTGGGGCGGGGAGCCGGGGGTGGGGGTGAGGACAGCTTCCTGTGGAAGCCATGGGTGCAGGGAACGCGCATGTGAGTTTGCACTGGCTGGCCCGTGAGTGCACACAGGGAGCATGGGGCAGGTGTGTGTTCACACTGCCCATGGCCTCTCAGATGGGCAGTACCTGGTGCAAGACGGACAGGAGCGGTTAGCAAGGCTGCGAAGTGTAACGGGGCCCGGCGCCTCTCCAGATGGATCTGAGATGAGACTGCAGTCCATGCTCAGGCTGGGGTAAGCAAGGCTGCAAGGTTTGGTGGAGAGGATTCACCCGTGGGGCCAGGCTGATGGCTCAGCACAGGGAGTGGGAGCTGGGAACGTACTCTGTATCCAGACCAGGGCTTGTAAGGGAATGGGGCCCAGATCTTCCTGCCACTTCTGGTCCCCTCGGCCACTTCTCTGGGACAAAGGCTCTGCTGAGTGTGGAGCAAGTGGAATTCCCCGGTGTTCTCAGATGATGTAGCGGATTCCTCTGGGTGCCTTCCTTGGTGGGGAAGCTGGGCTCACCTGCTTAGTTGCCATGGCACGTGCAGGACTTGGCCGTGTAGGCTTTGGCTGCGCCCCAGGTTGCTGCACCTCCTTCCACAGGGGGCTTTGCCTTCCTCAGGCCTCACTCTCACGCTGATTTCTGTCTTCCCACGTAAGGGGCTCAGCTGCTTGAGAGCAACTCACTGAGTGTGGGTTGGGAGGAAATGCTCAGATGTGGCTTAAAAAAAAGAAAAAAAACATGATTAATTAATTAGAGAGATGAGACAGAGAGAGAGAGGTCTTCCATCCGCTGGTTCATGACCCAATTGGCCTCAGCGGCTGGGGCTGGGCCAGGCTGAAACTGGGGGTCTGGAATTCCAGCCTGGTCTTCCACACAGGTGCCAGGGGCCCAAGCACTTGGGCCATCCTCCACTGCCTTCCGGGTGCATCAGCAGGAAGCTAGATCAGCAGTGGAGTAGCAGGACTCCAACCAGCATGGCAATGTGGGATTCTGGTGTTGCAAGTGGTGGCTTACCTCACTGTACCACCATATCCGGCCCTGATATGGCTTTTTTTCTTTTTAATGATTAATCTGGGTCTGGCATTGTGGTGCAGCAGGTAAAGCTGTTGACAGCAATGCTAGCATCCCGTATGGGGCTTGGGCTCATGTCCCAGCTGCTCCTCTTCCAATCCAGCTCCCTGCTGGTGGCCTGGGAAAGCAGCAGAAAATGGCTCAAGTGCTTGATAAGGGATATGGGTGTCCAGAGACACCCATTGGGTGCTCCACCCATATGGGAGACCCGGATGAAGCTTCTGGCTCCTGGCTTCAGCCTGGCCTAGTGCTGGCCATTTTGGCCATCTGGGAAGTGAACCAGCAGATGGAAGATCTCTCTCCCTCTTTCTCTATAACTCTTTCAAAATAAATACATTATATATAATTAATATATATACACAATATATTATATATATATAAAACTTGATGGGCCAGTGCTGTGACGTAGGCAATAAAGCTACCACCTGCAGTGCCAGCATCCCATATGGGTGCCAGTTGGAGCCCCGGCTGCTCTACTTCCAATCCAGCTCTCTGCTATGGCCTGGGAAAGCAGTGCAAGGTGGCCCAAGTGCTTGGGCCCCTGCACCCACGTGGGAGACCCGGAAGAAGCTCCTGGCTCCTGGCTGTGGATCAGCGCAGCTCCAGCTGTTGCAGCCTTCTGAGGAGTGAGCCAGCAGATGGAAGGCCTCTCTCTCTCTCTCTCTCTCTCTCTGCCTCTGCCTCTCTGTAACTCTGCCATCTAAATAAATAAATAAATCTTTTTAAAAAGATACTTGAGAGATGAGGGAGAGAGAGCCCGCCAAGGAACTTGAAAACGGTCACAGTAGTAAATGTTATGTCATTTCTTTTACCACAATAAAAATGCCCACTACTTCCTAGGTGTTGTCTCATGTTTTCCTCCTGGGAGCTGAGATTCCTTACGCCAAGGCAGTGCTGGAAGCATACACGCCTTGCCCCACCTCTGTGTGCAGTGACATCACACTGGCAGCAGGAAATTGGCATGAAGTGTATTTATTTTATTGATCAATTTCACTAAAACCCAGAGGTAACAGCATTTAACATTTTTCCCCCCATTTATTTCCATTTTATATGAAAGGCAGAGAAACAGACAAGAGAGATCTCCCATCTGCTGGTTCACTCCTCAAATACCAACAATGGCCGGGGCCTGGCCAGGCCAAAACCAGGAGCCAGTAACTACATGCAGATCTCCCATGTAGGTGGCAGGGACCCAAGGACTTGGGCCATCCCTGCTGCCTCCCAGGGGGCAATTAGCAGGGAGCTGGATGGAAAGTCATGTTGTCCTGTAGTGGGTTAAGCTGCTGCCTGTAATGTTGGCTTCCTATATATGGAACACCAAGTTCTGGCTGCTCCACTTCCGATCCAGTTCCCTGCCAATGCACCTGGGAAAGCAGTGGAAGATGGCCTAGGTGTTGGGTCTCTGCACCCACATGGGAGACCTGGATGGAGCTCCTGGCTCTTGACTTCAGCCTGGCCCAGTTCCAGTCATTGTGGCCGTTTGGGGAGTGAACCAGCAGATGGAAGATCTCTCTCTCTCTCCCTCTCTCTCTCTCTCTCTCTCTCTCTCTCTCAAGTTGTGGGCATCCTAAGCAGTGTCTCGATGACTGAACACCCGCCCCAGGGAGAGCGTCTGTGCCATGGGCACCGGCACCTGAGAACTGCTCAGTGGACACTCGCTGCTCCCACTGCACACAGTGGACACTCGCCGTTGAGTCCCACTGCACACAGATGCACATGCTGGAACACCGTGGGACCATGACCCCTAGAAACATGAAGCTTGAGGCACAGCTTTAGACAGGGGCCCCGAGGAGACACAACCACAGCATGAGTTCCTGCATGAGCGCACACCTCCACGTGGCCGCACGGAAGGGACACGGAGATGCACGCCCTGTGGCTGCTTGCAGAGGTGCAAACAAAGCCATGTTGAGCCTTTTTACAATAAAGATGAAGAAGAAGAAGAAGAAGAAGAAGAAGAAGAAGAAGGAGAAGGAGAAGGAGAAGGAGAAGGAGAAGGAGAAGGAGAAGGAGAAGGAGAAGGAGAAGGAGAAGGAGAAGGAGAAGAAGAAGAAGAAGAAGAAGAAGAAGAAGAAGAAGAAGAAGAGAGAAGAGAGAGAGAGAGAGATCTTCCATCTGCTAGTTTACTCCCCAGATGGCCAAATGTCCAGGACTAAGTCAAGCTGAAGCCAGGAGCCAGGAACTCCATCCGGGTCTCCCACATGGGTGTAGGGGTCCAAGCACTTGAGCCATCCTCTGCTGCTTTCCCAGGTCCATCAGCAGGGAGCTGGATCGGAAGTGGAGCAGCCAGGACTTGAACCTGGCTTCCAGCATGGAATGCCAGTGTCGCGAGTGGTGGCTTAACCTGCTATGCCACAGTGCCAGCCCCACACAAGAGACTTAAACACACACATGTGGCAAATACTGGGCAGCTGTGGGAACCCATGGAGACCCTGCATTCCCCTCCTGGGGCTCCCTCAAACCCCTCAATACAACTATCATTAGGGCAGGCACCTGGCTCTCTGGATGCCCATATCCCTTATCAAAGTGCCTGGGTTCAAGTCCAGACTCTGCTGCTGATGCAGCTCCCTGCTAATGCAGACCCTGGGAGGCAGCAGTGAAGGCTTGAGTATTTGAGTCCCTGTCACCCACATGGGAGACCCAGGTTGAATCTGGGCTCCTGGCTTTGCGCTCACCCTGCCTTGGCTGTTGTGGTCATTGGGGAGTGAACCAGCTGGTGGAGGATGTCTTCCTGTCTGTCTCTGTCTCTCTGCCTTCTAAATAAAGAAATAGAAAATGAAGCGTTCACTGACCCAGACTTCCACACTTGTCCCCAGGGAGGCACATGAGGCACAACCCCACCCCCTCCCCGAAACAGGCTCAAGGCAGGGGACTCAGGCAGACACCACAGCACAGATGCTATAGTCGGTAAGTTGAATGCCACATTTGCTTATGGGGTGCCTACTGTATACAGGGCACTGTCATGGGTGTGAGATCACACAGGCAACAAGAGAGATGTGACCTCCCTACCCACTTCCAGCCCCGGAAGGAGTTCACGGTGCAGTGCAGGAAGCACACCCCGGAGGAAGTCCATGAAGACAGGAAGTGAACAATGAGACTGGGTAGGGCAGGAAGGTTGGGGCGGCCAGGGGAATGAGAGCGGGGTGCTGAGCCCTGGATTGGAGGAGAAGCATTCTGGGTGGCAGGAGGTGCCCGGGCAGAAGCAAGGAGGTAGGACTGAGCTCCGGACAGCTGACAGACAGGAGGCAAGCATGGCTGGAGCCGTGCTGGAGGAGAACAGAGTGCTGTGCACGCAGCCCCCCCCCCCCCCCCCACGGCTGACGGCCCCTCAGCTGTGCAGTCTGGCTCTCCTCTTGCCCTTTGCCCTTTCACCTGCCCCGTCCCACCTCCAGGGAGGGCCCTCAGCCCTCTTGGCTACTTCCTGCTTGCATTGGTGGTGAAATCCACGAAGCATTAAACGCACCATTTAACCCCTGTCAGGTGCACGGCTCAGCGGTAGTGAGCGCGCTCCCGGGGCTGAGCAGCCCTCACTTCTGTCTGCCTCCAGAGCCTTCTCCTCTGACCAGACTGAAGCTCTGTCCCTCCCCAGCCTCGGCACCCCCACCCCCACTCCGCATCCTGTCTCTGTGGCTCTGAGCACTCCAGGGTCCTGTTAGGAGTGGGGTCCTGCAGGGTGTGTCCTTCCATGTCTGTGTCTCCCACTGAGCACCGTGTCCCCGGAGTCCCTCCACGTTGTAGCAGGTGCCAGTACTCCCTTCCTTGTTGTGGCTGACTAATATTCCATTGTACATATGTGGGTGGCATGTATGACTGGTTCGTCTATCAGTGGAGAGTTGGGCTGCTTTTACCTTTTGGCTGTTGTGAGCCATCCTGCTAAGAACATGGTGTCTGTGTGTCCACTTGAGTCCTTGCTCTCAGCTTCATGGGTTTATACCCCTGGGGAGTGGTACAAGCAAGGGCCTGGGAACTAGTCCTGCTTTTAGCTTTAAGTGATTTAAGCCTGGGGCTGGCGTTGTGGTGCAATGGGTGAAGCTGCTGCCTGTGGTGCCGTCATCCACTATAGCTGGTTCAAGTCCTGGCTGCTCCACTTTGGATCCAGCTCCCTGCTGATGTACCTGGGAAAGCAGCAGAGAATGACCCAAGTTTGTGGGCCCCTGCACCCACTTGGGAGACCCAGATGAAGCTCCTGGCTCCTAGCTTTGGATCAACCCAGCTTCAATTATAACCATTTGGGGAGTGAACCAGTGGATAGAAAATCTCTCTCTGTCTCTGTGTCTCCCTCTCTTTCTGTAACTCTGCCTTTGAAATAAATAAATATGGCCAGTGCCGTGGCTCACTAGGCTAATCCTCCGCCTGCGGCGCTGGCACACTGGGTTCTAGTCCCGGTCGGGGCGCCGGATTCTGTCCCGGTTGCTCCTCTTCCAGGCCAGCTCTCTGCTGTGGCTCAGGAGGGCAGTGGAGGATGGCCCAGGTGCTTGGGCCCTGCACCCCATGGGAGACCGGGAGAAGCACCTGGCTCTTGGCTTCGGATCATCGCGGTGCACCGGCCACAGCACGCCAGCTGCAGTGGTCATTGGAGGGTGAACCAACGGCAAAAGGAAAACCTTTCTTTCTGTCTCTCTCTCACTGTCCACTCTGCCCGTCAAAATAAATAAATAAATAAATAAATAAATATTTAAAAAGTTATTCCTTCCTTTTTCATAAAACAATAGTGTACAACAACAATTAACTATACATTTCCAAATAATCAGAAAAAATTTTGTAACATACAGAAATGAGAATATTTGAGATGGAAATGTTAAGGGCCCTGATTTGATTGTTACATGCTGTATGTGTGTGCCAGAATATGATGCTGTTCCTCACAAGTAAGTAAAAATGCTGTTTGCCAACTAAAATTAAATACAAGAAAGCTTAAACAAAAAATCACTTACTTCCGCCCTTTATTGCTATCCTCGAGATGGCCACTAGAGGGCAGAGCTTTCCCATAGGACCACAGCAAGCAAAACGGAAAAAACCAGTCGGGCAGGCCTGGAAAATAGTGGGCTGTACAACTCAGGTGGTCCTTGGGTCCACCATTCCTTCGCCTGTATTTGACAGAGACATGGTAGAGCAAAAATAGTTCAGTGTGTGGGAAAAAAAAGCAAAGCAAAATTTCGAGGTGGGCTAAAGTTGCAATGTGAAAAGGCAAGTGATGGTATTGGGAATTTACAGAGCGACTTTTACAATATCGTTTTAAACCACGAGCCCAGGAGCCAAGAATGAAAAGACCTTATGTACGAAACCCATCGGTGTAAGCTTATAATATTTTACATACAAACTAAAACAATTTTATAAATTTTTTTTTGACAGGCAGAGTGGACAGTGAGAGAGAGAGACAGAGAGAAAGGTCTTCCTTTGTCGTTGGTTCACCTTCCAATGGCCGTCGCAGCTGGCGCGCTGTGTCCGGCGCACCGCGCTGATCCAATGGCAGGAGCCAGGTGCTTCTCCTGGTCTCCCATGGGGTGCAGGGCCCAAGCACTTGGGCCATCCTCCACTGCACTCCCTGGCCACAGCAGAGAGCTGGCCTGGAAGAGGGGCAACCGGGACAGAATCCGGCGCCCCAACCGGGACTAGAACCCGGTGTGCCGGCGCCGCAAGGTGGAGGATTAGCCTAGTGAGCCACGGCGTGGGCCAATTTTATAAATTTTTAAAAAGATTTATTTGTTTAGTTGAGAGGCAGTGTGTGTGTGCGTGAGAGAGAGAGAGAGAGAAAGAGAGAGAGAGAGAGAGAGAAAGAGAGAGAGAGAGAATCATCCACCTGCTGGTTCTCTCCCCAGATGCCCATACCAGTAGGAGCTGGACCAGGCCAAGGTGAGGAAGGAGCCAAGAACTCCATCTGAGCCTCCCTACTCGGGCCAGCTTCCATTACCTTCCCAGATGCATTAACAGGAAGCTGGGGGGCCTGGCGCTGTTGCGTAGCAGGTTAAAGCCCTGACCTGAAGTGCTGGCATCCCATATGGGTGCCAGTTCAAGACCCAGCTGCTTCACTTCTGATACAGCTCTCTGCTATGGCTTGGGAAAGCAGTGGAAGATGGCCCAAGTCCTTGGGCCCCTGCACCCATGTGGGAGATCTAGAAGCAGCTCCTGGCTCCTGGCTTTGGATTGGTGCAGTTCTGGCCATTGCAGCCAACTGGGGAGTGAACCAGTGGAAGGAAGACCTCTCTCTCTCTCTGTCTCTACCTCTCTCTGTAACTCTGTCTTTCAAATAAATAAAATAAATCTTAAAAAAAAAAAAAAAAGCAGGGGCTGGCGCCATGGCTCACTTGGTTAATCCTCCACCTGTGGCAGCAGCATCCCATATGGGCACCGGGTTCTAGTCCCGGTTGCTCCTCTTCCAGTCCAGCTCTCTGCTGTGGCCCGGGGGGGCAGTGAAGGATGGACCAAGTGCTTGGGCCTTGCACCCGCATGGGAGACCAGGAGGAAGCACCTGGCTCCTGGCTTTGGATCGGCGCAGTGTGCCGGCTGTAGCAGCCCTTTGAGGGGGGTGAACCAATGGAAGGAAGACCTTTCTCTCTGTCTCTCTTCCTCACAGTCTATCTCTATCTGTCAAAAAAAAAAAAAAAACAAAACAAAAAAACAAACAAACAAAAAACAAAACAACAACAACAAAAAAAAAAAAAACAGGGAGCTGGACCAGGGGCAGAGTAGCTGAGACCTTAACTGGCAGTTTGATACGGGATGCTGGCATTGCAAGTTGGGACGTAACCGGTTGAGCCATAATGCTGGCCCCAAAGTTTTTATAGATTACTAAGAAAAGTTATATTACAGGGGAATATCACAAACAAAACCAATAAGTAGAAAATATATTGTTTGTCTGAGACACCTGTAAGAAAAAAAAAAACAACATAAATGGAAAATGGAGAAAATATAGGAAGAGGTGTTTCTCTGAAGAATAGGGTTAAGAGGTTTAAGAAACATCAGGGCTGGGAGGGGAGAAGGTGGGGTCGGTGCAGTGGCTCAGTGGGTTAACGCCCTGGCCTGAAGTGCTGGCATCCCATATGGGCGCTGGTTCAAGACCCAGCTGCTCCACTTCCAATCCAGCTCTGCTGTGGCCTGGGAAAGCAGTAGAAGATGGCCCAAGTCCTTGGGCCCCTGCACCCATGTGGGAGACCTGGAGGAAGCTCCTGGCTCCTGGCTTCGGATCAGCGTAGCTCTGGCCATTGTGGCCAACTGGGGAATGAACCATCAGATGGAAGACCTCTCTCTCTCTCTTTCTTTCACTCTGTAACTCTGACTTTCAAATAAATGAATAAATATTTTTTAAAAAAAGAAACATGAGGGGACTTCAATGAGTTCGTGGAAAGTGGAATTGCAAGACACGCTTATCTTGGTGCGGAAAAAAAAAGTTTGGAATCCATGCACATGAAGGGGTCTTTAAACTGCTCATGGAAAACAAATGACGGAAAAGCAGTTGAGGGTGCCCGGATTTCTTTGCACCAAAATGAAGATCCTTTCATTCCAGTTTCCACAAACTCCAAAAATATTCATTTATATATTTGTTCGAAAGGCAGAGTGTTAGGAGAGAGGGAGAAAGAGAGAAAGCAAAAGAGAGAGAGAGAAAGAGAGAAAGAGAGAAAGAGAGAAAGAGAGAAAGAGAGAGAGAGAGAGAGAGAGAGAGAGAGAGAGATCTTCCAGCCTCTGGTTCACTTCCCAAATGTCCATGCAACAGCCAGGGCTGGGTCAGATCAAAGCCAGGAGCCAGGAGCTGGGAACTCCATCTGGGTCTCCCGTGTGGGTGGTAGGGATCCAAGCACTTGGGCCACCTCTGCTGCCTCCAGGGTGCATCAGCAGGGAGCTGGATTGGAAGAGGAGGCAGGAGTCCGCCCCAGGCCCTCTCCTGTGGGCTGCGGGGGGTCCTCAGCAGAGACTTAAGGGCTGCACCGCTACACTCAGCCCTGGCGGGAACTTTGCAGCCCTTCTGTGCAGTCCCCAGGAGCCCAGAGGGTGCATTTGCATAGATTTTGACAACAGCCCTTCCCCATGTGAGAAAAACAAGGCCCTTGTGCATGCAGGAGGCATGCGCAGTGTGGGCCAGGGATGGGACTGCCCAGTAAACCCCAGGAAGCCAGGCAGCCCGTGTGTTCTGCTAAGCACAGCTTCCCCACCCAGGGATACTCGGGGTCACAGCACAGTCCCCAGGCACTGGTTCCCAGTTTGTGGGATGGGGGGAGGGGAGCCAGGGCCCTTTCCACCATCGGCTGCAGTGCCCTACCTTCCCCTCCCCTGCAGCCACAGCCTTGGACAGGAAAGCCATGTCTTAATATAACCCGGGAATGTAGCCGGCCTGTGGCAGCTGCATTTCTTGACCAACTCCTCTCATCAAGATGTGTGTACAATACCTTGGCCCCGGAGCACTTTCAGCACTGTCTGCTGAACCCCATCTCACTGGCTCAAGTGTCCCTGGGAGGCCAGCCTGGTTGGGTCCATTTTGCAAATGGGAAGGTTGAGGCTGGTCCCCTAGAGGTTGCAGCGTCAGAACCCCTCAGGAGTAGACCAGTAGCTGGAAGATCTGTCTGACTCTGCCTTTCAAACAAATAAATCTTTTTTTTTTTTTGACAGGTAGAGTGGACAGTGAGAGAGAGAGAGACAGAGAGAAAGGTCTTCCTTTTGCCGTTGGTTCACCCTCCAATGGCCGCCACGGCAGGCGCGCTGCGGCCGGCGCACCGCACTGATCCGATGGCAGGAGCCAGGTGCTTCTCCTGGTCTCCCATGGGGTGCAAGGCCCAAGCACTTGGGCCATACTCCACTGCACTCCCTGGCCACGGCAAAGAGCTGGACTGGAAGAGGGGCAACCGGGAAAGAATCCGGCGCCCCGACTGGGACTAGAACCCGGTGTGCCGGCGCCGCAAGGTGGAGGATTAGCCTATTGAGCCGTGGCGCTGGCCTCAAACAAATAAAGGAGATGTGATATATATATATATATATATATATATATATATATATGAGATGTGATACTGATCATCTCTCTGTGATGAGAGGTAGTGAGCTCCCTGACACTAGGGTCATTCAAGCCCCAACTCAGGGGGTCCAGTTTTCAATGTTTAGATTCTAATTCTGTGCTGTGCACCAAGGCCCCTAGGTCTTGGGCAGGAAAGCAGCAGGACTGTGGAGGGTTACTGCTAAGTCCCTGGTCTCCACCCTCTCCTCTCCCCAGAGTGCTCTCTGCCCGTCAGAGTCTGCCTGAGGCCTTCCTCCCCTCACACGTATCATGTCACACGGGAACACTGGATGACAGAGATGTGGGAGAAAGACAGACAGCTAAGTGGGAAGCAATAGGAGCAGGTGCCAAGGGGGCGGCCAGGTGCATGGTGAGTCCAGAGCAGACTCCCTGAAGGAAGAAGGAGGCAGAGAGGAGTTGGTGACAGGCACCTGTGACAGCCAGGAGAACTGTGAGGTGGTGTGGCCACTCCAGAGGGGGCTGCACCCAGACCTCTGTGTGTGCTGGGTCCCACAGCAAGGGGTTTGGAAAGTGTTTGAGATTGTATCCTGGGGGCAATGGGGAGCCATGGAGGGTTTAAGCAGAGGGGCAGCAAGGTCTGGGCTTTGTTCCAGAACATTCCCTGAGGAGGGGCATTAGGGAGGTGTGGTCCAGGAGGCAGGAGGTGCTGAGGCGGCATTGCTGTCCTGCACGGGGGCAGGACTGTGGCCCAGGCCTGGGATGGAGAGAAGCATCCCAGGTGGCTTGGAGGGAGGCTCATGAGATGGACAAGCTGAGCATTGGGGTGGGGGTCAGGGTGCCTCCTGCCTCTCAGCCTGGACTCCCCAGGTACAGGGGTCTGGGGGGGGGGCTCCTGGTTGCACCTGGGACCCGCAGCCTCGATTCCTGTCAGCCTGTGGGTGTAGCACCCTGCCCCTTCCTGCCATTTGCCTGTCTGCATTTCCTGAGCCTGGAAGGTTCCAGTCACCGCTGCAGCTGTCCTGGAAACCACGGGGCTAGGCAGGCGGCCCCCACCCCATGAGGCCACAGTGGCCCTGGGCTGATGCTCTTCCTCTTCCTCCCGGGTGGGTCGGTGCCAGGGCCTCTGGGAATCCTGGCGGAAGGGCAGGGAGAGCAGTGGGTGAGCCAAGGTCATCGCCAAGGCTGCCTCTCTTCCCAAGCCCTCTTGGACACACAAGGCAGCCTCGGGTCTGCAGACCCCCATTTGGGTGCAGGGGACCCCTGTGTGCCCATCACCCTGGGGCAGTCTGGCTCCCTCTTAGCTCAGCCTCCACTTGGAGCACTTGGTAGGGGCCTCTGCCTGTGTCCCCGGTATTCTCTGAGCCTCCTTAACTCTGTGATTTTCTGTTCGTCTTTATTTATTCATTTGTTTTTGCCACTTTCTGAAATCATCATCCACACTCGTGTCCCACCTGCCTCTTGCGTGGGGGTGTGTGTTCCTGGCAGCAGCAATTTCCCCCTCTCTCTGTTGTCAACTGCACCCCCAGTGCCTGGCCTGGGCACACCATAGGTGTTCAATAAACGCTAGTTGAAAGAAAGGAGGAGACAGTAGCTGCTGTCTCCCCCTGGAGACAAATGATAGAGAGGCCTAAAGAGGAGGAAGTGAGACAGGAATGTCAGGGAGATGAGTGCTTAGGCAGTGGCACAGCACGTGCAAGGGTCCTGAGGCAGGAGCATGGCTGAAGCAGAGTGAGCAAGGTGGAGAGTGGGAGGTGGTGAGGGCAGGGAGGGGCTAGGAGCTGTCCCGCAGGGTCCTGTGGCCACTGGGGAACTTGGTTTTTTTTTTTTTTGTTTGTTTGTTTGTTTTTTAAAGATTTATTTATTTGAGGGGCTGGCACCACGGCTCACTTGATTAATCCTCCGCTTGCGGCGCCGGCATCCTATATGGGTACCAGGTTCTAGTCCCAGTTGCTCCTCTTCCAGTCTAGCTCTCTGCTGTGGCCCAGGAGGGCAGTGGAGGATGGCCCAAGTGCTTGGGCCCTGCACCTGCATGGGAGACCAGGATGAAGCACCTGGTTCTTGGCTTCGGATTGGCACAGTTCTGGCCATAACGGCCATTTGGGGAGTGAACCAACGGAAGGAAGACCTTTCTCTCTGTCTCTCTCTCACTGTCTATAACTCTACCTGTCAAAAAAATAAATAAAAAAGGACTTATTTATTTGAAAGTCAGAGTTAGAGAGAGGAGAGGCAGAGAGAGAGAGAGAGGTCTTCCATCTGATGGTTCACTTCCCAATTGGCTGCAATGGCTGGAGCTGCACCGATCCAAACACAGAAGCCAGGAGCTTCTTCCAGGTTTCTCACGTGAGTGCGGGGGCCCAAGGACTTGGGCCAACTTCTGCTTTCCCAGGCCACAGCAGAGAGCTGGATGGAAAGTGGAGCAGCCAGGACTCGAACTGGTGTCCATATGTGATGGTGGCATTGGAGGCGGCGGCTTTACCTCCCGTGCCACAGCTGCTCCCCCCACCCCCCACCCCGCCCGGGACTTGGGTTTTGACCTTAAAAGAGGTGAAACCTACTGGGGCCCTGCTCACAGGTGCCCCCTGGTGGCCACCTCAGGAAGGACAGATGCCACTGTGGAGGCAGGAGAGCTGAGCGGTGCCACTGCCCCTTGTCCAGGCTGAGCCATGGTGAGATGTGAGACTGGGCTACAGCTGAGGACTGAGATAGGCCATGTGGCCGAGGGACAGGAAGGGCAAGAAGACGCCCTTGAGGGTCTGGGGACCCTGGGGGGCGGAGCTGCCCTTACCTGATGTGGAGAAGGGGCAAGGGGAGTGACGCTGGGTGGCAGTGCATCCAGTGTTCCCAGCTGGTGTGATCCCCATGTGTGGGGCCTCTTGGAGACCCCACAAGCTGGAGCTCAGGAGAGAAGCACGGAGGCGGTGTTTTGTTTTGGGTTTGCAGTGCTTCGGGCATATTCTCGCTACTTTGGGGATGAGCATGGCTTGGGAGCGTGCAGGGCTGCCTTAGTCCAAGTGTTAGAGCCGGCTCCAGAGGCCCTGGGAGCAAAGGGCTGGTTCTCAAAGGTTTAGGTTTTAAACAGTGATTGATTGATTGATTTTACTTGAAAGAGCCAGAGATACAGATAGAAGAAAAGAGAGAGAGAGAGAGAGAGAGAGAGAGAGAGAGAAATGGATGGATGCAGAGGCTGGGCCAGGCTGAAGCTAGGAGTCAGGGAGTCCATCCAGGTCTTCCATGTGGGTTGCAGGGGCCCAAGCACTTGACACCTCACCTGCTGCCTCCCAGGGTGTCCATCAGCAGGAAGCTGGAGTCAGGAACAGAGCTGGGACTTGAACCCAGGCCCTCTGATGTAGGATGTGGGCATCTCCGAAAGACAACTTGACCACGGCACCAAGTGCCAGTCCCCCCGAAGTCTTTTGTTGGTTGTTGGTGTTAAGAGTGTGGATACTAGGGGCTTGCACTGTGATGCAACGGGTTAAAGCCCTGGCCTGAAACACCGGCATCCTATGTGGGCACCGGTTCTAGTCCCGGATGCTCCTCTTTTGATCCAGCTCTCTGCTATGGCCTGGGATAGCAGTAGAAGATGGCCCAAGTCCTTGGGTCCCTGCACCCATGTGGGAGACCTGGAGGAAGCTACTGGCTCCTGGCTTCGGATTGGTCAGCTCTGGCCATTGTGGCCATCTGGGGAGTGAACCACCAAATGGAAGACCTTTCTGTCTCTACCTCTCTCTGTAACTCTATCTTTCAAATAAATAAAATAAATCTTAAAAAAAAGAGTGTGGACACTGAACCCCGTGGTGGGGTTGAAAGGTGGGGCCCTTGAGAACTGATTGGATTGGGTTTGCTCCTTAGGGTGCAGTCCCCTTGGTCACATCCTGGTGACTCAGTGAGGAGAGATCCCTGCCATGGATGCTCTGGGCCACCTTGGGATCTGCCAGGGAGAACTCCATTGCCCAGTGCCCAAACCTCCAAAATCATGAGTCAAAAGAAAGCTCTCTTCTCTTCAACAGGTGTGTTATGATAGCAGCAAGAAGCAGACTGATGCAGCCTGTGACGGGCTCACTCCAACATCACTGTCCCAGGCTCCCAAGGCAAGTTCAAGTCCTTTGCTCTGCCCCATCCACTGGCCCAGACCAGTGCCCCCCAGGCCTGGCTGGCCAGTTCAGGTCAATGTGTGAGAGTGTAGCTGAGTCTGAGACACTGGGCTCCCCTCCTCTGACCTGGGCCCTACCACCTCGTGTTAGCCCCTGCAGGGCACCCCACCTCAGTATATATAAGGTGCTCAATAGACATTTGTAGACACAAATCACATGGCTCTGGCTTTTTTTTTTTAAATAAAAGATTTACTTTTATTTCAAAGCCAGAGTTACAGGAGAGAGAGAGAGAGAGAGAGAGAGAGAGAGAAATCTTCCATGCTCTGGTTCACTCCTCAGATGACCACAGCTGAAGCCAGGAGCCAGGAGCTTCTTCTGGGGCTCCCATGTGGGTGCAAGGCCCCAAGCACTTGGGCCATCCTCCGCTGCTTTCCCAGGCCATAGCAGAGAGCTGGATCGGAAGTGTAGCAGCTGGGACCCAAACCGGCTCCTATAGGAGATGCCGGCATTGCAGGCGGTGGCTTTACTCGCTATGCCACATCACTGGTCTCTACTTGTTAATAATACGTCCTTGAGCAATGTATAAAAGATAAAGCTGCAATATCCAAATATGTTGGGAAAAATAAGCTTCAAACTTTTTTTTTTCCCATGAAAAGATCAAGAAAGCAGCCAGCTGTCACCTGGAGGATGTTTCTCAGCAGAATAGGAAGATGGTGCTGAGCCTCTGAGCCCCTTCCTGGCAGCTGTGAGGCAGTGACCCCAGAGTCAGGGCTGAGGATCCGGGAAAGTGACGCCACGGCCAGGCAGGGCCTTCCTGAACCCCACCCGGCCCAGGTTCCCACGGCAGATGCCTGTCCCGGGAACGTATCCCAAGGCCAAGGGATTTGCGGAGGCGGCGTGGAGGAAGGGGAAGGTCAGCTTCCGGGCAGCCACAGCGACTCCCACCCCTCCCAGGACACGTAGGGGACCCTTGTCACACTAATGACGTGAGGGCTGCATGCCAGGCCTCAGGCCAGGTCGTAAAAACCATTGGATGTCTTCCTCTCCTGCTTCCCACGGTGTTCCAGCTACATAGGGGCTGCCTCTGTGTCCTTCCCACGATCTTGCTCCAGCCCCAGGGCCTTTGCATCTGTGGTGCCCTCAATTTGGAGCTCCTGCAACCCCGGGCTCCACCTTCATGGCTGCCCTCTTAGGTCAGACACTTCCCAGGGTCCTCCCTCTTCCGAAAAGTGGACCCCACACCATCACTCACAATTATATCACTGAACTCCAGTTTCCTGGTTGCATGTATGATGTTGAACAATCACTTGTTTCCATTTTATTTGAAAAGCAAAGAAACATAGAGATCTTCCATCTACTGGTTCACTCCCCAAATGCCTGCAACAGCCAGGGCTGGCCCAGGCTGACGCCAGGGTGCTGGGAACTCCATCGGGGTCTCCTATGTGAGTGGCAGGGGCCCAAGTCTCCGAGACATCCCTGCTGCTTTCCCAGGATGCACGTTAGGGAGCTGGGCCTGAAGTGGAGAGGCTGGGACTCTGCTACGGGTGGTGAGTGTCCCAAGTGGCAACTTACCCACTGTCCCCGATGCCTGCCTCTGTGTCTTGCTTTGAGCTTAGTCGTTGTTCCTGGGCTTATCCTAAGCTTTGTGCGAGTGGGAACCTGTCTGCTATTTCCACCTAAATTCCTTTCTGTCTCTACCTCTCTCTGTAACTCTATCTTTCAAATAAATAAAATAAATTAAAAAAAAAAAGAGTGTGGACACTGAACCCCGTGGTGGGGTTGAAAGGTGGGGCCCTTGAGAACTGATTGGATTGGGTTTGCTCCTTAGGGTGCAGTCCCCTTGGTCACATCCTGGTGACTCAGTGAGGAGAGATCCCTGCCATGGATGCTCTGGGCCACCTTGGGACTCTGCTCCACGTGGGAAAGTCACTTTGTGCCTCCACGCCTCCTGTCTCTAGTCTATACAATGGGTATGAAAATAATGCTTCATTCAGAGTGGACCCTTGGAAAGTGTTTGGCAACAGTGCCTGGCGTGTGTGCTCCCAGGCTTCCCGTTGCTTTCTAGGATCGGGTAACTGCCATGTTAGGAACTTGGTCTCTGGGCGGTGACGTTAGGAGGTGGTGAGACATGTATGAGATGGGGCCTCGTGGGAAGTCCCTGTGTGGTTTTTCGGTGCAATCGTAAGTTCCTCGAGGGCACATACTATTGAGCTTTAGTCTAGTGCCATCTGCAGAACCTGGTTTCCCTGGATCAGCTAGGTGGGTTACATTGTATTTAAAGTAAGAGACTACTTGAGGCTGCAGTGCCAAGAATGGGCTCTAGGGGGCAGTCGGAACTGGTGCCAGTGGGGAGACGAAAGATCAAGAAAGGGCGGATCTGGTGGGAGTGTGTGCCTTTTTTGGCCTGTGATGGACATGCACCCAACTGCCAAATTTAAAGCACCGATGCTGAGTGTGTTCTGCTGTACCAGCACATCGCCCCCAAGTTTTCTGGCTGTCCCTTGTGTGTGTGTGTGTGTGTGTAGAGGGGGTCCTTCCTTCCCAACGAAAGTAGCAACAATAAAGAAAAACAAAACAAAACAACAAAAAGGCAACCCCAGCAGTAAAACCATCATCTCCAACAATAAAAGCAAAAACACAAGTGACAGCAACAACCGAGCCCTAACCGAAGCCTCTTGTGGCTCAGGAATATTTTTTTTTTCTTTTTTTGACAGGCAGAGTGGACAGCGAGAGAGAGAGAGAGAGAGAGACAGAGAGAAAGGTCTTCCTTTGCCATTGGTTCACCCTCCAATGGCCACCACGTCTGGCACGCTGCGGCCGGCGCACTGCGCTGATCCGATGGCAGGAGCCAGGTGCTTCTCCTGGTCTCCCATGGGGTGCAGGGCCCAAGCACTTGGGCCATCCTCCACTGCACTCTCAGGCCATAGCAGAGAGCTGGCCTGGAAGAGGGGCAACCAGGACAGGATCCGGTGCCCCGACCGGGACTAGAACCCGGTGTGCCGGCACTGCTAGGCAGAGGATTAGCCTATTGAGCCACGGCGTCGGCTGGCTCAGGAATATTTTATCAGCTAAGTTTCTCCCATGCAGCTCCCTCCATCCCAGCTCTGGGCCCGGGAACCTGGCAGAGCTGTTGCGGGGACCCACTAGGGATAGGGCTGCTGGATCAGCCACTGCTTCTTTCCTTCCTGCCTCGCAGGTCCGTGTGACTTCAAAGCTGACCTGTGGGGCCTCCCAGCTTTGGGTCACACGTGAAGGTGCTGGAAGGTAGGGGTTTGGTTTTAGGAGTTTGGCAGGAGGTTACCATCTGGGGTGATGGTGGAGAGGATGTTTTTTTTTTTTTTCCCCACAGGGCTTCTGGTGATGGCGCATCTTTCATTGCCACTATAAAAGGGTCCATTTCTTTCCGTGTTGGTGTTCTTGGGAAGCAGTGCCTGGCCGGGGTTTCCTGAACATTTGTCATATGCCAGGCCCAGGGCTAGACACAATGCCTCCATCATCTCATGCTGTTTCTCTGTCATCCCATTTAATCCTCTGGATTCATGTCACCAGGTGGCTCTGAAGTTCTACAGTGGCCTAGGAGACCGTGGTGGGTCCAAGGATCAGCCCTCACTTGCTGCTCCCTGTCCCAGGCTGTGGCATCCACTCCAACCTCCTGGTGCTCCTCCAGGGCTGCAGCAGCACCACCTGCCTCGGGGCCTTTGCATTGCTCATCCTCACTTCCCAGAATGCTTCTCCTCAAGCTACCCACACGTCTCCTGCCCTATCCCCCTCGGATCTCTGCACAGAGGCCACCATATCACAGGAAGCATCCTGATCTTCCTATTTCAAATTCCACTCCTTACCTGCCCACCGTCCACCTCAGCCCTGTGTTACTTCCCTGAGTGCCCTCCAGATGGATGGAGTTCTTGTGTACATAGGGCCCCTCCCTCCCCTAATACACGAGGAAAGCGCCTTTTTATAAAGATTTTATTTATTTATTTGAGAGGTAGAGTTACAGACAGAGAGGGAGAGACAGAGAGAAAGGTCTTCCATCTGCTTGTTCACTCCTCAAATGGTTACAACAGCTGGAGCTGTGTTGATCTGAAGCCAGTAGCTTCTTCCAGGTCTCCCACATGGGTGTAGGGGCCCAAGGACTTGGGCCATCTTCCACTTCTTTTCCCAGGCCATAGCAGAGAGATGGATCGAAAGTGGAGCAGCTGGGATTTGAACTCACACCCATATGGGATGCCGGCTTTGCAGGTGGTGGCTTTACCTGCTATGCCACAAAAGCGGCCCCAGCACTTTTTTTTTTTTTTTTTGACAGGCAGAGTGGACAGTGAGAGAGAGAGACAGAGAGAAAGGTCTTTCTTTGCTGTTGGTTTACCCTCCAATGGTCGCCGCGGCCGGCGCACCGCACTGATCCGAAGCCAGGAGCCAGGTACTTCTCCTGGTCTCCCATGGGGTGCAGGGCCCAAGTACTTGGTCCATCCTCCACTGCGCTGCCTGGCTACAGCAGAGAGCTGGCCTGGAAGAGGGGCAACCGGGACAGAATCCGGCGCCCCAACCGGGACTAGAACCCGGTGTGCTGGCGCCGCTAGGCGGAGGATTAGCCTAGTGAGCCGCGGTGCCGGCTGCACTTTGTTTTAAATTGACAAAGAGTATACATTTTGTGCGGGGACCAGAATTTGTGTTCTTGTTGCCTGGTGTAATTCACTCAACGTAGCATCCGCAGGTTGTAGCTGGAGTTGGAATTTCTTCCCTTATGGAGGCTGTGTAAGGCTCCATTGTGTGATGGATGCTGTTGCGTTTGTCCGTTCATCCGTGCGGACATGTGGGCTGGTTCGCTTCCCGGCTGTGTGAGTAATCACGCAGTTATGAGCATGGATGGGGAAACACAGCTTCAAGCCCTGCCTGGAATTCTTGTGAGCATACCAAGCCGTGAAACGGCTGGAGCAGACTTACGTATAACTTTTTAAAAAATGTTTGTGTATTTGAGAAGGAGGAGAGAGAGAGAGGAGGGAGTAAGAGAAGAGAGAGGAGAGAGATAGAGAGAGAGAAATATCCCATCTGCTGGTTCACTCTTCACATGACTAAATGGCTAGGGCTGTGCCAGGTGGAAGCCAGGAGCCAGGAATTCAATCCAGGTCTCCCAAGTGAGTGGCAGGGACATAAGTACTTGAGCCATCATTGCTGCCTCCCAGGGTGTGCATTAGCAGGAAACTGGGCAACAGGGTGGCTGGAACTCCAATGAGGCACTGCGGGCTGAATGGAATTTAGCTGTTGCATGCATCTGGGGAGTGAACCAGTGGCTGGACAATCCCTCCCTCTGTCACTTTGCTTTCCAAGTAAATATAAATAAAGAAAAATACAGCACAGCAGGGTAAGCTGTCTTTTGAGATGCTGGCATCTGATATTGGAGCGCTGGTCCGAGTCCTGGCTGCTCTGCTGTCCATGCATCTCCCTACTAACACACACTCTGGAAGGCAGCAGATGAAGGCTCAAGAATCTGGGTCCATCTCACCCATGTGGGAGACCTGGATGAAGCTCCTGACTCCTGGCTTCAGCCTGGCCCTACCATGGCTGTTGTGAGCACTGGGGGAGTGAACCAGTGGATGGATGTACTCTCTCTCTCAGAGCCCCAGTGAGACTGACTGTTTTACAGAATGGGAGATGGAGACTGAGAGAAGGTCATGGCCGAGCTGGAACAAGGGAAGCAGTGCACACCATCTGGAAGGATACAGACACAGGCTGGAGGCTCCTGGAGATGGGAGCCAGAGATGGGGCTCAGACCTCGGTACTCCAAGGTGGAGTCCGGGTGCCTTAACTGCTGAGCTAAACGCCAGCCCCTTAACTGTGTGTTTTAAGCCAGACACAGTTCCTGTGATCTAGCCCTTGCTAACTCTGCACCCACTCATTTGGGACCTCCAAAGGGAGTTTATCAAGCTCCCAGCAATGAGTGGTCTGCAAATATTCCAGGAGGTAAAAAGGGCAGCACATCTCCCGAGTGTGGAGTGGAGCTCTCGCCCCAGGGGTTGGGAATCCGCCTGTGTTAAGTATTCCCAACCTGGGAAACATCCTCCTATTGTTGGTAGCTGAGCTTTGAAAGTTCAGTTCTTTACATATTTGGTGAGGTTCTGTGGACAGAATTGGCCACGCCGACTTTGCTTTGAAAAACATGATTTTAACTGTATGTACTTTTGGGACCTGGTGTTATCTTTCAATCCATACATTCAAAGCATGACGATGGAGTGAAGCCACTGCCTGCGAGGCTAGCATCTGAGATGGGTGCCTGCTTGAGTCCTGGCTGCTCTGCTCTGACTCAGCTCCTGGTGATGCACCTGGGAAAGGCCCAAGTGCTAGGACCCCTGAACCCGCATGGGAGACCGGGAGAAGGCTCCTGGCTCCTTGCTTCGGATTGGCACAGCTCCTGCCATGTGGCCAGCTGGGGAGTGAACCAGCAAATGGAAGACTCCTCTCCTCTCCTCTCCTCTCCTCTCCTCTCCTCTCCTCTCCTCTCCTCTCCTCTCCTCTCCTCTCCTCTCCTCCCCTCCCCTCCCCTCCCCTCCCCTCCCCTCCCCTCCCCTCTCTCACCCTCCTACTCCCCTCCCATAACTCTGCCTCTCAAATGGAAAAAAAAAGGGTGGTGGTGGTGGTTTATGATCAAATCAGATTGGTTACATAGTTTCAAAATAAAGTGAGCCCTTTCTGCTGAACACTTAGTAGTTGTATGGATGGGGCACAATGTGGTATTTTAACCCACATATACAGTGTATATACATCATGTCATATTCCTGTCCACACATTTCGCTCCTGTCCACAGCCCCGTCTCTGCATCACCAATCCCTGGCCCTCGATTCCGCTCTTTGATGAGGACAGGTGCACAGCCCTGACCCTGTCATGCTCTCCTGGGGTCAGGGCTGTTGGTGGCTTCGGTTCCTGGTGAGCTGCTCTGTAATCAGAGAAGGAAGCTTTCAAACACACGGCAGGGTTTGCGTCAGATATCACAGGCGGCATTTATGGTCCTATAAGTGCTTTAATGAGTGCAGATCAATAGTCAGTTTCCACTCATAACTCCAAGAGCAAACAGCAGCTGCTCCCAGTGTCCTGGTGGATGGCAGGGGTCTGATTGATTGTGTCCTCCAGCCTTGGAGCACAGAGGAGAGATGGCCAGCAGCTGTAGCGGGCTTGGGCTTAGCAGTAAAGACACTGACATGCCGCATCAGGGTGCATGGGCTAGATGTCCACCTCCTGCTCCTGGCTCCAGCTCACTGGGAGGCAGTGGTTAAGGCTCAAGTAGTTGGGTCCCTGCCACCCACATGGGACACTTGGATAGAATTCCTGCCTCCTGGCTTTAGCTCCCAGCTGTAGTTATCTGGGGAGTGTATCAGTGGATAGGTACTTGCTCTTGGCTTTTGCTCTCTCAATGTTTACAGAGAGAGAGAAACATCAAGATCGAGATCTACCATCCGCTGGTTCATTTCCCAAATGCCTGCAACAGCCAGAACTGAGCCAGACCAAAGCCAAGAGCCAGGAACGCCATCCAGGTCTCTCATGTGGGTGCCGGAGTCCAAGCACTTGGGCCATCTGTTGTTGCTTTCCCAAGTGCATTAGCAGGGAGCTGGATAGGAAGTGGAGCAGAAGATTACTCAAGAGTTTGGGCCCCTGCCACCCAAATGGGAGACCCAGATGGAGTTCCAGGCTCCTGGCTTTGGCCAGGCCCAGTCCTGGTCACTGCAGCCATTTGGGGAGTGAACCAGTCAGTGAAAGATTCTCTCTCTCCCTCCCTCCCTCCCTCCCTCCCTCCCTCCCTCCCTCCTACCTCTCTCTCTCTCCCCCTCCTACCTCTCTTTCTTTCCTCTCTCTCTTCCTCCCTCCCTCCATCCCTCTCTCCTTCCCTCCTTCCTTCCTCCCTCCCTCCCCCAGGCTCTTTTCGCTCAGTGGTATTCTTTGGAGGCTCACCCCTGTTTGTCTATTGATAGCTTCTCCCTTATCACTGCTGACACCTTTCCATCACACAGAAGAGTCACTGTTGATTTATCCACTCCCTGATAGATATCCTGGTTGTTTCCAGGTGTGAGTCATACACAGACCTAAAGCGTGGACCTGGAAGATTATTTTGTTAAAAATTGTAAAAGTTTGTTACTTGGGAGACACCAAGGGCCAGCATCTGCTGGTTCACTTCCTAAATGCTTGCCACACCCGGGGCTGTGCCAGTATGAAAAGGGAGGCTGGGAGCTCCATTCAGGTCTTCCATGTGGGTGGCAGGGGTCCAAGGACTTGAGCCATCATGGCTGCATCCTGGGGTCTGCAGCAGCAGGAAGCTGGATTGGAAGTGGAGCTGGGACTTGAACGCAACCAATTGATATGGGATATGGAGGTCCCAAGCAGTGGATTAACCTGCTGTGCCAGACCCCTGCCCCTTCAGTTTCTACTTTAATATTTCAAAAACTTTATTCATTTGAGAGGGAGGAAGAGAGCACTCCCATCCATTGGTTTACTCTCCAAATTCCCACAACAGCTAGGAATGGGCCAGACTCAAGCCTAGAGCTGGGAGCTCTTTCCAGGTCTCCCGCATGGGTGGCAGGACCCAAGTACTCGAGCCATCACTGCTGCCTCCCAGGGTCTGCATCAGCAGGGAGCTGGAGTCAGGAGCTGAAGCAAGGACTTCAATTCAGATGTTCCCAGTGTAGGTCATGGGCACTTTCACCACTAGGCTAGATGCCCACACCCAGAGCCTCTTTTAAAAAACCATAGTTCAGGGCCAATGCTGTGGCATAGCAGGTAAAGCTGCCTCCTGCAGTGTCAGCATCTCATATGGGCACCGGTTCGAGTCCTGGCTGTTCCACTTCCGATCCATTTATCTGCTAAGGCCTGGGAAAGCCATTGAAGATGGCCCAAGTCCTTGGGCCCCTGCACCCATGTGGGAGACCAGGAAGAAGCTCCTGGCTCCTGGCTTCGGATTGGTACAGCACCGGTCGTTGTGGCCAATTGGGGAATGAACCAGCAGATGGAAGACCTCTCTCTCTCTCTCTGCCTCTCTGCCTCTCCTTCTCTCTGCATAATTCTGAATTTCAAGTAAATAAATAAATATTTAAAAAAAACAGTTAATCCGAGAAGATTTGAGAAGAGTCATTCAAGATTGTGAATAAAGCAATGCCATTTGGTTTTAAAATTTTTATGCTAAACCGAATATTGCTATGATTATGTAAAACTTTAAAAAGAATGCAAATACTGCTTGTAATTTATCTCTCTAAACATATTTAAAAAATAATCCCATTGTCCGGTGTTTGTGACCAATGTCTACCACTGATACACAACATCTCATCAGTGATTATTCTGCAGTTTACCAAACCAACCCCACACTTCTGCCTTGAGACGTTCTCATTTTCTCCAAGAATGCGGTATCTGCCACAGCCTTACAGATAAAAGGCAAAGTCTACCAGAGCAGGACTACTTGGTATACAACAGGCACTCAATTGATGCTAGATGGATGAATCAAAGTTTGGATTCTTTTCCTCAGCCCAGTTTCTTAGACGTAGAATTGCTGCACCAAAGGGAATATATTTTGGAGCAGGTGTTGAGCCTGGCCAGCTATGGTGCCTGCACCCCGTATCATATCAGAGTACCCAGGTTTGATTCTCCGCTAGGGCTCCAGACTCCAGTTTCCTGCTAATGCATATCGTGGAGGCAGCAGTGACGGCTTAGGTGATTGGGTCCCTGTCACCCACGTGGGAGACCTGGATGGAGCTCCCACCTCCTGGCTCTAACCCTGACCCAGTCATTGAAAGCATTTGGAGAGAGAATCAAGCAGGTAAGAGCTCAGTTTTGGACCTGAACTGTGGGATGGTTGGTTAAGCTGCCATTTGGAATGCTGGCCATACCACATTGAGAGCTGGCTTGAGTCCAGGCTGCTCTGCTTCTGATACAGCTTCCTGTTCAAGTGCCTGGGAAGATAGGGGATGACAACCCAAGTACTCACCTCCCTGCCACCCACGTGGAAGACCAGGATGGAGTTCCTGGCTCCTGACTTTGGATTGGCCTGCACCTGGTTGTGGCCATTTGAGAAGTGAACCAGCAGATGGAAGATTCTCTCTCTCTCTCTCTCTCTCTCTCTCTCTCTCTCTCTCTCTCTCTCTCCACCTTTCAAATAAAACAAGTAAATAAATCTTTTTTTAAAGGTATCTCTCAAATAAATAAATTTTTAAAAAATCATGTACTTTTGTAAGCCCTGATAGTTTCTTTTTCCAAACCGGTGGTGACTGGCACTGGACAGGCACTGGACAGATTTTCCTGTGCTCCAGGGTGGCCACGCCCCTCAAAGGCCTGCCGCTGACACAGGGCTTGCTTCCAGACTGCTGTACTGGGACCTCTTATCGGATCCTGGGGCTCATTCCCGTTTGCACTTATCTTTATTGCTCTTCCCTGAGGTTTATCGCTTGTTTTCCATCGCTGGCTGGCATGTCAGCACGGCAAACAAGGACAGGGCTGGGGCTTGTTTCATCTTCAAAGCATTAGGCAAGATGTCCACATCCTAATCCCAGTCATCTGTGAGTATGTCAGGTTCTGCGGCCAGAGGGAATGAAGTTTGCTAATTTGCTGGCAGATGGGGAGTGTTCCCAGCAGGGTCCAGCGAGAGTCTCTACATGCAGAAGTGGACAAGAGATAGAGAGAAGGGGCTTGGCCAGACACTGCTGGCCTTGAAGGCAGAGGACTGACCCCTGGACCGTGTGATGCACCACCCCCTGGGCTACGTGACCCACAGCCTCTAGAGAAGGAAACAGATCCTCCCTTGGAGGAAGGAACCAGCACTGGTGACGCCTCCATTTTTGGGGGAAATATTTTAAATTTTTATGTATGTATTTAGTTGAAAAAGAAATAGGTAGATGATAGATAGATAGACAGATAGATAGATAGATAGAAATAAACATGTGATAATAGATGATAGATACATGGAAATAGCTGATAGGTAGATAGATGTTAGGTAGATGATTGATTGATAGATGATAGAGAGATAGATCATCCATTCACTGGTTCACTCCTTAAAAGCCTGCAACTGCCAGGGCTGGGTCAGGCTGAAGCCAGGTTCCCAGAACCTTATCTGGATCTCCCATGTGGGTGGCAGGGGCCTAAGTACTTGAGCCCTTACCTGCTGTCTCCCAGGTGCAGTAGGAGGAAGCTGGAACAGGAAGCAGAGTTGGAGACAAACCCCAGGACTCTGATGAGGAATGACCAAGCAGTGATTTAACTACTGTTCAAAATGTGTGCCTGAGACTTGATTGTGACTCAGTGAGACCCCCTTAAGATACCGTACAATCTCACGTCCCACAGCCACATCTCAGTCAACGATGGGCCAATGAGGAGAATATTTCAAAAGGAAATCAGAGGGGCTGGGCTGTGGTAGAGCTAGTTAGCTGCCCCCTGTGGTGCTGGTGTCCCATATGGGCTCCTGTTTGAGTCCCAGCTGCTCTACTTCCAATCCAGCTCCCTGCCAATATTCCTGGGAAAGCAGTGGAAGATGGCCCAAGTGCTTGGGCCCCTGCACCCATGTGGGAGATCCAGAAGAAGCTCCTGGCTTCAGCCTGGCCCAGCCTGGCCCAGCCCTGGCCATCATGGCCATTTGGGGAGTGAACCAGAGGATGGAAGATCTCTCTCTCTCTCTCTGTCTCTGCCTCTCAGTCTCCTTTAACTCTGACATTCAGATTAAAAAAAAAAGAAATGAGGAAATGAAATTTAAAAGATGTTCATTTGGGTGCTAACATTTTTGAAATCTATAATACACATTTTCCATGAACTTTAAAACATATTATTGGGGCCAGCGCTATGGAGTAGTGGGTAAAAGCTGCCACCTGCAGTGCTGGCATCCCATATGGGCGCCAGTTTGAGTCCTGGCTGCTCCACTTCCGATCCAGCTCTCTGCTATGGGCTGGGAAAGCAGTAGAGGATGGCCCAAGTGCTTGGGCCCCTGCACCCACGAGGGAGACCTGGAAGAAGCTCCTGACTTTGGATCAGATCAACTCCAGCCGTTGCAACCAGCTGGGGAGTGAACCAGCAGATGGAAGATCGATCGATCTCTCTCTCTCTCTCTCTCTCTGCCTCTGCCTCTCTATAACTCTGCCTTTCAAATAAATAAATAAATAAATCTTTAAAAAATTATTTATTTATTCACATTCATATGAAAGGGAGAGAGAGAGAGAGAGAGAGATCTTCCATCCACTGGAATATACCTACAACTAATGCCCACAACAGCCGAGACTGGGTTAGGCTGAAGCCAGGAATTGAGACCCCAGTCCAGGTCTGCCATGTGGGTGGCAGGGACCCAAACACTTGAACCACTTCCTGATGCCTGCCAGGGTGTGCATCAGCAGGGAGCTGGATCAGAAAGGAGTTAGGAGTGCGGCTTTTTCAGCCTGGCTTCTTTCACTTAGAGATAGGCATTAAAGATTCCTCCACGTCTTTTTGAAATGTTGGTAAAAAGCATGAAACCTGAATGTTCCCATTTTAATGATTTTTTTAATTCATCAATTTATTTGAAAAGTAAGGTTATAGAGAGGGAGCAGCAGAGTGGTGTGGGGGGGGTGGGCTTCCATCAGCTGGTTCACTCCCTAGTTGGCTTCTTCTGGGTCTCCCACGTGGGTGCAGGGATCCATCTTGAGCCATCTTCTACTGCTTTCCCAGGCCATTGCAGAGAACTGGACTGGAAGAGGAGCAGCCAGGGCTCAAATGGGCACCCATATGGGATACTGGCACTTCAGGCAGCGGCCTCATTTTAGTCATCTTTAAAGTAAGTGCACAGCTCAGTGGCATCAAGTACATTCTCGGGGCTGTGCAGCCCTCACCTCCATCATCTCCAGAACTTTCTCCCCTTCCCAACCTGAGGATCTGTTTCCAGGAAGCACTCACTCCCTAGCCCCTCCCCAGCCCCCGCTACCCCCGCTCTGCTTCCTGTCTCTGAGGATCTGATGACTCAGGGACTCCAAGGAGTAGATCCTGTAGGCTGTGTTCTTTTGTGATTGGCTTATCCCCACCCCCAGCCCCCCAGCCCCCCAGCACCAGGTCCTCAAGAGTCATGACACCATGGCAGGTATAGGAACTCCCTTCTTATTGTGAGGCTGACTCATATCCCACTCCATGGATGTGTTTATCTCCTCTTCAATGGATGCTTGGCTGGCTTCCGCCTTGCGGCTGTTATGACTCGTTTGGCAAGGAGCACAGGTGCACAGGTATCTCACTGAGTCCCTGCTTTTGCTTCGGGCAGATCCCAGAAGTGAAACTGTCAGTTCCTATGTGAATCCTGTGTTACATTTCTTCTTGTCTCTTTATAGATATGTATTTATTTGAAATGCAGTTACAGAGAGATAGAGATAGAAATAGAGATAGAGATAGAGATAGAGATAGAGATAGAGAGATCTTCCATTCACTGGTTAATTTTCCAAATGGCCACAACAGCCAAGACTGAGCTAGGCTGAAGCCAGGAGCCAGGAGCTTCTTCCAGGTCTCCCACATGGGAGGGAGCAGGGGCCCAAATACTTGGGCCATCTTCTGCTGTTTTCCCAGGCCATTAGCAGGGACCTGGATTGGAAGTAGAGCAGCTGGGACTTGCACCTGCACTCATAGAGATGCCAGTATCACATGCAGTAGCTTAACCCACTGCTCCCAACACTGCCCCCTGTTCCTGTCTTTTTTCAGATTTCAAGTGTGATAGGTAACATATAGTGCCCACTAAGTTGCTTTTACTCCTTTTTTTTTTCTTTAAGCATCAGATGGAACACTTGGCTCTTGGCAGTTTTATTTTTGTCTTGGGAACATTTCCTCAATGCCCCTGGCTTTTTATCTGGTTAAGGTGCTTTCATTCCTCTCTTATCAACTTGAAAGCATCCTTTTGCACAGATCTGAGCTTTTTCCTGTCGTTCTTGTTAAATGAATTTTCCTATTAGCTTATCTGGCTTATATTTTCATGGCACTCATTTCTTTTTGGATATGTAGACATTTTCATTTTCATAAAATGAAATCTTGAAATTGCCCTTTCCTTTAGTGACTTTATACATCTCCAGTTTCTTTTTTTCTTCTTTTAAGATTTATTTATTTATTTGAAAGTCATAGTTAGTTACACAGCGAGAGAAGGCGAGGCAGAGATAGTCTTCCATCTGCTGGTTCACTCCCCAAATGGCCGCAACGGCCAGAGCTGCACCAATCTGAAGCCAGGAGCCAGGAGCTTCTTCCAGGTCTTCCATGTAGGTGCAGTGGCCCAAGGACTTGGGCCATCTCCTGCTGCCTTCCTAGGCCATAGCAGAGTGCTGGAACAGAGGTGGAGCAGCTGGTGCCTATATGGGATGCCGGCACTGCAGGCGGTGGCTTTACCTGCTATGCCACAGCACCGGTCCCTACCCAGTTTTCTGCCTTGGGATTGATCCATACCCAATTCTATATTCTTTGAGTTTGTTCTATGTTGTCAGTTGTAATCTATGCTTAAGTGCACTTTTAGATCTATTTTTTAAAAAAAATATTTATCTATTTGCTGGTGCCGTGGCTCAATAGGCTAATCCTCCATCTTGCGGTGCCGGCACACCGGGTTCTAGTCCCGGTCGGGGCGCCGGATTCTGTCCCGGTTGCCCCTCTTCCAGGCCAGCTCTCTGCTATGGCCTGGGAGTGCAGTGGAGGATGGCCCAAGTGCTTGGGCCCTGCACCCCATGGGAGACCAGGAGAAGCACCTGGCTCCTGCCATTGGATCAGCGCGGTGGGCCAGCCGCAGCGTGCCGGCCGCGGCGGCCATTGGAGGGTGAACCAACGGCAAAGGAAGACCTTTATCTCTGTCTCTCTCTCTCACTGTCCACTCTGCCTGTAAAAAAAAAATTAAAAATTTATCTATTTAATTTTATTTTAGAGGCAGACAGAGAGACTCGGGGGGAGAGGGAGAGAGAGAGAAAGAGAATCTTTTGTTTGCCTGCAATAGCTAGGGGTGAAGTGAGGGCTGGAGCCAGGAGTCAGGAGCTCCAGCCAGGTCTCCCAGGTCAGTGGCAGAAACCCACTCACCTCCCAGGGTCTGCTTTAGCAGGAAGCTGGAGTCAGGAGCTAGACTCAGGTATTGAACTCTGGCACACCGATATGGAATGCAGGCGTTTTAACCACTAGGCTAAACCCATGCTCCTGTGAATTATTTTTAAGGGAGAAAGATGGTCCTTATTCAGTCTTCGGTTTTCCTACTCAGAATAAGGTATCTTCCTGCATTCCTTCCAGTCTTATTTCATGTCTTTCTATAACACAGTATAGTTTTTGAAACTTGGATTAGAGCCGTGGCTGTTAAATTGTTCCCTCTGATTTTTACTTCATGTTACTTTGTAGCCATGGTGATGCCATTCTGAAAAAGTGTAGCTGCCTTATGTTGATTTATTTTTAAAAACTTTTATTTGGAAATCATTTCAAACTTACAGAAAAGTTGCAAGCAAAATACTGTGACAAAGACCACTCAACTCTACCTTTCCTGAGCTTTGAAATGATTTGTCATTTGCTTACTGTCCATTACATTGATGTCATTTTCTGACACATTTGGAGTTCAGTTTGTGCTTTTAGCAAGAACTAATGTGAGGGTACTTCACAAAGTTCATGGAGAAAGGAATGAAAAGATACTTATTTTTGGTGCACAGTTTTTTGTTTTGTTTTGTTTTTTGAAAATCCCTGCATAGTTTTTCATAATATGCATTTTGGATGAACTTTTTGAAGTCCCCCATATACTTCATTAAATTAAGTGAGGCCAGGGTGGCATCATGGCACAGAGGGTTGAACAGTGGCCTGCAGTGCCGGCTTCCCATGTGTGAGTTCTGGCTGCTCCACTTCCAATCCCAGCTCCCTGTTAGTGTACCTGGGAAAACATGAGAGGATGGCCCAAGCGCTCAGGCCCCTGCCACCTACATGGGAGACCCAGATGGAGTTCTTGGCTCCTGGCTTAAAAGGGGTCCAGCTCAAGCCAATTATGATCATTTGGGACAGTGAACTAAGAGTTGGAAGATCTCTCTCTCTCTCTCTGTAACTCTGCCTTTCAAATAAAGAAACAAGCAAATACTTTAAAAATAAGTCAGGCAGACAAAGTGAGTTTCCAGTTTCCTATGCACTCTTTGAGTGATATTGCAGGATTCTAGAACTATCCATGAGTGGGTGTTGTTAGCAGGTGCTACATGTTCTCTTCCCTTTTAATAGAAATAGCAATATTCGATGTACACAAGTCATTTTTTTCATAGAATCATTTTATTTTGTACGTTTTCATTTCAGGATCGAGTTCGTACTCTTCTTGGAAGCTCACAGATATTTTCCCAGAATTTATGTCAGAAAAACAGTTTTACTTAATTTAAAAATTTTACATGATTATTTTCTACCTAGATGCGGGTGACTGCCTCTCTCAGTCCATGGAAAAAGGTCTTTGTGTGTTTAAAGAAGTACTTTTGAGAACCAAAGATGTTTTATGATGGTTCCATCTTCACATCTCATGAGAAGTACACAGGGTGGAGGGAAAGGGGAGGAAGTGGAGGATGGTGCCCAGTGAAAAGGCTTCTGAGAAGGCGGTAGGATTGTCTTCATGTCGCCTGCCCCATTCCAGGACACGAAGCTGTTTCCTGTCTAAGCATTTTATATACTGAGTCCAGTGGCTATTTACACCCTCTCAGACTCTGTAAGAGGAAGTCTCCATTTTATTAATTTTTTAGAATAAAATCATTCAAGAGGCAGACAGAGAAAGTTCCAGCCAGTGAGAGCTCCTGTCCACTGGTTCACTGCCCCAAGTGCCCATGTGGGAGCTCCATCTGGGTCTCCCACATGGGTGGCAGGGAGCCCAGCACTTGAGCCATCATTGCTGCCTCCCAGGGTGCGCATCAGCAGGGAGCTGGAGTGAGGAGCCAGAACCAGGGTCTGAACGCAGTCACTCGGATGTGTGCCATGGGCATCTTAACTGTCAGCCAAACACTGCCCCTTGGATGTCTCAGCCTTGACCTTGGCCCTGGCAGCATTAGAAGCCAGAAGCTTGTTCTTCCAGAAATTTCCACAGGTGGCTTGGAACTTCCAAAAGTTTGGGTTCCAGGTAGGAACATGCAGGGGGTCTGAGCATTTAAAACCTAAGGTGGGGCTGGCACTGTGGTGCAGGGGGTTAAATCCCTGGCCTGCAGTGCCAGCATCCCATATGGGTGCCGGTTCTAGTCCCAGCTGCTCCTCTTCCAGCCCAGCTCTCTGCTATGGCCTGTGATAGCAGTAGAAGATGGTCCAAGTCCTTGGGCCCCTGCACCCATGTGGGAGACCTGGAGGAAGCTCCTGGCTCCTGGCTTCAGATTGGTGCTGCTCTGGCCGTTGTGGCCATCTGGGGAGTGAACCACCGGATGGAAGACCTCTCTCTCTGTCTCTACCTCTCTCTGTAACTCTGTCATTCAAACAAATAACAATAAAAATAAATCCTAAAAAAAAAAAAAAAACCCAAGGGAGAACGTCATTGTTGGCACGGGAAGGAACGGAGCCAGGATCAGGCTGTGACAGCATGGAGGGCTTGAATGTATTCTATTCTGTTACATGCGAGTGACTGTCACAGATCTCACATGATTTGATTCCATTTATAGGAAAAGATCAGAAGAGGCAAATCCCAAATGTGGATCCGTGGTTGCCAGAGGCCATGGAGGGAAGAGAAATGGAGGAGGTTTTGCTTCATGGAAATGGGGTTTCTGTTTGGGATGACAAAAGCCTTTGGGGACGACATGGTGGTGACAGTCACATGACAACAGGCAGATGACCCTGGATTATGCCCTTTAAAATGGTTAAAATGGTGAATTCTACGTTCTGGGTATCTTTTTTTTTATTTTTATTTTTTTATTTTTGACAGGCAGAGTGGACAGTGAGAGAGAGAGACAGAGAGAAAGGTCTTCCTTTGCCATTGGTTCACCCTCCAATGGCTGCCATGGTTGGCACGCTGCGGCCAGCGCACCGTGCTGATCCGAAGCCAGGAGCCAGGTGCTTCTCCTGGTCTCCCATGGGGTACAGGGCCCAAGTACTTGGGCCATCCTCCACTGCACTCCTGGGCCACAGCAGAGAGCTGGCCTGGGAGAGGGGCAACCAGGACAGAATCCGGTGCCCCGACCGGGACTAGAACCCGGTGTGCCGGCGCCGCTAGGTGGAGGATTAGCCTAGTGAGCCATGGCGCCGGGCTGTTCTGGGTATCTTACCACAATAAAAAAAAAAAAAAAAATCAAACAAAAGAAAGAAAGGCCCAGGAATGGAGATTTCACATCAAGCCATGTATGCATAAAAGATCTCCTTTATTATTTTAATTAATTGATTGATTTTGAGAGCTTCCAAGAGGGAGACAAAGAAGGAGGGATGGAGGGATAGGGAGAGAGGGAAAGGGGGAAATGCTTCCATCCCTGGTTTACTCCCCAGATGCCTGCAGCAGCCTGGGGTGCCCAATTCAGAAGCAAGAAACTCAAGCCAGGTCTCCCGTGTGGATGCCAGGACTACCCAAGAACTGCTGCCTCCCAGGGTCTGCGTAGCAGAAGCCTGGAGTCAGGAACCAGGTCCTACAATGTGGGAGACTGATGTCTTAACTGGAGTCTCAGCACCTACCCAGCTACCCGTTTTCTTATCCTAAGGTGACATCCTCTTCTTCTTTTTTTTTTTTTAAATATTTATTTATTTATTTGAAAGTCAGAGTTACAGAGAGAGGAGAGGTGCGCGCGCGCGGGGTGGGGGGGTGGGGTGTCTTCCATCTACTGGTTCACTCCCCAGTTGGCCGCAATGGCCGGAGTGGCGCCGATCCGAAGCCAGGAGCCAGGAGCTTCTTCTGGGTCTCCCACGCGGGTGCAGGGGCCTAAGGAACCAGGCCATCTTCCACTGCTTTCCCAGGACACAGCAGAGAGCTGGGTCTCGAACCGGTGTCCATATGGGATGCTGGCGCTTCAGGCAAGGGCGTTAATCCGCTATGCCACCGTGCCGGCCCTGACATCCTCCTTTTATTTCTCCAACGTTCTAAAACAGAAAACCCTGTGAAAAACAGGACATTGCAAATTTCTATATACCTGTCACTGCTGTTCACACCAGGAAACAGTTCATAGAGAAAAGAGGCGGAGCAGAGGCCGGCGCTGTGGCACAGGGGGTTAAAGCCCTGGCCTGAAGCGCCGGCATTCCATATGGGTGCTGGTTCTAGTCCCGGCTGCTCCTCTTCTGATCCAGCTCTCTACTGTGGCCTGGGATAGCAGTAGAAGATGGCCCAAGTCCTTTGGTCTCTGTACACACGTGGGAGACCCGGAGGAAGCTCCTGGCTCCTGGCTTCAGATCGGCGCAGCACCAGCCATTGCGGCCATCTGGGGAGTGAACTAGTAGATGGAAAACCTCCCTCTCTGTCTCTACCTCTCTCTGTAACTGTCTTTCAAATAAATAAAATAAATCTTTAAAAAAAAAAAGGCGAGCAGGGAAAATTAATGATAGGTGAACTGATGAGTGTTTGGAAGAGAATGTAAAGGTCTCTACATTTGGGGGTGGAAAGGATGCGTTAGTGTAAATTACAAGGATACTTTAGAAAGTTTAAGCTTGTTTCGGTGCAAAAACATTAAACCCATCAGAGTTACATAGAGAGAAGGAGAGGCAGAGAGTGAGAATGAGAGTAAGAGCTAAATCTTCCACCTGCTGGTTCACTCCCCAGATGGCTGCAATAGCCAGGGCTGAGCCAGGCTGAAGCCAGGAGCCAGGAGCTTCCTCCAGGTTTCCGTCGTGGGAGGGTACAGGGGCCCAAGCACTTGGGCCATCCTCTGCTGCTTTCCCAGGTGCTTTAGCAGGGAGCTGGATCGGAAAGTGGAGCAGCAGGAACTCCAGCTGGTGCCCATGTGGGATGCTGGCACTGCAGATGGTGACTTTACCTCTGCACCACAGCTTCAGGCCCCCATTTTGAATTTTTAAATGTCTTATGTACCTCTCTCTTTCCCCTATATATTATGGAATGGAATTGTTGTACAAAGCTTCCCTTTATCTGCTGGCTATCTTTCAAATAAGAGGGTACTTCAAAAAGTTTGTGGGAAGATGGAATAAAAAGATACATTTATTTTGATACAGATAATTTTGGGATCCATGCATAGTATTTTTCATACTTTATATTCTCCATGAACTTTTTGGAAGACTTCCTATATGCATGGATTTCAACATTTCTTTGCATCAAAAATCTTATTCTTTATTTTATTTCCTGTGAACTATTCAAAGCCCACTGGTAACTTGAAAAAGTTTGTCTTTCCATATGATGTATTTTTTTGCTTTTCATATAATCTGAATTTTCACATAGCTAAATATGTTATTTTCAATTTTTACATTTGAGATTTGTATCTTGCTGAGAGAAATTTTCCCTGCTCTGAAATTATCTCTGTCTCTATCTCTATCTCTATCTCTATCTCTATCTCTATATAGAGAGATATCTTCCATCTACTGGTTTACTCCTCAAATGACTGCAATGGCCAGAGCTAGGCTGAGCCAAAGCCAGGAGCCAGGAGCCAGGATCTTCTTCTGGGTCTCCCATGTGAATACAGGGGTCCAAGGACTTGGGCCATCTTCTGGTGCTTTCCCAGGTGCATTAGCAGGGAGCTAGATTGGAAGTGGAGCATCTGGAACTCAAACCAGTGCCAGTATGGGATGCCGGCACCGAGGGGGTGGCTTTACCTGCTATTGCCACAATGCTGGCCCTGGCCCCTGGTTTCATTCTTGAATGGCTGTTTAATTCATCCAGTGTTCTCCAGCATCATGGAGACTCTGTCCCCTCCTTGGGTCTAGGGATTCAGTGACCTCTATGAACAGACACCTGGGGACGGAACCATCTTCAAACCTCTGGGCCAGAACTCCCTTTGGTCCTGGTGTGGGGGCTGTGCTCTTTCACTGTTGTGGTTGGTTCAATGAGTAAATTCATTTATGAAAACATTCGAGACAAGTTTTAGTGGATTCTGGACTCTAGGCGCTTGCACTGTGTATTGAGGGAAATCACTCTATAGCTCTTTTCTCTTCCCCCTCCCAAGTGTCAGGCATGAAATAATCGGGTTTCCATAGCAACACAGGGGCAGGATTTACCTTTGGTGCTTTGCTTTAATGAAAACCAGCTCCATTTAGGAAGCATGTGCCAAAGAGACCTGCTGAAGAAACACTCCACAGACCCAGAAATGCAACAAGAGTAGAAGTGTTTGGTGCCTATATACATGGACTATGAAATGATCTCTCTCTCTCTCTCTCTCTCTCTCTCTCTCTCTCTCTCTCTCTTTCTCCTGTTCAGAACACAACCTGCTTAAATGTCAAAACCAAAGCCAATCTGTTGAAAACAAAGCAAAGGACTGGAGTTCAGCCCTCCAATTAAGATGCTGGTGAGGACGCCTGGGTTCAACCCCCAGCTTCAGCTTCCTGCTAACGCAGACCCCGGCAGGCAGTGGTGATGGCTCAAGCAACCGAACCCCTGCCACCCACGTGCTCAGGGACTGGTTTATTTTTTTTATTTTTTTTATTTATTTATTTTTTTTTTGACAGGCAGAGTGGACAGTGAGAGAGAGAGACAGAGAGAGAAAGGTCTTCCTTTGCCGTTGGTTCACCCTCCAATGGCCGCCGCTGCAGCCGGCGCACCGCGCTGATCCTGGCAGGAGCCAGGAGCCAGGTGCTTTTCCTGGTCTCCCATGGGGTGCAGGGCCCAAGCACCTGGGCCATCCTCCACTGCACTCCCTGGCCATAGCAGAGAGCTGGCCTGGAAGAGGGGCAACCGGGACAGAATCCGGCGCCCCAACCGGGACTAGAACCCGGTGTGCCGGCGCCGCAAGGTGGAGGATTAGCCTATTGAGCCACGGCGCCGGCTTAGGGACTGGTTTATTGAGTTTCCTGCTCCCAGCTCTGGCCCCAGCCCAGCCTCAACTGTTGTGGGCATCTGAAGAGTCACCCAATGAATGGAAGATCTCTCTGGCTCTGTCTCTCTTCATCTTTCTCTCTCTCTTTTTCAAACAAATAAATTTTAAAAGGTAAAAATGGGGTCTGGCATTGTGGTGTAGTGGGTTAAGCCATCACCTGTGACTACAGCATCTCGTATGGCTGCTCCACTTCTGATCCAGTTTTCTGCTAATGCACCTGGGAAAGCAGCAGAAGATGGTCAAAGTGCTTTGGCCCTTGCACCCAGATAGGAGACCTGGATGGAGCTCCTGGCTCCTTGCTTCATCCCCACCCAGCCCAGGCCATCGTGGCCATCTGGTGTGTGAACCAGGGGATGGAAGACCTCTCTTTCTCTCTCTCTCTCTCTCTCTAACTCTTTCAAATAAATAAATACATTTAAAAGCAAGTGAAAATGAAAACAAAGCACAATTTTGAAACTTTTTTAACTGTCAAATTTTGAGATGCTATCAGGTTACTAGAAACGTGTGCAAATCATACAGTGAATTCCTGTTTCATCACTTTTACTGAATAACTTGCAAGCAAGGGCAACGTTATGCCTTTTAAAAAAACCATATTTATTTAGTTGAGAGGCAGACTTTCAGAGAGGCAGAGGCAGAGAGAGAGAGAGGTCTTTCATCCACTGGTTCACTCCCCACATGGCTGCAAAGGCCAGAGCTGGGCCCATCCGAAGGCAGGAGCTTTTTCCAGGTCTCCCATGCAGGTGCAGGGTCCCAAGCACTTGGGTCACCTTCCATTTCTTTCCCAAGCCATAGCAGAGAGCTGTATCAGAAGTGGAGCAGCTGGGGCTCAAACCAGCACCCATAGGGGATGCTGGCACTGCAGATGGCAGCTTTATCTGCTATGCTGCAGCGCTGGCCCCAACATTATGCCTTTTTATACCTATATATCTCTATATGTATTTCCTAGAACCTGTGATCAAAATTGACGTTGCAACATTTCTATTATTTAATTGACACACTTTTCAGTCTCTGCAAACCTTCCCAGTCTTGTCTTTCAGGGTTAAGGACAGCCCAGGATCAACTCTGATCACTTAATTTTGGTGGTGCCGGCCAATTTTTCTCCAGTGAGCAGCTACTATTTTTTTTTATTGTTCTTGATCAACACAATCACGCACCACATGGTAAGGGTTCAGTCACCAAAGGTGCATGTACCATGGCAATCCCGCTGCACAATGGTGCACTGAGTTAAGCCCAGCATCCCCTATCAGAGCACTGTTTATAGAGTCCTGGCCACTGGCTGTGGATCCAGCTCCCTGCTAATGCACCTGGCAAAACAACGGAAGATGGCTCAAGGGCTTAGGCCCCTGCACCTATGTAGGAGATACGTAAGAAGCTCCTGGCTTCAGCTGAGCCCAGCCCTGGCCATTGTGGCTGTCTGGGGAGTGAACCAGTGGATGCAAGATTGCTCTTTTTGTAGTGTGCATGCTACAGGCTATGGACCAGGTGGCCAGGGTGTGTAGCAGGCTGTGCCATCTCAGATTGTGCAAATGCTCTCCGTGATGTCTGCATGGTGACAAAATCTACCGCACCGCGCATTTCTCAGCTCACATTGCTGTGGTTCAGTGCTGCACAGCTGTACTTTGCACTGACAGAAGCGTGCTGTCTGAGTCCCTTTACTTCCCACGAGTTGTTCTTGTCTGAATCAGTGATTGCAAAGGTGACTGCACAGTGCTGATTTCCAACTTGCCTCCCAGTGATTTTATTATTATATTATTATTTGGACAGGCAGAGTTAGACAGTGTGAGAGAGAAAGACAGAGAGAAAGGTCTTCCTTTTCCGTTGGTTAACCCCCCAAATGGCTGCTACAGCCGGCATGCTGCGCCAATCCGAAGTCAGGAGCCAGGTGCTTCTCCTGGTCTCCCATGGGGTGCAGGGCCCAAGCACTTGGGCCATCCTCCACTGCACTCCCAGGCCACAGCAGAGAGCTGGACTGGAAGAGGAGCAACCGTGACTAGTACCCGGCATGCCAACTGGGACTAGAACTCTGGGGTGCTGGCGCCGCAGGCGGAGGATTAGCCAAGTGAGCCACGGCGCTGGCCATGATTTTATTATTTTTAAAGATTTATTTTATTTATTTGAAAGAGCTAGAGAGAGAGAGAGAGAGACAGAGAGAGAGAGGTCTTCCATTCCACTGGTTCGCTCCCCAGATGACTCCAACATACAGGGCTGAGCCAGGCTGAAGCCAGGAGCCAGGAGCTTCCTCTGGGTCTCCCATGCAGGTACAAGGAGTTGGGCCATCTTCTACTTTCCCAGGCCACAGCAGAGAGCTGGATCAGAAAGGGAGAAGCTGAGACTCGAACCGTGGTTCATATGGGATGCTGGCACTGCAGGCTGTGGCTTTAACCTGCTGTACCAGAGTGCTGGCCCCAGCCTCCCAATGATTTTAACACAAGGAGGAGTTTGGGAGGCTGGAGTCATCATCTCACTGAGTCTAAAAACCAACTTGAAATGAATGAAAGACCTACATGTCAGACCTAGCATCAGGGAATTACTAGAAGAACACATACAGGAAACACTTCCAAACATAAGAACAGGCAATGGTGTTTTGGGTAAGACCCCAAAAGCACAGGCAATGGAAGCAAAACCAGACGAATGAAATTATATCAAACTAAGACGCTTCTGCACAGCAAAGAAAACTATCAGCCAGCTGAAGAGAGGATCTATAAGATGGGACAAAATATTTGCAAGTGATCTAGCTGACAAGGAGTTAGTATACAGAACACACAACAGCAAAAAACCACACTGATTAATACAATAAGCAAATGCTCTCAACAGAAAATACAGAAATGGCCAACAAAGGTAGGACAAACTGCTCAACATTGGTAACTTAGGGAAATGCAAATCAATGCTTGGATTTTTGGGGGGTGGGGAGGGATCCAAGGGGCTTGCTTCACAAAGGAAGGCTTGTGCGGAGCGATGGGATCTTGATCTCCCAGCCAGTCTTGGCTTTACACCCAACATAGAAGTTCCACATCCTAAGGGATTCCCGCGCCCCTTCTTCTGCCTTTGTTCAGCACACCATGCCTCTGCCTGGAATTACAGAAGTCTTTGGGGGTTCCTCTGAGTCCAAGGAGGCCACAATAGCCCAAGGACATGTTTGTATGAGAAGAAAGGAAAACAGCTCCCATTCAACTACAATTTCGGATATCCTGAGGCTGGAACTGCCTCCTTTGAGGAAACTTGAAAAAAATACCTGGGAAAATGGAATGATAAGATCAGTTTATCTTGGTATATAAAAGCTTTGAACTGTATTAAGGTCTTTTAAAAGTTCATACACAGGGGCCAGCATCATGGCACAGTGAGTTAAGCCACTGCCTTGTGATGTCAGCATCCCACATGAGAGCTGGTTCAAGTCCTGGCTGCTCCACTTCTGATCCAGCTCCCTGCTAATGCACCTCGGAAATCAGCAGAGGACAGCCCAAGTGGCTGGGTCCCTGTCCCTGCCTCACAGATAAGAGATCTGGATGGAGTTCCTGGATCTTGGCTTGGGCTTGGCTCAGCTGTTTGGCATCTGGGGGGTGGATCAGTAGATGGAAGCTCTCTCTGTCTCTGCCTTTCAAATAAATAGATAATTATTTTTAAAAAGTTCATGGACTCTTTATAGATAATTTTTTAAAAAAAGTTCATGGAGGATGTCTATCATGAAAAAAACGTGCATGGACTTCAAAATTCGGAGGGCTCCAGTCCTTCCAGAAGTCCATGGAAAATGGATACAATGAAAAAAAAACAAAAACAAAAACAAAACAACTGTTCATGGATTTTCTAGATGTTTTGCATCCAAACAAACTTACCCTTCAATTTCATTTGTTCCTGAACTTTCTGAAGTACTTTGGGGGTGTGTGTGCCTGAATGTGTAGTGATGATGTCCAGAGAACAGGACATGACAAAGGTCCAACCACCTTACTGCATCCAAGGAGCCTGGCGTCCAGTCACGAGTGGATGGGAATGGCGGCTCCTCCACTCTCACCTCCTAGGTGCTCTTGGCCCTGGGGTTCCACCACCTCCACACTCTGCCTCACCGGTATGTTGGGTTGATGGTATCTGCAGGTCAGATTTGGGGAGGTGCATGGAAAAGACGACTTGGGAAAGTCCTCAGGAGGACCCCAGACCCAAAGCATTCATATTCTCATTTTCTCTCTCTTTCTCTCTCTCCCTCCTCCCCCTATGGTTTACTTATTTATTTAAAAGGCAGAGTGATAGATCTTCCATTCACTGATTCATCTCCAAAATGACTGCCACGGCAGGGGCTGGGCCAGGTGGAAGTCTAGAGCCAGGCGCTTCATCTGGATCTCCCCTGTGGGTGTCACGGGTCCAAGCACTTGGGCCATCAAGTGCTGCTTTTCCCACGTGCACATCAGCAAGGAGTTGTATTGGAAGTGGAGCATCTGGGCCTGGAACCTGGTTCCCTTTCCTGTCTTTATTAAGCAAACAGAAGTCCATGGGGCCTTGGTTGGCCACACCTTGCAGATCCAGTTCTCTCTGTCTCTTCTCTGTATGCCCCATGGTCTCCATAACATGCTCATCTCAGAATTCCTGAGTGTTTTCTGCATTTCTTTCCTGTTTGTCAAGGCAGACACCACGTCAGTGTTGTTTGGTTCTTCGTCCCCTGAGATGTATTAGTGGGCTGATCAATATTTGTTAAATGGGAGAATCAACAAACTATAAGGGGTTTATAGTGAGCAAAACAAACATAACCCATTTCCTTCTAGAAACCGAGTTGCCTGCTGGAAACCGCGCGAGTCCACCTGCGCCTTATCTGGGATCCCCCACGACCTTGCGAGGGACGCTTCTCCGGCTTGGACCCCAGGCCTAGGAGCGCGCGGGGAACGGCGACCAGGCGGCCGTCCCCGGGGGCCCCTGGCGCGGGTGGGTCGCGCCCCGGGTTGAGGCGCACGCGCGTTCGCCCAGCTCCGGGGCCCAGGCGCGCCGCGGCGAGCGGGCTGCAGCCTTTAAGGGAGTGTCGAGTCACCGAGACAAATCACACGGGTGTGCCATATGGTGACAAGCCTCCAATGTGAACAAAACAGCAAAATGGCCAAGAAGGGGAGGCTCGGCCCGGGCCGCGTCGGGGCCTCGAGGGTGGGGAGGGGCGTCCCCGGGCTGCGGAGCGGCGCTCTGTCCGGGCGGGGACCTGGCGCGCCCCCTCGGCCCCCGAGCGCTCGGGGCCTCTGGCGCGCGGGGCGGGGCCGGGCGGCACCGCCCTCGCTCCCTCCCCTCCGCGGGCCTCCCCCGGGCCGCTCCCGGGCGCCGAGTCCCTTCCGAGGCCAGATCCGCGCCGCCTTTTCCCGCGGCCCTCACGGGGCCCAGCTGACGGGCCGCGTTGTTTACGGGCCCGAGGCCGCCCTCGCTCCCGCCCGCCGCCCGCCAGCCCGCCCGCCCGCGCGCCCCTCTGTCTGGGGGGCCGCCGGTAGCGCAGCTCCGAGAGCACGCGGCCGAGCGTCCGGAGGCCCGAGGCGCAGCGCAGAGCTCCCGGGCCGAAGACCGCGGGCCGTGGGCCGCGCAGCCGCGTCTGTGGCGTCCGCGGAGGCCGCGCGCCCTTTGCGGCGCCGTCTCCAGGGTCCTCCCCGGCGGGCGTCTCGGGTCCGCGGGCCGTCCTGCCCCAGCGCCTCTCAGGAGGCCGGCTCCGAGCATGAGCCCCGCGGGCCGGCGCCGCGCGCTCTGATCCGCGGGGACCCCGCGCTCCCGCAGCCATGGGCGCTGGGGGCCGGCGGGGGGCGGTGGCCGCGCCGCTGCTGGCGGCGGTGGCCGCGCTGCTGGTGGGCGCCGCGGGCCACCTGTACCCCGGAGAGGGTAAGTTTAGGGAGGCTTGGGCGCGGGCTGGGGGCGCCGCGCAGGGGACGGGACCCTCCCCCACCCCCCTCGCCAAAATGGAGCCCTCGTAGTGGACTGAGCATTCTCCCCGCTGAGGGAGGAGCGGTGGCCGGGCCGGCCGCTGCGGCCCCGCGCGGGGCGGGAAGCCACTGACCTTGGCCTTTGGTCGCCCGGCCGCGGGCGCCTCTCCCGAGCGCGCCCCCTCAGAGCCCGGCTCGCTCCGGAGACGCCACCCGCGCCCTCTCCGGGTCGCCTCTGGGCTGTGGGGTCACTGGGTCGGGGCAGCCGAGCGCCCGCCCAGCGCGCACGGTTTGGAGCCGCAGCTCAGGGAGTTCCGCAGTGGGTGCCGCTGTCTGCGTGGAAAGGCTGGGGCCCTCCCTGCTACCCCATTCCTTGGCTCTAGGACTCCTGGCCGACCGGACTTCCGAGGCCCCTTGGTAAGGCCTGGGCATCAGCAGCCGTGAGAGCACCACCCGTAGTGGCCTAACTGTTGTCATTAGTGTCACCGTTAACCCCACCAGTGACCCCTGGAGGCGGTTAGCGTCCTGCACCCATTTCACAGAGGGATTCATTGAGGTCTGGGCAGGACATAGTCTCACTGTCCAGAGCCAGGACTGACCTTCTCTGTGTCCAGTTCTGTCTGAGGCACTGGACTGCTGTCCCTTGTCTCACGTCTCCCAGGTACCCCCAGCCCCTCAGCTCTGCCCTTGGAGACAGGCAGGGAGTGACCCTCTGGTGGGCAGCCCTCCTGGGTGCTCCTGCCTGGGCAGCAGGCAGAGGTGGACCCCAATCCTTGTGTCTTCCTCAGACTTGAGAGCAAACCCCTTTGTGGGGACCCTGATGTTGTCCACCATGAGGTCTGAGGCTGTTGTGCAGCTGCTTTGGGTTTCTCGTAAAAGATCAATCAGGGTGAGGAAGGGGCTGGAACGAGATGGAGTCGAAGCTCCTTAACTTGCAGGTGGCCACCGACCCCAGTGTGCAGAGGGAGGGCCCGGTATACAGTAGGTGCTCAGCCCAGTGTGCTGAGGGAGGGCCTGGAATGCAGTAGGCGCTCAGTGGCAGGTGGAAGTCGCTATTAGTTCTTGGTGAGAATACCCGTGATGGGTGGTTATACCTGTGGCAGGCTGTGTGCACATGCTCTATGTTCTGTGCGGCTTTGGTAACCAACCATGGATCTGTGCCTGGGCTTTCAGGGGTCAGCGAAAGCATTTGCCGGCTTTTCACCTGTTCCTGGTTTCCACCAGGGGCACAGCTTATGCTGTTTTTGTTCACTTCTGCAATTCTTGAGCCCAGAACAATGCTTGGGTGCAGTAGGCGGTCAGTATCTTTGCTCCCTGGGGAGCTGACCTGGGTGCCTGCAGTTCCTTTATCATCCAAAGAAGCACCTTAGTCTCTGTGTGATACCTGCCTAACACTCAGCTTGCACTGTCTTGTGGGTTTGGCAGGCATAATCTTGGGGCATCCTCACCACACCCTAAGAGGCAGGTCGATGAGGAAATGTTATGAGGTTATAGGGCCAGCGTACCTGCTGTCCTACAATCCCCTGAGATCAATGAGATGGGGAGGGACCAGCGACTTGCCAGGCTACCAGTCACTGACACCTGCCCATATGGTGTGAGATCAGTGTGATGGCTGGGGATGGACTGGTCTGGTCTATTCTCCCCTTGGAGGTTTTGCTGCTCTGCGCGGGATTGGGCGAGGATCTCGTCCTTCATTTTCTGCTGTGCCCTGAGCTTTGGGAAGTTAGAGGAGCAGCGTGAGACTGATTAAAGCAGGGGTGAGCGGAGTTTTGGGGGCACTCACTCCTCTCTGTGATGGTCACCTCCTTGCAGCTACCCCTTAACTATTGCTTCTCTCCTGGAGACCAGCCCCTCGCCCCTTCCTTACTTGTTCCCAGAGACTCTGGTGGGGACCCCTCACCCTGGTCCCTCCGTGGTTGACACTGATCGCCCGTGGCTGCAGGGCCATCCTGGGCACTGTGGGGTGTGGGGCAGCATCTCCTTGCCGGTGGCATTCCTCTGGCCCCTGGGTCGCGACAAGCACAGGTGCCTCCCGAGCCATTGCACGGGAGGGTGCTGGGTGTTGATTCCGCTCCCCTAGGGCTCTCTGCCTCTTCCTCTCTTTGTTCAGGAATTTTCACCTGCCCTGAGCCTTTCCCTTTTCAGCCCACATAGAAGCCTTGCACGCGGTCACCCAACCTTGACCTGAAGCCCCCACCCTCCCCCCTTCACCTTTCACCCACTGGTCTGGCTATGGCGTCTTGCTGGTGTCTGCACTGCCCCTGGCTCTCTCTCAAAGGTAACCTACCCCTCCCAGTTGTGTCTCCTGCAGCCTGGCCTCTGCTGACCCTTCTCGGTCCAACAGTGCCTGCCCCGGAAGGACAGGTCAGCTCCTGTTCTTGTCTGTTCCGTCCCTCATGCCCAGCTCACACACGTGGGCCCCTCCTCCTTCCAGGGCCAGTATCTTTGACCTTCTTCCAACCCACTGTGTGATTTTCCTATAGTCTGACTCCTTCACCTAAAACACAGATCTTGGTCTGGTCTGCTGGGCCTTTGGGCCAAACCCACTGGCTGTTTGTGTAAATAAAGTTTTATTGGCACGGGGCCACGCCCATGTGTTTGTTGACTCATGGTGTGTTCCCGCTGCCTTGTGTCCTAAGGCCACAGGGTTGAGTGGTTCCCCGCCCACGAGGAGTATGTGTGGACACTTTGACCCTTCACAGAGAAAGTGTGCCACCCTAGGATTTGCAGGAAGCTCCCCGGGGCTTGGTTCCCCACGCCTGAGAGCTTGTCTGGACCTTGCTGCCCTGAGTGGGGATGAGTCAGATGATGACTGGGGTTGTGTTGTATCCCTGTCTGCTGCACAGCTGTTACAGGAGCCCCTGGCATTTGCTGGGCTCATTGTATAGGTCCCCAAGGTGAGAGAACCCCTCACCTCCTCCTTTGCTGTGTTTGGGATCTTATTTGATTCATTTCATCAGACATTTCGGCATTCTGTGCCCTTAACCCTGCCCCTAGGATACCCAAGGGATCGCTGTTTGTGATTTTCTTAAGATCGCTTGTGGTAATTTCTGTTAAGGATCGACTGGAGGTGTCGGGGTTTATGTTTTGCAATTGAGTCATCATTGTGGTTTTTTTAATTAGAAACCATGGGTGGGCATTTGACAGAGTGGTTAAGTCACTGCTTGGGATGCACAACATCTGGTGTCAGAGTCCCAGCTCCTCTGCTTCCAATCCAGCTTCCTGCTCCTGCACCTGGGAGGCAGTGAATGGGGGCTCAAGTACTTAGGTCCCTGCCACCCATGTGGGAGCCCCGGATGGAGCTCCTGGCTTCAGCCTGGCCCAGCCCTGGCTGTTGCGGGTATTTGGGGAGTGAACGAGCGGATGGAAGATATCCGCTCTCTGTCTCTCTCTGCCTTTGAAGTAAAATGAAAATTTAAAAAATTAAAAGCTACTTTGCTATAAAAAATGGTGAAAAGCAACACATTGCAAAAAAAAAAAAGTACAGGAATGTAGAGAGGAAAAAAAATGAAAGTCCCTCTTTAACACCTTGACCACTGAAGCCCGTTTCATTCCCATCCTGGGAGGTGTCTGCGCCATCCCTGCGGTGTGTATCTTTTTAACCTTTGAAACATTTTTATTTTTAAAATCAGTGGTGAAATTGACTTTTTTGGGTGCAGTTTCATAAATTGAAAGCCACGGATAGACTCACATGCCCATCCCTACAACCAATCATTGTCCACACTCCTTTACTCGTTTATTATAACACCTCTATCCTGACCCGTGGCAACCACTGGTCCCCTGGGGCACTTTGTGGAGGGGCTGGCGTTGTAGTGCAGTGGGTAAAGCTGCTGCCTGCAGTGCTAGCATCCCATACGAGCGCTGGTTCAAGACTTGGCTCCTCCTCTTCTGATTCAGTTCCCTGCTAGTGCACCTGGGAATGTAGCTGAAGATGGCCCTAGTGCTTGGGCCCCTGCAGGAACATGGGAGACCTGGAGGAAGCTCCTGGCTCCTGGCTCCTGGCTCCAGCCTGGCCAGCCCTGGTTGTTGCTGCCATTTGGAAATTGGTGGGTCAAAGATCTCTTTCTCTATTTTTCCCTCTCTCTCTGTAACTCTGCCTTTCAAATAAATAAACCTTTAGAAAAAAGTTTGTGGGGGCTGGCAGTGTGGCATAGCGGGTTAAGTCGCCACCTGTGATGTCTGCATTCTATATGGGTGCTGATTTGTGTGCCGGCTGCTTCACTTCTGATCCAGCTCCTTGCTAATGCACCTGGGAAAGCAGTTAAAAATGGCCCAAATGCTTGGCCTCTGCACCCACATGGGAGACCTGGAAGAAGCTCCTGTTTCCTGGCTTTGGTCTGGCCGAGCTCTGGACATTGCAGCCATTTGGGGAGTGAACCAGTGGATGGAAGTCTGTCTGTCTCTCTCTGTCTCTCTCTCTCTTTTAAGGATTACTTATTTATTTGAAGGATAGTATTTCAGAGAGAGGGAGGGAAGGAGGGAAGAAGGGAAGAAAGAAGGGAGTCAGGGAGAGAGGAGGAGAGGGAGAGAGGAGGAGAAGGGGAGAGAGAGAGAGAGAGAGAGAGAGAGAGAGAGAGAGAGATCTTCCATCCACAGCTTCAGCTTCTTTTCCAGGTGCATTAGCAGGGAGCCGGATCAGAAGTGGAGTAACCAGTGCTTGAACTGGCACCCATATGGGATGCCAGTGTTGTAGACAATGGCTTAACCTGTGATGCCACAGTGTGAGCCCCAGTATTGTCAGATTTACCTGCTGGCTTAAATTGATTCCTCATCCTCAGTCAATACTTGAGGCAGATTTGTGGTCATTTGGGGACACTTGAAAAATTTAACTCTTGTAGTTGAGGTCAAACAAGGTAGCAGCCTTGTGTCTGCTTTCGTGTTGTGGGTTCAGACAGTTCTCCTACTGAGGGTTAAAGTGTCCTTTCAGCGGTGCATTTGCTGTCATGAATTTTGGCATTTTTGAGCTTGCTCTTGGTGATTGGAGTGTTTAAAATAGCTCCCAAATTTTGCATCGACATGCAGCCTGTGTGTTTCTGAGTGCCAGGAGACTATGATGTGTCTCCCCGAGACCGTAGGTGTGTTAGACAAGCTTCATCTAGCCGAGGTACGGCGCTAACCAATCCATCATCTATAGTCAACAAAGTGTCCTTCCACTGAGTACACATAAAACAGTTGCATACTGAACTGCTGATACACCTGTGGCCAGCAGCTCACAGGAGCCTGACCTTGTGTTTCCCTTTGGAGCCATCCTTTGCTGCCTTCCTAGGCGCATCAGCAGGGAGCTGGATTGGAAGTGGTGCATCTGGGACTGGACCCAGCCCTGGGATATGGGACATGGGACATGGGATGCCAGTGTTGACCGGGGCTGCTTAACCCACTGTTCCACAAGGCCGGCCTTTGTGCAGATGGTTTGTTATCACTGTGGTGTAAAATGTGTGAATTTGAGTTGTCATTTGCTGTTCAGACTCCTTTGGGACATAATTGCCCCTTTTGGTTTTGTGTGTGTGTGTGTGTGTGTGTGTGTGTTTGCCATTGGTTCACCCTCCAATGGCCGCTGTGGCTGGTGTGCCGCGGCCGGCGCACCGCACTGATCCGAAGCCAGGAGCCAGGTACTTCTCCTGGTCTCCCATGTGGGTGCAGGGCCCAAGCGCTTGGGCCATCCTCCACTGCACTCCTGGGCCACAGCAGAGAGCTGGCCTGGAAGGGGGGCAACCGGGACAGAATCTAGCGCCCCGACTGGGACTAGAACCCGGTGTGCCGGTGCCGCAAGGCAGAGGATTAGCCTAGTGAGCCGCGGCGCCGGCCCTTTGGTTGTGTTTTTTATCTGCGTGCACATCCTCTGTTCCCCCGTGGAAGCCTGTGAGAGGGTGCGGAACTCCTGGCCTGAGTTTCCACAGTAACGCCGGTGCCAGGGGTGCCGCAGTGGCTTTTGGGGTTTCGGAAGCATGTTTTGTTTTCAGCAGAACAAGAGCTGCTGTTCCGGGTGGCCACCTGCAGACTGGCTCTGAGCTCCAGTTGGAGTTCCAAGCGGACTTGTGAGGATTAGCATTGAATTTGGAATCTGGCTTTGTCTTCCAGTTCCTTGAGTGCATGGTGTCTCGTCAGGTTCACGTAAAAGCCCTGTCTTGTGTTTGGGAGCAGCAGGATGTTGAGATTCTGTTTCAAAAGTTTGCTTTTTATTTATTTATTTATATTTATTTTTGATTTATTTTATTTATTTGAAAGAGTTACAGAGACAGGTAGAGCCAGCGAGAGAGAGGTCTTCCATTCCACTGGTTCACTCCCCAAATGACCGCAATGGCCAGAGCTGAGCTGATCCAAAGCCAGGAGCCAGGAGTTTCCTCCGGGTCCCCCATGTGGGTGCAGGGGCCTAAGCATTTGAGCCATCTTCTACTGCTTTCCCAGGCCATAGCAGAGAGCTGGATAAGAAGAGGAGCAGTCGGGACTCGAACTGGCATCCATGTGGGATGCCAGCACTGCAGGCTGGGGCTTTAACCTGCTGCGCCACATCACCAGACCCTATTCATTTATTTTTTTAAGAGTTTATTTTATTTATTTGAAAGGCAGAGTTACAGAGGTGAGGAGAGAAAGAGATTGGGGGGAGGGGTAGAAAGAGAGAGAGAGAGAGAGAGGTCTTCCACCTGCTGGTTCACTCCCCAAATGGCCACAACAGGTAGGGCTGGGCCAGGCTGAAGCCAGGAGCCAGGAGCTTCATCTGGGTCTCCCACGTGGATGCAGGGGCCAAAGCACTCAGGCCATCTTCTGCTGTTTCCCAGGCACATTTGCAGGAAGCTGGATCCGAAGTGAAGGAGCTGGGACTTAAACCAGTGCCCATATGGGATGCCGGTGCTGTAGGTGGTGGCTTAACCTGCTCTGCCACAGTGCTGGCTCTTATTTATTTTTGAGAGAGAATGAACTCCTGTACATTGGCTCACTCCACAAATGCCCACAATAGTTGGGGCTGGACCAGAGCTGAAACTGGGAGTCAGGAACTCCATTGAGGTCTCCTGTAAGATGACAGGCACCCAATGACTCGAGCCTCCATTGCCACCTTCCAGAGTCTGCATTAATAGGAGGCTGGAGTCCTGAGCTGGAGCTGGGCACTCTAAAGTGGGATGCAGGGGTCTTAACCACGAGGCTAAAAGCACCTGCTCCTAAAAATTCAGCTCACATGTAGTAATTGCATACGTTCCTGGGCCACCGTGTGATTTTTCAACACATGTGTGTGCATGAAATTTTATTTCTCTCCTTTGCTTTTCTGGGAAGCTGGGATACATAGGTACTTTCCAACGACTGTGTTGGTCCTACAGACAAAGGTAGTGGACATGGAGAGGAAGGATATGACTGACTGGTCACTGCCAGTCTCTGGCTTCTTGTTGCTGATCTGTCCTTAAGGTTGTGCCCTTTTGTTTTAGCCTAGAACAGAAAAGGGTGCGGTGGTGTGGTAGATTAAGCCTCCACCTGCAGTGCCAGCTTTCCATGTGGGTACCAGTTTGAGTCTCGGCTGCTTCACTTCCAATCCAGCTCTCTGCTAATAGCCTGGGAGGTCAGCAGAGGTTGGCCCAAGTGCTTAGGCCCCCACACCCAAGTAAGAGACCCGGAAGAAGCTCCTGGCTCCTTCAGATTGTCCCAGCTCCAGCTGTTGTGACCATTTGGGGAGTGAGCCAGCGGAATGAAGATATCTTTCTCTCTCTCTCTGTAAATCTGCCTCTCAAATAAATAAATCTATATAAAAAGTATTTATTTGAAAGGCAGAATGTCAGAGAGAGATCATTCGATCTTGTATCCACTGATTCACTCACCAAATGGCTGCAATGTCTATGCTGAAGCCAGGATCCTAGAACTCCATCCAGGTCTCCACATGGGTAGCAGGAGCCTGAGCACTTGGGCCATCATCTGCTGCTTTCCCAGGCGCCCCAGCGTGGAGCTGGATCGCCACAGCCCTGGCTGCTGTCCTGTTGACATCATTTACAGGTGAGGAAACAGAGGCACAGAGAGAAGTTGAGGTCACGCAGGTAGCAGGGCTGGTGCGAGGACAGCATCTGTGTGGGGTGTCTAACGTGTGCAGCCCCCACACCTGAACCCCAGGCTTGTTGGGGCAGGGCCCCCTTGAATTTAGGAGGAAAGCCGAGGTAAGAGTGGAAAGAATGCGAGAGGAACGTGGGGGCCCCAGCACAGGTCACCAGGGAACGTCTGAAGAATGCAGTGACGGAGCGGCGGCGAGGGCTCCCGGGATGGGAAGCAGAGAGCGTGAGCCAGGAGAGGAGCTCAGGGTGTGCTAGCTGCTTCCTCCCACCGCCCACCCCCGTGCTTCCCTTCTGCTGTTTGCTTTGTGGGAAGAAAACCAGAGGCCAGGAGATGCTCTCCTGCCAGCCTTCTCTTCTGGGAAGTTAAGGACCAGCACCGTCCAATTGAATGTTCTGCATGGATGGAAGTGTTCCAAAGGGGCCGGGTCCGCCAGGGTGGCTCCTACCCACCCGTGGCTCTCAAGCTGGTGAAGCTGTGGCTGATGAGACTGTGCAGGGTGTGTGTGTGTGTGTAAAACCATCTTTGAAAGCACCCTCCCTGAAACAGTGTTAGGGATTCACTTGCTTCTTCCCTTCCTTATGCATATCTTATTTTGTTTTTTGAAAGATGTATTTATTTATTTGAAAGGTGGAGTTACAGAGATATGGAGAGACAGAGAGAGACAGAGAGAGACGGAGAGACAGAGAGATAGAGAGAGAGCAAGAGAGCGAGCGAGCGAGCTTCCATCCACTGGTTCATTCTGCAGATGCCCATAACAGCTGGGGCTGGGTCAGGGCAAAGCTAGGAGCGGGAACTCCATCCTGGTCTCCTACGTGAGTGGCAGAGATCCAAGCACTTGGGCCATCACCTGCTGCCTTCCCAGGCACATTAGCAGGGAGCTGGATGGGAAGTGGAACAGCTGGGTCTCAAACCACCGCTCAGATGGGATATAGGTGTTGGAGGTGGTGGCTGAACCCGCTGCACCACGATGCTGGCCCCCTTATGCATGTTTTAGAACGTGGGAAGATGACAACCCTACGAGGTTGCCCTGAGCACAGCTGTTCTGCTCACTCATCTGTCGGATCTTGATTTGTTCATCATAAAAATGGGTGTGGAGGGGGCATCTTCTCTCCAGACCAGTTTTGGAGTTTGGTGTGTGAGATTGTAGCCCAGCTGTGGGGGTCCTTTATAAAGTTCATGGAAAAGGAATTAAAAGAAAAGCTTACTTTGATGTAAAACTTTTTGGAATCCATGCATACAAGAAATCTTCAAAAATGTAATGAGATATGCATATTGTAGGGAAAAGAGATGCATGCATTAGAAGTGTTTACTGTTGGGCTGCTATTTGTGGCACAGTGGGTTAAGCCAGCATCCCATAGATCACTGGTTCAAATCCTGGTACTCTGCTTCCAATCCAGCTCCCTGCTAATGTTCCCTGGGGAAAGCAGTGGAAGATGGCCCAAGTGTTTGGACCCCTGCACCCATGTGGGAGACCAGGATAGAGTTCCTGGCTCCTGGATTCAGCCTGGCCCAGCCTTGGCTGTTATGGCCATTTGGGAAGTGAACCACTGGATGGAAGATCTCTCTCTCTGACTCTCTCTCTCTCACTTTGAAATCCAAGGGTCATTTATAAAGTTCATAGAAAGCTCAAGTGTGTGGCAGAGCAGGTAAAGCTGCTGCCTGCAATGCTGGCATTCGGTTTGGGCGGTTCCTGGCTCCTGCCCTCTGCCTGGCCCAGCCCTGGACATTGCAGCCATCTGGGGAGTGAACTAGCAGATAGAAGATATCTCTCTGTCTCTGTCTGCCCCTCTCTCTCTGTAACTCTGACTTTCAAATAAAACAAATCTTTTTTTAAAAAGTTCACATAAAATGAAATTAAAAGATAAATTTATTTTGGTGCAAAATTTTTTGAAATTGATGCATACCAGGAAGCTTCAAAAATCTAATTCGTGTGCATATTGTGAAAGAAACTATGGATGTACTTCAAAATTATTTGCATCAAAATAAACTTACCTTTTTAAAAAGATTTACTTGAAAAGCAGAGAGAGTGAGGGAGAGGGAGGAGGAGAGAGAGAGAAAGAGAGAGATTTTTCATCTGCTGATTCACTCCCCAAATGGCCACAACAGCCAGAAGTGTGCCAGGCTGAAGCCAGGAACTCTATCTGGGTCTCCCACGTGGGTGCAGGGGCCCAAGCACTTGCTTTACCAGGTGCATTAGCAGGGAGCCGGATCAGAAGCTGGGCAGCCGGGACTCAAACTGACACTCCCATGTGGGATGCTGGCATCACGAGCAGGAGCTTAGCTCCTCCTGCCAGCCCCTACACTTATCTTTAATTCCTTTCTCCCATGCACGCTTGTCAGAGTGAGGTGCTGGGAAGACGGGAGCTGTCCCAGGAGTCTTCCTCCACCTGTGTGTGGGGCAGCCCTCCCCGGGTGCTCTGATGGAGAGCCTGCAGAGCCCCGGCTACTGCCCCGGGGTGCCGAGCACTGGCAGAACCTCCACATCTGTTTTTGGTGCCTGGGTGTTGCCTGTCCCGGCAGTGGTGGATGTCTCCCACCCAGAGGGTCACACACAACTTTACTGAGTTCAGAGTTAGGGTTGTGCAGAGGGAAAAAAAAAAAAAAACTCTTCTTCATTGTCGCGTGTGGTTTAGACGTCCAGTCTGTGTTTCTAAGAGCTCGAGCAAGGTCCAGTTCACATGCCTCACGGTGCACCTGCTGACAGCCATGATTCATGGTTTGGATGCATTCAGCTTGTGCAGCCGTCCTGACAGCCAATTTCAGAGCATTTCCAGGACCCCCAAAGAGGAAATTCTGTCCCCACACGCAGGTACTGCCCCCCCTCTGTCTTCCCTACTGCTTTATGTGTCTGGATTCACCTCTTCTGGATGTTTCCTGTGAATGGAGTTGCCTGCAACCATGTTTTGTTCCTTTTTCATGGCTGAATACTATTCTGCTGCATACATTTGCTATGGTTATTGATTGACTTTATCTATTTTTTTTTTAACTTTTATTTAATGAATATAAATTTCCAAAGTACAGCTTATGGAATACAATGGCTTCCCCCTCCCCCCATAATTTCCCTCCCAGCCGCAACCCTGCCCTCTCCTGCTCCCTCTCCCCTTCCACTCACATCAATATTCATTTCAATTATCTTTATATACAGAAGATCATTTTAGCATATATTAAGTAAAGATTTCAACAGTTTGTACCCACACAGAAACACAAAGTATAAAATACTGTTTGAGTACTAGTTATAGCATTAAATCACAATGTACAGCACATTAAGGACAGAGATCTTACATCAGGAGTAAGTGCACAGTGACTCCTGTTGTTGACTTACCAAATTGACACTCTTGTTTATGGCATCAGTAATCACCCTAGGCTCTTGTCATGAGTTGCCAAGGCTATGGAAGCCTTTTGAGTTCGCTGACTCTGATCTTATTTAGACAGGGTCATAGTCAAAGTGGAAGTCCTCTCCTCCCTTCAGAGAAAGGTACCTCCTTCTTTGATGACCTGTTCTTTCCACTGGTATCTCACTCACAGAGATCTTTCATATAGGTGTTGTTTTTTTTTTTTTTTGCGCCACAGTGTTTTGGCTTTCCATGCCTAAAATGCTCTAAGGGCTCTTCAGCCAGATCTGAATGCCTTAAGGGCTGATTCTGAGGCCAGAGTGCTGTTTAGGACATCTGCCATTCTATGAGTCTGCTGTGTATGCCACTTCCCATGATGGATTGTTCTCTCCCTTTTTTATTCTATCAGATAGTATTAGCAGACACTAGTCTTGTTTGTGTGATCCCTTTTACTCTTAGACCTATCAGTATGATCAACTGTGAACTGAAATTGATGGCTTGGACTAGTGAGAGGGCATTGGTACATGCCACCTTGATGGGATTGAATTGGAATCCCCTGGCACATTTCTAACTCTACCATTTGGGGCAAGTCCAATTGAGCATGTCCCAAATTGTACATCTCCTCCCTCTCTTATTCCACTCTTATATTTAACAGGGATCACTTTTCAGTTAAATTTCAACACTTAAGAATAATTGTGTATTAATTACAGAGTTCAACCAATAGTATTAAGTAGAACAAAAAAATACTAAAAGGGGTAAAGTATTAAGTTGTTCATCAGCAGTCAGGGCAAGGGCTGATCAAGTCACTGTTTCTCAAAGTGTCCATTTCACTTCATCAGGTTTCCTTTTTGGTGCTCAGTTAGTTGTCACTGATCAGGGAGAACATATGATATTTGTCGCTTTGGGACTGGCTTAATTCACTCAGCATGATGTTTTCCAGATTCCTCCATTTTGTTACAAATGACCAGATTTCATTGTTTTTGACTGCTGTATAGTATTCTATAGAGTACATGTCCCATAATTTCTTTATCCAGTCTACTGTTGATGGGCATTTAGGTTGATTCCAGGTCTTAGCTATTGTGAATTGAGCTTCAGTAAACATTAAGGTGCAGACCACTTTTTTGTTTGCCAATTTAATTTCCTTGGGTAAATTCCAAGGAGTGGGATGGCTGGGTTGTATGGTAGGGTTATATTCAGGTTTCTGAGGAATCTCCAGACTGACTTCCATAGTGGCTTGACCAGTTTGCATTCCCACCAACAGTGGGTGAGTGTCTCTTTTTCCCCACATCCTCACCAGCATCTGTTGTTGATAGATTTCTGTATGTGAGCCATTCTAACTGGGGTGAGGTGGAACCTCATTGTGGTTTTGATTTGCATTTCCCTGATTGCTAGTGATCTTGAACATTTTTTCATGTGCCTGTTGGCCATTTGGATTTCCTCTTTTGAAAAATGTCTGTTGAGGTCCTTGGCCCATCTCTTAAGTGGGTTGTTTGTTTTGATGTTGTGGAGTTTCTTGATCTCTTTGTAGATTCTGGTTATTAACCCTTTATCTGTTGCATAGTTTGCAAATATATTTTCCCATTCTGTCGGTTGTCTCTTCACTCTCCTGACTGTTTCTTTTGCAGTACAGAAACTTCTCAATTTGATGCAATCTCAATAGTTAATTTTGGCTTTGACTGCCTGTGCCTCTGGGGTCTTTTCCAAGAATTCTTTGCCTGTGCCAATATCTTGCAGGGTTTCACCAATGTTCTCTAATAATTTGATGGTGTCGGGTCATGGATTTAGGTCTTTAATCCACGTTGAGTGGATTTTTGTGTAAGGTGTAAGGTAGGGGTCTTGCTTCATGCTTCTGCACGTGGAAATCGAGTTTTCCCAGCACCATTTATTGAACAGACTGTCCTTGCTCCAGGAATTGGTTTTAGATCCTTGATCAAATATAAGTTGGCTGTAGATGTTTGGGTTGATTTCTGGTGTTTCAATTCTGTTCCATTGGTCTATCCATCTGTTTCTGTACCAGTTCCATGCTGTTTTGATTACAACTGTCCTGTAGTATATCCTGAAATCTGGCATTGTGATGCCTCCAGCTTTGTTTTTGTTGTACAAGATTGCTTTAGCTATTCGAGGTCTCCTGTGTCTCCATATGAATTTCAACATCATTTTTTCTAGATCTGAGAAAAGTGTTTTTGGTATCTTGATTGGTATCACATTGAATCTATAAATTGCTTTTGGGAGAATGGACATTTTGATGATATTGATTCTTCCAATCCATGAGCATGGAAGATTTTTCCATTTTTTGGTATCCTCTTCTGTTTCTTTCTTTAAGATTTTGTAATTCTCATCGTAGAGATCTTTAACATCCTTGGTTTATTCCAAGGTATTTGATGGTTTTTGTAGCTATTGTGAATGGGATTGATATTAGACGTTCCTTCTCACCCGTGGCATTACCTGTGTATATAAAGGCTGTTGATTTTTGTGCACTGATTTTATATCCTGCTACTTTGCCAAACTCTTCTGTGAGTTCCAATAGTCTCTTAGTAGAGTTCTTTGGATTCCCTAAATAAAGAATCATATCGTCTGCAAAGAGGGCTAGTTTGAGTTCTTCCTTCCCAATTTGTATCCCTTTAATTTCTTTTTCATGCCTAATGACTCTGTCTAAAACTTCCAGAACTATATTGAATAGCAGTGGTGAGAGTGGGCATCCCTGTCTGGTACCAGATCTCAGTGGAAATGCTTCCAACTTTTCCCCATTCAGTAGGATGCTGGCCGTGGGTTTTTCATAAATTGCTTTGATTGTATTGAGGAATATTCCTTTTATACCCAGTTTGCTTAGAGTTTTCATCATGAAAGGGTGTTGAATTTTATCGAATGCTTTCTCTGCATCTATTGAGATAATCATATGGTTTTTCTTCTGCAGTTTGTTAATGTGGTGTATCACATTGATTGTTTTGCGCACATTGAACCATCCCTGCATACCAGGGATAAATCCCACCTGGCCTGGGTGGATGATCTTTCTGATGTGTTGTTGTATTCTATTGGCCAGAATTTTATTGAGGATTTTTGCATCTATCTTCATCAGGGATATTGGTCTGTAATTTTCTTTCAATGCTGCATCTTTCTCTGGCTTAAGGATTAAGGTGATGCTGGCTTCATAGAAATAATTTGGGAGGACTCCCTCTTTTCTGATTGCTCTGATTAGTTTGAGGAGAATTGGAGTCAGTTCTTCTTTAAATGTCTGGTAGAATTCAGCAGTGAATCCATCTGGTCCTGGGCTTTTCTTTGTTGGGAGGGCCTTTATTACTGTTTCAATTTCTTTCTCAGTTATGGGTCTGTTTAGGTTTTCTGTGTCTTCATGGTTCAATTTAGGTAGGTTGCATGTGTCCAGGAATCTATCCATTTCTGATAGATTTCCCTGTTTGCTTGCATACAACTCTTTGTAGTAATTTCTGATTATCATTTTTATTTCTATGGTGTCTGTTGTTACGTTTCCCTTTTCATCTCTGATTTTATTGATTTGGGTCTTTTCTTTTTTTAGTTAGTTGGGCCAATGGTGTGTCAATTTTATTTATTTTTATTGATTGACTTTATCTATTTTTTTTTTGACAGGTAGAGTGGACAGTGAGAGAGAAAGACAGAGAGAAAGGTCTTCCATTGCCGTTGGTTCACCCTCCAATGGCCGCTGTGGCTGGCGCGCTGCGGCCGGCGCACCGCGCTGATCCGATGGCAGGAGCCAGGTGCCTATCCTGGTCTCCCATGGGGTGCAGGGCCCAAGCACTTGGGCCATCCTCCACTGCACTCCCTGGCCACAGCAGAGAGCTGGCCTGGAAGAGGAGCAACGGGACAGAATCCGGCGCCCCGACCGGGACTAGAACCCGGTGTGCCGGCGCCGCAAGGCGGAGGATTAGCCTATTGAGCCATGGCGCCAGCCAACTTTATCTATTTAAGAAAAAAAAAAAAGATTTATTTTGCTTACTTTAAAGGGAGAGTTACACAGAGACAGGGAGAGATAGAGAGAGATCTTCCACTTGCTGGTTCATTTCCCAGATGACTGCAATGGCCAGGGCTGAGGCAGGCAGAAGCCAGGGGCCAGGGGCTTCTTCCGGGTCTCCCACATGAGTGCAGGGGCCCAAGAACTTGGAGCACATGTTGCTGCTTTTCCAGGTACATTAGCAGGGAGTTGGGTCACAAGTGGAGCAGCCTGGACTCGAACCGGTGCCCACGTGGGATGCCGACGGTTTCACCTGCTTCACCACAATGCTGGCCTTTTGGTGTACATTGAATGGTTCCCACTTTTTGGTTGAACTCTGAATGACGTTGCTATGAACGGTTGTGCACAGGTTTTTGTGTGGATGCCCATTTGCCTTTCTGCCGGGTGGTACCGAGGAGCTGGACGGCCGGGTCCTGAGCAGCTCTCTGTTGACTCTTTGGAGGAATGGCCGTGCTGTTTCCCCGAGGGGCTGCTCCTTTCGGCACCTGCACCAGAGCGGCCGACCGCTCCGCCTCTGCACCAACACCTGTGATTGTGATTACCTTTGTCCTTTGCTGCATCCTCGTGAGGATGCAGTGGCGTCTCCTTGTGGCTCGGGCTTGCATTTTCTTTCCTTTTTTTTTTTTTTAAATTTTTTGACAGAGTGGACAGTGAGAGAGAGAGAGAGAAAGGTCTTCCTTTGCCGTTGGTTCACCCTCCAATGGCCGCCACGGCTGGTGTGCTGCAGCCGGCGCACCGCGCTGATCCGAAGCCAGGAGCCAGGTGCTTCTCCTGGTCTCCCATGGGGTGCAGGGCCCAAGTAATTGGGCCATCCTCCACTGCACTCCCTGGCCACAGCAGAGAGCTGGCCTGGAAGAGGGGCAACTGGGACAGAATCCGGCGTTGGGCTTGCATTTTCTTGATGTCTAACCACTGGTTACAGCAGGCGCTCCGGCCTGATGTGGGCATGTCCACGGCCTGCCGAGGGTGGTGGGCGGCTCCTCTCCATCCCCAGTGAAAGGAAATCCAGAGCATGGTGCTTGGATTGGAGAAGCCCAGATCTGCAGCTGTGTCTGTGTCTCTGATGCCAGACAGGAAATGCAACACCCCCTTAAATCTGAGTTTCATACGAGCGCATTTCAAAAAGTTTGTGGAAACACAGAATTAAATTTCTGGGTGGAAAAATGGAAATGCATGTAGGTGAGGGCAGTTTATAAGGTCATGGGCAATGTGCACTATGACAAAACTGCCAAATATATTTTTGCACCCAAATCAGCTTATTTTTAATTCCATTTTCCATAATCTTTTTGAAATGTCCTTGTGTAAACAGTAGGTAATTTTTTTTTTTTTTCGAGAAGGAGAGTGTAGTGGGGAAGGGAGAGAGAGGGAGAGTGAGCATCCTGCTGGCTAACTCCTCAGATGCCCACAACGGCTGAGGCTGAGCCAGGGATGGCAACCCTGGTCTCCCGTGTGGGTGGCAGAAGCTGGATGACTTGAGCCACCACTGCTGCCTCCCCAAGTCTGCATCGGCAGGAAGCTGGAGTCAGCAGAGCCAGTAAGAAAGAAATGGGGGTGTGGGATGCAGACGTCCCAACCAGCAGCTTGAGAAGTTTTTAAGGCTGAGTGTGTCCCACTCACAGCAGGGGATGTCCGTGTCCTAAGGAAGGTGTGACCTCCATGGAACTCAACTTGGTTCTCAGTTGGGCCACCCTGCCCGTCCCTGGTGGGCTGCACACTGGCAGTCACTGCATTTGCCCCTCAGAGTGCTGGGTTTCTCTTCTGTGGGGAGGGAATAAGAGGGGAGGGGGACAGAGGGGCTGAATGTTTGTGGGCGTCTGGGGTGCAGGGCCTGCTGGGAGCTCTCCGTGTGGAAGCCTCTGGTGTGGCCACAGCCGGCAGTGGGCAGCCCAAGTCTGTGGGGCCAAAGCTGCCGTCCAGCCTGGGCCTGGCCCCCGGCAGCAGGTGTCGAGGGGAGGGTGGTCGTATGCTGGGGACCTGATTTTCCTTCCAGCTTCCATAGGAGCTAGTGAGTGAGTGAGTGTGTGTGTGTATGCATGTGTGCACGTATCTGTATATGTATGTTTGTGTGCACATGTATGTAGGTTTAGACATATTTGTGCCAGTGTCTATGTATGTGTATACATGTTTGGGTGTTTATACATTTATGTGTGTATGTGCATACATATATGTATGCATGTGTGTATGTATATGTGTATGTGTGTACATGAGTGTATATATGTCTATGTGTACATGTCTATGTATGTATGTATGTATGTGTCTCTGTATGTATATGTTTGTGTGTGTGTATGTATGTGTGTCTATGTGTGTGTGTTTTCCTTTAATTCAGCCCAATCCACTCCATGTAGCAAGTGATCCAAGAATATTAGCACTTTGTTTGCTACAATTGTTTCGTTTTCTTTTCTTTTTTTTTTTTTTTAATTTGTGCTTTATTTAGGGGGTCATTCTCAAGGTTGATCTTTAAGATAATTTTTAAAAAGATTTTATTTATTTGAGAGGTAGAGTTAGAGACAGAGAGAGAGGTCTGGTTCACCCCACAAATGACCACAATGGCTGGAGCTGGGCTGATCCAAAGCCAGGAGCCTGGAGCTTCTTCCAGGTCTCCCACATGGGTGCAGGGGCCCAAGGACTTGAGCCATCTTTCACTGCTCTCCCAGGTCATAGCAGTGAGCTGGATTAGAAGAGAAGCAGCCGGGACACGAACCTGTGGCCATATGGGATGTTGGTGCCCACCATGCCAGAGTGCTGGCCCCACCCAAGAGAATTTCCAACCTTCTTTAGAACAATCTGTGTGCCTTAAAGATCCCAAGATTTGGGGTTTTGGAGTGAAATAAGCAGGGTTTACTGACTGAGCCCCAGAGACCAAGAGCTTAGTGTTGTGTGTGTATGTGTATTGTGTGTATGCATGTCCATGTGTATGTATGTGTTGTGTGTGTATGCGTGTGTGTGTGTGTGTGTGTGAGAGAGCGAGCAGGGAGAAACTGTCTAAAGTGAGTCTCATGAAGAGTGTCAGGAACACAAGGGTGGGTGGTGCTGTGGTGCGGTGGGTTAAGCTGCTGCTTGTGACACCAGCATCCCATAGGAGCACTGGTTCGAGTCCTGGCTGCTCTGCTTTTGATCCAGCTCCCTGTTAATGCACCTGAGAAAGCCATGGAAGATGGCCTGAGTGCTTGGGCCCCTGCCATCCATGTGGGAGACCTGGATGGAGCTCCTGGCTCCTGGCTTTAGCCTGATCTAGTCCTGCCTGTTGGGACCATTTGGGGAGTGAACCAGCAGATTGAAGCTCGCTCTCTCTCTCTCTCTCTCTTTATCATTATGCCTTTCAAATAAATAAATCTTAAAATACAATACAGGTATATAGAAGAAAGGAAATCAGAGAAGGCTACCTGGAGGTGGTTGCGTTTGAACTGGATCTTGAAGGATGATGGGCTGGGTTTAGAAGTGTGAGGGTACTTGTAAAAGTTGTGGGAAATGGAATTAAAAGAGAAGTTTATGGGCAGTAGTTAGGTGTAGTGGTTAAGATGCCCATGTTCCACATCAGAGTGCCTGGGTTTGATTCCTGGCTCTGGCTCCTGGCTCCAGCTTCCTGTTCATGCACACCCTGGGAGGCAGCGGATGGAGCTCCTGGCTCCCAGTGTGGTTCTCCCCCAAGTCATGGTAGGTGTCTGGGGCGTGTCCCAGCAGATGGGAGATCTGTGTATGTCTCTGTCTGCCTCTCAAGTGGGCATACATGAGAAAAGATTATTCCAGAGCAATAACAATGAAAAAATGAAATCCATGCATGTTTTTTCATGATATATATTGTGGAGAACCCTCATATGCGTAGTTGTCACATTAAAAAGAAGATTATTTATTTGAAAGGCAGAGTTATGGCCATTTGGTTCATGTCCCAAATGGCTGCAGCAGGTAGGGACCTGAGCTCCATCTGGGTCTTCCTCGTGGGTGCAGGGACTCAAGCATTTGAGCCATCGCTGCCACCTCCCCGGGTGCACAGTAGCAGGAAGCTGGAGTCAGGCATGGAGCTGGGACTGGAACCCAGGCGCTCCCATGTGGTTTGCAGGCATCCCAGCAGGGTCTTCACTGCGAGGCCAAATGCCCACTCTGATCTGCTTGTGACTCCACGCCCATTGACGAGTCCCTCCCTACGCTTTCCTCCTGTCCCCCAACCCAGCCTCTGGTGGCCATTCTACTCTCTACTTCCAGCTTTTTTTTTTTTTTTGACAGGCAGAGTGGACAGTGAGAGAGAGAGACAGAGAGAAAGGTCTTCCTTTGCCGTTGGTTCACCCTCCAATGGCCGCTGCGGCTGGCGTGCTGTGGCTGGCGCACCACGCTGATCCAATGGCAGGAGCCAGGTACTTCTCCTGGTCTGCCATGGGGTGCAGGGCCCAGGCACTTGGGCCATCCTCCACTGCACTCCCTGGCCACAGCAGAGAGCTGGACTGGAAGAGGGGCAAACGGGACAGAATCTGGCGCCCCGACCGGGACTAGAACCCAGTGTGGTGTGCCGGCGCAGCAAGGTGGAGGATTAGCCTAGTGAGCCGCGGCGCCGGCCAACTTCCGGCTTTTTTGAGACCGTGCAGCATTTGCCTGTCTGTGTGTAGCTTATCTCACTTAGCATAGTGCCTTCCAGAACTATTGATGCTGTGGCAGGTGATAGCATTTCATCCTTTTTAACAATCAAATAGTATTTCACTGTATATTTGTATCACATAATTCACCCATTCATCATTTCTGGAAATTTAATTAATTAATTTGAAGGAGGGAGGAAGAGAGAGAGAGAGAGAGAGAGTGTTCCCATCCATGGGTTCATTCCCCAGATGCCCACAATGGCCAGGAGTGGACTGGGGCTGAAGCTGAGGGCTGGGACTCTGTCTGTCCAGGTCTCCCACAGTGGTGGCAGGAACCCCATTACTTGAGCCATCACTGCTGCCTTCAGGATCTGCATTAGCAGGGAGCTGCAGTCAGCAGCCAGAGTTAGGTCCTCTGATACCAGACAAGGGCGTCCTATCTTCCTCTTAGGCTGAACGATTAGCCCTGTGGTTGAATATTTAGGTTGATGGCTATTATCCAAAGAACAGGATACATCAAGTGCTGTCAAGGATGTGGAGAAGGGAAAAGTCTTACGGCTGGTGATTCTTAATGGCTAATAATACAGCTGTCATCCCAGAACTGGGAATACGGCCTCAGGAGATGGAGTTGAGTGCAAACTTTGTCTGCCCGCCCATGTGGGTGGCAGCACTCCCCACAATGGGCCAGACTTGGAAGCAACCCCTGACCCGTGTCCCCCACCCAGGGCCCTCCTGCTCACCCGTCCTCTGCCTGTCTTTCGCCCTGCAGTGTGTCCCGGCATGGATATCCGGAACAACCTCACCAGACTGCATGAGCTGGAGAACTGCTCTGTCATCGAGGGCCACCTGCAGATCCTCCTGATGTTCAAGACGAGGCCTGAGGACTTCCGGGACCTCAGCTTCCCCAAGCTCATCATGATCACCGACTACCTGCTGCTGTTCCGGGTCTACGGGCTGGAGAGCCTCAAGGACCTGTTCCCCAACCTCACGGTCATCCGGGGCTCCAGGCTGTTCTTCAACTATGCGCTGGTCATCTTCGAGATGGTGCACCTGAAGGAGGTTGGGCTACACAGCCTCATGAACATCACCCGGGGCTCCGTGCGCATCGAGAAGAACAATGAACTCTGCTACTTGGCCACCATAGACTGGTCCCGGATCCTGGACTCAGTGGAGGACAACTACATTGTGCTGAACAAGGACGACAACGAGGAGTGCGGGGACATCTGTCCAGGCACCGCAAAGGGCAAGACCAACTGTCCTGCCACTGTCATCAATGGGCAGTTTGTCGAGCGGTGCTGGACTCACAGCCACTGCCAGAAAGGTACATGGCGGGGGCAGGGGTGGGGGCCTTGTGGGTTCCCGGTGCCTCGTTCTTAAGGCTTGGACGCCGGGTAGGGGCCTGAGAGCAGCCACCTGTGGCAAGGGGGTGGCAGAGGCTTTTTGCCAGGGCTTGGGTGGTGAGTGCTTTAGACTGCAGGTCACCTGGTCTCTGTCATGATTGGGTCATCTCCTGCTATCCCACAGAGATGCGTTTTTTTTTTTTTCCAGGCAGAGTTATACAGAGAGAGACACAGAGAGAGAGTTATAGACAGTGAGAGACAGACAGAGAGAAAGGTCTTCCTTCCTTTGGTTCACTCCCCTAATGGCCGCCACGGCCGGTGCTACGCTGATCCGAAGCCAGGAGCCAGGTACTTCCTCCCAGTCTCGCATGTGGGTGCAGGGACCCAAGCACTTGGGCCTTCCTCCACTGCCCTTCTGGGCCACAGCAGAGAGCTGGATTAGAAGAGGAGCAACTGGGACTAGTACCTGGCACCCCAACTGGGACTAGAACCTGGGATGCCGGCACCGTAGGCAGAGGATTAGCCAAGTGAGCCATGGCGCCTGCCAGAGATGCGTTCTTTAAGATTTATGTAGTTATTTGAAAAGCAGAGTGACACTCAGAGGTGGAGAGAGAAACAGATCTTTTATCCTCTGGTTTGTTCCCTAAATGCCCACCATAGCCAGGGCTGGACAAGGCCAAAACCAGGAGCCAGGGACACCATCCAGGTTTCCCATGTGGGTGTCACCTACTGCTTTCCCAAGGTGCATCAGCAGGGAGCTGGATTGGAAGCAGAGCAGTTGGGACTCGAACTGGCGCCTGTATGGGATGCTTGACCTTGCCCATGGCGGCTTAACCTGCTGCACCACAGCACCGGCCCCAGAGGATGCATTTATGATCCCAGGAGGTGTCTGAGACCATGGTTAGTCCTAATCCCTGTATATACTATGTTCTTTCCTATGCATCCCCGTGTTAAAACTTCGCTTATAAATTAGGCACAGATGAACAAAAACAGTCATAAAATAGAACACTTATAACAATATAGTCTAGTAAAGTTGCCAGCATCATGACTCCACATTTGGGGTCCTTATGAAGTGAAATAAGGGTGATTTGAATCCAGAGCACCATGACACACCATGCAGTGGATCGAGAAAGCAAGATGGCTGCTCATTGTGTAATGGGAGGGTAGCATATACCATGTGGCTATGCCAGACAAAGAGGTGGTTCATGTCTCATTCGGTGGTGCAAGAATTCTTCACGCTTGCTCAGAAGGCAATTTAAAATCATATGGATAGTTTATTTCTGGAGTTTTCCATTTTATGTTTCAGACTGTTATTGACTATGGGTGAGTGAAACCCAAAAATATGAAACCTTGGATAAGGAGGGAACAGGTGGATTCAACTCTGCCATTATAGCCTGCATCCACAGGCCTGCGCAGATAGGCGGGTGTGGCTGTGTTTTGATAAAGCTTTATTGATAAAAACAAATCGTGGGCTGGTTTGGCCTGAGGGCCTATGCTTGGCACCTCCTGTGCCCAAGGGTGACCGCTCTTATGTTCCTCTTGCTTGGGAGAAGTGTAGAAGGGGAAGCGTGTGAATTTGGTTTTTAAAAAATGAGCAGTTTCTTATCGGATTGTGGAAGTTATCTTGCTTGCACAAGATATTTGGATAAAGACAGCTGCGGAGGAGCAAGGCGAGATGTCCATGGACGAGATGTCCGATGGATGGGGGCATGTCTCCTCGTAGTGGGCGTTCCTGTTGTTGGCTGAGAGCAGGGTCAATGATTCGGGGCTGGAGCTTTCCCTCCCAGCAGGGCTGCTTTCCTGGCTGAAGGTTCTAGGTGAGAGGCTCCTGCCAGGGCATTGCTGGAATAAGGAGCCCATGGACGGGAGAGAAGGCGCTGGCCCGCACGGAGTGCTGCCTGGAAAACCTCCAGAGTTGACTGGGAGTCAGGACAGCGCCAGCTGCTGTCCCTGTTTCTTTGAACCTTTTAGGCTGGGTTTTTCTCATTTGGGTTTCTCGTGCTGCTCCTAGACTTTGTATGTAGTGTGTGCCTGGGGTGCCTCCGTGGCGTTTGGAAAATTCACCTGTGTGCAGTTTTCACCCGTTAACGCTTTGCACATTGCGCATTCAGAGCTGTTTGTTTGGAGCTGAGAATGACCTGAGTGTGTGTTGCTGGAGAAGCTGAGAATACAAGGGGGCTCAGAGGCGGGTTTTTGCACGAGTCTCTTCTGTCCTTTCTGCTTAGAAAGTCTTTATTTTAATTAGAATTATTATTAATTTTTAACTAAAGATTTATTTATTTGAAAGGCAGAGTTACAGAGAAAGGAAGAGAGAGATATGGCTGGCACCGCGGCTCACTAGGCACCAGCACACCAGGTTCTAGTCCCGGTCGGGGCGCCGGATTCTGTCCCGGTTGCCCCTCTTCCATGCCAGCTCTCTGCTGTGGCCCGGGAGTGCAGTGGAGGATGGCCCAAGTGCTTGGGCCCTTCACCACATGGGAGACCAGGAGAAGTACCTGGCTCCTGGCTTCGGATCAGCGCGGTGCGCTGGCCGCAGCACACCGGCCATGGCGGCCATTGGAGGGTGAACCAATGGCAAAAGGAAGACCTTCTCTCTGTCTCTCTCTCTCACTGTCCACTCTGCCTGTAAAAAAAAAAAAAAAAAAAAAAAGAGAGGAAGAGAGAGATAGAGAGATCTGTCTACTGGTTCACTCCCCAGATAGCTGCAACGGTTGAGGCCAGGAGCCAGGATCTCCATCTGCTGGTCTCCCACATAGGTGCAGGGGCCCAAGCACTTGGGCCATCTTCTGCTGCTTTCCCAGGTGCATTAGCAGGGAGCTGGATGGGAAGTGGAGCAGCTGGGACTCGAACTGATGCTCATACGGGATGCCAGCATGGCAGGCAGTGGCTTAACCCATTGTACCACAGCAACAGCCCCAGTTATTATCATTTTAAAAAAATCACTTGTCATGAGCATTTGGGATCCACTCATGCAGTGTGAGAGATTCAGATCAAGTTCCTCTCCCCCTCACAATGGGCTGGGGCCTCAGTGTCACTGCAGAAAACTGCCCCTCTCTGGTGCTTTGGGGCTTTTTCCTGGGGGGAGGGGGGACTAGTTGAGGAGGGGGAACGGAGGTGGGGCCGTTAAAGAAGATGGGACCCTCGTCAAGGGTCATCACTGGGGCCAAGATTGGCAAACATGGAGGCACCATGGTGGGTTTGGGATTTTGTAGACAAGGGAGGGAATTTCTGTGTGGGGGGTGGTGGGCTTGGTGAATTGGGAGAGGGCAACACTTGCCCAAGGCCACACAGCTGGTAAAGAGCTCAGGGTGTGGGTGTTCAGATGCCTGCATCTCACCTCAGAGTGCCTGGCGCTGGCTTCCTGCTGATGTGCACCCTGGGGGGGGGGCAGCCATGATGGCTCAAGGACCTGGGTCTCTGCTGCCCACATGGGAGACCTGGATTGTGATCCAGGCTTCCAGCTTTGGCCACAGCTTGCTGTGTGTGTCTGGGGGGTGACCCAGAGAATGGGAGCCCTGTCTGTTTGTCTCTCTCTGTCCTTCTGTTTCTTTCTTTCTTTTCTTTTCTTTTTTTTTTTTTTTTGACAGGCAGAGTGGACAGTGAGAGAGAGAGACAGAGAGAAAGGTCTTCTTTTTGCCATTGGTTCACCCTCCAATGGCCGCCGCGGCCGGCACACTGCGCTGATCTGAAGGCAGGAGCCAAGTGCTTCTCCTGGTCTCCCATGGGGTGCAGGGCCCAAGCACTTGGGCCATCCTCCACTGCACTCCCCGGCCACAGCAGAGAGCTGGCCTGGAAGAGGGGCAACCGGGACAGAATCTGGCGCCCCGACCGGGACTAGAACCCGGTGTGCTGGCGCCGCTAGGTGGAGGATTAGCCTGTTGAGCCGGCGGCGCCGGCCTGTCCTTCTGTTTCTCAAAACTTTTTTTTTTAACCCCCCAAAATGCAAAACAAAAAGCCCTGGAGTTTGGGCCAAGTCCATGGGAGACACACACAGAAAAGGCACATTTTCATTTGGGGGCTCCACTCTGGGCAGAAACGGGGGAGCCTCTTCCAGCTGGGCCATCAGAGGCAAGAGCCAGCCCTTTATTTTATTCCAGTGTTGAGTTCTCCAAATTTAGGTGCTGGGTTTAAGCGCTCCCGACTCAAGCATCCTGAGATGTAATTTAAGGCATTCCTCTGTGGATTCCTTTCTGTCTCTGTTTCAGTCAAAACATCCAGAATGGCATTATCTCTAGTTGAGTCTTCTGCTCGCTCATGTTTTCAGCAGCTTTAAAAAACAAACAGAAAAAAAGCCCTTTTGTTTTTGAGCCAAGGCTGGTTTTTCCAGCACGGGTTTTGTCACAGGGGGGACCGTGATATTGACACCTGCCAGGGTGCTGGGTTCCGGGATCTGGCATCCATCTCAGCTCCCATCCAGTGCGGGGTGGGGGTGGGGGCATCCCTGGGGTCCTGGCACGACGTGAAGAAAGACTGTTGCTTGGAGGCTGGCCCCGTCCAAGGATCGCTGGTCTCTGCCCCCACTCCATTTCTTTTTCTTTTTAAAAGATGTATTTATTTATTTGAATGTCAGAGTTAAATAGAGAGAGAAGGAGAGGCAGAGAGAGAGAGAGAGAGAGAGAGAGAGAGAGAGAGAGAGAGAGACTTCCATCTGCTGGTTTACTCCCCAATTGGCCACAACAGCTGGAGCTACACTATGCCAGTCCAAAGCCAGGAGCCAGGAGCTTCTTTCAGGTCTCCCACACATGTACAGGGGCCCAAGCACTTGGGCCACCTTCTACTGCTTTCCCAGGCCATAGCAGAGAGCTGGATTGGAAGTGGAGCAGCTGGGACTTGAACTGGCGCCCATATGGGATACCGGCATTGCAGGCAGCGGCTTTACCTGCTACACCACAGCCCCAGCCCCAACCAGCTCCATTTCTTTGATTGTGATGACATATACAGCACGTGGCATTGATTGTCTCCACCATGTTTACGTGCACAGCTCAGCAGTAGTTAGCAGGTCCTGTGGCTGTGCAGACCTCACCAGAACTTCCTCCTCTCCCCACACTGGCTCTCCATCCCCAGAAAACCCTCACTCCCCTGCCCCGGCACCTGCTTCCTGGCTCTGTGCATCTGAGGGCTCCAGGAACCTTCTGGGAGTGGGGTCCTACAGGCTGTGTCCTTTTGTGTCTGAGTTCGCTTCCTCTGAAAGGTGGAGCGGTTTTCTGTTGTTTGGATGGACCATGCTATGTTTGCCTATCCACTGGGGACACTCTGAACTGCTGCCACATTTTTAGCTGCTCTGGACCCAAATGTATGACTGTAACATTTACAAAAATCAATCAATTGGCCGGCGCCGCGGCTCAATAGGCTAATCCTCCACCTAGCGGCGCCGGCACACCGGGTTCTAGTCCCGGTCAGGGCGCCGGGTTCTGTCCCGGTTGCCCCTCTTCCAGGCCAGCTCTCTGCTGTGGCCAGGGAGTGCAGTGGAGGATGGCCCAAGTGCTTGGGGCCTGCACCCCATGGGAGACCAGGAGAAGCACCTGGCTCCTGCCTTCGCATCAGCGTGGTGTGCCGGCCGCGGCGGCCATTGGAGGGTGAACCAATGGCAAAAGGAAGACCTTTCTCTCTTTCTCTCTCACTGTCCACTCTGCCTGTCAAAAAAAAAAAAAAAAAAAAAAAAAGGAAAAAATAAGGAAAAATCAATCAATTAATCAATTGTTTAATTTGAGAGACACAGCGTGAATACATGCCCACCTGCTGGTTCACTTTCCAAATATCCCAATGACCAAGGCTGGGCCAGGCTGAAGCCAGGAGCCAGGAACTCCATGTTGGTCTCTCACATGGGTGGCAAGGACTCAAGTTCTTGAACCATCACTGCTGCCTACCAGGGTGTATTAGCAGGAAGTTGAAATCAGGAGCGGAGTTTGGGACTCCAGTATGGGATGTGGGTGTCCCAACCTCTGCACCGAATCCCTGCCTCCCCCTCCCCCACCTGTAGAAGTCTTACAGTGGGGAGCACTCAGGCACTGTGAGGTGTAGCAGCCTGCCCCTCCCCAGGCCCAGCATTGCCAGTAAGTGGTAGGGGTGGGGCTTGAAACTGGGGATTCTGGTTCTGAATCTGAGCTCTTGACTGCATGCTTTCCTGTGCTCATGGTGGGAAAGTGATGAAGATCAAAGACTGTAGATGGAGAGAGGGAGAGAGAGAGAGAAAGAAGGAAGGAGGGAGGGATGGATGGATGGAGAGAAGGAAATCCCTGGGAATCTGCTCCTGTCAAGCTTCTGGCTGCCCCCTTTTTTCATCCTTCTCACCCATCACACATTGACAGCCTCCCCCATCAGACTAAGCTCTGCAGAACGCGAGGGCTGTGGTCTTCACTCAGTCCCCGGCACCTGTCATGGTAACTGACCCAGAGTCTACCGGCGGTGACGTGTTTCCTTGCTTCAGGAGATGGAGCTGGGAAGTGATTGTACTTCAGGCTTATCTGGTGTGAGGTCCTTGACCAGGGGTCAACAAGCTCTGGCCCATGACCAGATCCAGCCTGTTGACCATTGCCTTTCTGATGCCTGAAAGAATATTCTTCCTACTTTTCAGATGTTGGAGGGAAAAATCTAAATAAGAATGAAAAAAATTTTTTTTAAAAACTTACTTGTTTGGGGGCTGTCGCTGTGGTGCAGTGGGTTAACTCCCTGGCCTGAAGCTCCAGCATGCCATGTGGGCGCTGGTTCAAGACTCAGCTACTCCACTTCCGATGCAGCTCTCTGCTGTGGTCTGGGAAAGCAGTAGAAGATGGCCCAAGCCGTTGCGGCCAACTGGGGAGTGAACCAGTGGATGGAAGATCTCTCTCTCTCTCTTTCTCTCTCTGCCTCACCTCTCTCTGTAACTCTGACTTTCAAACAAACAAATAAATCTTTAAAAAAAATTAACTTATTTGTTGAAAGAGAGAGTGAGTTTCCATCTGCTGGTTCACTCCCCAAGTGACCACAACAGCTGGGGCTGGTCCAAGCCAAATCCAGGAGCCAAGAACTCCATCCAGGTCTCCCATAAGGGCAACAGGACCTGAGGTACTTGGACCATCACCTGCTGCCTCCCAGGCACATTAGCAGGAAGCTGGGTCAGAAGTGCAGATGAGCCAGGACTTGAACCAGCTCTCTGGTATGGGATGCAGCCGGTCCAAGTGGCAGCTAAACCCACTGTCCCACACCTCACATTTCAGAGGTAGATATTTGGGGCTGCTTGGGATGCCAACGCTCCATGCTGGGATGCTTGAGTTTGAATCCCAGCTCAGCTGCTGCTTCCAGCTCCTTGCTAATTCACGCACACTCTGGGATGCAGCAGTGTTGGAGTCCCTGTCACCAGGATGGAGCTCCCGGCTCCTGGCTTCAGCTTGGCCCAGCCCCTGCTGTTGCAGGCATTTAGGGAGTGAACCAGTGGATGGTACATCTCTGTCTGCCTATCTCTGTCTTGTCCCTCTGCCTTTCAAATAATTAAATGTTTAAATTGCTGGCCCGTGTTCTCCTCTGCGTGCCTTATAGAGATGAGTGGGCGTTCAGGAATGGAAGTGGAAGGGGCAGCCGTGGAAGTTGGGAGTGGCTCAGCCTTAGGCTGTTATGGCACCTTTGCCTTTGGTTGGTACCTAGGGTAGGAGTTGCAAGGCCTCTGGTGCCATCCGTGCCTCTCAGGAGCTTTGGGTGAGGCTGGGGAGTGAGGAGGGGGCAGCGATCAAGCTGTGTGAGGCAGCACAGCCTGCAGGGATGACCCAGGGCAAGGCGAGCCCAGCCACCCCCTCCAGGTGAGTCACTGCGTCCGGCGGTTATGGACGTGTTTGGAAAACGTGATGTTCTCCAGATAACACCCAGAATATTGATAAATTGAATTCCTCTGTGGCTGTGTTACTGCTGTCCATGCAGAGAACAGGAAAGACTGAGGCATGAGCTCCAGGACTGGAGTCAAAACCACAGGCAGAGATAGGAGTATCTAGTCTGATGGGCCGTGCGCATCTTCCATTCGTCTCTGTTGCATCCTGTTTTGTTGAAGATCTTTTTAAAATTCCAGGGGAGAGATGAAGGCATGACATGGAAAGATTCTGCCCTTGTTTGTTTGTTTTGTTTTTAGATTTTTTTAAAGGTTTATTTATTTATTTGAAAGTCAGAGTTACACAGAGAGAGGAGAGGAAGAGAGAGAGAGAGAGGTCTTCCATCTGCTAGTTCACTCCCCAGATGGCTGCAACGGCCGGAGCTGTGCCTTTCTGAAGCCAGGAGCCAGAAGCTTCTAATGGGTCTCCCACATGGGTGTAGGGGCCCAAGGACCTGGGTCATCTTCTACTGCTTTTCCAGGCCATAGCAGAGAGCTGGATGGGAAGTGGAGCAGCTGAGTCTCGAACTGGTGTCCATGTGAGATACCGGTGCTTCAGGCCAGGGCATTAACCCACTGCACCACAGTCCCAGCCCCTAGATTTTTTTTTTTTTTTTTTTTTTTTTAGTTTGAAAGAGTCTCAGGCATGCGCATACACACACACACACACACACACAGAGAGAGAGAGAGAGAGAGAGAGAGAGAGAGAGAGAGAGGTCTTCCATCTACTGGTTTACTTTCCAGATGGCTGCAATAATCAGGGCTGGGCCAGGTTGAAGCCAGGAGCCAAGGATTCTGTCTGGGTCTCCCATGTGGGTGGCAGGGGCCCGGGTACCTGAGCCATCACTGCTGCCTCCCAAGGTGTGCAGTAGCAGGAAGTGGAGCCCGGACTTGAGCCCAGGTGCTCTGATGTGGGATGTGGGTGTCCCAGCGGTGGTGTAGCTGCTTTGCTGCCTGCCCACCCCAGATACTTAGGGCTCCCACTGCAGGAAAGAACAGGGATTCCAGGGAGCCCGTTTCTGAGGACTGAGGGCAAATCACCACTGGTGTTTGTGGGAGGAGACCAGATTGTCCCAGGTGGGAGTGGCAAGTGATGCTGAGAGGCAGAGTGAGGGCAGGGTGTCCCAGGAGGGTGCAGTGGCAATGACGAGGGGCAGAGGTCTCTCTTGGAGAAGAGTGGGAAGGCTGTGGGTTTGGGTGAGCCTTTGATGTATCTGTGAAAAGGCTGCTAGAGGGGCTTTGGATAGGCACAGCTCTGGCTGTTGCAGCCATTTGGGGAGTGGACCAGCGGATGGAAGACCTCTCTCTCTCTCTGTAACTATATCTCTCAAATAAATAAATAAGATCTTAAGAAGTTAACTCCAGGCCGGTGCCGCGGCTAATCCTCCGCCTTGCGGTGCTGGCACACCGGGTTCTAGTCCCGGTTGGGGCACTGGATTCTGTCCCGGTTGCTCCTCTTCCAGGCCAGCTCTCTGCTGTGGCCCGGGAGTGCAGCGGAGGATGGCCCAAGTGCTTGGGCCCTGCACCCCATGGGAGACTAGGAGAAGCACCTGGCTCCTGCCATTGGATCAGTGCGGTGCACTGGCCGCAGTGCGCCGGCCCCGGCGGCCATTGGAGGGTGAACCAACGGCAAAAGGAAGACCTTTCTCTCTGTCTCTCTCTCACTGTCCACTCTGCCTGTCAAAAAAAAAGTTAACTCCATTGGAAGGAAGGAAGGAGAAAGGGAGAGAGGGAGGAAGGCAGGAGATAGAAGGGAAGAAAGAGGGGAAGAATATCATTATATTAGAATTGTATCTATGAACTACATTGATTCTGTTCTCTTTTGTATTAATATCATATTAACAAGGAAAAAAAGTATCAGAAAATAAATTTTTAAGTTAGGTGATTATGGTTTATTCTATCTCCCTCCTTTCCTTCCTCCCTCCCTCTCCCTTTCTCTTTCCTGTCTCCTTTCTCTCTCACTCTTCTCACTATTTCTTGCAATGTTATTATACTTTCAACTTTTCTTCCTAAAAATTTTTATTTACTTATTTATTATTTGAATGGCAGAGAGAGAGAGAGAGCAGGAGAGAGAGGTCTCCCACCAATGGGTTCACTTCCAAAGTCCCACATGGTCAGCATTGGGCCAGGTCAAATGCAGGAGCCAGGAACTTGGTCCAGGTCTCCTAATTACGTGAGCCATCACCTGCTGCCTGCCTCCCAGGTACATTAGCAGGGAGTCAGAGTCAGGAACCGAGCCAGGACTCAAACCCAGGCTGGTTCATGTCCTGGCTCCTCTGCACAGTGATATGGGATGTGGGAGACCCTAGCAGCCTTTTTTAAAAAATATTTTATTTATCTATTTGAGAGGCAAAGTTATAGACAAAGAGAGGAAGAGACAGAGAGAGAAGTCTTCCATCCACTGGTGCACTCAGATGGCCACATGGCTGGAGTTGGGCTGATCCGAAGCCAGGGGCCAAGAGCTTCTTCTGCGTCTTCCATGCGGGTGCAGGGGCCTGAGGATTTGGACCATCTTCCACTGCTTTCCCAGGTGCACTAGTAGAGTGCTGGATCAGAAATGGAGCAGCCGAGACTCGAACCATCACGAATGTGGGTTGCCAGCAAAGTAGGCAGAGGATTAATCTACTGCACCATAGCGCTGGCCCCGTTACATATTTTTGATTAACAAGATCAACAAGTAAGAAGTAAAAATACCCTTGTTCAGTGGGAATATAGGCAAGGGCTATTAACAATAATGAAACGATATTGTTACCATTTTTCTGTTTTATTAGTTGCTGTTATTCATGTCTCTTTAAAAATTTGTATTTCTTTGAAAGGCAGAATGATAGGGAGAGGGAAAAAGAGAGAGAAGGAGGGAGGGAGGGAGGAAGGGAGGGAGGGAGGGAGATCTCTTCCATCTGCTGGTTCACGCCCCAAATGGCCACAACAGCAGGGCTGGATTTGGTTGAAGCCAGAAGCCAGGAGCCTCATCTGGGTCTCCCACATGGGTGCAGGGGCCCAATCACTTGAGCAATGTTATACTGCTTTCCCAGGTGCATTAGCAGGGAGCTGGATAGGAAGTGGAGTGATCAGGACATGAACCAGTGCCCCTTATAGGATGCTGTTTGAGAGAAAGTGGAGGACATGTTTGCAGGTGAGGTCTCAGGGAGACAGATGAAGGTGGCTTGAGTAGACCTGAGTCCCAAGAGTTGCCAACTTAGAATCAAAGAAGTTGGAAAATGACATGGTTGGTTTTCTCCCTAACCTGACGTGTCACTCTTGCCTACACAGAGGCAAATGCCTTGCTAGGTTTCCCCAGCTTAGTGAAGACCTTGGAAAGGTTCTATCCAGCCAGGAATGAGAATCCGTTCCTTTTTTTTTTTTTTTTTTTTTGAATTTAAAGGTTTAATTTATTTGAAAGGCAGAATTATAGAGGAAGACAGAGGGAGACAGAGAAATCTCCCATCTGTTGGTTCATTCCCCAAATGGCTGCAGTGGCCAGGACTGGGCCAGGCCAAAGCCAGGAGCTTCATCCTGGTCTCCCATGTGGGTGCAGGGGCCCAAGCACTTGGGCTATCTTCCACTGCTTTCTTAGGTGCATTAACAGGGAACTGCATCAGAAGTGGAGCATCCAGGACTCCAACTGTTGAGACAGGAATCCAGAGGGAGGGGAGGGGCCAGTCTTCCAGGTTTATTTCCTGTTAAACAACCTTCTTGTGAGAACGAACTGGGTCCCATGAGAACTACATTAGTATCTTCCAAGGGGCACTGCCCCCATTGACCTCACCACCTCTTAAAGGCCTCACCACCATCAGCACGCTGAGGACCAAGTTCCTAACCAAATCAAACTACAGCAGAGGGTGGCAGAACCATCTCAGCTGTTCAGTGAGAGCCCCACAAGCCCTGTACCCCACTCAGGTTGCAATGAATTCAGATTAAACACAATTGGCCACTTGTCCTCCCCACATTTAGATAATGCGGGTGTAGAATTTCTTTTTAGAGTTCTCTGGACATGGTACAGCTTTCAAGCGTTTCACTGGGTGATTCAATACTGCTGTGGAGTCAGTTGAGCCTGGGTTTGAAACCTCTCTGTGTTGTGTGCTCTTGGACTAGTTGTTCTAGCTTTTCTGAGCTTGTCTCCTGCTCTGGAATTGAGGTGATGATCGAGGGGGAAGCAGTCTCCAAAGGTTTTTCTTCTCACCAGCATCCCCTCTGTTGATCAGAATCAAAATCCTGGTCCTCGTTTTCACTTTGACTTGTGATGAGATTCCTCCTTAATTATAAAGCACAGCGTTGCACGCTTGCTTGACGTCTGCACCCCTCTGAGTCCCTGGGATAGAGGAGGGAGTGGTTGAGATGGTGGAGTCCAACGAAGAGGCTATTGTGAGGACATCTGAGAGAGGAACCAGGAAAGGGCAGGTGTCTGCATCTTCCTGGCCTCTCTGCTGTGGAGGATGGAGCCCTGCCTTCCAGCTTCTGCGGAATGGTGGGGGTGTGGGTAGGTGGCAGTAGACTCAGGACAGGGAAGGCATTGTGGGAGAGAACCTTAGCCTGGCTTTGTCTGCCTGGATCAAAGCTGAGCATCTCGGTTGACTCATGATTTCCAGGCACAAGGGTCTGTTCAGGTTCAGGTGAGCCATGGGCCAGCTGCTGGTGGTTCCCCCCAGGGCAGCAGATCTCTCCCTACCGGGAAATGTGCATCTGTCAGCTTCTGCTGTGTAACAAACAGCCCACCCGGAGGTGTTGTGATGCTTGCACTTGGTAGTCATGTAGCTCAGGCCGCCGTGGGCTGTCTGGTGTGGATGTACCAGCTGACCCTGGGCCTGGGCTGAGGTCTGGGGTAAGCCAGTGGGTGGTCTGCCTGCTGCACAGTCCAGCGTGGCCCCGCTCACATGTCTGGTGGTTGGCTGGGGTGCCCTGGTCTGCCTCCCAGGTTGGACTTGGAGGTTCTGGGACAGGTAGGACATCAACCCCAACAAGCATGTTCCATGGTTCTGGCTGCATTGTGTGTGCTGTGGACCTGTGGGCTTCAGCAAGGCGTAGGGTGGAGGGGAGCTTGAAGACGGAGGATGCAACTCTGCTGGCCCATGAAGGGGTGGCACTGGCGGCCGATTTTGGCAAATGCTGTAGACTCACCAGGGTAGGGAGCATGGTGGGGCCCGTGATGCATTTTAGCCAGGATTTAGCTCTCAGTGATGGAGAACATGAAATGGTTTTCCTGAGTCATCATTTCATCTCCTGAGTTCCCATGATTAAATGATCAGCCTTCCCCAGAAATTCTTGATGTTTTCTTTACTAGAAGTTTTTTTTTTTTTTTGTGACAGATAGAGTGGACAGTGAGAGAGACAGAGAGAAAGGTCTTCCTTTGCCATTGGTTCACCCTCCAATGGCCGCCACGGCCGGCGTGCTGCGGCTGGCGCACCGCGCTGATCCGAAGGCAGGAGCCAGGTACATATCCTGGTCTCCCACGAGGTGCAGGGCCCAAGCACTTGGGCCATCCTCCACTGCACTCCCGGGCCACAGCAGAGAGCTGGCCTGGAAGAGGAGCAACCGGGACAGAATCCGGCACCCCGACCGGGACTAGAACTCGGTGTGCTGGCGCCGCAAGGCGGAGGATTAGCCTATTGAGCTGCGGCGCCGGCCTAATAGAAGTTTTAATTGGCACAAAATAATTGTATGCACATAGGCTACATGGGCGATATCAGAGCCGGTGTATGTGTGTAAATGATCATACTGGGCTGACTGGCAGGTCCCTCACCTCAAACAGCCATCATTTCTTTGTGTCTGGAATATTTAAAAATCTCTCATTTGGCTATTGTGGAATATATAGTAAAGATTTTTTTAAAAAAAGGTTTATGATTTATTTATTTATTTGGAAGGCAGAATTATAGAGCGGCAGAAGGAGAGAGAGAGAGAGGCCATTATTCATCCGCTGGTTCACTCCCCAAATGGTCACAACAGCTGAAGCTGGGCTGATCCAAAGCCAGGAACCAGGAGCTTCTTCCTGGGCTCTGACACAGGTGCAGGGGCCCAAGCACTTGGGACATCTTCCACTGCTCTCCCAGGCCATTAGCAGAGAGCTGAATCAGAAGTGGAGCAGCCAGGACTTAAACTGGTATCCATAGGGGATGCCAACACTTCTTTACCTGTTGTGCTGCAGCGCTGGCCCCATAGTAAAAATTTTTGGAAGATTTATTGATTTATTTGAAAAGCAGAGTGACAGAGAGAGAGAGAGAGAGAGAGAGAGAGAGATCTTCTATCCCCTGGTTCACTCCTCAGATGGCTGCAACAGCCAGGGCTGGGCCAGGGTGAAGCCAGGAACTCTGTCTGGGTCTCTCATGTGGGTGGCAGGGGCCCAAGTACTCGAGACATCATTCTGCCTTCAGGGAGCATTAGCAGGAAACTGGATTGGAAGTGGAGCAGCTGGGACTTGAACTAGTGCTCATATGGGATGCCAGTGTTGTAGGTAGTGTCTTAAAATGTTGTGCCACAATGCCAGCTCCAAATATACAATAAATGTGATGTTTCTTTGGCATGCATCGATGACAAACAAAAGCCTTTGGTTTGTTTCTAGGGTATAAGTAATGTTTTATTCTTCTGTCTTGTTCCTACTCTGGTACTATGTTAATTTAACAATTATCAATTTAGAATGTTCTGTTAAATGATCTAATTTTCCCTATTCAACCTTTTCAAAAATGTTTATTTCTCTGTTGAACTTAAAAATTTCCAAATCTTCACTTGATCTTGGCCAAAAGGCTGAGAAAATTTAGAATTTCCAGACCTTTACCCCAGCACATATAAAATCCACTGAGATATTGGTTAAAAATATTTATTAAAAGTTTAATTCAACTTTTTTTTTAAAAAGAATTATTTTATTTATTTGAAAGACAGAGTTACAGAGAGAAGTAGAGCCAGAGAGAGAGAGGTCTTCCATTCTGCTGGTTCACTCCCCAAATGACCACAACGGCCAGAGCTGAGCTGATCTGAAGTCAGGAGCCAAGAGCTTCTTCCAGGTCTCCCATGATGGGTGCAGGGGCCTAAGGACTTGGGCCATCTTCCATTGCTTTCTCAGGCCATAGCAGAGAGCTGGATCTGAAGAGGAACAGCCGGCGCTCAAACTGGTGCCCATATGGAATGCTGGCACTGCAGGCTGGGGTTTTAACCCACTGTGCCACAGTGCCGGCTCCTAATTCAACTTTTAATTAAAAATTTTAAACCCAAAAATTAATTTGAGACATCACTATTTTTGTATTACTTTCTTTCCATGCAGATAATGTAATTTTAAAAAGTTTAATGTATTTTTATTTATCTTAAAGGTAGAGAGACAAACAGAGAGAGAGGTCTTCTATCCACTGGTTCACTTCCCAAATGGCTGCAACAGCCAGGGCTGGGCCAGGCAGAATCCAGGGGCCATGAACTCCATCTGGTCTCCCATGTGGGTGGGAGGGGCCAAATTATTCTTTTAGCGTTGTGTTGAGTGTGGCTGGCTAGCTTGCTTTGTTTTTGTTTTGCTTTTGGGATTTTTGATATCTGTGTTCTTGTGGGTAATGATGCTGTGTCTTTGGCTTGTGTTATTCTGCATTCTGTCCATCTGATTTTGCCAGCAGGTATTCTAGCGATTCTAGCTGCATACAATGAATTGAGCAGATTTCCACTTTAACTGTTTCAGAATGATATAATCAGGATTCACAATTGCTTGAACAACTGAGTGTTTCTTGGGAAGTCTTATCATGTTCTATAGCATTGTGGGGAAGTAATTCTTTCAGTCACTCTTTAAAAATCTCATACCAGACAGCTGGAGGGGTCAGCCTAAAGTCTCTTAACCTCGGGTCACATCTTTCTGTGATCTGTTTTCTTGGCAGTCGTCAAGATTTTCAGTCAACAGCCTGTGCTGTGCTTGCTATAATCCTGCTTGTACATTCTCCTTCACCCCTTTGTACGTTGGCCAGTTTTGCTTATTTTTCTCAGAAAGCCAGATTTTAGGAGGGCTGGCGCGGTGGTGTTGTAGGTAAAGCCACTTCCTGGTATGCTGGCATCCCATGTAGGCACTGTGGCACTGGCTGGCTGCTCCATTTCCCATCCAGCTCCCTGCTAATGGCCTAGGAAAAGCAGTGATTATGGCCCAAGTGCTTGGGCCCCTGCACCCACATGGGAGACTTGGAGGAAACCTCTGGCTCCTGGCTTTGGCCTGGCCCAGCCCTGGCTGTTGTAGCTATCTGGGGAGTGAACCAGTGGATGGCAGATCTCTCTTTTTGTCTTTCCTGCTCTCTCTCTGTAACTCTGTACTTCATATAAATAAATACGTCTTTAAAATAAAAAAAGAAAGAAACCCAGATTTTGGGTTTATTCATTAACTCTGTTTTTTTTCCCCATGAGTCAGCACTTACTGTTATAATCTGAATTCTTTTTAAGATTATTCTGAGTCATGGCTTTGCATGTTTCCCCTAGTACAGAGTGGTTATTGGAGGAGTGAGTAAATTAATGAAAAATCAAATTGCATTCATTTAAAACACTTACATGTCTTAAGGCCAAGAATTTACTTGACAGTGCAGCTTTGGCTGCTTCCGTGAGTTTTGGCCTTACAGAGGTTCCTCAACTTACAATAGATTTTTATTTCAATAGCCTCATTGTAACTTGAAAATATTGCTGGTCATTTAATACCCCTAACCTGTGGAACATCATAGTTTAGCAACACAGTACACCATAGACCATCAGTTGTTTGCTGTCCTAGCCACATGGCTGGCTGGGAGCTGCCTAGTATTACAAGAGTGTCTTACTACACATTGCTGCCCTAGGAAAAGACCCAAGAAGACATCCAAGGATGTTTGCTACTGGTTTTGCATCATGGTAGGGTCAAAACATTGCTAAGCTGAAGCTTCCTAAGCTGGGACGGCCTGTGCTTTCTAAAGAGCTTATGATCATCATTTTTATTTGTTAGTTTGCATCCCCCGATCATGAACACTGCTGTTGAGAGCTTGTCTTTCAATCATTTCAAATAAATCATCTCATTTTATCATTGTAGCCTTTCTGTGAGTTATCATCTTTTCATTTTTTAAAATATTTTATTTATTTGAGAGGTAGAGTTAGAGAGAGAGGGAGAGAGAGAGAGAGAGAGAGAGGTCTTCCATCCGCTGGTTCACTCCTCAAATGGCTGCAACAGCAGGAGCTGAGCTGATCTGAAGCCAGGAGCTTCTTGGGTCTCTCACATGGGTACAGGGGCCCAAGGACTTGGGCCATCCTCTACTGCTTTCCCAGGCCGCAGCAGAGAGCTGGATCGGAAGTGGAGCAGCCAGGACTCAATGGGATGCCAGTGCTGCAGGTGGAGGCTTAGCCTACTATGCCACAGCACCAACCTGAATTATCATCTCTTTCTCTCTCTCTAAACATTATTTGACAGGTGGAGTTACAGAGAGAGAGACAGACAGATATTGATTTTCTATCCACTGTTTCACTCCCCATATGAGTGCAACATCCAGGGCTGGGCCAGGCCGAAGCTGGGAGCCTGGAACTCCATCTGGGTCTCCCATGTGGGTGGCAGGGGCCCAAGCAATTGGACCATCCTCTGCTGCTTTCCCAGGTGCATTAGCACGGACCTGGATAGGAAGTGGAGCAGGTGAAACGAACCGGTGCTCAAAAGGGGTGCTGGTGCCGCAGGTAGCGGCTTAACCTGTTGTGTGGCGACGCTGGCCCCTTTCCTGCTCTTACTGACCATGGAACTGAGCTCCATGAGAGGCTGAGGGACTTGTCCCCAGGTCATACACATAATGGAATAGGGGCTGGAATTTAGTCAGTCCATGGTCTGTTTTGATTCTAAACCACGTATCTTCTGACTGTGTTACACCACCTCTGCACTTGAGTGAGTTTTAATTACTTAGTTGTTAAGGTTCTTAAAAAAAAGTTAACTTTCGGTTAAGATGCCTGCATCCCACATTGGAGGGCCTGGGTTTGAAGTCTGGCTCCACTCCCGTCTCCAGCTTCCTGCCCATGCTCACCCTGGGAGGCAGAGGTGATGGCTCAAATAGTTGGGTCCCTGCCACTCCCATGTAGAGACCTGGATTGCATTCCTGGTTCCTGGTCCTAAGTCCAGCCCTGGCTGATGCGGGCATGTGGGTAATGACATGCTCTCCTTCTCTTTCTCTCTCTCTCTCTCAAATCAATTTTTTTATTTTTGTTTATTTATTTTTTTGACAGAGTGGACAGTGAGAGAGAGAGGGAGAGAGAGACAGAGAAAGGCCTTCCTTTGCCATTGGTTCACCCTCCAATGGCCGCCGCGGCTGGCGCGCTGCGGCCGGCACATTGCGCTGACCTGAAGCCAGGAGCCAGGTGCTTCTCCTGGTTTCCCGTGGGATGCAGGGCCCAAGGACTTGGGCCATCCTCCACTGCACTCCCTGGCCACAGCAGAGAGCTGGCCTGGAAGAGGGGCAACCAGGACAGAATCTGGCGCCCCCACCGGGACTAGAACCCAGTGTGCCGGCGCCGCAGGTGGAGGATTAGCCTATTGAGCTGCGGCGCCAGCCTCAAATCAACTTTAAAAATTAACTTTCCATGTTAACAATTATTTCATTCTCCCATGGATTTTTTTTTTTTTAAATAAATAACTTGTTTGAGACAGTGGCCCCTGATGCGACCTTGGAGTGTGTGCATTTTTACTTGCTTGTGGCTTCTTGGTAGCAGAGTGACTGTTCTGTCGGCTTTCCATAAAAAGTGACATGGTCGATTGAAAAGCAGGCGACTTCAGTGTTGTGAGCTTAGAATCTACAGACTCAAAAGGGAAAGTTTCCACTGACACAAATGTGTCTAGTCGGAATAAGAAACACGGTCTCGCCCTCTGTTCATTAGCCTAGCTGTCTTCCCCACAAGGTGGCCGGAACCTGTTTCCCTGGTCACCCTTTCTGTCTCCTTCCCTCACCCCGGGCTGCTGGTTTGGGCCTGGGCAGGGTGTGACTTGTGGATCCACGGATCGATCAGGTGTTCAGGGGCCCGGGTGCCTCTGTCTCAGCCTGAGAATGTGGATCTGTGGCTGGCCGGGGGACTGATCAGGGGATCAGGGATGGTGGCCCTTCCGTTCTATTTCTGTGTCTCTGTCTCAGCGTGAGGGTGTGGATGCACTGCCGGCCGGGTGATCGATCAGGTGCTGCTCCTGCTATTTCTGTGCCTGTCTCTGCAGGAGGACGCCGCAGTGCCCGTGTGACTCGCTGGGACGCCGAGCGATGAGATTTTCCTTCACACTGGGCCATGATTCATGCTGGGTTTTACGGGCTGTCTCACGTTAGAAGTATTACGGCAGCAGTTCTTGTCTGAAATCTAATAAGGGTTTTAATCTGGCGCCTGGAGCCCATGCTCCTTGCACTTCCACTGTTCATGTGGGGAGGAAACGATTGGGAGGTTTCGCTGACACCGGCCCAGAGCTGCCTGTCTCCTCGTTTTCTCTGCTTTGGCTGCCGCTGGGGGCAGGAAATGGGGTCCTGCTTTAGATTAGTTTTCTTTATTGTGTTTTTTGGGGGGAATCTTTGTTTTTAGACTTACATTTTTTTTCTGTATTTATTGGAGAAGTAGAGTTATATTTATAGAGAGGGAGAGATCTTCAGTTCGCTGGTTCGATCCCCAAATAGCCATCATGGCTGACTGGGCCCGGAGCTTAGAACTCTATCTGGGTCTCCCACGTGGGAGACTCTGTCCACTTGGGACATCTTCCACTGCTTTCCCAGTTATATAAGCAGGGAGCTGGAGTGGAAGTGGAGCAGCCGGGATATGAACTGGTGCCTATATGGAATGTGGGCACTGCAGGCAGCAGCTTTACCCACTGCACCATAGCATCACCCTGGGCCAGGGAGTGGCAAATTGAAAACAATATTTTTTTCATTTTATTTGAAAGGCAGAGAGATGCACACTCAGGGAGACAGACACAGAGATCTTCCATCTTCTGGGTCACTCCCCAAATGCCCATAACAGCTGGGGCTGGGCCAGGCGAAAGCTGGGAGCCAGGAGCTCCATCTGGGTCTCCTGTGTGGGTGGCAGGGGCCCAACACTTGGGCCATCCTCTGACGCCTCCCAGGATGCAACTTAGGGAGCTGGATCTGAAGCTGAGACAGGACTCACACCCAGGTGCTCCAGTGTAGGATACAGTGTCCTAAGCGACAGCTTAATGCTAGACCAAATGCTGGCCTCTTTATTGGAACTAGCTTCTGAGACACGTGCCGTGCAAATGTTTTCAGCTTCACAGTTTTACACCCTAAGTCTTGTTTTATTTAACATGGACTCAGAGACTGGTTTCAAATGTCCTTAAATTAAATATTGATGACTAAGAGAGTGGGCTTAAAGTGTTCTCACCACAAAACATGATAAATCGACAGTGTAATGCATGCATTAACCATCTTGACTTAGTCATTCCATGGTGTATAGGAATTTTAAGAACATCATGTGTGATAAATATATATACGTTTTTTGTTTATCTGTTAACACAGGCCAACAAATTCATTTAAATTTAAAATTTATTGAACTCAGAAAGAGGAACAAAAAGGATTAGGGATATTTCTTCTCCAAAGTAATTAACAATATAAAGATGGTTCTTTTTTTTTTTTAAAGATTTATTTATTTACTTGAAATGCAGAGTTACAGAGGGAGAGAGAAAGAGGGACAGAGACAGATGGAGATCTTCCATCCGCAGGTTCACTCCCCAAGTGGCTGCAATGACTGGGGCTGGGCCAGGCTGAAGCCAGGAGCCTGGAACTCCATCAGGGTCTCCTATGTGGGTGCAAGGGCCCAGGCACTTGGGCCATCCTCTGCTGCTTTCCCAGGCCATTAGCAGGGAGCCGGATCAGAAGTGGAGCAGCTGGGACTCAAACTGGTGCCCATATCGAATGCTGGTGTTGCAGGTGGCAGTTTTACCCTCCATGCCACAACTAAATGTTGACCCAGATGCAGTGCTGCACACATTTTGAACAGATTCACAGCAAATTTGGCTTCCTGATCAGCAGAATTTTTTCTTTTTGTTTACCAACTATTTAGGTCTGTACAAGCATCTAACATTTTTAAAAAACTATTTGAGAGGTACAGAGAGAGAGAAAGAGCACATGCATGAGCCTTCCCAAATGCCGAGTCACTCTGTAAATGCCTGCGGTGGTCAGGGCTGCTCCCAGGCCTGCATTGTTAGTGGGAAGCTGGATCAGGAACCAGAGCTGGTCCTGGAACCCAGGTACTCCAGTGTGGGACACAGGTATCTCAATGGTGTCCTCACCACCAGGCCTAACACCCAGCCCCAGCTGTAGCTTTAAAGTTGATTTTAGGAGCTGCCATCATCTGCCGACCTCAAACTTGCGAAAGTGCAGATGTTGACCAGCCACATTCCCAGAAGGTCCTTGTTGGGGTGATTAAGGCTGTAGGTGAGTTTTCCTCTCTACCCACTGCAGAGAGGAATTTAAATTAAAAATATCTACTTATTTGAGAGGCAGAGTTACAGAGAGTGGGAGAGACAGAGATAAAGGACTTCCCTCCACTGGTTTACTCCCCAAATGGCTGCAGTGGCCCAAGGTGAGCTGATCCAAAGCCAGGAACCAGGAGCTTCTTCTGGGTCTTCCCACACAGATGCAGGGGCCCAAGGACTTGGGCCATCTTCTACTGCCTTCCCAGACCATAGCAGAGAGCTGGATTGGAGATGGAGCAGCCGGGACTCGAATTGGTGCCCATATGGGATGCCAGTATTGCAGGTGGTGGCTTTACCTACTATGCCACAGTGCCAGTTCCTAATAAATAAATCTTAAAACAATTTAAAAAAATTTATTCAAGAAGTTGGCAGAGAGTGCTTCTATTCACTGATTCATTCCCAAAATGCTTACAACATCCGGGCCTGGTCTCCCCCGTGAGTGGCAGGGACCCAGTCAGTTGAACTGTCTCCTACTTCCTCCCAGGGACTATGACATGAGATGCAGGTATCTTAGCTGCTAGACCAAATGCCCACCCCTATTTACGTATTTTTTATTTTTTTGAGGAGGAGGAGTGTGGAGAGAGAAGTGGATAGGAGTCCTGGTTACTCTAGGTTTCTCCCGCTGCTCATGCTACATTCACCCCAGCGTAGCATCTGCCCGAGACACACTGTTTGAAAGGTTGGAGCAATGTTGGCTGGTGGTGGTGGACAGGATCCACTGCCACTAGCAGTTAGGGTTCAAAACCCTAGAATCTGGAAAGAGGTGCAAGGATGTGTGGCAGGTTCCTGGCCAAGAGACACAGGCCTGGCCACCTGGTGCCTTTGAACTCTCTTATCAAGACAACCCCATGGATTTGAGCACAGAGACTATCAAGCGCAGAAAACTGTGTTTTCTCTCTGGCTGAATTGCTGGCACATTCCACGGAGACCCCCTGCTTTCCAGCATTTTCGGCAGCAGTTCGCAGTTGCTGGAATTCCTGCAAGCTGGTGTAGCGCGTGGCTCCTGGCTCCAGCCCCGGAGGCCGGGCCAGCCAGAGGGAGCAGGCCAGGCGGGAGGCTGGAGGTTTTTGCAGGCTGGAGCTCTGTCTGCAGACACGTGTTGCTTTGGCATTGGTCTGTTGAAAACACAGTCCCTAGCCAGCTTCTGCTCTGAGGTGGTCCAGCTCTCTGCGTAGAGAGAGGCCGTGAGCGCCTGTGTACAGAGGCTGCTCTGAGAACAAGGCTTGGCTCTGCCAAGCAAACACCAGCAGGATGCGTGGTGCACAGAGGAAGAATTGCAGGCTGCAAGCAAAGTCAGCGCCAGATTCAAGGTGACCCAGCTGCTGGCAGGATGAGCCCCAGGCTCTGCTCCAAGTGCACGGCTTATGACCCCAGGACTGGAGCCGGGGACCTGTCTCTCCTTCCTTCTCCCACCTGATCTGTCCTTGGGGTTTGTCCCCTGGACTCCTTCAACAGCTTTCAAAGCCATCTTCCTTGCCTTAGCTGTGCATCCGCTGCTGGGCCGTCCGTTTTACCTGCTCAGCACTGGGTTCTGAGGATGTGGCTGAGAACCACATGGGAAAGAGTTTCTGCCCTCCTGAGGCAGGCGCTCTAGTGGGGAAAGCACAGATGTCATCTGTAGCCGTGAGCCCACGAGCTGCCGTTTCATGTCCACGAGGATGGCTGTGACCAGGAAGAACAGAAAGTAGCAGTGAGCAGTGTTGATGAGGACTGGGCAGTAATTGCAAGTTTTGGGCATTGCTGTTGGGAATGTGTGGTGGTACAGCCACCGCCAAAAACAGCCCGGTGGTTCCTCAAGAGAGGAAATGTGGAATGACTGTAAGATCCAGCAATTCCATTTCTGGGTCCCTGGCTGTAGGGTCTTGGAAAGAGATCCGTGCCTTGAGGGTCACAGCAGTTTCTCCAGAACAGGAGAGAACAGAGATTCCATCCACAGGTGAGGGGTAAACACAGCGTGGTCCATCTTTACACAGTGGACTGTGCTTCAGCCTTCAAAAGAAAGGGAGCTGTGACGCCTGCTCCATGATACAAAGCAAAATAAGCCAGTTGCGAGAGGATAAACCCTGTGTGAGCGAGTCTACTCCTAGGAGGTCTCTGGAGTCGTTAGATTCCCCGGAGTTGGGGGCACCAGGGGCTGGAGAGGTGGCTGGGGAGCGAGCATTTCCTGGGGACAGAGCTCCAGGTTGGGCAGGTGAGAAAGCTCTGGAGCAGGACGGTGGTGAGGGCTGCACAGCCCTGGAACTGCACTTGACATCCTGACTGTACACTGTGACCTGGTTTAGATGGTAGATTTTAGGTTGTGTCTTACCGCAATGAAAACACAAATTTTAAAAAAGAAAATGAGAGATTGGGGCTTCATTTCAGTGTGGCGGGAGAGCCCGCGGCAGGTGCAGAGTCTCCCTGCCCTGTCCCAGAGCTGTGTGCTTTTGTCACCATCTGGGTCTGCAGTATCCCCTCGGTGGCTGCTGGGTGGGAGGCTTCGGTGATGTGAGAAATGTGGCTCTGCTGGGTAAAAGAAGTGGGCGAGTTAAATTTTTTTTTTGAGCGGGGTTGGAGGGAGGAAGAGAGAGAGAGAGCCAGAGCAAGAGAGTGTGCGCCCCCACCTGCTCATTCACTCCCCCAAATACCCACAGTGTCTGGGGCTGGATCAGTCTGGAGCCAGGAGCTGGGAGCTCAATCCAGGTTTCCTGTGTGGGTGGCAGGGACCCAAGTGCCTGAACCATCGCCTACTACCTGTCAGTGTGTGCATTAGCAGGGAGCTGGAGTCAGGAGCTAGAGGCGGGCATCAAACCCAGGCCCCCGGATGTGGGATGTAGGCATTTTAACTACTAGGCTAAACTCCTACTGCTTAAAATCTTTTTTTTTTTTTTAAACTTATCTCTTAATTCCTTTTTCTCTAAACTTTCTGAAGTTGCTGTGAACAGTTCTAGGTCTGTGCGTAGTACCAAGGGGCTTGGTGTTCCTTTGGTGGGAGACAGGCTGTGTACTCTGCATTTGTGTAGCATTGTGGGTTCTTTGGTCCATGCCAACACCCCCAACCTGGCACTGCCCAGGCAAGGACGTCATCTTTCCTTTTCTTTTTAATTTTGTGTTGAGCAGGTGTTACTTTCAGAGCCACTTATTTTGCACTATCTGGCATTTCTGTTTTGCCTCCGTGTCACTCGAAAAGGATTAGAAAATTATTGTGAAAAGGCCTCCCAGAGTCACTCTTCCTTCTCATTGTTTGAAAGTGCCCTAGCTTTGCTTATTCTTCCAGAACTTCAGAAAATGTAGCCAAGTTCCAAGAAATAAAAAAGGAGAGGGGAAAAAGCCCCAGAGGCGCTTTGTGGGTTTTATTGCGGGATGTGAACTATTGAGGTTGACTTGGAGGGAAGTGACGTCTTGACAGTGTTTACTTGTACCGTCCTGTGTCATGGATTTCCTCCTTGTTTTCCCAAGGGTTCTTTTTTATTCTTAGAATTTTTATGTGATTTTTTTTTCAGATATGATCTGTTTTCTTCTTGTGAGTGCTGCTCTTAGGTTGGTTGACTATCACGCTATCCCTCTGCCTGCCCATCCATCCATCCATCCATCCACCCACCCACCTATCCATCCATCCACCCACCCACACACCTATCCATCCATCCACCCACCTACCCACCCACCCACCTATCCGTCCATCCATCCATCTGTTTATCCATCTACCTACCCACCTACCTATCTTCCCATCCTTCCATCCTTCTATCTACCCACCTACCTATCTATCTACCATCCATCTGTTCATCCATCCGTCCATCCACTGTCCTAACCATCTGTCTACTCCTACCCACCTATCCCTCCATCCCTCCACCCGCTCACCCACTCACCCATCTACCTGTCCATCTCTCCGTATTTCTATCTAATATAAGAACACTTTTTACAAAGCGTTAAAAGCAGTTATTTTTCAGAATAGGGCTCCGGGCTTATGTCTTCTCTTTCACGCTGCCTTATTAAATGCTGACTAGTTCTAAAAGCCATACGGTTGATTCCCCTCAATTTCCAGCTCTATCATCATAGCTTCTGCAGATAGCAGTGATTCATTGCCCTTTGCCCATAATGATGTCAGTTACTGCGGTTAATCTTGTTATGAGTGGAGTTTCCAGAGCCCTGTTAAATGACAGCTCTGGATGCCGCCAGCCCGGGCGCACGTCCGACTTGAGCTGAGTGCCTCGCTTGCTTCACCGCAGAGAACAAATATCATTATTAAGCTCCCCGGCCCTCCTGCGTTCAGCTTTGTTTAGCCAGCGGAGTATAGTCAGGAACTCCTGTCTCCTGCAGGTGGCATCTGACCCTGCGCAAGCACAGCAGGTTCACCTTGCTGCAGTGGCTATGAACCCCCCAACCCTGGTTTCAAGCAGAGCAGATTGTTGCTGGCTTGTTGCCCCTGACACGGGGACGACGTTTATCCCTGGGGTGGCTTTTCCACCAGGGGAATGTGGGTTTCCTGACCACCCTGTGCAGTCATGGCCAGAGGATGGTGCCCTTTCTAAGTGTTTGAGGGTTGCAGCTGTCCAAACTTTGTCACTGTTACAAGGTACTCGAGGCAGGCTGAATGTGTAAAGAAAAGAGGTTCAGCTCCCGGTTTTGGAGACTGGAAGTCCAAACAGTGAGGAGCAGGGTCCAGCAAGGACCACAGCCCCACGTTTGTGTCTCTGTGCTGGTGTGGTCTCTCTGCTTCTCCTGATGCCACCACGATCCAATGCAATCACTTCCCAAAGGCTCTGCCTCTCTACACCATCATTGCATTAAGTTTCCACCCTCCTTTTTTAAGGTTTATTTATTTATTTGCAAGGCAGAGTTACAGAGAGACAGAGACAAAGAGGTCTTCCGTTGGCTGGTTCAGTTCCAAATGGCCACAATGACAGGGGTTGGGGCAGACTGAAGCCAGGAGCCAGGAACCTCATCCAAGTCTCCCATGTGGGTGGCAGGGACCCAAGGACTTGGGCCATCCTCCACTGCTTTCTCAGGCCATTAGCAGAGAGCTGGATCAGAAGCAGAGCAGCTGGGATTTGTGTTGTGCAGGGCTGGCACCACCTGCAGTGCCAGCATCCCATATGGGTGCCGGTTTGATTCCTGGCTGCTCCACTTCCAATCCAGGTCTCTGCTATGGCCTGGGAAGGCAGTAGAACATGGCCCAAGTCCTTGGGCCTCTGCACCCTCATGGGAGAGCGAGAAGAAGCTCCTGGCCCCTGGCTTTGGATCGGCGTAGCCCTGGCTGTTGCGGCCAATTGGGGAGTGAACCAGCAGATGTGAGACCTCTCTTTCTCTCTCTGCCTCTCCTTCTCTCTTTGTGTAACTCTGACTTTCAAATAAATAAATAAATCTTAAAAAAAAAAAAAAAAAGAAGCAAAGCAACCGGGACATGAACTAGTGCTCTGATATTGGATGCTGACATCAGAAGCAGTGGCTTAACCTGTCCCGTGCCAATGCCTTCAGTTTGTATTATCTTCACCGTTAACCAAAAACTTTGGGGGTTAAACTCTGATGTGAGTTTATGAAACAGTATTCAGATCATAGCAGGTGCTCCCTGGGGCTGTATCATTGGCCCTGAAGTTTGGGACAATCTGCTGCAGGTTTATCTGGAAAATTCTCTGGGTGATGATACCCTAGAGTCTCAGTGGAAATAAGACTTGGACGTGAAGGTATTGGTCTCAGGACCTTGTGTTTGATGTGTTAGGAAACAGAAGAGCACCTTTCAGGATACAATGTCAATCATTGGTGATACATGCTGGGTTTTTAAGAAAAGCAAACAGAAGGTGAAACCAGCACCAGGTTTCCTTCCTTGGTGGCTTTCATCCTGAGCTCTTTGCTTCTCCCATCAGTAACCCTGCCTGGCCCAGTGCAGAAGCTGTTTTGTAACAAAGTTGCAAGTGAGTGTGCAACCTCAGCTAGTCCTCTTGGTGAAAGGCCAGACCTGGTGCCTAGTTCTAAACTGGCTGCAGTTGATACAAAATTTTGAGAGAGAAAGAAAGAGATCCTTCATTTGCTGGTTCACTCCCCAAATGGCTGCAACGGCCAAGGCTGGGCCAGGCCAAAGCCAAGGAGCTTCTTCTGGGTCTCCCACGTGGCTGCAGGGGCCCAAAGACTTGGATCATCCTCTGCTACTTTCCCAAAACCATTAGGAGGGAGCTGAATCAGAAGTGGAACAACCGGGGCTCGAACCAGTGCCCGTATGGGATGCAGGCCTGGCAGGCAGTAGCTTAACTCTGCACCACCCTGCTGGCCCCCTGACTCAAATTTCTTTGGTTTGGGGTAGGGGCTGGGAACTTGAGTCCCCTTAAGTTAATCAGAGAAGGTGACTGGCAGTGAATTCTCCTGAGATATCATCTTCTACCCCTGGTGGCCACTGGCCTCTTGGTGACATTTGCTGAGAGCTATGAGACCATGGCAGATTAGTTAACCTCTCTGGGCCTCCGTTTTGTCCTCTGTAAAACAAAGATAATGGCGGGGCCCCAGTGGTGATGGGAGGAATAAAGGGTTAGTAGAGGAACCGCTGTCAGGTGGCCCAACTGGGAACTCTTTTTCCCTGCCCCCTCTCTCCATTGTCCAGCAGCCATACACACTTTCTGTTGTCTCGTGTGGCTTGGCCAAAGGCCTCTCTTTACCGGCCAGCTTCCTCAATGCCCTGCGTTGCCATTCCGGGACGATCTCTGCACCAGAGCCCACCTGCCATGGCTTGGCCAGGGCCACACCCACCCGCTCCCAGGCAGACGCTGCCCTAAGGCGCTCACTGCCTGCTGCTGTCTCCCCACAGCCTCTGGCATCTTGGCTCCTTGCACGCGCTGTTGTCCGCGGCCAGGACAGTGGCCTGCTTTGTGCCTCTCCTTGCTCTGGTTGAGATGCGGCTTAGTCTCCGGCGTGTGGCCGGCAGCTCGTCTCCTCGCCCTCACGGAGGCTCCTTGTCCCCGCGGCTCAGGGCTCGGCCGCACACCCGGGCGTCCCAGCTCCTTGGAGCTGCCCGTGAATGGGGTTTCTGAGCTCGTCTTGTTGACTTCGCTGCACGCCTCTGTTAGGGCTCTTGTGAAATTACTGGCAGAGGAAAAACCAAGGGGGAAAAAAGCCCTGCTTGGTGTCAGGGCGGGAGCTTGAGGGAGAAAGGCTGGCATGGAGATTTGCATAAACTGGCTGGCTCATGTTGCAAGACCTTATCTTTCAAATCAGTCAGATGTTTTTATTGATCTTTTTTAAAATTCATTTTTATTTATTTGTAAGATAAACAGAAGGAGATACAGTGATGGAGATAGATAGATAGATAGATAGATAGATAGATAGATAGATGGAAATAGATAGATAGATAGATAGGCAGGCAGGCAGGCAGGCAGAGAACTCCATCTGCTGTTTCACTTCCCAAACACCCAGGAGCCAGGAGCTCCATCCAGGTCTCCCATGTGAGTGGCAGGGATCCACCCTTGAGTCACTGCTGCCTCCTACGATATGTGTTAACAGGGAGCTGGAATGGGGAGCAGGATTTAAACCCAGGCACTCTGATGTGGGGTGTGGGCGTCCCAAGTTGTGCCAAATGTCTGTTTTCTCCTCCCTGCCCCCCACCATTTTTAAAGATTTATTTATTTGAAAGGCAAAGTGACAGAGATAACGAGAGAGAGAGAAACAGAGACAGAGACTCAGCCCTGACAGTGGTCACCTCACCAGAATGCTCCCTTGTGTGTTTATGCCGGGCTGCTTTCCCGGGCTGCTCTGTCTGTTGATGCCTGGGTTGTAGTAAGTGGTAAGTGCAGCATCCGGCATGTGGTGACCCCTGAGTCGTAGCCATTGCTGAACACCAGCCTCCCTCTGCATGGGAGCTGGCCCCTGGCCACGGATCAGTAGCCTGCCTTGTGCCTCCAGTCCTCCTCAAAGACTAAGCTCTCTCCTTTCCAAGAGCCAGGGACGGGCACAGTCACCATCCAGTAGGGGAGCCAGTGCAGGCACTTGGCACAGGAGTTAAGATGCCACTTGGGACACCCTCATCTTATTTTGGAGTGCCTGGTTCAGGTCCTGGCTCCACTTCGGGTTCCAGCTCCCTGCTCATGCACACCCTGGCAGGCAGCAGGTGATGGCTCAAGTACTTGGGTCCCTGCCAACTGTGTGCAAGACTCAGATGGAGTTCTTAGTTCCTGGGCATCTGGGGAATGAACCAGCAGATGGGAGGTCAGTCCTCTCTCTCTCTCTCTCTCTCTGCCTCTCAAATACAATAAATAAATAAATTAATGCAGGGCACATGGCAAATGCCAGGCTGCTATCGGAGCAGCTAGGAAACCAGCTGAGTGCCAGGATTCAGGGCCAGGGGTGTGAGTGTGGGCTGCAGCCCAGTGTGCCAGCGCGGGCCCTGTGCTGGTGAATGGCCGCTTCTGCTCCCAAGCCACACTGTCGTCATTCCTGTCCCCTCACCCTTGCTTGCTTGTGAGAAACATGGGGTCTGAGTGTCCCCAGCCTTCAGCACACCCTGGGCCCTGACCCAGGCTTCCCCAAGTGTGTTCTGCAGAAAACAGGACATCCTTGGCTGTTTATGCAGTATGTGCTCTAGGCTGGGCACTGGGCTAAATTTTTTTTTTTGGGGGGGGGAGTAATTTCCCGGGACCCCTACAACTGCTCTGTCCCAAGAGTGTCACCGTCATTGTCTTGTTCGGGTGTGGAGAGGCTGGGTCATTTGCAGAAGCAGGCCCAGATATAGAGGGGAAGCTTCAAACCCAGGCCAGAAGGTGCCAGGGCCCACATAGACTTCTCTTGAAAAGATCAGGTGGTAAATATGAGGGCACTTCAGAGAGCTGATGGATTTGCAATAAAAAAAGACACCTGCTTTTCAAAAATGTTTTATACCAAAATAAATTTAATTCTATTTTTCTACTCACTTAAAAAAAAAGATTTATTTATTTGGGGAGTGAGCCAGCGAATGGAAGACCTCTCTCTGTCCCTTTAAAAAAAAGATTTATTTATTTACATGAAAGGCAGGTGACAGAGAGATCTTTTATCCACTTGTTCACTCCCCAAGTGGCTGCAATAGCCAGGGCTGGGCCAGGCTGAAGCTGGAGCCAGGAACTCCATCTGGGTCTCCCAGGTGGGTGGCAGGGACCCAAGCACTTGGGCCATCTTCTGCTGCTTCCCCAGGTGCATTAGCAGGGAGTTGGACCAGAACTAGAACAGCCAGGATGCGAACTGTCATCCATAGGGATGCTAGTGCTGCAGGTGGCAGCTTTACCCACTGTGCCATGGGCCACCTCCATTTTCTTTTAAAGAAGGGAGAACAATGAGAAATGTTTCTTGTTACTGTTTTTTTTTTTTTTTTTTTTGAGATTTATTTATTTATTTGAAAGGCAGAGTTACAGAGAGAGGGAGAGAGGGAGATTAATCTTCTATCCACTGGTTCACTCCCCAGATGGCTGCAACAGCCAGGGCTGTGCCAGGCTAAAGCTAGGAGCCAGGAGCTTCATCTGAGTCTCCCATGTGGCTGCAGGGGCCCAAGCACTTGAGCCATCTTCTGTTGCTTTCCCAGGCCATTTGCAGGGAGCTAGATCAGAAGTGGAGCAGCCGGGACATGAACCAGCACCCATACGTGATGCTGGCCTCGCAGGTGGCAGTTTTACCAGCTGGGCCACAATGCAGGCCCCGCCCCCGTCACTGTTCCTGGGTTATTTTGTGGCTGGGGGAGACAAATCCTGGAGAGGGCAAGTGTGGTCTGTGAGTCAGTACTGCCCCCTTTCCTGCCAGGGATGTCCAGGCCCTAAGCCCTATAATCTGAGTAAGTCACTCACATGGCACCAGGCTGTTAGGGATCCTGAGCTGGGGAGATTATGCTGGGTTATCTGTGTGGGTCTGATGTCATCATAGGAATTCTTTTGCAGGGAAGAAGATAAGAGAGTTAGAGCCTGAGAGGGCAGAGCCTGGAGCCTTAAGGCCAAAGAGAGCCTTTTTTGGCTCTCTTTTTTGCATAAAGAGCTGCTGGGCTGGCTTCACCCCTACACAGTGCCCCATCCCTGGAGCCCACACTGGGAATCAGCAAAGGCTGATTTTTTTTTTGATTGATTTATTTATTTGAAAGTTGGGATTACAGACAGAGGGTTATGGGGGGGAGAGAGAAAGAGAGAGAGATCTTCTATCTGCTGGTTCACTCCCCAGATAGCCCCAACAGCCAGGGCTGGGCCAGGCTGAAGCCAGGAGCCAGGAGCTCCATCTGGGTCTCTTACAATGGGCGCAGGGGCCCAAGCACTTGGGCCATCTTCCATTGCTTTCCCAGGAGTATCAGCAGGGAACTGGTTTTGGAAGTGGAGCAGCCCAGACTTGAACCAATACCCATATGGGATGCTGGTACTGCAGGTGGCAGCTTTACTCATTGGTCCTGATAACTTGATTTTTAACCCTATGAGACTCATTTCAGGCTTTTATCCTCTGGAATTGTAAGAAAATATTACCTTTATGTATTTTAAAAAATTTTTTCATTACTTGAAAGCAGAGAGAAAGAGAAAGAGAGGAAGAGAGAGGTGTCTTCCATCTTCTGATTCACTTCCCCAGTGCCCACAACAGCCTGGGCTGGATCAGGCTGAAGCCTGAAGCCCAGAGCTCCATCTGGTTCTCCTCCTGCATGGGTGGGTGGAAGGGGCCCAAGTACGTGAGCCATCACTGCTGGCTCCTGAGTGCATTAGCAGGAAGCTGGGTTAGAAGCAGAGGAGCTAGGACTTGAATCAACACTCCAGTATGGAAAGTGGGCATCCCAGGCAGTGGCTCAACACTGCACCACAATGCCCTTCCCACCTTTATGCTGTTGCATGTTTGTGGTCTTTCGTCCCAGCAGCTTTAGCAAAAGGATATGGAGGGAACACTGAGACTTAGGGCCCGGAAAACCCCACAGCATGGATCTTGAGCTAGGGCCTACAGGTGCCAGGGCCAGGGCTTGGTGACAAGTGGGTTGGGGTCCCAGCAGCAGCCTGGTGGCATTACTGCAAGCTCAGGGGCACCCCACGCCAGCTCCCTGGGATTGCAATTGTTTACTTTTTCCCAGGTTCTCTGGATATGAGGGACCTGCACCTCAGAACCCAGAGCCCAGGACCATCCCACTGGTTCTTGCTCATCCTTTGGGTATCCCGTCACCCCTGCTCCTAGCACATGGTGTGTGTGTTGGGGGGTGGGGGAGAGGAGGTCCAGGGCTTCCTGGTTTGTACAGGGTATGGGGGAACCCCAAGATAGATTCTAGCTGGAACTTCAGAGTAAGAGTCCATTAGGATCTGCAGATTCCACATCCATGTACTCAACCAACCACGGGTTGAACACATCGCGTACATTCTTTCCTAGACAATATCGTTTAGTAGCAGCTGTGTGCATAGCACTGACATGATACTGGATGTGATAAGTCATCTAGACAGGATTAAAGTCCAAGGGGGTGTACTAGGGTTCTGTGCAAACACTGCACCATTGCATGGAAGGGCCTTGAGCAGCTGTGGATTTTGGTGTCTATAGGCGGTCCTAGAACCCATCCAGAGCCAGGGGGGATGATTGCATTTCTATCTCCTTCGCTATTTCCCCTCAAAACAAGACCATGAGGCCGGGAAGTGGTCTGAATTCCCATTGGAATTTCCCAATTGGGTGGGTTTGGTTGGTTGAATGGGTTCACTGGAGGGAGATGAGGAAGTGGAGATGGGGAGTTTCTGGGGGCTGCTGCCAACTTCCCCACATAAAGCCTTCTTGTGCCCCGAGTCTTTTCCTGGGGTTCCCAGTTGTGCTCAGGTGCAGCAGGGACAGGGCACTGCACCGGCAGGCGTGGGTGGCCGTTGGAATGGCTGCCCGCTCGGCCTGGATGGAGAGCCCAGGCTGTCCTTGTGGAGATTCAAGGGTGATTCTGGCCCCCAGATATAGATGGTGACACAAGGGACGAAATACGAGGAGCCATGACCTTCCTTGCTGTCCCCACCGGAGGCATGTGATGACCTGGAAGGGGCCTGGGAGTGCCTGAGCCAACTGTTGTCCACCTGAAATAAGCAGAGACATAGGGCCCTGTGGTCCTGGGTTCAAATCCTGGGTCTGTCACATCTTGCTGTGTGACCTTGGGAGCTGTTTTCCAAAAATTACTTACTTGAGAGGCAGTGGAACACACACATGAGATAGAGAGAGACAGACAACACAGAGAGAGGTAGAGAGAGAGCGAGCTCCTATCTGCTGATTCACTCCCCAGATGTCTGTAACCGGGGCTGGACCTGCCTGGGCTGGAAGTTGGGAGCCAGGAACTCAATGCAGGTATCCTTTGTGGACAGCAGGGACCCCCAGGGACCTTAACAGTTGAGCCATCACTGCTTTCTCCCAGGGTCTGCATTAGCAGGAAGTTAGAATCACTCAAACCCTGGCACTCTGATACAGGACCTGGGTGTCTTACCTGGCATTGTAAGTCCTAGATCAAATGCCTATTCCTTTACAAAGTATTTATTTGAGAGACAACCATACACACAGGGGAGAGAAAAGGTGAGCAAGCAAGCTTGGGAACTGTCTAATGTGAGTGTTTTCTTTCTTACAAACAGTGACACATAACCATACAGCCTGGTAGGTGGTTGAATGGCGTGGCCTGGAGCTCCTGATCCACAGAGTGCAACTCCTCGAGGTCTAAAACTCCCAGACACTGGTGAAATCCTGCAGGCTGACAGCCTGTCCACTGGCCCTGAGTGATGGCCCGCCCACTGGCCATGAGTGACAGCTCACCCACCGGCCATCAGGGCTCCTGACCTTGGGCAGGCTCTCGACTTCTAAGTGCTGAAAGGTTGTATTTCCTCTGGTGGGCAGCCCGAGCTTCCAGTCACCTCCCATGCCATGGTTTATTTTATTTGCTCAGGAAACGTTGATGGAAGGCGGGCCTCTTGGGATGTGTGAGCTGATGCAAAGCCACAGTCCCCAGGGAGGAAGGCGGTTGCCGCCTCTCGCCTTGGAAAATGTTTATTCTCCTCCATGCTTCTCTTTCTGAACCCAGTGTTCCTCTGCAGAAGTGTAAAAAATAGTTTGTGTGTGTGTGTGTTGGGGGGGGGGGGGGAACAGATTTAAAGGTAAGTTGATCTGGGTCCTAAAAAGCCTGCAGATTTTTATCACTCTGCATTTTCCACGAACTTCTGGAAGACCCTTCCTGTGCCTGCCCAAGGTCAGGAGCTGAGCGGGGGCTCTTGCTTGGCCCAGGGCCCTCCCATGTGTGGATTTCAAAATTGTTTTGCACCTGAACTGACTCATCTTTTCGTTCATTCCTGGGAACCTTTTCAAGTTCCCTCCTGGTTTAGTCAAGGAAGACACCTTCCTCGAGCTGTCTTTGTTCAAAGGTCAAAAATGCGTTGGCCGTGCGATTCCTGGCTCCTGGCTTTGGCCTGGCCCAGCCCCAACCATTGTGGCCCTTTGGGGTGGGGGGCTGAATCAGTGGGTAGAAGATCTCTCTCACTGTGTCTCTCCCTCTGTCACTCTTTCTTTCAAAAAGATCTGGGTCAATTTAGCATGCAGGTGTCTCCTCAAGTGCTATTTTTTATACCTGTGATTAGTGAAGATTTTTTCATTTTGGAAAATGATTGATCACAGATCTGCTTATTGGAGATTTCTGATTTTTGATGTTCCATACTTCGGCATCTTTCATTTTCCAATCAATTGCTATGTAGGAATTACTTTTACTTTTGCCGCTGCACCTTCCTTTAACATTTTAAAAGAATTTATCTGAGAGGGAGAGAGCGCTAGAGCACTCTCATCTGCTGGTTCACTCCTCAGGTGCCCCCAACATCAGGTCCAAGGGCCAGGAGCAAATCCTAGAGCTGGGAACTCCATCCAGATCTGCCATGTGGGTGGCAGAGACCCAAGTGCTTGAGCCCTCACCACTGCCTCCCAGGGTGCGCGTTAGCAGGGAGCTGAAGTCAGGAGCCAAAACCAGGAATGGAACCCATGTAGTCTGTTGTGGGACATGGGCATTGTAACCTCTAGACTAACCCCTGCCTCTGCCCCCATTTTAAGATGGGAAAACAGAGGCCCACAGATGTGGACTCACTCACCCAACTTGACTTAAAAGGGCAGACTGGGTCATGGAACTTGGGTCCGGACACTTTGCTTGAGTTGGTGTCAATTCCTTCCCACCTGGGCGGCTAAGAGCTACTTGAATCTCCTGACCTCACACCATATGTCCCCACGATGTGGACCAGCTGGGGGTCTTGAGATCGTCTCTCCTCCCATACAACGCCTTGGGTGGTCGTGGGTGTAAATGCAGCTGTTGGGGAGACACACAGTGAAGGGGAAAGACTTGGCAGGAAGGTGGGGGTCGTGGGGAGGGTGTGGGCAGGAGTAGAGAATTAGGAAGCCTGAGTTGGAGCCATTGTGGTGTGGGCATTACAGGCTGAAGGCTCTTGAGCCGGACCGCCCAGCTATAATCTTGGCTGCATCCACTCCCTCTTTGATGTGTGACCTTGAGCCCGTTACTGAGCTGTCTCTGTCTTTGCTTGCAAAATAAAGATAACGGATAGAACCCACCCAGTGTGGTTATCAGGGGCCCCTAGCTCCCCTGACACAATGCCTGGTGTGGGGCTGGCCACCAGAATGTGCTTGAGTTACTTTTCAAGAGTATTGTACAAAATATATACCATGCAGCTTACCACTTTAAACATGGTCAAGGAGTGGGCATTACATGTAGCCGATTAAGCTGCTGGTTGCAACGCCGGCATCCCATATTGGTGCATATTGGGTTCAATTCCCAGCTATTGTGCTTCTCATCCAGCTCCCTACTATTGTACTTGGGAAAGCAGCAGCTGATAGCTCAGGAACTTAGGTCTCTGCACCTACTTGGGAAACCCTGGCGGAGTTCCTGGCTTCTGGCTTCAACCTGGCTGGTCTGTTGCAGCCGTTTGGGGAATGAACCAGTGGATGGAAGATCTCTCTGTATTACTCACCTTTCAAATAATAAATACAATAAACGTTTTCTAAAAAATTTTTTTAAAAACATGAAAACAGGCTGGTGCTACGGCTCACCTGGCTAATCCTCCACCTGCAGCGCCGGCACCCCGGGTTCTAATCCTGGCTGGGGGGCTAGATTATGTCCCGGTTGCTCCTCTTCCAGTCCAGCTCTCTGCTGTGGCCCGGGAGGGCAGTGGAGGATGGCCCAAGTGCTTGGGCCCTGCACCCGCATGGGAGACCAGGAGAAGCACCTGGATCCTGGCTTTGGATCGGTGCAGCGCGCCAGCCATAGTGGCCATTTGGGGGGTGAACCAACGGCAAAAGGAAGACCTTTCTCTCTGTTTCTCTCTCTCACTCTCTAACTCTGCCTGTCAAAAAAAAAAACCAGGAAAACACCATTTTAAATATTTCACAGCATCCAGTTCAGCAGCATCAAGTCCATCCACGTTCTCGCACCATCGTCACCACTGTCCATCTTCAGAACATTCTTTCCTTCCCAAACTGAAGCTCTGTCCCAAGAAAACTCTCTTCAGCCCCTGCACCCCCCTTTCTGCTTCCTGTCTCTGTGGCTCTGCCAACTCCAGGGACCTCCTAGGAGTGGAGTCCTACAGGGTTTGTCCTTTTGTGTTGGGTGTATCTCGCTGAGCATGATGTCCTCCAGGTCCCTCTGTGGGGCAGCAGGTATCAGAATTCCCCTCCTTCCAGAGGCTGAGTTGTGTTCCACTGTGTGCATGGACCATGCTGTATTTATCCACTCTTCCAACCATGATGCCTTGAGTCTGAAATCCATCTTTCCCTGGACAACTCACCCACACATCTGGGCCTTGGGTGGCAAACTTATTTTATCAGATCACAGAAGTAGAGCAGAAAGCCCTGCTGTTCTACAGCTGCACGTGTGTGTATCCTGAGTCAAGTCTGTGTATGAGAGATGAGGAGACGTAACGTATTCCTCTATGCGGCCGTGGGGCGCGGACTGGGAGAAGACAGCTTTGCTGTTCCAAGTGCATCCCACAGAGGCAGTGCCTTGCTGTTGGACGTTCCTTCTCTGATGTCTCTCTCTGCTGAGTTTGTGGATAGGGTCATCTTTCTTCCCGGGTAATCGTAGCCTCCGCTGAGCTGGGCTGTGGGTTATATGAACCTCAAGGTGTGCAGGCCATTGGCAGCCTTTGCTACAGAGCTCACTGTGTCTGAGATGTGTGTGAAGATTCTGCAAGGGTGGACGTGCTCTGAGCACATTCCCCTCGGGAGAGAAGCAGAAGCCGTCAGATGATTCACAGCGGTTCTTGGTGTACTTCTGGGGGTCGTGATTCTTGCAATGCCCTGTGCAGGTGCGAGGGTGCGGAATTGTCTGGCCCTGCCAAGGCAACCACAGGTGGGACTCAAAATCCAAAACTTGATTGTTTGAAAGTCAGTGGTTACAGAGAGAGGGAGAGACAGATGGGAGATCTTCCATCTGCTGGTTCACTCCACAAATGCCTGCAACAGCCAGGGCTCCACCCAGCCAAAGCCAAAAGCTAGGAACTCCATCCAGGTCTCTCACATGGGTGGCAGGGACTCAAGTGCTTGGGCCGTCACTGCTGCTTTTCTCAGACCCTTAGCAGGGAACTGGATTAGAAGTAGAGCAGCTGAGACTTGGATTGGTGCTCTGCTCTGGGATTCCTGCATTGGTAGCAGTGGCTTAACCCACTGTGCCATAGTGCCAGCCCCATGGGGCATCGTGATTGTCATTGTGGGGAGCAGCCCGGACTGGACTGAGTTACTGGAATTAAGACTTATTCTATGCATCTGCTCTCCCACAATATGGCGCTGGGAGAGAAGTAAACAGCTTCCGCACAGCTGCCTCCAGTTCAACCAATAAACTGTAGGACTTGCTCCTGATTGGAGAGCAGCGTACTCGGCGTGTGGGCAGCCGAGTTAGGATTGGCGGAGGAGGACTATAAAGGAGGAGAGAGACGGCATGCACCAGGAACATCTAAGGGGAACATCTAAGGGAACACCTGTGCAGCCCCCAGAGAGCCGGCCGGCGGTGTGCCGCTCCCCTGCGGAAGTGGGGAATGTGGCCAGGGGGAACTGCCCTTCCACGGAGGTGGAAGGGATAGTAGCCAACCCGGGAAGAACCGGCAGCAAACCCGGGGAGGGCCGAGCAGACGAAAGAACAGTGCAGGGTCCTGTGTCGTTCCTCCACGAAGAGGGGGAGCGGCAGTCATGAGTGGGGAGGTTCCGTGGGGATTGAGTAGACAGAGAACAGTTTGGCACCCCGCAAGCACTGGACCACCCCTGCCACAGAGAACGAACAGACTCCGGATGCCCTGACTGTGAGACTGTAGTGATAGTGGTGTTACCTGTGGGACATCTTTATGGGTGTGAATCTGGGATTTGGGAAACTTCCCTCGAGTACTCAGATGTGGAATTGGCCAGGACACACGAGGAAAGGGAGCCAGGCCATGGCCCCACCCTGCTGGGGACTGATTGCATTTCTGTCCAGAGCTGTGCTTGGCTAGAGTGATGTTTTTTGCCTCTTGTCCATGGTACCTCCCTTGGTAAGCTCTGTGGGCTGCTCCAGGTTGCGTGGAGGGTGCTGCATCCCTGCCCACAGCCGTCTCCCTCTCTTCCTCCCCGGAGCAGAAGCAGCTGCTGGCTTCTTTACCCTGCCCCTATGTAAGTGTGCTCATGCGTGTTTTAGTTCACAAGGGGTCACCGGGTTGGGCACTTGGGTTTTGTTGTGAGTCAATTTCATTTGTTACTCATTTAAAATCTGCAATGTGCCTGGCCTGGGAGCCACCGGGTCATGAAGAATGTGTGGTGGAACGCATGTTCGTGTCCAAGATGGGCTGCTTTGGGAAAAGCAGTAGACGGAGCACAGATGTTCACCTGCTCCAGCAGGACTGGCAGCTGGAGGAAGACGCATGCCTGCTGAAAGCCAAAATGAGCTGATTGCTCCATAAACCAACAGGCTGGTCCCAAGGGGATGGCTTTCCTAGAATTTCCTGGTTGTATAAAGAACAGCATTTTTGTTTTTTAATTATTAAAAAGATTTACTTATTTATTTGAAAATCAAAGTTACAAAGAGAGAGAGAGAGAGAGAGGTAGGTCTTCCATCCAATGGTTCACTCCCCAAATAGCTGCAATGACCATGGCTGAGCCAGGCTGAAGCCAGGAGCCAGGAGCTTCTTCAGGGTCTCCCATGTGAGTGCAGGGCCCAAGGACGTGGGCCATCCTCTGCTGCTTTCCCAGGTGCATTAGGCAGGGAGCAGGATGGGAAGTGGAGCAGCTGGAACAAAACCAGGGCCTATGTGGGATGCTGGCACTGCAGGCTGTGACTTCACTCACTATGCCATGATGCAAGCCCTGAGAAGTGAGAGAGTCAGACCTTCCATCACTGGTTCACTCTCCAAATGCCCACAACAGCCAGGCTGGGCCAGACCAAAGATGGAATTCCTGGTGTCCTGTGTAGGTGGCAGGGGCCTGAGTTCTTCAGCCACTACTGTTGCCTCCCAGGATGCATTTGCAAAGAACTGTATAGAAAGTGGGGTGGCTAGGACTTAAAGAGGTGCTGTGATACGGGATGCTGGTGTTGTAAGCAGCAGCTTAATCTACTGCGCACTGCACCTGAGACTCACAGCTCACCTGCCCACAGCATCTTTGAAATGGAAGAACCTCTTACCACCTAACGATTCTCTGCTTTAAGAAAGGGGGAACCAAGGATCCCGCAAGTTAAGGCACCTGGCCTGGTGTCAGGTGCATCCTTCCCTGAGGTTCTACCTGAGCTCTGTGGGGTTCCATGGCCTTGGCTTCTAATCACCAGCCTGTCCTGCTGAATCAGGTACCAAGTGAGTCTGGAGGACATGTGCCTCCTCCTCCTCTCACTCAGAGGGGTCGCTGGCTCTGCCATCATGGGGTCCACACTGTCTTGGCCTCACCCACCTACTTCCATGGAGCCCCTGGCTGCTGGCATCACCCTGCCCCTATGTAGGGACTGTTCTCTGGTGTGCTCTAGGTCAGGAGGCTCCATGTGCCAGGTCCCGCGTGGCTACTGGATTTCCTAAGGGTGTTGTGTTAAATTCTTTTTTTTTTTTTTAATTTTTTTGACAGGCAGAGTGGACAGTGAGAGAGAGAGACAGAGAGAAAGGTCTTCCTTTTGCCGTTGGTTCACCCTCCAGTGGCCACCGCGGCCAGCGCTCTGTGGCCAGCACACCACGCTGATCCGATGGCAGGAGCCAGGTGCTTCTGGTCTCCCATGGGGTGCAGGGCCCAAGGACTTGGGCCATCCTCCACTGCACTCCCTGGCCGCAGCAGAGAGCTGGCCTGGAAGAGAGGCAACCGGGACAGAATCCGGCACCCCGACCGGGACTAGAACCCGGTGTGCTGGTGCCGCGAGGCAGAGGATTAGCCTAGTGAGCCTCGGCGCCGGCCTATTGTGTTAAATTCTGTCTTTGCATCCATAGGAGGCTGTACACGCAGGGCAGCCAGGGGCTGGGTTGGCCAAGGAAACAGATGGGAAGGAAATTCAGATGCATATCCAAGATACGCCTTTGATCTCTGGATTTCAAAGTGAGAGACTCACAGTGAAGGCAGAGTCCACGCAGGGAGGCTGAGCCTGCTGTTCCTCCCGGTGGCCGCCCAAGGGTGATGTGGCTGGACGTAGGTGACATCGCATGTGGTTTCAGAGGGCATTTGGGTTGTTTTGGCCATGGATGGGTTCCAAGAAGCAGAAGTTTATGAGCCAAACCGGAGGTGGTTTTCTGGGGGACAAGGACAGGAAGGGAGTATGTTAGGGGTGGGGGTGTTCCTTAAGTCTCTTTCCACACCCAAGGCCACATCCTTGCAACTGTCTTTTCCTTGGCCAGGGTAGGGGGGAGGTGTCTGGGAGGACCCGTGTTTTATTTGAGACTGGAGCTTTATTTCTGTGTGTGGGAATTTCTTCCTTTCCAACTTCCTTGTACCCGGTCTTTGTGCCACCTCTCCCTGGGTAGGAGGGGGCTTAAGAAAGTTTCTGGAAAAGTAGAATTGAAAGACAGGTTTAGGGGCGAGCGTTTGGCCCAGCAGAGGAGCTGGCAATGCCTATGTCCCATATCAGAGCACTTGAGCTCAAGTCTCAGCTCCTCTCCAATTCCAGCTTCCTGCAGTGCACACCCTGGGAGGCAGCAGTGATTGCTCAAGTACTTGGGTCCCTGCCACCCACACTGGAGACCCCAAGGGAGCTCCCAGCTCTTGGCTTTATCCTGGCCTAGCTCTGGGTGTTGTGGGTGTGAACGAGCAGATGGATATTTCTGTCTCTCTGCTTTTGTTTTCTTTTTAAAAAAAGATTTATTTATTTAAAAGATAGAGTTATAGAAAGAGAATAAGACACACACACAGAGACAGACAGATAGACAGACTGAGAAAGCTTCTATCTGCTGTTTCTCTCTGGGCCAGGCCCAAACCAGCAGCCTGGAACTCCATCCGAGTGGCAGGGGCCCAAACTCTTGGGCCATCACCTGTTGCTTTCCCAGGCACACTGGTAGGGAGCTGGATCAAAAGTAGAGCAGCCTGGTCTGGAACCAGAGCTGGTGTCGCTGGCTCCAGCTTACTCTACTGTGCTGTAATACCACCCCTTCCACCTTCCAAACAAAATAAACATTAAATAAATTCTAAAGCAATGAATTTGTTTTTGGTGCAAAAACCTTGAAATCCATTCATAGTTTTTATTTTTTTTTTAATACTGGTGTTTTCCCTGACCCCTCATATGCATGGATCTGAAAAGTTTTTTTGCACCAAAAAAGTTTTCCCCAAAGTGAGTTTGTGGGTGTGGATGGACTTGGCCACTCAGCCGAGGTGGTCTTCATTTTAGTTTGAGCCCAGATTCCCAGGAGGCTCCAGGCCCACTGTTGGTAGCAACCTGTCAATCACAGGCCTCCAGGAGGGACATGCCCTTGAGACCTCCCATAAGGTTTCCTCGGGAGGTTACTATGGCTCAGTCTCTGAGAGGGGAATTGCGCATTTTGTTTTCTCTTTCTAGCTCCAGTGTCCAGTGGGTGAGTCCTTCTAGAAGCTTCCAGGGGGTTTCAAAGGGCACAGAGGTGTTGCCGGGAGGTGTGGTGCTTTCACAACATGACGTTGAGGCTGGAGAAAAGAGCCTGTCTGGTGTTTCATGCCGAGTCCTCCCCAGCTCTTCCAGGCTGTTTCCTGTTGGACACGAGAACGGGGTGGGGTGGGGGCCGCTGGATGGGGCGTGGGAGGGCTTTGAGGGTTCAGACGCTGATGGGGTCCCTGGGCTTGAGTGTGCGTCAGTCCCCACCTCTTGTACAAGGCCTGGGGCTGCCTGGCCTGGGGATTTGTTTGTCTTTTCTGAACTGGGTAAGTGTGGTGACAGCCTGGATTTCTGGATAGGTCACCAGTTCAGGTCACTGGCAACATACAAAAGTGGCCCCAAACCCAGCGTGCTCAAGAGTGCCCCAAGCAGGAGGAAGCTCAAGTCACTTGGCTCGCATGACTCCTTTGTGTCCCGTACCTTGGGCCCCACCTGGGGACAGCGGCTTTGTGGAACAGCGGCTTTGTGCATGCTTCCCTCTGATTCCTGGGTCCACCCGTGGCACTATTTCTTGGCTCCTCCTCCCCCGGGGCGGGGGGAAACTGAGGCACCAAAGGCAGAGTTCCCTGACCAGGAAATGGACACATTCCCTGGAAACCCATGTCAGGCTGGCTCCAGGATTCCTTGCAGCCCACACTGTGGCAAAGCCTGATGCTGTGGATTTCAGGCCTGTGGGCTAGAGTCTCACAACAGCGAATCTAAACTACATAAAATTTCTACAGTCCCCATCCTAGGCCTGAATGCTGAGGGCCCAGTATGCCATCTCTCTGTTCTGCAGCTCCACCACATGGCAAAGATAGAGAGGGAAGTGGGGTGTGGATCAAGGCAGGAGGAAGGGCATGGCAGCCATGTTGGCATTGAACTCTCTGGCTGGTCAAGGCAAGAAAGTCACACTTTGGGAACAGGTGTCTCACATCCAGGTGCCTGGGTGTCATCCCAACTCTAGCTTCCTGCTAATGCAGACCCTGGGAGGCAGCGGAAATGGCTCAAGTAGTTGAGCTCCTGGGTGCAGTTTCTGCCCTGGCAGCTGTGGGTGTTTGGGGAGTGAATAAGCAAATGGGACCCCTCTCTCTTTTGGTCTTTCTCCAATAATAAAAAAAAAGTAACACTTTGGCTTTTACAGAGTAACTTTCTGGGGAATTAGCCCTGGGGGCTGTTAAGGCCCTGCTCTGAGCCTGGTTGCTGCATGGTTACAATTTGTAGCTAAATTGTTTGTTTTTTTCTTTCTTTTTTGGCAGGCAGAGTGGACAGTGAGAGAGAGAGAGAAAGGTCTTCCTTTGCTGTTGGTTCACCCTCCAATGGCCGCCGCGGCTGGCGCACTGCGGCCGGCGCACCGCGCTGATCCGATGGCAGGAGCCAGGTACTTATCCTGGTCTCCCATGGGGTGGAAGGCCCAAGCACTTGGGCCATCCTCCACTGCACTCCCGGGCCACAGCAGAGCTGTCCTGGAAGAGGAGCAACCGGGACAGGATCCAGCGCCCCAACCAGGACTAGAACCCGGTGTGCCGGCGCCGCAAGGGGGAGGATTAGCCTAGTGAGCTGTGGCGCCGGGGGCTAAATGTTCTTGCATTTACTTAGTGCACTTCTCTGTCCTCTTGTGTCCAGAGCTGCTGCCAGGTGCCTACCATTTAGCAGCTCAGATCTGTTGATGGAGGAGATGAGAGGAGGAGCCACACGGCCTGTTTTGCTGCCTTGTGCGCTTTTATGATGAAGAAAGTAAGAGTTAGAATGGGGTTGTCCAGTAAAACAGAGAACCAGGTTTCTAAGGCATCTCCGTGATTCAGGAAAAAAAAAAACCCACCTGTGAATAAACACCTGTGGGGTGTGGCTGATCTTGGGAAGGATGCAGAGAAAAAAAAAATCCCCTCCTTATAGTGGTCTGCTTGTGAAAGAAGCTTTTTACCCCTAAAGATCCCCCACCTCCGGCAGGCAACTTTGCGTATTAGAATACACGACTCATCTATCTATCTATCTATCTGTCTGTCTATCTATCTATCTATCTTTATTTCTTTCTGATTTATTTATTTATTTGAAAGAGTTACACAGAGAGAGGAGAGGCAGAGAGAGAGAGAGGTCTCTCATCTGATGGTTCACTCCCCAATTGGCTGCAATGGCTGGAGCTGTGCCGATCCGAAGCCAGGGGCCAGGAGCATCCTCTGGGTCTCCAATGTGGGTGCAGGGGCCCAAGGACTTGGGCCATCTTGTACTGCTTTCCCAGGCCATAGCAGAGAGGTGGATCGGAAGTGAAGCAGCTGGGTCTCGAACTGGTGCCCATATGGGATGCCGGCGCTCAGGCCAGGGCGTTAACCTGCTGCGCTACAGCGTGGCCCCAACGATTCATCTTTCTGAGATGAGATCTGGCATCCAGGCCGATGGGGAAACATTTGCAGGGCTTTCTTTTTCTTTTCCTGTTTGCATTCTCCCCCAAAGCTGTGCACTGGGGTTTGGGCCACGTAAGCAGGGGTGGAACCAGGAAGTCCCAGGTATGTGGACTGTTTGCTCAGGTAGATGGAGAGCTGCAAAGTGGGTCTGAATAGGAACTGTCTCTCCAGTTGAAAAAAAAAAAAAACAGGCACAGACAAGGATTTCCCCTGCCAATCAGAGAACTCCCTCATTTTCTAACAGGATGCAGATAGCCATGTCTGGGAGTATATACAAGGCAAACACTCCCAGGAACACGAGGCCACAAGCCTTCTGGAATGGAAGTGACATACAGAGCCCCTGTTTCTTCCAGGGTGGAAGATGGGAGGTACCTTTGAAATGTTTGGGGGAAAGTGGAATTAAAAGATAACGCATGGGGCAGGTGTTTGGCATGGTGGTTAAGATGCAACTTGGTACACATCCCACATTGGAGTGCCTGGGTTTGAGTCCTGGCTCCGCTTCTGATTCCAGCTTCCCTGGGAGGCAGCATGGATGGCTCGAGTGCTTGGGCCCCTGCCTCGCATGTGGGAGACCTGGATGGAGTCCTGAGCGTCTGGCTTCAGCCCCAGCTCTTGCAGGTATCCGGGGAATGAACCAGCAGATGGAATCTCTCTCTCGTTCTGTGTACATATGTCTGCCTTTCAGAGAAATTAACTTGTTAAAAGGTGTCGTGTGTTTTCCACATAAAGCAGTTTTAGGAATCAACTCAATCAAGAAATAAGCTAGAAACTCTATCATCATGATGAAATTTGAGATAGTGCATTTTCACTCTTACTTAGGATCTCCTTTCCTGGGGTCTTTACTAAAATTCAGCCCATTCTAAATGTCTACTTTTGGCTCTTAGGAGTTGAGGGAACTTTCCCTCTTCCCTGTCATTGGCCTTAAACTCTGCTAGCTCTCGGATATAGCAATTCCCAGGAAACTGAAGTCTGCCGATCTGTGCACATATAATGCCGCCGTGTAGTGTATGTGTCCTGTGATTGGGACCCCTGAAGTGGCCCTGGGGGACACAGACCTTCCACAGTGACCAATTTCAGCCTGGGTCTTTTCCTACCCCCACCTTCCTTGTTCCCATGCAAGCTGCGGGTTTCTGTGTTTCCCACCGCTAGAAAATTGTCATTCCTCATTCCGGAGTGACGCAGAAAAACACGCGGCTCCACACGAATGGAGAAGAATAAGCAAAGAGTTCGAGGCACGAGGCATTGCCTGGGAGTAGAGGGCAGTGTCAGCACCCATGGGAGAGTCTGGCCTGGGACAGCTACTGGGCCTGCAGGGAGAGGATGTAAAACCCTGGGCAGGCTCTAGTCCAGTCCTGATGGTGTTGATTAAGCTTCATCAAGGTAGCCCAGACGGGAGCTTGAATAATAGGCTAATAAGATCATGGTCAAAGATACAGTTGGCAAGCAACACACCTTTTAAAAGTGCTCTTGGAATACTTAGCAAAAGTAATCATCTGCTAAATCTAAGGAAAAAAAAAAAAAAACATGTTTCCATGTTTCCCAAAACAGACACTGCCCTGATCCCAGTCTCTGGCTGTCAGAAAGCTTACCTGGAAATTCATTTTTCAAAGGTTAACTAAACCACATGCAAAACAAACTCCCACCACTTGAAAATGGAACAAACAAAAACTAAAATAAAAACCTACCAAAAGCTGTAAACATTAAGGAGGAGCTAACCACTGCAAGTGTAGACTCTTAAAAGCTTTTTTTCTTTCCGCCTGTTTTCATTATATTAGAAAGGCAGGGCCGGCGCCGCGGCTCACTAGGCTAATCCTCGGCCTTGCGGCGCCGGCGTGCCGGATTCTGTCCCGGTTGCCCCTCTTCCAGGCCAGCTCTCTGCTATGGCCCAGGTGCTTGGGCCCTGCACCTGCATGGGAGACCAGGAGAAGCACCTGGCTCCTGGCTTCGGATCAGCGCGGTGCGCCGGCCGTAGCGCGCCGACTGCGGCGGCCATTGGAGGGTGAACCAACGGCAAAAAGGAAGACCTTTCTCTCTGTCTCTCTCTCTGTCCACTCTGCCTGTCAAAAAAAAAAAAAAAAAAAAAAACAAAAAAACAGAGAGAGACAGAGAATCTCCCATCTACTGGTTCACTCCCCAAATGGCCACAACAGCCTAGACCAGGAAGAAGCCAGGAGCCAGGAATTCCGTCCAGTGTCGCTCCCCCTCTTCACGGAGGAACGACATTAAACCCTGCGCTGTTCTTTTGTCTGCTCGGCCCTCCGCGGGTTTGCTGCTGGTTCTTCCTGGGTTGGCTACCGTCCCTCCACCTCCGTGGAAGGGCGGGCCCCCCTGCCACTTTCCCCACTTCCGCGGGGGAGCGGCACACCGCCGGCCGGCTCTCTCGGGGGCTGCTCAGATGTTCCTCAGGTGTTCCCCTTAGATGTTCCTGGTGCATGTTGTCTCTCTCCTCCTTTATAGTCCTCTTCCACCAATCCCAACTCTGCTACCCACACGCCGAGTACGCTGCTCTCCTCCAATTAGGAGCAGCTCCTGCAGCTTGTCAAGTTGGTGAGAGGCAGCTGTGTAGAAGCTGTTTACTCCTCTCCTAGCGCCATATTGTGGGAGAGCAGATGCATAGAATAAGTCTTAATTCCAGTAACTTAGTCTAGTCTGAGTTGCTCCTCACAGTCCAGGTCTTGCACATGGCTGGAAGGATCCTGCTGCCTCCAGGGTGTGGACTAGCAGGAAGCTGGATTGGAAATGGAGCCAGGACTTGAACTAGGCACTCTGGTATGGGATATGGGTATCCGCAGGCAGCATATTAACGAACACCTGCCCCAGTGTAGATCTTATAAGAAAACAAAGGTGTAAGTAAATACAGGGGCTGGCTTTGTAGCTCAGTGGATTAAGTCACCTCCTGCTATGTAGGCTCCCATCTGAGCGCTGGTTCAAGTCCAGGCTGCTCCACTTCTGATCCAGCTCCCTGCAAATGCACCAGCGAAAGCAATGAAGATGGTCCAAGTATATGGGACCTTGCCTGGCCCAGCCCTGGTCATTGTGGCCATTTGAGAAGGGCTCTGCCTATATACATAATACATAAATCTTAAAAAAATAAAAATTCATTTTCTCAGTCACACTAGCCAAGTTTCCATGCACTTGATGGCCACTTTTGACTGGTGACCACTGAATTGGTCACAAATAGTTCAGAACTATTGCATTGCTGCAGAGTTTATTGCATAGAACTCTTTTGTTGCTCAAGATTTATTTATTTGAAAGAGTTAGAGGGAAAGAGAGAGAGAGAGAAATCTTCCATCTACTGCTGTGATGGCCAGGGCTGGGCCAGGAGCCTGGAACTCCATCCGGGTCTCCCACGTGGGGGCAGGGGCCTAAGCACCTGGGCCACCCTCTGCTGGTTTCCCAGGCGCATAAGCAGGGAGCTGGATTAGAAGTGGAGCAGCGGAGGGACTTAAAACTAGTGCTGGCATTGCTGGTGGGGGCTTCACCTGCTGCAACACAACGCCGACCCCTGGATGGAACTCTTTAACAGCAAGACTCAGTAAAACAATGTACCCAAGAAACAGGGAGAGGAAAGACAAATATTGTGGATAAAGTTCAGAATGACAACAGAAGCAACATAAAACCCATAAAAAGTTGTAAAAGACAGCTCTGCTAATACTTTCAGAACTATTATTTATTGATTCGAATTGCTCGTTTTATTTAGTTTATTTCCTTTGCAAGAAACTGAGACTCTGGGTTTGCCCTCAAGAACAGCGAGGCCTGTTACCTCCTAAATTCCTGAATCGCCTGTAAAATGTAAAGGAGCATACTTCGAAAATCTTGTGGGAAATACGAGCAAAAAAAAGTTAGCTTATTGTGGTGCCGTAGAACCTGGGAGTCCACACGTTTCCCATAAAGTATCTGAAGACCCCAGAAAAGCAGAGTAGGCAGGAATGTCGTTTTTACAAAGCGACCCTTAGGGTGAATTGCCCAAAATGTGGAAATCGCTGTGAGGAAAACCCCTAAAAATAACGTGCAAACAGCGGTCCTTCCGCCGCAGAGGGCAGGATGGCACCTTGGCTGCTGCCCCCCGCTTTGGGCCCCAGCGGGGCTCAGAGCCTGGGTCACTGCCTGCCTGGCTGAGCCCCTCAGGACCCGTGTCCAGCTGCACAGGGTGGGACCCTGGGCGTCATCCGGGCTCCCGGTGAGCTTCGGGAGCCAGCCTCTTCCTCCTGCTCCCTGGGCCTCCACCCCAGAGCCAGGAGGGTGGCCCCCGAGGGTGGGCCTGCCCGTCGTCCTTTCTGCTTAGAGTCTCCCGCCGCCCTTGGTCCTTCCTCGCTGGGCCTCCGGGCTCCTCTCCCTCTGCACTTTCACCTTCGTCGGCCCTGAGCCACCCCTGGCTTGGAGGCCGCGATTCACAAGTCGGCTCCGCCCCCGACCCCGCTGCGCACCTACTGGGGGTGAAGCTGGCACCGCGCGACCCTAGACACCCCCCCCCCCCAGTCGCAGGCGCTGAGCGCGGTCCGGGTTCGAATTCTAGCCCCGCCGGCCGGGAACAGATGGGAAAAGCCTCGTGCGTCCCGGGGTCCCCTCCCGTCACGGAGATGGCTTCTAATCAGGGGTCTCGGGAGCCGACGTGGGTTGCCCGCTGTGCCCCTGCCTCAGTTTACCGGAATCGGTGCCCGCGGCCCCTTGTTCTGTTTGGGTGACTGGGGAGCGTCCCACGGCCGCTTCCCCGGGGGTGACTCGGGCAGCCGCCGTCCCTCAGCCGCCCCTCAGCCGCCACGCGGTGCCACATCTCTTTCCCGGGCACACGCCCCAAGTTCGCGTCTGCCCCAACTTTCCCCAACGTCCTGCCTCGCACGGTCCGGGCCCGCTAGAGGCCCTCCAGGGGCGCTCCCCACCCACTCGCGTCCTCCGGTGCCGACCGCCAGGCGGCGCTGCCACGGCCCCATTGCTGGCGCGGCCAGCGCAGCCTCGCGCGCGCGCGCCCGGGGGGCGGGGCCAGCGCGCGGCAGCTCGCTCGCCCATTGGCTCATGGCGAGGGCGGTGCTGCGGACGCCGTCAACGCCCGGCCTGGAGTCCACGGGGCGGAACGCGCCGCGGGCTTTGTGGTGCGCCGACCTCGCTAGCTGGCTGGGGGCCCTGGCACGTCTTGGGCCCGCCTCCCGCCGGGGAGTGGGAGGGAGAGACACGCACACGAAGTCGACCAATCCTGGGGCTGCCCTTAGGGGCGCCTGTCTCCCGCCCCCTTCCTGGCATTGGCGTGCACCGTAAGTCTCCGAAGAGTTCCGCAGATGATAGTGGGGCCTCCCCCGTGGACGCATACAAACACACGCGCACTCCTTGATCTTCCCCCCTCCCCACATACTAAGAGCCGACCAATCCTGAGGCGGCCGTGGCGGGCTGGCCCCTGCCCCCTCCCCCCGGGACTCCTTGGCTGCGCGCGCCGTAAGTCTCCAAAGAGCTCCGCAGCACCGGAGCGCGGCATTGTTGTGGAAGCAGAGCGGCGCCTCCGGACTCGCGCCGTTGACCGCTCAGCCGCCACTGAATCGTTCCTGGGTCCGAGGGGAGCCGAACCCCCAGGGTCAGGGTCCGTGGCCCGCGTGGGCGATGCGGGCTTCGAACGTGAGCTCAGCCGATGGCTTCTCGGAGAGCGATTGGCACGGGGACGCCGCTCTTCCGTTTGGAAATTTCTGGAAAGTAGCCATTTTTGGACTAATCTTGAGGTGTTTGGTTTTATTTTTTTTCCCGCCATTTTAAAACTGGAGAATCCTGGAGCGAGGCGCTGCTGCTGTGGAGACGCTCCGTAGTGGCTTTGCGTCTTCTTTTACTTTTATTTTTTCTTCAGCTTTTTTCCCCCTGTTTTGTGTTTATAACCACACGCCCACTTTCTTTACATTTTTTTTTTCTAAAAATGTGAAGCTGAAAAATTTTTTTAACACTATATCCACTGGGGCACTCCCAGATGGCCAGGATGGGTGGCCTGGGGCGGGAACTCTATCCAGGCAAGGCCCAGGCACTGCAGGCTTCCTGTTGCCTTGCAGGTTCGCGGGAGGGGGAACCCGGGGTCAGGAGCCGGCGCTGGGACTCGAACCGGGATCTCCCACATGGGGCGGGTCTCTCAGCCCACTGGGCCGCGCGCTTGCTGCTGAAGAGGTTCTGACTGCGGTGTTTAAGTGCGCAGGCCACATTTTCGTATAGATTTCAGGGGGCATTTTAGGGGTGTCTCATAGTGACACCATGGGGCTCAGCACACAAAACACACATCCCTGACAAAAATAAGTTATAGGGGCGTAGGGGGTAAAGCCTCAGCCTGGGACACTGGCATCCCATGTGGGCACCGGTTCGAATCCTGGCTGCTCCACTTCCCATCTAGCTCTCTGCTAATGGCATGAGAAAGCAGTAGAAGGTGGCTTAAGTGCTTGGGCTCCTGCACCTGCGTTGGAAGACCTGGAAGAAGCTCCTGGCTTCTAGCATTGAATTGGCACAGCTCTGGCCATTAAGGCCATTTGGGGAGTGAACCAGCGGATGGAAGACCTCTGTCTCTGCCTCTCTATAACTGCCATTCAAATAAATAATTAAATCTTAAAAAGTAAGAATTTTTCTTTGTATTTTCTTATACCCTGAGATTTCCACTTTTTTTTTTTTTTTAAAGATTTATTTATTTGAAAGGCAGAGTTAGAGAGAAGGCGAGACAGAGAGAGATCTTCTGGTTCACTCCTCAAACGGCTGCAGTGGCTGGGACTGGGCCTGTCTGAAGCCAGGAGCCAGGAGCTTCATCCTGGTCTCCCACGAGGGTGCAGGGGCCTGAGCACTGTGGCCCTCCTCTGCTGCTTTCCCAGGCCATAGCAGAGAGCTGCATCAGAAGTGGAGCAGCCAGGACTTGGACCAGCGCCCATTTGGGATCCTGGCGTTGCAGGCGGTGGCTTTACCTGCCACGCCACAGCACCTGCCCCTCACTTTCTTCCTCTCTTCCGGGTGTGGGACGTTAAAGGGGTGAGGATAGTGCTCCCCGGAACTTCTGGAGGACTGGAGTGGCCCTGTCTCCACTGTGCTTTGCTGCTCCTGCAGGTAGCAGGTTTCCTGTGCCCTCCCTCTGCATTCCACACATATTTGTTGAATGAATGAGAAAGAATTGGAAGTGCCAACAACTTATTGAATAGTCCATAGAAGAACAAAGCTGTTATGAAAACACACTCCGCCCTCAGCCCTCAGGTTCCTGTGTTGATTTTGCAATGAGTCAAAAATGCCCTAAAGAGAAACTGCAAAAGGTCTCAGTGAGCCTGTTGGTGGCTCCTCCTCTTCCTCCCCCACCTCTCCCTCCTCCTCCTCCTCCCCTTCCTCCACTCCCTCCTCCTGCTTCTAAGATTCCTTTATTTGAAATTCAAAGTGATAGAGGGGGAGACTGAGAGAATCTTCCATCTGCTGGTTCACTCACCAAATGGTGGGCTGGGTGAAGCCAGGAGCCAGGTGCTTCCCAGGCGTCTCCCAAGTATGTGGCAGGGGCCTAGGTGCCTGTTTGCTTTCCCCAGGCACATTAACAGGGAGCTGGATCAGAAGTGGAGAAGCTGGGACTCGAACCTGTGCTCCCACGGGGGATGCCTGTGCTGTGCCTCAAAGCTGGCCCCGCAGCTCTTCTTGTATGATAGCTGTTGGCAGATCATGATACGGATCAATAACATTCGCGTATCGTATGTATTTCAGGCACTGGCATTGTGCAGTGGGTTAAGCTGACGCCTGTGATGCCGGCATCCCCTAGGAATATGGGTTCTAGTCCTGGCTGCTCCACTTTTGATCCAGTTCCCTGCTAATGTCCCAGGAAAGCAGCAAAAGATGGCCCAAGTCCTTGGGCCCCTGCATGCACATGGGAGACCCGGATGAAGCTCCTAGCCCCTTAAGGGCTTAAGCTTGAACCAGCTCTGGCATTTCATAGTGAAATCTTTTTCTGTTCCTCTGCCTTTGAAATAAAAATGAAAATAAATGAACAATTTAAAAAGCAGGTACAGAACAGTGCCATCATCGTCTCCCCAGCCCCTGTCCCCAGATTCCCCCGTGTGCCTTCGCAGCGTCCACAGTTCCAGCCCCTGGTGACTGCAGGGCAGTGTCCTTTGTCACGGTGGTTCTGCCTTTAGTGGGAATCAGGCCGTCTGTGACGTCGCCTGTCTGCCTCTGGCCTCGTCTGTGGGCGTCTGATCGCCTGATCGCTTCCTGGCTTTGTCTGGGCTTTGTCGGGCCTTTGAGGGAAAGAGTCCATCTTCCAGCCCAGGAAATGGGCCCCTTCCTGTTCTCACTCGGGCCTTGGCAGACTGCAGGGTCTCAGGTCATTGTTGTCTGCCTTAAATATTGCTTCCTGCAATTGAGCGTCCCCACAGAGAGATGAGGGTGATGATGATGATGATGATGTTAATAATCACGCCCTGTGCAGGTGGCAGGCGTGCGGCGGCGGTGGGGGTTGCGCATCTGGACTGAACATGTGCTGGCTTTTTCCTGTCCTTGTTCCCTGAACAGCACAGCGGTACATCGTGCGAGGCGTTCTCAGTCATTGTAGGTTCCATGCTGATGGAAGGGGCTTGAGCATCTGCACAGCTTGCCGTCTGCACGGGTCCTGGAGCTCAGTCCTCCCAGATCCCAAGGGGAGAGTGTACCAGTGATAGCCCCAGTGGTGGCCCCAGTGACATAGCCGGTCAGAGTGTGTGTCAGAGAAACCTGTGTTTTGCTTAAAGTCTCATTTAGTTCTTGGGACAACCTTGAGAAACAATGGCCCATTAAGCCCATTTACAGATGAGAAAACTGAGGCTGCTATTATTCTTTACAGAATCCTTTTTTTTTTTAAAATTAAGTTTGTTATTTGAGAGGGAGACAGTATTTTTTTTTTTTTTTTTTTTTGAGAGAGAGAGAGAGAGAATCTCCATCCACTCATTTATTCCTCAAATGTTCCTGACGGTTGGGGCTGAAGCCTGGAGCTGAGAACTTATGTGGGTGGGAGGGACCCAAGTAATTGAGCCGGTACCTGCTGCCTCCCAGGGTGCGCATTAGCAGGAAGCAGAGCTCAGAACTGCAGATGCCCTCCTTGCCTGTTAAACCCCCCCCCCTCCCCCCAGACAAATGCTTTGCTGCCCTGTGTCTCTCCGACTCTATCTTCGGTGACTTCCTGTTGGTGGCCTGACACCTGCGGGCGGGTGGGGGTGGGGTGAGGAAGATGCTCCCACCGTGGGAATGCCCTCCTCCCTCAGGAGGTAGTTGAGTGTTTAGGAACACTGCGCTGGGGCGGGGGCTTTGGGCATTTAGGGAGGCGCCAGGGACGGGGCAGGTGCTGCAGAGGTGTGACCGATGCTGCTCCTACATTGCCTGGCTTCCGCGTCCTCAGCCAGGGCTGCTGCAAATGCAGCCTGGAGCCGGACCGAGCCACCAAGCCTCTGTGTTTCTGTTTTCTCTGCAGTGTGCCCGACCATCTGTAAGTCGCACGGCTGCACCGCCGAGGGCCTCTGCTGCCACAGCGAGTGCTTGGGCAACTGTTCCGAGCCCGACGACCCCACCAAGTGCACCGTGTGCCGGAACTTCTACCTGGATGGCCGGTGCGTGGAGACCTGCCCGCCCCCCTACTACCACTTCCAGGACTGGCGCTGCGTGAACTTCAGCTTCTGCCAGGACCTGCACAACAAGTGCAAGAACTCGCGCAGGCAGGGCTGCCACCAGTACGTCATCCACAACAACAAGTGCATCCCCGAGTGCCCCTCGGGGTACACGATGAACTCCAGCAAGTGAGTCCGGGGTGGGTCTGGGGTGGGCGGTGCGGAGGGCAGGGCGTGTGGGAGTGGTGATGGGAGCTCACGTGGTGGAACTCTGCAAAGCCACAGCTAACTGGCTACGAGCTGGGCTGGCGCAGGTTGAGGTTTGCCTGTTAGAGCATTGTGCAAAGCCAAAATCAGCTGCTGTTGATCCCCCACTCTGGCAGGTGACGTGTTTGGGACTCTCAGATATCCTCTTTTTTTTTTTTTCTTTTTTAATATTTATTTATTGAAGGGCAGAGTGATAGGGAGAGACAGAGAAAGAGATCTTCCATTCACTGCTTCACTCCTGGCCAGGACTGGGCCTGGAATTCCATCCAGGTCTCCAGCATGGTGGCAGGGGCCCAAGCACTTTCCCAGGCAGTTTAGCAGGGAGCTGGATTGGAAGTGGAATAGCCAGGACTCAAACCCATGCTCTATGGGATGCTGGCATGGCAGGCGGAGGGCTGACCCGCTGCACCACCACGCTGGCCTCTCTCACGTATCATTTTTGCCTCCTGTTTTTGACCTGGGCTTTGATGTAGGAGACAGCATTACCTTCTTCTTGAGAGGCACAAATGGTAAATGTTTCCAGCATCGTGTCCACTGTCTCTGGGCTTGCCATGCTTAGTTAGCATCAGAGCAGAAAGCACAAAGCCAGCAGTCCTGGCTCTGCCCCCAGACACTCCTCCTGGCCAGGCCAGGGCCACAACTGAGGATTTCACGTCTTCCCCGGGAGGAAGGGCTGTGCATGGTTCCCAGCGCTCTGCTGCCCTGTGAACAACAGGACGGGCCAAGTTCCCCAGCGTCTGGGTGCGAGGGAGCAGGTTTTCCCTCTCTTGGGCCGTGATTCACAGTATGTGTGCACATCGTAGGCTCCACCACTGCCCAGCTAGCTGTTGAGGTGAGTTATTTCAGTGCCTGGGCCGTAGACTGACTTCAGCAAACCCATTTCCTGGTTTTTGTGTTGAGTATTTTTTTTTTAATACACCACCAAACAACATAAAAACAAATCAGAGATAGACGCATGTCCAGAGACCTTGAGCCGACCTGCTTACGCAAAAAATCTTCCTCTTCAGACTTGTGAATCAGCCAAGCGAGTGTGCTTTGGTGGGAGATTTTTATTTCCCGGGGTGGAGAGGGCGGGAAGGGAAGGAATCTTTATTTCATTCCTCTGGAGTGTGTCTGCTGGGTGTTTGTGAAGCCCGCAAGTACAATGTGTGTCTTCTACTTGTTTGTGATAAAAATCTATCGAGTGGCTTTGCTGGCCCAAAACAGGCCTCTCCGAGTGACCTCTGCATGCCAGGTGCAATATTTTCCTTTTCCTCCTTGACTCATTGGGAACATGACCGAATTCCTTTTGATTCGTTTCTGCTGTTGCTTGTTTGAAAAGAAGCGTGGGGGAATTGACGTCTCCTGGTGAGATGTTTGTCTGCAAGACCTTGGCTTTCAACAGCTAGGCGTTTCTTCTGTTTACTGCCACCAAGGCCGAGAACCTCCCTCGATGATCCTGCTGTGGCTGCTGTTAGACCCAGAACTGAGCCCTGAGAAACTGGCCACGCGCCCTTCTGTGCAGGGACCGTGACTTGGACGCAGGGCTGCCAATCACGGCGCACTGCAGCAGTGTTTGACTTCATAGGTTTTTTTTTTTTTTTTTTAAAAAAAAAGAGTTAATATTTTTACTTTTGGAGATTTGTTTTTAAGATTGATCTATTTTAATCGAAAATGAATTTTGATGTGAGTGGAAGGGGAGAGGGAGTGGGAAAGGGGAGGGTTGTGGGTGGGAGGGACGGTATGGGAGGGGAAGCCATTGTAACCCATGAGTCGTACTTTGGAAATTTATATTCATTAAATAAAAGATAAAAAAAAAAGATTGATCTATTTGTTTGGAAGGCAGAGTGATATGGAGACGAGGAGAGAGGGAGACAAAGATGGGCACACAGAGATTTCTTCCATCTGCTTGTTCACTCCCCAAATGATGCCTGCAACAGCCAGGGCTGGGCCATTCCAAAACCGGGAACCAGGAACTCCATCTGGGTCCCCCACATGGGTGGCAGGGACCTGAGCATTTGGGCCATCATCACCTGCTGCCTCCCGGGCACATTAGCAGGGAGCTGGATAAGATGCACAGGTCTTGAGCCAGGACTAGAACCAGGTGTTCCCATGTGGGTTGCAGGCATCCTGAGTGGTGGCTTAATTTACTGAGCCACAGTGCCCTGACCCAAAGACTCAAACAAAACCCAGGCCCTCAGCGCCATAGCTCTGTGTGTCCTACTTTCCTCCCGGAACCCCTTCCCCCCACTGCCTCAGTCACACAGACTCTGCCTTCAACTCCCCAAGTCTGTTCTTTTTGCTCTGCCCTGGCACCGGCTGGCTCCTCTTACCAGAAGCTTTTGGTTCTCAGAGGCCTTGCTGCTCCTCGTTGTCGTCCAGGTTGCAGCTTGCAAGTGATGCCCTCAGTTAGCTGCCCTGTTTGTCTGACCACTTGTCTGAACCAGCTGTTCATCTGCTGCCAGCCAGGGTGTGCATTAGAAGGGAGTTGGAGTTAGGAGCAGAGCTAGAAGTTGGACCCCGGCCCTCCTGTCGGGGATGAGGACATCCCAGGTGCTCACATCTTAACTATGGTGTCCAAGTTATCTGTGAGTTCCTGCCTACATCACAGTAGCTAACATCCCATTGGACAAAGCAGGCCGCACGGCCATGCCCAGATTCAACAAGTGGGGCAATAAACTCTGCCCATTACACAGAACGGTGGCCATTTGTAGTTTCTCACTGGGCAGGTAGATTGCCTGCAGCTCCGAAGAATGTGCTTGGCAAAGTGCCAGAGAGCAAACACTTTTCACCCCTGAGGCTGTGTGTTGGTGCTGTGGCAGCTCCATATGAAAGCCAGCAATGCTGAGACCCCAGCTGAGAGATGTGGCTGTGCTCTGGTAGTGTTGTTTGCAAAACAGGTGGCTGGCTGCGTTGGGCTTGTGGGCTTTGGTTTGCTAACCCCTGGCTTAGAGCATCCCTTGTCACCTAAAGTGTAGAACCCATAAAAGAAACACTTGGTCCCTCTTCTGCATGCAGCCCAGCTGTCCTCACACCAACTGGGTCTCCTGAAGTATAATTCAGACACTGACCATCTGTTGGTGTCAGCATCCATGAAGTCAAGGCCCAGGCCTCTCCAGGACTGGCTACACACTGGGGGTCCCCAGGCCACCTGCTCTGCTGACCAACTGGCTACACATCTGGGAGTTCCTACAAGCCCTTGATGACCCATTCACTACGATGACATAGAAGTGAAATAAACTTGCTATATTTGCAATTGTAGCTTTATTTTTGATTGGATTTATTGATTTTTTTGAAAGAGAGATAGAGAGAGAATCATCCACTGGTTCACTCCCAAATGCTCACAGCAGCCAGGGCTGGACCAGGCTAAAGCCAGGAACCAGGAGCTCCATCCAGGTCTCCCCCACATGAGGAACAGCACCTGCTGCTTCTTAACTATGGTGTCCATAGTTAAGAAGTGGACACCATAGTTAAGATGTGAGCACCTGGGATGTCCGCATCCCAGACAGGAGGGCTGGGGTCCAACTTCCAGCTCTGCTCCTGCCTTCCGTTAGCAGGAAGCTGGAATTATAGGCAGTGCTGGGACTTGAACCCAAACATTCGGATATGGGATGTGGGCATTCCAATAGGTGTCTTAACTTCTGCACCAAACACTTGCCCCCGGTTCCAGTTTTATTACAAAGCATACACGTAGGGCAAGGTTCAGGACACCACTCACTGCATCACCCTCTTGGCACATGGGTGGGAGTGCCTGCCAGGGGGCTCCGTTGAGCTGTGGTGCAGACTTTCTGTTGGGGTCTTGTTGTGTTGGCAGCATTGGTTGGTTCACTGCTATGTAACTGGACTCCACGTTCAGGTCCCCTGCTCCCTTCTCCTGAGTCAGGTTGGGGAGAGACTCAGTCCTGTACTCCCTTGGTTATTTTCCTGTTAAATGAGTCCCATCCTGAAGCTCTCTAGGGTCACTACAAGGCTCTCCAGCATCCACTCCCCAGATGGCCACAACACCTGGGGCTGTGCCAGGCTGAAGCCAGGAGCCAGGAGCTTCATCTGGGTCTCCCACGTGGTGGCAGGGACCCAAGCACTTGAGCCATTTTCTCTGCTGCTTTTTCCCAGGCCATTAACAGGGAGCTGTGTTGGAAGTGGAACAGCCAGGATTCAAACTGGTGCCCATATGGGATGCTGGCAACGCAGGCAGTGGCTTTACCTGCTATACCATACTCCTAAAAAACATGCCTACCATTGCGGGGAGGTAGGGAATTCCAAGGGTTTGGAACTCTGTTCAGGAGCCGGTACAAAGACCAGGTGCAGCCATCAGTGGGTGGAGCCCAGGGGTGCCACTCCACATTCTGTAATGATGCACAGGATAGCCTCTCTCCACCACTGATTTGAGTACTTATTGGCCCCAGATCTCAGCAGTGCTGAGGTCAGGAATCCTTGCCTTGGGGGGACAGCAAAAGTCCCATCACTTGGAATCCTACAGAGCATGCCCCTGGCCTTGTGGGAGGCACCACACACACCCTGATCCCTCTCGCTCTCTGCTTCTTCCTCAGCTTGATGTGCACCCCGTGCCTGGGCCCCTGTCCCAAGGTGTGCCACCTGCTAGATGGTGAGAAGACCATCGACTCGGTGACGTCTGCCCAGGAGCTCCGAGGCTGCACCGTCATCAACGGCAGCCTGATCATCAACATCCGAGGAGGCAGTGAGTGCCCTGGGCCAGGATGGGGGGCCTCCTGCTGGGCTGTGCTGCCCGAGGAGGCAGCCCAGTCTGTGCTATGCATGCCCAAGGCTGGGGGGGAGAGCCACGCCCCGGCCCCACCTCCTCTGAGATTCTTATTGTTGGTAGTGGTGGTAGTGGGGCAGCATCAGAGACCAGGGATATTTTGTTTTGTTTTGTTTTGAGTGTATAAGAAACAGAGTTGATGTAGTTCAGCAGTGTTTTGGAGGCTGGAAGTCCAAGATTGGGAGGCCTCTTGTGTTTGGTGCACACACAGGGCTTCCTGGCTATGTCCCAAAGTGAATGGGATTGTCATGGTGATGAGAGCATGACAGACAGGAAGCCAGGGTGATGCAGGGGCCAGGCATATCCTTTTTAAAAAAATTAATAATTGGCTGGTGCCGTGGCTCATTAGGCTAATCCTCCGCCTTGCAGCGCCAGCACACCGGGTTCTAGTCCCGGTCGGGGCGCCGGATTCTGTCCCGGTTGCCCCTCTTCCAGGCCAGCTCTCTGCTGTGGCCAGGGAGTGCAGTGGAGGATGGCCCAAGTGCTTGGGCCCTGCACCCCATGGGAGACCAGGATAAGTACCTGGCTCCTGCCATCGGATCAGCGTGGTGCGCCGGCCGCAGTGCGCCAGCTGCGGCGGCCATTGGAGGGTGAACCAACGGCAAAGGAAGACCTTTCTCTCTGTCTCTCTCTCTCTCTCTCACTGTCCGCTCTGTCAAAAAAAAAAATTAAAAAAAATTAATAATTAATTAACTAATTAATTTGAAAGGCAGAGTTATAGAGAGGGAGAGATAGAGCTCTTCCATCCATTGGTTCTCCCCTCAAGTGGCTGCAATGGCCAGGGCTGGGCCAGGCCTAAGCCAGGAGCCAGGAGCTCCATCTGGGTCTCCCATTTGGGTACAGGACCCCAAGTGTTTGGGTCATCTCCCACTGCTTTCACATTAGCAGTGAGGCTGGATTGGAAGTGGAGCAGCCGGGGCTCGAACCAGTGCCCATGTGGGATGCTGGGACTGCACACAGCAGCTTAACCCACTGTGCCACAGCACTGGCCCCTGGCGTGCCCTTTTGATGATGACAGTCTTGAGAGCAGCAACTGGGGATCCAGGAGAACTACATTAATCCCTTCCTAGACCAGTGTCCCCAGTAACCTACCAGCCTCCCACCAGGCCGTGCCTCTTAAGGGTCCCATCTACCAGCTCCCAAACCTACCAAACAGCTGGTCCCCTGGGGACTGATTCCAACTGCACCCAGACCTTAGCATTCCACCCTAAGTTCCTGTCTGTCTCATAGTCATGCAAATTGCAGTTACTCCGTCCGCAGTCGTCCCAGTGTCTTAACTCATTCCAGCATCACTCAAAAGTCCAAAGTCTCATCTGAGACTCCAGACAAATGCTTTTCAGCTGTGAGCCTGGAAAATCAGAACTCAAGTTATGTACCTCCAAGGTACAGCGGAGAGCACCTATTCCTAAGGAATGTGTGTTTTTAAAATTTATTTATTTGAAAGGTAGGAAGAGAAGGAAAGAGACACAGAGAGAGATCTTCCATCCACTGCTTCACTCTCCAAATGCCTGCAGTAGCTGGGGCAGGGCCAGGCTAAAGTCAGCAGCTAGGAACTCCATCGGGGTCTCCCACATGGATGGCAGGGACCCAAGTACTTGAGCCCTCAGTGCTGCCTCTGGGGGTTCATATTAGCAGGGAGCTCGGTCAGAAGCAGAGCCAGGGCGGGAAGCAGGCATTGCAGTGTGGGAGGTGGGTGACCCAAGCAGTGTCTTGACCACAGCATGGAACACCTGCCCCAGGAGTCTGCATTTTGAACAAGCAGGCAGCAGGCCCCCTTGCAGATGTGGGGACCGTGGGTGCAGAAATCCCATCTTAGACAAAAAGGCATTCTTTGGTTTATCATTCAGCAGGCACTTACTACTGAGTCTTCACACTGGCAAAGCCCCTGACACGATGCTCTTACAAGCCAGCACGTCCATGTGTACGCTGACCTCGGCTGTGGTCTCTGCTAGGAAGGAAAGCAGAGCAAGTCCTTGGGTGGAATATAAGGGGCCAGCATTTTTTTAAAAGATTTATTAGATTTATTTTATTTATTTTTATTTGAAATACAGAGTTACAGAGAGAGGTAGAGACAGAGAGAGAGGTCTTCCATCTGCTGGTTCCCTCCCCAGATGGCTGCAATGGCTGGAGATGCGCCGATCCGAAGCCAGAAGCCAGGAGCTTCTTCCGGATCTCCCACATGGGTGCAGGGGCCCAAGGACCTGGGCCATCTTCTACTGCTTTCCCAGGCCACAGCAGAGAGCTGGATTGGAAGAGGAGCAGCCGGGACTAGAACCGGCGCCCATATGGGATGCTGGTGCTTCAGGCCAGGGCTTTAAACCCCTGCACTGCAGTGCCGGCCCTGCATTTTTGTTTTTATATATAAAGCACCTTATAGCAAAAGTACAACTGTCTCTCATTGTCCATGAGGATTGTCCTGGACCTGCTCTGAGACTGAAATCTGTGGCTACTCTGGTCCCTTATGTAAAAATAGGAGGGTAGTATTCCCGCAGAGCCCCCAGAATCCTCCTGTGGACTTTAAGTCACCTCTAGATGACTCGTGACACCAGTGCAGCGTCAGTGCTACGTGCATTGTCGTGTTGCTGTACTGTGCAAGAAACAGTGCGCACGGGTCCCGTCTGGAGGCAGCTTCTTCGCCTGAGTGTTTTCCATCTGCAGTTGGTTGAGTGTGTGGATTTGGAAGCTGTGAATGTAGAAGCCTGAGTGCATTCAGCTTTTCAGGCTGGCTCATTGCGGTCCTAACCGCTCAGCTCTGCAGTTGCAACAGGAAAACAGCCGTGGACACGCGCCAGCAAACTGGTCTGGCGCTGCTCCAGTCAAATGTTCCTTGCACAACTGGCTGTATTTGGTCACTGGGCTAGAGTTTGTCAACCTCTGAAGTATAGAATAAAGGAGGTTGTTTTTTTATTTAGTTTTTGTTGTTGTTGTTATTTTTAAAGATTTATTTATTTGAAAAGCAGAGTGAACAGAGAGAGGGAAAGGCAGACAGAGACAGGGAGAGACATCTTCGGTCCTCTGGTTCGCTCCCCAGATGGCTACAATGGCCAAGGCTGAGCCAGGCTGAAGCCAGGATCCTGGAACTCCATCTGGGTCTCCCATGTGGATGGCAGGGCCCAATTACTCAGGCCGTCTTCCTCTGCTTTCCCAGGTGCATTAGCAAGGAGCTGGACCAGAAGTGGAGCAGCTGGGACCTGACCCAGTGCTCACAAGGGATGCCAGTATCACGGGTGGCATCCTAACCCACTGTACCACAAAACTAGCCCCCTCCCCTTTTTGCTAAAGATTTGTTTGGTTATTTTACACTATTTATTTATGTGAAAGGCAGAGTGTCAGAGAAGGAGAGAAGGGGTTGTTATTTTAGAGCAGTTTCTGGTCTGGGAGGAAAGCTTTTAGGTGGGGGTGGAGCAAGCCAAGGAGATATATGAGGGAATAACATTCTGGGCAAAGGCCCCAGGACAGCAGTATGCTTGGCCCACTTCAGGAGGCATTGAGACATTGGGTCGTCTTCCAAGCTTCACGGGCACTGAGCAGAGTGTGTTGAAATCACTTGCAGCCCGTTGGCGAGCCCGTCACCATGGGGAATCATGGGAGGATGAAAATATTTCTATAGAAACTCACGGAACATTCTCTCCTCTCCATAGATAACCTGGCGGCTGAGCTCGAGGCCAACCTCGGCCTCATTGAAGAGATTTCAGGGTACCTGAAAATCCGCCGATCCTACGCTCTGGTGTCACTTTCCTTCTTCCGGAAGTTACGTCTGATTCGAGGGGAGACCTTGGAGATTGGGTATGTGGGCCCGATCCTGGGTGTGGAGCTCAGATGTTAATGGCATTGTCCTTTTTTTTTTCCTAAGACCCTCCAAAATGCCCATCTTTTTGGACAAAAAGTCCCTGGCAAAACCTGGGTGGGATGGGTCTTGTCTTAGAAACTCCAAAACGTGGAATTTGCGATGTGGTCATTTTTGGAAACTGGAGAGCTTTGATGCTCTCCCAGGTACTGGTGCTGGAGGCAGCTCAACAGGGACATCCCTCATGGTGTGCAGACCTAGTGGTTGCTTGCATCAGGCCCTTTCTTCCTCCTGATCCGATATAGAATGTACCTGCCCCTTGTTGAGATGCTTACGTGCTGATGGCTCAGTAATTAAAGTGCAGGTATAGTCACTGAGCTGATAGAAAACCTGCAGTCTATCAGGGAAGGTTGCATGTTCTTGGTCTTGGTCTGATGTCTGATATACGAGAGGCTTCGTCTCATTTCTGCTCGGCAGCTAGTTCTTGTCTCCTGTTGACCAAAGCATGCTACTTTGCTGTTCCCTGGACCGGCTCAGGTGCCTCTGGGGTCTTCAGTATGCCCAGTCACGTGCCATCACGGTCTTAGCGTCCCTCTCTCCTCCCTTTTAGACTAAGCTCAGTGATGTGTTTGGCCGCACACAGCAGCGAGCAGAAGCATAGCAGCAGGTGGAAGAGTGACTTGTAGCAAGTCATCTGTGAAGAATTCTTGAGCTAAAATCTCTTCACCCTCGAGCAATTCAACTAATCTTACAGGGATAAGCTCATTATAATGGAATGTATAATAGAAACTAGAAAAAAAAAAAGTCAGCCGACAGTTGAAAGGTTTTGGTGCCTGCATTTGAGCATGAGACTATTTGATTTTTCTTGTCTTCTGTGTCTGACAGTCCGTTTAGTATCTTAATGATTTTGCCTCATATCTTTGATAGCTGTTGTGTGAAAGAGAGAATGCCATTAGAGTGGCAACCGTCTATTCCTTTGTGTAAAGATTTTTTTCTCTGAATGTAGTTTTATGGCATCTGTTGAATAAAATCACTAAGATGAAAAGAAAAAAGACTGAACTCGGATACCTTCTCAGCCATGAAAGCCTGGTCCTCCCCACTCAACAGTTATTTATTGTGTAACAAGCAAGTGGGCGGGAGTGCGGGTGCAGGACTGAATGAGTTCAACTCCGGGCTTGGGTCTGCCATCCTGGAGGCCACCACTGGACGACCAGGTGTGTGTGTTTTCCCATAGAAACTACTCCTTCTACGCCTTGGACAACCAGAACCTGAGGCAGCTCTGGGACTGGAGCAAACACAACCTCACCATCTCTCAGGGGAAGCTCTTCTTCCACTACAACCCCAAACTCTGCTTGTCAGAGATTCACAAGATGGAAGAAGTCTCCGGAACCAAGGGGCGCCAGGAGAGGAACGACATCGCCCTGAAAACCAACGGGGACCAGGCTTCCTGTAAGTGGTCAGCCACTGACCAGAGAACATGGCTGCCCTCCCTCGCCCACCACACTGCCCCCTAGTGAGCCTACTGAGGGCAGCTTTGCTTGTCTGTGTGACTACTGCACTAAATACAGTGCCTGATACTGGATCATGCTTGTAAGCATTGCATAAATGATCGGATGAATGAGTGACAGCTCCTTTTATATAAGGGTGCCTCAAAAAGTTTGTGGAATAGTGGAATTAAAAGAGAAGTTTATTTGGATACAAAACATTTTCACATCTGTGCAGTTGTTTTTTTTTTTTTTTTTTTCATCAGATGTACTTTTCATGAACTTTCTGAAGGCCCTCATAGGCATGGATTATATTTTATTTTTTTTTACAGCCAAATAAACCTCTATTTTTATTCTGTTGTCCATGAACTTTTCTTAAAATTCATTTGAGAGGCAGGAAGAGAGAGAGAGACAGAGACAGAAAGCTCCCATTCATTGATTCACACCTGAAATGCCTAGGAGTTAGAAATTCCATCCAGGTCTCTCACGTGGATGTCAGGGACCCAGGCACCTGAGCCATCCCTGCTGCCTCCCAGGGTGTGCATTAGGAGGAAGCTGGAGTCAGGAGCAGGGTTGGGGCTTGAACCCAGGCACTCTGACAAGGAATGTGGGCCTCTCAGGTTGCATCTTAACGAGTGACCCGAATGCTTGCCCTGTCCCTAGACCTATTTTTCAGGCCTGGTGCCCGTGCCAGGAGGTTCGGAGTTGAATAGCATGCGTGTGTCATTCTGAGTCCTCGGGGATGGAGATAGAAGCGCAGGGATCATATTGAGGGCACATGCCCTTGAAGTATGGTGGGGAGGGGAGTGGAGGTGGAGGAGCAGCAGATGGGGAGGACCTGATGACCTCTGGGCAAGAGAGGGAAGGAGAGAGGCCCAGACAGGGAGTTCCTCAGACAGCAGATCCTTCCTGTGCCCAAGAGTCTTGGTCAAGCCCAGGGGGACTCAAGGCAGTCTCTTGTCTACAGAGGAGTCCCACGTTGGATAGGACCAATCTGGAGCCCTGGTGAGCTCGGGCGCAGATGGGGGCTGTCCTGGGAGGGCCAGGCTTGGCTCAGGTGCCACAGTAGGTCCCTTGGTTGCTGTAGATAGAGGCTGTGTGCTGACTGCATGCTTCTGGCGGCTTCTGAGCAAGCTGCTGGGGCTTCGGCTCCTTGGCTCCCGGCTCCCCAGGCAGAAAGTGGTCCCAGGAGAGAGTTGCCCAGCTTTGTCTTCGCAGGGTTTCGTGGTCTGTAAGCCCCCTGCTAGGGGCTTCCAGAAGCCCAGGGGACAGATGGACCTGGAGAAGTTCACGGTGGTGTAACAAGTGTTTGAAATCCACGCGTGCCTTTTTTCCACAGCATGTGTTTTCCATGAACTTTATGGAGCCCCTCACTATGCGTGGATTTCAATTTTGCTTTTACATAGAATAAACTTACTTTTAAATGTCGTTTTCCCACGGATCCTTTGCAGGATGTCTGTGCACGCCTCTGGGGCGTGTTTATTTGCACACAAGCCGCATCTGCTGCTGTGTCAGGCTCGCAAGCCTGTGTGCAAAACAAACTCATACTGGAAAATCCCACCCTCGGTACCGAGGGGCAGCCAGCCTCTGTGGGCTGGCGTGGGTGCTTTAGGCAGTGGAGTAGCTGGCCAGTCGATGGACTGGTTTGTATGGGGAGCAGGTGGCATGACTGGGCCTTGCTTTCCAGCAGCAGCCTTTCGCTGGGTGATCACACCCAGAGGGGCAGGTGGGGCTGAGACCTGAGAGGCAGGTGGGGAGCAGTGTGCTTCCATCCGTTCTCACACCCTCTCCAGGAAACATGGAGTCATACATGTTTTGGTCTGCAACTATTCAATGCTGACGTTGCCTGTGGTGTGCCTTTGTTCTACTTTTCCAGGTGAAAACGAGCTGCTTAAGTTTTCTTCCATTCGGACAACGTTCGACAAGATCTTGCTGAGATGGGAGCCCTACTGGCCCCCCGACTTCCGAGACCTCTTGGGGTTCATGCTTTTTTACAAAGAGGCGTAAGTAGAAAGATAAAGAGGGGTCTGGTGGGAAGATGGATCATAGCCGTCTGCCTCCTGGTATAAACACCCTAGGGTTCTCTGCAGGGTCTCACCCATCTGTGTTGTGTCCGTATGTAGGCAGTAGCGCCCCCTTGTGTCAAAAGCCTGAGGTGGACACAGACTGAGTGTCCTGCAGCTCTAGATGAACCAAGTTCCTTGGGCGGTGTACATTTTCCCCTCGCACGGCCGCCTCACCCAACATCCTCAGCTGCCAACAGCTCGGTCTGCTGAGAAGATGTTTTTAAATATTCATTTTTAATATTTTCCCAACTTTCACAAAAGTGGCGGACAACTAGACATCCAGTTTCTCGGTTTAACTGTTGCTCAGTGCACAGCCGAACTGAGGTTGTTCGTCCGCCGTCACCACTGTTCAGTCCCCGCCCCGTTCTCGTGCTCCCACACTGCAGCCCTGTGCTTACAGGTAGATGGTGTGCAGTGCCTTTGAGTGTGTGGCTGTGCTGAGATCTCCAGAGCAGGTAGTGGAGGTGGGCGTGGATCGGCGTTCACAATAGCTGTAGTCCTCAACTTTCATCACTGTGATAAAGTGTCAGAGACAGCCCAGCTGCATGAAGGACAGAGGTTCCCTTTGGCTTACGGTTCTGGAGCTTCGCAGTCCCAGATCGGTTTGGCCTCCTTTTTGCTGGCAGAGTCCCGAGGAGGGGGCACAGCGCCACACAGTGAGAGACAGGGATCGTGTGTGGTCTGTGTCCTTCCACAGCCACCACAAGTTGGTCATGGGGGCTCCATCCTCCCAACCTACTTCAGCCCACTTGCTTCCATAAGGGCCCACTTGTAAACGTCAGAACTGGATTTCGTTTCTACCCTGGGAGTGCTGTGAACATAAAATCTGGCAGACTCAGCTGCGTGAGTTCAGGGGCCAGATCATATTTTAAGCATCACATAGCTCCGTCTCTCAGCATGAGAACTTTACACACGTCCGCTCATGGAATCTTGACAGAAACTCATGAGCTGGTTACTGGTGTTACATGTGCTTCTCAACTTAGGATGCGTCCTAGTAACCCAATGGAAATGAAGAATATTGGAAGTTACAAAATGGTTCGAACCTACCTAACCTGAACATTCTAGCTTAGCAACACAACACTCTATAGAACATTCTAGCTACGTGACACGAAACACCACAGAACATTCTAGCTGAGTGACATGATACATACTACAGAACATTCTAGGTTAGTGACACAGAATACTACAGAACATTCTAGGTTAGTGACACGGAACACTACAGAACATCCTAGTTGAGCGACATAGCACACTACAGAACATTCCAGCTAAGTGACATGGCACAGTACAGATCATTCTAGCTCAGCGACACACTACAGAGGGTCAGTTTCCTGGGTGACTGTAGGGCTGAATGCCGCCGCCCAGCATCACAGTAAAGGCTCCTACCCCATAGCACCAGCCTGGGAGATCAAAATCCAAAACCTGAATTATAATTTCCACTGAATGAATACTGTTTTCACACCATCATAAAGCTGGGATATTGTTAGTTGAACCATCGTAAGTCAACACCGGCATCATCATCATTAGTTTATAATTGAGATGTCAGGGTTGGAGGTCCCTTGCCTCTGGTTGTTTCCTGTCCTGTTTTTCTCTGTATGGGTAAGACACAACCTTGTGGGATGTCACCTCCCCAGGCCCCATCTCCAGGATGCTCAGGGTAACAGTTGCACCATGGTCACCGCCTTTCCCTGTGCTGTCTCTAAAGCCCCTATCAGAACGTGACGGAGTTCGATGGGCAGGACGCGTGTGGCTCCAACAGCTGGACCGTGGTAGACATCGACCCGCCCCTGAGATCCAATGACCCCAAGGCTCAGAACCACCCCGGGTGGCTGATGCGCGGCCTCAAGCCCTGGACCCAGTATGCCATCTTCGTGAAGACATTGGTCACCTTCTCTGATGAGCGCCGGACCTATGGAGCCAAGAGTGACATCATTTATGTCCAGACGGATGCTACCAGTATGTGTTTGCTGTCGGCATGGCTGTGCTCACAGTTGGACATCTTGCCTTGGACAGGCTGATGTGGTGTCGTGCGCAGTTTGCTTTTGCATGGTTCATGGCTTCTGAAGGAACCAAGTGCTGAGAAATGGAGTTGGGAGCAGCAGACCCCCAAGAGCATAGCTAGCCATGCCCACCCCACCCCACCTGCAGTGTCCTTTTCCACCGTGTCAAGTGTTTTTTTTTTTTTTAAGATTTATTTATTTATTTGAAAGAGTTAGAGAGAGAGAGATAGAGAGAGAGGTCTTCCATCCGCTGGTTCACTCCCCAGTTGGCTGCAATGGCCAGAGCTGTGCCGTTCCAAAACCAGAAGCCAGGAGCTTCTTCCGGGTCTCTCATGTGGGTGCAGGGGCCCAAGGACTTGGGCCATCCTCTACTGTCCTCCTAGGCCACAGCAGAGAGTTGGATCGGAAGTGGAGCAGCTGGGTCTTGAACCGGTGCCCATGTGGGATGCTGGCGCTTCAGGCCAGGGTGTTAACCTGTTACGCCACAGCGCTGGCCCGTCAATTTTTTTTTCTTTTCTTTTTTTTTTTTAAGATTTATTTTATTTAGGAAGCTCCAAAAATAAACGGTTCTTAACTTTTTTAAAAAAATTATTTTTATTTGGAAATCAGTGACAGAAAGAAGGAGAGACAGTGAGAGAGAAATCTTCCACCCACTGGTTCATTCCTCAAATGACTGCTGGGGCTGTACCAGGCTGAAGCCAGGGGCCAGGAGCTTCTTCTATGTCTCCCTCGTGGCTGACAAGGGCCCAAGCACTTGGGCCATCTTTTGCTGCTTTCTCCGGGTGCATTAACAAGGAGCTAGATTGGAAATGGAGCAGCTGGAACTTGAACTGGCTCCCACATGGGACGACGGCGTTGCAAGAGGCAGCTTAACCTGCTGCATTACAACGCTGGCTCCTGTTCATAAACTTTAAGTGACTTTTCTGACAGCTTATTGTTATAACTGCTGTATTTCAAAGATTTATTTATTTATTTAAAACGCAGAGTGACAGGAAGAGGAAGAGGGAGAAAGAGAGACAGAGATCTTCCTTCCTCTGGCTCACTCCCCCAAATGGCTACAACTAGAAGCAAGGAGGCAGGAACTCCTTCTGGGTCTCCCGCATGGGTGAGGGGCCCAAGTACTTGGGCAGTCTTCTACTGCCTTCCCAGGTGCATTGGCAGGGAGCTGGATCAGAACCAGGGCAACAAGGACATGAGCTGACTCTGATGTGGGCTGCCTGTGTTGCCATCAGTGACTTAACCACTCTGCCATAGCACTGGCCCCAGGAAGGTTTACTATTAGAACATTTTTTTTTTCCAATTTAAGAGAGAGAGAGGGAGAGTATGTGCCAGACAGTCAGATGAGAGAGCTGTCATCTCTTGGGTCAGGCTCCAAACAATGGCCCGGGGCTGGGTCAGGTTGAAGTCAGGAACCAGAAACTCCATCTGGGTGTCCCACATGGATGGCAGGGGCCCAAGGACTTGAGTCATCACCTGCTGCCTCCCAGGGTGTGTACCAGCAGGAAGCTGGAGTCAGGAGCTGGAGCTGGTACTCCAACGAGCATCTTAACTGCCAGGCTAAATGCCTCCCCTGCTCGTATTTCTCCACCTTGTGTGCCCCTCCCCTCCCCCCTTCACCCCACACCTTGTACCCTGCACCCTGCACCTTCCTCATAGCGCACCCCTTTCTTTTCTCCTTTGCAGATCCTTCTGTCCCCCTGGATCCGATTTCGGTTTCTAACTCCTCCTCCCAGATTCTTTTGAAGTGGAAACCTCCCTCGGACCCCAATGGCAACATCACACACTACCTGGTTTTCTGGGAGAGACAGGAGGAGGACAGAGAGCTCTACGAGTTGGATTATTGCCTCAAAGGTGAGTGCAGTGCCGGCGGGGGCAGGCCTCACTTTGCTCCACTTTCAGGGAACAGTCTTTCTTCCTGTTTCCCGGTGAGTGCACACGTGCACGTGCACACGCTCCGCTCTGTCCTGTATGAAAACACACACATTAACGTGGGTTCATGCATGGGAGACCAGGAGGAGGCACCTGGCTCCTGGCTTCAGAGCAGCGCAGCGTGCTGGCCGTAGTGGCCATTTGGGGGGTGAACCAAGGAAAAGGAAGACCTTTCTCTTTGTCTCTGTCTCTCTCACTGTCTAACTCTGCCTGTCAAAAGTAAATAAAAATAAAGTGGGTTTATTGGGCCTGGAATTGTGGTGCAGTGGGTTTATTAGGACTGGCATTGTGGTGCAGTGTGTTAAGCCACTGCCTGCAGTGCCAGCATCCCAGATAAGCACCACTTTGAGTCTCTGCCTCCCATGTGGGAGACTTGGATGGAGTTCCAGGCCCCTGGCTTCAGTCTGACCCAGCCCTGGCTGTTGTGGTCATTTGAACAATAAACCAATGGATGGAAGCTCTCCCTCTTTCTAACTGAGAGAGATCTTCCATCTGCTGGTTCACTCCCTAAATGCCCACAATAGCTGGAATTGGGCCAGAATAAAACCAGGAGTGGGGAACTCCATCCAGGTCTCCCATGTGGGTGGCAGGAACCCAGCGACTTGAGCCCTCACTGCTGCCTCCCAGGGTCTGCATTTGCAGGGAGCTGGAGTCAGGAGTGGGAGCCAGGACTCAGACCCAGGGGCGTGTCTTCCCTGCTGGGCTAAGCGCCCACTCCATACACACGATTTCCACACGTCCTTTCACAGTAATGTACCCTGGAGACTTGTGTCAGAAGCAGATGGAGTCAGGGCAGCATGTCGATGGTTTGGTCAAGGACTGGCCACAGGTGTACACAAGTCGTCTGGTGAGATTGTCACCTGGTGGTGACGTAGCCACTGGAGTCCCCTAGCCACGCTGTTACTGAACTATAGCCCTCTTCTTAGACAACACGTACTATCTCTCAGGCTTGATGCCATTCCCTTCTGGAATTCTCTCCCCCATCCTGTTTTTCGTACTGCGCTCCTCCCTCTCAATGCTGTAAGACCCACACACGATTCTGGTGCAGGTCTGGCCCCACCCCTGAGCGTGTTGAGAGAAGGTTTTTGACTCTGCCCGAACCCTACGGTTTTAAGTCTGAGACAGCAAGAAGCAGTTGTCTCTCCCTGCTCCCATGCTTGCTCTCTCTCTTTTTTTTTTTTTTTAAAAAGATTTATTTGTTATTAAGGCAGAGCTATACAGAGCAAGGGGAACACACAAACACACCACAGATTTCCCATCCACTGCTTCGTTCCTCAGGTGCCCATGACAGCCAGAGCTGGGCCAGACTGAAGCCAGGATCCAGGGACCCAGGTCCTTGGGCCGTCTTCCACTGCTTTCAATTAAAGGCTTATACCAATGACAATTAAAATTATTTTTTTTTTATTTGAGAGGTGGAGAGGGGAGAGACAGAGATGGAGATGGATCTTCCATTCACTGGTTCACTCCCCAAGTGCTGTAACACTCGGGGCTGGGGCAGTTGAAGCCAGGAGCCAGGAACTCAGTCTGGGTCTCCCACATGGGTGACAGGTGCTCAAGTCCATGAGCTTCACATGCTGTCTTCCAGGGTGCACATTAGCGGGCAGCTGGGTCAGGAGCAGAGACAGGATTCCAACCCATTCCAAGCCAACCGCTTAGATGCGGGAGGCAGGTGTCCCAGGTGGCAGCGTCACTGCTGTGCCAAGCACCCACCTCAGCAGCTTAAGTTTTGAGTCTTCAATCCTGTTTACATAATGAGCTTCCATCCATCTAGGAAAAAAAAAAAAAAGGAAAAATACGAGTTAGAAGCCTTAAACTAGTTTGTACATCTGAGTTTAAAGTTATTTAAAAACTGCCATTATTCTTTATAGACACAGAATAATTGTGTGTAGTTATGGGGCACAATGTAGGGTTTCACTACATGTATGCGGTGTGTCCCTGATCAGCTTGGGTGGCTACAATTAGCATATCTGTCACCTCTCACGGGGGAGGGGAGGTCATTTCTTTGTGATAGGAATGTCCCAGATTCTCACAATGGTGGTTACCAGAGGCTGGGAAGGTGGGTACAAGGTTACAGATGGGAGGGATACATTCTGGGGTTCACTTGCCTGGCAGGGTGAGGATACTAAAGAGATTTTTTGTGTATTTCCAAATAGCTGAAACTGGGGTCTAGAAACTCCCAGCAAACCAGACAAGCAGAAATCTCCTTTTTCCTTTAGTTGTTTGTATTTTTTTTTTTTTTTGACAGGCAGAGTGGACAGTGAGAGAGAGAGACAGAGAGAAAGGTCTTCCTTTGCCGTTGGTTCACCCTCCAATGGCCACTGTGGCTGGCGCGCTGCGGCTGGCGCACCGCGCTGATCCGAAGCCAGGAGCCAGGTGCTTCTCCTGGTCTCCCATGCAGGTGCAGGGCCCAAGCACTTGGGCCATCCTCCACTGAACTCCCTGGCCACAGCAGAGAGCTGGCCTGGAAGAGGGGCAACTGGGACAGAATCCGGTGCCCCGACCGGGACTAGAACCTGGTGTGCCAGCGCCGCAGGCAGAGGATTAGCCTATTGAGCTGCAGTGTCGGCTTGTATTTTTTTTGTAAAGATTTATTTTATTTATTTGAAAGGCAGAGTGAAAGAGAGAAGGAGAGAGAAAGAGAGATCTTCTATCTGCTGATTCTCTCCCCACATGCCCACAATGGCCAGGGCTGGGCCAGGCTGAAGCCAGGAGCCTGGAACTCCATCCTGGTCTCCCACGTGAGCGAGGGGCCCAAGTGCTTGGTCCTTCGTCCACTGCCTTCCGAGGCACATGAGCAGGGAGCTGGATTAGAAGTGGAGCAGCCGGGCCTTGCTGGTGTCACAGTTGGCTGCTTCTTTAGCTGTGCCACAATCCCAGCCCCCTTTTTGTATTCTTTAAGGTGGGGAAGATACTACAAAAGGTTCATGGAGTAAAGGAGTTAAAAAGATAAGTTTTGTTTGATGCCAACAGTTTTTGAAATCCTTGCATAGTTTTTTTCCTCGTAACACCTGAATTTTTTAAACATGCATGGATTGCAGAATGTTCTGTGCTCCCGGAATTTTGCCTTTTAATTCTATTTTCCATGAATGGTTTAAAGGACCCTTGTAGCTAACGCCAGGTTTTCTAAACACGAACCCCACCAGGGAAGTGCAAGTCACCAGTATTCCTCTCTCTCTAATTGGCTTGCTGCTCTACTCCGTTCTCTGGAGAGATTTTTCAGTTAGTTGAAGCCTCTGCCCGTGACCTCAGCGGACAGTGCCGAGGGCCACTGGTGCCATGTGGCCAGGGCCGGGAGCCCCAGGGCTGCTTGTGGCTCAGCCCCGGCCGGCTGCCCAATCTGGGCCAGGTCTCCAGGCAGCGAGTCACTGTCTACCTCCTTTTCGGGAGAAGCGGCTGGAGGACAGATAATCTCTGGGCGCTGTCAGGGCTCTAAGATCATGTGCTATATGTGTGCTGTGACATCATCCCCGCCCGAGCCCTGGCTTGCAAACGTGATTTATCTCCTCTCCTGCTTTATATAACTCCCAAGCATGCCCAGCCGCTGGCCCGGCTCCCAGCTCCTGGCCCTGTGCTGGAACCAGCAATGCCAGAGCTCACCCTGCCCCTCCCCGCCTTGTTGTTTTAAAGAGCAACAACTTCTATTCTGAAAGTCTAAATCTGTAATTACCAAATGACAGGATTGAACATGATTTTATTTGCGAGGATCACAGAGTTTTACCAGTGGGACTCCACTCCTAGGAGGTCCCTGGAATAGTCAGATCCACAGAGGCAGGAAGTAGAATGGGGGGTGGTGCCAGGGGCTGGAGGAGGGGGCTGGGGAGCGAGTGCCTCCTGGGGACAGAGCTTCAGTTTTGCAAGATGAGAGACTGAAGTTTTGGTGGTGAGGGCTGCATAACTGTGAATGTGCTTAATGCCACCAAGCCGTGTCCTGGAAAATGGTGAAAATGTTAAATTTTTTTCCCCCAGAAACCTTTTATTTAAGGTACATAAAATTCATGCATTTCATAAATACAACTTTAGGAACATAGTGATTCTTTCCACCCTACCCACCCTCCCACCCACACTCCCACGCTTCCTCCTCCTCCCTCTCCTATTCCCATTCTTATTTTTTATTAAGATCTGTTTTCAATTAACTTTATACATACACATAAGATTAACTCTATACTAGATAAAGAGTTCAACAAATAGTATGAAAAAAAAAACTGTTCCTCAACAGTTGAGACAAGAAAATGTTAATTTTCATGTGATGCTTATTTTGATGACTTAAAACACACACACACACACACACACACACACTAAATAAACACTAAATAAGCTATCATCAGCAGTGCTTCATATTAGTATCATTACTGTGGTTTTTTTAAAAAAATTATTGTAAAAATATAATTGGCACAAAATGTATCATTGTAACCATGATTTATTTATTTAAAGATTTTATTTATTTGAAAGGGAGTGATGAAAGAGAGAGAGAGAGGAAGAGAGACAGATTTTCCATCTGCTGGTTTACTCCCGAAATGGCCACAATGGCCAGGGCTGGGTCAGGCCAAAGCCAGGAGCCTGCAGCTCCATATGGGTCTTCCACGTGGGTGGCAGGGGCCCAGGTCCTTGGGTCATTATCTTCTGCCTCCCAGGGTACACATGAGCAGAGAGCTGGACTGGAAGCAGAACAGCCAGGACTCCATCCCAACACTCCAGTATGGGATGCTGGCATCACCATGGACAGCTGCGCCACAGCACCAGCCCCCGTTTTAAAATTGCTTTTAGGTTTACAGTTCAGTGGCATAAAGCACACTCAGGATGTCGTGCAACCATCCTCACTGTCCACCTGCAGAGCTTTCTCATCTTCCTAACCCGGAACTCTGTCCCCATTCAACAACCCCAGCCACCTCCCCTGGCACCCCCCTCTACTTCCGGTCTCTGTGGATCTGATGACTCCAGGGACCTCTCTGTGCTCCTACTTTGTGTGTGTGTGTGTGTGTGTGTGTTAAAGATTTACACAGAGGAGAGGCAGAGAGGCAGAGAGAGGGAGAGAGAGAGAGAGAGAGAGAGAGAGGTCTTCCATCCGATGGTTCCACTCCCCAGTTGGCTGCAATGGCTGGAGCTGCACTGATCCGAAGCCAGGAGCCAGGAGCTTCTTCTGGGTCTCCCACATGGGTGCAAGGACTTGGGCCATATTCTACTGCTTTCCCAGGCCATAGCAGAGAGCTGGATCAGAAGTGGAACAGCTGGGACTAGAACTGGTTGCCCATATGGGATGCCGGCGCTTCAGGCCAGGGTGTTAACCTGCTGTGCCACAGTGCCAGCCCCGTGTGCTTCTACTTTTAAAGTCTCAGAAAAACCATGGCATTCCCAATTTTGTGCTGTGGCTGCTGGAAAGAGGTACTGGGAGTCAGGAACGAACCTGTGCCCAAGCATACACCCCACCCCACCCCCCAGAGAAATGCCGGGAGCTCCCCGACTGTGGAAATCCTACAGTTTTATTCTCTTTATCATAGGTTACTGGCCCTCTTCACGGTTAACTCAGCCAGACCTGCCCATGTGTGTTCATAAACGTGGGAAGTACTTCTAAGAGGGGCTTTGTGGCACAGCCGGTTAAGCTGCTGTCTGCAGTGCTGGCATCCCATATGGACTCCAGTTCAAGTCCCGGCTGCTTCACTTTTCATCCAGTTCTCTACTAATGTAACTGGGAAGGCACTGGAAGATGCCAAGCACTGGAAGTGCTTGGGCCCCTGTACCCATATGGGAGACCAGGATGGAGTCACTGGCTCTTGGCTTCAGCCCAGCCCAGGCTTGCCTGTTGTCAGGGAGTGAACCAGTGGATGGGAAATATTCTCTATCTGACTCCTTCCCTCTCTCCCTACCTTCCTCTCTCTCTCTCTCTCTCTCTCTCTCTCTGAAATAAGTAAAATAAATTTTAGAGATGGGTGAGTTGGCACAAGTTGGCACTTGGGATGCCCATATCCCACATCCGAGGGCCTAGGTTTGAGTCCTGGCCCCTGCACTTCCTATCTACCTTTGAGCTAATGCACACCCTGGGAGGCAGCAGGTGCTTGGGCCCCTGCCATCTATGTGAGAAAGCCTGATGGAGATCCTTGCTCCTGGCTTCAGTCGGGCCCAGTCCTGGCTGTTGAGGCCATTTGGGGAGTGAATCAGTGGGTGGAAGATATTCTCCCTCTCCCCCCGACCCCCAGTCTCTCTGTTACTCTGTCTTTCAAATAAAAATAAATACACCTTTTTATTTTTTTTTAGAAGTATTTCTGAGAGCCTCTCGCTGGCTTTTCAAGCTGTACTTGAGTTTGTGAGTGGCTGCTTACCCTTGGCAGGGAAGTCCTTGACACACTTCTTTTGAGTTTGTTGTCCATGTCTGAGCATAAAGAGTGCAGGAAGGAAGAAGAGAACTTCCTGTGCTCAGCAGATACCAGCAGGCACCAGGCTGAGAGGCTGGTGGCAGGAGAGGTGGATCTCTGCGGATGTTTGTGGCTGTGGCCTGTAAGATTGATGTTGGTTTTCACAGCTGCACAGTGTAGGGTGCAGCTGCCTCTGGGCTTGAGCTCAACATCTATATGTTAATTTAAATATTTATTTTATTTGAAAGGCAGAGCGACAGAGAAGGAAAGATCCCCCATCTACTGGTTTAATCCCCAAATGCTGGCAACAGCCAGGGCTGGGTCAGACCAAAGCCAGGAAGCAGGAACTCCAACCAGCATCTCCCACATGGGTGGCAGGGGCCCAAGCACTTGGGCCATCTTCCACTGCTTTCCGAGATGTATTCACAGGGAGCTGGATCAGAAGTGGAGCTACGGGGACTTGAACTGGTGCCCACCTGGGATGCCGGTGTTGCAGGTGGCCGCTTAACCCAAGAACTTATGCCATCACTACTGCCTCCCAGGGCGTGTATCAGCAGGGAGCTGGCGTCAGGAGCCGGAGCTGGGACTTGAACCCAGGCACTCCAATGTGGGACGTGGTGTCTTCAACACTAGGCCATACAACCCCTCCCCGCCCCTGCACCTGGGCTTTGACCCTAGGGGTCATGGCCAGCCATGGACTTAAAAAACAGTTTTAGTTTTCATGACCACCATCTGCAGAAGTTATCTTGTTTTCTTTTCCCTTCTCTTGGCTTACTCGAGAGGTTCCTGCCTCCAGCATCTCGTCACGGGTCTCACTTCAGCCTTGGGCCAGGCAGTTCACTGGGGCCGGGTGGTCCTGTACCTTGTGGGGTGTGAGCTGCATCCTCGTCCTCCAGCATGAGCTGCCAGGGGCAAGCCCAGCCCAGTTGTGACCCCTTTGTCATTCCCAGACACTGGCTGGCACTCCTTGGGCTGCACACTCCTTCCCTGGCCCCAGCAGAGAACCAGCGAGCAAGTCCCACTTGTGGATTCCTGAATGGATGCCCTGCACTCCCAGTTGCAATTCTCTTCTCCTCTCGGTTGATTTATTCGTTCATCTGTGACTGGGGCTGCCTATTCCTCTTCCAACCTCCTCTCCCAATGCCCTGTCCCTCCCCCTCCTGGCTACATTGTTTCCTTGATGTGCCAAGAAATGTACTACCCCAGGGCCTTTACACTGCTTTTTTATTCTGTCCAAATTAGTTTACACCAAGATATGTGCCTGATTCATTCTTTTGCTTAGCTCAGGATGGCTCAGTGATTACTTTCTGTGAAGCAGCACCATAAAAATGTCTGATTTTTTACCCATTATCTCAGCACAACCTACGTATTCCTGGTTTACTATAGGAAGTCAGTAAGCCCCATGAGGACAAGAGCGTTGCCTTGTTGTTGTAACATCTCCAGTATGCAGATGATGGTGTTCAACAGCTTGTAAGATATTGACATACTCTTCTTTTTTTTTTTTTTTTAATAAAGATTTATTTATTTAAAAGAGTGACAGAGAGAGGAGAGGGAGAGAGATCCATCTGCTGGTTCACTCCCCTAATGGCTGCAAGGGCTGGGGCTGGACCAGGCTGAAGCCAGGAGCTGGGAACTCCATCCAGGTCTCCCATGTGGGTATATGGGTGTTTGGGCCATCACCACTGCTTCCCCAGGTGCATTAGCAGGGAGCTGGATCAGAAGCAGAGCAGCCAGGACTTGAGTTGGTGCCCATATGGAATACCGGTGTTGCAGGCAGTGGCTTTACTCGCTGTGCCACAGTGCCGGCCCCTCCCTGGACACTCTTGAGAGAGGTTTATTTCTTGAAGGGCAGCTTGAACCCAGGCTATGTCCCTTGCACCCAGTGCCTTTGTGCATGTGTGTCTGTGTTGTCGGGGGAGACTGAAGCCCCCTGTTCTGCCATTGTCTCTCTCCAGGGTTGAAGCTGCCCTCCCGCACGTGGTCACCCCCATTCGAGTCCGACGATTCGCAGAAGCACAACCAGAGTGAATATGAGGACTCGGCGGGCGAGTGCTGCTCCTGCCCCAAGACCGACTCCCAGATCCTGAAGGAGCTGGAGGAGTCTTCCTTCCGCAAGACTTTCGAGGACTACCTGCACAACGTGGTCTTCGTGCCCAGGTGAGGATGCGCCACAGCCCTCTGCCCCGTGGGGCTGGCAGCTGGCTGGGTTTTTTTTTTGCGGGGTGGTGCGTCGTGACGTGGGGGACAGCATGAAGGAGGGACTCCGAGATCCCGGGAGGGTACTGTCCGGGGCCCGAGGACTTTGCCTGGATGCAGACACAGCTCTTGTGATTTCCACTAGAGCCATCGCAGCAAAAAGGCAGCATTTGCACAACCTGGCCATTTTCATCTCGTCTCTCTGAGCCCCCCTCACCTGAGCTCCGAGCCCGCCTGCATCTGACAGATGGGGTCAGTGTTGAGAAAGATCTGCACCTGCTCAAACTCAGGGCTGTCTCTCCGTTTTAATGCATGTCACCTTCCCTCCCTTCTGGAATGTTCCACAGTGTCATCCACACCCGGGAGCCTTCTCCTGTTTAAATATGGGAGAGTGCAGTTGGCCTGTGATGAGGCCCATCTGGCCTGTCTGTGTTCTCAGAAGCCTGTGGTAAAATCTGCTGCAGGCTCCCCCTTCCGCCTGACCTCATAATGCCAGGGAAGAGCCTTGGGTCAAAGGCACGGGGTCACAGGTCACAGGTCACAGGTCACAGGTTTTTTTTTTTTTTTTTTTTTAAGTCTCATTCATGCTGAACACAGAGCAATCTTTTCTAGGTTCAGGGTAGGCCATCTCTGTTTTGGGAATGCAGAGACAGACTGGTGAGAGGTTTATGTAGTAGGAACTTGGTGTGAACGGCCTGGGTTCCTGCCCTTCTCTCTACTAGCTGGAGCAGGTTACTTCAACTCCCCCTGGACCTCAGTTTCCTGATCTGTAAAATGGACTTAATGCAGTCTTCCTGCAACATCTGTGTGGGTAGCGTCAGGACCCCCTGGGTACCAGAGTTCACAGGTGCTCAAGTTCTTTCTGTCACGGTCCCTACGCACATCCTCTGTGGACTTTGAGTCGTCTCTGGGAGACATACGACACCTGGTGCAGCATCATGCTTTGTAAATCCCGGTGATGCTATCGTGTGGGGAATCAGGCCAAGGACAAAAGTCTGCCCGCATCCAGCCCAGATGTGAGTTATTTTCTCCCGAGTTTTTGTCCTGCAGTGAGTTGAGTGTATGGATGCAGAACCCATGGACATGAGGACTGGCCGTGAGATTACATGAGCGGCGCAGTGACCCTCAGCACTGACACCATCAACATTTGGAGACAGTAGAAGCTGCCGTGCGCATAGCAGGGCGCCGAGTAGCGCCCCTGGCCTCCGTCTCTCCAGCCAGGACAACGAGAACCATCTCTGGGGATTGCCAGTCTACCCCTGGGTTGGACCCTCCCCCTAGGAATCCAGCAGGTGGCTCCTTCCAAGTGTCCCATAGAGTTGTCCCTCCAGCCCCAGAGGGTCCATGCTGTCTGTGGAAATGCTCACTTACGGAAGCAGATTTTTGAATTCATATCATTAAAATGTCTGTACCTCCTCAGGCCATAGATTCAGTGCCATCTCTATCAAAACACCAACAACATTCTTCACAGAATTGGGAATAAAACAGTCCAACAACCCTAAAATTCATATGCAATCATGGAAGACCCAGAGTAGCCAAAGTGTTTCTGAGAGAGAAAAAAAAAAATCAAGCTGCAAGTATCACAATACCTGGCTTCCAAGCATACCACAAAGCTATAGTAATTAACGCAGCATGGGACCGGCATAAAAACCCACACGTGGCTCAGTGGAACAGAACCGAGAGCCCAGAAATGCATCCACACACAGCCAATCGCTTTTGGACAAAAGTGCCCAGATGGCACCCTGGGGGAAGGATGATGACTCCAATAAATGGTGCTGCTGAAACTGGGTGGATATAAGTCGAAGAACCACGTTCGGTCCCTACCTCTCGCTTGACACAGACGTCAACTCAGAACCATCCCTATGCTCATGTCTCCTTGTTTTTTCCTTTCTTTCTTGCAATTTCTCCGAAAGGCATTCGGGGTGGGGGGTGCTCAGGCGGGAGGTGGGAGGCAGATACTGTTTGACCCCTGAAAAAGAACTCTCCCAGGCTGCTGTCACCTGTGGTCACATGCCAGGGAAGCTGACATCCAGGGGGATCCCAAGAGACCAAGTCCCTGGGGCTTCAGAAGCATTCCTGGAAAAAAGGATGAAATGTGTTTATTCTGATGTAAGAACTGTTGAAATCCATGCACTTGGTGTGGGGGTCTTCAGAAAATTCTCAAGCATATTATGAAAAAAAAAAATCACCAGCAGGTCTCAAGATTTTCTTTTCCACCAAAACAAACATGTGTTTTCCTCCCCCATTTTCCCATGGATGTTTTGAAGTACTCTCCTCTTTGCTTGGGTCCCCTCCCTGCATTGCTGGATTCCATGCACCTGCTGAGAAAAGTACAAACCATTCAGTTCATCTGCAGCAGCCAGCAAGGGGAGGGATCTGTCCTCTGTCCAGGGCAGACCTCCAGGGTGTCTGACCCCGGGGAAGTTCTGCCTGTCCTCAAAGTGGTTCTTGTTTTCACAGAAAAACCTCTTCAGGCTCTGGTGCCGAGAACACTAGGTACGGCTGCCCTGGGAACGCCTGCACGGCCTCAGTGCAGGGCCAGGCGGGATGGGGGTCGGTGTGGGGACCCTCCCTGGGCACCTTGCAGATCCCAGGGGTTTCTGTGGCTTCTTGCATGCCAGGGGCTGCCAAGCTGAGATCAGAGGCTTCACAAATTCACCAATGAAGGGTCTTCAGCCTGAACTGTGGTGGGGCTGGGGGAATCATAACTAACACATTGTTTCCAAAACGTGGCATAAAGGGAGCGTGTTCTGGGGCAGCTCCTCCGGGCCTCAGTCTCCCCCATCTTTCTGTCCACACGGCCTGAGTGCAGGTGCAGAGCTGAGCCAGAGGTGCAGAGCCGGGGTTCCCCAGCCCAGAGCTCCTGCTGGGAGGGGAAGGCCTGATCTGGAGGTAGAGCACAGTGAACCGGGCAGAGGATGCAGGCCAGGGCGCTGAGTCCCCCTGAAGACAGCCAGGGCTGTCTCTTTCCAGTTTGCGTCTTAGGGAATGTGGTGTCATGGCGGGGCCCTGGGAGGAGTCACGGACGTAGGAGCAGACCCAGGCAGCCTGGGGCCACAGTGAGGCATTTTCTGTTCCTAAACTGTCTTTTTTTTTTTTTTTTTTTTTTTTTTCCTGTGTGGCCTGAGCTGTCCTCTAGCGGCCGTTTGGAATAAGTGTTGTAGTCTGGGAAGACCTAGAAATATCCGGCCTCGGTCGCCCAAGCAACGTTTCTCATTCTCAGCCCCGTCTTGGGGTGGGGCTGTCCTGGGGTGTGGAGCAGCATCCCTGGCCTCCACCCTGTCCATGCTAAGGGCAAAGCCGCTCCCCAAAGTGTAGACAACCAAAACTGTCACCAGAAGTTGCCAGAAGTACCCTGCGGGTGGGAGTATGCGTGCCCCTTGTTGGGACCCGGAGTTCAGAGTGAGCTGGTTGCTGCATGCATGGGCAGGGGGAGATTCAATGGATGTCCAGGGTATCTTTCGTCGCCCCCTCGTTGTCTTGCTGGGTAGAATCCTTTAGGGATACAGCGTACCTGGAGACAGTGCAGGTTGCTTTCCAGGCCACCACTATAAAGCAGGTCACGTGACCTTTCTGATTTCCTGGTGCGTATAAAAGTTGTGTTTACACTGAACTGTACTCTGTTAGGCATTATGTCTTAAAAAATGTACATTCTCTATTTAAAAAGTGTTTTACTGCCTAGTAGGCATTTGGTGCAGTGGTTAAGCCGCTGGCTGGGATGCCTGCATCCTGCATCAGAATGCCCGGGTTTGAGTTCTGGGCCCCCTCTCCATTCCAGCTCCCTGCTATTGCATACCCTGGGAGGCGGCAGTGATGGCCCAAGTACTTGGGTCCCAGCCACTCACATGAGAGGCCTGAATGGAGTTCCTGGCTTTGAGCTAGCCCAGCCCCTGCCATTGTAGCCATTTGGGGGAGTGAATCAGCAGCTGAGAGTTCTCTCTTTCTCTCTCTGTATGTCTCAAATAGATAAATAATTTTTTTTTTAAAAAGTTAACTTTACAAGTTTGAACAGAAAATGACTTCCTGGTGATTGAAAGTCAACCACTTAAATATCTGTTGAGTGAAAGCGGAATTGGAAACACCCATTAAAGTCCATTTGGAAACTTGATAATTTGAATATCTCATACCTCAACTTGTAGAATATTGCCAAAGCTAAGCTGTGATGTAAATGGATTCATCTATTAAGAAAAGTTATTAAATATAGACACATTGAGGGGGAATCAATAATAGCTAAGCCCACAGTAACTAATCAAAAGCGAAAGACAAACACAGGGAAGTGGGCGTTCGGCACAGTGGTGGGGATGCTTCTTGGGATGCCTGCACCTTGTGTTACAGTGCTGTGCTCATGTCCTGCGGTTCTGATCCCAGCTCCCTGCTGGTGCACACCGTGGGAGGCAGCAGGGAGGGCTCAAGGGCTTGGGTCCCTGCCACCCACGTGGGAGACCTGGATGGAGTTCTTGACTCCTGACTTTGGCCTGGCCAGGCCTTGGCTGTTGGAGGCATTCAGGTGTGAACCAGGGCATGGAAGATCTCTCCCCAACCCCCACCCCCCGTTTCTTCCTTTCAAATACAATGAAAATAAATAAAATAAAGGAAGCAGGTTATATAAAGCCCTTTAATGCAAATGGGAATTTTAATGCTTTTTCTTTGGACCCTGTTGCTATGAAATTTGAAATTTTCACTTGCCTGTGCTACTTCAAGGATGGGCAGAAATGTAGCAACCTTGGAAGAATGCTAAGAAATCGGTATTCATTGATTTCCTTGGGGAAAAAAATCTCTGATCCCAGAGAAGAGTGTCTGTTTCCCGTAACCCAGAAGACATGCCAGAGCACAGATATCTGTGAGAACCATTCCAGTTTGCAAGCCTGAGACAACGCCCCTGGTGGGTAGGTGTGGTGGCGTCACAGAGACAGGGAAGGGCACACCAAGCTAAGAGAGGGGCATTATAAAAAGTTTCTGAAAAAATGGAATTAAAAGGCTAATTTATTTTGGTACTGAAAAGTTTTGAAATTCATACATAGTATTTTCTTTTTAAAGATTTATTATTTAAGACGTGGAGTTACAGAGAGATGAAGAGACAGAGAGATTGTCCATCTGCTTGTTCACTCCCCAAACAACTGCAAAGGCTGGAGCTGGGCTGATCCAAAGCCAGGAGCCAGGAGCTTCTTCCAGGTCTCCCACGCAGGTGCAGGGGCCCATGTGCTTGGGCCATCTTCTACTGCTTTCCCAGGCTGTAGCAGAGAGCTGGATTGGGGCACAAACTGGCACCCATATGAAATGCTGACACCGTAGGCAGAGACTTAGCCCACGATGCTACAGCGCTAGACCCTCATGTGTCGTATTTTCTTTTTCTTTTCTTTTTTTTTTTTTTTTAAGATTTATTTATTTATTTATTTGAAAGGCAGAGAGTTACAGAGAGGCAGAGGTAGGGAGAGAGAAAGAGAGAGAGGTCTTCTATCCACATTCCCAAATGTCCACAATAGCTGGAGCTGGGCCAGTCTAAAGCCAGGAACCAGGAACTTCTTCCATGTCTCCCACAGGGGCCCAAACTTGGGCCATCTACTATTACTTTCCCAGGCCATAGCAGACAGCCAGATCAGAAGTGGAGCAGCTGGGACTTGAACAGGCACCCATATGGGATGCCAGCACTGCAGACGGCGTCTTTACCTGCTACACACAGTGCTGGCCCCGCATAGTGTTTTCATAGTGTGCATTTTCCACTAGCTTTTGGAAGACCCTGCATGTATGAATTCAGACCCAAATTCCCAAATGAAACACTCTGTGGGCAGTATTATTTATCTCAGAAATGTAAGGATTGTTTAAGATAGAAGATCTAATAATCTGTTTCATCATATGATCTATAAAAAGAGAAAAAAACCATATGCTGTCATTCTTTAACACTAATTAATTCTTACCTCAGAGAAGTGGACAAGAGGCAAGACATTTCTTATAATACCAGGAATAGGGTCAGCGGTGTGGAGCAGGTTAAGCTGCCGACTGCAATGCAGGCATCCTTTATTGAAGCCTTGTGTCCCAGCTGCTCTACTCCTGATCCTGCTCCCTGCTAATGCACCTGAGAAAGCAGTGGGAGAAGGCCCAAGTGCTTGGTCCCCTGTTGCCTATGTGAGAGACCAAGATGGAGTTCTGGGCTCCCAGCTTTGGTCTGGCTGTTGTTGCCATTTGGGGAGTGAACCAGAGGATGGAAGATTCTTCCCTCCCTCTAGCCCTCCTTCCTCCCTGTGACTCTGCCTTTCATATTAACATAAATTAATCTTTAAAGATACTTTTAAAAGTATTTTAAAAAATACTTTAAAAAGTTATGACACTCATTTTAAATAATAAAAAAAATACTGTGAATAGCCTGGATTATGCCAACAACCAAGCTAACATCATTCTTTTCTAAAGATTTATTCATTTATTTGAGAGGCTGAGTTTCAGAAAGAGGGAGAAGGAGAGAGACAGAGAGAGGTCTTCTATCCACTGCTTCACTTGCCAGGTGTCCACAACAGCCAGGGCTGGGCCATGCTGAAGGCGGGAGCCTAGCACTCTATCTGGGTCTCCCACGTGGGTGGCAGGGGCCCAGGTACTTGGACCATCTTCAGCTGGTTTCCCAGGAGCATTTGCAAGGAGCTGGATGGTGAGTAGAGCAGTTGCAATTTGAATCAATGCTCATTTGGGATGCTGGCATTGAAGGTAGCAGCCCAACCCATGGTGCCACAACACTGGCCCTGCTATCATCATTCTTTTTTTTTTTTTAATTTTTTTTTTTTTTTAAATTTTTGACAGGCAGAGTGGACAGTGAGAGAGAGAGAGAGACAGAGAGAAAGGTCTTCCTTTTACTGTTGGTTCACCCTCCAATGGCTGCCATGGCCAGCGCGCTGCGGCCGGCGCACTGCGCTGATCCGAAGCCAGGAGCCAGGTGCTTCTCCTGGTCTCCCATGTGGGTGCAGGGGCCAAACACTTGGGCCATCCTCCACTGCACTTCCGGGCCATAGCAGAGAGCTGGACTGAAAGAGGGGCAACCGGGACAGAATCTGGCGCCCCGACTGGGACTAGAACCCGGTGTGCTGGCGCCACAAGGCGGATGATTAGCCTATTGAGCCGCAGCGCCGGCTGCTATCATCATTCTTAAAACCACTGTTTCAGTTAGAATATAGGATAGGGGAACAGATGGGTTTTGTAAGTGCCATAAAAACTTGTTGTTCCTCATGATAACTCTATCTATAGTATTACCTGAAAAGGAAAAAAAATGAAAGATTTTTGTTACTATGGAAAGGCTTGATTCTTTTCAAAAATTAAAAGAAAAATTATTTGTGAGGCAGAGAGAAAGAGGGAGACAGACAGGAAAATGTCCTGTTTGCAAGGAGCAGAAACAAGGAGCCAGGAACTCCACCCAGGTCTCTCACGTGTGTGGCAGGAAGTGAAGTCCTTGAGCCATTGCCTGCTGTCTCCCAGGGTACGCATTAGCAGGGAGCTGGAGTCAGGAGCGGAGTCAGGACTCGAACGTGTGCACTCTGATGTGGAGTGTGAGTGTCCCATGCAATGACCCAACTGCTAGTCCCAATGGCTGCCCTGAAAAGCCAGGTGCTTTCTTTTTCTTTCTTCCTTCCTTCCTTCCTTCCTTCCTTCCTTCCTTCCTTCCTTCCTTCCTTCCTTTCAATTTTTTCACAGGCAGAGTGGACAGTGAGAGAGATAGACAGAGAGACAGGTCTTCCTTTGCCGTTGGTTCACCCTCCAATGGCTGCTGCGGCCAGTGCGCTGCGGCCGGCACACCGCGCTGATCCGATGGCAGGAGCCAGGATCCAGGTGCTTTTCCTGGTCTCCCATGGGGTGCAGGGCCCAAGCACCTGGGCCTTCCTCCACTGCACTCCCTGGCCACAGCAGAGAGCTGGCCTGGAAGAGGGGCAACCAGGACAGAATCCGGTGCCCTGACCGGGACCAGAACCCGGTGTGCCGGCGCCGCAAGGCGGAGGATTAGCCTAGTGAGCCGTGGCGCCGGCCAGCCAGGTGCTTTCAAGCTTGGGCATCTTCGTCTTCCCCTTTACCCTGAGCGGCCCCTTCTCCAAATGGTGACCCTGAAATCAAGCATGCCGAGCGGGATACTGGTGTGTTCCTGTCGTTGATGGCCCGGGTGCCACCCAGCAACCTCCTGGGGAGGACCCGGCTGGGGGCATTTGCAGAGCTGCCCTGAGGGGCCGATGATTCCTGCCTTCTAATCCATCTGCTCCTGCAGCCTTTCTCTTCAATTTGCTTTGCATTCCTGAGCATCATCTGCCCGTCATGCTGATGGGTGCGTGACCACACGTGTCCTGTTTGTCCCCGCCCCATGCAGGCCGTCGCGGAAACGCAGGTCCCTTGGTGAGGTCAGCAATGTGACAGCGGCCGCACCCACAGTCCCAGGATTCTCCAACACGACGTCCACCAGCGTGCCCGTGAGCCCAGAGGTGCACAGGCCCTTCGAGAAGGTGGTGAACAAAGAGTCACTGGTCATCTCCGGCCTGCGCCACTTCACCGGCTACCGCATCGAGCTGCAGGCCTGCAACCAGGACACGCCCGAGGAGAGGTGCAGCGTGGCTGCCTACGTCAGTGCACGGACCATGCCTGAAGGTGGGCCTGCTCTCCAGGGGGCAGCACCTCGGGGGCAAGGACAGCCCTTCTGCACTCTAGCCAGTGCTCTTGACATGTATTTGCCTTTATTCATCTTTTGAAAAAATTATTCATCGATTTGAGAGACAGAGAGACAGACATGGAGCTCCTGCTAGCTGTCTCCAAATGGCTGCAATAGCTGATGGGAAACACTGAAGTCCAGGGCTGCTAAGCCATCGTGTGCTACACGCCCATCCCGTACCGGAGTGCCAGATTGAGTCCTGGCTACTCCCCTTCTAATCCAGCTCCCTGTTGATGCGCCTGGGAAAGCAGTGGAGGATGGCCCAAGTGTTTGAGCCCCTTCCACCCACCTGGAGACCTGGATGGAGTTCCTGGCTCCTGGCTTTGGTCTGGCCCAGCCCTGGCCATTACAGCCATTTGGGGAGTAAACCAGCAGGTGGAAAATCTCTGTCTCTCCCTGTCCCCTTTCATATAAAAATATCTTAAAAAAAATGAAATTCATGCACAGTATTTTTATACTATGTATTTACATGAGCTTTTTTTTTTTTTTTTTTTTTTTTTTTTTTTTGGACAGTCAGAGTGGACAGTGAGAGAGAGAGACAGAGAGAAAGGTCTTCCTTTTGCCGTTGGTTCACCCTCCAATGGCCGCCGCGGCTGCCGCGCTGCGGCCGGCGCACCGCGCTGATCCGATGGCAGGAGCCAGGAGCCAGGTGCTTTTTCCTGGTCTCCCATGGGGTGCAGGGCCCAAGCACTTGGGCCATCCTCCACTGCACTCTCTGGCCACAGCAGAGAGCTGGCCTGGAAGAGGGGCAACCGGGACAGAATCTGGCGCCCCGACCGGGACTAGAACCCGGTGTGCCGGCGCCGCTAGGCGGAGGATTAGCCTAGTGAGCCGCGGCACCGGCCTTACATGAGCTTTTTGAAGACCCCTACATATGCATGCGTTTCAAATTCTTTTGTTTCAAAATGAACTTACTTACCTTTCAATTCTATTCCTCATGAACTTTTGGGAGTGTCCTCTTGCAGTAAGCTCTCCATCTTGGTGGGCTCCACATCCATAGATTCAGCTAAAAATTACAGATCAATATTCTTCAGAAAACATTGCATCTGTTCTGATCAGGTGCAGAATGAACAAGTATGAGCTGTTATTCCCTAATGATCAGCCTAACAACAATTCATGAAACAAGTCATCTACTTTGGGATGCTTTAAAGAGTACAGCAGTGATGTGTAGGTTTTGTGCACTGCTACGCTATTTTACCTAAGGGACCTCTGCATTCATAGAATTTGGCAATCCTGAGGGGTCTTGGAACCAGTCCCTCAGGAATCCTGATGATAATCGTACCAGACTTACTTGTGGGTGTTACTGGTGGCACAAGTTGGGGGAAGGAGAGTGTCCATGGGAACTCTCTGTGCTGTTTTGTGACTTGTTGTGAATTTGAAATAACTTCAAAATACAAGGTCTAGGAAAAAGATAACCCATTTAATCTTAAATCCCATGAGATGAGTTTTACGTGTCCCTTCTTGGATGAGGAAAATGAGACATGGGAAAATTACATAACCAGCAAGGTTGCTTGGCTGGTGGCAGAGGTGGGGTTCGATCCAAGACTAACATCCTTGCCTCTCACTGCTGCTCCTTCCAGCCAAGGCTGATGACATCGTCGGCCCCGTGACGCATGAGATCTTTGAGAACAACGTGGTCCATTTGATGTGGCAAGAGCCGAAGGACCCCAACGGTCTGATAGTGCTGTACGAAGTGAGCTATCGGCGATATGGTGATGAGGTAAGGGCACGACGCTTGAGCGTGTGGCTTCACCTTTGTGCTTGGTACCCCTTCTCCCTCTTGTGTTCCGGCCCACATACTTCGGTCTGGAGATCCTGCATCTTTAGGATTTGACGTCTTGAGATACAGCCCTCCAAGGAGGTGACTCAGAAATCCAACACAGGAACTTTGATTTCTTTCCTCAGTTTCTCCCACTGCTCTTCAGCCCTGTTCTCCACGTTGGCTGGTGGGTGCCTGCACCTGTGTCCCTGGTGACATGGCAAGGAACTCATTTCACTTGAGAGACTGGGAAGGACTCACTTAAAACCTTAATATGTGACTTAATTATTATTATTATTATTATTATTATGTTTTTAAGGATTTATTTTATTTATTTGAAAGAGTTACAGAAAGAATTAGAGACAGAGAGAGATCTTCCATCTGTTGGTTCAATCCCCAGATGGCTGCAATGGTCAAACTGAGCTGATCTGAAGCCAGGGGCGAGGAGTTTCTTTGGGGTCTCCCACGTGAAGGCAGGGGCCCAAGGTCTTGGGACATCCTTTGCTGCTTTCCCAATTGCATTAGCAGGGAGCTGGATTGGACATGGAGCAGCCAGGACTTGAACAGGTGCCCATATGGGATAACAGGTGCTGCAGGCTAGGGCTTTAACCCACTGTGCCACAGCACCAGCCCTTATATATAAATATATATATATATGTATATATATATCATAAAATTTACTTGATGTACAATATTGGTACTTACTGATGGGGTGCAGTACTACAATTCAACATGTCAACGCTACATGGAGGCAGGATAGTTAGCAATTCTGTATCCTCAAATATTGGCATTTCTATGGGAAACTTGAGATTGTTCTCTGGATATTTTGAAATGTGCAGTTAGTCATTCTAAAGTGCAGTCAGCCTGCCGTGCTGTAGAACATTAGAACTGGGGGCTGGTGTGTGGCACAGTGGTTAAGCTGCGACTTGGGGTGTCTCCATTGCATCCTATATCAGAGGGCCTGGCTCTGAGTCCTGGCCCCACTTCCATGAGAGGTGGTGATTTCAAGTGGTGAGGTCCTCACCACCCATATACAAGGCCTGGAGCCCCTGGCTCCTGCCTTGGCCTGGCCCAGCCCTGGCTGTTGCAGACATTTGGGGAGTGAACCAGCAGTGGAAGATCCCTGTCTGTGTGTTTATCTCTCTGTCTGCCTTACCAAGAAAATGAAAATAAAAAATAAACAGAACTACTCCCTCACCCCCACCATATTCTGATGCCCATTATCTACTCTCATTCAAATTTCTCCCTCAAAAGATGAATGGATTTTTAAAAATTGTCTATTTATGCAATGGACTGTTACTCCTTGGTTTAAAAGAAGGATGAAATCCTGTTGTTTGCAGCTACGTGAAACTGGAGGACTTATGTGAAGTGACATAAACCAGGCACAGAGGGGGCCGGCGCCGTGGCTCACTTGGTTAATCTTCCGCCTGCAGCACCGGCATCCCATATGGGCACTGGGTTCTAGTCCCGGTTGCTCCTCTTCCAGTCCAGCTCTCTGCTGTGGCCCGGGAAGGCAGTGGAAGATGGCCTAAGTGCTTGGACGCCTGCACCCGCATGGGAGACCAGGAGGAAGCACCTAGCTCCTGGCTTCGGATCAGCATAGCTCCAGCCGTGGCAGCCATTTTGGGGGTGAACCAATTGAAGGAAGACCTTTCTCTCTCTCTCTTTCACTGTCTAACTCTATCTGTCAAAACAATAATAATAATAATAAAAAACAAGAAACCAGGCACAGAAAGACAAACACTGCTATTCTGGCTCATTGGTGGAAGCTAAGAAAGTGAGGCCCAGGGAAGTGAGTAGAATGGAGGCCGCCGGAAGCCAGGAAGCGGAGAGGAGAGGGCTAAGTGGCGTCTTTGTTAAGTCCTTCCTGAAGTAGCAGATGCTGTGCAGGTTGGTGGGTGCCCACAGAGGCACAGAAGCAGAGGCCAGTGCACGAAACCAGAGCAGTAGCTAGGCTCTGCACTCGTGGTCAGCACTTGGCGCACAGTGGCTCGTCCAGGGTGTTTGTCACCTTCAAGGTGCTATGAGAGACCACATGACTTTTAGAGACCCTTAAGAAAGAAAAAGGTGCCTTCAGTCTCCCTTGGCTGCCATCCTTCCCCCGTCTCCTGCCCTCTCAGCCACTGGCAGTCTAGTACACAACATGTACTCAATATTTGCAGCATTGGAAAAGCAATTATGCGGCATTGTGGCATGGTGGGTAAAGCCGCCGCCTGCAATGCCAGCATCCCTCAGCCAGCCGGTTTGAGTCCCAGCCAGTCCCAGCCACTTCCAATCCAGCTCCCTGCTAATGTCCTGGGAAAAGCAGCTGAAGGTGGTCCAAGTGCTTAGGCCCCTGTGCCTTTCAAATAAATAAATAAATATTTTTTTTTAAAGATTTATTTATTTACTTTAAAGGCAGAGTTATAGAGTGGCAGACACACACACACACACACACAGAGAGAGAGAGAGAGAGAGAGAGAGAGAGAGAGATCTTCCATCCTATGGTTCACTCCCCAGATGACCACAATGGTTCAAGCTGTGCCAATCTGAAGCCAGGAGCCAGAAGTCTCCTCTGGGTCTCCCATGTGTGCGCAGGGGCCCAAGGATTTGAGCCATTTTCTACTGCTTTCCCAGGCCATAGCAGAGAGGTGGATTGGAAGTGGAGCAGCCGGGACTGGAACCAGTGCCCATATGGGATGCTGGCACTGCAGGCGGCAGTTTTACCTGCTAGACCACAGCACCAGTCCCTGTTTTTTTTGCTTCCTAAGTGCCTACAGTTTTAAGACAAGACATGCCTAAAGTTTGCAGAACAAGCTAATGTTTTCATCTCATCCTGTGCTGTGCACGGACTCCATTCCTTGAGAGAACTTCAGGGAAAACATCCCAGGGATGCAGCCCTCACTTCCCCTGTGTTGCCATGTGTGTGCCTGCTGTGTATTGAGGCCTGTGCATCTAAGGAAGATGGGAACGTGCGGCCAACGCGTAGTAGGGCAACTTGTTGTAACCGAGCAGCTGTAGATCTGGAAATAACTTCAGGTACAGCAATTGCTTTTTTTTTTTTTTTAAAGATTTATTTGAAAGGCAGGAAGAGAGAGAGAGAGAGAGAGAGAGAGAGAGGAGTTCCGATCTTCCACCTGTTGGTTCACTCCCCAAAGGGCTGATATGGCTGGTGCTGAGCCAGGCCAAAGCCAGGAACCTGGACTCCATCCAGATCTCATATATGTGGATGGCAGGAGCTCAGCTGCTTGGGCCTTCCTTTGCTGCTTTTCCTAAGCATATTAGCAGGGAGAGCTCGGTACTTGAGCTGGCCCTCTGATACGGGATGCTGGCGTCGCAGGTGGAGGCCTCACCCACTGCGCCATGACTCCAGCCGCTCTGATTGTCTTCTTACGAATGTGTTCACAGACATCATTTATTTACAACATTTTCCTTAATTGCCTAGTGTCTCCTTGACAAAGAAAAGCATAATGCAAACCTTTCCTAAAAGGTGTTATTTATAATGTATACTGGCGGGACACAGTTGTTCCCCCTTATCCTCAAGGGATACAGTCCAAGACTCCCAGTGGGTACCTGAAGCCACAGAGAGTACTCAACTCTATTTTAAAAAGTTCCTTGAAAAATAGAATTAAAAGTTAAGTGTATCTTGGTGCCAAATATTTTAGAAGCATGCATATCTACTCATAATATGCATTTTCCATAAAAGTTTTTAAAAAGGTTATTCCGTTTTTGAACACTTTATTTTAGAAACATTTATTTGAAGCCCTGGCCTTGTGGCATGGCAGGTAAAGCCACCACCTGCAACACCGACATCTCATGTAGGCACTGGTTTGTGTCCCATCCAGCTCCCTGCTAATGTCCAGAGAGAAGCAGTAGATGATGGTCCAAGTGTTTGGGCCCCTGCCACCCACTTGGGAGACCCTGGCTCCTTGCTTTGGCCTGGGCCACCCAGCATCAGCCCTTGCGGCCATCTGTGGAGTGAACCAGTGGTTGGACTATCTCCACTATCTCCTCTCTCTCTCTCTTGATTTCTGAATAAATAAATATTTAAAAAATTTATTTGAAAGGTAGAGCAACAGAGACAGAGAGATCAACAGGGCAAAGCCAGGAGCTGGGAACTCCACCCAGGTCTCCCATGTGGGTGGTAGGGACCCAGGTACTTGAGCATCAGCTGTTGCTGACCAGGGTGTGCATGAGCAAGGAGCTGGATTAGAAACAGCTGGGATGTCCTGAGCCGGTTGTCTCCCCCTCGCATCCATTCTGTGGGTGCTCATATCCTTTCGCCTCAGTATCTCTTGGAGTTGGTCTTTTTTCTGCCCTTTGTATAAATGTTTCACCTGATCTGTCAGCTCATGTTTGGTGTGTGCATGCACATGCCTGCACACACGCGCGTGTGTGTGTGTGTGTGTGTGGTGTGTCTCAGCAGAGACCATTTTTTTTTTTTTTGTCAGGTTCTGGAACCTTCTGTCTTTCCTTCCTATACCCCACACCTTGAGGTGTGGGATGAGTGGCAAGGGTCAGAGAGTGCATTTCCCTTTTGTCCCGGCCAGTACCTTTGGTTTATACACTTGCTTGTTTGTCTCTCCTGAGTGACTCATGCCACTTGGAAGAACTTTGGACTAGAATTCCCAGCCTAGCCCTCACAGCCCGATTTGTTTTCTTGCTGTTATGGTCACATGATAAGCACGAGAGGCTTTTTACATGGCATTCTCTCCCCTGCCCTCCTCCCTTTAAAATTTTCCAGCCCAGTTCCCTGCAGGCTCGATCAGCTTGGAGCTGCTGGGGAAAGTTTTCTGAGTCCTGGCTCCAGGCCTGCAGGTTTCCCAGAAACCCTGGGCTCTCCTAAGAAGTTCTGGGTTTATCTTTGGTCACATGCTTATCACGGGGCGTGCGCTCCCGTGTTTATCTCCTCTCCTCCTACTCCGTGGATGTTTGGGCGGATTCCAAGTCTTCTTATGAGGAGGAAAAAAACCCCGAGAAGGTAGAACCATGGGAAGCAAAGAACCTTTGCTGTTTGTCCCCAGACAGTCAACCCATTCATCCGTCAGGTTCCAGCGAGTCAGAGGCCGGGAGGGGTGGGAAATGATTGCAATGACTTTTAAGTTTTTATTTATTTATTTTTTAAAGATTTATTTATTTGAAAGAGAGAGAGAGATCTTCCATCCTCTGGTTCACTCCCCAAATGGCCACAGCCCGCCCCAATGGCCAAGGCTAGGCCAGGATGAAGCCAGGAGCCTGCAACTGGTCTCCCACATGGGTGGCAGGGGCCCAGATGCTTTGGCCATCCTCTGCTGCTTTCTCAGGCACGTTAGCTGGGAGCTGGAGTGGAGGTGGAGGAGCAGCTGGGAGTTGAAGTGGGCTCCCATGGGGTGCTAGACCTGCAGGCAGCAGCCTGACCTGCTACAACATAATGCTGGCCTCTCTCTCTCTGTTTTAATTAAGAGACAGAGAGACAGAGAGACAGAGAGAGAGAGAGAGAGACAGAGAGATCCTACCTGCTGCTTTACTGCCCAAATGCTTGCAACAAAGCCGGGCTGAGGACTGAAGCCAGCAGCTGGAAACTGAATCAGAATCTTACACTCTGGTGGCAGGGACTCCACCACCTGAGCCATTACCGCTGCCACCCAGGGTCCACATTAGGGAAAAACTGGCATCAGGGGGATCAGGAGCCCAGGCCCTGCAGTGGAGGATGTGGACATCTCAGTGTCTTCCCACCACGTGTCTGGCACTGCTGCTGGGGCCTCGCTGAAGTGCCCCATGGTGGTGGGTGGTCCCAAGCAGAAATCTGAGACCCAGGTGGGTCTGGGTTGAAGGCTGACCTGCTGCTCCCCCATGCTGGGGGGCCTCAGGCACTGTGATGGGCGTCCTAAGCCGGGGTTGACCAGCAAGCTACGTCCCATGGGCCGCACGTGCCTGTGTTCGCCCAGCTCTGGAGCTGCATTTATGCTTTAGGATAACTGGGAGTAAACGACGAAGAGAGACTTGGGGGAGGGGGAAGGAGGCAGAATGAGGTCAGTTAACTGGTACTGCGGTAACGGTAGCTGGGGGCCCATGCCCAGTGTCCTATAGCACGGGGCTGGCTTGCTTTACAATGGTTTATTTTCTGTTTTGTAAAGAAGCAGAAGGGAGGAGTTTACAGGGTCCCAACACAAGCTTATGGTGTTTAGGGAGCTGGAAGTGCGAACCCTTCTGATCTAATCACTGCAACGGTGTGCAGTGACCGAGTAAGCCCGTGGCACCCACTAACTACGTGCAGCTATTACAGGCCACTTGGAACGATGAAAACAAACGAACGAACACAAAAGAATGCATTTGAGTGTTCTTACAGAAGGAGATGATGGCTCCGTGAGTGTCTGTACATGCTCATTAGCCTAGTTGTTTTGAAGATTTATTGTTTATTTATTTGAAAGGCAGAGTGGTACAGAGAGAGGGGTAAGACAGGGAGACAGGGATGCCCACAACAACTGGGGCTGGACCAACAGGAAGCCAGGAGCCAGCAGTTCCATCCAGGAACTACTGCCTTCCAGGGTGCGCGTTAGCAGGGAGCTGGAGTCAGGAGTGGTGCAGAGACCCAAACCCAGGTGCTGTGGTGGCCCAGGGGGCAGTTTGATGGCTTCACCAGGCGCCGGCCCCTAATTGTATCTTTTATGCCATTTCCCAGGGTTGTTAAAGTGGTCTCATAGCGCGCTAAGGCTCTAGCATTCTGGGATTCCCTGTGTTGCCTGAGTGTGGACACTGTGTGTGGAGCTCTGGCTCTTTTTTTTTTTTTTTTTTTTTTTTTTGACAGGCAGAGTGGACAGTGAGAAAGAGAGACAGAGAGAAAGGTCTTCCTTTGCTGTTGGTTCACCCTCCAATGGCCACCACGGCCGGCGCGCTGCGGCCGGCGCACCGCGCTGATCTGAAGGCAGGAGCCAGGTACTTATCCTGGTCTCCCATGGGGCGCAGGGCCCAAGTACTTGGGCCATCCTCCGCTGCACTCCCTGGCCACAGCAGAGAGCTGGCCTGGAAGAGGGGCAACTGGGACAGAATCCGGCGCCCCGACCGGGACTAGAACCCGGTGTGCCGGCACCGCAAGGTGGAGGATTAGCCTAGTGAGCCGCGGCGCTGGCCCTTTTTTTTTTTTTTTTTCCTCTGGCTCTTTTTAAAGCATTGTATTTATACATCTGAGAAAGAAGAGAGAGAGGGAGAGGGAGAGAGAGATGCCACCTACTGGTTCGCTCCCCAAATAGCCAGGGCTGGGCTGTGCCAAAGCTGGGAGCCTGGAACTCACTTAGGGTCTCCTATGTGGGTGGCAGGGGCCCCGCCATGGCTGCCTCCCAGGTGTGTGCAGAATGTCTGAGTGGGGTCCTGGCTGTGACGCACCCCCCTCGGAGCTTCCACCCTGAGCTCAGCCAACCTCCTCTGCCTTCCTTCCTCACAGGAGCTGCACCTCTGCGTCTCCCGCAAGCACTTTGCCCTGGAGCGGGGCTGCAGGCTGCGGGGGCTTTCCCCCGGAAACTACAGCGTGCGGGTGCGGGCCACCTCCCTGGCAGGCAATGGCTCCTGGACGGAAGCCACCTATTTCTACGTGACAGACTACCGTAAGTTGGTACCTTTGAGAGGCTGCTGCAGCTGGGGGGTGAAGGGGTGGCAGAACAGGGGGTCTGGGAAGCAGGGGGAGGGGACAGCGTGTCTCTCAGTCACTACACTTCTCCCCCTGCTTTGAGAGGCAGGCTCTGTCCTGAACTCCTCTACCCCAGAGGAGGAGGATTGGGGGGGGGGGGGAGGAAGAGGAGGAGGAAGGATGTGCAAAGGCAGGTGACTCAGTGTTTCCACTTCTCCCAGTGTTTGTGAGTCCTTCTGTGCTCCAGGAGCCGCCAGAGACAGCTTGGAGCAGTTTGCTATCTACTCCAGGAGGAACAGGAGGGTGGGATTGCTCAGGACAGAGCCGGCCACCCAAGGCCATGTGTTAGGCAGGAGTCAGGGACTCTCTCAGACTGACAGCCCTGGTTCAGATCCCTTCTGCATCAGTGAGCAATTCTAGGACCTTGGACAAGACCCCCTTGCTTCTGGAAGCTTCCCCAGTTCCCAGTCCATCTTCCTTTCCCTCCCTCTATCCTTCCTCCCTCCCTTCCCTCTCTCCCTCATTTCCTCTCTCCCTTCTTCATTCTTCCTTCCTTTCTGAGACAGGCAGAGAGACAGACAGACAGCTTCCATCCACTGGTTCAATCCCCAAGTGTCCACAGTGACTGGGACTGGGCCAGGCTGCAGCTGGGAGGCTGGGAGCTCCATCCAGGTCTCCCAAGGGAGTGGCAGGGACCCAAGTACTTGAGCCATCACTGCTGCCTCCCCGGGTGTGCATTGGCAGGGAGCTGAAATCGGAGTGCAGCCTGGGACTGAACCTGGGCCTTCTGGTGTGGGTGTCAGTGGGTCTTCACCAGTGTCTTAACTGCTGGGCCAGGTGGCCACCCCAGATCCCAGTCTGCCACCTGGAGCTACTCGGCGTCCCCCCCTTCTTGACGGGCGGGGAGAGGGGCAAGAGCGCCCACGTGATGCGCCTGGGGCTGGGCGCAGCGCGCTGGAGCTTTCAGAAAGCCGCTGTTGTTGAGGACCCCTGGGACCAGGCTCGGTCTCAGCTTTGCAGAGCACACTGAGCACGGGTTCATAATTACAGACAACTTGACCTTGCAAGTGTGAATGAAAACCACAAAAACAGGCTGCGTAATACTTCCCCAGCCAGTTAAAGAGAGGGGTGTGGGGCTGGGGGGGAAGAGTGAGAGTGTGTGAGAGTGTGAATCCATCCACTGGTTCACTCCCCAAATGGCCACAGTGGCTGGGGCTGGACTAGGGTGAAATCAAGAGCCAGGAACTCCATCCGGGTCTCCCATGTGGGTGACAGGGGTCCAAACACTTGGGCCATCTTCTTCTGCTTTCCCAGGTGCATTAGCAGGGAGCTGGATTGGAAGTAGAGCAGTTGGTACTCAAACCCGTCCTCATGGATTGCAAATAGCTTAACCAGACTTAACCCTTGCTGTACCACAATGCCAGCTCCTGAAGAGGAATTCTTTAGGGGAAATGCATTTTCTTTAGTCTGGTATTCTTAGCAATGAGGCTATCCACAAGGTCTTTATTATTTTTAGATTTATTTATTTATTTGAAAGTGAGAGAGAGAGAGACAGAGAGAGGTCCACTGGTTCACTCCCCAGATGGCTACAACAGCCAGGGCTGGACCATGCCAAAGCCAGGAGCCAGGAGCCAGGAGCTTCTTCCAGGTCTCTCATGTGAGTTGCAGGGGCCCAAACTCTTGGGCCATCTTCCACTGCTTTTCCAGGCCATTAGCAGGGAGCTGGATCAGAAGTGGAGGAGCCAGGGGGCTAGTACCGTGGCTTACTTGGTTAATCCTCCACCTGTGGCGCTGGCATACCATATGGGTGCCAAGTTCTGGTCCTGGCTGCTCCTCTTCTAGTCCAGCTCTCTGCTGTGGCCCGGGCGGGCAGTAGAGGATGGCCCAAGTGCTTGGGTCTCTGCACCTGCATGGCAGACCAGGAAGAAGCACCTGGCTCTTGGCTTCGGATCGGCGCAGCGCCAGCTGTAGCAGCCATTTGGGGGGTGAATCAACAGAAGGAAGACCTTTCTCTCTCTCTCGCTGTCTATGACTCTACCTGTCAAACAAATTAAAAAAAAAAAAAAAAAGAAGTAGAGGAGCCAGCACATGAAGTGGCACCCATGTGGGATGCTGGCATTGCAGGAGGTGGCTTTACCTGCTGCGTCACGGCTCTGGTCCTATCCACAAAGTTCTTTAATGGCTGGTGGGCTGATCTCCTGGTGAGGAGCGGCCAGAGCCTTTGTACAACACTTCCTGGTGAATTTTTCACCTGCTGAAGGTGATGATGGGACTGGAGTGAGGGATGTAATTTGCAGGGCCCATTGCAAAATGGAAACGCAGAGCTTCTTGCTTTTAAAGCATTGAGAGGGACTTGGCATTGTTGAGCAGTGGGTTAAGCTGTGCTCATGATGCCAGCATCCCATATGAGCACCAGTTCAAGTCCCAGCTGCTCTACTTCTGATCTAATGTATCCTTGCTAATGTATCTGGGAAGGCAGTTGAAGATGGTCCAAGTGCTTGGGCCCTTGCCACCCACACGGGAGACCCTGGTGGAGTTCCAGACTCCCAGTTTTGGCCTGGCTCAGCCCCAGCCATTGCCATTTGAGGACGGGGTGCCATTGAACCAGTAGGTGGAAGTTCTCTCTCTCTCTCTCCCTCTCTCTTTCTTCATTTCCCTCTTTGTAACTCTGCCTTTCAAATAAATGAATAAATCTTTTTAAAAAAGTATTCAGAATTTCATGGCAGCCAATGCAGAGCATAGAGCTGGGTGCAGGGTTCTTGTCTGTGAAGCTGGCCCTGTGGTCAGTGGTCTGGGGGCAGCATTAGCATTGCTTCTGGAATAGGGTTCTCTAAGCCCACTGCCTAGTCCCTCCGAGCCAGCCATGGGCTGTGTTAGGACTAGAGGTAGAGAAAGAGAGAGTCAAGGTCAAGGAGAGAAGGACCAGCATGGCCCGTGTTCCAAGTATGCATGTAATTAGATTAATTAACTTATGGATTTTTATTCGAGAGGCACAGAGAGAGAGAAGAGAGAAAAAAGAAAAAGAGGAGTGATCTCCCATCCGCTGGTTCATTCCCCAAATTATCAGTAGCTGGAAACTCAATCCAGGTCTCCCACATGGGTGGCAGGAACCCAAGTACTTGAGCCATCAGCACTGCCTCCCAGGGTGTGCATTAGCAGGGAGCTGGACTTGGGAGCAGAGCCAGGACTCGAACCCAGGTGCTCTGACATGGGGCGTGGGTGTCCCAAGCAGCGTCTTAGCTGCCACGCTTTTCAGTGCCCGCGCTGGGTGTGATTTTTCTGCTGCAAACACATTTCGATGTGGAACGTGTCTTTTCTTCTTCTGTTTCAGTAGATGTCCCATCGAATATTGCAAAAATCATCATCGGCCCCCTCATCTTCGTCTTCCTCTTCAGTGTGGTGATTGGAAGTATTTATCTATTCCTGAGAAAGAGGTGAGTGAGGCGGTGTGCCGGTGGATGGCAAACAACAGGCTCTCTGGGGAAGAGTATGCTTCACTCTAGGCATAGCCAAGCCTGTTGTAAATTTTCATTCACAGGTGATCACTACGATACAATATGCAGGGCTCGTGTTCTTAAATTCCCTCTAGTGCAGGGTGGGGAGCCTTTCTTCTGCCAAGGGCCATTTGGATATTTACAGCATCATTCATGCGCCAGACAAAATGATCGACTTACAAATGAGCCAGCTGCCAATTCATTGGATTTCCAGTCCCTCCCACAGTTGCCTGTGAAACTGCGAAAACCAGAACTGGATAAGAAAGGACTGGTGCAATGTAAATAAGTGAGATAACATAAACCACTTCAAGAGCATTGACCGTAGTGCACGTAGTATAATAGTTAGGAAGTGAAGAGTTTCACATATGTGTTACCTTTGCTTTTAAACAGAATATATTTACTTGTAAGCCTCTATAATTTAATTTTTAATGGCACTTGTCTTGAACAACTGGCTCAAGTTTCCTGGAAACTTAACAGCTAGTTATAACAGTAGTCCTGGGTGAGTGGCTTCTCCGTGTGCCTCGGACAACCATACCCAAGGGTCTTTCAAAGAAATCATGGGAAATAGGATTCAAAGATTACTTTGGTATAAAACATCTTTGAAATCCATGTATCTGGGGGGGTCTTCTAGAAGTTCATACAGGATATGCCTTGTGAAAAAATTAGGCACGGGCTGCCAGTTATTTTTGCTCCAGAGTTTACCTTTCATTCTGCTTCTCGTGAACGTTGTGAAGTAGCCCTGTGTCATAATAAAAGTCAGCGAGAGAGGGGGGTGAGCCTTCGCCTGCAGGTGCACTTAAGAAGCTGTCTGATGGGCTTTCACTCAAGGCGCCCCCATCCCTGCCGTAAACCAGCCGTATCCGGGGTTCTGTGATGTTGCTGGTGAGGGTTGCTGCTTGCCCTGGGGAGCCTTGTCACATGGAGGCGCAGACAGTCGTGAGTATCTCAAGCTGGTGTGCTTCCCGTTCCCTCTTCCAGGCAGCCGGATGGGCCACTGGGACCGCTGTACGCTTCCTCAAACCCCGAGTACCTCAGCGCCAGTGATGGTGAGGACCTTCCCCTTCCCTGGGGGTGGCCGGAACCTGGATGCTCAATCGAGCAAGTGTTGAAAGTTGATCCCAAGGACAGCTCCTTTATTCACAGAGCTTGCCCACCTGTGCTTGTCACAGAAGTCCTGTTACTGTGGACAGTCAGTTACCTGCTGCGTGGAGCCTGTTCAGACTTAGCCAGTCTGGGTTTTGTAGGCTGGGATGAGAGCGAGAGAGCCTTGTACCACAGCTGTGGAGAAGTGAAGCCAGAGACAGTGCTGAGGATCAGAGACAGAAGATCCCATTCCTGCTTGCCAGACAGGGGACTAGAGGAAGATGAAAACAGGGACAAACCACCCTGAATTTAGGAACTTGAAATAACAGCCATTTATGGGGGAGCTTCAGAAAGTTGGTGGAAAAACATCATTAAAAGTATGAGTATATTTCAGTGCAAAAAACCTTGAAATCCATGTGCAGTTTTTTTTATGATATGTATTTTCCACGTATTATGAAGCCCCATTTTTTTTGGCATCAAGATAGACTCATACCTTTTTTTTTAAAAAAAAAAGACTTATTTATTTATTTATTTGAGAGGCAGAGTTACAGAGAGGCCGAGGCAGAGAGAGAGGTCTCCCATGCACTGGTCTACTCTCCAAGTGGCCACAATGGCTGGAACTGGGCCAACCCAAAGCCAGGAGTCAAGAGTTTGGGCCATCTTTCTCAGGCCATAACAGAGAGCTAGATTGGAAGTAGAAAGGCTGGGACTAGAACCGGTGCCCATATGCGATGCTGGCACCGCAGACTGGGACTGGCATCCATAACTTTTTTTTTCAAGATTTGTTTATTTATTTGAAAGAGTTACAGAGAGGCAGAGGCAGAGAGGGGGAGAGGGAGAGGGAGGAAGGGAGGAGGGAGGGAGGGAGGAAGGGGGGGGGTCTTCCACCTGCTGATTCACTCCCCAAATGGCTGCAATGGCAGAGCTTGGCCAATCCAAATCCAGGAGCCAGGAGCTTCTTCCAGGTCTCCCATGTGGACTTGGGCCATCTTCTTCTGCCTTCCCAGGTCATAGCAGAGAGTTGGATTGGAAGTAGAGCAGCCAGGCCTTGAACCAGTGCCCATATGGGATGCCAGCACTGCAGGCAGTGGCTTTACCTACTACACCACAGTGCCAGCCCCTAGCCCCCCTAAAACTTTTAATTCTATTCTTTCCCACCAACTTTTTGAAGGACCTTCAGAGGGGCTGACAATTTTGTGGGCTGTCTACTTGGGCTGAGCTCAGCTGGGTGGTTCTTCTGGTCCCACCCAGGTTCACTCACATGGCTGCATTCTGCCTGTTTTCAGCTGGTGCAAAGTGGTCTTGGATGGCCTTCTGGGTGTTTCTGGGGGCTCATAGGCTGTGTGGGCCTGATGGGAGGTGGCTGAGCCTTGTTTTTTCCCTGCACTGTCTTAGACTCTGGCTGGGCTTCATTCCATGCTGTGCTCTGATGGTTCCTAGGGCAAGGGAGAGTAAGCTCCAAGGTCCGCTCAAATCCCTGCTTGGAATGTGCTTGCTGATTTGCATCCACCAGAGCAAACCACAAGGGCATTCCCAGGGCCAGGGCATAGGGAGACATAGGCTCTACCTCTTCACAGGAAGCACTGCTAAGCACTGCAACCATGTTTTGGTCAATGAGTTTCGACTTGGACCCCATGTCTTTGGCACCTTGCAGAAATAACAGCCAAAGAGAGGAAATAGAGTCATTCAGTAGTGGGGAATCTGGTATCAGACAGGAGGGACTCAGCCCTTTTAGCCCCTTCCCCAGCCTCCGTTGCCCTCCATGGGGGCCAGTGCCTGCCCTGTTCTTGGCTGTATGCCCAGTGCCTGGCATAGTTCTTAAATTCTAGAAGTTATTGGATGACCACTTTTGGGGTGCTCCACAGGAGAGGGCTCTGGGTGGGAGGTGGCCGGGGGCCTCTGAGGGATGGACCCTCAGTGCTGTGTAGCTAATTGAGAAGTAGTGTTTCCCTGTTCTGTGTACGTTCCGGATGAATGGGAGGTGCCTCGGGAGAAGATCACCCTCCTGCGGGAGCTGGGCCAGGGCTCCTTTGGCATGGTGTATGAGGGCAACGCCAAGGACATCATCAAGGGGGAGGCCGAGACCCGCGTGGCTGTGAAGACTGTCAATGAGTCGGCCAGTCTCCGGGAGCGGATTGAGTTCCTCAATGAGGCCTCCGTCATGAAGGGCTTCACCTGCCATCATGTGGTGAGTCTGGCTGGGATGGGATGGGCATTTCTTTTTATGTCGTTTCCCTCACCCAACCTCTTCCTGCTGCACAGAGCCACAGGGGACACTGGATGCAGTCTCCTGTACAGCGCTCACCCTATGAGCCTCTCCTGTCCTAAAGATGTGTGTGTGTGGGGGGGTGCTCCCTTCTCCATCCCATTCTATCCCACCTTGCCTGAACCAGACTCCATTATATCCGATCAATTTTTAGAATCTTCTATTGCTTCCTGGACTCTTCTGTCACTTTCTGGAACCTTCCATCACTTTCCAGAATTTTCCATCTCTTCCTGCCTCCTTGTAATCCTGAACCACACAGAAGTCCACTATACCCCACCTGCACTAGTTCTGGCCCCCTACCCCCTAAATCTAGCACAAATTCCTCCTGCTTTTCTGATCCCCCAGTGGTCTCTGTTTCTCTTTGGGCCTCATCTCTTTACCATGTACCTGCGTGCCAGGCACCTAAATCCCTGTTCTTGCCTCTGAGATGCAGTAGATGTCTGCGTTCAGGGGGCCTCAACTGTAGCAGGCAGAGACAGATCCCAGATCTGCTGTGTTAATTATGTTGGGAGGAAACACCATGGAGAATGGAACAGAGAGGAGGGTGGGAAGGGCGTATCTGAGCCGTGTGGGTGTGGGAGAGTGAGCAGAGTCAGATGGTGCAGCTAATGCAAAGGCCTGCAGGTAGGAGCAGGAATCAGGGAGATGGTATTTGCCTTGGAATGGCCCTGTGTGTGGGCAGGTGTGCTTTTTCCTCCAGACCAGAGCTGCCCATACTCCCTCCAGGCACAGGGCACTGTGCATGGTGGAGACACTAGACAGAGTGCCGATGGGGAGTACAGACCATCCACAAGCTCACAAGCTCTCACCCAGAACCTCATGCTTGCTCTGCAGGTCCGCCTCCTGGGGGTGGTGTCCAAGGGCCAGCCCACGCTGGTGGTGATGGAGTTGATGGCTCACGGAGACTTGAAGAGCTACCTTCGTTCTCTGCGGCCCGAGGCTGAGGTGAGGCTGCCTCTAGGTCCCTGGTGGGGCACCTGCTCCCGGAGGCAGGTCCCAGCATCTCTGAACCCCACCCCATGTTTCGGCTTCAGAACAACCCGGGTCGCCCTCCCCCTACCCTCCAAGAGATGATACAGATGGCGGCGGAGATCGCGGACGGCATGGCGTACCTGAACGCCAAGAAGTTCGTGCACCGGGACCTGGCAGCCCGGAACTGCATGGTTGCCCACGATTTTACCGTCAAAATCGGAGGTTCGTCCCTGAACCTTGCTTTCTGCTTTGAAATGTGTGGCCCAGGCCAGCTTTGGTTTTGGAAGGAAGTTTTCCAAAATGAGTTGCTAAATTGTTTTCAGTTGTGTCAAGGGTTGGGCTTTGGGGTAGGTGGGTGGTAGGGTGGGGGTGGGGGTCTGGTCCTGTAATTTTTTAAAAGAAGGATTTATTTGTTTGAAAGGCTGAGAGAGAGAAAGAGAGAAATCTCCTATCCTACTGGTCCAGTGCTGGGCCAGGCTGAAGCCAGGACCCAAACAGTACTTTAACTGCATTTCACTGATAAACTCACTCACCCCTTCAGTTCTATAAAGATACACGAGTCCTTCAGACAGTTTGTGGAAAATGGGATTAAAAAATGGTTTATTTTGGTACAAAAACTTTTGAAATTCATTCATGGCTTTTTTTCCTAATACACATTTTTCGCAAACATTTTGAAGACCACTGGTAGGCACAGATTTCAGATTTCTATTTGCCAAGCAAACACCTTTTAATTCCAATTTTCTTCAGACTTTCTCAAATACTTTCGTATGTCTGCAGTAAGTGCTAAACACGCACTCGATTTGTCTACTCTTACGAGGCTTGCAGTCTTTTCTTGAATACAAATTCAAAAACTTTATTTTTCTTATGAGAGAGAGAGAGAGAAAGAGAGAGAGAGAGAGAGAAAACTCATACTCCCATCTCCTGGGTCACTCCTCAAGTGCCCAAAGTAGCCAGGACTGAACCAGGCTGAAGCCCGCAGCTGGGAACTCTGTCCAGTCTCCCGTGAGGGTGACAAGGACCCAAACACTCGAGTCATCACCTGCTGCCTCTCGGGGTGCACACGAGCAGGAAGCTGGAGCCTGGAGCAGAGCCGGGAGTTGGCTTTAGGACCCCAGTATGACTTGCATGTGTACCAGGTAGCCTCTTTACTGCAGCACCAAGCCCCAGCCCCGGCTTGCAGTCTGTGTACTTGAAGAATGGGCCTGTGTGGCCAGGTGGAGTCGAATTCACTGCAGCAGGTGGCAAGTCCGGTCTGTCTGTTGCCCTGGCCGCGTTTCAGGTGGTCCACTGCTGCCCGAGCCTAGTGGCTGCCATGTTGGTCAGCATGGAGGTAGACCCTGCGCAATCCCACAGGCGGTTATCTGGGATAGGGCTTCTCCAGCAGAACCACAGAGGGGTTCGTACTTTTATCAGCTGGGGAAGATCGCTGAAGATGAATGGGTCCGTGACAGAGCCGGTAGAGGGCAGGTCAGGAAGGGACCCCTCTCTGTAAGGAGGCAGCATTTTATCCGAGACGGGCAGGATGAGGAGCTGACCTTGTGGTGTATTGAGTTAAGCTGCGGCTTGTGAGGCCAGCATCCCGTATCAGAGTGCCAGTTTGAGTCCTGTCTGCTTTAGTTCTGATCTGGCTCCCTGCTAATGCATCTGGGAAAGCAAAAGTTGGTGGTTCAAGTAGTTGGGCCCCGCCTCCCACATGGGAGGCTCAGATAGGGTTCCAGGCTCTTGGCTTTGGCCTGGACCAGCCCTGGCTGTTGTGGCCATTTAGGGGAGTGAATGAGCAAATAGAAGGTCTCTCTCTCTCTCTCTGTCTCTCTGTCACTATACCTTGCAAATCAATCAATCTTTAAAAAAAAAAAAAAAACTGGCAGGATGAGTGAGAGTACCCCTGGGGGAGGGTACAGCACGTGCAGGGGTCCTGAGGCTGGGGAGAGAATGAGTGTCGAGGGGACCAGGGCAGCACAAGAAGTGAGGTTGAGAAGGCAGGAACTAGACCCATCAGGGCCTTGGGAGTTCAGGCAGGACCTTTCGATGTTGCCCTGTGCAGCCTATGAGAAGCAGGAGGAGGCGCCGTGCTGTGTAAGGTGCTGAATGCTTCTCCTTCCTTAGCAATGGGAGGGGACAGGGTCCTCTGGAGGTACCTGCTCTTGGGCGGTTGGGAGGGAAGCCCGGCTAGGGCCTGAGCAATGGGGAGGCACTGGTGGATTTGGGAGAATGGGCACCATTCACAGGAGGACAGAGCAGCTGGGTGGATGGCAAGGCTGCGACCCCTGAGAAGGAGCAGGTTCACTGGAGAAAGTCGAAACTTCAGCTTCAGATGCCCCGGAAGGTTCAGGTGGGAGGGACATGTGGACGTCACTGCTCGGTCGCCTGATGCCACCTGTCCCTTCCCCTCAAATGGAGGCCCCTCCTCTCCCTTCACACTCCCACGAGTACCCTCAGGGTCCATCCTCGTTGAAGTTGGCCACCATCCAGGTGGGCACACACCTAGGGCAGGTGAGCCCTGGCTCTGAGGGCTCTGCCGGTGCCAGAGCAGCCAGAGGGGCAGGTTGCAGGCTGAGAGTACCAACTATGTGTTGCCAGATTTCGGAATGACCAGAGACATCTACGAAACGGATTACTACCGGAAGGGGGGCAAGGGTCTGCTGCCTGTGCGATGGATGGCGCCAGAGTCCCTGAAGGACGGGGTTTTCACCACCTCTTCTGACATGTGGTGAGTGCCACGTGGCTGCGCGGCTGGAATCCCCAGGGGCCCTGGGAGAGTGACCAGCATGGGCATGCCAAAGGCAGGCTTCTTCCCTCCCACCTCCCCACAAAGAACATGAAGGCAGTGTCTTGTCTGAGAAACCCCGGCGCAGCTATGGTTATGTTCTGACAAAGCTAATCTTATAGGCATGTAGGAACCACAGCACGGATTGCCTTTACCCAGGTTCTAGCAAAGCAAGAAGAGGGGTGTGTGTGCACTTGTGTGTGTGTACGCATGTGCATGGGTGTACATGCCTGTGTATACATGTGTTTGCACATGTGTGTAGGTATGCACATGTACAGCTGTGTACACGTGTGTGTGCATGCATGTGCAGGTGTGTGTGTGTGCCTGTGTGTGCGCTCATGTGTTAACTGCTTGCGATTGCCCTTGACAGGTCGTTTGGCGTGGTCCTCTGGGAAATCACCAGCTTGGCGGAGCAGCCTTACCAAGGCCTGTCCAATGAGCAGGTGTTGAAGTTTGTCATGGACGGAGGGTACCTGGACCAACCCGACAACTGTCCAGAGAGAGTGTGAGTACAGGAAGGGTGTGCGGGGGGTGAGGTGTTCAATCAAAGGAGCCTGCCCTCTATGTGTGTGTGCTGTGCTTTCCCACCGTACCTGGGGATGTGTGTCTGCATGTCAGGGGAGGGGACTTCAAAAAGTTTGTAGTGATTGCCATGACAAGAGAAGTTTTGGTCCAAGAAATTTTGAAATACACACATAGAAGGAGCTTCAAAATGTTCATGAAAAATGTACGTCAGGAGTCATGGGCGTCTGGCCTCATGGTTAAGGCACCAGCTAAGATGCCTGCATCCCACACAGAGAGCTCGAATCCCACCTCGGGCCCTGACTCCAGCTCCCTGCACATGTGTACCCTGGGAGGCAGCAGTGATGGCTCAAGTGCCTGAGACCCTGCCCCCCACGTGGGAGACCTGGGCTGAGCTCTTGGCTCCTGGCTTCAGCTCCAGCCTGACCCTGGCTGTTGTAGGCATTTGGATGGGAGCCTTCTCTGTCTGTCGCTCTGCCTCTCAAATTCAGAGATGTGTATGATGAAAAAAACTGAACAGGATTGCAACTTTTTTTTTTTTTGCATTAAAATAAAGATCCTGTAATTCTGTTTGGCACAGACTTTTTAAAGTATGCTCATACGTGTACATACCTGCACACACACACTTACATGTCATAGCTTTATGTCTGTGTTTTCTGCTCGCATTTCCTGTGTCTACCTTCAGGCTGTGTTAGCATGGCTCATCTTCGTGTGGAAGCCTTCCCTGCAGATCATACCTTTGGAAGGTTCTACAAGAAATCCATAGCAGTGGTTACTTTGGGAGAAGGGAGCTGAAGAACTAGAGGGATCCCTGCTTAACTTTATTCTTTATTACTTAAAATTTTATCAGGCCTCCAGATCTTTTTGTTGTATATTTTTGTTGTAGGAGCAAATGTGCAACGCACGTACACCTGCCATGAAACATTTGGAAAATTGTTCAACCTCACTGACAGCCCAATAAACACACACGCACACAAGAAAAGGTGAAAGAAATAGAAAAACTAAACACACCAGGATCTAGCATTAGTGGTAGTATTGCCAGCTAAATAGTCTTTTTTTTTTAAAAAAAACACTATTTTTATTAAGGTTTATTTTATTTATTTGAAAGATAGAGTTACAGAGAGAGGTAGAGACAGATGGCCGCAATGGCTGGAGATGCATCAATCCAAAATAAGGAGTCAGGAGCTTCTTCTGGGTCTCCCACATGGGTGCAGGGGCCTAAGGACTTGGGTCATCCTCCACTGCTATCCCAGGCCACAGCAGAGAGCTAGATCGGAAGAGGAATAGCTGGGACTAGAACCGGCACCCATATGGGATGCTGGTGCTTCAGGCCAGGGCTTTAATCCACTGTGCCACAGTGCTGGCCCCTAAACAGTGTTTTTAAAATATGTTTTTCTTTCTTTGAGAGGCAGACAGAGAGGGACGGCGTGTATGGAGAGACGGAGGCCGGCGCCGCTGCTCAATAGGCTAATCCTCTGCCTGTGGCGCTGGCACTCCGGGTTCAAGTCCTGGTTGGGGAGCCGGATTCTGTCCTGGTTGCTCTTCTTCCAGTCCAGCTCTCTGCTGTGGCCCGGGAGGGCAGTGGAGCATGGCCCAAGTGCTTGGGCCCTGCACCTGCATGGGAGACCAGGAGAAGCACCTGGCTCCTGGCTTTGGATCAGTGCGGTGCACGGGCCACAGCGGCCATTGAGGGGTGAACCAACGGAAAAGGAAGACCTTTCTCTCTGTTTCTCTCTCACTGTCCACTTTGCCTGTTAAAGAGAGAGAAAGAGAGAGAGAGAGAGAGAGAGAGAGAGAGAGAGAGAGAGATGGAGAGATATCTTCCATCTACTGGTGTCTCTCCAAATGACTGCAGCAGTCAGGGTTGGGCCAGGTGGAAAGCAGGATTCAGGAGCTCTGTCTGTGTCTCTCACGTGGGAGGTGGGGACACAAGTCCTTGGGCCATCATTCGCTGCCTTCCCAGGCGCGTTAGCAGGGAGCTGGACAGGACAGGACATGGAGCAGCGGGACGGGAGCTGGTGCTGTAAGGGATGCAGGTGTCCCAGGTGGCAGCTTAACCTACTGCACCACAGCGCCAGCCCAGATGAGTGGTCTTACTGTGCCGCTGCACTCGCAGTTCAGAGCGATGTTGTGTGAGGTTGCCAGAGAGAAAGGAAAGGCGGGAAAGAGGAGAGGGAAGGAAAGGGAAGGGAAGGGGAGGAAGGAAGATCTAAATATCCAACAGTAGGAGAACCGCCAAGTGAGTCAGTAATTCATATGATGTAGCCATTGACATTTCAAATGATGCTTCCAATATATTAAACTCGGTAGATAAGATGATAAAAATTAAGTGGGGGGGGGGGCGGCGGCACTATGGTGCAGCAGGTTAAAGCCTCGGCCCGCAGCGCTGGCATCCCATATGGGCACTGGTTTGAGTCCCAGCTGTGCCGCTTCCGATCCAGCTCTCTGCTGTGGCCTGGGAAAGCAGTAGAAGGTGGCCCAAGTCGTTGGTCCCCTGCACCCACGTGGGAGACCAGAAGAAGCTCCTGGATCCTGGCTTTGGATCGGCTCAGCTCCAGCCATTGTGGTCATCTGGGGAGTGAACCAGCAGGTGGAAGATCGATCTCTCTCTCTCTCTCTCTCTTTGCCTCTCCTTCTCTCTGTAACTCTTTCAAATAAATAAAATAAATCTTTAAAAAAATTAAGTGGGAATGGGTATATTCAGTTGAAAAGACCAGAGGTTAAAGCTGAAGGAAAATTGCGAGATGTGTATATTTTGGTTTTTTTCCTGACTTTTCTACAATGAACACTTAATTGATATATAATTTTTATATATTGATAATATCTATTTTTATATAAAGACCTTTATCCATGCTTATTAAGAAAATCCATTTGAATACTGCAGCTCCCAAATAAGACATCAACTGAGGAAACTTCATGGGAAGAAATCTGATATGGAAAAAGTGAGAAGCAGAGTCATTTAGAAACTTGGAGAAAAATATTTTTAAACATTTCCCCGTGCATTTCCTCTCCTAGCCATGCAAGGCAGCAGCCTTGATCAGGGGAATTAAGGCCAGGAGTTTGCCCCTGTTTTTTCTGGAAGGGATCGTATGGTGAGTGGTGTCAGCTCGGTGGGCCATGGGGTTTTCTGTCAGAGCTCTTCGGCTCTGCGGATGTAGCTGGAAGGCAACCGCAGACATTATGTAAGAGAATGGCTATGACTGTGTGCCAATAAAACTTTATTCAAAAACACCCTGGCTCTGAGGTGGGGGTGGATTTGTTCTGGGGACTGAGCTGGCTGACTCTTGTAGAAGAAGTTAGAGTTTGGAAAGAAAGAGGGAAAATGGCAAACACAAGTCCTCAGCCCCTTTCTCAGAGTGCTGTTGGCTGAGGAAATGGGCAGCCATGAGGATGTGAGGCTGGGGTCCTGGCTGCTGACAGACGCCTGACTGAGGCGCCTCCCGCCACCCTCCAGAGACGGAGGGCTGGGCCAGCAGGACGGACACGGAACTGCCTCTCTGGGTTCCGTAGGCATTGCTGCTCCCATGAGCTTCAGCTCCCCCGCCTGGAGAGGTCTTTCCCTGGAACAGCCGGGGGTCACAGGCGGCCTTTCCAAGCAGCCCTGGGTGGGACTGGGCCCTCAGGAAATGCCCCAGATTGGGGAGGGGCGGGGAAATCAGGAGTGTGTGAAATGACGAAGCCTGCACAGCACTGCCTGGGGCAGCCCGTGGGCCGCGGACCCTTCAGAAAGCTCATAGAAGGAGCTGGTGTTGCTGTGCAGTGCGTTGTGCTGCGGCTTGCAATATGGACCTCCCATGTCGGTGTGCCAGTTCAAGTCCCAGCTGCTCCCCTTCTGATGCATCCTGTGCACCCCGGGGGGCAGCAGTGATGGCCCAAGGATGTGGGCCCCTGCCAGCCACGTACCTGGATGGAGCTCCTGGCTCCTGGCTTCAGCCCTGGCTCTTGTGGCCATTTGCAGAGTGAACTAGCAGATGGAAGATCTCTCCCTCTCTCTCTCTCTCTTTCTGTGTGTGTGTGTGTGTGTGTGTGTGTGTGTGTGTTTCAATGAACTAAATCTTCCAAAGCATCTTGCAGCACGCTTGGCCTGGGCTGCAGAGGCGAGAGGACGGGGGAGGGGCTGCCTGGCTGGGCCCCCAGACTCACGGTGGCCATGTCCCTGTGTTCCGCAGCACCGACCTGATGCGCATGTGCTGGCAGTTCAACCCCAAGATGCGGCCCACTTTCCTGGAGATCGTCAGCCTGCTGAAGGACGACCTCCACCCCAGCTTTCCGGAAGTTTCCTTCTTCCACAGCGAGGAGAACAAGGCTCCCGAGAGCGAGGACCTGGAGATGGAATTCGAGGACATGGAGAGCGTGCCACTGGACCGGTCCGCGCACTGTCAGAGAGAGGAGGCAGGGGGCCGGGAAGGGGTGTCCTCGCTGGGCGTCAAGCGCTATGAAGACCACATCCCCTACACCCACATGAACGGGGGCAAGAAAAACGGGCGGATTCTGAGCCTGCCTCGGGCGAATCCCTCCTAACGGCGCCTGCCCGGGCCCGGGGTTTCCATCCACACCTTCCTCTGGTTCCAAAGTCTCCGGAAAACTCAGGATCGCGGCGACTCGCCCTCGTGGCCCACCGGGCTCAGAAATCGGCCCTCGACTTCTCTGCTTGTCTTCGGACTTCACACACACACTTGTGCAATTGCCAATGTGACCGGGGCGTCCGTGAAAGATGCAGCCGTGAGCCTAGAGGGGCAGGGAGGGTTTTCTACAGCTGTCTCAAACCGGGATTTTTTTTTTTTTTTTTTTTTTTTAAATCTCGTAGCACAATGGGAAGAAAGCACCTGTTTTTACAGTTTTTTTTTTTTTCCTTGCTGGTGTCTGAGCTACAGTATAAAATGTAATACTTGTTTGTGGAACAAAAGTTTGAAAGGAGAAAAGGAAAACCCACACCCCCTGTTGGCAGGGAGTTCCACGCTCGCCAGGGTGGGCGTGCGAAGGTTTTACTCATCCCACTGAAGGACGTGCTTCTTTGCCTTCTTCTCCACAAAGATCAGTTCCTCAAGTTGACCAATAGCTGCTGTTTTCATACTCTGCATGAACACCTGCCGTCCCCGGTGTGTGCACACTGTGTGTGTGTGTGTGTGCAGGTTAGAGACCGCTGGGGTGTGTGTGTGTGTGTGCGCACACGCACGTGCAGAGTATTCACGCGTGCAGAGCCGGCACTTGACACTTGCGCTGCTTCAAGTTGGCGTGTTCCGGCCCCACGCTCCCCTGCCTTATTTCCTGGCATACTGTGCCCCCGGCAGGTTCTTCTCATTTTACAAGTCTAGCCTCGGATGTCTCCTTTCCTTTCACTTGGATGAAAAAAAAATTTTTTTTTTCCCCCAGGAACTAAGGGAGGAGCATTTCTTTTAGAGTGATCATGGGTTCTTTCAAGACCAAACAAAGCTAGGATGGGGAAAAAAAAATAAAAGAACTGGGACGGCAGGAGAGTTTTGAGGATATATTTGTACCCTGTTTAATGGGAGAACACCTTTAGCATTAGCCATGTAAGTTATCGAGTCGGGGAGTGTGGTCATGAGTGGGCCTTCCTGCTTATAAGGAGGGGTGCCAGGCACAATTGGCCTCTTTGTTTGGTCTTAAAGCATCCATTCTTCTGGGAATTAAGCCACATTCGCTGCTAATCTTTGTGGACATCGTGAGGCCATGCTGAGTGGGTGCACAAGTGGGCTTTGTGGAAGGTGTGGTTTGGATACCACGGCCTGCCACAGGGCTCCTGCTCGGCTCAGCGGGAGGCTTCCAGGAGCGGAACCCAGCTCCGAGGACACCCGTGTTCTCCCTCGGGTTCTCTGTATGTACCTCATGCGGCTTTGCCTCGCCCGGGCCTGCACGGCCCCCGGGGACTGTGCAAACACAACACAATCAAAGCCCAAAGACGTCTGGAGGACAGCATAAGCAATGGCAAAGGAGATGTGGCCCGCCGGGGCACCTGAGGCACTTCTCAGGGGCTTCGTGATGTTGCAGGGCCCGGGAGAGAGGAGTCTGGAGGAGGAACCGTTCAAGACCTGCACACCAAGGACTTCTGGGTGGGCGGGACCCCACTGTCCTTCCCTTTGTGAAAGGAACCACAGCTGCTCAGAGGAAGAACGGGGTGGGGGAGGGAAGCTCTTCACCTGGGCTCACAGATGTGGTCACCCCCCACGCCCCGGGAGTGTCCCCTCACAGGCTGTGACTGCTGCCTTCTCTCTTCTGAAGAGTTTCGGGCTCCAGAGGGGGACAGACGCATAGTGGCAGCCTCCGAGCCTTTTCGATTCTTGACTAAAGACACAGGTAGACACGAGTTCCAGTTGTTTATTGCTCTCTTATTTATAGGATTTGGAAAATGATGGCATGTAAAATATTGCTGGGGACCCTCTGTGATTCAGTACAAGAAGCAAGAGGACAGAAATTATTTTCGCCAAATTTATTTTGTACATACAAGAGGGTTCTGTACGTAAATTAAAAAAAAAAGTAGGTCTAGATATTTTGTTCTTTTCATAGCAAATTTGTAGTGGTCGTATACTACACTAGCAGCAATTTTCACATTTTTCTAATTCAGAAAGACTTTCTTATATTAGGGGGAAAAGTATTTATTTTAATATATAAAATCACTCTGAAAATCACTTTCGTAAAAAATGGAGTGCATGTAAGTTTTTATCAAGGAAAAAATAAACAGGTGAATGTGGGTAATGATTTCTTTTTTTTTTTTTCCAGCACAGTCTACCTCAGTGTATTGCTAGGATGTGGTTCAACAATGGACATCTTGGAGACTTCAGAATTCTGCCTGGGTCTGGTCTGAATCAGGGAAAACGTGTGTCAGCTGATTCTAAATTCCAGGGACCAGTAAGGATTTTGAGGGAGGGAGTTGGGATGGAGAAGGTGCAGCCTTCTTGTGAGCATAGATCCTTTTTCTGCTGGCTGATAATATTCTTCTCTGAATTTAGGATTTCTTAAAAAAAAAAAAAATCTTCCACTGGGATGGGTGTTGGGCCTTGCAGTTGAGATGCAGGTTAATAGCAACACCTGTGCCTGCACTGGACTGCCTGGGTTTCATTCCTGGCACCAGCTGCCTGCTAGTGCAGACCCTAGGAGGCAGCGTTGAAGACTCAATCGACTGGGTCCCTGCCAGCCACAAGGGAGATCTGGATTAAGCTCCCAACTTCAGATTTTGGCTCTGCCCAGCCCTGGCCATTGTGGGCATTTGGGGAGTGAATCAACAGATGGCATTGCTCTCTGTCTCTAAAATAAAAAACTTTTAAAATATAGAAGAACAAATCCTACTCCATCTATTGACACAATAAAACATAAACCAAGTTTGAGGACATGTGGTAGATCTGACCCCCACCTGTGGTCCACCTCCGTTGGGTGAGAGGTAGCTGTGTCCCATATTCTGCTGGACAAAGACAGGCTTGCCTTCAGAGCCAGTCTCCCACCTGTCCCATGGGATCGCTTGAAGTGGGCAGGAGGGTGCGCTGGGCCCCCTGCAGGTGGATTCCCACTCTGGGGTCAGGATGAATCGGATTCAAGGACACCTCACACACAGACGCCTAGAGCAATGTCTCCCTATGTGCTTTGAGTGGGAAGGGGGCTTTTGGGGAAACCCCAAGTCCTAAGCACACAGGAGTACTGAACACTTTACTTGGTAGAGACAAGACCCTGGACCCATCTGGGGTTTTGGTTGACCTCAGGCTGATGCTTGGAGCTTTTGCAGCTTTGAGAACCAGCGTGAAAGTTGAGCTGAGGCAAACAGGGCTGTGTCCTACTTGCCAAACCTTGCTGCTCTCACTGTCTTTTTTAAAGGCTCTGCTGGTGCAGACTTACCTTTCTCCACCTGCCCTGGAGAGAGATGGAACACAGGACCTACCCTGTGCAAAGGGGAGCTCACCAATTCATTGACACTGCTGCAATGTAAGACCAAGTGGCTGTCGGGTTGGGTCACCAGCATCCTTTGGCATCAGAAAATACTGACTTTGTAACAACAGAACTTTGGTCTAGAAAGTCACTGTGACCTTGGGGGTTTGCAGTGATTGGTTACAGAACAGCAGCAAAACCAGCGTAGGTTGACGCTTTCTGTTGTTCATTTTTGAAGATGTCTCACTCTGATGAAAACCGTTCTTGTTAGTGTGGTGAAATCCACACAGTCATTTCTTCTCCCAGGGGGAGAATAGCAACTGCATCACTTTGTCCCTGGATTGGTGTGATAAACACATATCAGGAAGAAGTCCTGTTTGGGGAGCTGTCCCAGGTGCTGTCCTGTCTTGTGAAGACTGTAGGAAGGGAAGCACTGCTGGGTGTCTGGGTATAGGCTGAGCACAAGTGAGGAAAATGTGGGAATTGATTCAAGCATCTGCAATATAATTGTATGATTGTGGGGGACTATGCCTCCAGCTGGTGGATCAGTTGTTTACTGCATCCCACCCAGACAGCCAGTCCACCCTGAAACATGCTTACTTGGTTGGAAGGTGTTTATTTGTAACCTACTTTACACTTGTCAGTGGGCAAGAGTGCCATCGAGGCATGGTCTGGGTGGCCGTCCTGGAGGTGAGTGAGTGTGCCATAGTTCCAACAACTTTCACAGTTTGTAGAGGGAGGAAGTTGGAGATGGAATTTCTTTTAGATGCCACCTGAGGAGTCCTGTTTACCTGAGACTCTTCAGATAGTATATTTTTGCTGTGGGTGGAGAATGGGGAATGCTGATTTTTTTTTTAACAAATGGTTGCACATAGAATGGTATCAGTTCAGAAAATCTTCCAGAATGTTCTTCAGAATATTAATTTACACCAGAGGTGTGCTTGGGAATGGAAAGAACAGACCAGTGCTGCTTCTTTAGAACACACACGAAAAATGTGATGTACTTCCAGGGGCTGCAACAAAAGAGCATGTATTTCTTTAGGGGTCCCCTGAGAAACAGGGGGTGTAGTGATGTTCTGAGCTCACTGCCATCTTCTGTGAAGTGCCGGAACCAGCTCCAGCAAAGTTTGCTATCTGGGATTCGGCCATAAAAACACTTGCTCAGGATCACATCATGAATCTGGGGCTCTTGGTCCCATTTGAGAAGGAACAGCCCACACACGTGTGTGTGTCCATACATGTATTCAGGAATGGCTTGTTTGGTCTGTACACTTTGTGTCAAAGTTGCTGCTCCCTGCCCCTTATGTGCCTGGGTGGCCTCTGTCAACAGTACAGGATCAACTGTGCCACAGGTTTTGCAGAAAACAACTCAGAAACACGAAAACCACCCAAAGCTCAATGATTATTTTTTTCAATGTTTTCCTACAGGAGCCAAGTAGTATCATGTACAGAATATGCCTTTTTGAGGGAGGGAGGGGATATTGAAGTTGTTCTGCATGTAAAATATGGGATAATTACCTGTTTATAGTAAAATTCTGAATAAATTATCTGAGAATACTCCTGTTTTGTGTGATGCTTCCATAACGCTCGTGTGCTTGGTTGGGTTGTGTCTTTGGCATCAGTTATATTAAGGGAAAGCTATGGGAAGTTGTGGGCGCCTGTTCTTGGAGAAGGGAATTCCCCACAATCTTCAGCTTGTGCAGCTGCAGGTTAAATAAGGGGGAGGGAGAAGGGGTTTTCAAAAAGTGCATGAAAAAACTCACATTGTGAAAACACTATGCATGAATTTCACAAAAACGTTTGCACCAAAAATCAGCATCTCTCGTCATCCTAACTTGTTCCACAAACGTGTTGCTGCTTCGGGCAGGGCTGGTGATCTGGAAGCCCATACTTGTATGGCCAGACCTGCAGTTAAACATTGCACTTTTTTTTTTTTTTTTGACAGAGTGGACAGTGAGAGAGAGAGAGAGACAGAAAGGTCTTCCTTTTGCTGTTGGTTCACCCTCCAATGGCTGCTGCGGCTGGTGCGCTGCGGCTGGTGCGCTGCGGCCGGCGCACCTCGCTGATCTGAAGGCAGGAGCCAGGTGCTTCTCCTGGTCTCCCATGGGGTGCAGGGCCCAAGCACTTGGGCCATCCTCCACTGCACTCCCGGGCCATAGCAGAGAGCTGACCTGGAAGAGGGGCAACCGGGACAGAATCCAGCGCCCCGACCAGGACTAGAACCCGGTGTGCTGGCGCCGCAAGGCAGAGGATTAGCCTATTGAGCCATGGCGCCGGCCACATTGCACTTTCTATACCAGTTAATTCCCTCCCCCGGGGACCTCCATACCTGTCACGATGAGGTCATGAAGGATCTCATTCCAGGAATACCAGGGACCTTGCTCTGATCCAACACCTTGGAAATCTATGTGCCAGATATTTTTGATGCCATTCTAGCATGAACACTGCCCCCCCTCCCCCCGCCCCATGGTGGGCAGGTAGGTAACTGCCAGGAGGTGGACCACAAATTCAAGAGGATTCTAGCCTTCCTTGTGCTAAACACACACAGATACTGAGTAAAGAGATGGAGTTCCTGCTTGCAGCTTCTTGTGTGGCTTTGAATGAGTCACTAACTCCAGGTTAGGTTTTGCTGTGGAGCAAACATCCTTGGAACATGATAACAAAGAACAGCCAGCATTCCTTAAGTTCCATGTGTCGGGTGAGGGGTCCTTGGGTCACAGCCTCACTGCTGTCTGTTTAGCTGGGCCAGCTTGTCTTCCAGGAGGGTCACTCGGCATGTTTATGGTATACCCAGTGGGAAGACAGAGCAAGCCCCAGTGGACAGAATTTCCAAATGTCTGTCTGTGTAGTGTTTGTTACTGCCCCTTTGTCCAAAGTAAGTCATATGGCCAAGCTGAGTCAGCGTGGGAGAGGACCACCCAAGGGTGTGAACTGGCTGGGGAGCATTGAGCATTCTGCTGCAGATTTTACCCACAGGACCCTGGTGAGCATCCACTGAGGTAATCCCTGTCCCCCATGCTCCTTCCAGATGGCTTTCCCCACACTCCCCAGCCCTCCCTAATTCTTGGAGGAAATGGATGTCACTGCTAACTGGCAGGAGTGGCAGCTGGAGTGCTGCCTCCTGGTTTCAGGACTTTTGATAGGAACCTCTTGGGAAATGAAGTGTTTTCTCAGAGGAAGGAGTCTCAAGGCACGCTTCAGTGTCAGGGTGAGCAGGTGGGGGTGTGGTCTTTTTTCCTGGAGGGACCTTTTGGGGCTCCTCAAAGCACCTTCCAAGTGGCCACACTGCAGTTTAGCAGAGTCCTCGGGGCCCCAGCCTGGAGGGTGGGATGCCTGCCATTGAATTCCTGGATCTGCCTCCTGGGCCTTGAGTCTCAGTGCAGCTGAGAGCACTCACAGTAGGAGTGTCTACCCCTCTCAGAAGGCACTTGCATTAGTCCATTTTCTGTTGCTATAACAAAATACCTGGGCACCTTAGACAGAAAAGGAAAGAGGGTGATTTAGCTCATGGTATGGAGGCTGGGACTGGGAGGCCCCATGGGTTCTGCCTCTGGTGAGGGCCCCTTGGCTGCACCACATCCTAGTGGATGACATCATGGTGGGAGTGTGTGAGAGGGATCATAAGACCAGACAGGAAGCCAGAGGCTGGGCTGGGGAAGGGGCAAACTTGGTCTCCGTAGCAACTCATTCTTGCAGGAACCAACTCAGTCCACAAGAGGAGTGTTAGTTTCTTCTGTGAATGATGCCACCATTGACATGCCTACAGCCTCTTAAAGGCCCCAGCACCACAATGGGGACCCAAGTCCCAACACACAAGCTCTTGTGGGAGATAAGCAATGTCCAAACCAAGGGGCATGGATTATGGAAAACAAAAATCTATGTACAGATTTAAAAAAAAATTTTGCAACAAAATAAACAATTTTAAATTCCATTTTCTCCAGAACCTATTGAGGTACCTTCATGTAGTAGGTACAATAAAATATAGTCAACGTGAAACTGTTATAAGACAAAAGAAGTGTGGGACCCTGCATTTTAATGATCTACCTTGATCTCAGAGGCTCCAACTGGTTCAGGACATAGGAGTTTAAGGCTGCTTCCATTTGGTCTCTGTCTGTAAAGAGAGTTGACATTGATCATTCCAAAATATGCCATTTTGGCATATGGCTTACTTTGAGTTAAAGATGCTTTTAAAAATAGCAGGTGCTGGCTCTTTTCTGCTTGAGAGCAGGAAATGGAACCCCCTGGCAGGGGTCCTCCTGGTGCCTTGCTAACATCAGAGATGGGGCATGAAGGCCAAGGGAACTCGGTACACTTTTTTTTTTCAAAGATTAATTTATTTACTTGAAAGAGTTACACAGAGAGAGTAGGAGAGGCAGAGAGAGAGAGAGAGAGAGAGTTCCATCCGCTTGCCTGTGTACTTAAAATTCATGCCTTTTGCTGTATATATATACATTATACTTCAGTTACAAGAGTTTCAAATGAAAGAAACAAAACTATGCCAGGCAAACGGTAAGCACTCCATAAAAGTTTGTTTGCCACCAGCACCGGCATTATCATCATCACCATCATTGGTATTATTGTCACCATTACCATTGCCATCATGTTCATTGTCAGTAGCAGCAACATCTTCATCATCATTGTCATCACCATCATTATCATCATCATCATCATGTCATCACTGTCACTGACATTACCATCATCATTCTTTAAAGACTGCTTTGTTTGAAAGAGTGATGGCGGAGGGGAGAGAGACAGACAAAGAGAGCTTCCATCTGCTGGTTCACTCATCAAATGCCACAACAGCAAGCTGAAGCCAGGAGCCCAGATGTTCTCCCACACGGGGCCATCACCTGCTGCCTCCTAGAGTGCATTAGCAGGAAGCTGGATAGGAAATGGAGGAGCCAGGGTTTGAACCAGGCACTCTGACATGGCATATGGCCATTCTAAGCAGTATATAACTGCAGAGCCAAATGTTCACCCCTAATGTATCATCCAATTGCATTTTCCATGAACTTCTTGAAGTACTCACATATAACACTTGGTCTTGGCAGTGTTTCACTTGGGAGTGAAAGATTATCCCAGTGGCCTTGCAAGTCAATCCTGTGTATTGTCTATGGAAAAGGCAAACACCAGGGCACTACAACAGTCCCCAAGGCCAGAGGCAGCCTATCCCCACCCCCTGCCAAGAGCTGGAGAGAAGCTATTTTCCTCATTCTTTTCACAACAAGGAAAAGAATTCTGGTGACAACTTGATCAAGCTTGGGGGCAGGTTCTTCAGCAGTTGAGACTTAAGATGAAACCACAGACTTAAGATGAAACCCGTATTGGTTCCAGGCTTGTGAGAGCCCAAGAGCCAGCTAAGTTGTGCCCAGGTTTCCAGTTCTCAGAAACAGCAAGATAATTAAGTGTGTGCATTGTTTTAAGCCATCAATTGCGTGCATCAACAATAGAAAACAGCATAGTGGCCTGATGTGTGGTACTGTGGTGTGAGGAGTTATCTCTTGTATCCTTTCTGTTCATCAATAACATCGACAGTGTCCCTGCAGCCCTAGTGGAAGGCACCTCCACCTGTATTCTTCCTCTCCCTGAAGAGTGACCCAGAGGTCCAGTATGCTCCTTGTGCATACCTGAACTCCTCCAGATGAAGACACAAAAAAATTCCTGGAGAGACATGAGGCACCCGGAAGCTGATGTTGCAGCGCCACCTTGTGGTTTCAGTAAGTTATATTTTTCTAAGAAATTTTGTTTTTCCAAGTTTGGATCCTGGAATTCAAAATAATCTCTCATCATCTTTTTTAGCCTTTAAAGTTACATTCAAATGTTCATTTCTCGCTTTTGGTCATGTTTTTCTTCCCTAATCATGATCCTAGAAGTTTTTCAGAGCTAACTTTCATCTTTGTTGACCTTTTTTTTTTTTATCTTTGCTTTTTAAAAAACGGGTTTACTTACTTATTTGAAAGGCAGAGTGGCACAGAGACAGGGGAAATGGAGACAGAGAGAGATAGACACAGAGAGAGAGGTATCTTGCATCCACAGGTTCACTCCTCCAGATGGCTGCAACAGCCGCAGATGAGCTAAGCTGAAGCCAGGAGCCAGGAACTCCATCTCCCACATGGGTGGCAGGGGCTCAAGCACTTGGGCCATCCTCTGTCACCTTCTCAGGTGCATTAGCAGGGAGCTGGACCAGAACCAGAATAGCCAGAACTGGGAATGGCACTCTGCCACAGGATGTAGGTGTTGCAGCGGCAGCTTTAGCTGCTGTGCCTTTGTTATAAATTTCGTCATTTTGTGCTCTTGGCTATTTTCTCTAGTCTAGTGGAGTCGGGTGTAGTGTGGTTTCTGTTTATACTTTTTGAAGCTGGTTATTGTTTGTGTTTAGCCTTTTTCCTTTCTTTTTAAAGATTGATATTATTTATTTGAAAGAGTTACAGAGAGAGGTAGGAAGACAGAGAGAGGTCTTCCATCTGCTGGTTCACTCCTCAGATGGCTGTAACAGCTGGAGCTGTGCCGATCTGAAGCCAGGAGCCAGGAGCTTATTCCGGGTCTCCCACATGGATACAGGGGCCCAAGGACTTGGGCCATCTTCCACTGTTTTTCCAGGCCATAGCAGAGAGATGGATCAGAAGAGGAGCAGCTGGGACCAGGACTGGTGCCTTATGGGATGCTGGCGCTTCAGGCCAGAGCTTTAAGCCACTGCGCCACAGCACCAGCCCCAATCTTTTTCTTTTCAATTCTGGTCTACTCCTGTATGACTATGGAAAAATAAATAAAACAGCATGTTAGAAGGAGATGTGTGCTGTAGAGAAAAGTAAGGAGCAAGTAGATAAGGAAGGTATTTGTCAGCTCCGGTATTTGCCACTGATGGGGTGGTTTGAACAGCAGAAATTCATTTTCTCACAGTCCTGGAGGACAGAAATGCAAGCGCCAGGTGCTGGCTGATTCCATTCCTCATGAAGATTCTCTTCCTAATACATCTTCATGTCTTCATGATCTCATTTAACTTTAACTACATCCACCATCCACTCAGGCCCCATCTCCAAATGCAAAAAGTGCATGGGGAAAATGGGATGAAAAGATGGCATACATGTTCCATGTCCCCTGAGGTGCCCTTGTATAGGCACCCTGGAGGTTAGGACTTCCAGATGCGACTTAGAGGGGCACACGGCATTCACCACAGGGAATGTGGAGGAGGCTCAATCACAGAAACACTAACAGTCAGAAGAAGGGGTTGGAGTGAGCCCATGGACATTTGTTTGTTTCTTCTTTCCTTGTAAATGACTTATTCATTTGAAAGGCAGAGTTACACAGAGAGAGGAAGAGATAGAGATATTGATCTTCCATCTGCTGGGTCACTTCTCAAATGGCCACAATGGCCAGGGCTGAAGTGAGAAGCCAGGAGCTTCTTCCAGGTCTCCTAAGTTGGTGGTGGGACCCAAGCATTTGGGTCATTTTCTACAGCTTTCCCAGGCCATTAGAAGGGAGCTGGATTGGAAGTAGAGCAGCTGGGACTTGAACTGGTACCCATATGGGATGCTGGAGTCACAGGCAGCGGCTTTACCTGCTGTACCACAGCACCAGCCCTCCCTGTATGTTTCTGATAGAAGAGCATTCCCAACAGGAATTCAAGTACAAACAGAAGTCTGGATGTGTGTGTCTGCTTGGCTTGTTCAAGGAGAGGTAAAGAGATGGGGAGAAGTGTGAGAAGCCATAGACCAGTGGGGAGTGCGAATCTCAGGCTGGGAAATGGAAGGTGTCACAGGTCACCCTAACATGGCTTTGACATAGAAAGAAATGTGATTTACATGCTTTAAAAGAACCCCTTGGTGTGTTGTGCTGAGAACAGACTGAAGAGAGGCAAAGGGGGAAGTTTGGTGGCTCTTGGGATATTTGGGATGATCTTAGTGAGAGAGGATGGTAGTTGGAAGAAGATGGTAAATGGTGGTGGTTGGCAGAGGCAGGAATCCAGGTATATTGCTATATATAAAAAATCTAAAATTACTATATATTTTTTGACAGGCAGAACTAGGAAGTGAGAGAGAGAGTGACGAGAGAAATGTCTTCCTTTCCGTTGGTTCACCTCCCAAATGGCCGCTACAGCTGGCGTGCTGCCGCCAGCGCGGCACCAATCCAAAGCCAGGAGCCAGGTCCTTTCTCCTGGTCTCCCATGCAGGTGCAGGGCCCAAGCACTTGGGCCATCCTCCACTGCACTCCCGGGCCACAGCAGAGAGCTGGACTGGAAGAGGAGCAACTGGGACAGAATCCGGAACCCCAACTAGGACTAGAACCCAGAGTGCTGGCGCCGCAGGTGGAGAATTAGCCAAGTGAGCAGCGGCGCCAGCCTAAAATTACTATATTTTAAAGAATGTTTATTTTCTTTTTTCTCTTTTCTAAGAATGTTTATTTTCATCTACTTGAAGGAGAAAGAGACTGAGAGCAACACACACACACACACACACACACACACACACACAGAGAGAGAGGGAGAAAGAAAGAGAGAGAGAATAACTCCCACCTTCTGATTTACTCTCCAAATGCCTGCAACAACCAGAACTGGGAGAGGCAGAGCTGGGAGCAAGGAACTCCCTCCAGTTCTCCCATGTGGGTGGCAGGGCCAAGCACTAGGGCCATCATTTGCTGCCTCGCTGGATGCATTAGCAGAAGGCTGCATTGGGAGTGAAGGTTGTGGGACTAGAACTAGCATTCTCCATATGGGATGCAGTTGTAATCAGTGGTGCAACCTGTTGCATCACAACATCTGCCCCTAAACGTATAATTCAATTATTCCATGAAAATTTTTTTAAAAAGATTTATTTATTTGAAAGGCAGAGTTACAGAGAGGCAGAGAGAGAGAGAGAGAGAGTGCGTGTGAAAGAGAGAGAATCTTCCATCCACTGTTACACTCCCCAGACGAACATTGGCCAGAGCTGGCCTGATCCGAAGCCAGGAGCCAGGATCTTCTTCCAGGTCTCTCACGCGGTTGCTGGGGCCCAAGGACTTGGGCCATCTTCTACTGCTTTCCCAGGCCATAGCAGGGAGCTCGATCAGAAGAGGAGCAGCCGGGACTCAAACCGGCGCCCATATGGGGTGCCGGCACTGCATGCGGAGGCTCAGTCTACTACGCCCCAGTGCCGGTCCCTCACACCATGCCCTATTAAAGATGATTTATTAAAGGGTAGTAGGAATTCGCTCATTGGCTGTGGCTAGATTCACCTGTTTCTTGTCCAGGCATCTACTCCCTAAAATAGGAAAAAGCGACTTAACACTGTGTGCATTTCACTTCAGGGTGACCCTAGACCCCGTAAACACGTCTTGTTTCTGTTGAATTCTGAACAATTTCCACTTTATTCAGAATGTCAGAGACTTAATGGCCCCTCTGCAGTTTTTCCCAACCACGGAGCTACTGATAATTCTTCGTTGTGGAAGCCAGGAGCTGTCCTGCGCACCCTCCCACAGCTGGTAACAATCAAAACATGTCTGCGTTGTGGGTCTGCGGGAAGAAAGGGCCCCAGGAGGGTCGGTCACAAGCAAGCAGCGGCCCTGCCTCCCATCCGCTGCTCACCCACCGGACCCCTGGCGACAGGGGAAAATGCATGCCTGGCGGTTGCGTTTCCGGCCCTGGGAGGGCTGCCCCCCATTTCCGCTTCCGGCCAAAGTGAGTAGGCACGCAGAGCTTCCGTTTCCGGTAGGGTGTGGGAGGTGGTGGAGGGCGGTCTCTGTGGCAAAGTTCTGGTCCGAGGCGGTCTCTACCGGTCCCTAAAGTCTCTGGCAGAGGTCTTCTGGCTTGCTTCGTGAGTAGGGGAAGGGGCTTGGCCTGGGTCAGGGGAGGAATGGGAGGCGGCCCCAGGGGCGGGGAGCCAGCTGCCAGGGGGTTCTGTGGCGAGCTGAGAACGCTAGACCTGGGCCGTGATGCCAGACCCATTTCACTCCCTGGGCACTGAGCGGGAGCCTGCGTGTGAGCAGCACCTGGCCCGGGGGTGTGGCTGACCACGTCTGTGTGGTGGGGGGTAGGGCCTGGGGTTGAGCTCTGGGGCTCAGAGGGCAAGACTGGAGAGGGAGGCCCGTTCCAGAGGTGGGGCTTTTCTCGGTCTAGGGTGGAGCTCCGGGAAGCACAGCAGCTCCAGGTGTGAATGGCTGCTCCTTGTCCAGTGGCCAGCTCCTGCTTGTCGTCTGCCTTTGACATCTTCCCTTGCACACATGGCAAGAATGGAGGTCCAGGAAGGTACGTGGCCGCTGACTTAAACTATGCTGATTCCCGAAGTCAATTTTGGGAAAATTGGCATGGTTTTCAAGTTAATTCTTCCTCTTTGAAAGTGGGATAGCTCTCCATGGGTTGGTTCTTTCTTCAGGCTATTAAAATTTTAATTATCATGAAATGTTATGGGTTCCGTTTACTCCCAGACATTGTAGATACTTAGTTGCTTTTGTTTGCTTTCCTAGAAAACATGTTTCTTTAAGTACTGAATGGAATGGTTTCTCAGCCTTTGTTTTTCATGACCTTGACTGCTTTGAAGGTGAAGTCATTATTTCATAGAATTTTGTAAAATGTTCTTCAGATTGCTTTGATAGATAGAAGATTGGATTCAGGTTATACTTTTTTATTTTTTAACCACAGTGTCAGAGAAATTGCATTGTGTTCTTCTCATTGCATCAAGATGAACATGATAATTGGTTTTCTCAATTAGTGATCTCAAGTATTTCTACCAAGTAGAACTTTCAGAGATGAATGCCCAACATATCATGAATTTATATACCACCTTGACTCTGGTTGCCTTAGCTAGGCCTGAAGAGTTTAATGCCCATCCAAGTCTAAAGGTGCAAGAACACATGGACTGTTATGGGACTTGACAGGAACAAACTGTAGAAGCAGAGGCTGGTGGTACTGAGATACCCTGTGGGACATTTTCTTCCCCCTAAGTCCAGCTGGAGAAATCAGTGGAATAAGGAATATCAGCATAAGAAGAGACAGAAACATTCTCTTGAACTTATTACCTGTCACCTTGTTTTAAAAGGAATATGGTATTGAGAGAATGTAGGTGTGTTTTTTAAAAATTATGATCTATTGCTGCTCTGTTTCTTTATTTTTTGGGTTGTCCTTGCTGCCTGTGGCATGATATTAGGAATCCTGTCAGTGGTGGGATAGGCTTATCTCAGCATTTCATTACTCATGTCATTGATTAATGCTTCATATCTGAGTGGCTTCTTGGAGAGGGGGCACACCAGAAACTCCAGCAGGGTTGTGTGGAAAAATGCTGGGCATCTGCCCTGCCCTTTTGCTCTGATCTGCTGGGGGCTGTGACCTTGTCTCATGCAGGCACCCTAGACACCCACAGCACTGAGGTAAGCGTGCCATGCGCCCCTCTCAGCATGGCCTGGCCACGGCAACCACCTCTTGGTGCACCCTCCCTGCTGCTGCTTTTGGAGTTTATGTAGTATCAAATCACACTAGAGTCTTGTGTTAAGTTGTGTCTTACATTATGTGTCTAGTAGGAACTAAGAAAATAACTAGAAACTATCCTGAATGTTCTTGGAAGAGCTGAGGCAGCTGTTCTAATTTCAGATATAACAGACTTTAAGTCAGAAATGGTTGTAAGAAACCAGAAAGGTTATTTTATGTTGATGAATGTATCAGTTTATCAGAAGGAATAACTGAGGAAATATTCTCAGTAAACCACCTTGCCTAGAAATAAGCAAATGTAGACATAATTGAAGGTGAAAAATCAGCAAATTCTACAAGAGTTGGAGACATCACAATGGTCATGGAAAAATGGAACTATAAGAGAAAAATAAAAAAAATATAAATATGCTCTCTCAACATAAGCTCCATTAAGTTCAAGACACTTTTGTAAGTGATGCTAATAACCATCTAATCCATCCTAAAAAACTAAGGGTTCTCTGAGATTGCTCTCTCCCTCTTTTTAAAACTATCTTCCTCTAGACTAGAGGAGTAAGGTGCCTCTCTATTATGCCATTAAAACTGCTCCTAACTTTTTGAATTGTCTTCATCTTTTTACCATCCTTGCTTGGGTAGAACACTTATTTAAGAGTAGGTAAAAGAACCTAAGGTTGTGATAAGTCTTCATACCACCAAATGTGACTTCACAAAATATGTAGGCCAATACTGAAATGAAATGTGTTTTATGAACTGTGGATTGTGTTTAATCCATTTCTGGGCTTCAGAGGCCATGTAGAGCACTTCATTCCATAAATTAACACATTAGGGCTGCAAGTACACTTGTTATATAAATGGCCTACAGAATTACCTAGGATAGTCCAAGTTATGCCTAGGATGGCATAAATCATTGCTTAGGGATGCTTAGTTGAACAAAGGTTGAGGACTGAATGGTGTGTACAACTTCCAGGACAATGGAAATAGTGTCTACAAAGAAGTGCGTGGTGTGTCAGTTCATAATCTACTTGTGTTTATAGTGTGTCAGTACATAAGAAGGATTCTTAGCATGCATGGCTAAGAGTTTCAAGACACATGGAAAGATATGTTTGGTATTGGTATGTCTGTGTTTTGAACTCTATGTATTCATTACCTTTGTTCATTTTATTCACTCAAGTGCTGCAAGACTAAATATACCAGATTTAAAAACAATGGCTTATTCAAACTGGATCTTTTTAAAAATTCTTATTTAAGATACACAGATTACATGTATTCCATGTATACAGACTTAGGAACATAGTGATACTTCCTCTCCCACACTCCCTCCTGCCCAGGCTCCCACCCTTCATCCTCCTTCCTCTCTTATTCCTTCTTAATTGTTACAGTGATCTAATTTCATTTACTTTATACTCATAAGATTAACCCTACACTCAGAAAAGTGTTCAACAAATAGTAAGAAGAAAAACAACACTGTTCCTCAACAGTAGTGACAAGTGTTCTAAACAATAATTACATCTCAAAATGACAATTTAACTCCTATACATTACATTTTTGGAGCTCTATTAGTTAACCACAAATCAGGGAAAACATGGTATTTGTCTTTTTGGAATGGGCTTATTTTACTAAGTATAATGGTTTCCCGGTGTATCTGTTTTGTTGGCAAAAGACGGGGCTTCATCCTTTTTATGGCTGGGTAGTGTTCTGCAGTGTATATGTCCCATAATTTCTTTATCCAGTCATCAGTTGATGGACATCTGGATTGATTACCTATCTTAGCTACTGTGAATTGAGCTGCAGTGAACATAGGGCACAGATAATTCTTCCATAGGCTGATTCCATTTCCCTTGGGTAAATTCCCAGGAGTGGGATACTGGGTTGTGTGGTATATCTGTTTTCAGCTTTCTGAGGTATTTCCATACTGTCTTTCACAATGGATATACCAGTTTACATTCCCACCAATGGTAGATTATGGTATATTTTCCTCCACGTCCTTGCCAGCATTTATTGTTTGTTGATTTCTGTATGAAAGCCATTCTGACTGGGGTGAGGTGAAACCTCATTGTGGTTTTGATTTGCATTTCCCTGATGGCTAGTAATCCTGAGATTTTTTCATGCGTCTGTTGGCCATTTGAATTATCTCTTTGGGAAAATGCGTGTTGAAATCCTTTGCTTATTTCTTAACTGAATTGTTTGTTTTGTTGTTGTGGAGTTTCTTGAGCTCTTTATAGATCCTGGATATTAATCTTTTATCAATTTTATAGTTCTGTCAGTTGCCTTTTCACTTTGCCAAGTGTTTCTTTTGCAGAGCAGAGGCTTCTCAGCTTGATGTATGTAATCCCGTTTGTCAATTTTGGCTTTGATTGCCTTGCTTCTGGGGTCTTTTCCAAGATGTTTTTTTGCCTGTGCCAGTGTCTTTCAGAGTTTCCCCAATCAAACTTGATCTTTTAACATGCAGTTAATCAGAATATATATAAGAAATACCACAGAGTACACAGACAACATGTGAAAAGTGGGTTTACTACTAAATTGAAGGGTTCACACTATATCTGATTTGAGGAGTATATTCAGATCTCTCTGTTGATATCCAGTATTGAAGTGGAAGTATACCTCTTTGAATGCAATAGGCCATTCTGTCATGCCTTCACTGATGAGTAAGCCTTGCTTATATGGACTCTTAGGGGAATTTCTCTCCAACTTTAACCAGAAATCCAAGACCAACTGGGAAATTTAAAACATTCTGGATATCATATTGTGACATACATTTTCTTGTTCATCTAAGGAGATGTGGTCCCCAGTGTTGTTTGTAAATTGGAGTTTCCTTATGAATGGATGGCGCTAGAAGGCAGGCATAATTCAGAAATGAGGAATACATTCAAATAACTGATTGAAAATTCATATGTAATAATCTTATTTTTTTCCTTCTGACTCGGAGGTTTTCTTTTTGCCAGAGACTTACTTTACTTTTGATGGTCATCATGTTATGGCCTTAAATAAGATCTCTTCTCATGAAAACTCTGCAGGAATACTTGAATCTAACCAGAAATATTCTGGGTTATTTTAGAGAAGGTGGCTGAGGCTTGGGCTGTGCTGCAATCCTGCCTAGTTGGGTCTCTTTGGGTCTTCTTAGATCCTTACATGTGTACTTCTAAAGAGAGTTAACATAGATCATATGTTTAATTTCTTTTTAAAATATTTTTTATTTGAAAGTCAGAGATACACAGAGTGAGAAGGAGAGTCAAAAAGAGAGACAGAGGTCTTCTATTGGCTGGTTCACCCCCCATTTGGCCACAATAGCCAGAGCTGCACCAGTCCAAAGCCAGGAGCTTCCTCCATGTCTTCCCACATTGGTGCAGGAACCCAAGAACTTGAGCCATCTTCTACTGATTTCTCAGGCCACATCAGAGAGCTGGGTTGGAAGAGAAGCAGCTAAGACTAGAACTGGTGCCCATATGGGATGCTGGTACTGCAGGCAATGGCTTTACCCCTATACCACAGTGCCAGCCCCTGCTTAATTTCTTGATTTTGGTGATGATATCATAAATGTATGGATATGTCTAGACTCATCAAAAGTGTGTAATTTTTGGTATATCAGTCACGCCTTAATAAATTTAAAAAGGGTGAGAACTCCCCACCCCCAAACTTTTCTTCAGGTAACAGTGTGATTCTTTTGTAGATATTGTAGGGATCAATCTGTGCTCAAACTTAAAAATTCAAGACTGTTGATTCTAAAGAGATTTTTTTTTATTTATTTTTTTATTTTTTGACAGGCAGAGTGGACAGTGAGAGAGAGAGAGAGAGAGAAAGGTCTTCCTTTTGCCGTTGGTTCACCCTCCAATGGCCGCCTCAGTTGGCACGCTGCGGCCAGCGCACCGCGCTGATCCGATGGCAGGAGCCAGGTACTTACCCTGGTCTCCCATGGGGTGCAGGGCCCAAGTACTTGGGCCATCCTCCACTGCACTCCCTGGCCATAGCAGAGGGCTGGCCTGGAAGAGGGGCAACCGGTACAGAATCCGGCTCCCCGACCGGGACTAGAACCCGGTGTGCCGGCGCCTCAAGGCGGAGGATTAGCCTAGTGAGCCGCGGCGCCGGCCTAGTCTAAAGAGATTTTAAGTAGAGTGTTCTCACCCTTGACCTTTTGGTGCCATGACAGTCAGTTGTGGGAAATAATCAATCTATTATTCTCTAAGAAGCTTTAGCTTAGAATATAGTTAACTGTAGTAATGAACGCATTCTAAATAAGACATCATCACATCATTGAAACCATCCTGGGAAAATCACCTACTTGGTAAGTGTCAACTCTAAACAAGCATGAAATAGTGTAGTGTGTGTTATTGTTGTGAGAAAAAATAGGAATTAGATGGTGACTTATACTTTGTAGCATTAACACATGTAGCCTTTTGTATGATTAAATGTTAATGATTTATTCAACAAATTTCATTAATGTGTTCCTTGAATGAGAACAGGAGTTCATAAATATATTCTGTGTATGGCTTATATATTCTGAAAACTCAATTAACATTCAGATAAATTTATATATATTCACAAAACCCACGGAGGGTGGCATGAGCTTATATACAGCATCAGTGGTCTCATTTATAAAGGTGGGATGTGGTCCATGCTCCAATTATGTTTTCTGGTTTTGGGTGAATACTGATGTCTTTCAGATTTAATTTATTTGAGAGGTAGAGTTACCGACAGAGAAAGCGAGAGACAGAGAGAAAGAACTTCCATCCGCAGGTTCATTCCCCAAATATCCACAATGACTGGAGCTGGGCTGATTTGAAGCCAGAAGTCTGGAGCTTCTTCCAGCTCTCCCATGTAGGTGCAAGGGCCCAAGCATTGGGCCACCTTCCACTGCTTTCCCAGGCCATAGGAGAGAGCTGGATCAAAGGAGGAGCAGCGAGGACTAGAGCTGGCATCCATATGGGATGCTGGCACTGCAGGCGAGGATTAATCTACTTTGCCAGAGTGCCAGCCCAATACTCATGTCTTTTTTTTTTTTTTTGACAGGCAGAGTGGACAGTGAGAGAGAGAGACAGAGAGAAAGGTCTTCCTTTGCCGTTGGTTCACCCTCCAATGGCCACCGCGGCTGGCGTGCTGCGGCCAGCGCACCGCGCTGATCCGATGGCAGGAGCCAGGAGCCAGGTGCTTTTCCTGGTCTCCCATGGGGTGCAGGGCCCAAGCACCTGGGCCATCCTCCACTGCACTCCCTAGCCACAGCAGAGAGCTGGCCTGGAAGAGGGGCAACTGGGACAGAATCCGGCGCCCCAACCAGGACTAGAAGCGGTGTGCCGGCGCCGCTAGGCGGAGGATTAGCCTAGTGAGCCGCGGCGCCGGCCAATACTCATGTCTTTAAACACTGCATTTCCCATAGCCATTTTACGACATTACTTGGAATCTATTTCTGTTTTACCAGAAGTCTTCAGGATGTAGGCCATAACATAGGCAGTATTATGGAGGAAATTTTGTTGTAAGATACAGTCATTATGTCCATATTTGCTGACATTAAAAATATTTCAAGGGAAAATACAGATTTGGCCAACTTGTAACTGCCGTTATTTGCCCTGAATTGTTTGGACATTTTTGCAGAATTTTGTCCTACTTGATGAATGTCCTGCTATACAGTTTGTAATTAAATAGTTAAAAATGGGTGCCCCAGTGGCAAAATTCTCCCAATACTGATAGTGTTTAAAGACATATCTTTAAATATGGGAAGAACTCATCTTTCCTTCCTTTTCAAAGTCTTGAATAGTATCCTGTTGTCTGTCTAGACCATCCTTCACACATCCATTCTGTGTAGACATTTAGGTTGATTCCATATCTTTGCTATTGTGCATCATTTGGCAGTGAAAACAAAAGTGCAGAAAGATGAGGAAGAACCCATCTTTCATTTTGCCTGATCCTGCTGATCTTGAGATGAAAACCTGGTCATGGTGTTGTACCTCAATAAAAATACCTGAAGATGCTACCAGGTGCTTAATTCATATCCTGCTTCTAGAGGAGATTTACCTGCCAGGGAAGAAGCACAATCTAGTCTACATTTCATGGAGATCCCATTTCTACTTCTCTCCCAAAGTGTTTCATGGAGAGCATGATCCACTGCATACATGACATTGTAGATGAAAGAGATGGAGTCTGATAAGGTCAGCAAGTTAATGTTTCCTGGAAAAATCTCTAGGGAAGCATTTGGTGGGACTCCAGTTTTTCCACATAGCAACCCATCAAGTGAGCAACCAAATATATGAATCCACAATTAACTGAAGTAAAAGTCTTATGGGTATTGGGAGGGGTTTACTGTTTTGAGAAGGTGTTTGAGACCAAGGACTTTCTCCTTGTGGTGTGAAAAGAGTGCAGCATGTGGTTCATCTCATACACACATTGTACTGATAATGTTGTCCACCAGTTATCTTGAAGTTATTTCTTCTGTTTAACTGAACTTTTGCATTGCTTTACCAACATCTCCTCATTTTCCCTACCATCCAGCCTCTGGTAAGCAATATTTTACTCTTGGTTTTGGCGAGTTTGCCTTTTTAATAATCTGCATGTGTATGACATCAGACAGTATTTGTCTTTCTGTACTTGGCTTTCTCAGCAAATGTAATATCTTCCATATTCATCCATGCTGCCAAAAATGGCAAGATTTCTTTCCTTTTCAAAGGCTTGAATAATATCCTGTTGTCTCTCTAGAGCACCCTTTCTTCACACATCCATCTCTTTGTAGACATTTAGGTTCATTCCATATCTTGGCTATTGTGAATCATCCAGCAGTGAAAATGAAAGTGCAGAAATTGCTTAGGTATACTGATGTCTTATCATTTGGATATATGCCTTGCAATATACATACATGCACACACATACACACGTACATACACATAGACCATATGTACATATCTATTGATGGAATGTATGGTCATTCTATTTTTTAAGATTATTTATTTGAGAGGTAGAGTTACACACAGTGAGAGGGAGAGACAGAGAGAAAGGCCTTCCTTCTGCTGGTTCACTCCCCAGATGGCTACCATGGCCAGAGATGTGCCAATCTGAAGCCAGGAGCTTCCTCCTGGTCTCCCATGTGAGTGCAGGGACCCAAGCACTTGGGCCAACTTCTACTACTTTCCCAGGCCATAGCAGAGAGCTGGATTGAATGTGGAGAAACCTGGACTGGAACCAGCACCCATAGGAGATGTTGGTGCCGCAGGCAGAGGATTAATCACTATGCCACGACGCCAGCCCTGATCATTCTATTTTGAATTTCTTGAGGCATCTTCATGCTGGTTTCATATAGGTGTACTAATTCACATTCCCTCTAGCAGTGTACAAGCATTTCCTTATTTTATTATCAGAACTAATTTATTTTATCTTATGATTTTGATGATAGCCCAGGCACAATCTCAATATAATTTTTATATTTTTTCTATTGATTAGTGATATTGAGTTTTTTAAAATGTAACTGTTGGTCATATATATATATCTTCCTTTTAGAAATACATATTCCGGCCCTTTGCCATGCTTAAGTAATCCTATTTGCCTTATTACTATTGAATTATTTGAACTGCTTATATAGTTTAGTTATTAACAGATTACAGTATGTATTATTTTCAACCATAATCTTAATATTCTTTAATGATAGGAATATGTTCTGAAAAATGCGTCATTGAGTAATTTCAATTGCTGTGCAAACAACATGACATGTTTTTACACAAATCTGACAGTGAAGTGTCTACTACACTCGGAGACCGATAATATTTGATACCCATATTTCCCTCCCTCCCTTTTTTTCTTATTTTTTCAAAGAGATGCTTCCAATCCCCTCTACAATCACAGGCTTAATTCACTACTAACCATGATACTTAACAAGTAAAATGTAGGAAGTTCACAGTTCACAGGAATGTAAATAAGGGCTAAATAGATAGGATACCTATTTGATTCCTATAGGTTTTTTTGTATTCTATATTAACTGTCACATACCAGGGAAAAATATATGAAATTTGTCTTTTGAAACTGGCTTATTTCACAAAGTATAATGGTTTCCAGTTGCATCCATCTTGCTAGTGTCACTTCAACTACAGCTAAGTTGATTTTCACCAAAGATTTCAATAATGTACAATGAGGATATGACATTCTGTTTTAAAAAATGGTGCTGAGAAACATGGATATCAAAATGTAGCCAATGAGATCACATCCTTACTTCAAACTGCATGGAAACACTAACTCAAAATGGGTTAAGTTGGCTGGTGCAGTGATGAACAGTAAAGCTGCTGCCTGCAGTGCTGCCATCCCCTATGGGCACCAATTCAAGTCCCTGCTGCTCCACTTTTGAGCAAGCTCTCGGCTATTGTCTGGGAAAGCAGTGAAAGCTCAAGTCCTTGGCCCCTGCACCTGCATGAGAGACCTGGAGGAAGCTCCAGGCTTCTGGCTTCGGATCAGCCCAGCTTCAGCTGTTGCTGCCATCCTAGGAAGAGAATCAACAGATGGAAGACTTTCTCTCTCTCTCTCTCTCCCTCCCTCCCTCCCTCCCTCCCTCTCTCTCTCTCTCGGACTTTCAAATAAATAAATAAATAAATAAATCTTTAAAAAAGGGTTAAGAACTTGACATAGACATGAAACTATAAAGCTACTAAATATGGATGATGACTTTTGGAAATGACCTCAAAGCCAGCGCAACAAAAGCAAAAAGCAGATAAATAGCATTCCATCAAACTAAAGAGCTTCTGCAAAGCAAATAACCAACAAAATGAAAACACAACCTCCACCATGAGAGATGTGTGGCCATGTGCCACATTACAGAGTTTTGATCACATTACAACAGTGGCCCCATAAGATTATGATGCAGCTGGAAAATTCCTATTACCTGGTGATCCTGCAGCCTTTTTAATATCCAGGCACAGGGCCGGTGCCGCTGCTTACTAGGCTAATCCTCCGCCTTGTGGCACCAGCACACTGGGTTCTAGTCCCGGTCAGGGTGCTGGATTCTGTCCCAGTTGCCCCTCTTCCAGGCCAGCTCTCTGCTGTGGCCAGGGGTTGCGGTGGAGGATGGCCCAAGTGCTTGGGCTCTGCACCCCATGGGAGCCCAGGATGAGTACCTGGCTCCTGTCATCGGATCAGCATGATGCACCAGCCGCAGTGCGCTGGCTGCAGCGGCCACTGGAGGGTGAACCAACGGCAAAGGAAGACCTTTCTCTCTGTCTCTCTCTCTCTCACTGTCCACTCTGCCTGTCAAAAATAAAAAATAAAAAAAAAATAAATAAAAATATCCAGGCACAATGCATTAATGCATTCCTGTGTGTTTAAGGTAATGTGGTATAAACAAACCTACTGCATTACCAGTCATATAAGTAGCACATACAATTCAGTATTCTACATAATAATCAATTATGATAAACAATTTTGCTACTGGTTTGTGTGCATGTTATAACTTAAATTTTATCATTATTTTGGAGTGTATTCCTTGTGCTTTCATGTATAGCCCTGTGGAACTGTGTTCTTTCTACTTTTTATTTGTCGAGTGGTTATTGGTACAGTTAGCCTGTGATTATAGAGTGGACTGAAATTATGTTTTTTCAAAATTTAAAGAGAAAATAAAACTTGCCAACAGACATATGAACAGATGTTCAGGATCACTAGCCATCAGGGAAATGCAAATCAAAACCACAATGAAGTTTCACCCACCCCAGTTTGAATGGCTATCTAAAAAAATAGTAAATACTGGTGAGAATGTAGAGAAAAAGATACCCTAGTACATTGCTGGTGGGAGTTAAACTAGCACAATCATTATAGAATACAGTATGTAGATTCCTCAGAAATCAGAATTGGGGACCCACTGTGGCACAGCAAGTTAAGTGGTGGCCTGCTGTGCCACAATACTTATGGGTACTGGTATGAGTCCCAGCTTCACTATTTCCAATCCAGCTCCCTGCTAATGCGCCTGGAAAAGCAGTGGAGGATGCCCAAGTCCATGGGGCTCTGCACTCACATGGGAGACCTGGGAGAAGCTCACTACCTTCAGCCTGGCCTAGCCCCGTTCAGTGCAGCCATCTGGGGAGTGATCCAGTGGATGGAAGATCACTCTCTGTCTTTCCTTCTCTCTCTGAAACTCTGCCTTTCAAAGTTCTTACTGTGCCCTTCCATCCACACCCAGGTTTCTGTGACACAGTGCCATCTTGAGACCTTGCCTGCCACAATCTTGGAAGCAACTAACAGTTGCCTCCAGAGGCTTGAACACCCCATCCACTTATGTGCAGCCCCATGGAGTGAGCAGCATCACTAACCATTCCCCATTGCCAGGCTACCCACTGACCCTTTCGCAGCTCTGTAAAGCACTATTCCAGCCTCAGTGGCTGAAACCACCATGCTGCTATGTCTTCAGAAACTGGCATGGCCACATTGTGTACCCATCTGTGCCTACCAAAAGCCACCAACTGCCCTTCCTAATCCTTCTCCTAAATCTCTGCCAAACAGCCAGGATGCCCCCACTTAACCCTCAGTAGCCTTGGTTAGCAATCAGCAGCCCATTCTGAGTGGCTAAGCTTACCAGAATGCTGAGAAGTCTCCTGAGTGTATCAACTCACTGAGGCCTTGTGAAGAAGAACTCACACTCATTTTCTCAAATTATTTTGAAACCTTGGAGAGAATTCTTCCAAACTCATTCTGTGATCCTGATAGCAAAGTCATAAAAAGAAGATTACAGACCAATATCCTTGATGGGCAAACATGCAAAAAAATCTTATGAAAATACTAGGAAGCTGAATGAAAGAGCACATCAAAAGTTATGGCCAGCACCACGGCTCACTAGGCTAATCCTCCGCCTTGCAGCGCCAGCACACCGGGTTCTAGTCCTGGTCGGGGTGCCGGATTCTGTCCCGGTTGCCCCTCTTCCAGGCCAGTTCTCTGCTGTGGCCAAGGAGTGCAGTGGAGGATGGCCAAGTGCTTGGGCCCTGCACCCCATGGGAGACCAAGATAAGTACCTGGCTCCTGCTATCGGATCAGCGCCGTGCGCTGGCCACAGTGCGCCAGCCACGGCGGCCACTGGAGGGTGAACCAACGGCAAAGGAAGACCTTTCTCTCTGTCTCTCTCACTGTCCACTCTGCCTGTCAAAAAAAAGTTATATATCATACTTAAGTGGGATTTATCCTAGTAATGCAAAGGTGTTTCAATCTATGTAAGTCAAGAAACTTAATATATTATATAGACACAATGAAGGATAGAAATCCTATGAACATCTCTATACTTATAAAAAGGTATTCAATGAAATTTATTGCATTCTGATAAAATTAATAAATTAGATACAAAAGTATATCACAATATACTGGAGATTATCCATGACACACCCATTCCAACATCATCCTGAATGAAGTGAAGCTTGAAAGCATCTTCTCTAAATCTGAGGCAAAAGAAAGATTTCCATTTTATTTTTATTAAAATTCATTCTACTAGTGTTAGCCATAGAAATTTGGCAAGAAAAGGAAGCAAAAGGCATACTGACAGGAAACAGAGAAATGAAATTATTTCTGTTGGCAAATAATATGATTCCATACACAGAAAAATCTGAAGACTTATCCAAAAAACTTTGTTAGAACTCAAGCAAATTCAGAAGGTTGCAGGGTACAAAATAAACAGACAAAATCATTAGCATTATATACCAAAAATAATTTTCTCACAAAGAAATCAATAAGACAATCTCATTCATAAAACTAGGGAAAAACTACCTAGGAGAAGATTTAATGAAGGCAGATGGTCATCTCTACAATGAAAACTGCAAAAAAAAGGAGTGATGTAAGAAATTCTGATGGATAAAAAATTAAGAGTTCCAATGTTCATGGATTAGAAGACTGAATGTGATGGAATGTCAACATGTCCATGGTGAAATCAAATTAGAGAATAATGTGCATTTTCCATGAAGTTCTTGAAGACTCCACATATATTAATATGTTCGTGCTTCCAAAGCTGTTTACAAATTCATTGTAATCTCTATCAATATACCATTGGCATTCAACCATGCATCTGTAGCAAAGTGGTCTTCCACAAAGGTGCCAGAAATTTATTTATTAAATAGGATTTGGTAAACTGGATATCTGTATACAGAACAAATGAACTAGATTCACATTCCTCACCAAGTGAGGAACATGATGATTCTTCCCCCCATCTGCCCCCCAACCCATACTTGCTCCTTTCTTCCTCCTCCCTCTTCCTTTCTCATTATTATTTTTTACAGAGATCAATTTTTCAGTTATTTTTTATACTCATAAAATTAACTCTACACTAACTAGAGAGTTCACCAATTACTATGAAGAAAAAATGAAACAAAACAAGACAGACAAACAAAAAATATTGTTCCTCAACTGTCAAGTCAAGGGCTGTTCAAAATCAATGCATCTCAAAGTGTCAGTTTTGCTCCTATAGATTACATTTTAGGTACTCTATTAATTACTGCAGATCAGAGAGACAACAATTGGAACAGAATAGAAACTCCAGATATTAATCCACACACCTACAACTAACTTATCTTTGGCAAAGGAGCAAAAACAACCCCTGGATCCAAGAGAGTCTCTTCAACAAATGGTGCTGGGAAAACTGGATTTCTCTACATACAGAAGCATGAAACAAGACTCCAACCTTACACTTTACACAAAATTCCACTCAAAGTGGATCAAAGATATTTAGCTACATCACGATACCATCAAATTACTAGAGAACATTGTAGAAACCCTAGAAGACATTGACATAGGGAAAGACTTCTTGGAAAAGACCCCAGAAGCACAGGCAATCAAAGTCAAAGTTCCCTTTGACTCAAAGGGAGCATATAAACAAGTCTAGTACCTCCTAATACTAACCGATAGAATAAAGGGGAGAGTGATCCAACATGGGAAGCGAGATACTCAGCAGACTCATAGAATGGCGGATGTCCTAAATAGCACTCTGGCCTCAGAATCAGCCCTAAAGGCATTCCGATCTGGCTGAAAAGCCTATGAGAGTATTTCAGGCATGGAAAGCCAAGACACTCTGGCAAAAAAAAAAACACACAAAAAACAAAAAACAAAAAAACAAAAAAAACAAAAACAAACAAACAAAAAAAAACACCAAAAACCAAAACCAAAACCAAAAACACCTAAATGAAAGATCTCTGTGAGTGAGATTCCAGTGGAAAGAACAGGTCTTCAAGAAGGAGGTACCTTTCTCTGAAGGGAGGAGAGAACCTCCACTTTGACTATGACCTTGTCTAAACAAGATAACAGTTGGAGAACTCAAGGGGCTTCCATAGCCTTGGAAACTCATGACTGGAGCATGGGGAGATTACTGAGGCCATAAACAAGAGTGTCAATTTGTAAAGTCAACAACAGGAGTCACTGTGCACTCGCTCCTCATGTAGGATCTCTGTCCTTAGCGTGCTGTACATTGAGACTTAATGCTATAACGAGTACTCAAACAGTATATTTTACTTTGTGTTTCTATGGGGGTGCAACTGTTGAAAGCTTTACTTAATGTATACTAAACTGATCTTCTGTAAAAAAAAAAAAAAAGAAGAAGAAATTATCAATTCCCAACTTGACTCTCACTGGGATTAAACATGGCAATAGGTCTGATCTGATTTCATCATCATTTAAAAAATCATCTATTATTTTTCACTTTATGTTTCTGTGTGGGAGCAAACTGTTGAAATCTTTACTTAATGTATGCTAAACTGATCTTCTGTAGATAAAGAGAATCGAAAATGAATCTTGATGTGAATGGAAGGGGAGAGGGAGTGGGAGAGGGGAGGGTTGCGGGTGGGAGGGACGGTATGGGGGGGAAGCCATTGTAATTTATATTCATTAAATAAAAGTTAAAAAAAAACTGTACCTATGGGGGAAAAAAAAAAAGCCAAAGTTAACAACTGGGACATTGAAGTAAGAAGCATCTGCACTGCAAAAGAAACACTCAGCAAAGTGAAGAGGCAACTGACACAATGGGAGAAAATATTTGCAAACTATGAAACACAAAGGATTAACTTCCAGAATCTATGAACAGCTCAAGAAACTAAACAACCACAAAACAAACCTGAACAGACATTTTTCAAGAGAGGAAATTCAAATGGCCAATATACACATGAAGAAATGTTCAGGATCACTAGCCATCAGGGAAATGCAAATGAAAACCCACAACAAGGTTTCACATCATCCTCGTTAGAATGCCCCTCATACAGAAATAAACAGCAAATGCTGGTAAGGATGTGGGGAGCAGGGTACTTTAATCTTTTGTTGGTAGGAATGTAAACTGGTAAGTCATTGGAAGACATTTTGCAGATATCTCAGAAATCTGAATATAGACCTGCCATATGATCCAGCCATACACTCCTGCGAATTTATCCAAAGAAAATAAAATTGGTTTATGAAAGTTATCTTCCCCCCATGTTCATCGCAGCACAATTTACAATAAAAAAGATATGGAATCAACCCAGATATCCATCAACGGTTGACTAGATAAAGAAATTATGGTGTATATACACTATGGAGTATTACTCAGCTGTCACAAAAAGCAACAAAAGCCTGTCTTTTGCAATATGACTGTCACAACCGAAAACCAGTACACTTAATAAACAAGCCAGTTCCGAAAAGACAGAAATCATATGTTTTCCCTGATCTGATGTAACAAATAGTTTATCTTAAATGTAATGTACTAGAGTGGAATAGGCATTTTGAGAATAAATGATTGTTTATAGCCCTTGTCTCTTCCATTGAGGAACAGTGTTTCGTTTTGCTTGCCTTCTCTTCATACTATTTGTTGAACTCCTTTAGAGTAGGGTTAACTATATGATCATTAAGTATACTTAAAACAGATCATTGTAAAAATGATCTGGAGTGAGGGAAAACCTCACTGTGATTTTGATTTGCATTACCCTGAGGTTAGTGATCCTGAGCATTTTTGCAAGTGCCTGCTGGCCGTTTTAATTTACAATCTTGAAAAATGTCTGTTTAAGTCTTTTGTCCATTTATTCACTGGATTGTTTGTTTAGTTGTTGAATATCAGGTGCTCTTCTTTTTAAAAAAGATTTATTTTATTATTCAAAAGACAGAGTTACAGAGAGAGGTAGAGACAGAGAGAGGTCTTTCATCTGCTGGTTCACTCTCCAGATTGCTGCAATGGCCGGAGCTGCACCAATCCAATGCCAGGAGCCACGAGACAGGAGTCTCTTCCTGGTCTCCCATGTGGGTGCAGGGGCCTAAGGACTTGGGCCATCTTCTACTGCTCTCCCAGGCCATAGCAGAAGCTGGATCAGAAGAGGAGTAGCCTGGACTAGAAACAGCAGCCATATGGGCCAGGGCTTTAACCCGCTGCGACACTGTGCTGGCCCCTTGTGCTCTCTTAATAGATTCTGGATGTTAACCTTTTATCAGTTGTGTAGTTTGCAAATATTTTCTCCCATTCCATTGGTTGTCTCTTCACGTTGCTGAATGTTTTCTTTTGCAGTGTAGAAACTTCTCAGCCTGATGTAATTCCATTTGTCAATTTTGGCTTTGATTTCCAAAATTTTGGGGTCTTTTACAAGAAGCCTTTGCCTGTGCCAATGTCTTGTGGAGTTTCCCCCATGTTCTCTAATGATGTAGTGGTATTGGGTCATAGATTTAGGATTTTGACCCATTTTTAGTGGAATTTTATGTAAGGTGTAAGGTAGGTGCCTAGCTTCAAACTTCTGCATGTGGAAATCTGGTTTTCCCAGCACCATTTGTTAAAGAGGCTGTCCTTGCTCCACAGATTGAATTTAGTTCCTTTGTCAGATGTGTTTAGACATAGTTGTATAGGTGGATTTCTGGTGTTTCAGTTCTGTTCCATTGGTCTGTCCATCTGCTTTTGTGCCAGTACTAGGCTGTTATAATAGTCTCTTGGTGGAGTCTTTTGGATTCCCTAGCTATAGGATCATGTCATCTGCAAATGGAGGTTGTTTGATTTCCTACTTTTCAGGTTTTTTTTTTCTTCCCTCATGGCTCTGGCTAAAACTTCCAGGACTATATTAAATAGCAATGGTGAGAGTTGGCATCCTTGTCTAATTCCAGATATTGGGTGGAATGCTTCCAGCTTTCTCCCATTTTACAGGATGCTGGCCCTCGGTTTGTCATACATTACCTTAAGCAAAGGAATGTTCCTCCTATACCCAATTTGCTTAAGGTTTTCACCATGAAAGGGTGTTGTGTTTTATCAAATGCTTTCTCTGCATCTATTAAGATAATCATATGGTTTTGTCTTGAGTTTGTTACTGTCATATATCACATTGATTGATTTGTGAATATTGAATGCATCCCTGCATCCCAGGGATAAAGCCCACTTTGGGTGAATGATGTTTCTGACATGTTGTTGGATTTGATTAGCTAGGATTTTGTTGAGGATTTTTGCATCTATGTTCATCAGGCATATTGGTCTGTAGTTCTCTTTCTCTGTTGCAGCTTTTTCATGTTAGGAATTAAGGTGATGCTGGCTTCATAGGAGTTTGAGAGAATTCCCTCCATTTCAGTTGTTTTGAATAACTTGTGAAGAATTGGAGTTAGTTCTTTAAATGTCTTGTAGAGGGGCCGATGCTCTGGCATAATGGGCTAAGCCTCTGCCTGTGGTGCTGGCATCCCATATGGGTGCTGGTTCGAGTCTCAGCTGCTCTACTTTGGTCTGGCTCTCTGCCATGGCCTGGGAAAGCAGTGGAAGATGGCCCAAGTCCTTGGGCCCCTGCACTCACACTGGAACCTGGAAGAAGCTCCTGGCTCTTGGCTTTGGATCAGCGCAGTTTGGGCCTCTCTGTCAATTGGGGAGTGAACCAGCAGATGGAAGACTTCTATTTTTCTACTTCTCCTACTCTCTCTATGTAACTCTGATTTCAAATAAATAAGTAAATCTTTAACAAAATGTCTGTTAGAATTCAGCAGTGAAGCCATCTGGTCCTGGGGTTTTCTTTGCTGGGAGGGTGTTTTTAACTGATTAAGTTTCTGCTTTGGTTATTGGTCTATTTAGGACTTCTATATTTTCATGACTCAATTTTGGTCAGTTTTATATTTCTAATTATCTAACCATTTCCCTAAGATTCTTAATCTCCTCCCTGTCTTATTACTACTCTTATATTTAACAGAGATCACTTTTCAGTTAAATTTAAACACCTAAGAGTAATTGTGGGTTAATTACAGAGTTCAACCAATAGTATTAAGTAGAAGAAAAACATTGAGGTGCAGAGAGCTTTTTTGTTTGCCTATTTAATTTCCTTTGGGTAAATTCCAAGGAGTGGGATGGAGTGGGATGGCTGGTTTCCTCCTCCTCCTCCTTCTTTTTTTTTTTTTTAACAGGCAGAGTGGGCAGTGAGAGAGAGAGAGGGAGAAAGGTCTTCCTTTGCCATTGGTTCACCCTCCAATGGCGCACCGTGTGGATCCAATGGCAGGAGCCAGGTACTTATCCTGGTCTCCCATGGGGTGCAGGGCACAAGTACCTGGGCCATCCTCCACTGCACTCCCTGGCCACAGCAGAGAGATGGCCTGGAAGAGGGGCAACCAGGACAGAATCTCGTGCCCCGACCGGGACTAGAACCTGGTGTGCCGGCACTGCAAGGTGGAGGATTAGCCTAGTGAGCCACGGCGCTGGCCATCCTCCTTCTTTGAAGGCCCTGTTCTTTCTACTTGGATCTCACTCGCAAAGATCTTTCATTTAGGTCCTGTTTTTTTTTGCCAGAATGTCTTGGCTTTCCATGCCTAAAATACTCTCATGTGCTCTTCAGCCAGATCCAAATGCCTTGAGGGCTGATCCTGAGGCCAGAGTGCTGTTTAGGACATCTGCTATTCTATGAGTCTACTGTGTATCCTGCTTCCCATGTTGGATTGTTCTCTCATTTTTTTTATTATATCAGTTAGTATTAACAGACACTAGTCTTGCTTGTGTGATCCCTTTGACACTTAGTCAAAATAAGTGTGATCAATTGTGAACTGAAATTGATCACTTGGACTAGTAAGATGGCATTGGTACATGCAACTTTGATGGGATTGTACTGGAATCCCCTGGCACATTTCTAGTATATGCTTTGAGCTTCCTGTGATCTTTTACTGGGAGGTTTTCTTCCTTTACCTTCTATCATATAGATGGCCCTGTTTCCGTGTTTCTGTGTGTAGCACATCTTTAAGTATCTTTTGCAGGGCTGGACGAGTGGCGACAAATTCTTTCAATTTCTGTTTGCTATGAAAGGTCTGTATTTCACCTTCATTCACAAATGAGAGCTTTGCAGGATATAATATTCTGGGCTGGCAGTTTTTCTCTTAGTACCTGGGCTATATCTCACCATTTCCTCCTAGCCTGTAGGGTTTCTGATGATAAGTCTGCTGTGAGTCTAATTGGAGATCCTCTGAAAGTAATCTGGCATTTCTCTCTTGCACATTTTAGAATATTTTCTTAATGTTTCACTGTGGTGAGTTTAATTACAAGATGACATGGTGAGGATCTCTTTTAGTCATGTTTATTAGGGGTTCTATGAGCTTCCTGTACTAGGATGTCTCTGTCCTTCTCCCAACCCACAAAGTTTTCTGCTAATATCTCACTAAAAAGGCCTTCTAATCCTTTCTCCCTCTCCATGCCTTCAGGAACTGCTAGAACCCGAATGTTGGTTTTTTTAATAGTATCCTGTAGATTCCCCACAATATGTTTTAGATTTCTAATTTCCTCTTCTTTTCTTTGGTTTCAGTGTATACTATCCTGTGCTCTGTCTTCTAAGTCTGATATTCTCTCTTCTGCTTCACTGATTCTGTTTTTAAGGCTCTCTAAGGTGTTTGTCATTGGATCTATTGAGTTCTTCATTTCATTTTTATGTCCCTTCACTATCAAAGTTCATGTTCTAGTTTCTGTGTATCATTTTGATTCCTCCTCAAGATTTCACTTTCATGAGAGAGATTTTATATCCTGTCCAGTAAGGATTTCTATAGTTCAAGAATTTGTTTTTGAGAATTTCTAGATGTTCTTACCATAAATTTTTTGAAATCCGTATCTTGCATTTCTTCTATCTCATCATCTTCATAGTCTTAGGTTGGGGTGTTTTGTTCATTTCAGAGCATCATAGTGTCTTCCTTGTTCTTGTTTCCTCTGGTTCTGCATTTGTTGCTTGGCATTGTGGAGATATTCTTTGGTTATTTCTTCTCTTGCTGTGCTGTTTTTTTCTCATTATGCTATGACTGTATTAAGTGGACTGTCTGCTTTTGATGGATCCTTAGAGGCTTCTGATAGGTGTGGCCAGGGAGCTCTGTTTGATTCTTCAGGCTTAAGCTTGCACCAAAGCTGACACACCCAGATTAGGCATGGTAAATCTCTCTCTCCTTTTTTTTTTTTTTGATTCAGAAGGGAAGTAATTCTGCACAGCTGAGCGAATTGAAGGCAATCAATTTCTGATCTCTGATTCCTGTGGGTATAATATTCTTCTGCTCTGTCCCAAGGACCACACAAAGGATTTATGCAGTCCTCAGTGTAAACTCAAATTTGTCTGCTGTCTCCCACTGGGTTGCTAAAGTTACTGAGGTTGTGTGCTCTCTGAAGATCACTCAGATCTCCTTGAGTTCTCTCCCACACCTTCAGTCTTTCACAGTCTCAATTCATTAGCTCCACACATTGACCAGGTCCCAACCTCCTGTCATTTCACACCACCAGAGTCAGGTTTTTCTGCTTGGCTAATGCCGAGTGCAACCCCTACGTTGTCCAAAATGGCGCCTGCTCTTTGTCTCGCTCACCCTTGAAAGTTGAGTGGAGAGAGAGACTCGTGTCCATACCGGTCCCTTTTTTCCCCTCTCTCCTCTAGTTAGCCTGGTGAACTTTCCCCCATGCGGCCTCAAGCCTCATTCCCTCTAAGCTCCTCCTTCAGCTTTCCCACCGGTATCTTGGGCTACTGAGGTTCTGGCTCACCTCCCTTTCCAGCATTGGTGCATAGATTCTGCGGCTGGGGTTCCTAGCTGTGGGTGGCCATGCCCTCCATGTAGGTCCTCCGTGAACGTGCAGTTCCGAAAGAGTTTCCTCTGCTGTTTCTTCCCTAATTCTTCCTTGAAACTTCAGTATCTACACTTTTATTAAACTGTCTTTTCCCGGACTGTCAATGTGCTCTCTCTTTTGCTTCACTGATTCTGTTTTTAAGGCTCTCTAAGGTGTTTGTCATTGGATCTATTGAGTTCTTAATTTCATTTTTGTGTCCCTTCACTAGCATAAGCTCATGTTCTACTAGTTTCTTCATTTCCTTTTGATTCCGCCTTAAGATTTCACTTTCATGAGAGAGATTTTCTTTCCTGTCCAGTAAGGATTTCTGTAGTTCAAGAATTTGTTTTTGAGAACTTCTAGATGTTCTTATCATAAAGTTTTTGAAATCTGTATCTTGCATTTTCTATCTCATCACCTTCATAATCTTGAATTGGGTGCTTTGTTCATTTCAGGGCATCATAGTGTCTTCCTTGTTCTAGTTTCCTTGGTTTCTGCATTTGTTGCTTGGCATTGTAGAAATATTGGTTTCTTCTTTTATTTTCCTCGCTGTGCTGTTTTTTCTCATTATAATATGACTCTAAATTAAGTGATCTGTCTGCTTTTGATGGTTCCTTAGAGGATTGTGATGGGTGTGGCCAGAGAGCTCTGTTCAGTTCTTCAGGGTTAAGGGTGTGCCAAAGGTGACACACCCAGGTTAGGCTTGGTAAATCCTCTCTCTCTCTCTCTTTCTCTCTCTCTGTCTCTCTTTTTTCAGAAGAGAAGTAATTCCGCACAGCTGAGTGGAATTGAAGGCACAGTGTCTGAGCTCTAGCCCCTGTGGATATAATATTCATATGCTCTGTCCCAAGGACCACACAAAGGATCTGTGTAGTCTTCAGTGTAAGCTCAAATTCCCCTGCAGTCTCCCACCAGGTGCCAAGGTAACCGAGTTTGTGGCGTCTCTGGAGAGTACTCACGTCTTGGGTACTCCATGAGTTCTCTCACACACCCTCAGTTTTATTTTTTCACAGTCTCAGTTAATAAGTTTCACACATTAACTAGGTTCTCACCTCCTGTTATTTCTCCCCACCAGAGTCGGCACCCCGACTGGGACTAGAACCTAGTGTGCTGGCACCACAGGCAAAGGATTAGCCTATTGAGCCATGGTGCCGGCCTAATATCTCCATCTTTGTAATAACTCTGTTCAATCTGGAAAAAGCAGTTGAGATCATCATGACAACACAAGGAGATTCAGCTGCATAAGGAGCAACAGGAAAATCAAAGGAAACATCTTTGAAGTCTGTGAAAAACCCTAGGTCACAATTGCAGTGGAACATGCAGTGTCATGCAGATGCATACATATAGCATGCACGTATGTAGGTGTGTGTGTGTGTGTGATTGCTTGAATCAAGGCACTTTAATACTGTTCCATCTGACTTCTTTCCACCAGCTGTCCACCCATCCATGGGGGAATCTGAAACCCTTTCTGACCCAAAGCTCTACAGCTCAGGTCTTCTGTCCTGGTGAAAACACAAGAAGGAAAACATGTTTGTGAATCATTCTCTTCACCCCAGGTGAAGAATTTCCTCCAAGTCCATGGATACAAAGACTCAAGGGAGAAATTCCTATTCGTTACTTTTGGTCCATGGGCTTGTCAATAAACCACGCCATGAATTTTTTGCAATTATGTACCTGGATTGCATGAGAGGGCACAAAGTGATGCATCAGGCAAGGTTCTCAGTAAAGTTTCATACCAGAAAACTCCAGTGTCACACACTTCAGAGAGTCAGAGCAATAGGACAGCCTCCCATGCCATTGTTCTGGGCAGCCATCCATTGTCTTGATGCCACACAGACCACAAACCAATCCTGTTTACAGAGATACCCACTAGGACATGCAGTTTTCAATCACTGTGGAACCAGTAATCACCCTGAATGCAGAAGTTCCCATTCAGGATGTCAAATCACTTCATTTTTAGTTGTAAATCATGAAACGCTTCCACATTGCTGTTAACCACGGTAATCCCATGATATGTTTTTGCACCTACAACATTGGTTGATGCTCTCATAAGTGCTAGGGATGATTTCAGTACTTTTCACTTTTACTCTAAAGCAGAAAATACCCACCAGAAGTAATGTTTTTATTCCCACCACCAGAAACACCAAGGGCAGGATGAAGCCTGCAGACACCTGTACTTCTTGAATGCAAGTGACTCTCAAGATTATTATGGACACCATCAGGAGAGCTATTTACCATTAAACCTTTGCCAAATTCACAGACTCACAATACACAATGGATAGCATGTCCTGTAGGCAATAATGATGATCAACATTGGCTAATCATTTGTGCTTCCTTACCAGTGTGATATATTGCTAATAGAGTGAATCTAATAAGGATGGGACAAGAGAGCATATAAGAGAGCTCTATTATTCCACTCAAAAGTTTTCTAAACTGAAACTGCTATCGATGAGATGCCTAAGAGTTTAAGCAAAACACATTTTCCATTGCCTAGCCACTGTTCTGATGCAATTAGTGAGATTTTGAATAGTGGCTCATGTAAATGAAGACGCAGTAAAGGCCCAAAATATAGAACAGAATTCAGTGACTTGTATAAAAATGAAAATATAATTTCTTGATGAGTTAGACTTATTACCTGTAAAATGATGAAACTTGTTGTCTATTCAGTGAATCTAAATCAGGGAACAATTATCTCTTGCTCTCTGTAATGTGTAGAAAATAAAAGTAGAATCGCTCTGAATGTACATGATTCACTGAACAAAGGTTGGGAATGGAGAAAAATAACTCCATGCAATGAGGACACTTCAGAAAACTCATGGAAAATGTGTTATGAAATAATTTAAAAAATTTAGCAGCCAGATATATTCATCACTTTAAGTGTTTCTCTCATATTTATCACTTTTTATCTTCTACATTCTTCATGCTGAATTTGATGTTTTTTATAGCTTGAAATGAAGGCCTCAAATATAGACCTTCAGTATTTTTATAGGGAAATATATATTCCAATTGAATAAATGTATAAAAATCTGATACACATTTCTGTATAAATTGAATTTTAGAAACACTGTCTTTAAAGTTCATATATTTTTCTTTGAGACTTATTACAATTTCTATTGAAGTCCAATAACATCTAGGTTATTGTAAAGCAATTTCCAAAAATAAAAACATGAACACTTGAGTTGGTAGGTAAAGAGATCTCTGTGTGTACAGGGAACATACAGAAGAACTTACACTCAGTCTGCATTGAGAACACTGTCTCCAATGGACTCTATCCTGGAATAACTTCTCAGGCTCAACACACTTCAAATCAAACGTAGAAATTACTGTAAGCAAGTTGTAAGATTAATGTCATAGTAAGCAGAAAAAGAAACTAAGTAAATCCACAATGTGGAGGTGATCTATCATGTCAGCACTCACTGTATCAATTCTCATTAGCTCCAAATTAGCTATGCTGGTATGTAAAGTCTACACAAGTGCATTTTTGTATTATGTCCCACCCAAGAAGCCACACATCATCCATCTTACATACTGAATCTTATGTAGCTCCTCTGAATATAACAGAATCTGTTTCTACCAATATCCATCTAACCTTGGACTAATACTGCTGATTACTGGGAAGAGTCCAAGATGACTGAATAGGTAAGGGCTTACTGTTCTAGGCTAGGTGTAGACAGTAAAAGTAAAAGTGGAGGAAATAAGTTCTCAGTTGATAGTTAGAGAGAAAACCGCAGTTGGAATTCTATGGAAGGAAGAAGAATGCCGTGGATCAGTGTGGAAGGTGCAGACATGCAGTATGATCAAGGACACAACACACAATCCCAGCAGCCGAGAGCTGGAGAAAGCAACAACTTAGAGAGGGAAGGAAGATCAGACTACAGTGCCTGGGCCACTGGTTACATAAGTCTGGAAGGAGTGTTTCAAGTAAACACCTGATAGAAAATAGGAGAATATGGCTACGTATTCTTCCAGATACATTTTAAAACTTACATTTTAAAAAGCAGAAGGAACAATAAAAATATCATCAAAAATGTGTAGAGGAACTAATCCCATTTCTTCTCAAACTATTCAGAACAATTGAAAAAGAGGGAATCCTCCCAAATTCTTTCTATGAAGCCAGCATCACCTTAATCCCTAAGCCAGAGAAAGATGCAGCACTGAAAGAAAATTACAGACCAATATCCCTGATGAACATAGACGCAAAAATCCTCAATAAAATTCTGGCCAATAGAATACAACAACACATCAGGAAAATCATCCACCCAGACCAAGTGGGATTCATCCCTGGTATGCAGGGATGGTTCAACATTCGCAAATCAATCAATGTGATTCACCACATTAACAGACTGCAGAAGAAAAACCATATGATTATCTCAATTGATGCAGAGAAAGCATTTGATAAAATTCAACACCCTTTCATGATGAAAACTCTAAGCAAATTGGGTATAGAAGGAACATTCCTCAATATAATCAAAGCAATTTATAAAAAACCCACAGCCAGCATCCTATTAAATGGGGAAAAGTTGGAAGCATTTCCACTGAAATCTGGCACCAGGCAGGGATGCCCACTCTCACCAGTGCTATTTAACATAGTTCTGGAAGTTTTAGCCAGAGCCATCAGACAAGAAAAAGAAATCAAAGGAATACAAATCAAGAAGGAAGAAGTCAAACTATCCCTCTTTGCAGACGATATGATTCTGTACTTAGAGGATCCAAAGAACTCTACTAAGAGACTATTGGAACTCATAGAGGAGTTTGGCAAAGTGGCAGGATATAAAATCAATGCACAAAAATCAACAGCCTTTGTATACACAAGCAATGCCATGACTGAGAAAGAGCTGCTAAGATCAATCCCATTCACAATAGCTACAAAAACAATCAGATACCTTGGAATAAACTTAACCAAGGACGTTAAAGATATCTATATGAAAATTACAAAACCTTAAAGAAAGAAATAGAAGAGGATACCAAAAAATGGAAAAATCTTCCATGCTCATGGATTGGAAGAATCAACATCATTAAAATGTCCATTCTCCCAAAAGCAATTTATAGATTCAATGCAATCCCAATCAAGATACCAAAGACCTTCTTCTCAGATCTAGAAAAAATGATGCTGAAATTCATATGGAGGCACAAGAGACCTCGAATAGCTAAAGCAATCTTGTACAACAAAAACAAAGCCGGAGGCATCACAATACCAGACTTCAGGACATACTACAGGGCAGTTGTAATCAAAACAGCATGGTACTGGTACAGAAACAGATGGATAGACCAATGGAACAGAATTGAAACACCAGAAATCAACCCAAACATCTACAGCCAACTTATATTTGATCAAGGATCTAAAACTAATTCCTGGAGCAAGGACAGTCTATTCAATAAATGGTGCTGGGAAAACTGGATTTCCACGTGCAGAAGCATGAAGCAAGACCCCTACCTTACACCTTACACAAAAATCCACTCAACGTGGATTAAAGACCTAAATCTACGTCCTGACACCATTAAGTTATTAGAGAACATTGGAGAAACCCTTCAAGATATTGGCACAGGCAAAGAATTTCTGGAAAAGACCCGGGAGGCACAGGCAGTCAAAGCCAAAATCAACTATTGGGATTGCATCAAATTGAGAAGTTTCTGTACTGCAAAAGAAACAGTCAGGAGAGTGAAGAGACAACCGACAGAATGGGAAAAAATATTTGCAAACTATGCAACAGATAAAGGGTTAATAACCAGAATCTACAAAGAGATCAAGAAACTCCACAAAAACAAAACCAACAACCCACTTAAGAGATGGGCCAAGGACTTCAATAGACATTTTTCAAAAGAGGAAATCCAAATGGCCAACAGGCACATGAAAAAATGTTCAAGGTCACTAGCAATCAGGGAAATGCAAATCAAAACCACAATGAGGTTTCACCTCACCCCGGTTAGAATGGCTCACATACAGAAATCTACCAACAACAGATGCTGGCGAGGATGTGGGGAAAAAGGGACACTAACCCACTGTTGGTGGGAATGCAACTGGTCAAGCCACTATGGAAATCAGTCTGGAGATTCCTCAGAAACCTGAAGATAACCCTACCGTTCGACCCAGCCATCCCACTCCTTGGAATTTACCCAAAGGAATTTAAATTGATAAACAAAAAAGCGGTCTGCACCCTAATGTTTATTGCAGCACAATTCACAATAGCCAAGACCTGGAACCAACCTAAATGCCCATCAACGGTAGACTGGATAAAGAAATTATGGGATATGTATTCTTTAGAGTACTATACCGCAGTAAGAAACAACGAAATCCAGTCATTTGCAACAAAATGGAGGAATCTGGAACACATCATGCTGAGTGAAGTAAGCCAGTCCCAAAGGGACAAATACCATATGTTCTCCCTGATCGGTGACAACTGACTGAACACCAAAAAGGAAACCTCCTGAAGTGAAATGGACACTATGAGAAATGGTGACTTGATCAGCATAGCCCTGACTGCTAATGGACAACTTAATACATTATCCCTCATAGTATTTTTTTTTGTCTGTTCTACTTAATATGACTGGTTTAATTCTGTAATTATCACACAGTTATTCTTAAGTGTTGAAAATTAACTGAAATGTGATCCCTGTTAAACATAAGAGTGGGAATAAGAGAGGGAAGAGATGTATAATTTGGGACATGCTCGGGCTGACTTGCCCCAATTGGTAGAGTTGGAAACATACCAGGGGATTCCAATTCAATCCCATCAAGGTGGCATGTGCCAATGCCATCTCACTACTGCAAGTGATCAATTTCAGTTCACAATTGATCATAATGAAAGGACTAAGAGTCAAAGGGAGCACATAAACAAGTCTAGTATCTGCTAACACCAACCGATAGAATAAATAAAGGGGAGAGTGATCCAACATGGGAAGTGAGATACTCAGCAGACTCATAGAATGGCGGATGTCCTAAATAGCAGTCTGGCCTCAGAATCAGCCCTAAAGGCACTCGGATCTGGCTGAAAAGCCCATGAGAGTATTTCAGGCATGGAAAGCCAAGACACTCTGGCAAAAAGATCTCTGTGAGTGAGATCCCAGTGGAAAGAACAGGTCTTCAAAGAGGGAGGTGCCTTTCTCTGAAGGGAGGAGAGAACTTCTACTTTGACCATGGCCTTGTCTAAATATGATCAGGGTCGGTGAACTCAGGGGGCTTCCATAGCCTTGGCAGCTCATGACAAGAGCCTAGGGTGATTACTGATGCCATAAACAAAAGTGTCAATTTGTTAAGTCAACAACAGGAGTCACTGTGCACTTACTCCTCATGTAGGATCTCTGTCCTTAGTGTGCTGTACATTGAGATTTAATGCTATAACTAGTACTCAAACAGTATTTTTCACTGTATGTTTCTGTGTGGGAGCAAACTGTTGAAATCTTTACTTAATGTATGCTAAACTGATCTTCTGTATATAAAGAGAATTGAAAATGAATCTTGATGTGAATGGAAGGGGAGAGGAGTGGGAAAGGGGAGGGTTGTGGGTGGGAGGGACATAATGGGGGGGGAGCCATTTTAATCCATAAGCTGTACTTTGGAAAATTATATTCATTAAATAAACTACCTGAAAATAAAAAAAAGGCAGAAAGTAGAGGACACAAGATTTTTACATTTTACTCTTCTTTAAAGTTCGTGTTTGTTTCTATTGTAAGGATTCCACACTCAACAATATTTAAGATAAGCAGAAACTTCATAATAACATTGCACAAAGTTCTTTAAAAGGGAAATAACAAGTTAAAATTAAGATAAAAACAACAAGAAATCAAATAATATATGAAGATATGAGGTATACATATGATCAACCTATCTATACCTATCTATCCATAAAAAATACTAATATAAACAGTGAGAAACAATTTGTACATGGATAACGAGGAATAAATCCCTCTTTTAAAAGTAAACATGAGGGGGCGGAACCAAGATGGCGGAATAGTGAGGGCGCGCACCGATAGTCCGGGAAAATTTAGTTTAATAAAAGGGGAGTTACGGTAGCCGCAGAAAAAAGAACCAGGAAAAAATTGCACGGGAATCGTGAATCGGAGGACCTACTGGGAGAACAAGGTCGCCCACCGCGTGGAAGCCAAGTCGCAGGACCGAGCCGCAGAATCCCCAGTGCTCCAAGGGGAGTGCATGCCACACAGACAACAGTGGGGAGACTTGGGACGCTCAGGGCTCCGAGTCCACACATCGGCGCTGGAAGGGGAGGTGAGCTCAATAACCCGAGACATTGGTGGGGAAACGGGGGTCAGAATCTAGAGGGGGGCCAGAAAGTGCAGCAAACTCACTACCGGAAAGAAGGAAAAAAAAAAAGCTTCGGGGTTTCTCTTCCCCCTAACCTTGCAAAGGTTACAAGGCTGCAAGGCTAGAAGAATTCCCAAGAGACAAAGAGCAGGCCTGCTCTCTGGATTTACATATCAATGGGGGAGAGCTAAGGAACTGAGTCACTACAATTCAGTAGCCTAGGCAACCCAGTGGGAGTCCAGAGGAGCCAAAGACTGGAAGCTAAATACCATCAATTCTGCACAGCTGTGCCCTGCGGTGTTACTTACCCCCTGAATAAATAAAATAAATAAATAAATAAAAAGAGAGAGATTTACCACGCATAACCTGAGGGTGTCACCTTTGCACACCCTTAACCAGGAAGAACCAGGCAGAGCTCTCAGGCCGCACCCATCTCAAGCCTCCAAGGCTCCTCCAACAGCAGGCAGTCCACTTAACATGGACACAGTATAAAAAAAAAAAAAAAGAAAACAAAAAAAAACGCACAGTGACGCAAGAAGAATTAACTATGCCGAGTAACAAACACAGAAATAGAGGGAGCAAGATCAATGATGACACTATGATGCCTCCAAATAAGCAAAACACCCCACGCCAAGAGTATGAAGATGATGAGATAGAAGAAATGCAAGATACGGATTTCAAAAAATTTCTGATAAGAACATTTAGAAGTTTTCAAAAGCAAATCCTTGAACTACAGAAATCCTTAATGGACAAGATTGAAAATCTCTCTCGTGAAAACGAAATTTTAAGGAAGAGTCAAAATGAAACACAGAAACTAGTAGAACAGGAAAGTGTTATAGTGAAGAGAAATCAAAATGAAATGAAGAGCTCAATAGATCAAATGACAAACACATTAGAAAGCCTTAAAAACAGAATGGGTGAAGCAGAAGAGAGAATATCGGACTTAGAAGATAGAGCACAGGAAAACACACAGTCAAACCAAAGAAAAGAAGAGGAAATTAGAAACCTAAAAAATATTGTTGGGAATCTACAGGATACTATTAAAAAAACCAACATTCGAGTTCTAGGAGTTCCTGAAGGCATGGAGAGAGAGAAAGGATTGGAAGGCCTTTTTAGTGAGATACTAGCAGAGAACTTTCCAGGTTTGGAGAAGGACAGAGATATCCTAGTACAGGAAGCTCATAGTCCCGGTTGGGTTGCTGGATTCTGTCCCGGTTGCTCCTCTTCCAGTCCATCTCTCTGCTGTGGCCTGGGAAGGCAGTGGAGGATGGCCCAAGTGCTTGGGCACTGCACCCGCGTGGGAGACCAGGAGAAGCACCTGGCTCCTGGCTTCGGATCAGTGCATTACTCCAGTCGCAGTGCACCGGCCACAGCGACCATTGGGGGTTGAACCAATGGAAAAGGAAGACATTTCTCTCTGTCTCCCTCTCTCACTGTCCACTCTGTTTGTCAAAAAAAAAAAAAAGTAAACATAGGGGCTGAAACTATGACATAACAGGTAAAGCAGCCATCTGCAGTGGCAGCGTCACATACGGTGCCGGTTCAAGTCCCGGCGGGTCCACTTCTGATCTGGCTTTCTGCTATGGCGTGGGGTAACAGTGGAGGATGGCCCAAGTCCTTCAGCCGCTGCACACATGTGGGAGACGTGGAGGAAGCTCCAGGATCTTGGCTTCAGATCAGACCAGCTTTGACCATTGTAGCCATTTTGGGAGTGAGGCAGCAGATGGAAGATCTCTTTCTCTCTCTGCCTCTGCCTCTCTGTAACTCTGCCTTTCCGATAAATAAAATCTTTTAAAAAAGTAAACATGAAGTGGTAATTCTCTTCTGTATAGTTTTTGAAACAGGATATTTCCCTGGGTCAGGGCCAGGGCCAGGGCTAGGGGGTTCTTAGACTATATTCCTCTAAGTGCTTTACAATATAGATAACTCTGACTGCAACCAGTGAAAATTGTTGCAGATTAATTAACTTGACTTAATTGTTCTCCACAGTGTGGTCAATTTTACTCTCTAAAAATATAAAATTCTAATTTATCCATGTATAATAAAGTAAAACTAAATATAAATAGCAATGTACTGAGCTAGTTTCCATCTTATCAATTCATTAGTTTTCAAAATATACTGTAGATCTCTTTGTTATAATCAATCTTCTATCAAAGATCTTTCTACTGGAGCAGGTGTTTATCAAAGCAATTAGGACAATATTGAGATACCCACATCCCAAATTGGAGTGCCTTGGTTTCAGTTTGCTCTACTTCAGTATCTAGTTTCCTTCCAAGGCACACGCTGGGAGGCAGTAGGTGTTGGCTCAAACATTTGGTTCCCTGCCACCCATGCCCATGGGAGACCTCGATGGAATTTCTGGTTCCTTCATTTGGCCTGGCCCAGATCTCACTGTGTTGGCAATTTGGGGAGTGAACCAGCAGATGGGTGATCTCCTTCTCTGTCTCTCTGCTTCTCATATAAAATACCTAATTACAGTACTGCTAATTGCAGTACCACAAACTAGGAATGCAATTAGAAAACTTAGAAACACCCAAAAATTGGTGAGAAACTAAAATTATGCTAGCCCTACAGAGTAAAATAATAATAGGTATAAGATATAATTTTGAACATTTTTATATAAAATATTTACGGTAATTTGTAACGCAAGGAAAATGAGCTAGGAGGAGTCAAGGTCGAATGATCCCACTTGTCATGTCTTCATATTTACATGAAGAAATAGAAAGCATAAGATCAGGGTGATGTGATGATTTTGTGGAACTGAGGCATTTACACTTAGGTAGGCCTCTTTCTCCAATAAAGACAAATTGAAAATTTCACTTCACAAAAGTATTGAACTAAAGACAAATACATTAATTCTGCACATGGAAACATCCTCCCTGTCAAAAAATCCTTCTGTTTCCTTATCTGAATTATAAGGTAAGGCATTCTCACAGGCCCATAAAGGCTTCTAGCTATTGGATAACTTGGTGTGAACAGGAGGACCTTGTGTAGCTTCAAATATATGCACTTCAGGCATGGATAGGGCATCCAGCACATGGGTCTGGAGAGAAACACTGGCCCAGGCACCTTGGGCCCCTGAGCTGGGGACAGAGAAAATCAGAGGACAAGAAGAGCAGGAGGTTCACCGTGGCTATGATGAGAGACAAACGCCCTCTCCAGCACCCGAAGAAACCCTGCCTTCTGCCCTGGCCAAGATTCATTTCATCAAATTTGACTCAGCCTCCCCTGAATTGTTTTCATTTTACTATTTATTTTTATTAATATAAAGATAACAGATTTAATATAGTTTATAGATAAAATTCTAATATGATACTTCTCACTTCCTCCCTCCCTCCCTTGCTTCCTCTCCATCCCTGTTGCTTTTCTTTTTAATTTTTGTGATAACATTTTTAATTTATTGAATAGTACATGAGGTATACATAACAGTTTCTATAGGGACATTAGGAATTGTACACTTGATGGAAACAGTCTCAAGATGCTGTGGAAAGAACACTTCTCTGTTCCTCTTAGAAATGAACTCATGCAAATAGACTGCATTGTCATCCTAAGGGGATTGGTTTGACCTCTGGCAGTGGTGGAGGGTCTAGATGATAGGGTAAGGTGTAGAGTGATAGCTCACTCAGACCCACGCCCTACAAATGGGGAAAATACAAAGTATTCTGCCACCTCCTTTTAAAGGTGGAAACACAGTCTGCAGAGGGAGAGAGAGAATACATTATGGACAGATGCTAAAGAGAAGGGCACCAAGAGCACTATTCTATCTAGGATTGAAACATGCAAGAAGGGCATAGGGATCCTTAGGAAAATGTCTCCAACTATGATTATTATCAACTCCAATGTGATAACCGCTATAGAATGAATGTTCTGTGCAAATATGCATTGGCTGAGATACTGCTCTTTAGTATGATCATATTTGATGTGGTTTCTGGGAGGTAAGTACAATTTTTTATGACTTACCTACCTACTTTCTTAGAAATTTTCAATATGAGATTGTGCAGAGAGATTGTTACATCTCTCTAACTGGTGAAGATAGTGAGAATAGGAAAGGAAAAATGTCTCTCCTTGAGGCAGGAAATGTGTCTTTCACAGATGCCAACCTCATGTATCTTGATCCTGGTCTTCCCAGCCTCAGCAATTCTAAAAAAATAAATTCCTGTTGTTAAGTCACAAAGTCATGGTATGTTGTTATGTGGAAACTCTAGGTGACTAACACAACAATGAAATGGGGAAGAATGCAGGTTAATTTCATTTGTGTCAACAGCTGGCTCTCCCAAGTTCTTGCATTTTGTATTTTTAGCAAATGGCAGAAAGGCTCTGGAATATTTTGTCTAAATCCCATGAACCATGAGGAAAAGAAACTGATTTTCAAGGGAAAGCAAATTTAATGAAATAGAAATCAGTCTTGGTTTTTGCACATGTTCTACTCATGGCCAAAAATGGTTATTTATATTGGCACATCATCAAGTGATTCCCAAAACAGCATCAACATGAACATGACTCTGTACAAGGTCATGGGATTGATTACCTCACCTGAAGGCTAAGGGGCCAGCAGAGGCAGGATATCTAAGTATGGAGAATGGTGGAGTGCAAGACTTGGCATTTATAACTCAAGCTTCCTCCTTATCAAACCTGAGCATCAGCTTCCATCCCAAATCAGGAAACTAACTCAAGTTTAAAGCTTAAAGGAAGGAGAATCATGAAAATGTAGAACATTTAGAAGATGTCAGAATCATTTATTGGGGGAATGTCAAGTACTATAGATCAAAAGCATGCCACCTAGTGAAGTTTAATGGCTGTGATCTACTTTTCTTTTTTTTTAACTTTTATTTAATAGATATAAATTTCCAAAGTATAACTTTTGGATCACAGTGTCTCCCCCCGCAACTTCCCTCCCATCTCCTGCTCCCTCTCCCATCCCATTCACATCAAGATTCATTTTCAATTATCTTTATATACAGATCAATTTAGTATATATTGAGTAGTTTTCAACAGTTTGCACCCACACAGAAATACAAAGTGTAAAGTACTGTTTGAGTACTACTTATACCATTAATTCATATAGTAAAGCACATTAAGGACAGAGATCCTACATGGGGAGTAAGTGCACAGTGATTCCTGTTTTTGACTTAACAATTGACACTCTTATTTATGACATCAGTAATCACCCTAGGCTCCTGTCATGAGTTTAAATGTGTTTAAATTTAACTGAAAAGTGATCTCTGTTAAATATGAGTGGGAATAAGAGAGGGATGAGATGTATAGTTTTGCACATGCTCAATCGGACTTGTCCCAAACAGTGGAGTTAGAAATGTGCCAGGGGATTCCCTTTCAATCCCATCAAGGTGGCTGCTATTTATTTTTCTATGGAAATCTGAAAAGTATGTTCATATAAATAATGCTTATTGGTAGCAGTTCTAACGCCAAATAGGTCTTATTCTCTGAATCGTTCCTTGAGACCTGCATGCAGATAGACTTGCAGGCCAAGAAAAAACACCACACATTTCTACAGGCACTGACAGAAAACTTCCTCAAGGAGGGAACGCAGATGCCCCTTGTATTTCAAGTGTCCTGCATATTCAGTCATGATGAACTGTCTGCTTCATGTTGATGGCTTGTTCATGCCCACTGTGTGCCAGACAGAAAGAGGCATCTTTCAATTATTGGGTACAGGGTTTTATGTGTTTCCAACAAATCCAATTGTGCACTTGATTTTTCAAGCATCTTTTTATTACCTATGTTGTTTTCTGGGTGAGATACGTTGAAAATCCTCCTTCTAAGAAAAATATATTTTCTGGGGCTGGCGCTGTGGTGCAGTGGGCTAACACCCTGGCCTGAAGTGCTGGCATCCCATAAGGGCAGTGGTTGGAGATCCAGCTCCTCCACTTCTGATCTAGCTCTCAGCTATGGCCTGGGAAAGCAGCAGCACATGGCCCGAGTCCTTGGTTCCCTGCAACTGCATGGGAGACCTGAAAGAAGCTCTTGGATCCTGGCTTCAGAATGATGCAGGTCCGGCCATTACAGCCAACTGGGGAGTGAACCATTAGATGGAAGTACTCTCTGTCTCTGTCTCTCTCTCTCTCTCTCTCTCTGCCTCTCCTCTCTCTGTGAAACTCTTTCATAAATAAATTAATATATTAATATTTTAAAAAAGAAAAAAAATTTTCTCATGTCTCTATTCTTCCTCTTCTCCTTTGTCATTTTCTAGTGTTTCTCTAATCCCTCTGCCCTCTTCATCTCCTCATCCTCATCCTCCACCTCCTCTTCTTTATAAAGCTATATATGATCTCTGCCAAACAGGCTTTTGCAGACAGTTTGCATGTGGATACATTATATAATTCCATCCTTTATCTCTTTGAACAGGTAATCAGTAGTAAGAGATATTCTGATGCTGGGAAATCTAACAGTTGGGAGTTTAGAGTCTAAAGCAGTTATTTTAAATTCAATGTTGTTTTATTCTGCTGTCATCAACAATGGCCTATTTTTCTTCCATGTGTCTAATAAGGCTGCTTTATAAGGTCCTTATTGAATGATTTTTCACCTGTGAAGTACCTGTGTTCTTATCACGGTCTTCTCCTCCACTTAAGAACCATGTTGGTTTCTCCTGATCATGGGATGATCCCATGTTGAATGATTTCATGTTCTTCTTCAGACTCAGTGTTTATCTGGGATTCCACATTAATTTGCCCCAGCTTGATGGTGACCTACACACAAATCTTTTCCTATTTGGATGGCTCTTGGCATTTGTTGCTGGTTCATGAAAAAATGGACAAGTGTTAACAATCCACTACCCTTCTTTCTGGGATTTTCTTCTCAAGCAAATTCAGCAAACGAATCAGAATAATATTGTTTGAAAGACCTTGATGTTTTGTTGTAGAAACTCTCATGCTTTATTTGAGAAGAAAGAGAAGGAAATTTCAGATCAATAAACTTGCATTTTTATTTAATGAGGAATAGGGAAATCCAAAACACAAGGAAGCAGAATTGGGAGAGGATCCTAGTCACCGCATGTGGAGCTGAATGCCACACACCCCCAGGTCTACCAGATAAGGCATCACAGAGTGCATCCCAGCAGTCTCCCTGTTTCAGTAAGTGTTCAAGGTGATTCTGAGGGTTGCAGAAACAAGGAAACAAACAAAATTACCCTCCTCTTAAAAAGTTGTCATCTCAGTGAGGTAAGACTTCCTATTCCAGAATTTAAAACTTCCATAATATACTGTTCAAGTAAGATATAAATTCCCTGGCCCAAGGGATACAAGGTGCATTAGAATTATTTTACATTACAGGATTACTAGGTTTCACCAAAACAGTGGGGAAGAAACCAGAAGGACTCTCCCTCCTCACAATTCCCCAGGAGAACCCTCAGAGTCACCAACCCAGCTCCTCTCCAGGTCTCACAACCTGGCACAGAGCCTGGAAGGGCCTGTTGAGCTGCAGAGCAGTGAGGAGCCAACAGGGGGTAGTGGCGGGAACACACTTTGCTCCTCTGCAGCTCGGCCATCAGGGGTCGCACACGTAAAGACCCATATCCTCATATTCTGCACCAAAAGAGCAAGGTGGGTTGGGGCCTTTTCTCATTCCTCGTGACACATGACCCATATTCCTGTACAGGACATGGTTCCTGCCTCTGTCCTCTCGTGAGAAACTTGTGCTCACAGTGCTGAGCCTCCTGACTTTGGCTGCAGATCGATGTGGGGGTATTCATTATGGCTGATGTGTGGCTCTCTGCGAATTTCAGGTGTTACTCTGGAGGAGCTGACTTGAGAGGTTCTACAAGAAAGAGCCCTATACCCACCCCAAATCACCTCAGTTGCATCACTGCATTCTTGCAGGAATGTTCAAATCCATCCTTGGCCTCAGGCGCCCTCTAGTGTTGTGGTCGGTATTGACCTGACCGAAAGGAAGGGAGACCTGGGCATAATAGCAGTAGACAGCTCCAAGTCAAGACTGGGTGAACTGAAACATCCATGTAATGGAAACGATCTCCATGGGAACACCAGATGGCCCTGCAGAAATAAACATGTGTGTGTACAGGAAGTCTGAAAGACTACTTAGATAGGAGCTGCCTCTGAGCAATGGGATTGCAGTTGGTTTTCCTTTCTCCTTTATAAGTGCTTAGATTTATTTGCCTTAAGGATACTATGGAACAGTAACTGAAAACAGGCCAATTTCACATTGAATTCAAAACTGAATGCCAACGTGTTTCATTTTAATGAAATAAACAAGCCTATCATACAACAGACAACTCATGAAAGGTAAGTCAGCATAGAATATGCTACTCAGAAAATACATAAACATATGATCTAGCTATGGATGATAGAATTATAATGAGATATCATTGGCACATTAACTCGGGAATTAGTTTTTACATGCAAAAATATAGAATTTCAATTCCAGTGACCTTGCCTTTACACACACACACATACACACACAATTGTAAAATGCAAGGACTCAGATACCAATTGACTTGGATATTAGAAGACACACATGCTAATGGCTATTCATACACAATTGAGTATGACTCAGGAAGTGTTGCTATGTTCTGAGACAGCCACATAAAGTTATGATAACTCCCACTAAAGTGCTTCTCAGACTATAACTGCTGAAGACACTGATGGAGGTTTTGGGGAGAAAGAAGTAATTCTAAGAAAAACTGATAACTGTACTGGAGAGGATGGGGCCATTTAATTTAAGAAACCTCTATTGGGGTAAAGGCTATCAGAACATGATTAGAATCCACGTGATCTGGTGCTTCTCCACTTATCTTTAAGAATAATGGAAACTGGAGCTGGGCTGTGGTATAGTATGTTAAGTTTCCACCTTGAGTGCTGGCATCCCACAAGTCCCCCCTTGTTCTACACCAAGAACCCTGTAAGGGTGAAAGGAACTCAACAAACTCAACAAAAAAAAAAACTAAACATCCAGATAAGTAATGGGAAACACCTTCATCATGCATTTTTCAAAAAGAAGAAATTGAAAAGGCCAAAGTCACTTAAAAATTCTCAGGACTACTAGCCATTAGGGAAATGAAATCAAAACCACCATCAGGTTTCACCTTAGCCATCAGAATGGCTCTCATACAGAAATCAACTAACAACCTATTCTGCAGAGGACTCAGGAAAAAAGGTAGGCTAATCCACATTTGGTGAAAATGTAAACTGATGCAGTCATTGTGGAATACAGTATGGAAATTTCTGAGAAAGAAAATAGATCTGCCATGAGACCAAGCCAACTGACTCCTAGAAAGTTACCCAAACTAAATGAAATCAGCATGAAAAAGGGTCATCTGCACCCCCAAGTTCATTGCAGCTCAATTCAAAATAGCTAAGATATGGAATCAACCCAGATATTCATCAACTGATGACTGGATAAAGAAATCCTTGATCAGCATAGCCCTGACTGTTAAAGAACAACTTAATACATTATCCCTCTTAGTAGTTTTTTTTTTTGTCTGTTCTACTTAATATGACTGGTTTAATTCTGTAATTAATATACAGTTATTCTTAAGTGTTGAAATTTAACTGAAATGTGATCCCTGTTAAACATAAGAGTGGGAATAAGAGAGGGAAGAGATGTACAATTTGGGACATGCTCAAGCTGACTTGCCCCAAATGGTAGAGCTGGAAACATACCAGGGGACTCTAATTTAATCCCATCGAGGTGGCATGTACCAATGCCATCTCACTAGTCCAAGTGATCAATTTTAGTTCACAATTGATCATAATGAAAGGACTAAGAGTCAAAGGGAGTACATAAACAAGTCTAGTACCTGCTAATACTGACCGATAGAATAAATAAAGGGGAGAGTGATCCAACATGGGAACCGAGATACTCAGCAGACTCATAGAATTGTGGATGTCCTAAACAGCACTCTGGCCTCAGAATCAGCCCTAAAGGCATTCCAATCTGGCTGAAAAGCCCAAGAGAGTATTTCAGGCATGGAAAGCAAGACACTCTGGCAAAAAACACACACAAAAAACAAACAAACAAACAAACAAAAACACCTAAATGAAAGATCTCTGTGAGTGAGATCCCAGAGGAAAGAACAGTTCTTCAAAGAAGGAGGTACCTTTCTCTGAATATAGGAGAGAACCTCCACTTTGAGTATGACCTTGTTGAAACAAGATAAGAGTCGGAGAACTCAAGGGGCTTCCATAGCCTTGGAAACACACGACTGGTGCATAGGGAGATTACTGATGCCATAAACAGGAGTGTTAATTTGTAAAGTCAACAACAGGAGTCACTGTGCACTTACTCCTCATGTAGGATCTCTGTCCTTAATGTGTTGTACATTGAGACTTAATGCTATAACGAGTACTCAAACAGTATATTTCACTTTGTGTTTCTATGGGGGTACAAACTGTTGAAATCTTTACTTAATGTATACTAAACTGATCTTCTGTAAAAAAAAAAAAGAAATTATCAATTCCCAACTTGACTCTCACTGGGATTTTTTTTTTTATTTTATTTTTTTTTTATTTTTTTTTATTTTTATTTTTATTTATTTTTTTTTATTTTTATTTTTATTTTTTTTTGACAGGCAGAGTGGACAGTGAGAGAGAGAGACAGAGAGAAAGGTCTTCCTTTTGCCGTTGGTTCACCCTCCAATGGCTGCCACGGCCGGAGCGCTGCAGCCGGCGCACCGCGCTGATCCGATGGCAGGAGCCAGGAGCCAGGTGCTTTTCCTGGTCTCCCATGGGGTGCAGGGCCCAAGCACCTGGGCCATCCTCCACTGCACTCCCTGGCCACAGCAGAGGGCTGGCCTGGAAGAGGGGCAACCGGGACAGAATCCGGCACCCCGACCGGGACTAGAACCCGGTGTGCCGGCGCCGCTAGGCGGAGGATTAGCCTAGTGAGCCGCGGCGCCGGCCCTCTCACTGGGATTAAACATGACAATAGGTCTGATCTGATTTCATCATCATTTAAAAAATCATCTATTATTTTTCACTTTATGTTTCTGTGTGGGAGCAAACTGTTGAAATCTTTACTTAATGTATGCTAAACTGATCTTCTGTATATAAAGAGAATCGAAAATGAATCCTCATGTGAATGGAAGGGGAGAGGGAGTGGGAACGGGGAGGGTTACAGGTGGGAGGGATGTTATGGGGGGAAGCCATTGTAATCCATAAGCCGTACTTTGGAAATTTATATTCATTAAATAAAAGTAAAAAAAAAAGAAATCCTGGCATATGTACTCTAAGAATGTTGATCAGTAGGAGAAAAAAAAAGAATCCTCTCTTTTGCAACAACATTGATGCAACTGGAATCCATGATACTTAAAGAAATGAGCCAGTATCAGAAAAGACATATGCCATGTGTGTCTAGATAGAATCTAGAAACAACTTAAAACACCAGGTCAATAGTTCTAAGAAAATGGACAGCAGACTGGTTATTGTAAAAAGAAAGAATCATTATTTCACTTACAATATAAAAATGGGATGGTTCAACTTTTGCAAATCAATCAATGTGATACACCACATTAACAAGCTGCAGAAGAAAAAAATATATGATTATCTCAATAGATGTAGAGAAAGCATTTGATAAAACACAACACCCTTTCATGATGAAAACTTAGCTAAAGTTTTCATGATGAAAACTCTAAGCAAATTGGGTGTGGAATGAACATTCCTCAACACAATCAAAGCAATTTATGAAAAACCCACAGCCAGAACCTTATTGAATGGGGAAAAGTTGGAATAATTTCCACTGAGATCTGGTACCAGACAGGGATGCCCACTCTCACCACTGCTATTCAATATAGTTCTGGAATTTTTATCCACAGCCATTAGTCAAGAAAAAGAAATTCAAGGGGTACAAATTGCAAAGGAAGAAGTCCAATTATCCCTCTTCACAGATGATATGACTTTATTTAGGGGATCCAAAGAACTCTATTAAGAGACTATTGGAACTCATAGAAGAGTTTGTCAAAGTAGTAGGATATAAAATCAATGCACAAAAATCAACAGCCTTTGTATAGACAGGCAATGCCATGGCTGAGAAAGAAATTATATGATCAATCCCATTCACAATAGCTACAAAAACAATCAAATACCTTGGAATAAACTTAACAAAGGACATCAAAGATCTCTACAATGAGAATTATAAAATCTTTTTTTTTTTTTGACAGGCAGTGTGGACAGTGAGAGAGAGAGAGAGAGACAGAGAGAAAGGTCTTCCTTTTTGCGGTTGGTTCACCCTCCAATGGCCGCTGTGGCCAGCGCGCTGCAGCCGGAGCATTGCGCTGTTCTGAAGCCAGGAGCCAGGTGCTTCTCCTGGTCTCCCATGTGGGTGCAGGGCCAAAACACTTGGACCATCCTCCACTGCACTCCCGGGCCATAGCAGAGAGCTGGCCTGGAAGAGGTGCAACTGGAACAGAATCCGGCGCCCCGACTGGGACTAGAACTTGGTGTGCCAGCGCCGCAGGTGGAAGATTAGCCTATTGAGCCATAGTGCTGGCCAGAGAATTATAAAATCTTAAAGAAAGAAATAGAAGAGGATACAAAAAAATGGAAAAATCCTCCATGTACATGGATTGGAAGAATCAATATCATCAAAATCTCCATTCTCCCAAAAGCAATTTATAGATTCAGTGCGATACCAATCAAAATGCCAAAGAAATTCTTCTCAGATCTTGAAAAAATGATGCTGAAATTCATATGGAAGCACAGGAGACATCAAATAGCTAAAGCAATCTTGTACAACAAAAACAAAGCCAGAGGCACCATAATAGCAGATTTCAAGACTTAGTGCAGTGGATCTATAATCAAAACAGCCTGGTATCAAAATGGATGGGTAGAACAATGGAACAGAGTGGAAACACCAGAAATCTATCCAAACATCTACAGCCAATTTATATTTCATCAAGGAGCTAAAACAAATTCCTGAAGAAAGGACAGTCCATTCAACAAATAGTGCTGGAAAAATGGATTACCCATGCAGAAGCATGAAGCAAGACCCCTACCTTATATCTTACACAAAAATCCACTCACTATGACCCGGCACTTTGAAATTATTAGAGGGCATCAAAGAAACCCTGCAAGATATAGGCACAGGTAAAGATTTCTTGGAATAGACCCCAGAGGTACAGGAAGTCAAAACCAATATTCACAATTAGATTACATCAAAAATCACTTTCTTATGTCTGGTATTGGAAAAAGTAAATCAAAGCCAGATTGATAATAAATAGCAATGAACAGATGGAAAAGTAGTTTACAGAATCACTTCTACATATAATGAAAACTTGGTGTGTGATTATCACATCATTTTAAATTCATATGAAATGATATATAATTCAGCATTTACTTGACAATGAATTACACATTGCAATGATTTAACATGTCTAAAGATTGTGCCAAAATATTTCAACTATATTAATAAGCTTATTTTAATTTAGACTCTAATGCATGAATAAAAACAGCAAAGAAACGTGTAACTCATTTTATTAAACTATGAATATGACAATGTCAATGAGTTGACATTGAAAATACAGGATTGAAAAGAAATGAAAAGTTTCAAGGGGAGCCTTTATCTGAGATTGGTTTTGTGCTTATGAACATAAAACCCAGACTAAGAAATTAGTTCACAGTATTATTTTGAAGAGAGAAGGAATGGGTCCAGCATGGGGGTATAGTGGCTATAAGTAGCACCTATAACCCCGACATCCCATGTTGATGCCAGTTCATGTTTTGTCCACTCACTTGCAACCCAGCTTTTTGTTAAGATCTAGAAAATGCTTTGGAAGATGGCCTAAGCCTTTCTGTCCCTGACACTCACTTGGAAACCTGAATTAATCTCCTTGCTTTGGCATGAACCAGCACTGGGCCACTACAGATATCTTCAGATGCCACTATCACATGGAAGGTTTCTCCCACTCACTATCTTCATTTTCTGTAAATTGGTCCTTCAGAACAAAAACATATTAAGATAAGTATAAACTGTTCATAAGGAGGGTACATTATGCAAGTGATTTTTTAATATCAGAATGCAAAATCAGTTTTATAATTTTAGATTCTGACCAATAAAAACTGACAGAGCCTAAGAACTACTCCTGAGAACATCTGTTTCCTTAGAAATTATTCTATCCCTTAATCCTTTCAAAGCATTCTTCTCAGGTCTGAAGAGAATAATGTAGCACTTGGGGACAAAGATGCAGCCCAGGAGCCCTGCACTGGAGGCCAAGATGGAGAAGACCTCCACAGCCACCATGACCTTCCCCTTGGTGCTGTGGTAGACAGGCAAGAAGGTCACCCAGACACTGCAGAACACCAGCATGCTGAATGTCAGGAACTTGGCTTCATTGAAGGTGTCAGGCAGATTCCTGGCTAGGAAAGCCACAGTGAAGCTCAGCAGGGCCAAGGAGCCCAGGTAGCCCAGGACACAGTAGAAGGCAGTGATGGAGCCTTTGTTGCACACCAGGATGATGTGGCCATGCTCAGAGTGTGCATCTGTGTCAATAAAGGGAGGAGAAGTCCCAAGCCAGATGGCACAGAGAGCCAGTTGGATCAGGGAGCAGATGGGAATAATGGAGTTAGGTACCCCTGATAGCAGCCAGTGTCTCATCCTTCTCCCTGGGGCAGTGACCTTGAAGGCCAGAACCACAGTGATAGTTTTGGCTAGGATGGTGGAAACAGCCACGGTGAACACCACTCCAAACGTGGTCTGCTGGAGGACACAGGTGGTTGTGTTGGGATGACCAATAAACAGTAAGGAGCAGAGGAAGCAGAAGATGAGGGCAATGAGCAGGATGTAGCTGAGACAACGATTGTTGGCCTTGACTATGGGAGTGTCTCGGTGCTTCACAAAGACCCCAAGAACCACAGCAGTGAGGACAGAGAAGCACAGAGCTGTGCAGACCAAGGTCATCCCCAGGGGATCTTCAAAAGACAGAAACGTCACTTTTTTGTGGAAGCACTGGTTTCGCTCTGTGCTGGCATACTGATGATCCAGACACTTCATGCACTGGTCCATATCTGGCAAGAAACGTACAAGAACATCATCCTGAGTTCAGTTATTTCTGATTCACAAGGACCTTCTGGAATAATGGACATAGCTAGTTTAGGCAAATAGCCCTTACTTGATGTTGAAATAGCATATAAAATAACATCGAGGAAATTATTGGCCATTATTCATGCCCATCTTCCTCATGTTAGCCAAAGTTATTACTTCATCTGTCTAACTACCTTACATACTGATGAGTACATATTCTTTTTCTCCTAACAAAGCCCTACAGGCTACTCTCTGAAACTACTCCTGGTGCTTTAAATCCTGCCTTTTTTGCCTGTATCATTTTAACACCACAAATTCATTCTTCATGGTTTCTCCACACTGGGAAGTGGTGATCAAGATTCCAGAGGTTTCCATGTATTATAAAGACTACTCTGACCTTTATGTATGGCACATGCTTGCTGCATCCTCACTTTCAACAAGAGCAAGCAGCAGTCCTTGTTTTCTTAAGTTTTTATGTAGTGATTGCATTTTTTCATAATTTTTTTATTTTAAAGTTTTTATTCAACAAATGCATTTTTTTCATAGAACTTTAGAAATATTGTGTTTCTTTCCCCTAAACCCACCCTCCCATCCCAACTCTCATCCCACCTCCCTCACCCTTTCCCATCTACTTCTTCATTATGTTACATTTTTATTTGATTTTATATACAGAGGACCAACTCCATATAACATATAGATTTCAAGAGTTTGCATCCACACAGACACACTACATATAGAGTACAGTTTGAGAAAAAATTGTAGTCGATTCTCACAGTTCAACTCATTATGGATGGAGTTCCTAAATGGGGAATAAATGCACAGTGAATTCATTGTTCCTTTAACAATTAACACTCGTACGTATGATATCAGTGATCACCCAAGGCTCTTGCCATGGGCTGCCAAGGCTATGGAAGTCCTCTGTAACCATAGACTCCATCAGCATTTGGACACTGCCATAAGCAAAGTGGATGTTCTCTCCTCCCTTCTGAGAAGAGTATATCCTTCTTTGACGATCATTTCTTTCCACTGGGGTCTCACAGAGATCCTCCATGTAGGCTATTTTTTGGCCAGAGTCTTGGCTTTCCATGCCTGCAGTGAGCCCTTGTTTTATTGGTGTTATTCCCTCTGTACTCTCATTGCCTAATCAATGACCAAAGGGCCCCAGTCTTTATTTCTAATGAGTGTTTTTATTTATTTATAATTTAATGGAAATGCAGAGTTTCAGAAGGAGGCAGAGAAGTATGAGGGAGAGAGAGGGAGAGGGAGAGAGAGAAGGACAGGAGGGCAGGGAGAAAAAGAGAGGGAGAAAGGAAAAGAGTGGAAAAGAGAAAGAAAGACATCTTCCACCAGTGATTCACACCCCAAATGATGGCAATAAATGGAACTAGGCTGTCTTAAGGCAATAAATGGGAGCTTCTTCTGGGTCTCCTACATGGTGTGGACTCAGAAACTTGGGATGTCTTCTATTGCTTTCCTAATCATCAGCAGAGAGCTGCATTGGAAGTGAAGCAGCTGAGACTGGAACTGCTGCCCAACTGGGATGCTGGCATGCCAGTCAGAGGCTTCAACTACTATGATGTAGCACTGGCCCCAGGTTCCCACTCTTAGTGTCATGCACTGGGAGATTTACTTTGTGAATTTTGGGTGCACAGAAAGCACACAACGATTTCACTAAACCACATCTCTCTAAGGTAGCATCTGGATAGTCATTCTATGGGCAAGCACTGATTGAGAGATCACCATTAGAAAACAGATGATCAAGCTCTAGAGAAACACAGAAGAGTTGTGCACTTGATACCTTCTGGATAAGATGCCACCCTTGAGCAGATTTCCACCAAGGAACACACTGGGATGCTGCCTGTAATCAAAGTCAGTCTGGAGATCACCTTGAACCCTACTGGCATATTTCCACTTTGCTGCCTTTTGATTCTTGAACATGAATTTTATCTCCATCTCTGCCAGTATCCCCTTCTTTTTCCATACATTTCTCCATCAATGTCAGTTGTCACAACTTGCAGATGTCTTCCAAAGTTTAGGTGGTCTTATTTTTGGATAGTTCATACTTTTGAGACATTACATGTGCTCATCTTTCAGAGCTTTGTTTTCCAGAATTGATAAGCAAAAATATCTCTTTTTGTATTTAATCTAGTATTCCAGCACTACTTAATTACTGATTTTTGATTGTATTACATCATCCCAATATCAGTTGAAAATGATGCCATTTTAAATCTTCCTCTATAATAAGTTGAATGGCTTTCATTTTTATTGTATGCACAAACAGACCAATGGGTAATTTCTTGCAGAAGTTGCATTCTTTATTCAACTTTGTATCCAATCTTCAGCCATAACTTCCATGTTTTTTAGCATTCTAAAATACACTTTAGGATTGAAAACTGATCCTCCTTTTTGGCATTTTGTGTTGTTTTGTTCTTTTTTTATAATTCTTAGATCACTTAAATTTATTAAATGGTTTTCTTCAGAAATGCTAATTCTTATTACTATTTTTCAAGGATTATAAACTGAATTACACTTTATGCAAGACATTGGGCATGATGTAACCTATTTAAAAATACTGTTGGGTTTACATTGTTTAAAATTTCTATGTGTGAATTTATTTCAACAACAGTGTCTTACAATTTCATTTTGCTGAAATATCTGGCAGTATTTGATCAAACAAGTTAAGATGTTCCTGTAGAAGAAACAGAATTTTTCCTATTCTGTACAGTAGTTGAGAAAGAGTTCCTTTCCTATGTGAACATTTGATAAAGGTGTTTATCACAATAAAAGTATTGGGAATTATTTTAATAACTATGAGGTTACTTGGATTTTTCAAATATTTCTCAAAGTTTTTATAATGTTTCTATCTGGAAATTTCTGAATTTCTTCTATATTCTTCAATCTATCACCATTAAATGATTCACATGTTCTAGTATTAGTATCTTTTATATCTGTGCAGAGATCTCTTCAGCTCTCTTTGTGTAACACACACAGACATTGTAATCTTGTTTTTAGTACTGTTCCAACTGGTTGAGGTTCATAAATTTTACTTGTTTTATGATCACCAACTGTAGGCTCTTCCAATTTTTATTTACTTCAGTTTCCTTATAATGTCCACATCCTATCTTCAAGGGCTTGTGTTGAATTTGCTGTCATTGACGTACCTTGATATGCATACTTTTTACCATGGAAGTCAGCCTGTATTCTTTCAAAATAAATTTTACTCATGAGTGTGTATGAGTGTAAGCATAGGAATGTTCCTGAAGATTTATATTGTGATACGCAATGATTTTGCTCAAAGGCTAAGGTTAGCTCGTTTATGATATCTGATGAGTATTATCCTCAGCATGATATACTGTATAATTTCTAATACAGTTTTTCAAATTACACACAGTTTGATGAGAGTTGTGCTTTCTTACTCCAAGCATGCTATACTTGAATTAGGTGAAAGCATTTTATCTATTCATGTACAAGGAACACAGACGTGAATTTACCTAAATGATTTTGCAAATACTACATGCAGTAAAGTATAGTGTGCAAACTTTTATCATTTTAAGGGTTATTACTGAATATAAGGTTTAACTTCTACCAGAAGGTGAAAAGAATCTTCTGAGCAGTCATACTCCACATCCTTTTCTTTCCATGGAGAAGAGGACTATTTTAAGAAACAGGTGTTAACTTCTCCATGAGGCTGGCACTGACTTACCTGTCTGATTGGAAATCTCATTCTCAGGACAAGGTGTGCAATCAAAACAACAGGTAGGCTTTCCCTCCAGAGGGGTTTTCCTGAATCCAGGGCTACAACTCTCACTGCATACTGAGTGTGGAGTCTGAGAAAAATCAGATGTGTGTTGGTCAGAGATGGGACTATTGCTTATGTTCCATGTAGTGTTTTCAAGTCCTGCACAACCTGTTCACTTAAACTGTAAATACCTATTTCTGACACAATGATGGCATGCAAGTTTATTTTCTAAATAAATAAATAGATTCAAAACATGTGGAGGAACAAGTGCGTGTACTGTCCAACCTCAGACACTAAAAACATAAGAAAGTATTTAGATTGGAAGGGGTGTAGTTTAATGTCTCTAAGTGTGTTTTTAATAAGCCAAGTGGCACAAATCCCCATATGAATTGTGGGTAACAATGTGCATTGTGAACCTTATGATCAGGTGCAACTTACCTCTGTAATTCCTGTGGCCCACTCTATTGAATTCTCAGAGAGAGACAACTTCTGGCTCTGTGAGGCATAAGGGGAAAACTGTCCTACTTTAACCTTATGAACAACACCATATGGAAAATTCAGAAAGTTGAGAATGTCATATTCAGCTTCCAAATTCCTCAAGTGATTCAAATTCACTAGGTCACCCGCAGGATTGGTAAATTGGAGGTTCTTGAGAAACGGGTGCAACTGAAAAAATACATTATATTCACATGAAGACTGCCCAAGCAATAACACATCAAACCCAGTTTAAAGAAAGCCTTTTGTTTGTAATCACAAATAAACAAAGGGAACTTTTTATAGCCACCCAATGAATTAAAACTAAAACATGATGAGAACTACATCAAAGTAAGTATGATTTCACTCATTTTCATCTAAAAACTAGGGCAATCAAAAAGATCTAACTGTGAGATTCTGATCATTTCCAACTGTGGAGTCCATGCTACTAACACTCACTTATTTTCTCAGTGTACCTAGGAAAACCATCTGTAGTACAGTTACCAGGATAAAAAAATGCAATTTAATGAGATGTCTTATGTACATTGTGGCTGAACATACTCAACAACATTTGACACTAAAAAGCAATATTTTTTTTACTGTTGAGACAGAAAATGGAATGACACAGTCTAGGTATTCACAAGTCATAATTAAATTGACAGGATGGGAGAGTACTTTTTAAGACACAACACTGAAGCTTATCCAAGTTACCTTCCCACTTGTCAATGGAACCCTGTGTCTTATGACAAATTACAAGCAGAGGCTCATATATATCTCGTGATTGGAGAAAGGATCCCAAGCTACTTGGTTTGAACACCGGCAGAAGCTGTTAAAGGGATCACTTCAGGAGTACATGTCATGCAATGGAAACCAAATTACCTGCCAGGGAGAAAATGCCACCTTTTCCCCCTTGTTCCCTGGTTGCATTTCTAACAATTGTAGAAGCATCTCATGTATGCTGTGGGCCACAGCATACACAGCATTATATATGTTGTAACTCCCATCACTCATGCTCATATCAAAATTATGCCATGTCAATGATTCCAAGGAGGTATTCAGTGGACAGTTTTTCAAGGTTTTGCAGGATGCCCCAGTAACTGAGCAATCAAAAACCGATGACCAGAATCTTAAGAGGTAAATGTCTTCTGGGTATTTGGAAGGGTTAGCTGTCCGAAGAAAGTTTTTGAAACCAGAGATCTCACTATGGTGGTGTGAAAAAATGAGAGTCCCATGGAATGAGTGGAGCAGAATATGACGCTCATCGCTGGCAAAATCCCATTGTGAGGTGGTGACCCAGACTTTCCATGTCATTACATGTTCCCATGTTGGAAAGCTGATTCCTATGAGTGAATCAGTGTCACAGAAAAGAATCACCACATTTGCTGATGATTTTAGGATCTTGATATGAAACCTATTCTGGAGTGACATACGAGACTCCTCAGTAACTGGAATCAATTCCACAAAGTCCACACAGATGCCATTCTTCTGCAGCTCTACTTTCAAATTGGACATAAACTGAATACCTTTTGGGAGGTCTGAGATGGCCAAACCCACCCAGGTCCAGCTGAAATGAAGCATCAAGGAGACTATGCCACGGGCCAGAGAAGTGTCTTTGGGGGCCATCTGATAGAGGGAAGAAAACTGACCACTGTCACTCAGAAGTGGTTCAAAAGACCCAATTGTCAGCTAAGGGAAAATGCAAGAAATATGTGTAAGTATATTGCCATAGTGTACTATCTTATTCCTGAAGAAATTAAGCAGATGATGGAAGCATCAGAAGATTTTAGAATATTTCATTTTTCTCATCTGCCTTGCATGAAAACATCCTAGTTCCTGAGACATTACATTCACAGATTAAGGAAAACATTTCTCATTTTCACTCACCAACACTCAGCTTCTGATAATATGTGGCTAATCCACCTAATCTCTATACGCCTTCCCTTTTGATCACAAGCTGTGGCAAGTGTATTTGGTTCTGTCACTTAAATTTTTGGGTCTAAGTCAGGCACCTCAGGTGATGTGTTTTATCCCTCTCTTTCACTTACACACTCACCTGTGGAATTTTGTAGAGTTCCAGCAGTGTCCCTACTTGGACAGCAATGCTTGTTCCTGATATTACAGCTACAGACTTGCTCTGTTTCCTACACGTGTAATTAGGAACATCCTCTTCCAGTCCTGCAAGCCAGATGAAGGGATTCTGCAGCACCATCATGTCACTGTGCATGACATTATAGAGATCAAATCCCAAGGTCACGTTGGGTAAAAGCTGGGGGTTCTTGTTGATCTCCTCAATAGCAAAAACCAAGGCCAGAGCATACTGGTAGTTTTTGGACTGAAATCTGCATGAAATGCACAAGGATCTTTAAGGGAGAAGCCTCAAATCCAGATTATCATCAATTCTACTGTAATAACTGTAACAGATGGATTGGTCTTGGCCAAAGATTCATATGTTCTAATGATTATCTGCACATTTGCTGAGGACAGCATGTGAAGAGTGTTGCATTTGCAGGACACATGTCCTCACCAGACCCATAGCTGCTACTCCCTTGATCTCAGTCTCCCAGCCTAAATGATTCTGAAAATAAGATCTGCTTTTACATTATAATGTCTTGGGCATGTTATCACATGGCTGTCCATGCAGCCAAAGAAAATGATCTTATTTTTAATATAAACCTATCAATTTAAATCATCTCTGGCAACAACTACATCTTCTAAGTTTTTATATTTGATATCGAAATACTATAATATGCTCTGGAATGCCCTTTCGAATGTTTATGCACACCTAGAAAGAACATTAAAGTTTCAAAGAAAACTTGACAAGGAAAGGTGCATCTTTAGCACTGCCTCTACAAATATTCCTATATTCGGAAACTACAATGATGCTTCATCTTATCACATCATTATATGCTTCTTGAAATAGGAGTCCTATGATCATAAGGCTGCAGGTTGTAATGGGAAAAGAGAGTAACTCAACTGAAGGCTATGTGATCACATAGAAGGATGACGTCAAAGCACTGAGAATGGTAGATGTAAGTCTGGATATATCCTGGAAAATCTCTTCCCCAACAAACTCACCCATCAACCACCATCACAAGCCAGGAAAATGAAATCAGATTCAGAGCTTGAAAGAAGGAAATCAGTGAAAAGGGAGGAACACTTTAGAAAAGCCTGAAACACTCCCCGGTTGGATTTGTAATGCTTTACAATTAAGACATTCATGCATTTATTTTGAACACTAGGTATATATTAAAGTAAATCATTATCAGTGGTATAAGTATATACTCCAAACTGGCCTTATTCACCCAATTTTCCCTACAGAACCAAACATAAATATCCTTCCATGCAAAGAACATGATGCATTTCTACTTTCCAGGTTCTGACATTTCACAAAGTGTGTAAATGAGGAGCCCCTTGTATGTATTTCAGATTTACTGTGTGTTGAGTCATTATGAATAGACTAGGTCATGTACACTGATATTAAGGGTCACTGTGTGCTCCAGAGGAAGTGACAGTCTTTCTTTTCTTGGTTCATGTTGCAACATAATATGTATGTATGCATGCATATTATATACATATTCTGCCTATATATTTATATATAGGTATCCATTACCATGTAAAGAGTTGCTCAATATCTATTGCTTTATATAAATCTCATTTCTATAAATATTTGTTATCCAAATATTTCACTCATACTTTGTATATAATGAAGAACTTTAAAAATCCTTGCTAAGAGTATCAAATAATATTCCATTTTTAGTTCATATTTCTCTGTTCCCCTCCTCATTGTTTACATTTCCATCAATTCCTTAACCTCTCATTTCTTATTCCCACTGCCATTGGTATAAAAGGTCTAAAAGATTTTTGGACACACTGGGCATTTTTGAGAGTTGCCTTTTCAATCTGTTTTATGTTGTGTTTCTTATCTCTAAGAACAGTTTATATATAATTATTGGGTATTCTAAAGTTGTTGAATCTTATATTATATTCCCAAATATCATTAACACAGGCATTTTCTCCTGGGTTTTCTAAGATTTGGTTATGATCTCCAGTTGGCAAGGTATACATCTTGGAGGAACCTGGGCTCTATTCATAAACTCTATTCCTACTACGGGAAATTTACACTCTTCTGGTCTCCATCATTTAGGGTACACGTAAATGATGTACTGCATGCATAACCATGGGGAATACCACTACTAATAATAAATAAATATTTCATAATTGGGATGTCATGTGCACTATCAAAATAGGCAAATTCATAAAAATCATGTGAAGTGAATAATATCATTATACCAAGCTGGTATCCATTAGATTTTTTCTGGATAGAACTTAGGACAAATGCCTAAAATACTTGATCAGTTGTCTCACCTTTGTGGCACCAACTATAATTCTAAATTCCATTGGCTTTAATGATACTGCAATGATATATGTCCTAATATCTACCTTCTATCAAAGATCTATGTATCATCAACCTACTTTTATAGCTTACAGTAGAAACCAATTAGAAATTAGCACCAAAATAAACAGATGTGAGGAAAACAATTTCACTGTCCTACAAGATACTATATTCTGGAGGCATGAAATATTCCTATATAAATATATATGAAACACTTATATTTAGCTACAGGTAGACGGTATCTTAAAGATGGGCAGAGCAGAATAATCCCTCTTCTGAAATGTATTTTTCCATAATAAGATCAGGGCTGCATCCTGAATGTGTAGATTCCAACCATTACAGTTCTCATGGGTATATTCATCATTAACATACAATTATTATTATACTTGTGGCCTGAGGTTACTTTTACCTAGTAAAATCTTACTTTCTTGAATATCTTTTCTTCTTTTTGACTGTAGAAGAAATGAAGTGAGCTCATGGCTCCAAATCTAATATGTAGCAGAAAAGTTTGTGAGCACATGTGGAAGAGCTCATGTAACTCAGGGTTGTTCATTTCAGTGCATGGGTTCTGTAAGAACCTGCTACTGAGGCACAATAGGCCCCTGAGCTGATGAACAGGGACAGGGAAGGACAAGAAGATCCCAACCAGACTCTCCTTTCTCGTATGATGAGATAACATTTTCCTGAGCAATTCAATGTGCGAGGCAGAAAGAAATATCTTCCACATGCTCCAAGTTAATTATCAGAACTTTTTAGGTGGGACAGAAATGGAAAGGGCAGGGACACACAACGCATGTGTCTATCCATCTGCAGACCCATTAGCAAGCATCTATTATGTAAATCAAGGAAAAATGATTATGGCAAAGAGAACTTACCCTGCGAATGTGATATATTTTTTGAAAATATTAATCATTCCGTCCACAAGGTATATGTAAATGGGGAAAAAAGCAACGATCTCAATATCTCCATCCTTGTAATAACTCCGTTCCATCTGGAAAAAGCAGTTCGGATCATCATGACAAGTCACAAGGAGACACAGTTGCAAAAAGAGCAACAGAAAAATCAAAGGAAACATCTTCAAAGTCTATGAAAACCCTAGGACACAACCATAGTGGAACTTGAAGGGTCATGCATGTGCATACAAATAGCGTGTGTGTGTGTGTGTGTGTGTGTGTGTGATTCCTCGCATCAAGCCATTTTAATACTGCTCAATCTGATTTCTTTCTACCATCTGTCCATTCGTCCATGTGGGAATCTGGAAGCCTTTCTGCCCCAAGGCTCTGCAGCTCAGGGCTTCTGTCCTGATGAAAAACACAAGAAGGAAAACATGTTTGTGAATCATCCTCTTCACCCCAGGTGCAAGTATTTCCTCCAAGTCCATGGGTACAAAGACTCAAGGGCATACCTCCTATTAGTTACATTTGGTCCATGGGCTTTGTCAATAAACCTCTCCATGAACTTTTGGCAATTATGTACCTGGATTGCATCAGAGGGCATGAAGAGAGGCATCAGGTGAGTTTCTCAGAAAGTTTTCAGACCAGAAAACTCCAGTGTAACAGACGTCAAAGACCCAAAGAACAATAGGGCAGCCTCCAGACCCCATGTTCCAGGGAGCCACACATTGCCTTGATGCCACACAGACCCAAAGCAGATCCTGTTTACAAAGATACCCAATAGGCCTTCTGATTCTCAAGCACTGTGGAACCAGTAATCACCCTGAATTCAGGAGTTTCATTCTATATGTCAAATCATCACATCCTTACTTGTAAAATACAAAACCCTTCCACATTGCTGTTAACCATGGTAATCTCATGGTAAACTGTTTTCACACTAAAACCTTGGTTAATACTCTCATGAGAACTAGGGACTATTTGAGTACTTCTCACTTTTTACTATAAGGCAGACAATACTAGCTGGAAGTCGTCACTTTATTCCCACCACGACAAACACCAAGAGCAGGGTGATGCATACAGATACTTGTACTTCTTGAATGTAAGCGACTTTAAGGACTCATGTAGGACACCATCATGGCAGATACATACCTTTAACACTTTGCAAAACCAAGAGACTGCACAACACAACTGAACAAAATGGATAGCATGTCTTGTAAGCAAAAATGATGATCAACACTGACTAATCATTTGTGCTTGCATATCAGTGTGAGGTATAACTAATGGGGTAAATCAAATGAGGAGGGAAACAAGAGAGCATGGAAGAGAACTCTGTTATTCCACTCAGAAGTTTCCTAAACTCGAACTGCTATCAATGAGTTCCCTAATATTTTAAGCAAAACACATTCTCCATTGCCTAGTCACTGCTCTGATGCCATTAGTGAGATTTTGAATACAGGCTCATGCAAATTGAGATGAAGTATAGGAACAAAACACACAAAATTCACTGACTTGCATAAAATTGAAAATATAATGTCTTGATGAGTTAGATTTATTACCAGTACAATGACATAACTTGTTGTCTATTCAGTTAAACAAGAAAGGTAAATCTAAATCAGAGAGCAAACATCTCCCGTTCTCTCTAATGTGTAGAAACTAAAAGTAGAGTCAATCTGAATGCACAAGATTCACTGAACAAAGGTTGGGACTGGAAAGGATGAATTCCATGCAATGAGAAGGCTTCAAAAATGTACTGAAAATGTGTGTTATGAAGCATTATGCATGAATTTAAAAAAAATTGGCACCCAGATCTATTCATCATTTTTTGGTTAACTATTTCTTTCATATTTATCACATATCTTCTACATTCTTTTTTTCATAGAAAACTTTTATTTAACAAATGTAAATTTCAAAAGAACAGCTTTTGGATTACAGTGGTTCTTCCTCCCGTAACAACCCTCCCACCGGCATACCATCCATCTCTTAATCCCTCTCCCATCCCATTCTTCACTCAGATTCATTTTATTATCTTTATATACAGAAGATCAATTCTATACTAAGTAAAATTACAACAGTTTGCACCCACACAGACACACAAAGTATCAAGTCCTGTTTGAAGATTAGTTTTACCATTAATTCTCATAGATCAACACATTAAGGATAGAGGTCCTATGTAGGAGCAAGTGTATAGTAACTCCTGTTATTGATTTATCAATTGACACTCTTATTTATGATGTCAGTAATCCCCTGAGGCTTTCGTCATGAGCTGCCAGGACTATGGAAGCCTATTTTTTTTTTTTTTACAAATAGAGTTAGACAGTGAGAGATAGAGAGAGGCAGAGAGAAATGTCTTCCTTCTGTTTGTTCATCCCCCAAATGGCTGCTGTGGCCAGAACTATGCCAATCTGAAGCCAGGAGCCAGGTGCTTCTTCCTGGTCTCCCATGGGGGTGCAGCCACCCAAGCACTTTTGGCTATCCTCCACTGCCTTCCTGGGCCAGAGCAGAGAGGTAGACTGGAAGAGGAGCAACCAGGACTAGAACCCGGCGCCCATATTTGATGCCAGTGCCACAGCGGAGGATTAACTAAGTGAGCCATGGCACCAGCCCCTGGAAACCCCTTGAGTTCACAAACTCCAACCTTATTTAGACAAGGCCATAATTAAACTGGAAGGTCCCTCCTCCCTTTAGGAAAAGGTACTTCCCTCTTTGATGGCTCATTCTTTCCGCTGGGATCTCACTCACAGAGATCTTTCATTTAGGCTTTTTTTTTTGGCTACAGTGTCATGGCTTTCCATGCCTCCATGCCTCTCATAGGCATTTGAGCCAAATCCAAATGCCTAAAGGGCTGATTCTGAGGCCAAAGTTCTGTTTAGGGCATTTGTAATTCTATGAGTCTGCTGTGTATCCAGCATCCTATGTTGTATTGTTCTCTCCTTTTTAAGTGTATCAATTATTATTAGCAGACACTGGTCTTATTTATGTGATCCCTTTGACACTTAATCCTATCTTGATGATGAATTATGAACTTAAACTGATCACCTTAACTAGTAAGACGGTGTTTGTATCTGAGAACTTAATGGGATTTGGAGTCCCATGGTACATTTTAAATTTTTATTTAATGAATATAAATTTCCAAAGTACGATTTATGGATTACAATGGCTTCCCCACATACCGTCTCTCCCACCCGCATCCCTGCCCTTTCCCACTCCCTCTCCCCTTCCATTCACATCAAGATTCATTTTCTTTTTTTTTTTTTTTTATCTTTTATTTAATGAATATAAATTTCCAAAGTACGACTCATGGGTTACAATGGCTTCCCCCCCCATACCGTCCCTCCCACCAACAACCCTCCCCTTTCCCACTCCCTCTCCCCTTCCATTCACATCAAGATTCATTTTCGATTATCTTAATATACAGAAGATCAGCTTAGTATACCTTAAGTAAGTATTTCAACAGTTTGCTCCCACACAGAAACATAAAGTGAAAAATAATAGATGATTTTTTTAAATGATGATGAAATCAGATCAGACCTATTGTCATGTTTAATCCCAGTGAGAGTCAAGTTGGGAATTGAAAATTTCTTTCTTTCTTTCTTTTTTTTTTTTTTTTTTTTACAGAAGATCAGTTTACTATACATTAAGTAAAGATTTCAACAGTTTGCACCCCCATAGAAACACAAAGCGAAATATACTGTTTGAGTACTCATAATAGCAATAAGTCTCAATGTACAGCCCATTAAGGACAGAGATCCTACATGAGGAGTAAGTGCAAAGTGACTCCTGTTGTTGACTTTACAAATTGACACTCCTGTTTATGGCATCAGTAATCTCCCTATGCACCAGTCATGAGTTTCCAAGGCTATGGAAGCCTTTTGAGTTCACTGACTCTTATCTTGTTTAGACAAGGTCATATTCAAAGTGGAGGTTCTCTCCTCCCTTCAGAGAAAGGTACCTCCTTCTTTGAAGACCTGTTCTTTCCACTGGGATCTCACTCACAGAGCTCTTCCATTTAGGGTTGTTTCTTTATTTATTTTTTATTTTTTGCCAGAGTGTCTTGGCTTTCCATGCCTGAAATACTCTCATGGGCTTTTCAGCCAGATCGGAATGCCTTTAGGGCTGATTCTGAGGCCAGAGTGCTGTTTAGGACATCCACCATTCTACGAGTCTGCTGAGTATCTCGCTTCCCATGTTGGATCACTCTCCCCTTTATTTATTCTATCAGTTAGTATTAGCAGGTACTAGACTTATTTATGTGCTTCCTTTGACTCTTAGTCCTTTCATTATAATCAATTGTGAACTGAAATTGATCACTTGGACTGGTGAGATGGCATTGGTACATGCCACCCTTATGGGATTCAATTGGAGTCCCCTGGTATGTTTCTAACTCTACCATTTGGGGCAAGTCAACTTGAGCATGTTCCAAATTGTACATCTCTTCCCTCTCTTATTCCTACTCTTATGTTTAACAGGGATCACATTTCAGTTAAATTTCAACACTTAAGAATAACTGTGTAGAACAGACAAAAAAAACTACTAAGAGGGATAATGTATTAAGTTGTTCATTAACCGTCAGGGCTATGCTGATCAAGTCACCATTTCTCATAGTGTCCATTTCACTTCAACAGGTTTCCTTTTTGGTGTTCAGTCAGTTGTCACCGATCAGGGAGAACATATGGTATTTGTCCCTTTGGGACTGGCTTATTTCACTCAGCATGATGTGTTCCAGATTCCTCCATTTTGTTGCAAATCACTGGATTTCATTGTTTCTTTTTTTTTTTAATATTTAATCATATTTATTATGCATTTTTCAGAAGGATGCACATACATTTAAATTTTCTGTTTTCTTTTTCTTTTTTTTTTAACTTTTATTTAATGAATATAAATTTCCAAAGTACGATTTATGGATTACAATGGCTTCCCCCACATACCGTCCCTCCCACCCACTACCCTCCCCTTTCCCACTCCCTCTCCCCTTCCATTCACATCAAGATTCATTTTCGATTATCTTAATATACAGAAGATCAGCTTAGTATACATTAAGTAAGGATTTCAACAGTTTGCTCTCACACAGAAACATAAAGTGAAAAATAATAGATGATTTTTTTTAAATGATGATGAAATCAGATCAGACCTATTGTCATGTTTAATCCCAGTGAGAGTCAAGTTGGGAGTTGATAATTTCTTTTTTTTTTTTTTTTAGAGGATCAGTTTAGTATACATTAAGTAAAGATTTCAACAGTTTGCACCCCCATAGAAACACAAAGTGAAATATATTGTTTGAGTACTCGTTATAGCATTAAATCTCAATACACAGCACATTAAGGACAGAGATCCTACATGAGGAGTAAGTGCACAGTGACTCCTGTTGTTGACTTTACCAATTGACACTCCTGTTTATGGCATCAGTAGTCTCCCTATGCTCCAGTCATGAGTTTCCAAGGCTATGGAAGCCCTCTGAGTTCTCCGATTCTTATCTTGTTTAGACAAGGTCATAGTCAAAGTGGAGGTTCTCTCCTCCCTTCAGAGAAAGGTACCTCCTTGTTTGAAGACCTGTTCTTTCCACTGGGATCTCACTCGCAGAGATCTTTTGCCAGAGTGTCTTGGCTTTCCATGCCTGAAATACTCTCATGGGCTTTTCAGCCAGATCCGAATGCCTTTAGGGCTGATTCTTTTTTTTTTTTATATAGCTGTTTTTGGTTTTAATGAGGCTAGGACAAATAACCAGTTCAATATTAATATTAGTTGTTTTTTTAATTGAATTGACAATTGTGATTGTGTTGGCCCATTTCCAGGGTCTCAGGCTGTCTCTAATTCAAGATAGTAAAAAGCAATCACATAGTTCATTCAACAAATAACAACAAAATCTTATTAGCCTGCATTGGATCAGTTCTTTCCTCTCCCTAGGCCTCAGTTTCTAGGCTGGAAATTGACAGATGTGACCAGTTGATTTCCAAATTTTGTTCTTTTTTTTTTTTTAACAAGCCCACCAGTTATTTATTTATTTATTTATTTTTTAATCTTTTATTTAATGAATATAAATTTCCAAAGTACGACTCATATGTTACAATGGCTTCCCCCCCATACCGTCCCTCCCACCCACAACCCTCCCCTTTCCCACTCCCTCTCCCCTTCCATTCACATCAAGATTCATTTTCGATTATCTTAATATACAGAAGATCAGCTTAGTATACCTTAAGTAAGTATTTCAACAGTTTGCTCCCACACAGAAACATAAAGTGAAAAATAATAGATGATTTTTTTTAAATGATGATGAAATCAGATCAGACCTATTGTCATGTTTAATCCCAGTGAGAGTCAAGTTGGGAATTGATAATTTCTTTCTTTCTTTTTTTTTTTTTTTTTTTTTTTTTACAGAAGATCAGTTTAGTGTACATTAAGTAAAGATTTCAGTCGTTTGCACCCCCATAGAAACACAAAGTGAAATATACTGTTTGAGTACTCGTTATAGCATTAAGCCTCAGTGTACAGCACGTTAAGGACAGAGATCGTACATGAGGAGTAAGTGCACAGTGACTCCTGTTGTTGACTTTACCAATTGACACTCCTGTTTATGGCATCAGTAATCTCCCTATGCACCAGTTATGAGTTTCCAAGGCTATGGAAGCCCCTTGAGTTCTCCGACTCTTATCTTGTTTAGACACGGTCATAGTCAAAGTGGAGGTTCTCTCCTCCCTTCAGAGAAAGGCACCTCCCTCTTTGAAGACCTGTTCTTTCCACTGGGATCTCACTCACAGAGATCTTTTTGCCAGAGTGTCTTGGCTTTCCATGCCTGAAATACTCTCATGGGCTTTTCAGCCAGATCCGAGTGCCTTTAGGGCTGATTCTGAGGCCAGAGTGCTATTTAGGACATCCGCCATTCTATGAGTCTGCTGAGTATCTCACTTCCCATGTTGGATCACTCTCCCCTTTATTTATTCTATCGGTTGGTGTTAGCAGATACTAGACTTGTTTATGTGCTCCCTTTGACTCTTAGTCCTTTCATTATGATCAATTGTGAACTGAAATTGATCACTTGCAGTAGTGAGATGGCATTGGCACATGCCACCTTGATGGGATTGAATTGGAATCCCCTGGTATGTTTCCAACTCTACCAATTGGGGCAAGTCAGCCCGAGCATGTCCCAAATTATACATCTCTTCCCTCTCTTATTCCCACTCTTATGTTTAACAGGGATCACATTTCAGTTAATTTTCAACACTTAAGAATAACTGTGTGATAATTACAGAATTAAACCAGTCATATTAAGTAGAACAGACAAAAAAAATACTATGAGGGATAATGTATTAAGTTGTCCATTAGCAGTCAGGGCTATGCTGATCAAGTCACCATTTCTCATAGTGTCCATTTCACTTCAGGAGGTTTCCTTTTTGGTGTTCAGTCAGTTGTCACCGATCAGGGAGAACATATGGTATTTGTCCCTTTGGGACTGGCTTACTTCACTCAGCATGATGTGTTCCAGATTCCTCCATTTTGTTGCAAATGACTGGATTTCGTTGTTTCTTACTGCGGTATAGTACTCTAAAGAATACATATCCCATAATTTCTTTATCCAGTCTACCGTTGATGGGCATTTAGGTTGGTTCCAGGTCTTGGCTATTGTGAATTGTGCTGCAATAAACATTAGGGTGCAGACCGCTTTTTTGTTTGCCAATTTAAATTCCTTTGGGTAAATTCCAAGGAGTGGGATGGCTGGGTCGAACGGTAGGGCTATATTCAGGTTTCTGAGGAATCTCCAGACTGACTTCCATAGTGGCTTGACCAGTTTGCATTCCCACCAACAGTGGGTTAGTGTCCCTTTTTCCCCACATCCTCGCCAGCATCTGTTGCTTCATGCTTCTGCACGTGGAAATCCAGTTTTCCCAGCACCATTTATTGAATAGACTGTCCTTGCTCCAGGAATTAGTTTTAGATCCTTGATCAAATATAAGTTGGTTGTAGATGTTTGGATTGATTTCTGGTGTTTCAATTCTGTTCCATTGGTCTATCCATCTGTTTCTGTACCAGTACCATGCTGTTTTGATTACAACTGCCCTGTAGTATGTCCTGAAGTCTGGTATTGTGATGCCTCCGGCTTTGTTTTTGTTGTACAAGATTGCTTTAGCTATTCGAGGTCTCTTGTGCCTCCATATGAATTTCAGCATCATTTTTTCTAGATCTGCGAAGATCTTTGGTATCTTGATTGGGATTGCATTGAATCTATAAATTGCTTTTGGGAGAATGGACATTTTAATGATGTTGATTCTTCCAATCCATGAGCATGGAAGATTTTTCCATTTTTTGGTATCCTCTTCTATTTCTTTCTTTAAGGTTTTGTAATTTTCATCGTAGAGATCTTGAACGTCCTTGGTTAAGTTTATTCCAAGATATTGGATTCTTTTGGTAGCTATTGTGAATGGGATTGAACTTAGAAGTTCTTCCTCAGCCATGGCATTGCTTGTGTATACAAAGGCAGTTGGTTTTTGTGCATTGATTTAATACCATGCTACTTTGCCAAAATCTTCTATGAGTTCCAATAGTCTCTTAGTAGAGTTCTTTGGGTCCCCTAAATAAAGAATCATATCATCTGCAAAGAGGGATAGTTTGAGTTCTCCCTTCCCAATTTGTATCCCTTTAATTTCTTTTTCTTGCCTAATAGCTCTGGCTAGAACTTCCAGAACTATATTGAATAGCAGTGGTGAGAGTGGGCATCCCTGTCTGGTACCAGATATCAGTGGAAATGCTTCCAACTTTTCCCCATTCAATAGGATGTTGGCTGTGGGTTTTTCATAGATTGCTTTGATTGTATTGAGGAATGTTCCTTCCAAACCCAGTTTGCTTAGAGTTTTCATCATGAATGGGTGTTGTATTTTATCAAATGCTTTCTCTGCATCTATTGAGACAATCATATGGTTTTTCTTCTGCAGTCTGTTAATGTGGTGTATCACATTGATTGTCTTGTGCACATTAAACCATCCCTGCATACCAGGGATAAATCCCACTTGGTCTAGGTGGATGATCTTTCTGATGTGTTGTTGCATTCTATTGGCAAGAATTTTATTGAGGATTTTTGCATCTATGTTCATCAGGGTTATTGGTCTGTAATTCTCTTTCAGTGCTGCATCTTTTTCTGGCTTAGGAATTAAGATGATGCTGGCTTCATAGAAAGAACTTGGGAGGATTCCCTCTTCTTCGATTGTTCTGAATAGTTTGAGAAGAATTGGAGTTAGTTCTTCTTTAAATGTCTGGTAGAATACAGCAGTGAATCCATCTGGTCCTGGGCTTTTCTTTGTTGGGAGGGCCTTTATTACTGTTTCAATTTCTGTCTCAGTTATGGGTCTGTTTAGGTTTTTGATGTCTTCCTGGTTCAATTTAGGTAGGTTGCATGTGTCCAGGAATCTATCCATTTCTGATAGGTTTCCCTGTTTGCTGGCATACAGGTCCTTGTAGTAATTTCTGATGATTCTTTTTATTTCTGTGGTGTCTGTTGTTACATTTCCTTTTTCATCTCTGATTTTATTGATTTGGGTCTTTTCTTTTTTTAGTTAGTTGGGCCAATGGGGTGTCAAATTTGTTTATTTTTTCAAACAACCAGCTCCTCGTTTGGCTGATTCTTTGTAATGTTTTTCTTGATTCAATCCTGTTGATTTCTTCTCTGATTTTAATTATTTCTCTTCTCCTACTAGATTTGGGTCTGGTTTGCTGTAGGTTTTATAGATCCTTGAGGTGAATTGAAAGCTGATCTATTCGGTGCCTTTCCAATTTCTTGATGTAGGCACCTATTGATGTAAACTTTCCTCTTAACACTGCTTTTGCTGCGTCCCATAAGTTTTGGTATGTTGTGCTGTTATGCTCATTTACTTCCAGAAAGTTTTTGATTTCTCTTTTGCTTTCTTCTATGACCCATTGTTCATTCAGGAGCATGTTGTTCAATCTCCATGTGTTTGCGTACGCTCTAGGGATTCCTGAGTTGCTAATTTCCAACTTCATTCCTTTATGGTCTGAGAAGCTGCATGGTATGATTCTAATTCTTTTGAATTTGCTGAGACTTGCTTTATGGCCTAGTATGTGGTCAATCCTAGAGAAGGTTCCATGTACTGCTGAGAAGAATGTAAAATCTTTAGCTGTAGGATTGAAAGTTCTGTAGATATCTGTTAGATTCATTTGGGCTATAGTGTCATTTAAATCTACTGTTTCCTTGTTGATCTTCTGTCCTATTGATCTGTCTATTTCTGAGAGTGGAATATTGAAGTCTCTCTTAACATTTTTTGTGGTAAAGTTTATGTTGTCCAATATTAAGATGGCTACGCCCGCTCTTTTTTCATTTCTGTTGGCATGGTATATCTTTTTCCAGCCTTTCACTTTCAGTCTGTATGGATCTTTGTTGGAAAGATGTGTTTCTTGTAAGCAGCAAATAGATGGGTTTTGTTCCTTAACCCAATCAGCCAATCGGTGTCTTTTAACTGGACATTCAGGCCATTAACGTTTAATGTGACTAATGAAAAGTGGTAACTTTGCCCTGCCATTTGCCAAAGATAAGTTCTAATATATGCTTTGAATTCCCTGTGATCTTTTGCTGTGAGGTTTCCTTCCTTTATCTTCTTTCATATTGATGACCGTGTTTCTGTGTTTCTGTGTGTAACACATCTGTAAGCATCTGTTGCAGGGCTGGACGAGTGGCGACAAATTCTTTCAATTTCTGTTTGCTATGAAAAGTCTTTATTTCACCTTCATTCACAAATGAGAGCTCAGCAGGATATAATATTCTGGGCTGGCAGTTTTTCTCTCTTAGCACCTGGGTTATATCTCGCCATTCTCTCCTAGCTTGTAGAGTTTCTGATGAGAAGTCAGCTGTGAGTCTGATTGGAGATCCTCTGAGAGTAATCTGACGTTTCTCTCTTGCACATTTTAGGATCTTTTCTTTATGTTTCACTGTGGAGAATTGAATTACAATGTGTCGTGGTGAGGATCTCTTTTGGTCGTGTTTATTAGGGGTTCTGTGAGCTTCCTGTACTAGGATGTCTCTGTCCTTCTCCAAACCTGGGAAATTTTCTGCTAATATCTCAATAAACAGGCCTTCTAATCATTTCTCCCTCTCCATGCCTTCAGGAACTCCTAGAACCCGAATGTTGGTTTTTTTAATAGTGTCCTGAAGATTCCCGACAATATGTTTTAGATTTCTAATTTCCTCTTCTTTTCTTTGGTCTGACTGTATCCTTTCCTGTTCTCTGTCTTCTAAGTCCGATATTCTCTCTTCTGCTTCACCCATTCTGTTTGTAAGGCTCTCTATTGTGTTTTTCATTTGATCTATTGAATTCTATTCTTCACTATGATTTCTCGTCACTATCCCAGTTTCCTGTTGTACTAGTTGTTTCGTTTCATTTTGATTCCTCCTTAATATTTCATTTTCACGAGAGAGGTTTTCTATCTTGTCCATTAAGGATTTCTGTAGTTCAAGAATTTGTTTTTGAGAACTTCTTAATGTTCTTATCAATTTTTTGAGATCTGCTTCTTGCATTTCTTCTATGTCATCATCTTCATAATCTTGAATTGGGGTGTCTTTTTCATTTGAGGGCGTCATGGTGACTTCCTTGTTTTTATTACCTCTGTTTTTGCATTTGTTATTTGGCATATTGGAGATATTCTTTGGTTTATTGACTGTTGTGCTTTTTCTTGTTATACTATGACTCTAGATTAAGTGGACTGTTTTTGATGGAGCCTTAGGGCTTGAGATGGGTGTGGCCTGAGAGCTCTGTTTGGTGTGCCAAAGGTGACACTCCCAGGTTAGGCATGGTAGATCTCTCTCCCTCTCTCTCTTTCTTTTTTTGATTCAAAAGGGAAGTAATTCCGCACAGCTGAACGAAGTTGGAGGTAGTTAGCAGGCAAATGATATACCCACAGGAGCCAGAGATCGGAAACTCTTTCCCAAGGACCACACAGGGAATCTGTTCTGCCCTCAGAGTGGGCTCAAATTCTCCTTCTGTCTCCCACTGGGTTGCCAAAGTTATGGAATTGTAGCGTCTCTGGAGAGTGCTCACGTGAATTCCGTGAGTTCTCTCCCCCACCGTGTCTTTTTTCACAGTCTCAGTTCAGGAGCACCACAAATTTACTAGGTCCTAACCTCCTGTTACTTTGCCCCACCGAGAGTCAGGTTTTTCTGCTAGGCTCAGGGCCGATGCAGACCTGAGGTCGCTCTGCTAATGACGTATGTCCAAGATGGCACCTGCTCTTTGTCTTGCTCGCCCTTGAGAGGTGAGCGGAGAGAGAGAAACCCATGTCCATACCAGTCACCTTTTTTTTTCTCTGTCTCTCTTCCAGTTAGCCTGGTGAACTTTTCACCCCCGGGGGCTGTTCCCTCTAGTCTCCTCTCTCCGCTTGCCTGCCGGTGTCTCGGGCTATTGAGGTTCGGCTCACCTCGCTTTCCAGCGCTGGTGTGTTGAGTCTGCCGCTGGTGTCCCGAACTGTGGGCTCCCACGCTCTCCACGCAGGTCCGCTCTGAATCACATGTTCCGGAAGGGTTTCTTCTGCTGTTTCTTCCCCTACTCTTCCTTGAACCTGCAGTATCTCCACTTTTATTAAACTATCTCTCCCCGGACTATCAGTGTGCTCCCTTCCTATTCCACCATCTTGCCTCCTCCCCCCCATGGCACATTTTTAGCTTTACCCTTAGGAATAAGTCTGAGGGAGGATGTGCCAAACTGTATATCTCCTCCATCTCTTATTCTCACTCTTATTCTTTCTGAAAGGCTTATTTTATTTATTTGAAAGACAGAGTTACAGAGGGAGGTAGAGACAGATAGAAAGATTTTCCATCCACTGGCTCACTTCCCAGATGGCCGCAATGGCCGGAGCTGCACCAATCGGAAGCCAAGATACAGGAGCTTCTTCCAGGTCTCCCACATGGGTGCAGGGGCCCAACAACTTGGGCCATCTTCTACTGCTATCCCAGGCCATAGAATAGAGATGAATCCAAAGAAGAGCAGCCAGGATTTGAACCGGCACCCATATGGGATAATGACACTTCAGGCCATGGCTTTAACCTGCTGAGCCACAGGGCTGGCCCCTTCCAATCTTATTTTAACAGATATCAATTTTCAGTGAATTTTAAACACCTAAGGATAATTCAGTGTTAATCCAAGAGTTCAACCAATGGTATTAAGTAGAAAAAGAAACTACTAAAAAGAATAAAATAGTAAACTGTTCCTCAAAGTTCGGGACAAGAACTAATCAAGTCATTGCTTCTCCTAGTGTCAGTTTCACTTCTACAGGTTTCCTTTTAGGTGCTCAGTTAGTTGTCACAGATCAGGGAGAACAGGATATTTGTTCCTTTGAGACTGGCTTATTTCACTCAGCATGATGTTTTCCAGATTCCTCCATTTTGTTGCAAATAACCAGATTTCATTTTTTGCTTTTACCACTTTGTAGTATTCTATAGAGTTCATATCCATAGTTTCTTTATCCATTCTTCCATTGATGGGCATTTAGGTTGATTTCACCTCACCTGTCCGAATGGCTCTCACACAGAAATCAGCAAACAACCTGTGCTGGAGAGGATTTGAAGGAAAATGTACCCTCATCCACAGGTTGTGGGGATGTAAGCTGATGCAGTAGTTGTGAAAGACAGTATAGAAACCTATGAGAGTGGAAAATAGATCTGCCATATGACCCATCCAACTGACTCCTAGGAATCTACCCAAAGTGAAATCAGCATGAAAAAGGGGCATCTATACCCCCATGTTCATTGCAGCTCAATTCAAAATAGCTAAGAAATAGAATCAACCCAGATATCCATCAATAGCTTACTGGATATAGAAACCATGGTATATATACTCTAAGAATATTAATCAGCAGGAAAAAAAAAAGAAAAAAATCCTGTCTATTGAAACAAAATTGATGCAGCTGGAAACCATGGCACTTAAGAGAAATCAGCAAGTATCAAAAACAGACATAACCATATGTATTCTCTTATCTGTCATAACAAGTGCCTAAATGTAATGTTGGAGTAAAATTGACAATTTGAGATTCCATGGTTTTTTTTTTTTATAGCCTTTGTCTTTATTTTGAAGAATAGTTTGGTTTCTTCATACGATTTGTAGAACACATTACATACAGTAAGGTTAATCTCTTGAGTATAAAGTAAGCTAGAAAACAGTTCTTTGCAAAAATTAAGAGTGGCAATAGGAGAGGGAGGAGGAAGAAGCATAAGATTGCGGCCGGCGCTGTGGAGCAGTGGGATCACAAGGTCCTTCTAGAATACCCGACTGAGCTAGTTTAGGCAAATACTCCTTATTTCTTACTGAAGACAACTTATAAAAATGACATGTAGGGAATTTTTGGCAATTAGTCTTGTTCTTCAGGGGCCGGCTAGTGGCTCAGTAGGTTAATCCCTCATGGGTGCCGGTTCTAGTCCTGGCTGCTCTTTCAATCCAGCTTTTGCTATGGCCTGGGAAAGCAGCAGAGTATGGCCCCAGTCCTTGAGCCCCTGAACTCCTCTCAAGATGGAAAGAAACGCCTAGCCCCTGGCTTTGCATCAGTACAGGTCTGGCCATTGCAGCCATTTGGGAAGTAAACCAACAGACAGAGGACATTTCTATCTGTCTCTCCTTCTGCTGTCTGTTACTCTGTCTCTCAAATAAATAAAATTTTTAAAAAATTAAAAATAAAAAAATTCATGTTCATTTACCTCATGTTAGTCATTTATTACTTACTCTTCCTAAGTACCTTACATACTGATGAGTACATTCTCTTTTTCTAATAACAGAGCCCTAAGTCCTACTCTCTGAACCTATTCATGTTGCTTTAAAAACATATCTTAACCTGTGTCGTTTTAACACCACAAACTCATTCTCCATGGTTTCTTAGGACTCGGAAGTGATGATCAAGGTACCGGAGGATTCCATGTGTGGTGAGGACTACTATGCCCTTATACATGACACATTCTTTCTGCGTCCTCACTTTGAACAAGAGCAAGCAGCAGTCCTTGTTTTAAGGGTGCTATTCACTCAATAATATCATGACCTAATCAATCAGTCAAGGTTCCTTGTGTTTGTTTTTAATGAGAGTTATTTTATTTTTTTAATTACATGAAAGGCAGAGTTACAGAAATAGGAGAAGTAGAAGGAGGAAAGAAGAGGGAGAGTGACAGGGGGAGGAGGAGAGGAAAGGAAAAAGAGAGAGAGGAAGAGAGAGAAAGGGAGAGAAAATCTTTCACCTGGTGGTTCATACCCCAAAAGACTGTAATGGCTGGAGTGGGGCTGATCTGAAACCAGTAACCAGGAGTTTCTTCTGGATTTCCCAAGTGGGTGTGGGTCCAAAAGCCCAAGCATCAGCAGAGAACAGGACTTGAAATGAAGCAGTTGGGACTGAAACTGGTGCCATTTGGGATGCCTGCATCACAGGCAGAGGCTTAACCTGCTATACCACTCTTAATATCATGGGCTGGAAGTTTGCAAATTTTGGCTGCACAGAAAGCATCCAGCTATCTCCGTGAAGCATAACTCTCTATGGTAGGATCTGTATTAAGTCATTCTAAAGTCAAGCTTGATTGAGAGACTACCATTAGCAAGGCTATGGGTTAAATTCTAGAGAAACATGAAGAGCTGTACACATGATATCAGCTGGATTAGTTGCCACTCTTGAGCAGCTTCCCATCAAGAACACACTGGGATGCTGCCTGTGATAGAAGTTGGTCTAGATCACCTTGAACCCTACTGGCATATTTCCACTTTCCTGTCTTTTTATCCTTGAAAATGAATTTTCTCTCCACTGTGTCAGTATCCTCTCCTTTTCTTTATATTGCTCCAATGATGTCCCATGTCTGAACTTGCAGTTGTCTTCCAATATTAGGGTAGTTTCACCTTTGGATATCTCATACATTTAAGATATCACACATGCAATCTTTCAAAGCTTCATTTTCCAGAACTGCTAAGTGAAAATAACTTTTCTCTGTGTTTAATCTTGTATTCAAGCACTACTTAATCAATTACTGATACACTGACTTAATTACACAATCCCATTATCATTTTAAAACAATGCCACTTTTATATCTTCATTTCCAATAAGTTCCATGTCCTCATTTTTGGATAATATGCAAATCTGAAGATTGTTTACAACAAAAAAACTATTGGAAATTATTTTAACAACCATGGGTATATTTGGATTTTTAATATATTTCTTAATATGCTTCATAATATTTCCCTCTAAATGTTCGAATTTCTTCTGTATTCTTCAATGTGTCACCATTTAGTGATTATATTCTGCTATTAGTATTTCTTACATCCGTGCAGAACCCCTTCAACTTTGTACACATGCACTGTAACCATGTTTTTCTTATTGATCAATCTTGCTGAGGTTCATGAAGTTTCCTTGTTTTAGATGACAATCAACTTTAAATATTCTAATTTTTATTTACTTCCATTTTCTTATAATATCCACATCCCATCTCCGAGGGTTTGTGTTGAATTTGCTTTCATTGACCTACTTTGCTATGCATACTTATCAATGAGGATGTCAGCCTGTGCTCTTTCAATATAAATTATATACATGAGTATGTGCCTGGATGCATATGAGTGTTCCTAGAGAATTATATTTTGAGAAGCACTGATTTTTCTCTAAGGCTAAGGTTAGTCCCATTTATGATATCTGATGAGTATTATCCTCAGGTTGATATACTGTATAATTTCTAATATAGTTTTCCATACAATACAGTTTGTTTGGAGGTGTGCTTCCTCACTTCAAGCATGTTATATGTGAATTAGGTGAAAGCACTTTTATTTATACATGCAAAAGAAACACAGACACAAAGTTACCTATAATGAAGTTCCACATAGGACATCTTACACAGATTGTACTCTGTTGCCAGAATCTATCACAATTATCAATAAGTTTCAAATTGAAATGATACCTAATATATGGTGAAAATCACTAATCATCCAACACAAACAGAAATTGGAAAATCTTCATGATACATGTGATGATGGCATATTACTGCTAAGTGGAATAAATCAGAGAAGTCCCACATTGTTTTATGGGGTAAATATTCTTAAATATTGGTTTGTGTTCATATTTTTTCTTTTTTTTTTTTTTTTTTTTTTTTTTTTTTTTTTGACAGGCAGAGTGGACAGTGAGAGAGAGAGACAGAGAGAGAAAGGTCTTCCTTTGCCGTTGGTTCACCCTCCAATGGCCGCCGCTGCAGCCGGCGCACCGCGCTGATCCTGGCAGGAGCCAGGAGCCAGGTGCTTTTCCTGGTCTCCCATGGGGTGCAGGGCCCAAGCACCTGGGCCATCCTCCACTGCACTCCCTGGCCATAGCAGAGAGCTGGCCTGGAAGAGGGGCAACCGGGACAGAATCCGGCGCCCCAACCGGGACTAGAACCCGGTGTACCGGCGCCGCAAGGTGGAGGATTAGCCTATTGAGCCACGGCGCCGGCTGTGTTCATATTTTTTCATTAGACAAGGATTTTTATGCTTAAGGCCACAAAAGCACAGGAAACAAACCAAAATAAATACATGAAATTTCATCAAGCTAAAAAGGTTCTGCAAAGAAAAGGAAGCAATCAACAGATTGAAGAGACCACCTACAGAAATAAAGAAAATAGTTGAAAATCATTTATCTGACAAATGTTTAATAACTGTAATATATCAGGAACTCAATAAACAGGAGCAAATAATCCAATTTTAAAATGTGCTACCAATCAGCATAAATATTTTCTCAAAGTTATACAAAGGAACAACAGGTGTGTGAAAAAACAAAACTCGACATCACTAAGCAAATCAGAACCATAGTGATACAGTCCTTTACTCCAGTTACAATGGCTGTTATACAGAAATGAAGGATAAGAGAGGGTGGAGATGTGGAAAATGGGGAATTCTGCACTATTGATGGGAATGGAAATTACTGTGATCATTGTGAAAAGCAATATGAAATTTCCTCCACAATTTCAAATAGAACTACCATAACTAACCCACTGTTGGTGGGAATGCAAACTGGTCAAGCCACTATGGAAATCAGTCTGGAGATTCCTCAGAAACCTGAAGATAACCCTACCGTTCGACCCAGCCATCCCACTCCTTGGAATTTACCCAAAGGAGTTTAAATTGATAAAGAAAAAAGCGGTCTGCACCCTAATGTTTATTGCAGCACAATTCACAATAGCCAAGACCTGGAACCAACCTAAATGCCCATCAACGGTAGACTGGATAAAGAAATTATGGGATATGTATTCTTTAGAGTACTATACCGCAGTAAGAAACAACGAAATCCAGTCATTTGCAACAAAATGGAGGAATCTGGAACACATCATGCTGAGTGAAGTAAGCCAGTCCCAAAGGGACAAATACCATATGTTCTCCCTGATCGGTGACAACTGACTGAACACCAAAAAGGAAACCTCCTGAAGTGAAATGGACACTATGAGAAATGGTGACTTGATCAGCATAGCCCTGACTGCTAATGGACAACTTAATACATTATCCCTCATAGTATTTTTTTTTGTCTGTTCTACTTAATATGACTGGTTTAATTCTGTAATTATCACACAGTTATTCTTAAGTGTTGAAAATTAACTGAAATGTGATCCCTGTTAAACATAAAAGTGGGAATAAGAGAGGGAAGAGATGTATAATTTGGGGCATGCTCGGGCTGACTTGCCCCAATTGGTAGAGTTGGAAACATACCAGGGGATTCCAATTCAATCCCATCAAGGTGGCATGTGCCAATGCCATCTCACTATTCCAAGTGATCAATTTCAGTTCACAATTGATCATAATGAAAGGACTAAGAGTCAAAGGGAGCACATAAACAAGTCTAGTATCTGCTAACACCAACCGATAGAATAAATAAAGGGGAGAGTGATCCAACATGGGAAGTGAGATACTCAGCAGACTCATAGAATGGCGGATGTCCTAAATAGCACTCTGGCCTCAGAATCAGCCCTAAAGGCACTCGGATCTGGCTGAAAAGCCCATGAGAGTATTTCAGGCATGGAAAGCCAAGACACTCTGGCAAAAAGATCTCTGTGAGTGAGATCCCAGTGGAAAGAACAGGTCTTCAAAGAGGGAGGTGCCTTTCTCTGAAGGGAGGAGAGAACCTCCACTTTGACTATGACCTTGTCTAAACAAGATAAGAGTCGGAGAACTCAGAGGGCTTCCATAGCCTTGGAAACTCATGACTGGTGCATAGGGAGATTACTGATGCCATAAACAGGAGTGTCAATTTGTAAAGTCAACAACAGGAGTCACTGTGCACTTACTCCTCATGTAGGATCTCTGTCCTTAATGTGCTGTGTATTGAGATTTAATGCTATAACGAGTACTCAAACAGTATATTTCACTTTGTGTTTCTATGGGGGTGCAAACGATTGAAATCTTTACTTAATGTACACTAAACTGATCTTCTGTAAAAAAAAAAAAAGAAATTATCAATTCCCAACTTGACTCTCACTGGGATTAAACATGACAATAGGTCTGATCTGATTTCATCATCATTTAAAAAAATCATCTATTATTTTTCACTTTATGTTTCTGTGTGGGAACAAACTGTTGAAATCCTTACTTAAGGTATACTAAGCTGATCTTCTGTATATTAAGATAATCGAAAATGAATCTTGATGTGAATGGAAGGGGAGAGGGAGTGGGAAAGGGGAGGGTGGTGGGTGGGAGGGACGGTATGGGGGGAAAGCCATTGTAACCCATGAGTCGTACTTTGGAAATTTATATTCATTAAATAAAAGATAAAAAAAAAATAGAACTACCATATACTTCAGCAATCCCACTGTTGGATTTTTATCCAAAAGCAGTGAAATCAATTTGTCAAAGGGAAATCTGCACTCCCAAGTTTATTGCAGCACTACTCACAATAGCCGGGAAATGGAAGTAGCCTGTGTTAAAGACAGTGTCAAACACACACACACATACACAAGATTACTATTTGGCCACAAAAAGGGTGAAACCCTGTCATATGCAGCAATACAAGCATTATATTAAATGATGCTTCTATTATAAATTGTATGTAATGTAATTATTAACCAGGAAGAAAAGTAAGTGCCCCATGATCTCATTTTATTTGTGGAATCTGAAAATATTGATCTCATAAAATTGGAGAGTACAATGATGTTTCCCAAAAACCCTGGAAAGTAGAGGGGGAAGATTAATGAGCACTAAATTACAGTTAAATATGAGGAAGTCTTGTGCTCTATTGCACAATAGGGTAACTACAGATAACAATGATCTAGTATGTGTACTTTTTAATTTTTTTCAAGCTTTTAGTTTTGAACAGATTCAATATAGTTCATAGATGCAATTCTAATGTTATAATTATACTCTCTTCTCTTTTCCTTTCTTCCCCCCTTCTGTCCCTCCCAGCTTCCCTCCAACTCCCTTTTCTTTCTTTCTCTTTTAGTTTGAGATAACATGTTAAATTTGTATTATAGTAGAAACGCTTAATGCCTCACCACATAAGTTTAACAAGTAAAATATAAACTCTTGATTAGTGAGAATATAGGTAATGGCTATAAAGGACCTCAATAGACATTTTCCAAAAGAGGAAATCCAAATGGCCAACAGGCACATGAAAAAATGTTCAAGATCACTAGCAATCAGGGAAATGCAAATCAAAACCACAATGAGGTTTCACCTCACCCCGGTGAGAATGGCTCACATACAAAAATCTACCAACAGTGGATGCTGGCGAGGATGTGGGGAAAAAGGGACACTAACCCATTGTTGGTGGGAATGCTAACTGGTTAAACCACTGTGGAAGTCAGTCTGGAGATTCCTCAGAAACCTGAAGATAACTCTACCATACAACCCAGCCATCCCACTCCTTGGAATTTACCCAAAGGAAATTAAATTGGCAAACAACAAAGCTGCCTGCACCATAATGTTTATTGCAGCACAATTCACAATAGCTAAGACCTGGAACCAACCGAAAAGCCCATCAACAATAGGCTGGATAAAGAAATTATGGGACATCTCCACTCCTCCCCAGGTCTCACAACTTGGGATAGAGTCTGGGAGGGCCCATTGAGCTGCAGAGCAGTGAGGAGCTTACAGGGGGCAGTGGCAGGAACACACTTTGCTTCTCTGCAGCTTGCCCCTTGGTGAACACACACATAAAGCCCCATATCCTCAGATTTTGCACCAAAGAAGCAAGGCAAGGTGGGGCATCTTCTCATTCCCCATGCCTCATGACCCATATTCCTGTACAGGACATGGTTCCTACCTCTGTCCTCACAGAATGTACTATTTAGTTAATACAGAAACATATAATCTAGTTATAAATGATAGAAATTATAATCAGAAATATCATTTGCACATTAACTCAGGACTTAGTTTTTTCATGCAAAGAATATGGAATTTCAGTTCCAGTGATCTTGCCTCTGTAATGAATGAATAATGAGAGGAGAGTTCATATGGTGCTACATGCCTTACACCTTGGAACTGCAGAGCAAGGAAGAAGGATTGGGTTTCATTTTCACAGAGTTCCTCCATGTAGTCTGTTTTTGCTAGAGAGTCTTCACTTTCCATGCCTGCAATGAGGACTTGTTTTAATAGTGCTATTCACTCTGAACTTTCATGGTGTATTCAACCACCCAAGGGTTGCAGTCTTTGTTTTAATGAGTGTTCATTTATTTATTTATAATTTACATGAAAGTCAGCTTCAGAAAGAGGAGGAGAAGCAGGAAGAGGAAGAGGGAGAGAAAGGAGGACAGGAGGACAAGAAAAAAGGGACATGGAAAAATAGAGAGAGGAAAAAGAGAAAGGGAGAGATCTTTCGACCCAGTGATTCACATGCCAAATGATGCTAATAGCTGGAACTGGGCCATTTTGAAGCCAGTAACTAGGAGCTTCTTCTGGGTCTTCTACATGGTGTGGGCTCAGAAACTTGGGCCATCTTCTGCTGCTTTCCCAAGCATCAGCAGAGAGCTGCATTGGAAGTGAAGCAGCTGGGACTGGAACTGCTGCCCAACTGGGATGCTGGCATCCCAGCCAGAGGCTTAACCTACTATGTTACAGCACTGGCCCCCAGTTCCCACTTTAAATATTATGGACTGGGAGGTTTACTTTGTGAATTTTGAATGCACAGGAAGCACCCAGTGATCTCACTAAAGCACATCGCTCTAAGGTAGAATCTGGATCATGTCATTCTAGGGGTAAGCACTGCCGGACAGACCACCATTAGAAGGCAAATGGTCAAGTTCTAGAAAAACACAGAAGAGCTGTCTACTTGATACCAAGTGGAGTAGTTGCCACCCTTGAGCAGGCTTCCATCAAGGAACACACGAGGATGCTGCCTGTAATCCAAGTCAGTATGTAGAACACCCTGTACGCTACTGACATCTTTCCACTAGTCTTTTTATCGTGAACATGAATTTTCTCTCCAGCTCTTTCTGCATCCTCTTTTTTTCTATACATTGCTCCAGCATTGTCCAATGTCTGAACATGCAGATGTCTTCCAACCTGTATTCTTACTTTGGGATATTTCATACGTTTGAGACATTACATGTACCATTTTTCACAGCTTATTTCCCAGAATTGGTAAGCAAAAATAACTGTTTTGTGTGTTTAATTTTGTATTTCAGCACTACTTAACTCAGTTACTGAATCCCTGATTTCATTACACCATCCCAGTAGCAGTTGTAAATGATGCCACTTGTATATCTTTCTTTTTAGTAAGTTGTATGTCATTTTTTGACAATATGCATGGAGCCAAGCCTCGGATAATTACCTGCAGAAGTTGCATTTTTTCTTCAACTTTGTGTCCAATCTTCAGCCATAACTTCTATGTTATTGAATTCTGCAAATACTCTTTAAGAATGAAAATTGATTCTTCTTTTTGTCATGTTTGAGTTGTTTTCTTTTTTTTTTTTAACAATTCTTAGATCAGTTAGATTACATCAAGTGTTTTTCTTCCATTATTCTAACTAGTATTACATCTTTTCAGGGACTATAAACTGAATTAGATTGTATACATCACTTTGGCATTATGAAACCTATTTTAAAATACTGTTGGATTTACATTGTTTCAGATTTCAAATGTGAGAATTTATTTCAACAGTAGTGTCTTACAATTTCATTTTGCTGAATTGTCTGGAAGTATTTGATCAATCAATTTAAGATGTTCCTGTAGAAGAAACAGAATTTTTCCATTTTTCCTGTTCTCTACAGGAGTTGAGAAAAGAGTTCCTTTCCTATGTGAAAGTTTGGTAAAAGTCATCTGAAAATTGTTGAACACATATAAGTATTGGGAATTATTTTAATAACTGTGAGGATATTTGGATTTTTCAAATATTTCTCAATGTATTGGACAAGATTTCTATCAGGAAATTTCTGAATTCCTTCTGTATTCTTCAATATATCACCATTAAATGATTAATATGTTCTAATATTACTATTTTTAATATCTACAGAGACCTCTTCAGCTCTCTTTGTGTATGCACACACACACACACACATACACCCACACACATACTGTAATCTTATTTTCATAGTGTTCCATCTTGCCTGAGATTCATAAATTTTGCTTGTTTTGTGATAACCAACTTCAAATTCTTCCAATTTTTATTTACTTCAGGTTCCTTATAATGTCCACATTTTACCTTCAAGGGCTTGTGTTGAATTTGCTGTCACTGACCTACCTTGCTATGCATACTTTTTTAAAGACAGAATTACAGAGAGAGGTAGAGACAGAGAAGAATTCTGTCTGCTGGTTCAGTCCCCAGATGGCTTCAATGGCTGGTGCTGTGCTGATCTGAAGCCAGGAGCCAGGAGCTTCTTCCAAGTCTCTCATGTGTGTGCATTGGCCCAAGGACTTGGACCATCTTCTACTGTTTCACAGGACATAGCAGAGAGCAGGATCAGTAGAGGAGCAGCTAGACTAGAACCGGGGCCCATATGGGAAGCTGGCACTTCAGGCCAGGGCATTAACCCACTGTGCCATGGCTCAAGCCCTGCTATGCATACTTACTACCATGTATGTGAGCCTGTGTTCTTTTGATATAATTTTTATACATGTGTGTACATGTGTAAGCATATGAGTATTCCTGAAGATTTATGTTTAGAGCAACAGTGACTTTCTCAAAGCTTAATGTTAGCACTCTTCATGATATTTCATGAGTATTATCCTCAGGATGATATACTATATCATTTCTAAGATAGTTTTTCATATAACACACAGTTTCTTTAGAGCTGCCCTTTCTCACTCCAAGCATGCTACACTTGAATTTGGTGAAAACATTTTTATCTATACATGCACATGAACACAGACATGATTTTCCTATACTGAATTAGCACATACACCACACTAATCCCATGAGTTACACTCTGCTGCCATAACCTTTCACTATCAACAATAAATATTGGAATAATACTAAATATATGGTGCAAATAACTACTCATACAACACAAGCAAAAACTGTAAAATCTTTATGATACATGTGATGATAGCAAAGTACTGCTTCATGGAACAAATCTCAGAATCCCACACTGTTTAATGTGGTGGATATTCTCCAATTTCTGATTCTATTCATTTTTTACCATATATTTCACCATGAACTCCAACATGGTCAGCCTTCCTGTGGCAATCATTCTTTCACATGCCTTCATAAATACATAGAGTGTCATGTAAAGTTTTATCTTTTGAGAATTATTACTGATTATAAGGATTAATTTCTAAGTGAAGAAGTACAGAATCTTCAGGAAACAATTGAAGAGGCACGCAGTCAGATATCAGAGGCAGGAGAACAGCTCTCTTGTGACACCGTGCCACAGAAATTAGCAAACCCAGAAGAGAAAAGTGTAGAATATGGACCACAGGAAAGGGACACTCTGGGTCCTTTCAGACAGGAACCATGGTCTGAAGTTTCCCATATATCAGTCAGTTGAAAGAGGAGGTTGAATGATTAGAGAAACAGGTTTTATTGGAAAAGGCCAAACAAGATTAGTTAGACAATTCCAAAGTCTTCATAATCAACAGGAACTTTTCCACCCAGACCTTTCTTATTCCCATTGCCCTCTTGTTGGGGTTGAACAAGTTATTCAAAATGCTGTAAAGGCAGGAGAAGATGGGGCTGAAGTATTTTTTGCATCTTTCCCTGTGGAGGAATATCAGCAAGATGGGCAGAACATGAGGAAACATACTCCCGTATCATTTAAAATGTTGAACGAATTAAAATTTGCTTGTGAGTCTTTCAGCCCTATAGCCTCATATACAATGACATTGCTATAAAGCTTAGAATCCATGGTCCTTGCACCATTTGGTTGGAAGACAATAGCTAGAGCATGTCTTTCTGGGGGAGATTACCTGGTATAGAAGTCAGAATTTTTTGATCAATGCCGCAAAACTGCTCGACTTAATGCTCAGGGAGCTAATGCTGGCTGGACTTTTGATATGTTGGCAGGGCAAGGGGCATATGAGGATATCTTAACTCAAATAGCACAGCCCATTGCTGTTTTTCAAGAGACAGCTGTGGCTGGGCACCAAGCTTGGATCACTCTCCCCTCAAAAAGAGCAATCATGGGAGAGTCACTTTCAAAGACCATACAGGGGCCTGATGAGACATATGCTGACTTTGTTAATCTCTTGTTGCAAGTAGCAGGAAAGATCTTTGGGGATCCACAAGCAGGAATGGATTTTGTAAAACCATTGGCTTATGAAAATGCCAATGTCCCATGTAAGCAGGCTATTCTTCCTTATAGAAGAAAAAAAGACAGATTTGGATGGGTATATTAATCTATGTTCTGACATAGGACCTTCTTATACTCAAGGATTAGCCATGGCTGCCTCTCTGCATGGTATGCCGTTACTAGAATCAGCAAGGAGGGCTATGCCCAATAAACAAGGGTGCTATGAATGTGGGCAGCAGGGACATGTGTGAAAAAATTCTCCAAAAGATAAAAATCAAAATAGGGCTCCTCCTGGGATTTGCCCCAGTGCAAAAGGGGAGGGCATTGGGCCAATGAATGTCACTCCAAAACTGATAAATAAGGTAATTCATTAAAAGAACAGAGTTTGGGAAAGTGGAAGTGGAGCCAGCCCCAGGCCCTGGCCTGACAGAACTGACAAGTCTTTGGGGCCATGACATTTGTTCCTCAACAAAACACCTTAAATCAGTGGAACCTTGCAGCGAGCAACTAGGGGGAGTGTAGGACTGGACCTCAGTACCTCCACCTACACAGTCCTAATGCCCAAAATGGGGGCTCAGGCCCTCCCCATGGAGATCTGTGAGTTGTTGCCCAAGGGATTCTTTGGGCTTCTGCTAGGAAGAAGCAGTACTACTATGTTCGTTATCTGAGAACTTCGATGACAATGTCATCCTAATCAGAGAAGACACTGCCTTTACCATGGCTATATCAGTAGCAGGAGTTCCTGGATTGACTTATGGAAATAATCATGGACTACGAAGGCTTGCATATTTGGTGACCAAAACAAACAATCTTACTGCTACTGCATTGTCCAATATGGCCAAAGAATTGGATCAAGTTCACTCAGGAACCATGCAGCTATCAATTACTTGCTCTTGAAAGATCATATAAGTTGTGAATCTGTGCCTTGGGGATGTTGTTTTAACATTACTAACAATGTGCCTTATATAGAGTCTGTTATCGATAAGCTTAAGAGTGAAATACGACATATGTTCATTACCAAACCCCTATAATTTGGAGGGTTTCAGTGGATCCATTGGTTATTAATGTTGGCTGGACCACTACTGCTTTTCCTACTTTGTATGGGAAGTTTTTGGTGTGTTTTACAACTTACGTTAACTTCACTACAATCTATATGGGCTGAGATCCATCATTTAAACTTCACACTAAACCTCCTTTGTAATAAAAATAATTGCTATTTGGCCAAATATCGTATCCATCCTTGACTCTCACCTAATGCCTAGCTGGAATGGTCCTCAGAGATGGGTAAGACATTCAGAATCCTGTACCAACCTAAGACAGGGCTCTACGCCAAGCTGCCAGAGTTACCAATGATGGGTAAGAACAGAGATGACTGAGGGCAACCTAAGACAGAGACCATTCTCAATAAAATAAAAAAGGAGGAGATGTAGGCAGCCTTTGGACAAGTCAAGGCCAATCTTGGCTTGTGGAATTCCTGGGATAAGAAAGTCACATACTCCCATCTGGAAGGAGGATGATGATGAAGAACACTGTGTAAAGATTATCTGTGTTACTGGAGGCCTGATAAGCTGCTTGCATATGTTGTTATCTTTTGTGCTTCTTTGAGCTGCAGCTGGTTATGTATAAATATCACTGAGACACTGGAATAAATGAGCCTTGATCAGCCTTGTTGTCTTGGCTCCATTCTCTGCACCTTTGTCCCTCTTTTCATTACCACTCCCTCCTTGGGGTTCTATTAGACTGGTGCAGCAGGCCAGCACAATTACTAATAAATCAAAGTATCTCAAAGTATCAATGATACACTATTTGCACATACCAACTCAGGCCATGTGTTAAGATCATCAATGTGAAGGGAATAATATTGTTATAACTTGCTAGTATCCATCATCATAAAAGTGGAGTGCTCTGCGGGCATATGTCTACAATACTGTATCACACGAATTGCTTGGTTGCACAAATCATATGATCCATTATCTTGGATTCTTGGAAACCATTGTCTTAAGTCATAATGCAAAGATTGATGCCCTAACATATATCTTTTGTCAAAGATCTATGTACTGTCTTGCTAATAACTGCATTAAGGTAGAAGCCAGTTAGAAAGTGAGGAACATTCTAAAATTGGTTTCAAATAAAATTATGCTAGACCTAAAAGATATATTTAGGCCTGAATAATCATAAAGGAAAAATATTTTTCATATGCTACTGTGGAAGGAAAACATAAGGGAGGGGGCAGAATAACCTATATTTTGAAATATCTATGTTTAGGTAGTTGTCTAAACACAAAAATGTTAATCATATGTAATGAAATATTTTCTGTCTTGGTCTATCTTTTATTTTCCTTGGGATTTTTTTTTTAAATGCATTACCATGGACTCCGAAACATGTGCCTTGCAGAAAAGTTGATCAGAGCAAGAAGAAGAGCTCAAGTAAACACAAGGATGTTCATTTCATGGCAACCATTGGGAGACAGTGTTTTGCCGAGGCATAAAGGATTTCTGAGCTGATCAAAGTGGAGAAGAGAAGCCAATTCCTCTCTTCTCTTCTATGAGGAGAAGCAGTCTCTCACTTCACCAATAAGAGATAGGTGAAAAAGAAATGTGATCATGAGACCACAAATAAATTATCAACAATTTCTATGTGAGTTAAGGGATGGACAGGCCAGGGACACAGAACTTTATCTAACCATTTATCTAAGCATTTATCTAACCATTTGCAGAATCCTCAAGAAGTAACTGTCAGGACAGCCATCAGAAATAAGAATAAAGCAAAGGCCACTTACACTAGGCATATAACATGGGATTATTGATGCTTCTGTTAGTGATGTATCTATACATGGGGGGATCAGCAATCTCCATATCTCCATCATTATGAAGGTTGTTTTGCATCTCAAGAAAGCACAAACTATCAACCAGTGAATACACAAGGAAGGGAACCTGCAGTAGGGGAATGAGAAAAAGCAAAGGAAGCATTTAGGAAATCTGTACAAAACCCTAGAACTCAATTATGGAGGAACCTTCAGTGCTAGGCAGGTACACACACATATTGTATTTTTCTACATTCATGTATGCACATCTGTGTGTGTTTCTACTGGACGGGAGAGGCCATTCCAATGCTTTTCAATCTAACTCCTTTCTGCCAAGCCACCTCCCTTTCCCTAGAGTAAGGGATCCTTTCTTCTCTGGGGCTCTGCATCTCAACTCTTGTGTCCAGGTGAAAAATACAAGATGGAAAACCTATTTTTGGCCCATCTTTTCTACCCCCAGGTGCTTTGATGATATCAAAGTCTATGGTTAGCAAGATCCTAGAGACACACTGTTATTAAATTTGATCCAAAAACTTTGCTGTTTAATATGCTACGAATAGACTGCCTCACAGGGTGCAATGGGAGTTGTCAGGTGAGAACCTGGAGGGGCCAGTCTCAGTCAGCACATAGCCAAGAGCATTCCAGCATCAGACTCCCCAAAGAACAAAAGAGGAAGGGGTAGCCCCACACACCCAGTATCCAGGGCAGCCACAGAACATGTCCTTGTTTCCCACACAAATCTCATAGCAATCTTGTGCACACAGAAACCCACAAGTACAGGTTTCCCAAGTACTGTGGCTCCACCTATCACTCTCAGTTCAGAGTTTCTTAATCAGTGCATCAACATCAATCTATCTTGATGTTCACATATCCATGCATGACACCTTTCCCCAATGTTCTAATATCCACACTAATTCCATGAAGATTTACACCTAAAACCATGGGTATTTCTCATTTAAGCCGTTATGAGGCCATGGGAGTTAAGTGCCTAAGTCTCCATTTTCACCCTAAAGTGGAGAAATCAGCTGGAAATCATCTCTATTCTCACCATGATAACCACCAAAGGCATGATCACACCCTACAGATATCTATGTCTTTGGAGTGCAAGTGGTTTTCAGGACTACTCTCTAGACTACTGTCATAGAGAATACATATAATTATTCCACTGCCAAAACTTGTGGATTGTGCAACAAAAAAGCAACCCTAAAGTAAACTAGAAACTTTAGGCAAAGTGATACATCAACAGTGGCTTATCAATTGTCTATTTTATCCTACTATTTTACTGACATGAGATGTTATCAATAAAGGATAGCTAAAGGAGTTGGGGACACATAAGAAAATTCTAGTATTCTGCTCAAAAACTTTGTAAGTTGAAACTGCTGTAAAACAGAAAGTCTAATAATTTTATTATAAGCATATTTTTCATCCAGTCACCACTGGCGCCTTGCCTTTATTAAGCTTTGAATTAAAATAGTTCAATTGTCTAAGATCCTTCCATTTTCTGTGAATAATTTGAGATACTCTGGACATGTTGCATACATACACTAAAATATCACAGAACTATTAAGTGTTAATCAAAGCTGTAAATTAACTTAAGAACCTAAAAGCACAAGATGTTATTATCATCTACTGAACACATGGAAGAAATGCTCATTCTGTATCTCCTAAACATAATCAAAGTAATAATATATGTTTACATACACACATACATATACAATTGCTTTAAAATGCAAAGGACTCAGATACCAACTGACTTGGATATTAGAAGAAGCATCTGCTAATGGCTACTCATACACAATTGAATATGACTCAGGAAGCGTTCCTATGATCTGAGATAATGCCATGAAGTTATGATATCGATAAAATTCAACACCACAGAACTAAGATGGCGGAATAGTGAGGGCGCACACCGACAGTCCAGGAAAGGATAGTTTAATAAAAGTGGAGTTACGGTAGCCTCAGGAAAAGGATCAGGGAAAAATTGCAGAGGAAACTCTTCCAGATCTAGTGGCATTGACTCAGAAGATCTAAGGGGAGAGCAAGGTCACCCACCACATGGAAGCTGAGCCCTGGGAGCTGCCAGGGCCACCAGACCCACTGGACCCGCTGGACCTGCCGGACCCACCAGAGCAGCCGGACCCACCAGACCCGCTGGACCCACCAGAGCTGCAGAGTGCATGCCAGCGCTGGGAGGGAAGGTGAGCTAAAAACCTCTTGGTAACCTGATACATTGATGGGGAAAGGCAAAAAAAGCCTGCAGAGAATGAGGCCTGAAACCCCATTGGGGAAAGTTCAGCAGGCTGGCTGGAGGAGAGAAAAAATTGAATAAATAAGGGGAACCTGCAAGGACATTTAGCCTCTCTCTCCACTCACCTTACAAAGCCGAGCAAGACAAAGGGCAGGCCATTTTATGTAAGTAAAGCGGTGTGCACCATTTTGCATATTTAAAGCAGGTGTCTCTCATTAGCCAAGCAGAAAAACCTGACTCTGGTAAACAAACTAATACCCACAGGGGCCAGATTTCATACATCAACTACTCTCAATTCCACTCAGCTCTTTGGAATTACTTCCCAACTGAGTCAAAAAAAAAGAAAAAGAGAGAGAGAGAGCGAGCAAGAGAACAATCAGGGTGAATCACCTTTGGCACACACTTAACCGTGTAGAACCAGAGCTCTCTGGCCACACCCATCACAGCCTCAAAGGATCCATCAAAAGCAGACAGTCCTCTTAATCTAGAGTCACAGTATAATGAGAAAAAAAAAACAAAGAATATCTCCAATATGACAAACAAATGCAAAAGCCGAGGTAACAAGAACAAGGAAGACACTATGGCGCCCCCAAATGAAATAGACACCCCAATTCAAGATTATGAAGATGATGAGATAGAAGAAATGCAAGAGCAGATCTCAAAAAATTGATAAGAACATTAAGAAATTCTCAAAAACAAATTCTCAAACTACAGAAATCCTTAATGGACAAGATAGAAAATCTCTCTCGTAAAAATGAAATCTTAAGGAGGAATCAAAATGAAATGAAACAACTAGTAGAACATGAAACTGTGATAGTGATGAGAAATCATAATGAAGTGAAGATCCAACAGATATCTACAGAACTTTCAATCCTACATCTAAAAACTTTACATTCTTCTCAGCAGTGCATGGAACCTTCTCTAGGATTGATCACATACTAGGTCATAAAGCAAGTCTCAGCAAATTTAAAAGAATTAGAATCATATCATGCAGCTTCTCAGACCATAAAGGAATGAAGTTGGAAATTAGCAACTCAAAAATCCCTAGGGCATATGCAAATGCATGGAGATTGAAAAACATGCTCCTAAAAGAACAATAGGTCATAGAAGAAATTATGAGGAAGATAAATCAAAAATTTTCTGGAAGTAAATGAGGATAACAGCACAACATACCAAAACTTATGGGATACAGCAAAAGCACTGTTAAGAGGAAAGTTTATAGCAATAGGTACCTACATCAAGAAATTGGAAAGGCACCAAATAGATGAGCTTTCACTACATCTCAAGGATCTAGAAAACCTACAGCAAACCAGACCCAAATCTAGTAGGAGAAGATAAATAATTAAATCAGAGAAGAAATCAACAGGATTGAATCCAAAAAAATGACAAAACATCAGCCAAATGAGGAGCTCATTTTTTGAAAAAATAAACAAAATTGACACCCCACTGGCCCAACTAACTAAAAAAAGAAAAGACCCAAATCAATAAAATCAGAGATGAAAAAGGAAATGTAACAAAAGATACCACAGAAATAAAAAGAATCATCAGAAATTACTACAAGGACTTGTATGCCAGCAAACAGGGAAACCTATCAGAAATGGATAGATTCCTGGACACATACAACCTACCAAAACTGAACCTGGAAGACATAGAAAATCTAAACAGACCGATAACTGAGACAGAAATTGAAACCGTAATAAAGGCCCTCCCAACAAAGAAAAGCCCAGGACCAGATGGATTCACTGCTGAATTCTACCAGACATTTAAAGAAGAACTAACGGCAATTCTTCTCAAACTATTCAGAACAATCGAAAAAGAGGGAATCCTCCCAAATTTTTTCTATGAAGCCAGCATCACCTTAATCCCTAAGCCAGAGAAAGATGCAGCACTGAAAGAAAATTATAGACCAATATCCCTGATGAACATAAACGCAAAAAATCTCAAAAAATTCTCGCCAATAGAATGCAACAACAGATCAGAAAGATCATCCACCTAGACCAAGTGGGATTTATTCCTGGTATGCAGGGAAGGTTCAACGTTCGCAAATCAATCAATGTGATACACCACATTAACAGACTGCAGAAGAAAAACCATATGATTATCTCAACAGACAGCAAGAAAGCATTTGATAAAATACAACACCCTTTCATGATGAAAACTCTAGGCAAATTGGGTATGGAAGGAACATTCCTCAATACAATCAAAGCAATTTATGAAAAACCCACAGCCAACATCATATTGAATGGGGAAAAGTAGGAAGCATTTCCACTGAGATCTGGTACCAGACAAGGAAGCCCACTCTCAACACTGCTATGCAATATAGTACTGGAAGTTCTAGCCAAAGCTATTAGGCAAGAAAAAGAAATTAAAGGGATACAAATTGGGAAGGAAGAACTCAAAATATCCCTGTTTGCAGATGATATGATTATTTAGCGGACCCAAAGAACTCTACTAAGAGACTATTGGAACTCATAGAAGAGTTTGGCAAAGTAGCAGGATATAAAATCAATGCACAAAAATCAACAGGCTTTGTATACACAGGGAATACCATGGCTGAGAAAGAACAGCTAAGATCAATCCCATTCACAATAGCTACAAAAACAATCAAATACTTGGAATAAACTTAACAAAGGATGTTAAAGATCTCTACGCTGAGAATTACAAAACCTTAAAGAAAGAAATAGAAGAGGATACCAAGAAATGGAAAAATCTTCCATGCTCATGGATTGGAAGAATCAATATCACCAAAATGTCCATTCTCCCAAAAGCAATTTATAGATTCAATGCAATACCAATCAAGATACCGAAGACCTTCTTCTCAGATCTGGAAAAAATGATGCTGAAATTCATATGGAGACACAGGAGATCTCAGATAGCTAAATCAATCTTGTACAACAAAAGCAAAGCCAGAGGCATCACAAAACCAGATTTCAGGACATACTACAGGGAAGTTGTTATCAAAACAGCATGGTACTGGTACAGAAACAGATCGATAGACCAATGGAACAGAATAGAAACACCAGAAATCAATCCAAACATCTACAGTCAACTTACATTTGATGAAGGATACAAAACCAATCCCTGGAGTAAGGACAGTGTATTCAATAAATGGTGCTGGGAAAATTGGATTTCCACATGCGGAATCATGAAGCCAGACCCCTACCTTTCACCTTACACAAAAATTCACTCAACATGGATTAAAGACTTAAATCTATGATCTGACACCATCAAATTATTAGAGAGCATTGGAAAAATCCTGCAAGATATAGGTAACGGCAATGACTTCTTGGAAAACATCCCAGAAGTACAGGCAGTCAAAGCCAAAATTAGCATTTGGGATTGCATCAAATTGAGAAGTTTCTGCACTGCAAAAGAACCAGTCAGGAAAATGAAGAGGCAACTGACAGAATGGGAAAAAATATTTGCAAACTATGCAACAGATAAAGGGTTGATCACCAGAATCTACAAAGAAATCAAGAAACTCCACAACATCAAAACAAACAACCCACTTAAGAGAGGGCCCAAGGACCTCAATAGACATTTTTCAAAAGAGGAAATCCAAATGGCCATAGGCACATGAAAAAATGTTCAAGGTCACTAGCAATCAGGGAAATGCAAATCAAAACCACAATGAGGTTTCACCTCACCCCGGTTAGAATGGCTCACATTCAGAAATCTACCAACAATAGATGCTGGAGAGGATGTGGGGAAAAAGGGACACTAACCCACTGTTGGTGGGAATGCAAACTGGTCAAGCCACTATGGAAGTCAGTCTGGAGATTCCTCAGAAACCTGAATATAACCCTACCATTCAACCCAGCCATCCCACTCCTTGGAATTTACCCAAAGGAAATGAAATTGGCAAACAAAAACGTCTTCACCTTAATGTTTATTGCAGCTCAATTCACAATAGCTAAGACCTGGGAACAACCAAAAAGCCCATCAACAGTAGACTAGATAAAGAAATTATGTGGCATGTACTCCATAGAATACGATACAGCAGTCAAAAGCAATGAAATCCGTTCATTTGCAAAAAGGTGGAGGAATTTGGATAACATCATGCTGAGTGAATTAAGCCAGTCCCAAAGGGACAAATATAATATGTTCTCCCTGATCGGTGACAACTAACTGAGCACCAAAGGGGAAACCTGTTGAAGTGAAATTGACACTATGAGAAACAGTGACCTGAGCAGCTCTTGTCCTGACTGTTGATGTACAATCTAATATTTTATCCATTTTAGTATTTTTTTGTTCTAGTACTATTGGTTGAATTCTGTAATTAACACACAATTATTCTTAGGTGTTTAAATTTTAATTGAAAAGTGATCCCTGTTAGGAATCTGTAAAGCATTATGCTGAGTGAAATAAGCCAGTCCCAAAGGGACAAATACCATATGTTCTCCCCGATTGGTGACAACAAACTGAGCACCAAAAAGGAAACCTGATAAAGTGAAATGAACACTATGAGAAACGGTGACTTGATCAGCCCTTGCCATAACTGTTGATGAACAATTTAATACGTTATCCCTCTTAGTATTTTTTGTTTATTTGTTCTACTTAATAGTTTTGGTTGAATACTGCAATCAGTACACAGTTATTCTCAAGTGTTGAAACTTAACTAAAAAGTGATCACAGTTAAATATAAGAGTGGGAGTAAGAGGAAAGAGATGTGCAATTTGGGACATGCTCAAGCTGACTTACCTCAAACAGTAGAGTTAGAAACATACCAGGGGATTCCAATTCAATCCCATCAAGGTGGCATGTACCAATGCCATCTCACTAGTCCCAGTGATCAATTTCTGTTCACAATTGATCATAATGATCGGACTAAGAGTCAAAGGGAGCACATAAACAAGAATAGTGTCTGCAAATACTAGCTGATAGAATAAAAAAGGGAGAGAATGATCCAACAATGGGAAGTGAGATACACAGCAGACCCATAGAATGGAAGATGTCCTAAACAGCACTCTGGCCTCAGAATCAGCCCTTAAGGCATTCAGATCTGGCTGAAAAGCCAATGAGAGTATTACAGGCATGGAAAGCCAAAACACTCTGGCAAAAAAAAAAAAAAACCTACATGAAAGATCTCCACGAGTGTGATCCCAGTGGAAAGAACAGGTCATCAAAGAAGGAGGTACATTTCTCTGAAGGGAGGAGAGAACTTCCACTTTGACTACAACCTTGTCTTAATAGGATCAGAGTTGGTGAACTCAAAAGGCTTCCATAGCCTTGGCGACTCATGACAAAAGCCTAGGGTGATTACTGAAGCCATAAACAAGAGTGTCAATTTGTTAAGTCAACAAAAGGAGTCACGGTGCACTTACTCCTCATGTAGGATCTCTGTCCTTAATGTGCTGTACATTGTGATTTAATGCTATAACTTGTACTCAAACAGTATTATTCACTTTGCGTTTCTATGTGGGTGCAAACGGTTGAAATCTTTACTTAATAGATGCTAAACTGAACTTCTGTATATAAAGAGCATTGAAAATGAATCTTGATATGAATGGAAGGGGGAGGGAGAGGGAAAGGGGAGGATTGTGGGTGGAGGGAAGTTATGGGGGGGAAGGCATTGTAATCCATAAGCTGTACTTTGGAAATTTATATTCATTAAATAAAAGTTAAAAAAAATTAGAGTGGGAATATCAGAAGGAATAGATGTAAATTTTGGGACATGCTGAAGCTGAGTTGCCCCAAATGGTAGAGTTAAAAACATACCAGGGGATACCAATTCAATCCCATCAAGGTGGTATGTACCAATGCCATCTCACTAGTCCTGGTGATCAATTCCTGTTCACAATTTATCATAATGATTGGACTAAGAGTCAAAGGGAGCACATAAACAAGAATAGTGATCCAACATGGGAAGCGAGATACACAGCAGACTCACAGAATGGCAGATGTCCTGAACAGCACTCTGGCCTCAGAATCAGCCCTTAAGGCATTCAGATCTGGCTGAAAAGCCCATGAGAGTATTTCAGGCATGGGAAGCCAAGACACTCTGGGAAAAAAATGACGTAAATGAAAATCTCTGTGAGTGTGATCCCAGTGGAAAGAACAGGTCATCAAACAAGGAGGGATCTTTCTCTGAAGGGAGGAGAGAACTTCCACTCTGACTATGACCTTGTCTAAATATGATCAGAATTGGTGAACTCAAAAGGTTTCCATAGCCTTGGCGACTCATGACAAGAGCCTAGGGTGATTACTGAGGCCATAAACAAGTGTGTCAATTTGTTAAATCAGCAACAGGAATCACTGTGCACTTACTCCTCATCTGGGATCTCTGTGCTTAATGTGCTGTACATTATGATTTAATGCTATAACTTGTACTCAAACATTGTTTTTCACTTTGTGTTTCTCTGTTGGTGCAAACTGTTGAAATCTTTGCTTAATATATACTAAACTTATCTTCTGTATATAAAGAGAATTGAAAATGAATCTTGATGTGAATGGAAGGGGAGAGGGAGCGGGAAAGGGGAGGGTTGCAGGTTTGAGGGAAGTTATGGGGGAGAAAGCCATTGTAATCCATACGCTGTACTTTGGAAATTTATATGCATTAAATAAAGGTTAAAAAAAGAAGACTTGAACCAGAGGCATGCAGCTAAGCTGTACCGTATTCCTGACCCATAACACCCCACAGATAATCAATAACTTTGTTTTAAAATGAAAACAGCCTTAAAAATAAACTAAAAATAAAAAATAATGGAAACTGGAGGTGGGCTCTGGTGTAGTATATTAAGCTTCCACAAGCAATGCTGGCATCCTATATGTCAATGGCTTTAATCCTGGCTGCTCCACATCTGATCCAGTTCCCTGTAAAAGCAATAGGAACAGAACAGCAACAAAGTAAACATCCAGTTAAGAAATGGGAAATGACTTCAACATGCATTTTTCAAAAAGAAGAAACTGAAATGGCCAAAAGCACTTGAAAAAATGCTCAGGACCACTAGCCATCAGAGAAATGAAATCAAAACCACAATCAGGTTTCACCTCACACATCAGAATGGCTTTCATACAAAAATCAACAACCAACCTGTGCTGGAGAGGATTTGTATGAAAGGCACCCTAATCCACAGGTGGTGGGAATGTAAACTGATGCAGCATGGTGAAAGACAGTATGGAAATCTCTGAGAGCTGAAAAGAGATCTGCCATATGACCCAGCCAACTGTCTCCTAGGAATCAACCCAAAGAAAATAAATCAGCATGAAAAGGGGTCATCTGCACGCCATGTTCTTTGCACCTCAATTCAATATAGCTAAGTATGGAATCAACCCAGATATCCATCAACTGATGAGTGGATAAAGAAACCATGGTATATATATTTGAAGAATATTAATTAGCAGTAAAAAGAAGAAATCATGTCTTTTGTAACAATGAATTGCTACAAGGAATTATCATATTGTCATAAAAATGTAAATACCTGCAATAATGTGGAGGCTCCTTGAAAACACCATGCAAAATGAAAGGTCACCTAAATCCACTGAATCCAATACTTCATTTATATGAAACACTCAGGACCATTAAATCCACAGAAATAGAAACAGATTGGTGGTTGTGTTACCAGCAAGACAAGAAACTGAGAGAGAGCATTAATGCATAAGGAACCTGATTGTAGTGATTAAAATATTTTAAAATCTGACAGAGATAATAGTTGCACAATAGAGTGAAAGGTCTAAAGGTCATTAGATCACTTTAAAATTGTTCTTTCTTTTGAATTACTTTCAGGTTGAGATGTAAAATCACTCTCTTTTGTCTGGAATTGGCAAAAGTAAATCTAAAGCCAATCCATAATAAACAGAAATGAGCAGATGGAAAAGAAGTCTGCATAATCACTTCTATGTATAATGAACACTTGTCATGTGATTATCACATCAATTCAAATCTATATGAAATGGTATAAAATTAAGGAGTTTCAGGACAATGCATTATACACATTAAAATTATTTAACATGTCTAATATTTGCACTGAAATATTCCAACTCTATTATAAAGCCGACTTTAATATTAAATGAATAATGAATGAATAAATACACTAATGAATGAATAAAAACAGCAAACAGGGGCAGACGCTGTGGTACAGCAGGTTAGCGCCCTGGCCTGAAGCTCTGCCATTTCATATGGGGGCTGGTTCAAGATCCGGTGCTCCATTTCTCATCCAGCTTTCTGCTACAGCCTGGCAAAGCAGCAGAAAATGGCCCAAGTCTCTGGGACCCTGCACCAGGAAACCCTAGTTCCTGGCTTCAGGTCAGTGCAGCTCTGTTGAATGTGGCTAATAGGGAAGTGAATGAACAGATGGAAGACCTCCCTCCCTCTGCCTCTCCTCCCTCTGTGTAAACTCTTTCAAATAAATAAAGAAATCTTAGAAAACAGCAAACATGTAACTCATTTTATTAAAATATGAATATTACAATGTCCACCAGGTAACAATGAAAACACAGAAATGAAAAGTTCCAAGGAGAGCCTTTATCTGAGATCAGTTTGTGTTTGTGAACATGAAACCCAGGCTAAGAAATTTATACACAGTATTATTTTTGAAGAGAGGAGGATTGGGGCCAGTGTGTGGGTGTAGTGGATATAACCACCACTTGTAACTATGACATCCCATGTGGGTGCCAGTTCATATCCTGGCTACTTCACTTGGAATCCAGCTCCCTGTTAGTGATCCAAAAAAAGCAGTATAAGGGGGCCTAAGATGCTGACACTCAAATGGACAACTGAATTGTTGTCCTTGCTTTGGCATGAACCAGCACTAGGCCACAGCAGATAACCAAGAAAAGGAGAGAGAAGACCCAAATCAACAAAATTAAAGTGAAAAAGTAAATGTAACAACAGACACAAGAAAAATAAAAAGAATCCTCAGAAATTACTACAAAGAGCTGTATGCCAACAAACTGGGAAAGCTAGAAGAAATGAATAGGTTCCTGGACACATACAACTTAGCTAAACTGAGCTTTGAAGACAGAAAACCTAAAAAGACCCATAACTGAGATGGAAATTCAGTCAGTAATAAAGACCTTCCCAACAAAGTAAAGCCCAGGACCAGATGAATTCACTGCACAATTCTACCAAATATTGAAAGAGAAACTAACTCCAATTCTTCTCAAGCTATTTAAAACAATTGAAAGGCATGGAATCCTCCCAAATTCCTTCTATGAAGCCAGCAACACCTTAATCCCTGTATCTGGAAAAGATACAATAGAGAAAGAAAATTATAGACCAATTTCCCTGATAAACATCGATGCAAAATCCCTCAACAAAATCCTGGCCAGTCGATTTCAACACCACAACAGGAAGATCATTCACCCAGACTAAGTGAGATTTATCCCCGGTATGCAAGGATGGTTCAACATTCACAAATCAATCTATGTGATACATCACATTAACAAATCAAAGAACAAAAACCATATGATTATCTCAATAGATGTAGAGAAAGCATTTGATAAAATACAACACTCTTTCATGATGAAAACTCTAAGCAAATTTAGTCTAGAAGGATCATTCCTCAACATAATTAAGGGAACTTATGACAAACCCACGGCCAGCAACCTATTGAATGGGGAAAAAGTGGAAGCATTCCCATTGAGATATGGAACCAGAAAAGGATGCCCACTGTCTCCATTGCTATTCAATATAGTACTGGAAGTTTAGCCAGAGCCATCAGGCAAGAAAAAGAAATGAGAGGGATTCAGATTGGTAAGGATGAAGTCAAAACATCCTTATTTGCAGATGGCATGATTATATATATAGGGGAACTGAAAGACTCCACAAGGAGACTACTGGAACTCACAAAAGTTTGGTAAAATATCAGGATATAAAATCAATACACAAAAAAACTACAGCCCTTGTATACACAGACAATGCCAAGGCTGAGAAAGAATTTCTAAGATCAATCCCATTCACAATAGCTACAAAAAAGTAAATACCTTGAAAAATTTTACCAAGGAGATAAAAGATCTCTATGATGAGAATTACAAAACTCTAAAAAGAGAAATAAAAGATGACATTTAAAAATGGAAAAAACTTCCATGTTCATAGATCTGAATAATCATCATCATCAAAATGTCCATTCTTCTGAAAATAATTACAGATTCTATGCAATACCATTCAAAATACCAAATACATTCTTCTCAGATGTAGAAAAGATGATGCTGAAATTCATTTGGAAACCTAAGAGGTCTAGGATAGCTAAAGCAATCTTACACAACAAAAATACAGCCAGAGGCATCACAATACCAGATTTAAAGCATACTACAAAGCAGTTATAATCAAAACTGCATGGTATTGGTACAAAAACAGATGCATAAACCAATGGAACAGAATAGAAATGCAGAAATCAATCCAACAATCTATAACAGCTAACTTATATTCATTCAAGTAGCTAAAACCACTCCCTAGAGCAAGGACAGGGATTTCCACATGCAGAAATGTGAAGCAAGGCCCCTACCTTACACCTTATACAAAAATCCATTCAAAATGGATTAAAGACCTAAATCTATGACCCAATACCATCAAAGTACTAGAGAGCATTGGGGAAACCCTGCAAGACATCAGCCTAGGCACAGTGTTCCTTGAAAAGACCCCAGAGGCACAGGCAATAAAAACCCAGATTAACAAGTGGGATTACATCAAATTGCAAAGCTCCTGTATGGCAAACAAACAGGAAAGTAAAGAAGCAACAAGTAGAATGGGAGACATTATCTGCAAACTACACAACTGATAAAGGATTAATAACCAGAATATATGAAGTGATCAAAAAACTCAACAATAGCCAAGCAAACAACCTAGTCAAGAAGTGGGCAAAGGATGTAGACATTTCTCAAAAAACGAAATCCAAGTGGCCTACAGACACAAGAAAAAATGCTCAGGATCACTAGCCATCAGGGACATGCAAATGAAAACCACAATGAGGTTTCACCCCACTCCAGTTAGAATGGCTCTCATACTGAAATCAACAAACAAAAATGCCAGTGAGGATGTGGGGAATAAGGTACCCTAATTCACTGCTGCTGGGAATGCAAACTGGTAAAGCCACCATGGAAAACAGTTTTGAGATACTTCAGAAATCTGAATATAGCCCTACCCTAGGACACATCCATCCCACTCCTTGGAATGTATCCAAAGGAAATGAAGTCAGCAAATAAAAGAGACATCTGCACCTGTATGTTTATTGTAGCTCAATTCACAATAGCCAAGATATGGAATTAACCTAAATGCCCATTAACTGAAGACTTGATAAAGAAACTATGGAGCCTGGAGCCAGTGCCACAGCTCTCTAGGCTAATCCTCTGCCTGCAGTGCCAACACCTTGGGTTCTAGTCCCAGTTGGGGCACTGGATTCTGTCCTGGTTGCTCCTCTTCCAGTCCAGCTCTCTGCTGTTGGCCCCGGAGTACACTGCAGGATGGCCTAAGTGCTTGGGCCCTGCAACCACATGGGAGACCAGGAGAAGCACCAGGTTCCTGTCTTCAGAACAGCACCATGTGTCAGCCGCACCGCTCCGGCTGCAGCAGCCATTGGGGGGTGAACCAATGGAAAAGGAAGACCTTTCTCTGTCTCTCTCATTGTCCACTCTGCCTGTCAAAAAAAGGGAAGAAACTATGGGATATGTACTATATGGAAAACTATTGGCAGTTTAAAAGAATGAAATTTGGTCATTTACAACTAAATGGATGAATCTGGAAAATATCATACTTAGTGAAAGAAGCCAGTCCCAAAGGGACAAATATCACTATATTCTCCCTGATCTGTGACAACTAACAGAGCACCTAAAAGGAAACCTGTAGAAGTGAAATAGACACTATGAGAAGCAATTACTTGAACAGCCCTTGGCTTGACTGTCAAGGAACACTTTATTATTTCACTTTATCTAGTTCTTCATTCTTTTTTTCTTCTCTACTTAATACCATTAGCTAAACTCCTTACTTAACCTAGAATTAATCATAAATGTATTATCAATTGAATATAGATTCCAGTTCAAAATAAGAATGGGAATGGAAGAGGGAAGAGCTGTACAGATCAGCACACATTCACACAGACCTACCCCTAATGGTGATGCTAAAAATGTTCCATGGACTCCAAATCCCATTTAGCTGGGTGGCCCTGATCCCATCTTATGTGTAAAAGTGATCATATTAAGTATAGACTTGATCATATACATAGGAACATCAGACAAAGGGATCACATAAATAAGAACAAGTGCCTGATAATAACAATAGACTGAATTTCAAAGAAGGGAAAGTTCCAACATGGGAAACAGTCCACACAGCAGACTCAGAGAATGCAAACACCCTAAACAGCACTCTGACCTAAGAATCAGCCCCTGAGGCCTGACTGAAAACGTGATGAGAGAATTTCAGGCATGGAAAGCTAAGACATAGTGGCAAAAATGGTTCTGCATGAAGGATCTCTGTGAGTGAGACCCCAGTGGAAAGAAAAAGCCATCAAAGAAGGATGTACTTTATGCTGAAGGGAGCATAGAACTTCCACTTCGCATATACCCCTGTACAAAAAACTGATGGAGTTTGTGAACTCAAAAGGCTTCTGTAACCTTGGCAACTCATGTCAAGAGCCTCAGGTGATCACTGACCTCATAGCTAAGAGGTCAGTTGTTAAATCAACAACAGGAGTCACTGTGCACTTGCTCCCCATGCTGGACCTCTGTCCTTAATGTGTTGTACTACAAGAGTTTCAGGACAATGCATTATACACATGAAAATGATTTAACATGTCTAATATTTACACTGAAATATTGCAACTCTATTATAAAGCTGACATTAATAGTAAATGAATATGAATGAATAAATACACTAATGAATGAATAAAAGCAGCAAACAGGGGCAGACGCAGTGGTACAGCAGGTTAGCGCCCTTGCCTGAAGCCCCGCCATTCCATATGGGGGCCAGTTTGAGAACTGCTGCTCCATTTCTCATCCAGCTCTCTGCTATGGACTGGGAAAGCAGCAGAAAATGGCCCAAGTCTCTGGGACCCTGCACCAGGAACCCCTGGCTCCTTTCTTCAGATCAGTGCAGCTCTATCCAATGCGGCTAATAGGAAGTGAACTGAACAGATGGAAGACCTCTCTCCCTCTGCCTCTCCTCCCTCAAATAAATGAATAAATCTTAGAAAACAGCAAACATGTAACTCATTTTATTAAAATAAGTATATTACCATGTCCACCAGGTGACAATGAAAACACAGAAATGAAAAGCAATGAAAAGTTTCAAGGAGAGCCTTTATCTGAGATCAGTTTGTGTTTGTGAACATGAAACCCAGGCTAAGAAATTTATACACAGTATTATTTTTGAAGAGAGGAGGATTGGGACCAGTGTGAGTGTGTAGTGGATATAACCACCACTTGTAACTATGACATCCCATGTGGGTGCCAGTTTATATCCTGGCTGTCCCACTTGGAATCCTACTCCCCATTAATGATCCAAAAAAAAGCAGTAGAAGATGGCATAAGATAATGACACTCAAATGGACAACTGAAATAATCTTGGTTTGGCAAGAACCAGCACTGGGCCACAGCAGATATCTTCAACGTCTATCACCAGATGGAAAGTTTTTCCTACTCTCCCTTTCTTTTCTATGAGTTGGTGCTTCAGAACAAATACATTTTAAGAGAAACATAAAACATTCATAATATGGTTACACTGTGTAATTTTTTTTACAACATCACAATGCAAAATCGGTTTTATAAATCTTAGTTTCTAACCATTGAAAACAGAGAGAGCCTTAAGAGCTATTCTTCAGAACATCTGTTTCCTTGGAAACTATTCTATCCCTTAATCCTTTCAAAGCATTCTTCTCAGGTCTGAAGAGAATAATGTAGCACTTGGGAACAAAGATGCAGCCCAGGAGCCCCGCACTGGAGCACAAGATGGAGAAGACCTCCACAGCCACCATGACCTTCCCCTTGGTGCTGTGGTAGACAGGCAGGAAGGTCACCCAGACACTGCAAAACACCAGCATGCTGAATGTCAGGAATTTGGCTTCATTGAAGGTGTCAGGCAGATTCCTGGCTAGGAAAGCCACAGTAAAGCTCACCAGGGCCAAGGAACCCAGGTAGCCCAGGACAGAGTAGAAGGCAGTGACTGAGCCCTTGTTGCACACCAGGATGATGTGGCCATGCTCAGAGTGTGCATCTGTGTCAATAAAAGGAGGAGAAGTCCCAAGCCAGATGGCACAGAGAGCCAGTTGGATCAGGGAGCAGATGGGAATAATGGAGTTAGGTACCCCTGATAGCAGCCAATGTCTCATCCTTCTCCCTGGGGCAGTGACCTTGAAGGCCAGAAGCACAGTGATAGTTTTGGCCAGGATGGTGGAAACAGCTGTGGTGAATGCCACTCCAAACATGGTCTGCTGGAGGACACAGGTGGTTGTGTTGGGATGACCAATGAACAGTAAGGAGCAGAGGAAGCAAAAGGTGAGGGCAATGAGCAGGATATAGCTGAGACAACGATTATTGGCCTTGACTATGGGAGTGTCTCGGTGCTTCACAAAGATACCAAGAAAAACAACTGTGAGGATAGAAAAGCACAGAGCTGTGCAGACCAGGGTCATCCCCAGGGGATCTTCAAATGACAGAAAGGTCACTTTTTTGTGGAAGCACTGGTCTCGCTCTGTGTTGGCATACTGAAGATCTGGACAGTTCACACATTGGTCCATATCTGGTGAGAAATGTAATAAGCATCATCCCAAGTTCAGTTATTCTTGATTCACAAGTACCTTCTAGAATACCCAATGTAGCTAGTTTAGGCAAATAGTCCTTATTTGATGTGAAAGGCAGCATATTAAATGACATATAAAATTATTGGCAATTATTTATGTCCATCTTCCTCATGTTAGCCAGTGTTAATAGTTCATCTTCCTAAGTACCTTACATAATGATGAGTACATTCTCTTTTTCTCCTAACAAAGCCATAAGGGCTACTCTCTGAAACTATTCATGGTGCTTTAAAAACATACCTTAACCTGTGTTATTTTAACACCACAAATTCCTTCTTCATTGTTTCTTCAGATTGGGAACTGATGATCAAGATGCCAGAGGGTTGCATGTGTGGTGAGGGCTACTCTGCCCTTATACAGGGCACATTTTGCTGCATGCTCACTTGGAACAAGAGCAAGCAGCAGCCTTTGATTTTTAAGTTTTTATTTAATGATTGCATTTTTCATACATTCACCTTTAGGAATATAGGGGTTCTTTTCCCTATACCCACCCTCCCCCTCCCAATCCCATCACACCTCCTTCTTCCTCTTCCTCTACCATCTACTTCTTCATTATGGTTCATTTTTAGTTTGATTTCAAATACAGAGGACCAACTCCATGTTAAGCATAGATTTCAACAGTTGGTATCCACACACACAGACCACATATAGAGCACAGTTTAGGAACAAAATTTGCAGTCCAGTCTCATAGTACAACTCATTAGGGACAGCGGTCTTACATGGGGACTAAGTACACAGTGACCTCTGTTGTTACTTTAACAATTAACATGTTTATGTATGTATGATGTCAGTGATCACCTGAATCTCTTGTCATGGTCTGCCAAGGCTATGGAAGCCTTTTGTGACCAGAGACTCCATCGGTATTTGGACAGGGTCATACACAAAGTGGTTGCTCTCTCCTCTCTTCAGACAAGAGTGCATCCCTGTTTCATGACCCTTTCTTTCAACAGAGGTCTCACAGAGATCCACCATGTAGTCTATTTTTTGCTGCTGAGTCGTGGCTTTCCATGCCTGAAATGAGCCCTTTTTGTAATAGTGCTATTCCCTCTGTACTCCCATGGCCTATTCAACCACCCAATGGTTGCAGTCTTTGTTTTAATGAGTATTCATTTATTTATAATTTACATGAATGTCAGAGTTTCAGAAAGAGGAGGAGAAGCAGAATGGAGAGAGAGAGAGAGAGAAAGAAGGAGAGGAGGACAAGGAGAAAGGGAAAGAGGGAAAAGAGGAGGGGCAGATCTTCCCCCAGTGATTCACACCCCAAAAGACATTAGTAGCTGGAACTAGGCTGTTTTGAAGCCAGTAACTGGGTGCTTCTTCTGGGCTTCCTGTATTAGTGTGTGCTCCGAAACTTGGGCCATCTTCAGCTGCTTTCCCAAGCATCAGGAGAGAGCTGCATTGGAAGTGAAGCAGCTGGGACTGAAACTGCTGACCAACTGGGATGCTAGCATCCCAGGCAGAGGCTTAACCTACTATACCACAGCACTGGCCCCGGGTTCCCACTCTTAATATCATGGGCTGGGAGATATACTTTGTGAATTTGGGTTGCACAGAAATCACCAGGTATCTCACTAAAACATATCTCTTTAAGGTAGAATCTGGATTATGTCATGATAGGGGAATACACTGATTGACAAACCACCATTAGAAGGCAAATGGTCAAGTTCTAGAGAAACACAGAACAGCTGTACTTGATAACAGCTGGATTATTTGCCAGCATTGAACATTTTCATCACGGAACACACTAGGATGCTGCCTGTAATCAAAGTCAGTCTGTAGATCAGCTTGAAACTTACTGGCATATTTCCACTTTCCTGTCTTTTTATCCTTCAACATGAAATTTCTCTCCAGCCCTGTCTGTATCCTCTTATTTTCAATATATTGCTCCATCGATGACTGATGTCTCAACTTGCAGATTTCTTTCAATATTTAGTTAGTCTTACCTTTGGATATTTCATACTTTTGAGACATTACAAGTGCCAACTTTCATAGCTTTGTTTTCTAGATTCGGTAAGGAAAAGTTACTGCTTTGTACAGTTTTGTATACCAGTACTACTTATTTCAATTATCAATTCACTTATTTCATTACACCATCCCAATATCACTTTTTTTTGACAGAGTGGACAGTGAGAGAGAGAGACACAGAGAGAAAGGTCTTCCTTTACCGTTTGTTCACCCTCCAATGGCCGCTGCCGCTGGCGCGCTGCAGCCGGTGCACTGCGCTCATCCAAATGCAGGAGCCAGGTGCTTATCCTGGTCTCCCATGGAGTGCAGGGCCCAAGCACTTGGGCCATCCTCCACTGCACTCCCTGGCCACAGTAGAGAGCTGGTCTGGAAGAGGGGCAACCAGGACAGAAACCGGTGCCCCGACCGGGACTAGAACCCAGTGTGCCGGCACTGCTAGGTGGAGGATTAGCCTATTGAGCCGTGGTGCCAGCCAAATGTCATTCTTTTTTAACAATATGCATGGAGCCGAATCTCCTGTGTAATTTTTTGTAGAAGTTGCATTCTTTCGTCAACTTTGTATCCAATCTTCAGCTGTAATTTCCATGTTTTGTAGCATTCTAAAATACTCTTTAGGATTGAAAGCTAATCCTTCTTTTTGTCATGTTTGAGTGGTTTTGTTCTTTGTTTACAATTCGTAGATCACTTAGATTTTTTTACCTATTTTTCCTCAGTTATGCTAATTATTATTACTTTTTCATGTATTATAAACTGAATCAGATTTTATGAAACTCTTTAGGCATGATGTAGCCTATTTAAAAACACTGTTGGATTTACATTGAGATTTCAAATGTATGAATTTATTTCAACAACAGTGTCTTACAATTGCATTTTGCTGAAATATCTGGCAGTATTTGATCCATCAACCTGAGATGTTCCCATAGAAGAAACAGAATTTTTCCATTTTTCCTGTTCTCTATAGGAGTTGAGAAAGGAGTTCATCTGAAAATTGTTCATCACAATTCAAGTATTGGGAATTATTTTAATAACTGTGAGGATATTTGGATTTTTCAAATATTGCTGAACATATTTCATAATATTTCTATCTGAGAATATCTGAATTTCTTCTATATTTTTCAATGTATCAGAATTAAATGATTAATAAGCTCTAATATTAGTATTTTTATATCTAAATAGACCTCTTCAGCTCTCTTTGTGTATACACACACACAGAGTAATCATATTGTTCGCACTGTTCCATCTTGCTGAGGTTCATAATCTTTCTTGTTTAGGATCACCAACTTTAAATTCTTCCAATTTTTACTTACTTCAATTTCCTTATAATGTCCACATTTTACCTTCAAGGTCTTGTGCTGAATTTGCAGTCATTGACCTACCTTGGTATGCATACTTATTTTTTTAAAGACAGAGTTACAGAGGGAGGTAGAGACAGAATGAGGTCTTCCATCTGCTGGTTCACTCCCCAGATGGCTGCAGCAGCCAGAGCTGTGCTGATCTGAAGACAGGAGATTCTTCGGAGTCTCTCATGTGTGTGCATTGGCCCAAGGACTTGGGCCATCTTCTACTGCTACCCCAGGCCACAGCAGAGAGCTGGATCAGAAGAGGAGCAGCTGGGACTAGAACTGGTGCCCATATGGATTGCTGGTGCTTCAGGCCACGGCTTAAACTCACTGTACCACAGTGCCAGGCCCACTATGCATACTTATTACCATGTATGTCAGCTTGTGGTCTTTTGATATGAATTTTATAAATGTGTGTACATATGTAAGCATAAGAAGGTTCTTGAAGATTTATATTTTGAGCAGCAATGACTTTTGTCAAAGGCTAAGATTAGCCCCATTTGTGATATTTGATGAGTATCATCCTCAGGATGATATACTGCATGATTTCTAAGATAGTTTTTCACATAACACACAGTTTGTGTAGAGTTGCACTTTCTCACTCCAAGCATGCTACACTTGAATTTTGTTGAAAGCACTTTTACCTATACAAGCACAAGGAACTCAGACATGAGTTTTCCTATACTGAATTAGCACATACATCACACTACTCCCATGGACTGTACTCTGTTGCCAGAACCTTTCATTATCAACAATAAGTTTCAAAACATTTGAATGATACTAAATACATGGTGCAAATAACTACTCATGCAACACAAGCAAAAACTGGAAAATCTTTATGATACATGGGATAGCATAGCTCTGACTCATGGCTAAATCTTAGAAATGCCACACTGTTTTATGGGGTGAATATTCTCCAATCTTGGTTTCTATTCATTTTTTACCATATGTATATCAGCCTGAACTCCAACATGGTCAGCATTCCAGAGACATTCAGTCTTCTGTATGCTTTCATAAATAATACAGAGAGTGTATTGTGGAAAGTTTTATCCTTTTGTGGATTATAATTTATTATAAGGATTAATTTCTACCTGAAGGGGGGAAGACTGTTCTCAGCAGTCATATTCCACAGATTTTCTTTCCATGGATAAGTTGATAATTTAAGAAACAGGTGGTAACTTCTCCAAGAGGCAGGCACTGACTTACCTGTCTGATTGGAAATCTCATTCTCAGGACAAGGTGTGCAATCAAAACAACAGGCAGGCTTTCCCTCAAGAGGGGTTTTCCTGAATCCAGGGCTGCAACTCACACTGCATACCGAGTGTGGAATCTGAGCAAAAATCAGATGAGTGTTGGTCGTAATTCAGACTATTACTTAAGTTCCAAGTAGAGGGTTTTCAAGTCCTGCAAACCTGTTCACTGAAACTGTAAACACCTGTTTCTGACACAATGACAACATTCTATTTGATTTTCTTAAATAGATTCAAAAGACTTGCACGAACAAATGTGTGTACTGTCCATCCTCAGACACTAAAAACATAAGAAAGTATTTGGATTGGAAGTGGAGTGGTTTAATGTCTCTAAGTGTCTTTTGAATAAGCCATACTGCACATACTCCCTTAGCAGTTGGGGGGTAACAATGTGTCATGTGAACCTTATGATCAGTCCTACTTACCTCTGTAATTCCTGTGGCCCACTCTATCAAATTCTCAGAGAGAGACAACTGTTCACTCTGTGAAACATATGGGGAAAACCGTCCTACTTTAACCTTACGTCCAAAACCATATGGAAAATTCCAAAAGTTGAGAATGTCATATTCAGCTTCCAAATTTCTCTTGTGATTCAAATTCACTAGGTCACCAGCTGGATTGGTAAATTGGAGATTCTTCAGAAATGGGTGCAACTGAAAAAATGCATCATATTCTCATGACGACTGCCCAAGTAATAACACATGAAACCCAGGTTAGAGAAAACCTCTCTTTGTCTGTAATCACAAATAAACAATAGAACCTGTTTAGGACCACCCAATGAATGGAAGTAAAAAAAAAAAAAAAACCTGATGAGAACTACATCAAGGTAAGTATGATTTCACTCATTTTTCTACAAAAACAAGGGGAATCAAAAATATCTAGCTGTGAGTTTCAGACTATTTCCTTTTTTTTTTTTTTGACAGGCAGAGTGGACAGTGAGAGAGAAAGAGACAGAGAGAAAGGTCTTCCTTTGCCGATGGTTCACCATCCAATGGCCGCCGTGGCTGGCACGCTGCTGCTGGTGCACTGTGCTGATCTGAAGGCAGGAGCCAGGTACTTGTCCTGGTCTCCCATGGGGTGCAGTGCCCAAGCACTTGGGCCATCCTCCACTGCACTCCCTGGCCACAGCAGAGAGCTGGCCTGGAAGAAGGGCAATCGGGACAGAATCCGGTGCCCTGACTGGGACTAGAACCTGGTGTGCCAGCACCACAAGGTGGAAGATTAGCCTACTGAGCTGCAGCGCTGGCCAGATTCAGACCATTTCCAATAGTACATTCCAAGCTGCCAATACTCATTTTCTCAGTGTACCTAGGAGAACTATCTGTAATAAAGTTACTAGAATAAAGAACTGTGCAAATTATATGAGATTCCTTATGTTCATTGTAGATGAACATCCTCAGTGACATTTGAACCTGAAAATAATTACTGTACTGCTGAAGTTGAAAATGGAATAACACAGTCTAGGTATTTCACATGTCAAAATTAAATTGACAAAATTGGAGAGTATTTTTAAGTCACAGCATTGATGCTTATCCCAATTACCTTCCCACTTTTCCTTGGAGCCCTTTTGCTAATGACAAATTACAGGCAGAGGCTCATTTTTTCTTGTGTTTTGCAGAAAGGTTCCCAAGCTACTTGGATTGAACACCTGCAGAAGCTCTTAAGGGGATCACTTCAGGAGTACATGTCAACAATGGAAACCAAGTTACCTGCCAGGGAGAAAATGCCACCTTTGCCCCATTGTTCACTGGCTGCATTTCTACCTCTTGTAGAAGCATCTCATGTATGCTGTGGGCCACAGCATACACAGCATTGTATATGTTGTAACTCCCATCGCTCATGGTCATATCAAAATGATGCGGAGGCAATGATTCCAAGGAAGCATTCAGTGGACAGTTCTGCAAAGTTTTACAGGATGTCCCAGTAACTGAGCAATTAAAAGCCAGCGACCAGAATCTGGAGAGGTAAGAGTCTTCTGGATACTTGGAAGGGTTAGCTGTCCGAAGAAAGTTTTTGAAACCAGAGATCTCACTATGGTGGTCTGAAAAAATGAGGGTCCCATGGAATGAGTGGAACAGGAAAGGTTCCTCAGAACTGGCAAAATCCCATTGTGAAGTGGTGACCCAGACTTTCCACATCATTAACTCCCTCCATGAATGAAAGCTGGTGCCTATGAGTGACTCAGTGACACAGAAAAGAATCACCACATTTGCTGATGATTTTAGGATCTGTATATGAAACATACTTTGGAATGAAGAAAGTGCCTCTACAGTGGCTGGGATCAATTCCACAAAGTCTACACAGATCCCATTCTTCTGCAACTCTACTTTCAAATCAGTCATAAACTTAATACCTTTTGGGAGGTCTGAGATGGCCAAACCCACCCATGTCCACCCAAAGTGGAGCATCAAGGAGACCATGCCACGGGCCAGAGAAGTGTCTTTGGGGGCCATCTGATAGAGGGAAGGAAACTGACCACTGTCACTCAGAAGAGGTTCAAAAGGCCCAAGAGTCAGCTAAGGGAAAAGGCAAGAAATCTGTGTAAGGTTATTGTCATAGTGTAAAATATTGTTCCTGAAAAAATTTAAGCAGATAATGGAAATGTCAGATTTTAGAATATTTCATTTTTCTCATCTCCCACTACATGAGATCTTCCTAGTTCATGAATCATTAGACTCACAGGTTGAGAAAAACATTTCTCCTTTTCACTCACCCACACTGCTGCTTCAGAAGAAATGTAGCTAATCCACAAAATCTCTGCACACATTCTCTTTAGATCACATACTGTGTCAAATGTATAAGGTCTCTTTCCCTTTAATTTTTGGTTCTAAGTAAGGCACCTAAGATGATGTACTTTATCCCACTTTTTCACTACACACTCACCTGTGGAATTTTGTAGAGTTCCAGCAAGGTCCCCATTTGGACAGCAGTGCTGCTTTCTGATATTACAGCAACAGACTTGCTCTGTTTCCTACATGTGTAATTAGGAATGTGCTTTTCCAGTCCCGCAAGCCAAATGAAGGGGTTCTCCATCACAGTCATATGACTGTGCATGACATTGTAGAGACCAAATCCCAAGGTCTTGTTGGGTAATAGATAGGGGTTTTTGTTGATCTCCTCAATAGTGAAAACCAAGGCCAGAACATACTGGTAGTTTTTGGACTGAAACCTGCATGAAAGGCACAAGGATCTTTAAGGGAAAAGCCTCCAATCCAGATTATCATCAATTCTGTGATTACTGTGGCAGATGGATTGGTCATGGCCAAAATTCATATGTTCTAATCCGTATGTGTAGATTTGCTGAGTACAGAGTGTGAACTGTTGTATTTGCAGGACACATGTCCTCACCAGAACCAAAGCTGCTACCAACTTTTACTGGTTTCCAAGCCTAAATGATTCTGAAAAATTAGATCTGCTTTTACATCATAATGTCTTGGGCATGTTATCCCATGGTTGTCCATGCAGACAAAGAACGTGATCTTATTTTTGGATGCACACCTCATCAATTTAAATCACCTCTGGCAACAGCTACCTCTTCTAAGTGTTTGTATTTGATATCTACAGTAAATACTACAACAGGCTCTGGAATGCCCTCTCTAAAGTTCATGCACACCTAGGAGTACACTCCAGTTGTCAAAGAAAGCATGACAAGGAAACGCGTATCATCTTTAGCACTGCCTCTAAATGTTTCCTACATCCACAAACTACAATGATTCTTCATCTTACCACATCATTAAGTGCTTCTTGAAATAGCAGTCATACGATCATAAGGCTGCAGGTTGTAAAGGGAAAAGAGAGTAACTCAATTGAAGGCTATGTGTTCAAAAAGAGGGATGATGTCACAGTACTGAGAATGGTAGATGGGAGTCTGTAATTGATCCTGAAAAATCTCTTCCCCATCACACTTACACATCAACAAGCATCACAAGCCAAGAAAATAAAATCGAATTCAGAGATTGAAAGAAGGGAAATAGTGAAAAGGGAGGAGCACTTTAGAGAAGCTGGAAACACTCCCTGGCTGAACATGAATCACTGGGCTACGAGGCACCTGATGCTTTACAATTAAGCCAGTCATGCATTTAGAACACTAAACATATGTGAAAGTAAATCATTATGAGTAGTATCAGTATTTACTCCAAACAGGCCTTCTTCACTCACGTTTTCCTACAATGTTGAATATAAATAGCCTTCCATGTGAAGGAAATGATGCATTTCTACTTTTCATTATGAGTGATATCAGTATTTACTCCAAACAGGCCTTCTTCACTCAAATTTTCGTACAATATTGAATATAAATAGCCTTCCATGCAAAGAAAATGATGCATTTCTACTTTCTAGGATCTGACATTTCACAAAAAATGCAAATGAGGAGCCCCTTGTATTTATTTCTGATGTCCTGTGTGTTAATTCCTCATGAATAGACCAGGTCACGAACACTGCTTGTTAAGGGTCACTGTGTGCTCCAGAGGAAGTGACAGTTTTTCAGTTCTTGGTCCTTGCTGTAACATAATATGGATATATGTACGCATATTATATATGTATTCTCTCTATATATCTATACATAGGTATACTATAACCATGCACACAGTAGCTATATATATAGTTTTTTATGTATATATAATTTGTATACATATTTGCTATCCAAATGTCATTCATACTTTGTAGAATGAGGAAATTTGAAAATCATTGCTATGAATCAAATAAAATTCAGTTTTGTATTTCATATATCTGTTTCTCTGCTCATTACTATGACACTTCCATTATTCCACATCCTCTAATTTCTTTCTCCAGCTGCTGCCTTGTACCAAAATGTCTAGATGGCTCTTGGACACACTGGAATTTGTAAGAGTTTATCTCTTTTATGCTGTGTTCTTTATCTCTAAAAACAGTTTATCAGTAACTGTTGTATATTCTAAAGTTAGTGAAGCTAACATTGGAAGGTATAGCACCTAAATCTATTGACAGTTAAGTATTTCTTGTTTTTCCAAGTATCATCAACACAGATATTTTCCCTGGGTTTATTAAGATTTGATTATGATCTCCAGTTTGCATGGCATACATCTTGGAGGAACTTGGGCTCTATTCATAGCCTCTTTTCCTACTACTGGAAAGTCACTATTTCCTCGTCTCCATCATTAAGGGTACACTTAAATGATGTGCTGCATGCATAACCAGGGGGAATACTACTACTAATGAATAAATATTTCATGAATTGGACCCCATGTACACATATTAAGTTAGGTAAATTTATAAAAATCAATGTGAAGTGAGTAATATTGCTACACCAAGCTAGTATCCATTAGATTTTTTTCAGCAGAGATATTTGGACAAATGCCTAAAATACTTAATCAGTTGCATCACCTTGGTGGCAACAACTATACTTCTCAAATCCATTGGCTTTAATGATACTGAAATGATCTATGTCCTAATACCTACCTTCTACCAAAGTTCTATGCAGAGGCAACCTACTTCCTGTAGCCTTACAGTAGAAAACAATTAGAAAATTGTCACCCTCATAAACAGGTTTGAAGAAAACAATTCCGCTGTCCTACAAGATACTATATTCTGCATGCATGAAATTTATATATGCTATATATGTATATGAAATATTTATATTTAGTTACAAATAAAGGATCTTCAAGAGGGGCAAAAACAGAATAATCCCCCTTAAGAAATCTATTTTCCCAGAAAAGGCAGAATCAGGGAAACACTGTAAATGTAGTAGATTACAACCATTGAAATTCTTATGAGTATATTCATCAGTAAAATATAATTATTATATTTGTGCAAAGGTGTTGCCCTGAGATTACTTTTACATAGAAAAAAATTTTGAATCTTTACTCCTTTACAACTGTAGAAGAAATGAAGTGTTCTCATGGCTCCAAGTCTAGTACGTAGCAGAAAAGAGTGTGAGCACATGTGGAAGAGCTCATGTAACTCAGTTCATTCATTTCAGTGCATGGATTCTGTAAGAATCTGCTACTGAGGCATAATAGGCCCCTGAGCTGATGAAAGTGGACAGGGAAGGATAGGACGATACTGACCAGACTCTGGTTCCCCCTCTGATGAGACAACATTTCCCTGAGCCATCCACGGTGCCAGGCAGAAAGAAATGTCTTCCTCATGCCCCAAATCAATTACCAGCAGTTTTTAGGAGGGACAGAAGATGGACATGGCAGGGATACAGAACATATTTGCCTATCCATTTGCAGACCCAATAACAAGTAGCTAATATGTAAATAAATGGAAAATGGTTATGGCAAGGAGAACTTACCATCTGAATCTGCGATATTTGATGAAACTTCTCTCGATTCTGGGAACCTCATATGTGTAAATGTGCAAAAAAGCAGCAATCTCAATATCTCCATCCTTGTAAAAACTCTGCTCCATCTGGGAATAGCAGTCGCGACCATCCTGACATGTCACAAGGAGATACAGCTGCAGAAACAGCAAGAGAAAAATCAAAGAAAACATCTGTGAAAAACCCTATGAGACAAGAGCACTGGAACATGCAGGGTCATGCAGGTGGATACATAGTGTGTGTGTGTGTGTGTGTGTGTGATTGCTTGAAACAAGTCACTTTAATACTGCTCCATCTGACCTCTTTCCACCAGCTGTCCACTCATCCATGGGGGAATCTGATACTTTTCTGCCCTGAGGCTCTGTAGTTCAGGTCTTCTGTCCTGGTGAAAAACACAAGTAGAAAAACATGTTTGTGAATCATCCTCTTCACCTAGGTGCCAGGATTTCCTCCAAGTCCATGGATACAAAGACTCAAGGGAGAGACTCCTGCTAGTTACATTTGGTCCAAGGGCTTTGTCAATAAACCAATCCATGAACTTTTGAAAATTATGTACCAGGATTGCATCAGAGGGCATGAAGGGAGGCATCACGTGAGGCTTTCAGTAAGCTTTCAGACCAGAAATCTCCAGTGTCACACACTACAATGACTCAAAGTGCTACAGGGCAGCCTCCCTCAACCAGTGTTCTGGGCAGCCACAAATCACTTTGATAGCACACAGACCCCAAACCAATCCTGTTTACAGAGATACCCACTAGGACATGTGGTTTTCAATCACTGTGCAACCAGTAATCAGCCTGAATTCAGATATGTCCATTCTGCATTTCTAATCACTTCATCTTTAGTTGTAAAACATAAAAAACTTCCACATTGCTGTTAACCCTGGTAATCCCATGATGATCTGCTTTTGCACCTACAACCTTGGTTGGTGCTCACATGAGAACCTGGCACTATTTGAGTACTTATTTATAGCTTTTTACTCTAGGCAGAGAATACCAGCTGGAAGTCACCTCTTTATTCCCACCACCACAAAAAACAAGGTCAGGATCATGCCTGCAGACACCTGTACTTCTTGAATGCAAGTGACTTTCAGGATGCTTATGTAGGACACGACACCATCAGTGCAGCTAGGTACTATTAATCCTTTGCCAAACCACAGACTGCACAACACAAGAGTGAACAAAATGGATACCATGTCCTATAGGCAATAATGAGGATCAACACTGACTAATCATTTGTGCTTCTATACCTGTGTGAGGTATTGCCAATGGAGTAAATCTAATAAGGAGGGTAGAGAGGGCATATATGAGAACTCTATTTTTCCACTCAAAAGTTTTCTAAACTCAAATTACTGTAAATGTAGTGCCTAATATTTTAAGGCAAACACATTTTTCATTGCTTAGCCACTGCTCTGATGCCATTAGTGAGATTTTGATTAGGGACACATGCAAAGTGAGATGCAGTATAGGAGCAAAATACACAACAGAATTCAGTGACTCGCCTAAAAATGAAAATATAATTTCCTGATGAGTTAAACTTATTACTGATACAATGATAAAGCTTGTTGTCTATTCATTTAAACAAGAAAAATAAATCTAAATCAGAGAGCAAGCATCCAATGTTCTCTCTAATGTGTAGGAACTAAAAATAGAGTCAGTCTGAATGCACTCCATTCACTGAAAAAAAGATTGGGAATGGAGAGAATGAACTCCATGCAATGAAGAGGCTTCAGGAAATCCATGGAAAATGTGTGTTATGTAACAGTTATGGATGAATTTTAAAAAATTGGCACCCAGATATGTTCAATAATTTTTGCGTGTTTCTTTCATATTTAACCTTCTTATCTTCTATACTCTTAATGCTGCATTTGACATTTTTTATAGTTTGTGATGAATGCTTCAATTCTAGAACTTTAAACTTATTTCAGGGAAATATATATTCTAATTGCATAAACTTATATGGAATCTGAGATCATACATTTATGTCAAATTGAACTTTAGCAACAACATCATAAAGGTTGATAATATTTTTTCTCTTTGAGATTTTTAATAATTTATATCGAAGTCCAATATCATGTAGGTTACTGCAAAGCAATTTCCAGAAACAAAAATATGTGGACATTTGAGTGAGTAGGTACAGAGTTCTCTGTGTGTATAGGGAACACACACATGAACTTACACTCATTCTACATCGAGAACACTGTCTCCAATGGACTATCCTGGACTATCTTCTCAGGCTCAATACACTTCAAATCAAAAGTAGAAATCACTATAAGTCATTGTAACTTAATGTCATAGCAAGCAGTAAAGGAAACTAAGAAAATCTACAATGCAGAGGTGAGCTGGCATGTCAGCACTCACTGTTTCAATTCTCAGTAACTCCAAATTATCTATGCTGGTATGTAAAGTCTACAACACTGCATTTTTAACCATTTTTAATTATGTCCCAGCCAAAAATCCCCAATTCCTCCATCTTCCAGCAATACTTAATCTGATGCAGCTCCTCTGAATATAACAGAACATGACACTTTGCTAGTGTTGCCATTTCTGGTAATCTATCAGGATTCTGTTTCTACCATTATCCATCTAACCTAGGAATAATACTGCTGATTACTGAAGAGAGACCAAGATGGCTGAATGAGAAGGACATACTGTTATAATCTAGGAGGAGATATAAAAGTAAAAGTGGAAGAAATACATTCTCATGTATAGTAAGAGAGAAAACCACAGTGAGAATTCTATGGAAGGAAGAAAAATGCTGTGGATCAGTGTGGAAGTTGCAGACATGCAATATGTTCAAGACACAACAGAAAATCCCAGCAGCCAAGAGCCAGAGAAAGCAACAGTGTTGGAGAGGGAGGGGAGATCAGACTGCAGTGCCTGAGCCACTGGTTATGTAATTAGAGGGAGAGATTTCAAGAGTCAACCACCTGAGAGAAAATGGGAGAATATTGCTACCTGTCCTTCCAGATACATGTTTCCAACATACAAATTAAAATAAAAAAAAACAGAAGGGACAATACAAATATCATCAAAACTGCATAGAGGAATTGAACAGACATTCCTGCACAAATAGAAGAGCCAAAGGCCTTACCAAGGGTGCTAAACATTAGTAAACCTGGAATACTAGTCAAAATCACACTGAGATATCACCTCACATCTGCTCAATTGGCTACAATGATTTTTGTTTTTAAAGATTTTGTTTGAATGGAAGATTGAGAGAGTGAATGTGAGTGATACAGTCAGAAAGAGAGAGGGAGAGAGAGAGAGAGAGAAAGAGAAAGTATCTTCCATCCCATGGTTCACTCTCCAAATGGTCACAACAGCTGGAGCTGAGCTGATCCAGAGACAGGAGCCATGGGCTTCTTCAGGTCTCCCAAATAGCTGCAAAGGACCAAAGACTTGGGCCATCTTCCACTGCTTTTCCTGGCCATGAAGGGCACATGGATCCTTAGGGATCTTTGGTAAATGTCTTCAACCATGATTATTATCAACTCCAAACCTAGAACTACTAGAGACTGAATGTTTTGTGCAAATATGTGGAGGTTGAAATACTGCTCTGTAGCATGATCATAGTTGATGAGGTCTTTGGGTGCTAATAGCAATTTTTTATGGCTCACCTAGTTGCTTTCTTGGAATTTTCAATATGAGACTGTGGAGAGAGTTTGTTACATCTCTCTAACAGGTGAAGACTGTGAGAAGAGGAAAGGAAAACTATCTTTACTGGAAGCAGGAAACGTGTCTTGGGCAAACACCAACCTCATGTATATTGATCCTGGTCTTACCAGCCTCAGAAATTCTGAAAAATAAATTCCTGTTGTTAAGTCATAAAGTCATGGCATGTTGTTAAATGGAAACTAGATGATTAACACAACGAGTAAATTGGGATGAACACTAGTTACTCTCATTTGTGTCAACAGACAGCTCTCCCAAGTCCTTGGATTTTGTATTTGTAGCAAATGCAGAACAGGCTCTGGAATGTTCTGTCTAAATTACATGTACCACAAGGAAGAGAAACGGATTTTCAAAGGAAAGCAAAATGAATTAAATACAAATCAGTCTTGCTGAATTTTGCGCATGTTCCATCATGGACCAAAATGGTTATTTATATTAGCACATCATTAAATGACTCATCGAACAGCATCATCATGAACATGACTTTGTGCAAGGTCTTGGGAAAGAATAACTCATCTGAGGGCTATGTGGCTAGCAGAGGCAGGATATCTAAGTGTGGAGCATGGTGGAGTACAAGGCTTGGCATTTATAACTGTTAAGCCTCCTCCTTTTCAAAACTGGGCATCAGCTTCCACCCCAGATCAGGAAACTATTTCAAATTCAAAGCCTGAATTAAGGAGAATCTTAAATGCAGAACATTTAGAAGATGCCAGAATCACTGGGGGGACTTCAAGTACTGTAGATCAAAAGGCACTGCATGAGCCGGCGCCGTGGCTCAATAGGCTAATCCTCCACCTTGCGGCGCCGGCACACCGGGTTCTAGTCCCGGTTGGGGCGCCGGATTCTGTCCCGGTTGCCCCTCTTCCAGGCCAGCTCTCTGCTATGGCCAGGGAGTGCAGTGGAGGATGGCCCAGGTGCTTGGGCCCTGCACCCCATGGGAGACCAGGAAAAGCACCTGGCTCCTGGCTCATGCCAGGATCAGCGCGGTGCGCCGGCTGCAGCGGCGGCCATTGGAGGGTGAACCAACGGCAAAGGAAGACCTTTCTCTCTGTCTCTCTCTCTCACTGTCCACTCTGCCTGTCAAAAAAAAAAAAAAAAAAAAAAAAAAAAAAAGAAAAGCTAAAAAGGCACTGCACCTACTGAAGCTGAATGGCTGCCATCTAGTTTTCTATGGAAATCTGAAAAGTATGTTCATATAAATAATGACTATTGGTAGCAGTTCTAACTCCAAATAGGTCTTATTCTCTGAATCTTAACTCAAGACTTGCATGCAGATTGACTTGCAGGTCAAGAAACACATCGTGCATTTCTACAGGGACTGACACAAAGCTTCCCCAAGGTTAGAACACAGGTGCCCTTTGTGTTTCAAGTGTCCTGAGTATTCAGTCATGATGAACAGTCGATTTCATGTTGACAGCTTATACACCCTCGTATGTTCTGACCAGAAGAGGTATCTTAAAATTGTTGGGCACAGGATTTTATATGTTTCCAACATGACAAATTGTAAACTTGTGTTTTCAAGTATCTCTTTATTATCTATGTTGCTTTCTGGGCGAGATAAGTGGAAAATTCCATTCTAAGCAAAAATATATTTTCTGATCTGTATTTAGTCTTTCTCTTCTCTTCTTTTCATTCATCCAGTTTTCCTCTGATTGCTCTGTTCTCTTCATCTCCTCCTCCTCCTCCTCTTCTCTATAAAGCTGTATATGATCTCTGCCAAACAGGCTTTTGCTGAGAGTTTGCAAGTGGATACGATCTGTCATTCCATCCTTTATCCTTTCTAACAGGTCATCAGTGGTAAGAAGAGATTCTGACACTGGGAAATCTAACAGTTGGGGATTTAGTGGCTCAAGCAGTTATTTTAAATTTAATATTCTTCTATTCTGCTGTCATCAACAAATGTCTATTTTTCCTTCATGTGTCTAATGAGATTGCTTTATAAGGCACTTCTTGCATGATTTTTCACTTGTGAGTTACCTGTGTCCTTATCACAATCTTTTCCTCCACTTAAGAACCATGAGAGTTTCTCCTGGTCATGGAATAATCCCATGTTGAGTGATTTCATTTTCATCTCATGTCTCAGAATTTATCTGGGATTCCCACATTAATTTGCCCCAGATTCATAGTGAAATACACATAAATTTTTTCCTTTTAGGGTGGCTCTTAGCCTTTGTGTGTTGTTTTGTCTGCAAAAGCATTCAACTGTTTGCAATCCATTTCTTTCTTCCTGGGGTTTTCTCATCTAGCAAATTTAGGGAAATAATCCAAATCATATTCTTTGAAAGACCTTGATTTCTGTTAAATGAAGAAAGGAAATCCAAAATCACAAGGAAGTAGAATTGGGCAGAGGCTCCCACTCACCACAGGATTCCTGCCTGTCTTCTGATGAGAAAACTGTGTGCACAGAGCTGAGGATCCAGACTTTGGCTGAAGATCAATTTGGGGGCATTCATTATGGCAGATGTGTGGATCTCTGCAAACTTCAGGTGTCGCTCTTGAGGAGCTGACGTGAGAGGTTCCACAAGAAGGAGCCCTTAAAACCATCCCCATCAAACTGGTCAAGCCAATATGGAAGTCAGTCTGGAGATTCCTCAGAAACCTGAAGATAACCCTACCGTTCGACCCAGCCATCCCACTCCTTGGAATTTACCCAAAGGAATTTAAATTGGCAAACAAAAAAGAGGTCTGCACCCTAATGTTTATTGCAGCTCAATTCACAATAGCTAAGACCTGGAACCAACCTAAATGCCCATCAACGATAGACTGGATAAAGAAATTATGGGATATGTACTCTTTAGAATACTATACCGCAGTAAGAAACAACGAAATCCAGTCATTTGCAACAAAATGGAGGAATCTGGAACACATCATGCTGAGTGAAATAAGCCAGTCCCAAAGGGACAAATACCATATGTTCTCCCTGATCGGTGACGACTGACTGAACACCAAGAGGGAAACCTGTTGGAGTGAGGTGGACACTATGGGAAATGGTAGCTTGATCAGCATAGCCCTGACTGTTAATGAACAACTAAATACATTATCCCTCTTAGTAGTTTTTTTTATCTGTTCTACTTAATATGACTGGTTTAGATCTGTAATTGATGCAGTTATTCTTAAGTGTTGAAAATTAACTGAAATGTGATCCCTGTTGAACATGGTGGTGGGAATGGGAGAGGGAAGAGATGTATAATTTGGGACATGCTCAGGCTGACTTGCCCCAAGTGGTGGAGTTGGAAGCATACCAGGGGATTCCAATTCAATCCCATTGAGGTGGCATGTACCAATGCCATCTCACTGTTCCAGGTGATCAGTTTCAGTTCACAGTTGGTCATGGTGAAGGGACTGGGAGTCAAAGGGAGCACATAGACAAGTCTAGTACCTGCTAACGCTAACTGATGGAGTAAATAAAGGGGAGAGTGATCCAACATGGGAAGTGAGATACTCAGCAGACTCATAGAATGGCAGATGTCCTAAATAGCACTCTGGCCTCAGAATCAGCCCTAAAGGCATTCGGAGCTGGCTGAAAAGCTCATGAGAGTATTTCAGGCATGGAAAGCCAAGACACTCTGGCAAAAGATCTCTGCGAGTAAGATCCCAGTGGAAAGAACAGGTCATCAAAGAAGGAGGTACCCTTCTCTGAAGGGAGGAGAGAACCTCCACTTTGACTATGACCTTGTCTAAACAAGATAAGAGTCGGAGAACTCAGAGGGCTTCCATAGCCTTGGAAACTCATGACTGGAGCATAGGGAGATTACTGATGCCATAGACAGGAGTGTCAATTGGTAAAGTCAACATCAGGAGTCACTGTGCACTTACTCCTCATGTAGGATCTCTATCCTTAATGTGCTGTACATTGAGATTTAATGCTATAACGAGTACTCAAACAATATATTTCACTTTGTGTTTCTATGGGGGTGCAAACTGTTGAAATCCTTACTTAATGCATAATAAACTGATCCTCTGTAAAAAAAAAATTATCAATTCCCAACTTGACTCTCACTGGGATTAAACATGACAATAGGTCTGCTCTGATTTCATCATCATTTAAAAAAATCATCTATTATTTTTCACTTTATGTTTCTGTGTGGGAGCAAACTGTTGAAATCCATACTTAATGTATACTAAGCTGATCTTCTGTATATTAAGATAATCAAAAATGAATCTTGATGTGAATGGAAGGGGAGAGGGAGTGGGAAAGGGGAGGGTTGTGGGTGGGAGGGACGGTATGGGGGGGAAGCCATTGTAATCCATAAGTCGTACTTTGGAAATTTATATGCATTAAATAAAAGTTTAAAAAAAAAACTGAAAAACCAAAGCACAAGCAAAAAAAAAAAAAAAAAAAAAAAAAAAAAACAACCATCCCCTACCCCTTCAGGTGCATTTACTGCAGTCTTGCAGGCAAGGTCAAATCCATGCTCTGCCTCAGGCACCCTCTAGTGCCTGAGGGCGGTATTGACCCTGACTGAAAGGAAGGGAGACATGGGCGTAAGAGCAGCAGACAGCTCCAAATCAAGACTGGGTCAACTGAAACATCCAAGTATAATGGAAAGGATCTCCATGGGAATATCAGATGGCTGTGAAGAAATAAACATGTATGTGTACAGGAAGTCTGAAAGACTATTTATATAGGAGCTGCCTGTGAGCAATGGGCTTGTAGTTGGTTTTCTTTTCTCTTTATAAATACTTAGATTCATTTGCATAAGGATACTATTGAACAATAAATGATAACTGGCCAATTTCACATTGAATTTAAAAATGAATGCCCATGTGTCTCCTTTTTAATGAAATAAACAAGCCTATAATAAAACAGACAACTCATGAAAAGTAAGTCAGCATAGAATACACTATTCAGATTATACATAAACATATGATCTAAGTATGAATGATAGAAATTATAATCAGTTATATTATTGGCACATTAACTCAGGACTTAGTTTTTGCATGCAAAAATATAGAATTTCAGTTCCAGTGATCTTGCCTTTACAAACACACATACATACACAACAAAATTGTTTTGAAACTCAAGGACTCAGATACCAATTGACTTGGATATTAGAAGACACACATGCTAATGGCTATTCATACACAATTGAGTATGATTCAGGAAGTGTTGCTATGTTCTGAGACAACCACATAAAGTTATGATACCTCCCACCCAAATGCTTCTCAGGCTATAGCTGCTGAAGACACTGTTAGAGGGTTTGGGGAGAAAGAAGTAATTGTATGAAGAACTGATGACTCTGCTGGAGATGATGGGGACATTTAATTTAAGATACCTCAGTTAGGGAAAAGGCCCTCAAAAGGTAGTTGGAATCTGCATGATCTGGTGCTTCACCACTTTGAGAATAATGGAAACTAGAGCTGGGCAGTGGTGCAGTATGTTAAGTTTTCACCTTGATTGCATACACTTTACAAGCTCTGCTGGAGAGCCCTTGGGAAAAAAGTACCCTAATCCACAGTTGGTGGGAATGTCAAATGATGCAGCACTGTGGAATACAATATAGAAATGTCTGAGAAAGAAAATAAATCTGCGCTATGACCCAGTCATCAACTGACTCCTAAGAATTTACCCAAGCAAAATGAAATCAGCATGAAAAGGGGTTATCTGTACCCCCTTGTTCATTGAAGCTCAATTTAAAATAGCTAAGTATGGAATCAACCCAGATACCCATCAACTGATAACTGGATAAAGAAACTATGGTTTATACTCTAAGAATATTGATCAGCAATAAAAAAAAGGAATACTGTCTTTTGCAATAACATTGACACAACTGGAAACCAAGATACTTAGAGAAATAAGCCAGTATCAGAAAAGACATGTACTATATGTGTTCTATCTGTCATAACAAGTGCCTAAAAAGTAATGTATTGGAGTGAAATTGACAATTGGAGATCCCATGAATACTGTTGGTTTCTTCCTACCATTATAGAACACTTTACATATTTTAGGGTTAATCTCATGGGTATAAAGTAAACTAGAAAAGGGTTCTTTGCAAAAATAAAGAATGGGAATAGGAGAGGGAGGGGAAGAAGCATAAGATTGTTGACAGGAGGGAGGATTAGGTGGGAAGTATCACTACATTCCTAATCTGTATATATGAAATTCATGAAACTTGTATACCTGAACTAAAATTTGAAATATAAACACATCGAGTAACTTACAAACAATAAAAAAAATTTTAAAGGCAGAAGTTACAACAAAATACAAGTAATTCATGCACAATGAGAATAGGATACGATGGATATTTCTGCACAGTTAAATATATGACCAGAGGGCATTACAAAGGATCCTAATCAACAATAAGTATGGAGAAACCATTCTACACCAGAAGGAGCCTCCACCTCACATCCACTACATGGGTACAATAAATTGAGAAATTTTTCAAGTGATGTAGATAACATAGGGAATTTGGAGTCTTCAAATGTGATAGAAAGCAACAGCACATATGGTATGGAAGGCAGTTGCCATCTCCTTAGCAAATTCAGCACAAAATTAATTCATGACCAAAACATTCCACACCTGAGAGTACACTCAAAAATTAGAAAATATGCAAAAATCTCTTCCAATCAGTGTTTGTATCCAAACAGCCAAAGTTGCAAATAGCACACAAATCAGTCTATAGTTAATTGGAGACACAAAACTCAAAAAATTACAGCAAGGAATTATCAGTTTGTCATAAAAAATGTAGATACTGGCAATAGTGTGGATGCCCCTTGAAAACACCATGCAAAATGAAAGGTCACCTAAATCCACAGAGTCCAATATTTAATTTATACAAAACACTCAGGACCATGAAATCCACAGAAACATAAACAGATTGGTGGTTGTGCAAAATCAGTTTTCAATCTTAGTTTTTAACCATTGAAAACTGAGATTGACTTAAGACTTACAACTGAGAACATCTGTTTCCTTGGAAACTATCCTATCCCTTAATCCTTTCAAAGCATTCTTCTCAGGTCTGAAAAGAATAATGTAGCACTTGGGGGCAAAGATGCAGCCCAGGAACCCTGCACCAGAGGCCAAGATGGAGAAGACCTGCACGGCCACTATGACCTTCCCTTTGGTGCTGTGGTAGACAGGCAGGAAAGTCACCCGGACACTGCAGAACACCAGCATGCTGAAAATCAGGAACTTGGCTTCATTGAACCTGTCAGGCAGGTTCCTGGCTAGGAAAGCCACAGTGAAGCTCAGCAGGGCCAAGGAGCCCAGGTAGCCCAGGACACAGTAGAAAGCAGTGACTCAGCCCTTGTTGCATACCAGGATGGTGTGGCCATGCTCAGAGTGTGCATCTGTGTCAATAAAGGGAGGAGAAGACCCAACCCAGATAGAACAGAGAGCCAGTTGGATCAGGGAGCAGATGGGAATAATGGAGTTAAGTACCCCTGATAGCAGCCAGTGTCTCATCCTTCTCCCTGGGGCAGTGACCTTGAAAGCCAGAAGCACAGTGATAGTTTTGGCCAGGACAGTGGAAACAGCCATGGTATACTGTTGGGAGCCACTGTGCTTGTTTCCCTGTATAGGCCTTTGTTTAGATTAACCTTCAACTGTGTTCCCATAAGGATTCACTAGAAAATTCCATTTGTATAGCTCACTGACATGGTTAGTGCTTGGCCACCTAGCTTCAGTGCTCTCTTTCTTGTACCTTGATAAGCATGTCTGGTAGCTGTAAAACCTTGCTGTAACTCCCTTTGTCAAATTGATACTGATTCCAGTGAAATTATTCCTTTGAACTATGTTGTAAGATGACCCTGCTTACCCTCGACTGTTAAAATCCTTGCCTTGTACTATATAAGCTACCTCCTTCTCCAATAAAGTGAGACCTTGATCAGAATATTGTCTTGGTCTCCCTTCTTGTGTCTGGTTTGTCTCTCCATTCAGGTCTGCCCTCCTCATGTCCTAGTTGATTACCCTGTGGGCCAAGGCAAGTGGCACCCAACATGGGGCTCAAGGAATGGGAATTGAGCTGAAGGTTGCTGGAAGAGCCGGCCATTTCATTTAGGTCACAGCCTTGTCTCATAACAGCCACCATGGACAATTCGTCTGTGATACGGGCCCAAAGAAGGCAAGTGAAGACTTGCATAGTGGCCACCATGTCCTGACCCGTCCACGACACAGGCCACAAGGTAAGAAGAGCGACACAATTATGGGACAAACACTCACTAAGCAAGAAATGTTTTAGAAGGGCTAAAAGCCTCACTCAAGGCACAAGGAGCAAGGGTTTAAAAAGGTGAGCCATAGAACAGTTCATTAATACTACAGGAATAGTCAGTCCTTGGTTTGCAGAAGGAGTTGTGAATGAACAACATTGGGATTTGCTTGGAAAAGATTTAAATGTGCATTTAAAGAAGCAAAGCAAGCTGTGACAAAGGCTGTGAAAGCTTTATTGCAGATGTAGAGAATAGGGTTAAAGAAACAAACTGTAGAGCGATTTATCAGTGCTGTTGAAAAAATTAGTCCTTGGTTAGCTGAAGAGGGTGTTGTGGATAAGAAACACTGGGAGTAAAAAATATAGATCAGTGTACACTGGACAGCCCTCACCCTGCATTTAAATATTTCATTTGAAGTAAATGTTACCTGTTGTGAAGTTAATATTACTATGTGAAAAGAGGAATTGTGGTGACAAAGTGTCCAGACTACCCATTCTGTTTTTGTATTATGTATTAACTCTATCCCTATTATCGATAGGAATGCTTGGACAGATTATGCTTGGTTTGCTTCACAAAAAAATGTAAATCAAAATATGCCACAAATAGTTAAGATTCCACAAACCTGCAAAAATATAACAATTACAGATAATAAGAGGCTAATTCCCCCTCAGATATGTTTCAATTTATCCTTAAAACACATTGAATATTATTGTGTTTGATTGCTGAATGTATACTTGTATGAGAAATTTGTATTGTATTCTTACGATATGTTACTTATTCCTATACCTTGGTGCAACTCTAGGGCCAAATGTAGGGACAGATTTTTGGGATGGAGAGGCTTGTATCTAGGTTTGGCTCTGATAAACAAGTAACTTGTCTGCCAGATGACCTTCTCCTGCTCCTTGGGAGCCTGGCCAGTTCCCAGGGAGGAGGATAAAGGAATGTTTTTGATAAACAGGTAGGCATGCTTTGTGTCTCGGCTCTCTGGTCAAGATCCAGGATGGGACGCACTGCTCACCTAAAATCTTGGCAATGAGCCACCCTTGTCTTTAGGCACTTCAAGAGGGAGCTGGAGCAAGCCTCTGCTGCTGCTATTTCATCCCAGGGGAACACACAGTCAAGCTGAACTTTAAACATGCCCGTAATGATTACTGTTGATGTTTGATTCTCAGTATGGATCCCTTTCTGGTGCTGTGTGATAACTGCCTAGTAATGCCCACAGTACTGTAAATTCTACAAAACATAAGTACAATGCAGATATGGATCTATTGGCTATTGTGGCTGAGGTGTTCTGTGACAGCCTCTTTGATGAGTGATTAACAAAATGGATCAATTTAAAAACAAGATATTCAGGACCTGCCACTCTGCTTGGTATGTCATTAAAAGAATCAACAAGGAGGGCTATGCCCGATAAATGAGGGTGCTACAAATGGGGGCAGCAAGGACCTGTGCAAAAAAATTGTCCAAAAGTTAAAGATCAAAATAAAACTCCTCCTGGGATTTGCCCCCGGTGCAAAAGAGGAAGGCATTTGGCCAATGAATGTCACTCCAAAACTGATATAAAAAAAAAAGGTAATTCATTACAAGAATAAAGTTCAAAAAAATAGAAGCAGGGCTGGTCCTAGACCCCAACCCAACAAAACCAACAAATTTTTTGGGGCCATGACATTTGTTCCTCAGCGGAATACCCTAAATCCATCAATTCCCTCCACAGAGCCTCAGAGGGTAGTGCAGGACTGCACCTCAGTGCCATTTCCTATACTGTATTGACCATTGAGATGAGCAAATAAGCCCTCCCTACTGGGATTTTTGGTCCTTTGCCAACTGGGTTTTTTGGTCTCCTACTGAGCAGAAGTAGTACAACTATGAAAGGGTTACAGGTTTTTCCTGGAGTTACAGACGCTGACTTTACTGGTGAAATAAAAATTATGGCTCAAGCCAATAATGTAACTTTAACACCAGCACAACGCATTGCTCAACTGATTCTGCTCCCCTTCTCTTCAATTGGTAAGTCTTTTTTAAATAAAAGAGGAAATAAAGGTTTTGGATCTTCTGATGCTTATTGCATACAACCCATAACTAAGGACTGACCCAATTTTTTCTTAAAATTAAATAAAAAGTTATTCAGTGGTCTTTTAGATACTGGAGCTGATGTCTCTGTTATTTCAGTAGCAAGCTGGCCCACAAATTGGAGAAAGGAAATTACCATGACTCAATTGCGAAGTATTTGTCAAAGTCAGAGATTAGCACAAAGTTCCAAATTGCTGCAATGGGAGGATGAAGCAGGTAATACTGGAGCCTGTCGCTCCTATATTTTGGCTGCATTACTTGTTCATCTATGGAGACATGATATTCTAACTCAAATGGGGGCCTTAATGCGTAGTCCAAATAAGATTGTTACCATTAACATGCTTCAATAAGGTCATTTGCCAGGTAAGGGTTTAGGCAAACAACAACAAAGCATCACATCTCCAGTTACTTTAACTGTCAATCATGACCAGAGAGGCTTGGGTTTCCCTTGATGGCTACTGGTCAGCCTGTGCCCCATGCAAAATAAAATAAAATAAAATAAAATAAAATAAAATAAAACAAAATAAAATAAAAATCAGATAATCGCGTGTGGGTTGGATCGGTGGCCTTTACTGCAGGAAAAGATAAATGCTGCACAGATATTGGTGGAAGAACAATTAACAACAGGACATATAGTTCCTTCTGATTCTCGTTGGAATAGTCCTATTTTTGTTATCAGAAAGAAATCTGGGAGATAGCAATTGCTTCAAGGCCTTAGGGCTGTTAATGCTACTGTGGAAATTATGGGGGCTTAACAACCATTGCCTACTGCAATTCCAAAGGACTATTATACTGCAATAATAGATTTAAAAGATTATTTTTATATTATACCTTTACATCCAGAAGATTGTCCCCGATTTGCTTTCAGTGTTCCATGAGTAAATTTTTAACTTTTATTTAATGAATATAAATGTCCAAAGTACAGCTTATAGATTACAATGGCCCTCCCCATAACTTCCCTCCCACCCACAACCCTCCCCTTTCCCACTCCCTCTCCCCTTCCATTCACATCAGGATTCATTTTCTATTCTCTTTATATACAGAAAATCTGATTAGTATATATTAAGTAAAGATTTCAACAGTTTGCACCCACATAGAAACAAAGTCAAAAATACTGTTTGAGTACTAGTTATATCATTAAATCACAATGTACAGCACGTTAAGGACAGAGGTCCTACATGAGGAGTAAGTGCACAGTGACTCCTGTTGTTGACTTTACAAATTGACACTCTTGTTTATGGCATCAGTAATCTCCCTATGCTCCCGTCATGAGTTTCCAAGGCTATGGAAGCCTTTTGAGTTCACTGACTCTTATCTTATTTAGACAAGGTCATAGTCAAAGTGGAAGTTCTCTCCTCCCTTCAGAGAAATGTACCTCCTTCTTTGATGACCTGTTCTTTCCACTGGGATCTCACTCACGGAGATCTTTCATTTAGGTCATTTTTTTTCCAGAGTGTCTTGGCTTTCCACACCTGAAATACTCTCATGGGCTTTTCAGCCAGATCCAAATGCCTTTAGGGTGGATTCTGAGGCCAGAGTGCTGTTTAGGACATCCACCATTCTATGAGTGTGCTGTGCATCCCACTTCCCATGTTGGATTGTTCTCTCCCTTTTTTGTTCTATAGGTTAGTATTTTCAGACACTAGTCTTGATTATGTGATCTCTCCCATCAGTAAATTTTAAAGAACCTATGCAAAGAATCCAATGGAGGATCTTACCTCAACGTATGACTAATAGCCCTACTTTGTGCCAACAATTCATTGATGCTGCTCTTCAAAAAATTTCCAAAATATATGGCAATTTATATTTATATATTATACACTATATGGATGATATTTTGATAGCTGGACCCGAGGAATTTTTGGTGATGCAATGTCTGACAGTAATGAAAGAGCAATTATCTGCTTTTAGTCTTATCATAGCCTCTGAGAAAATGCAACTTCAATATCCTTATCAATATCTAGGCTTCCAGTTGTACCCATGAAAAATACTTCCACTGAAAGTCACCTTACAATTGGATTCTTTACAGACTTGAAATGATTTTCAGAAACTTCTAGGGGATAATAATTGGCTTCATCCACATTTCCACCTCACAACAGGAGACCTTAAACCTTTATTCGATATCCTAAAGGGAGATAGTTCCCCTACCTCCCAATGAGTGCTTACTCGTGCAGCATGCCTAGCCTTGGAAAAGGTACAACAAGCCTTATTTCAGAGCTTTGTTTCTTGCATTGATTATAATCAACCTTTAATTCTTATTATTTTGATTACAGATTATTTATCCACTGCTCTGTTGTGGCAAGAGGCCCCTTTACTTTGGATATATTTACAGGCTACCCTTAAAAAGAATGTTGTACCATATTATAATGCAATAGCTGAGATTATAGCTAAAGGGAGACTAGCATGTAAAAAGAGAACCCTTAGAGAATGCTGGCTTGATATTTATAGAGGGTTCCAACATTGATCAAGCTTCAGTAATTTGTGATGATCACCGTACAGTTATTAAAACCCTATTTCATCTCTACAGCTAGTTGAATTAGCTGCTGTTGCACTTGCATAGCAGTCTACTTTGGATGTAGCGGTTAACATACACTGATAGCAAATATGTGTTCCTGTCAGTGACTCAATTGGAAACTTGTTCATTCCTTCCTGAATCCTCTGCTGCTTCTCCTTTGTTTTCTTGCATTTGCACTGTCATTCGACAGCATACCTGCCCTTTCTTTACAGGTCATATTAGAGCACATTCCAATGTTCCTGGACCTTTGGTAGAGGGCAAACATTTGGCAGATTCTGCTCTATGCATATATTCTATTGATACAGCAACAAAAGATCACATTTTACATCATTTAAATGCTCATACGTTATGCTTAAAACATAATATTACTTGAAAACAAGCTTGACAAATTGTAAAATTCTGTTCAACTTACTCCATCCAGTTACCAGTACCTCACTTTCAAATTCATCCTCGCGGTTTATTCCCCAATCAACTATGGCAAATGGATATCACCCACTTCATGGAATTGGGTAAACAAAAATATATACATGTGTCTATTGATACTTGTTCTGGATGTATTTTTGCTTCCTTACATACAGGTGAAGCTACAAGACATGTTATTGCCCGTTGTTACAAGATTTTGCTTCCCTAGGAACTCCAAAGCAGATTAAAATGGATAATGGAGCTGCTTATATTTCTGCCTCTTTTAAAAATTTTTGTGTAACTTTTTTATATCTCATGTTACTGACATTCCTTATAATCCTAAGGGTTAAGGCATTGTTAAATGTACACATAATACTTTAAAGCAATATTTAAAAAAAGGGGGGGGGGAGTTTGTGGTTCCTGCCCATTCTCCTAACAAATGGCTCTCACATGCTTTATTCATTTTCAATTTTTTCACATTGGATAAAGATGGTCATTTTGCAGCTGATCAAAACTGGCATCCACAAACAGCTATGACTATGGGAGTGTCTTGGTGCTTCACAAAGACCCCAAGAACAACAGCAGTGAGGACAGAGAAGCACAGAGCTGTGCAGACCAGGGTCATCCCCAGGGGATCTTCAAAAGACAGAAAGGTCACTTTTTTACAGAAGCACTGGTCTTGCTCCATGCTGGCATCTGATGTTCTGGACACTTCATACAATGGTCCATATGTAGTGAGAAATGTACAATAACATCATCCCAATTTCAGTTATTTCTGATTCACAAGGTACTTCTGGAATACCCAACTGAGCTATTTCAGGAATATTCTTAATTGATGTTGAAGACAGCATATAAAATGGCATCTAGGAAATTATTGGCTGTTATTCATGCCCAACTTCCTCATGTTAGCCAAAGTTATTACTACACCTCCCTAAGTACATTACATACTGATGGATACATTCTTTTTTTCTCATAACAAAGGTCATTCCTACTTAACCTTTCTTACCAGGCACACATTTCTATACTTGTGATGTTTCCATTTCCAATTTCCTTGATTTCCATTTTTAAAATCACCTGTTAGGTCATCAAAGAAGGAGGTACCTTTCTCTGAAGGGAGGAGAGAACTTCCACTCTGACTACAACCTTGTCTAAATATGATCAGAGTCGGTGAACTCAAAAGGCTTCCAGACCTAAAGACATTATTGGGGGCAGAGCCAAGATAGCGGAATAGTGAGGGTGCGTACTGATAGTCCTGGGAAAATTTAGTTTAATAAAAGTGGAGTTACGGTAGCCTCAGAAAAAGGATCAGGAAAAAATTGCAGAGGAAACTCTTCCGGATCTAGTGGCTGTGACTTGGAGGACCTACGGGGAGAGCAAGGTTGCCCACCGCGTGGAAGCTGAGCCACGGGAGCTGCAGGGTTGCGCACCAGTGCTGGAAGGGGAGTGGATGTGACACAGACGACCAGTGGGGAGAGCAGGGACGCCCATGGTTCTGAATCCACACATAAGCGCTGGAAGGGGAGGTGAGCTCAGTAACCCGAGACATTGGTGGGGAAACGGTGGACAGAATCTAAAGGGAAGCGGGCTTTGAGGCGGGAAAGTTCACCAGACTGACTACAGGAGAGAAGGAAAAAAAAAAGGTGGGGGGGGTACTGGTACAGAGGAGTTTCTCTCTCCACCAACCTTGCAAAGGCGAGCAAGAGACAAAGAGCAGGCCCCACTCTGGATATACATAACAAAAGGGGAGAGCTAAGGAACTGAGGCACTACAATTCAGTAGCCTAGGCAACCCAGTGGGAGTCCGCAAGAGAAACTGAGCCTGCACAGACTCTTTGGGTAGAAGCAAGAGATCAGAAGCTAAATACCATCAATTCTGCTCAGCCATGCTGTATTACTTACCTCCTGAATAAAAAAAAATGAAATAAGTAAATAAATAATTAAATAAGAGAGAGGTTTACCACTCATAACCTGAGGGTATCACCTTTGCACACCTGTAACCTGGAAGAACCAAGCAGAGCTCTCAGGCCACACCCATCTCAAGCCTCCAAGACTCCTCCAACAGCAGGCAGTCCACTTAACACAGACATAGTAAAAAAGAAACCTCGCAGTGAGGGAAGAGGAATTAACAATGCCAAGCAGCAAACACAAAAATCGAGGGAACAAGATCAATGATGACACTATGACGCCTCCAAATAAACAAAACACCCCAAGCCAAGATTATGAAGATGATGAGATAGAAGAAATGCAAGATACAGATTTCAAAAAATTTATGATAAGAACATTTAGAAGTTTTCAAAAGCAAATCCTTGAACTACAGAAATCCTTATAGGACAGGATTGAAAATCTCTCTCGTGAAAATGAAATTTTAAGGAAGAATCAAAATGAAATTCAAAAACTAGTAGAACAGGAAAGTGTGATAGTGAAGAGAAATCAAAATGAAATGAAGAGCTCAATAGATCAAATGACAAACACATTAGAAAGTCTAAAAAACGGAGTCAGCAAAACAGAGGAGAGAATATCGGACTTAGAAGACAGAGCACAGGAAAACACACAGTCAAACCAAAGAAAAGAAGAGGAAATTAGAACTCTAAAATATATTGTTGAGAATCTACATGATACTATTTAAAAAACCAACATTTGGGTTCTAGGAGTTCCTGAAGGCATGGAGAGAGAGAAAGGATTAGAAGGCCTTTTTAGTGGGATACTAGAAAAGAGATTTCCAGGTTTGGAGAAGGACAGAGACATCCTAGTACAGGAAGCTCATAGAACCCCTAGTAAACATGACCAAAAGAGATCCTCACCACAACATGTTGTAATTAATCTCACCACAGTGAAACATAAAGAAAAGATCCTAAAATGTGCAAGAGAGAAACGTCAGATTACTTTCAGAGGATCTCCAATTAGACTCACAGCAGACTTCTCATCAGAAACACTACAAGCTAGAAGAGAATGGCAAGACATAGCCCAGGTACTAAGAGAGAAAAACTGCCAGCCCAGAATATTATATCCTGCTGAGCTCTCATTTGTGAATGAAGGTGAAATAAATACCTTTCATAGCAAATAGAAATTGAAAGAGTTTGCCGACATTTGTCCAGCCCTGCAAAAGATACTTAAAGATGTGCTACACTCAGAAACACAGAAACATGGCCATCAATGTGACAGAAGGTAAAGGAAGAAAACCTACCAGTAAAAGAGCATAGGAAGCTCAAAGCATATACTAGAAAATATCTCTGGGAAAAAGGCAGGACAAAGTCACTATGTATCAAGAGTCACATTAAATAATAATTGACTTAGCTATTCATTTAAAAGGTAAAGACTGGCTGCATGGATTAAGGAACAAAACCCAACTATTTGTTGCCTACAAGAAACACATCTCTCTAACAAAGATACATGCATCTGAAAGTGAAAGGTTGGAAAAAGATACTCCATGCCAACAGAAACCCAAAAAAAGCAGGTGTAGCCATATTAATATCAGACAAAATAAACTTTAATACAAAAACTGTTAAGAGAGACAAAGAGGGGCACTATATAATGATTAAGGGTTCAATTCAACAGGAAGATGTAACTATTATAAATGTATATGCACCTAATTGCAGGCCACTGGTCTATTTAAAAGATATGTTAAGGGACTTAAAGGGAGACTTAGACTCCAATACAATAGTACTGGGGGACTTCAATACTCCACTCTCAGAAATAGACAGATGATCCAGACAGAAGATCAACAAGGAAACAGCAGATTTAATCGACACAGTAGATTTAAATGACACTATAGCCCAAATGGATCTAACAGATATCTACAGAACTTTCAATCCTACATATAAAGACTTTACATTCCTCTCAGCAGTGCATGGAACCTTCTCTAGGATTGATCACATACTAGGCCATAAAGCAAGTCTTAGCAAATTTAAAAGAATTAGAATCATACCATGCAGCTTCTCAGACCACAGCAGAATGAAGGTGGAAATAAGCAACTCAGGTAACCCTAGAAAGTATGCAAACACATGGAGATTGAACAACATGCTCCTGAATGAACACTGAGTCATTCAAGAAATCAAAAATTTCTGGAAGTAAATGAGGATAACAACACAACATATCAAAACTTATGGGATACGGCAAAAGCAGTATTGAGAGGCAAGTTTATAGCAATAGGTGCCTATATCAAGAAATTAGAAAGGTACCAAATAAATGAGCTTTCAGCACATCTGTAGGACCTAGAAAATCTGCAACAAATCAGACCCAAATCTAGTAGGAGAAGAGAAATAATTAAAATCAGAGAAGAAATCAACAGGATTGAATCCAAAAAAACATTACAAAAAATCAGCCAAGCAAAGAGCATGTTTAAAAAAAAAAATTGACACCCCATCGGCCCAACTAAAAAAAAGAAGAGAAAAGACCCAAATCAATAAAATCAGAGATGAAAAAGGAAACATAACAATAGATACCACAAAAATAAAAAGAATCATCAGAAATTACTACAAGGACTTGTATGCCAGCAAACAGGAAAACCTATCAGAAATGGATAGATTCCTGGACACATGCAACCTACCTAAATTGAACCAGGTAGACATTGAAAACCTAAATAGACCCATAACTGAAAAAGAAATTGAAACAGTAATAAAGGCCCTCCCAACAAAGAAAAGCCCAGGACCAGATGGATTCACTGCTGAATTCTACCAGACATTTAAAGAAGAACTAACGGCAATTCTTCTCAAACTATTCAGAACAATCGAAAAAGAGGGAATCCTCCCAAATTTTTTCTATGAAGCCAGCATCACCTTAATCCCTAAGCCAGAGAAAGACGCAGCACTGAAAGAAAATTATAGACCAATATCCCTGATGAACATAGATGCAAAAATCCTCAAAAAATTCTCGCCAATAGAATATAGCAACACATCAGAAAAATCATCCACCCAGACCAAGTGGGATTTATCCCTGGTATGCAGGGATGGTTCAGCATTCGCAAATCAATCAATGTGATTCACCACATTAACAGACTGCAGAAGAAAAACCATATGATTATCCAAATAGATGCAGAGAAAGCATTCGATAAAATTCAACATCCTTTCATGGTGAAAACTCTAAACAAACTGGGTATGGAAGGAACATTCCTCAATATAATCAAAGCAATTTATAAAAACCGACAACCAGCATCCTACTGAATGGGGAAAAGTTGGAAGCATTTCCACTGATATCTGGCACCAGACAGGGATGCCCACTCTCACCACTGCTATTTAACATAGTTCTGGAAGTTTTAGCCAGAGCCATCAAACAAGAAAAAGAAATTAAAGGAATACAAATTGAGAAGGAAGAAGTCAAACTATCCCTCTTTGCAGATGATACGATTTTTTACTTAGAGGATCCAAAGAACTCTACTAAGAGACTATTGGAACTCATAGAGGAGTTTGGCAACGTGGCAGGATATAAAATCAATGCACAAAAATCAACAGCCTTTGTATACACAAGCAATGCCACGGCTGAGAAAGAACAGCTAAGATCAATCCCATTCACAATAGCTACAAAAACAATCAAATACCTTGGAATAAACTTAACCAATTTGTTAAAAAATCTCTACGATGAGAATTCCAAAATCTTAAAGAAAGAAATAGAAGAGGATACCAAGAAATGGAAAAATCTTCCATGTTCATGGATTGGAAGAATCAACATCATCAAAATGTCCATTCTCCCAAAAGCAATTTATAGATTCAATGCAATCCCAATCAAGATACCAAAGACCTTCTTCTCAGATCTAGAAAAAATGATGTGGAAATTCATATGAAGGCACAAGAGACCTTGAATAGGTAAAGCAATCCTGTACAACAACAACAACAACAACAAAAGCTGGAATCATCACAATACCAGATTTCAAGACATACTACAGGGCTGTTATATTCAAAACAGCATGGTACTGGTACAGAAACAGATGGATAGACCAATGGAACAGAATTGAAACACCAGAAATCAACCCAAACATCTACAGCCAACTTATATTTGATCAAGGATCTAAAACCAATTTCTGGAGCAAGAACAGCCTATTCAATAAATGGTGCTTGGAAAACTGGATTTCCACATGCAGAATCATGAAGCAAGACCCCTAACTTACACCTTACACAAAAATCCACTCAACATGGATTAAAGACATGAATCTACGACCTGACTCCATCAAATTACTAGAGAGCATTGGAAAAACCCTGCAAGATATAGGTACCGGCAAAATACCCCAGAAGCACAGGCATTCAGTGGCAATATTAACTATTGGGATTGCATCAAATTGAGAAGTTTCTGTACTGCCAAAGAAACAGTCAGGAACGTGAAGAGACAACCAACAGAATGGGAAAAAATATTTGCAAACTATGCAACAGATAAAGGGTTAATAACCAGAATCTACAAAGAGATCAAGAAACTCCACAAAAACAAAATCAACAACCACTTAAGAGATGGGCCAAGGACCTCAATAGACATTTTTCAAAAGAGGAAATCCAAATGGCCAACAGGCACATGAAAAAATGTTCAAGATCACTAGCAATCAGGGAAATGCAAATCAAAAGCACAATGAGGTTTCACCTCACCCCAGTTAGAATGGCTCACAATCAGAAATCTACCAAAACAGATGCTGGTGAGGATGTGGGGAAAAAGGGACACTAACCCAATGTTGGTGGGAATGCAAACTGGTCAAGCCACTATGGAAGTCAGTCTGGAGATTCCTCAGAAACCTGAATATAACCCTACCGTTCAACCCAGCCATCCCACTCCTTGGAATTTACCCAAAGGAATTTAAATTGGCAAACAAAAAAGCGGTCTGCAGCCTAATGTTTATTGCAGCTCAATTCACAATAGCTAAGACCTGGAACCAACCTAAACACCCATCAACTGTAGACTGGATAAAGAAATTATGGAATATGCACTCTTCAGAATACTATACCACAGTAGGAAACAATGAAACCCGGTCATTTGCAACAAAATGGAGGAATCTGGAACACATCATGCTGAGTGAAATAAGCCATTCCTAAAGGGACAAATATCATATGTTCTCCCTGATCAGTGACAACTGACTGAACACCAAAAAGAAACCTGTTGAAGTGAAATGGACACTATGAGAAACGGTGACTTGATCAGCATAGCCCTGACTGTTAATGAACAACTTAATATGTTATCCTTCTTAGTGTTTTGTTTGTTCTACTTAATATTGCTGGTTGAATTTGGTAATTAATACACAGTGATTCTTAAGTGCTGAAATTTAACTGAAATGTGATCCCTGTTAAATATAAGAGTGGGAATAAGAGAGGGAAGAGATGTACAATTTGGAACATGCTCAAGCTGAATTGCCCCAAATGGTAGAGTTAGAAACATACCAGGGGACTCCAATTCAATCCCATCAGAGTGGCATGTACCAATGCCATCTCACTATTCCAAGTGATCAATTTCTGTTCACAATTTATCATAATGAAAGGACTAAGAGTCAAAGGGATCACATAAACAAGACTACTGCATGCTAATAGTAACCGATAGAATAAATAAAGGGGAGAACGATCGAACATGTGAAGCGAGATACACAGCAGCCTCATAGAATGGCAGATGTCCTAAACAGCACTCTGGCCTCAGAATCAGCCCTAAAGGCATGCAAATGCGGCTGAAAAGCCCGTGAGAGTATTTCATGCATGGAAAGCCAAGACACTCTGGAAAAATGAAATGAAACAAAACAAAACAAACAAACAAACAAAAAAAAAACAAAAGGACATAAATGAAAGATCTCAGTGAGTGAGATCCCAGTGAAAAGAACAGGTCTTCAAAGAAGGAGGTACCTTTCTCTGAAGGGAGGAGAGAACTTCCACTTTGACTTGACCTTGTCTAAATAAGATAAGAGTTGGAGAACTCAAAAGGCTTCCATAGCCTTGGAAACTCACGACTGGAGCATAGGGAGATTACTGATGCCATAAACAGGAATGTCAATTTGTAAAGTCAACAACAGGAGTCACTGTGCACTTACTCCTCATGTAGGATCTCTGTCCTTAATGTGCTGTACATTGAGATTTAATGCTATAACGAGTACTCAAACAGTATTTTTCACTTTGTGTTTCTATGTGGGTGCAAACTGTTGAAATCTTTGCTGAATATATACTAAACTGGTCTTCTGTATATATAGAAAATTGAAAATGAATCGTGATATTAATGGAATGGGAGAGGAAGCAGGAAAGGGGAGGGTTGTGGGTGAGAGGGACTTCCTTGGGGTGGGGTAAGCCAATGTAATCCATAAGCTGTAGTTTGGAAATCTATATTCATTAAATAAAAGTTAAAAAAAGGCTTCCATAGCCTTTGCGACTCATGACAAGAGCCTAGGATGATTACTGATACCATAAACAAGAGTGTCAATTTTTAAAGTCAGCAACAGGAGTCACTGTGCACTTACTCCTCATGTAGGATCTCTGTCCTTAACGTGCTGTACATTGTGATTTAATGCTATAACTAGTACTCAAACAGTATTTTTCATTTTGTGTTTCTATGTGGGTGCAAATCTATATGTGTGTGTTGAAATCTATACTTAATATATACTAAACTGGTCTTCTGTATATAAAGAGAATTGAAAATGAATATTGATGTGAATGGAAGGGGAGAGGGAGCGGGAAATGGGAGGGTTGTGGGTGGGAGGGAAGTTATGGGGTGGGGAAGCCATTGTAATCCATAAGCTGTACTTTGGAAATTTATATTCATTAAATAAAAATTTTAAAAAAGTATAAAAAATAAAATAAAATAAAATAACCTGTTAAAATCTAAATTAAGATAACATTTTTAAATAAGGTAAGAGTTTGTAGAAATTGTGGAGATTGAAGAGGTATAGAAAACATTTAGAGAAGGATATATACATATATATAGATAGATAGAGAGAGAGAGAGAGAGAGAGAGACAGAAATCTGTTCAGATCTGGGGTAAAAGAAACACTGATAGAGGCATGGAGCTGGGAGCCCATGGCCTCACTTCAGGATGTGCCCAGTCTCACTGATGGATAATCTCCAGGAAGGAAGAACAGAATGCAATTTTCAGCCAACATCTGAATGGGCCATTGTGATCTGGTGTCCAGTCAGGGAGTCCTTGAAAAACACCAGAGAGTGTCCCTGGCCTGAATTTCAAGGTTATTTCAAACTTTTCTCCCAGTGTCACATGTTGGGCAAATCCTCATGAAAAGAAAATGTGTTGGGACAAACCAACATTCCCAGAGCTGAGACAAGAAGCAAGAAGTGTGGAGTGTCTTGTTTTCTAGCTTGTGAGGAGTCCAAAGGGGCAGGAGATTGGCTGCCCACTGGAAACAGCATTTCTTGGATCAACATTATTCTGGCATTCAGAGCCTGGTACCTGGCCAGGAGACCTTCTGAAAACACTGGCGTGTAGCCCCAGCCAGAATCCATCAGTCATCTCTAAGACTTCTTCCAGCCCCACATGAAGGGCTGATCCACACAAGAGGGAGGGAGGGAGGCTGAAAGGATAGAATCCCAGCTCCAGGGGATTGATCTGGCCTTAGTCAGCCAGCACTAATCACTTTTAAATGGCTGACAGGGACCCAGTGTTTTAGGGAAAGTGAGAGTGACTATGAAAGAGACACTCTGAAAAAAAGTGACAGCAGTCTGCATGCTCACCAGTCCAGTGAGATTAAACAACTTTGGATGCACACCACATAGGAGTTGCAATCTGAGTCACATTGGAGTTGCTCTCCAAGTAATGGCACCAAAATATTATGGGAAATGGTGGCACAAAAATTATTGTTACTTTGGTTCTTTGCCTCATGTGGAAGAAGAATTTCCAAGTGGACGGCAAAGAAATTTAAAAGTATTTATTAGAATCAAGGACCTCCAGCCAGAGTGGCATGGAGGGGGGCTTCCAAGAGAGGAAAACTGTGAAAACCCACATTCATTTGGGTGAACTTCTCAGGTGCACGAAAGCTGAAAAATGGAGATTTTCTTTGTTCATAGGTATGATTTAAAGAGGAAGTACTCAGAGATTGGGTAGCCATATTTGTGGTGTTTGAAGTAGAGAAGAGGAAATGGAAAAGGAGAAAGGGACTTTAATGGATGACTGTGTCAGAAGAGTTGTGATTGACAAAGCTCTCAAACCATGGTAGATTGTCAGGAAAATTAGAATATTCTAGTCTTCCACCACTTGCAATCATTGTTGACAAATTTCAGGGTTGAGATTGTATATTATGGCTGTCCTCTTATGTAGCATGCTATTTTTTCTCCCCCCTTAGCTGACCTTTTGTTCTTTTGAGCCTCTGTGACCATAGTCACTTTTCATTCTCTCAAAGAACACATCTCTGACCCTTGCACCTAGATGCTACATTTCAGCTCAGCCCATGTGTGACTGGCCATTTCTGATCACCTGAAAGGTATTTGATTTATGTCAGGTTTGAGAGTTAGAGATAGACAGGATAGCATCTGTGAAGTGCTGTAGGATTAATCTCAGTCACTGAGAAGAGACATTAAGCAACAGCCTGGCCATATCAAATACTGATCAGGACATCATCAGCAACCGTGGTTATTCTTTTCTTTGACAACAAATTTCTGATAGTTGTAGCCAATGGAACATAGTGAGGTGGTCACTCTTTGTGGTTTTGAAAAGTTTTCTAAGTTTACTGATGATTAGCATCCTTGATAAGGCCTTTTGCTCATTTATCTCTGCAGAATGTCTGTTCAATTGCTATACCCATTGTTGATGATATTGTTGTTGTTCCTTCTGCTTTTTAAAATATAAGTTGCAAACATGTTTCTGAAAGAAGGTGTGGCTATATTCTCCCAATTTCTATCAAGTGTTTGACTCTTGAAAGCTCTCCCTCCAGTTATGTAAACATGGCCCAGGCCACTGACTGCAGTCTGATGTCCCCACCTTCCCTAAGCTGTTGCTTTCTCCGGCTCTCAGCTGCTGGGATTATGTGTGTGTTCTTGATCGTACTACAGATCTGCACCTTCCACACTGATCCACAACATTCTTCTTCCTTCCATAGAATTCCAACTGCATTTCTTCCACTCTTACTTTGACTGTCTACTCCTAGCCTAGAACAGTATGCCCTTCCCTCTTCAGCCATCTTGGACTTCCCCCAGTAATCAACAGTGTTAATCCTAGGTAAGATGGATAATAGTAGAAACAGATTCTTGGTAGATTACCATATGTGGCAAAACTAGCAAAGTACTAGGTATTGTTATATTCAGAAGAGTTGCATCAGATTAAGTAGGGCTGGAAGATGCATTATGTGTGGATTCTTGGCTGGGACATAATGCAGAACATTTAACAAAAATGCACCATTGTAGGCTTTACATACAAGCATAACTAATTTGGAGCTACTGAGAACTGACACAGTGAATGCTGATGTGCTAGAGCACTTCTGTGTTGTGGATTTGCTTTATTTCTTTTTCTGCTTGCTATGACATTATTCTTGCAGTGGGCTTATAGTGATTTCTACTTTCGATTTGAAGTGTGTTGAGCCTGAGAAGATAGTTCAGGATAAAGTCCATTGGAGACAGTGTTCCCGATGCAGACTGAGTGTAAGTTCACGTGGGTGTTCCCTATACACACAGAGAACTCTGTACTTACCAACTCAAATGTCCACTTGCTTTCATTTTTGTAAATTGCTGTATAGTGAGCTAAACGTTATTAGACTTCAATAGAAATTATAAAACATCTCAAATAGAAAAAATATTACCAACTTTTAAGGTAGTGTTGTTAAAATTAAATTTAGACAGAAATGTACAATCTCAGATTTTTATACTTTTATGCAGTTAGCATATATATTTCCATATAAGACTGAAATTCTGCATTTGAAGCATTCATCCCAATCTATAAAAAACATCAAATTCAGCATTAAGAATTCAGAAGATAGGCCTGTGCTGTGAGTCACTAGGCTAAGCCTCCACCTGCAGCCCTGGCACTCGGGGTTCTACTCCCAGTTGGGGGACCAGTTTTGTCCCAGTTGCTCCTCTTCCAGTCCAGCTCTCTGCTGTGGCCTGGGAAGGCAGTGGAGGATGGCTCAAGTGGTTGGGCACCTGCACCCACGTGGGAGACCAGGAGGAAGCACCTGGCACGTAGCTTCAGATCTACACAGTGCACCGACTGTAGTGGACATCTGGGGGGGGGGGTGAAAAACAGAAGGAAGACCTTTCTCTCTGTCTCTTTCTCTCACTGTCTTACTCTGCCTGCCAAAAAAAATGCAGAAGATAAAAAGTGATGACTATGAGGGAAATAGTTAAGCAAAAAATTAATGAATATATATTGATGAAATTCATGCATGTTTGGTTCATAACACACATTGTCCATGAATATTCTGAAGTCTACATTCTGGCTGGTATTTGCAGATTTATAGTAAAAAGTGAGAAGTACTCAAAAAGTCCCAAGTTCTCATGAGTGCATCAACCAAGGTTGTAAGTGCAAAAACAGATCAGCATGGGATTACTGTGGTTAACAGCAACCTGGAAGGGTTTCATGTTTTACAAATAAAGATGAAGTGATTTGACATCCTGAATGGGAACTTCTGCATTCAGGGTGATTACTGGTTCCACAGTTATTGAAAACCACACGTCCTAGTGGGTATCTCTGTAAACAGGATTGGTTTGGGGTCTGTGTGGCATCAAGAAAATGTGTGGTTGCCCATTGCTATTTGGGTCTTTGAATTCTTTGACACTAGAGATTTCTGGTCTGAAACACTAATGAGAACCTCACCTGATGCCTCCCTTCATGCCCTCTGATGCAATCCAGGTACATAATTGTTTATGGGGTGGTTTATTGACAATGCCCTTGGACCAAATGTAGCTAGCAGGAGTTTCTCCCTTGAGTCTTTGTATCCATGGACTTGGAGGAAATCCTGGCACCTGGGTGAAGAGGATGATTCACAAACATGTTTTTCTTGTTGTGTTTTTCACCAAGACAGAAGACCTGAGCTGCAAAGCCTTGGGGCAGAAAGGGTTTCAGATTCCCCCATGGACGGGTGGACAACTGGTGGAAAGAAGTCAGATGGAGCAGTATTAATGTGGCCTGACTCAAGCAATCACACACACACACACACACACACACACACACTTTCTAGTTATGCACCTGCATAACGCTGCATGTTCCACTGCAATTGTGTCTTACAGTTTTTCACAGATTTCAAAGATGTTTCCTTTGATTTTTCTGTTGCTCTTTCTGCAGCTGTATCTCCTTGTGACATGTCATGATGATCACAACTGCTTTTTCCAGATGAAACGGAGTTTTTTCAAGGATGGAGATGTTGAGATTGCTGCCTTTTTCCCCATTTACAGATACCTCGTTGATAGAATCATGAATAATTTCAAAAATAATATAATATTCAGAGGGTAAGTTCTCTTTGCCATAATCCTTTTCCCTTGATTTGCATAATAGCTCCTTGTTATTTGGTCTGCTAATGATTGATAAATGCATTCTGTGTTCCTGCCCTGTCCATCCTCTGTCCCTCCTAAAAAATTGCTGATAGTTAGTGTGGGGTCAAGAGAAAGACAGTTCTTCTTGCCTGGCACCTTGAATAATTCAGGAAATGTTACCTGATAAGAGGAAGGAGAGTCTGGTTGGTATGTTCCTGTCATTCCCTATGCATGTTCATCAGCTCAGGGGCCTATTGTGCCTCAGTAGCAGATTATTAGAGAACCCACGCATTGAAATGAACAAACCTGAGTTAGATGAGCTCTTCCACATGTGCTCACAATGTTTTCTAATATGTGCTAGATTTGGGATCATAAGAACACTTCATTTTTTCTGCAGTCATAAAGGAGAAAAGATATTCAAGAAAGTAAGTTTTTTATTAGGTAAAAGTAATCTCAGGGCAACACCTTTGCACAAATAAAATAATAATTAAATTTTAATGAGGAATATACCTGCAAAAATTTTAATGATTGTAATCCACAACATTGACGATGTGTCCATGAGTCTATCATTTTATCAGGAAAATACATTTCAGATGGGGTTTTATCTGCTTCTGATCCTCTTTCAGATACTTTCTTTTTTAGCTAAATATAAATGTTTCATTATATATATACTAATGTATATATATATATATATATATATTAAATTTCATTCCTACACAATATACTATCTTTTAGGACAGCGTACTTATTTCTTCACAAATATTTTTCTAATTTTCTAATTGATTTCTACTTTAATGCTACAGGAATTATGTTGACACTGCATAGATCATTGATAGAAAGTAGATATCAGGACATAGATCACTGCAGTATCATTAAAGCCAATGGATTTGAGAAGTATAGTTTGTGCCACCAAAGTGAAGCAACTGATGAAGTATTTTAGGCATTTGTCCAAAGATCTCTCCTGAAAATATTTAATTTGGATACTAGCTTGTTATAATATTCACTTCACATTGATATTTATGAATTCACCTAATATGATATTTGCACATTGTATCTCATTTATAAATATTTATACAATATTAGCAGTAGTATTCTCCATGTTTTTGCATACAGCACATCATTTAAATGTTCTCTGAAATGGTAGAGACCAGGAGGTAGTGAATTTCCAGTAGCAGGAAAAGATACTATGAATAGAGCCCAGGTTCCTCCAAGATGTATGCCATGCAAATGGGAGATCAAAATTAAATCTTAGCAAACCCGGGAGAAAGTACCTGTATTGATGATACTTGGAAAAAAAAGCAATACTGAACTATCAATAGACACTATACCCTGCAATGTTAGATTCATGAACTTTAGAACATAAAATAACTACTGATAAACTGTTCTTAGAGACAAGAAACAGAGCATTAAACAGATCAAAAGGGCAACTCTCAAAAAGCCCAGTGCGTCTAAGAGCATTCTAGATATTTTGGTGCTGGCAGGAGCTGGTGAATAAAATGAGAGCATGAGGAATTGATGGAAGTGTAGAAGAATGAGGAGAGGAACAGACATACATGAAACACAAAACTGAATATTATTTGATTCATTTAGCAAGGTCTTTCAAATTTCCTCATTCTACAAAGTATGAATGAAGTATTTGATAGCACATATTTATAGGAACTATATATATATAAAACAATATATATAAAGCAACATGATTATAGAACACCTGTATATAAATAGAGAGAGAGAATAGGTGTATAATATGCATACATACATATTATGTTTCACCATGAACCAAGAAATAAAAAACTGTCACTTCCTCTGGAGCACAAAATGACCCTTAACAAGCATTGTACGTGACCTTGTCTATTCATCAAGACTCAACACAAAGGACATCTGAAATAAAAACAAAGGGCTGAACATTTGCATTCTTTGTCAAATGTCAGATCCCAGAAACGAGAAATGCATCATGTTCATTGCATGGAAGGCTATTTATGTTCAATTCTGTAGGGAAAAATTGAGAGAAGAAGGCCTGTTTGGAGTAAACACTGATACCACTGGTCATGATTTACTTTAACATATGCTTAGTGTTCTAAATAAATCCATAACTGTCTTAGTTGTAAAGAGTCACAGGTCTCACAGCCCAGTGTTTCAAGTCCACCTACTGAGTGTTTCAGGCTTCTCTAAAGTGCTCCTCCCTTTTCACTGCTTTCCATCTTTCAAGCTCTGAATTTGGTTTCATTCTCCTGGCTTGTGATAGTGGTTGATGGGTAAGTTTGATGGGGAAGATATTTTTCAGGATTAATTCCAGACTTCCATCTACCATCCAGTGCTCTGATATCATCCTCTTGCGGATCACATAGCCTTCAGTTGAGATACTCTCTTTGCACATTACAACTTGCAGCCTTATGGTCATATGACTCCTATTTCAAGAAGTGTTTAATGATGTGATAAGATGAAGAATCATTGCAGTTTGTGATTATAGGAAATATTTATAGAAGCAATGCTCCAGATGATGTGCCTTTCCTTATGTTTTCTTTGACAACTGCAATGTTCTTCATAGGTGTCCATGATCTTTAGAGAAGGCATTCCAGAGCCTATTTATAATTTACACTAGAAATCAAATAAAGAACTTAAAAGAGATAGCTGTTGCCAGAGATGATTTAAATCAAAATGCATGGGCAGCCATGTGATAACATGCCCAAGATTATGGTGTAAAAACAGATCTTATATTTCAGAATCATTTAATCTGGGAGACCAGGATCTAGGTAGTAGCAGCTTTGGTTCTGGTGAGGACATGGGTCCTGCAAATATGGCAGTCTTCACACTCTGTCCTTAGCAAATGTGCAGAGAAGGGTTAGAGCATATGAATTTTTGGCCTGGTCATCCATCTGTCACAGTAATTACAGTAGCATAGATGATAATATGGATTGGAAGCTTTTCCCTTAAAGATCCTTGTGACTTCCATGCAGGTTTCAGTCCAAAAACTACCAGTATGTTCTGGCCTTGGTTTTCGCTATTGAGGAGATCAACAAGAACCCCTATCTTTTACCCAACGTGACCTTGGGATTTGATCTCTATAATGTCATGCACAGTGACATGATGGTGATAGAGAATCCCTTCATCTGGCTTGCGGGACTGGAAGAGGACATTCCTAATTACACATGTAGGAAACACAGCAAGTCTGTAGCTGTAATATCAGGCACAAGTGTTGCTATCCAAATGGGGACACTGCTGGAACTCTACAAAATTCCACAGGTGAGTGTGCAAGGGAAAGAAAGAGAAAAAGCACATCAACTTAGGTGGCTTATTTAGACCTAAAAATTTAAGCAACAGAGACCTTCTACATTTGCCACAGTGTGTGATCTAAAGAGAAGGCATTCAGAGGATTGATGGATTAGCCACAATTATTCTGAAGCAAAAATGTGGGTGAGTGAAAATGAGAAATGTTTTCATCAACTTGTGAGGCTAATGACTCATGAACTAGGAATCTCATGTAGTGGGAGATGAGAAAAAGGAAATATTCTAAAATCTTCTGACACTTCCATCATTTGCTTAATTTCTTCAGGAATAAGATTGTACACTATGGCAATAACCCTACACATATTTCTTGCATTTTCCCTTAGCTGACTCTTGGGTCTTTTGAACCGCTTCTGAGTGACAGTGGTCAGTTTCCTTCCCTCTATCAGATGGCACCCAAAGACACTTCTCTGGCCCATGGCATGGTCTCCTTGCTGCTTCATTTCAGCTGGACCTGGGTGGGTTTGGCCATCTCAGACCTCCCAAAAGGTATTCAGTTTATGACTGATTTGAAAGTAGAGTTGCAGAAGAATGGCGTCTGTGTGGACTTCGTGGAACTGATCCCAGCCACTGAGAACTCACATTCTTCAGTCCACTGGCCATACCACATCCAAATCATAAAATCATCAGCAAATGTGGTGATTCTTTTCTGTGACACTGATTCACTCATAGGTGTCAGCTTTGCAACATGGAGATGTGTAATGACATGGAAAGTTTGGGTCACAACCTCACAGTGGGATTTTGCCAGTTCTGAGAAACCTTTCCTGCTCCACTCATTCCATGGGACCCTCATTTTTTCACACCACCATGCTGAGATCTCTGGTTTCAAAAACTTTCTTCGGACAGCTAACCCTTCCAAATACCCAGAAGACATTTACCTCTCTACATTCTGGTCACTGGCTTTTGGTTGCTTATTCACTGGGACATCCTGCAACACCTTGCAGAAGTGTCCACTGAATGCCTCCTTGGAATCCTTGCCTCCACATCATTTTGATATGAGCATGAGTGATGGGAGTTACAACATATACAATGCTGTGTATGCTGTGGCCCACAGCATACATGAGATGCTTCTACAAGAGTTAGAAATGCAGCCAGGGAACAAGCGGTCAAAGGTGGCATTTTCTCCCTGGCAGGTAACTTGGTTTCCATTGTTGACAGGTACTCCTGAAGTGATCCCCTTAAGAGCTTCTGCAGGTGTTCAAACCAAGTAGAGTAGCATATTTTCTCCAGTCACAAGATATAAATGAGCCTGTGCCTTTAATATGTCATTAAAGAAAGGGTTCCACTGACAAGTGGGAAAGTAACTTGGCTAAGCATTAATGCTGTGTCTTAAAGAGTACTCACTCATCCTGTCAATTTAATTTTGGATTTGCAATACTTAGACTGTTTCATTCTGTTTTCAATCTCAGCAGTATAATAATTATATTTACTGTCAATTGTTGCTCAGGATGTTCATCTACAATGAATAGAACAGATCTCATATAATTTGCACACACTTGTTTATTCTGGTAGCTGCATTACAGATGATTGTCCTAGGTACACTGAGAAAATAAGTGAGTGTTGGTAGCTTGGACTCCACAGTTGGAAATGCTCTGAATATCACAGCTAGATATTTTTGATTGCCATTGTATTTGGATGAAAATGAGTGAAGTTGTACTTACTTTGATGTAGTTCTCATCAGTTTTTTTTTTATTGTATTTGGTTTGGTGGCTCTAAAAAGATTCCTTTGTTTATTTGTGATCACAGAGAAAAAGAGACTTTCTCTAACCTGGGTTTGGTGTGTTATCATTTGGGCAGTCTTCATGTGAATATGATGCATTTTTTCAGTTGCACCCATTTCTCAAGAACCTCCAATTTACCAATCCTGCTGGTGCCCTAGTGAATTTGAATCACAAAAGAAATTTGGAAGCTGAATACGACATTCTCAACTTTTGGAATTTTCCGTATGGTGTTGGACATAAGGTTAAAGTAGGAAAGTTTTCCCCATATGTTCCGCATGCCCAACAGTTGTCTCTCTCTGAGAATTTGATAGAGTGGGCCACAGGAATTACAGAGGTAAGTTGGAATCTTCATAAGGATCACACTGCACACTGTTACCCCCAAACTGGTATGGGAATTTGTGCAACATGGCTAATTAATAGGACATTTAATGACATTAACAACTCCTCTTCCAATCTAAATACTTTGTTATGTTTTTAGTGTCTGAGGATGGACAGTACACACCCTCATTCCTCCACACATTTTGATTCCATTTATTTTAGAAAATCAAATTGCATGCTGTCATTATGTCAGAAATAGGTGTTTACCATTTCAGTGAATAGGTTTGCAGGACTTGAAAACCCTCTACTTGGAACTTAAGTAATAATCCCAACTCTGACCAATGCTCATCTGATTTTGCTCAGACTCCACACTCAGTATGCAGTGTGAGTTGCAGCCCTGGATTCAGGAAAGCCCCTCTGGAGGGAAAGCCTACCTGCTGTTTTGATTGCACACCTTGTCCTGGGAATGAGATTTCCAATCAGACAGGTAAGTCAGTGCCAGCCTCATGGAGAAGTTAACACCTGTTTCTTAGAATTTCCAATTCTCCATGGAAAGATAAAATGTGGAACATGACTGCTCAGAAAATTCTTCCATCCTTCAGTAGAAATTAATCCCTTTAATCAGTAATAATCCTCAAAAGAAAAAAAAATTCCCACACTACACTCTGCTTCATGTAGTGTTTGTGAAATCATATGAAAGACTTAGTGTCACTGGAAGGCAGACTGTGTTGGAGTTCAGGATTATATGTGTGGTAAAAAATGAATGAAACCAATATTGGAGAATATTCACTCCATAAAGCAGTGTAGGATTTCTAAGATTTGTTCCATGAAGCAGCAATAGGCTATCATCACATGTATTGTGAAGATTTTCAATTTATGCTCATGTTGTATGTGTAGTTATTTTCACCATATTTTTAGTATCATTCTAATTTTTTAAAACTTATTGGTGATAATAACAGATTCTGTCAACAGAATACAATCCGAGGGAGTACTGTGGTGTATATACTAATTCAGTATAGGTAAATTCATGTCTGTGTTCCTTGTTCATGTATAGATAAAAGTGCTTTCACCAAATTGAAGTGTCGCATGCTTGGAGTGAGAAAGTACAACTCTAATGCATATGTGTTATATGAAAAACAATCTTACAAATCAGACATTATTTCATCAAGGGATAATACTCATAAAATATCATAAATGGGGCTAACCTTAGCCTTTGAGAAAAATCACTGTTGCTCAAAATATGAAACTTCAACAACATTCATATATTTACAGACATATACACATGTATAAAATCTATTTCAAAAGAACGCAGGCTGACATCAATGGTAAAAAGTATGCATAGCAAGAAAGGTCAGTGACAGCAAATTCAACACAAGTCCTTGAAGATAGGATGTGGACATTATAGGAAACTGAAGTAAATAAAAATTGGAAGAATTTAAAGTTGGTAATCAGAAACAAGCAAATTTTATTAACCTCAGTAAGAGGGAATGGTACAAAAAACAAGATTAGCTGAGGCAGTCTCTTCAGATATAAAAAATACTAATATTAGAACATATTAATTATTTAATGGTGATACATTGAAGAATATCAAAGGAATTCAGAAATTTCCAGGTAAAAATATTATGAAATATATTGAGAAATATTTGAAAAATCCAAATATCCTCACAGTTATTAAAATAATTCCCAATACTTTTATTGTGATAAAAAATTATCAGACGACTTTTACCAAACATTCACATAGGAAAGGAAATCTTGTCTGAATTCCTGCAGAGAACAGGTAAGTGCAAAAATTCTGTTTCTTCTACAGCAACATCTTAACTTGTTTGATCAAATATTGCCAGATAGTTTTGCAAAATGAAATTGTAAGACACTGTTGTTGAAATAAATTCACACATTTGAAATATCGAACATGGAAAATCCAAAAGTATTTTTAAATAGGTTACATCATGCCCCAAGCATTGCATGCAATGTAATTCAGTTTATAATCCCTGAGAAAATAGTAAGAAGAATTAGCATAACTGAAGAAAGGTATTTAATAAAATCTAAGGGATCTAAGAATTGTAAACAAAGAAGAAAAAACTCAAAAACACCAAAAAGTAGGATCAATTTTCAATCCTAAAGAGTGTTTTAGAATGCTAAAAAACATGGAACTTATGGCTGAAGATTGGATACAAAGTTGAAAAAAGAATAACTTCTGCAGGAAATTACCAGGAGACTGCTCTGTGCATATTATCGAAAAAGAAAGACATGCAACTTACTAAAAAGGAAGATATACAAGTGGCATTGTTTTCAGCTGATACTGGGATGCTGTAATGAGGTTAGTGAATCAATAATTGAGTTAAGTAGAGCTGGAATACAAGATTAAACACACAGAACAGTTATTTTTGCTGACCAGTTATGGAAAATGAAGCTATGAAAGACGGCACATGTAATGTCTCAAAAGTATGAAATATCCAAAGGTTATGACTAACTAAATATTGGCAGATATCTGCAAGTTGAGACATCAGACAACAATGGGTTAATATATAGAAAAGAAGAGAATACTGACAGACCTAGAGGGAAAATTCATGTTCAAGGATAAAATGGCAAGAAAGTAGAAATATGCCAGTAGGGTTCAAGGAGAACTACAGACTGACTTTGATTACAGGCAGCATCCTAGTGTGTTCCTTGATGGAAACATGCTCAAGGGTGGCAACTAATCCAGCTGGTATCAAGTGTACATCTCTTCCGTGTTTCTCTGGAACTTGAAACCCTGCCTTCTGATGGTGTTCTCTCAATCAGTGCTTGCATCTAGAATGACTTAATACAGACGCTATCTAAGAGAGATGTGCTTTAGTGAGATGGTTGTGTGCTTTCTGTGCACCCAAAATTCACAAAGTAAATCTCCCAGTCCATGTTACTAAGAATAGGAACCTGGGGCTGGCACTGTGGCACAGTAGGTTAAGCCTCTGGCTGTGATACCAGCATCCCAACTGGGCACCACTTCCAGTCCCAGCTGCTTCACTTCCAGTCCAGCTCTCTGCTGATGCTTGGGAAAGCAGCATAAGATGGCCCAGGTTTCTGAGCCCACACCCACATAGGAGACCCAGAAGAAGTTCCCAGTTTCTGGCTTCAGAGTGGCTCAGTTCCAGCTATTGTTGCCATCTGGGGTCTAAATCACCAGGTAGTAGATCTCTCCCTTTCTCTTTTTCCATCTCTTCCTTTCTCCCTCTCTATACCTGTCCTCTGTCCTTCTCCCTCTCCCTCCCTCCCACTTCTCCTATTTTGGAACTAAGTCTTTCAAGTAAATTACAAATAAATAAATAAATAAACAAATACTTATTGAAAACAGACTTGAGCCCTTGGGTGGTTGATGAGGCCATGAGAGTACAGAGTGAATAGCACCATCAAAACAAGGGCTCATTACAGGCATGGAAAACCAAGAATCTGGCAAAAAATAGCCCACACTGAGGATCTCTATGAGTCCTTAATGGAAAGAAACAGTCATCTAAGAAAAATATTCTCTTCTCTGAAGGGCAGAGAGAGCATCCACTTTGCTTATGTCCATGTCAAAATGTTGACTTAGTCTATGTTTACAAAAGGCTTCCATAGCTTTTACAATGCATGGCAAGACCCTCAGGTGATCAGTGATGTCATACATAAGAGTGTTAATTGCTAAAGGAACAACAGAAGTCACTGTGCACTTACTCCCCATGTAGGACCTCCATCCCTAATGAGGTGTACTATGAGAATCGACTGCAAATTTTCCCCCAAACTGTATATGTTGTGTGTCTGCATTGATACAAATTGTTGAAATCTTGGCTTAATATGGAGTTGGTCCTCTGCATATAAAATCAAACTAACAATGAACCATAATGACAAGGATTGTGAGAGGGAGAGGAAGGTGGGATGGGAGTTGGGGTGGGAGAGTGGGCTTAGGGGAAAGAACCACTATGTTCCTAAAGTTCTTTCTATGAAAAAATGCATTTGTTAAATAAAAAATTAAAAAAACAAGGGCTGCTACTTGCTCTTGTTCAAAGTAAGGATGCAGCAAGTATGCACCATGTATAAGGGCAGAGTAGCCCTCAACACCATGGAATCCTCTGGCACCTTGATCACCACTTCCTAATCTGAAGAAACCATGAAGAAGGAATTTTTTGGTGCTAACAAGACACAAGTTAAGGTATGTTTTTAAATCACCATGAGTAGACTCAGGGACTAGGCCTTAGGACTTTGTAAGGAGAAAAACAGCATGTACTCATCAGTATGGAAAGGACTTATGGAGGTGAAGTAATAACTCTGGATAACATGAGGGAGATGGGCATGAATGATGACCAATAATGTCCTAGATGTCATTTTTGTGTGCTGTCTTCAAAATCAAATAAGGACTATCTGCCTAAACTATACTACATTGGTCTTCTGTATATAAAGATCTTTGAAAATGAATAAAGAAGGATATGATGGCTGAGGGAGTGGGAGATGTGATCGTTGTGGGTGGGAGGGAGGTTATGGGGGAAAAGCCACTATAATCCAAAAGTTGTACTTTGGAAATTTATATTAAACAAAAGTCGAAAAAATAAAATAAAATAAAAATAAACAAGCTAGTCAGGTGTTCAAGAAGGACCTTGTAAATTAGAAATAGCTGAACTTTGGATAACATTATTCTACATTTTTCACCAGATATGCACCAGTGTGTGAAGTGTCTTGATCATCAATATGCCAGCACAGAGCAAGACCGCTGCCTAAACAAAGCTGTGGCCTTCCTGGCTTATGATGAACCATTAGGAATGACCCTGGTCTTCACAGCTCTGTGCTTCTCTGTCCTCACCACTGTGGTTCTTGGGGTCTTCATGAAGCACCAAGACACTCCCATAGTCAAGGCCAACAATCATTGCCTCAGCTACATCCTGCTCATCGCCCTCGTCTTCTGCTTCCTCTGCTCCTTACTGTTCATTGGTCGTCCCAACACAGCCACCTGTGTCCTCCAGCAGACCACATTTGGAGTGGTATTCACTGTGGCTATTTCCACTGTCCTGGCCAAAACTATCACTGTGCTTCTGGCCTTCAAGGTCACTGCCCCAGGGAGAAGGATGAGACACTGGCTGCTATCAGGGGTACCTAACTCCATTATCCCCATCTGCTCCCTGATCCAACTTGCTCTCTGTGCCATCTGGCTTGGGACTTCTCCTCCCTTTATTGACACAGATGCACACTCAGAGCATGGCCACATCATCCTGGTGTGCAACAAGGGTTCGGTCACTGCTTTCTACTGTGTCCTTGGCTACCTGAGTTCCTTGGCCCTGCTGAGCTTCACTGTGGCTTTCCTAGCCAGGAATCTGCCTGACACCTTCAATGAAGCCAAGTTCCTGACATTCAGCATGCTGGTGTTCTGCAATGTCTGGGTGACCTTCCTGCCTGTCTACTACAGCACCAAGGGGAAGGTCATGGTGGCTGTGGAGGTCTTCTCTATCTTGGCCTCCAGTGTGGCACTCCTGGGCTGCATCTTTGTTCCCAAGTGCTACATTATTCTCTTCAGACCTGAGAAGAATGCTTTGAAAGGATTCAGGGATAGAATAGTTTCCAAGGAAACAGATGTTCTGAAGAGTGGCTCTTAAGGCTCTCGCAGTTTTCAATGGTTAGTAACCAAGATTTATGAAACCAATCTTGCATTCTGATGTTATAAAATAACTTGCAGAATATAACCTCCTTATGAGCAATTTATACTTCTCTTAAAATGTTTTTGTTCTGAAGGACCAATTCACAGAAAAGAAAGGGAGAGTGGGAGAAACCTTCCATCTGGTGATAGATTCTAAAGGTATCTACAGTGGCCTAGTGATAGTTCATGCCAAAGCAAGGAGTTTAATTCAGGTGTCCATGTGAGTGTCAGGGCTGGAAAGATGTAGGCCATCTTACACTGCTTTATCTTGATCATCAACAGGGAGCTGGATTGCAAGTGGAGCTGCCAGGACATGAACTGGCACCCACATGGGATGTCAGGGTTACAGGTGATGGTTATATCCACTACACCCCCATGCTGGCCCCATTCCTCCTCTCTTCTTCAAAGTAACACTGTGTACAAATTTCTTAGCCTGGGTTTTATGTTCACAAACACAAACCTATCTCAGACATAGGCTCTCCTTGAAAATTTTATTTCTACATTTGCATTGTCAGCTAGTCAACACTGTAATATTCTTATTTTAATAAAATGAGTTACATGTTTGTTTACTGTTTTCCTTCATTAGAGTCTATATTAAAGTGGGCTTCATAATATAGAATGCATATTTTCAGTGCAACCATTAGACATGTTAAATCATTTTAATTATATATCATTTCATATTGATTTAAAATGATGTGATAATCACACACCAAGTTTTAATTATATGTTGGTAGAAGGATTCTGCAAACTTCTTTTCACCTGTTCGTTTCTTTTTCTTATTAATTTTGGCTTTAAATTTCCTTTTGCCAATACCAAACATAAGAAAACAGTTATTAATCTTGAGGAGAAAAGAATTCAACAAAGTAGCAGTTTTAAACTAAACTAATTTCATTTAGACATTTCACTCTTTTGTGCGACAATCATCTATGTCATATTTTAAAATATGTTGGTCACTACAAATCAAATTCCTTATCCATTTACGGTTACTCTCAGTTCCTTCTCTTGCCATTCACCCAATCACCAATCCATTTCTGTTTCCATAGATTTATGGTACTGTGGGTTTTTTATAAATTAAGTATTGGATTCTGTGGTTTTAGGTGACCTTTCATTTTGCATGGCGTTTTCAAGGGGAATCCACATTATTGCAGGTATCTACATTTTTCATGACAAACTGATAATTCCTTGTAGTAATTCATTGTGTTTTGTGTTTTCAATTAACCATATACTCACTTGCATGTTGTTTCCAACCTTGGCTGTGTGGAGACAAGCACTGATGTACAAAGATTTTTATGTATTTTATAATTTTTGAATGTACTACTAGGTGTGGAACATTTTGGTCATAAATGAATTTTATGTTGAATTTGCTAAGGAGGTGACAACTGTCTTCCGTACCGTATGTGTTGTAAATTTCTCACTATCATGGTTTGAAGGTTCCAAATTCCCTATGGCTTCTCTATCACTTTGAAAATTTTGAAATTTATTTGAGCCATGGAGTAAATGTGAAGTGGTGGCTCCTTCTGGTGTGGAATAGTTTGTCCATGCTTATTGCTGATTAGCATTCTTTGTAATGCCCTATGGTCATATATTTATCTGTGCAGAAATGCCCCTCACCCTATCTGCATTGTTCATAAATTACTTATATTTTGTTGGTTCATTTGCATTTTAAAATACATTTTATTGTTTGTAAGTTACTCAATATGTTTATATTTCAAATTTTAGTTGAGGTGTACAAGTCTCATGAATTACATATGTACAGATGTAGGAACATAGTGATGCCTCCCACATAACACTCCCTTGTGTCCACAATCTCTTGCTTCTTCCTCCCCCCTCTCTTTTCCCACTCTTAAATTTTGCAAGGAACTATTTTCTTTTTTTTTTGTTTGACAGGTAGAGTTATAGACAGTGAGAGAGAGAGAGAGAAAGATCTTCCTTCCATTGGCTCACTCCCCAAATAACTGCTATGGCTGGCACTGCATCGATCCACAGCCAGGGGCCAGGTGCTTCTTCCTGGTCTCCCATGCAGTTGCAGAGGCCCAAGCACTTGGGCCATCCTCCACTGCACTCCCGGGCCACAGCAGAGAGCTAGACTGGAAGAGGAGCAACTGGGACTAGAACCTTGCACCCATATGGGATGCCATTGCTGCAGGCAGAGGATTAACCAAGTGAGCCATGGTGCTGGCCCTGCAAGGAACTATTTTCTAGTTTACTTTATACTCATGAGATTAACCCTACCGTATGTAACATGTTCTACATATGGTGTGAAGAAACCAACACTATTCCACAAAAAATGGATACAAAGGCTATAAGTAAACATGGACTTGCAAATTATCAATTTCACTCCAATTCATTACACTTTGTTGCAAAAGACAGGATTTCTTTTTTTTTTTTTTACTGCTGATTAATATTATTAGAGTATGTATACCATGGTTTCTTTATGCAGTCATTAGTTGATATCTGGATTGACTCCATATCTTAGCCATTTTGAATTGAGCTGCAATAAACGTGGGGATACAGATGACCCTTCTTCATGCTGATTTCATTTTGTTTGGGTAAATTCTAAGAAGTCAGTTTGCGGGACATATGGAAGATTTATGTTCAGTTCTCAAGGTTTCCATATTGTCTTCCACATTGACTACATCAGTTTACATTCCGACCACCTGTGGCTTAGGGTACTTTTTCCCCAAATCCTCTCCACAACAAGCTGTTAGTTGATTTCTATATGAGAGCCATTCTGACAGGTGAGGTGAAACCTGATTGTGGTTTTGGTTTCATTACCCTGAAGGCTAGTGATCTTGAACATTTTTCAAGTGCCGTTGGCCATTTCAATTTCTTTTTGAAAAATCGTGTTGAAGTCATTTCCCACTTCTTCACTGGATGTTTATTTTGTTGTTGTTGAGTTCTTTTTGGTCTTAGAGGGAACTGGATCAGATGTGGAGCAGCCAGGGCTCGGAGCCGTCGACATGTGGGATGCCAGCACTCAAGGTGGAAAGTTCACATACTACACCACATCCCTGCTCCAATTTCCATTATTCTTAAAAGGTAAGAAGAGAAGAACCAGATCATGCTGATTCTAACCACCTTTGGAGAGCCATTTCCCTAATTGAGCCATCTTAAATGTCCCCATCATCTCAAACACAGTAGTAAGTTCCTCATAGAATTACTTATTTCTCCCCAAACACTCCAACAGTGTCTTCAGCTTCTACAGTCTGAGAAGGGATTACATGGGAGATATCATAACTATATGTGGTTGTCTCAGAACATAGAAACACTTCCTGAGTCATACTCAAATGTGTGTTAATAGCCAATAGCATATGCATCTTCTAATATCCATGTCAATTGGTAACTGAGTCCTTGCATTTTAAAACAATTGTGTGTGTATGTGTGTGTGCAAAGGCAAGATCACTGGAACTGAAATTTTTATTTTTGCATGCAAAAACCAAGCCCTGACTTAATGTGCCAATGAAATCTCTGATTATAATTTCTATCATTCATAGCTAGAACATATGTTTATGTATTATCTGAATAGTATATTCTTTGCTTACTTGCCTTTCATGAGTTGTCTATTGCATGATAGGCTTGTTTACTTGATTAAAATGATACACATTGGCATGGCAGTCAATGTGAAACTGGGCTGTTCTCATTATTCAATAGTATCCTTAAGGCAAATAAATCTAAGTATTTATAAAGGAGAAAAGAAAACCAACTGCAATCCCATTGCTCAGAGGGAATTCCTATCTAAATAGTCTTTGGAACTTTTTTCACTCACATTTTATTCCTGCAGAGCCATCTGGTGTTCCCACGGAGATCCCTTACATTATTCTTGGATGTTTCAGTTCACCAACTCTTGACTTGGAGCTCCTCTTAATGCCCAGGTCTCCCTTCCTTTCAGTCAGGGTCAATACCACCCTCAGGCACTTGAGGGTGCCCTTGGCAGAGGATGGATTTGTCCTTGCCTGCAAGACCACAGTGAATGCACCTAAGGGGGTTGGGTGTGGTCCCAAGGGCTCTTTCTTGTGGAACCTCTCAGGCCAGCTCCTCCAGAGTGAAACCTGAAGTTCACAGAGATCCACACATCAGCCATAATGAGTACTTTCACACTGATCTGCAGGCAAAGTCAGGAGCCTCAGCACTGTGAGCACAGGTTTCTCATGAGAGGACAGAGGCAGGAACCATGTCCTGTACAGGAATATGGGTCATGAGGCATGGGGAATGAGAACAGGCCCCACCCCACTTCCTTCTTTGGTGCAGAATATGAGGATGTGGAGCTTTATGTGCATGACTCCCAGGGCCAAGCTGCAGAGGAGCAAAGTGTGTTCATGCCACTGCCCCTGTTGGCTCCTCACTGCTCTGCAGCTCCACAGGCCCTCCCAGACTCTGCCCCAAGTTGTGAGACCTGGGGAGGAGCGGGATGAGTGAGTGTGGGAGTTCCCCTGAGGTATCATGAGTACGGAGAATCCTTCCAGTTTCTTCCCCACTGTTTTGGTGAAACCTAGTAATCCTGTAATGTAAAAAAATTCCAGTGCACCTTGTCTCCCTTGGGCTGGAAATTTACATCTTCAGTTGTAGAGTATATTGTGGAATTCATTTATTCTGGAACAGGAAGTCTTACCTCATGGAGACTCTAACGTTTGAAGAGGAAGTTAATTTGTTTCCTTGTTTCTTCAACCCTCAGAATCACCTTGAGAACTTACTGAAACAGGGAGACTATTGGGACGCACTCTGTGATGTCTATATAGTAGACCTGGGGGTGGCCATGCCTTTCAGATCCACCTGTGGTGAGTCAGAGCTTCTGCCCAATTCTGCTTCCTTGTGTTTTTGATTTCCCTTCTTCCTCTTTAAAAACATTTCCTTCTCTTTCTTCTCAAAGAAAACATGGGAGTAGCTACCATAAAACATCAGGTTCTTTCAAACAGTATAATTTGGATTACTTTGCTGAATTTACTGGAGGAGAGAAAACCCTAGGAAGAAAGGAAGTGGATTGCAAACACTTGAACATTTTTGCATGAACCAACAACAGTCAAAGGCCAAGAGCCATCATAGTAGGAAAAGATTTGTGTGGAGCTCTCCATCAAACTGGAGCAAATTAATGTGAGAACTGCAGATAAAGCCTGAGTATGGAGAAAAACATGACATCACTCAACATGTGATCATCCCATGACCAGGAGAAACCATCACAATTCTTAAGTGCAGAAAATGATAGTGATAAGTATCCACTTACTTCACAGGTGAAAAATCATGCAAGAAGGACTGTATAAAGCAGCCTCATTAGACACATGAAAGACAAATAGACCATTGCTGATGACAGCAGAATCAAACAACATTAAATCTAAAATAACTGCTTTAGACCTTAAACCCCCACCTGTTACATTTCCCAGTGTCAGCATATCTTATTACTGACTCCCTGTTCGAAGATATAAAGGATGGAATTATATATCATTTCCACTTTCAAACTGTCAGCAGAAGCCTGTTTGGCAGAGATCATATACAGCTTTATAGAGCATAGGAAGAGGACGAGATGAAAAGGACAGAGGAATCAGAGGAAAATGGAAGAATGACAAAGAAGAGAAGAGGAAGAATATAGATCAGAAAATACATTTTTGCTTAGAAGGAGAATTTTCAGCATACCTCACTAGAAGGTAACATAGATAATAAAAAGATACTTGAGGGTCAGTGCTGTGGAGCAGCAGGTTAAAGCCCTGGCCCGAAGTGCCAGCATCTCATATGGTCACTTGTTCAAGTCTGGGTAGCTCCTCTTCCAATCCAGCTCTTTGCTATGGCCTGGGAATGCAGTAGAAGATGGCCCAAGTCCTTAGGCTCCTGCACCCATGTGGGAGATCTGAAAGAAATTCCTGGTTCGTGGTTTCAGATCAGTGCAACTTGGGCCATTGTGGCCACCTGGAGAGTGAACCAGTGGATGGAAGACCTCTTTCTCTGTCTCTACCTCTCTGTGTAAATCTGTCTTTCAAATTAATAAAATAAATCTTCAAAAACAGATACTTGAAAAGTCAAGTTTACAATGTGATTTGCTGGAAACACATAAAATTTTTTGCCCAACAATTGAAAGATGCCTCTTCCTTTTAGAAACACAGTGAGTATGAACTAGCCATCAACTAGAAATAGACTGTTCATCACAGCACACAGAACACTTGAAATACAAGGGGCACTTGTGTTCTCTCCTTGAGGAAGTTTTGTGTCCATGTCTGCAAGTCTATCTGCATGCAGATATGGAGGAAAGATTCAGAGAATAAGACCTATTTGGTTTTAAAACTGCTAATAATAGTAATTATTTATATTAACATACTTTTCAAATTTCCATAGAAAATTAGATGGCAATCATTCAGCTGCACTAGGTGCAGTGCCTTTTGAATTCCCCCCAGTAAGTGATTCTGATGTCTTCTAAATTTTCTGCATTCATGATTCTCCTTTTGAGGCTCTGAATTGGTGTTAGTTTCCTGATGTGGGATGGGCGCTGATGCCCAGGTTTGATAAGGAAGAGACGTAACAGTTATAAATGCCAAGCCTTGTGCTCCACCATTGTCCACACTTAGATATCCTGCCTCTGCTGACCACATAGACCTCAGCTGAGTTATTTTCAATCCCATTACCTTGTGCAAAGTCATGTTCATGTTGACATTGTTTAGGGAATCATATAATGATGTGCTAATTTAAAGAACCATTTTGGCCCATGTGCAAAAACTCACCAAGAGTGACTTGTATAATAAATACTAGTTTCCTTTGAAAATCAATTTCTGTTCATCATGGCCCATGCAATTTAGAACATTCCATAGCATGTTCTGCCATTTGCTACAAATACAAAATCCAAGGACTTGGGAGAGCCAGCTGTTGGCACAAATGAAATTAACTAGTGTTCATCCTAATAATCCCCCATGGTTTTGTAGCTTTGTAGATCACAACTCTTCTAACACAGACCTTCAGGAAACTTCCCTTTCTCCTTTTCCATTTCCTCCTCTCTAAGAACACTGAAAGTATGGCTACTCCAATCTCTGAGTACTTCCTCTTCAAATTATAACTTTGGATAAAGAAAATCTCCATTTTTCACCTCTTTATTCACCTGAGAAGGTCACCCAAATGAATGTGTATTTTCTCTCTCCCCTACTTTTTTTTATTTTTATTTTTTAGTTTGACAGATAGAGTTAGACAGTGAGAGACAGAGCAAAAGGTCTCCTTCCATTGGTTTATCCCCTAAATGGCCACTACAACCAGAGCTTCACTGATCCGAATCCATGAGCCAGGTGCTTCCTCATGGTCTCCCATGCAGGGTCAGGGGCCCAAGCATTTGGGCTTTCCTCCCCTGCCCTACAGGGCAAAGCAGAGAATTGAAGTGGAAGAGGAGCAACCAGGACTAGAACTTGTCACCCATATGGGATGCTGGCACTGCAGGCAGAGGATTAACCAAGAGAGCCACAGTTCTGGCCCCTCTCTCTTCCCTTCTTACACAATCTCATCTGCTGAAATTTGTAGAGTTCCAGGAGTATCCCAATATGAGCTGAAATTCTTGTCCCTGAGAGTACTACTACAGTAGAGGTCTCACTCTCCTTCAGTGATAGTGTGCGATGTCTTTGTCTAGCCCTGAAACCAGATGAGGACACTCTCCTTTGTCCTTAGGTCACTGTGCATGACATGACAGAGATCAAATCTCAGAGTCATGTTGGGCAAAAGAGAGGGGTTCCAGCTTCTGTCCTCAATGGTAAATACCAGAGCCAGAAGATACTGGTAGTTCTTGGATGGAAACCTGTTCAAAGGGCACGAGGACCCTTAGGGGAAAGACTCTAACCATGATTATTATCAACCCCAATCCTATAGAATGAATTTTTGTGCAAATATGCAGAGGTTGAAATACTGCTCTGTAGCATGATCAAATTTGATGAGATCTTTGGGGGGGATAATACAATTTTTTATGACTTACCTACCCACTTTCTTAGATGTTTTCAATTTGAGAATATGCAGAGTGCTTGTTAAATCTCTCCAACTGGTGAAGACAGTGAGAAAAGGAAAGGAAAAATGTCTCTTCTTGAGGCAGGAAATGTGTCTTTGACAGAGGCCAAACTCATGTACATGAACCCGATCTTCCTAGCCTCAGCAATTCAAAAAATAAATTCCTGTTGTTAAGTAAAAATATCATGGTATTTTGTTACATGGAAACTCCAGGTTACTAAGGGAGATAATTAGGAAAATGGAATATTCTAGTCTTCCACCACTTTAAAGCACGATTAATAACTTTTGGTGTTGAGATTGTACATTATGGTTGTCATTTTATGTTGAATGTTTTTTTTTCTCCCCTTGTAGCTGACCTTTTGGCATTTTGAGCCTGTTCATTCAGTTTTCATTCTCTCAGATGACATTGAAAAACACACCTCTGACCCATGCATGGTCTCTTAGATGCTTCATTTCAGCCCAGCCTCTGTGGGACTGGCCATCTCTTCACCTGCAAAGTATTCGATTTCTATCAGACTTGAAAGTTAGAAATAGGCAAGAATGGCATATGTGTAGCCTTTGGGAGATTTATCCCAGTGACCAAGAAGACGTGTTATGCAACAGCCTGGCCATGTCATATACTGATAGGGATATCATCAGCAAATGTGGTTATTCTTTGCTTAGACAACAAAGTCTAAAATCTGCATCCCCATCTCCCAGTGGGATTTTGACAACAGTGAGACACATTTCCTGTTCCACTCATTCCATTTCCTGCTCATTCCATTCCATTTACTTTATCCACTCATTTGCTAGTTTTCAAAATTTATAGACAGCTAACCATTCCAAAAATCCAGAAGACATCTACATCACCAGATTCTGGTTGAGGTTTTTTATTGCTCAGTTTCTGAAGGCATCCTGCGAGACCTTCTAATTCTGTCCACTGAATGCCTCCTTGGAATGAAAGCTTTGGCATGAATTTGAAATGACCATGGGTGATGGGGGTTACAGGATAGACAATGCTATATATGCTGTGGCCCACAGCATTCATGAGATGCTTCCACAAGAGTCAGAAATGCAGCCATGAGCAATGGTTCAAAGGTATCATTTTCTGCCTGGCAGGTAACCATTTCCATTGCATGACATGCACCTTTGAAGTTTAAAAACTTTAACTTTTATATTTTGTCTTTTTTCTGTTATTTATTTGTTTAAGGTATACAAACTTCATGTAAAAACTATTATTGGGGCTGGTGTGGTGGTATAACAGGTAAAGCCTCTGCCTCTAGTTCAGGCATCCCATATGGGCATTGATTCCAGTCCTGGCTGCTCCATTTTCAATCATTTTGAACTTGGAGAGAAGAAGAAGATGGCCTAAGTGCTTGGTCCCCTGCACCTGCTTTGGAGATCTGGAAGAAGCTTCTGGCTCCCACTTAGATCTGCTCAGCTCTGCCCCATTGTGGCCATTTAGAGAGTGATACAGGGGATGGAAGACATTCTCTCTCTCTCTCTCTCTCTCTCTCTACCTCTCTCAATCTCTCATTCTATCACTTCTCATTCTATCTCCCACTCTCTCACTCTGCTTTTCAAATGAAATCTTTAAAAACAGTAATATTGTAGCCAATGGAGAAGATGTGAGGTGGTATATCAGACTGGCTTTGAATAGTATTCCAAGTTTACTGAGGATTAACACCCTCGGTGAGGCCTTTTGCTCATCTACTTGTGGAGGAATGTCTGTTCAATTCCTCTACACATTTTTGATGATATTTTTATTGTTCCTTCTGCTTTTTAAAATGTAAGTTTTAAAATGTATCTGGAAGAATACGTAGCCATATTCTCCCATTTTCTATCAGGTGTTTGACTTGAAACAATCCCTCCAGTTATGTAACCAGTGGCCCATGCACTGTAGTCTGATCTTCCCTCCCTCTCTAAGCTGTTGCTTTCTCCAGATCTTGGCTGCTGGGATTGTGTGTTGTGTCCTTGATCATACTGCATGTCTGCACCTTCCACACTGATCCACAGCATTCTTCTTCCTTCCATAGAATTCCAACTGCGGTTTTCTATCAACTGAGAACTTATTTCCTCCACTTTTACTTTTACTGTCTACACCTAGCCTAGAACAGTAAGCCCTTATCTATTCAGCCATCTTGGACTCTTCCCAGTAATCAGCAGTATTAGTCCTAGGTTAGATGGATATTGCTAGAAACAGATTCTGTTACATTCAGAGGAGCTACATAAGATTCAGTATGTCAGATGGATGATGTGTGGCTTTTGGGTGGGACATAATACAAAAATGCACTTGTGTAGACTTTACATACCAGCATAGCTAATTTGGAGCTAATGAGAATTGATACAGTGAGTGCTGACATGATAGATCACCTCCGCATTGTGGGTTTTATTGGTTTCCTTTTCTGCTTACTATGACATTAATCTTACAACTTGCTTACAGTAATTTCTACTTTTGATTTGAAGTGTGTTGAGCCTGAGAAGTATTCCAGGATAGAGTCCATTGGAGACAGTGTTCTCAATGCAGACTGAGTGTAAGTTCCTGTGTGTGCTCCCTGTACACACAGAGATCTCTTTACCTACCAACTCAAGTGTTCATGTTTTTATTTTTGTAAATTGCTTTACAATAACCTAGATGTTATTGGACTTCAAAAGAAATTATAATAAGTCTCAAAGAAAAATTTGAACTTTTAAGATAGTGTTGCTAAAATTCAATTTATACAGAAATGTGTATCAGATTTTTATACATTTATTCAATTGGAATATATATTTCCCTATAAAAATACTGAAGTTCTACATTTGAGGCCTTCATTTCAAGCTATAAAAAACATCAAATTCAGCAAGAAGAATGTAGAAGATAAAAAGTGATAAATATTAGGGAAACACTTAAACAAAGTGATGAATATATCTGGCTGCTAAATTTTTGAAATTATTTCATAACACACATTTTCCATGAGTTTTCTGAAGCGTCCTCATTGCATGGAGTTATTTCTCTCCATTCTCAACCTTTGTTCAGTGAATCATGTATATTCAGAGTGATTCTACTTTTATTTTCTACACATTACAGAGAGCAAGAGATAATCGCTCTCTGACTTAGATTTACTGAATAGACAACAAGTTTCATCATTTTACAGGTAATAAGTCTGACTCGTCAAGACATTATAATTTCATTTTTATACAAGTCACTGAATTCTGTTCTATATTTTGGGCCTTTACTGTGTCTTCATTTGCATGAGCCACTATTCAAAATCTCACTAATTGCATCAGAACAGTGACTAGGCAATGGAAAATGTGTTTTGCTTAAACTCTTAGGTATCTCATCAATAGAAGTTTCAGTTTAGAAAACTTTTGAGTGGAATAATAAAGCTCTCTTATATGCTCTCTTGTCCCATCCTTATTAGATTTACTCAATTAGCAATACATCACACTGGTAAGGAAGCACAAATGATTAGCCAATGTTGATCATCATTATTGCCTACAGGACATGCTATCCATTGTGTATTGTGAGTCTGTGAATTTGGCAAAGGTTTAATGGTAAATAGGTCTCCTGATGGTGTCCATAATAATCTTGAGAGTCACTTGCATTCAAGAAGTACAGGTGTCTGCAGGCTTCATCCTGCCCTTGGTGTTTCTGGTGGTGGGAATAAAAAGATGACTTCTGGTGAGTATTTTCTGCTTTAGAGTAAAAAGTGAAAAGTACTGAAATCATCCCTAGCACCTATGAGAGCATCAACCAATGTTGTAGGTGGGATTACTGTGGTTAACAGCAATGTAGAAGCGTTTCATGATTTACAACTAAAATTGAAGTGATTTGACATCCTGAATGGGAACTTCTGAATTCCGGGTGATTATTGGATCCACAGTGATTGAAAAACCGCATATCCTAGTGGGTATCTCTGTAAACAGGATTGGTTTGGGGTCTGTGTGGCATGAAGACAATGGATGCCTGCCCAGAGCAATGGCATGGGAGGCTGCCCTATTGCTCTGACTCTTTGAAGTGTGTGATACTGGAGTTTTCTGGTATGAAACTTTACTGAGAACCTTGCCTGATGCATCCCTTTGTGCCCTCTCATGCAATCCAGGTACATAATTGCAAAAAATTCATGGCATGGTTTATTGACAAGCCCATGGACCAAATGTAACAAATAGGAATTTCTCCCTGAGTCTTTGTATCCATGAACCTGGAGGAAATTCTTCACCTGGGGTGAAGAGAATGATTCACAAACATGTTTTCCTTCTTGTGTTTTCACCAGGACAGAAGACCTGAGGTGTAGAGCTTTGGGTCAGAAAGGGTTTCAGATTCCCCCATGGATGGGTGGACAGCTGGTAGAAAGAAGTCAGACGGAACAGTATTAAAGTGCCTTGATTCAAGCAATCACACACACACACCTACATATGTGCATGCTATATGTATGCACCTGCATGACACTGCATGTACCACTGCAATTGTGACCTAGGGTTTTTCACAGACTTCAAAGAGGTTTCCTTTGATTTTCCTGTTGCTCCTTATGCAGCTGAATCTCCTTGTGTTGTCATAATGATCTCAACTGCTTTTTTCCAGATTGAACGGAGTTATTACAAAGATGGAGATATTAGGCTGGCACCATGGCTCAATAGGTTAATCCTTTGCCTGTGGTGCCAGCAAACTAGGTTCTAGTCCCAGTCAGGGTACTGGATTCTGTTCCAGTTGCTCCTCTTCCAGTCCAGCTCTCTGCTGTGGCCCAGGAGTGCAGTGGAGGATGGCCCAAGTCCTTGCACCCTGCACCCACATGGGAGACCAGGAGAAGCATCTGGCTCCTGGATTCAGAAGAGCGTGGTGCACCAGCCACAGTGTCCTGGCCACAGAAGCCATTGGGGGTGAACCAATGGAATAAAAGACTTTTCTCTCTGTCTCTCTCACTGTCCACTCTGCCGGTCCAAAATAAAATTAAAAAAAGGATGGAGATATTGAGGTCAATGTTGTGCCCACCATCAGCCAAGCAGAAAAAAACTGACTCTGGTGGGGAGAAACAACAGGAGGTTAGAACCTAGTGAATGTGTGAAGCTAATTAACTGAGACTGTGAAAAAATAAAACAACTGAGGGTGTGTGAGAGAACTCATGGAGTACCCAAGAGGTGAGTACTCTCCAGAGATGCCACAAACTCGGTTACCTTGGCACCTGGTGGGAGACTGCAGGGGAATTTGAGCTTACACTGAAGACTACACAGATCCTTTGTGTGGTCCTTGGGACAGAGCAGATGAATATTATATCCACAGGGGCTAGAGCTCAGACACTGTGCCTTCAATTCCACTCAGCTGTGTGGAAATACTTCCCTTCTGAAAAAAAGAGAGAGAAACAGATAGAGAGAGAGCGAGAGAGGATTTACCAAGCCTAAACTGGGTGTGTCACCTTTGGCACACCCTTAACCCTGAAGAACTGAACAGAGCTCTCTGGCCACACCCATCACAATCCTCTAAGGATCCATCAAAAGCAGCAGATCACTTAATTTAGAGTCATAGTATAACGAGAAAAAACAGCACATCGAGGAAAATAAAAGAAGAAACCAATGAATATCTCTACAATGCCAAGCAACAAATGCAGAAACCAAGGAAACTAGAGCAAGGAAGACACTATGATGCCCTGAAATGAACAAAGCACCCAATTCAAGATTATGAAGGTGATGAGATAGAAAATGCAAGATACAGATTTCAAAAACTTTATGATAAGAACATCTAGAAGTTCTCAAAAACAAATTCTTGAACTACAGAAATCCTTACTGGGCAGGAAAGAAAATCTCTCTCATGAAAGTGAAATCTTAAGGAGGAATCAAAAGGAAATGAAGAAACTAGTAGAACATGAGCTTATGATAGTGAAGGGACACAAAAATGAAATGAAGAACTCAATAGATCCAATGACAAACACCTTGGAGAACCTTAAAAACAGAATCAGTGAAGCAAAAGAGAGCACATTGACAGTCCGGGAAAAGACAGTTTATTAAAGTGGAGATACTGCAGTTTCAAGGAAGAATTAGGGAAGAAACAGCAGAGGAAACTCTTTCAGAACTGCAGGTTCACGGTGGACCTACATGGAGGGCATGGCCACCCACAGCTAGGGACCCAAGCCGCAGAATCTATGCACCAATGCTGGAAAGGGAGGTGAGCCGGAACATTGGCTGAGATACTGGTGGGAAAGCTGAAGGAGGAGCTTAGAGGGAATGAGGCTTGAAGCCCCATGGGGGAAAGTTCACCAGGCTAACTAGAGGAGAGAGGGAAAAAAAGGGACTGGTATGGACACGAGTCTCTCCACTCAACTTTCAAGGGTGAGCAAGACAAAGAGCAGGTGCCATTTTGGACAACGTAGGGGTTGCACTCGCCATTAGCCAAGCAGAAAAACCTGATTCTGGTGGTGTGAAATGACAGAGGGTTGGGACCTGGTCAATGTGTGGAGCTAATGAATTGAGACTGTGAAGGACTGAAGGTGTGGGAGAGAACTCATGGAGATCTGAGTGATCTTTGGAGAGTACACAACCTCAGTAACTTTAGCAACCCAGTGGGAGACAGCAGAGAAATTTGAGTTTACACTGAGGACTGCATAAATCCTTTGTGTGGTCCTAGGGACAGAGAAGAAGAATATTATACCCACAGGAGTCAGAGATCAGAAATTGATTGCCTTCAATTCACTCAGCTGTGCAGAATTATTTCCCTTCTGAATCAAAAAAAAAAAAGGAGAGAGAGATTTACCATGCCTAATCTGGGTGTGTCAGCTTTGGTGCAAGCTTAAGCCTGAAGAATCAAACAGAGCTCTCTGGCCACACCCATCAGAAGCCTCTAAGGATCCATCAAAAGCAGACAGTCCACTTAATACAGTCATAGCATAAGGAGAAAAAACAGCACAGCGAGAGAAGAAACAACCAAAGAATACCTCCACAATGCCAAGCAACAAATGCAGAACCAGAGGAAACAAGAACAAGGAAGACACTATGATGCTCTGAAATGAACAAAACACCCCAATCTAAGACTATGAAGATGATGAGATAGAAGAAATGCAATATATGAATTTAAAAAACTTTATGATAAGAACATCTAGAAATTCTCAAAAACAAATTCTTGAACTACAGAAATCCTTACTGGACAGGATATAAAATCTCTCTCATGAAAGTAAAGTCTTAAGGATGAATCAAACTGATACGCAGAAACTAGTAAAACATGAAATTTTGATAGTGAAGGGACATAAAAATGAAATGAAGAACTCAATAGATCAAATGACAAACACCTTAGAGAGCCTTAAAAACAGAATCAGTGAAGCAGAAGAGAGAATATCAGACTTAGAAGACAGAGCACAGGATAGTATACACTGAAACCAAAGAAAAGAAGAGGAAATTAGAAATCTAAAACATGTTGTTTGGAATCTACAGGATACTATTAAAAAAACCAACAGTCGGATTCTAGGAGTTCCTGAAGGCATGGAAAGGGAGAAAGGATTAGAAGGCCTTTTTAGTGAGATACTAGCAGAAAACTCTCCGGGTTGCAAGAAGGACAGAGACATCCTAGTACAGGAAGCTCATAGAACCCTTAATAAACATGACTAAAAGAGATCCTCACCATGACATGTTGTAATTAAACTCACCACAGTGAAACATTAAGAAAAGATTCTAAAATGTGCAAGAGAGAAATGCCAGATTACTTTCAGAGGATCTCCAATTAGACTCACAGCAGACTTATCATCAGAAACCCTACAGGCTAGGAGGAAATGGTGAGATATAGCCCAGGTACTAAGAGAAAAACTGCCAGCCCAGAATATTATATCCTCCAAAGCTCTCATTTGTGAATTAAGGTGAAATAAAGACTGTGCCGGCCTGCGGCACGATGAACTGGGTTTTCCTGAAACAGAGAGTGGGAATGCGGGGACAAGGACGCAAAGAATGGAGCCAAGACAAGTCCTGATCAAGGCTCCTTTATTGAATAAATCCAGTAGTATTTAAACATGACCAGTTGTTTACAAGAAGGAGCACAAAAGATTTACATATCAAAAAGGCTCTTAAGGTTACAAAGAGTTCCCAATAAGGTTCTTAATTATTGATTACAAGGGTACAATAAAACACTTCATTTCTTGTGAAAGGTTTAGGTTCTTCCTGCCTCTTCCCGGAATCTCCCTAGCCCAATTGTCTGTGCCGGGGAAGTCTCCATATGTTTAAGTGTAAACAAAGGGAGTGACTACCTGTGGCTGCCCACATTTCCCCCTTTTTTATTTTTTGAGACACTGTTCCTGTCTTAGGTTGCCCGTGTCTCTTCTTGTCCTTACCCGTCATTGGACACCCCAGACATTCTCTGAGGCTCCTGTCTTAGGTTGGTACAAGGAGACAGAGTCTTACCCGTCATTGGAATTCAATGCCATCCTTTTTGGCTCGGGGGTGAAGCTGTGAATGCAACTTTAAAATCTCAGACCAAACGGTACCAAGTGGCACAGAGAGGCCTTGGAATATACAGGGGAGGCACTGACAAAAAGGCAGGAGCAGCAATAAAGGACCCAGCAACATCAAAAGCCAGTGGGTCCATTGAGATTCACCAAAAGAAAAGGGATTAGTTAGAAACATATTCTGAAGTTCACCTTTTAGCTGCTGTACCAGATATTTTATGTGAGGAACATTATTTGAGATATTAAAGCAGCAACTTCCAATCAAGTCACAGCTTATAAGATCTTTCAGTAGTAAGTAGTTAATGGCAGCTAAATGTAGCCAGAAATTGCTACTTTCAACAGAGAAGGAGGAATTGATCATAAGAGTTACTTCAACAGTTTTGACCAATACATCAACCAGGCTTCTTTCCTAAAATTGACAAAGGTATACCTGAGTCTGTCAATGTGACCAGTTTTGATATGCTAAAATCAGTATTCTCCCTTTTCGATTGATCAGTCACATTAAGCCATTGGTTTTCAACTATAACCCTCCCAGTACGGAACAAGGTTTGATTGTTCCTTACCCATTGTACAAATTCTGCTGTTTTAATTCCATTATCATAAGTGCATGAACAATTTTGAACTACTGGTGCGCACCAACAGAGTCCATGACCTAGGCTTAGTTTGATGTGAGCCAGCAAGCTTCATTCATCTTCAGGGGGATCCCAATCAGCAATGTTATCATAATGAAGATTGAGGGGTTGCTTCGAGACATTGTTTGCCGCACCAGTCGCTCAGGTAACCATCGTACTTCATTGTCTTTTTGCGAGAGTATAGAAACATGTCCACATCCCGATATTAAAACAGGGTCAGGTCCATACCATTGAGCAGTTAGAGAGTCTTTCCACTTCACGTAGACTTGTTGTCTTTCGGTTTCAGGATGCCAGTGATGATCAGCTGCAGATTTCCCTTGATTATCCAGTATTAAAAAATAGTATTAAAAAATTTAAAATGAAAAGAGCATGTGATAGCCATTTTTGTGGGGAATATGCCATGGTCCTGTATTCCCCCTTTTTTATTTTTTATAAATAATTTTTAATGTGGCATGTGCTCGTTCCACAATACCTTGTCCCTGGGGATTATAAGGAATCCCGGTGATGAGATGTGGAAGTTAGTACAGAAGTGCTTAAAAGAGTTGGAAGTATATGCTGGGCCATTATCAGTTTTTATCTGTATAGGGGTTCCTAGAACAGCAAATGCCTGAAGGCCATGAGAGATGTTTGGCAGCCTCGCCAGATTGCGGGGTGGCAAAAACAAAACCTGAACATGTATCTAAAGAGACATGTATATATTTTAGTTTACCAAATTCAGGGAAATGGGTAACATCCATCTGCCAAAGCTGATTAGGCATAAAACCTCTAGGATTTACACCATAATGAGGGACTAGGAGAAATGTGACACAGGAAGGGCAGGATTTTACAATTTGCCTTGCCTGTTCCCGGGTGATTCCGTATCTTACTGGTAAGGTCTGGGCATTGAGGTGATGCAAATCATGACCACGGGACGCTTTTTAGACTTTGTCAGTCCCTCTTTAAAGGATCTGGCTACTGAGCCAGGGACTGGAGCAGCTAGAAAGAAACACATTTATAACTGAAGTTTAGCATCATTTCACATCTTGGCACCACTTTTAATCTAAACAGCCCAATTGGTTATTATCTCTGCAAGATGAGAGATATATCTTTTGACATCTCCAGGGGCCCTCTGGAGGTATCAAAAGTCCAGAAAATTTAAAACTTTGATTTTCAGAAAGTCTGTTAAAGGTGCCAAGAGAATTTAGAGTATCTGGTCAAAATAGAATTCCTTAACATTTAGTCAGGGCAATTTTAACACTTTTAGACCACATCTGATCATAATGTTATTTAACAAAACTTTTTAAGACTTAATGCTTTTTATCAATCATAACTTAACAGACAATAGAGTACACAGATTACTTTGGCAGAATATGGATTCTATGTTTCTTGTTGTTGAATAAACCAGAAATAAAAACCTTGGATGTAGGAATTAGCACACGAAATTATCACATAACTCAGAACTATTTAACAGAGTTAAAAAGAGCTTACACGACCTAACTTTAGAAATGGCAGAGTAACTGATTAAGCAGACACTGTTAAAAAGAGACGTTATAGTTTTTGCAATAACAGATTTTAGGATTTACCATGAGACCATTTCCAGATAATTACTAACATTAGTACACATTTAAAAAAAAAAAAAAACATTGTTATAACAGAAGATCAGACTTCAACTTTAGCTTAGTGTAATTTTGGCATTAACATTTAACTTATAGAAAACTCTGTAAACAATGTTTTAAAATCAAACTTTTTACAACTTTTCATGACTTGCTCACACCTTCTGAAACTTTACACCCGTAGTTACTTTTCCATAGTTTTGAATTGTCATGTATGGACAACCTATGAGAATACATGCTGACAAACTCAGTCTCTCTTATCAAATTTAAGATGTTAAAAGTACACATAATACATTTTTCATGTTTTACTTAGCACTGATGCCTAGATGACTTAAGACACTGAGTTATTAATGAATACCACACCAATATCTGAATTAAAAGTCAAAATTACATTTCCATGCTTTTAAGTAACAAAAAGATAGATAACACCACTTGAGCAAACAAAGTCACTAGTGCATGGTTACAAGTTTGAAAAGATCTTCATCCTTAAGAGAAAAAAGTTTAAAGCATATCAAAGACATGTAAAACTGAGCAAGTGAACCAAAGGGAGTTTGCATTAGCCCAACTTTTTTAACCAATCTGTATTGGCTTACTTAACATAAAGGCTTGTATACACAGAATTTAATCTCATTTTTATAGGACTACTCTAGCTGAAAAGCAAAAACATGAATACAACATAGATTTGACATCATTTACTACATTTTAATACACTTTGTATAATTTGAATTGACTCAAACAGCTGTTACTTTAACAAATTTAGAGTCTCATCCTTTGAGAGTTCCAGGGATCCGACTGGAAGCCCCAAAGTTGAAAAGACTTGGTTTAGAATTTAAACTATCAGAGAGTCAAACCATTTTAGTCAAAAATTAGTAGGTTTAACCAAGGCTGTGGGCTAGATCTGATCAGAGTTAGGTAATCACTCAAACATTAAAGACAGGCAAATAATGTAAACAGCTTCGCATTGCAGTTTTTCCAATCAAGACTCATACTGTCAACAGAAAAATGGGAAACCTTCAAGACACATGAAAACTCTCATTAGATAAGTTAGCTACAGCAGCACAGAAAAGAATTGATTATCAGCGTATGAGTCCATTGCTTAAGTTTTTATTAACTGTAAAGAGAAAAACCCATCAAGTTGGAAAGGGTTAATGGATTAAGGTTCTTGCTCCCTTAGATAAAGCCAGCAGTAGCCAGAGGCACTTCCCCTGCCCCCCTCCTAGTGAGGAGGTTATTGAATTGGAAATGGAGACTAAAAAAGCCGCCCTGAGGAGCCCTTTCCCAAGAGAGATCTGGCTAATCCTGCATGGGTGCGGTAGGCCACATTGGCTGAAATAGAGTGCAGAGAAAGGCTGTGGTTCCTCATTTACAGGGAAGACTGCACATGCCAGGACCTAACAGGACTGGCTGTGGGGTTGGGTAGGTACGCCGTTTCACCAAGAGTGCTGGGAACCTCCATAGCGCCTAGTCTAATTAAAATAGCCACCAAGTTGAGATCTTAAACCAGAGCCAGATCCAATCAGGGCTACTGCAACCACTCAATTAAAACAGATAATTAATAGCGTACAAAAGCTTTTCAAGACATACCGGAACTACCATAAGCTGCAAAGATGGAAAAACATTTATCAGGTTGGAAAGGGTTATTGAATCAAGACTTTTCTCTAGGTCAAGATACCTGTGGAATTTTTCCTCTCTCTTTCTCCTGGCCATAGGTATAGGGAGCAGTGGGCTCATATGCATCATGAGCAGATTTTAAATCCTTTAACATTTTAAAGGGGACTGGATGGTAACGGGCATTTCTTGGCCATCTTCTGTATGTACTTTCACTGGAAAAGCATCAAAAAAGATTTTGGCTTCCTCCTGGCCTTGCTGTGCTGCTTTTCTCAGGGTTTGAGTGACATTCTTTTTAAGATATTTGGCAAACATTCCCCTTCTTGACAAAGGGATAATTTTTTATCATTGTTTTTTATAAATAATTTAAAGGGAGGGGCGGAGGGAGTAACTTTTTCCATAGAACTAGAGGATCGGCAGGATCGATTATCCTCACCATCACAGCTTCTGGCTTCCTCAATTTTCTCATGTCCTCCTGATGCATCTCATCTACAAGGCCTTCTTCAATAAACCAAGGACATGCAATTTCTATGGTTTCTATAAATTGCTCTATTACTTTCTTTTTTAACCCTATTCCTTGCATCTGCAATAATGCCTTCACTGCCTTTACTATTGGGGGATTTTTCCCGATGCTTGTCCCATAATGCCTGCTCAAAATAAATCTCCACAATTTTGGTGTCGGGTACTCACCACAAATTGTATACCTCTATAGTCGCGACTCCATGAATCCAGGTTCCTCACTGCTTCTCTAATTCTCAGGTCCCACGTTCGGGCGCCATTTGTGCCGGCCTGCGGCACGATGAACTGGGTTTTCCTGAAACAGAGAGTGGGAATGCGGGGACAAGGACGCAAAGAATGGAGCCAAGACAAGTCCTGATCAAGGCTCCTTTATTGAATAAATCCAGTAGTATTTAAACATGACCAGTTGTTTACAAGAAGGAGCACAAAAGATTTACATATCAAAAAGGCTCTTAAGGTTACAAAGAGTTCCCAATAAGGTTCTTAATTATTGATTACAAGGGTACAATAAAACACTTAGGTGATAAATGCAGGTTATAGGTGTGACTGATTATCTGTATCATTTCTTGTGAAAGGTTTAGGTTCTTCCTGCCTCTTCCCGGAATCTCCCTAGCCCAATTGTCTGTGCCAGGGAAGTCTCCATATGTTTAATTGTAAACAAAGGGAGTGACTACCTGTGGCTGCCCACAAAAGACCTTTCATAGCAAACAGAAATTGAAAGAATTTGTCGCCACTCGTCCAGCCCTGCAAAAGATGCTTAAAGATGTGCTACACACAGAAACACGGAAACAGTGCCATCTATATGAAAGAAGGTAAAGAAAGAAAACCTCCCAGTAAAAGATCACAGGAAGCTCAAAGCATATACTAGAAATGTGCCAGGGGATTCCAGTACAATCCCATCAAAGTTGCATGTACCAATGCCATCTTACTAGTCCAAGTGATCAATTTCAGTTCACAATTGATCACACTTATTTTCACTAAGTGTCAAAGGGATCACACAAGCAAGACTAGTGTGTGCTAATACTAACTGATATAATAAAAGAATGAGAGAACGATCCAACATGGGAAGCAGGATACACAGTAGACTCATAGAATAGCAGATGTCCTAAACAGCAGTCTGGCCTCAGGATCAGCCCTTAAGGCATTTGGATCTGCCTGAAGAGCCCATGAGAGTATTTTAGGCATGGAAAGCCAAAACACTCTGGCAAAAAAGAGGACCTAAATGAAAGATCTTTGCGAGTGAGATCCAAGTAGAAAGAACAGGGCCTTCGAAGAAGGAGGATGGCCAGCACCGTGGCTCACTAGGCTAATCCTCCACCTTGCAGCGCCGGCACACCAGGTTCTAGTCCTGGTCGGGGCACGAGATTCTGTCCTGGTTGCCCCTTTTCCAGGCCAGCTCTCTGCTGTGGCTAGTGAGTGCCGTGGAGGATGGCCCAGGTACTTGGGCTCTGCACCCCATGGGAGACCAGGATAAGTACCTGTCTCCTGCCATTGGATCCACGCGGTGCACCATTGGAGGGTGAACCAATGGCAAAGGAAGACCTTTCTCCCTCTTTCTCTCTCACTGCCCACTCTGCCTGTTAAAAAAAAAGAAGAAGGAGGAGGAAACCAGCCATCCAACTCCTTGGAATTTACCCAAAGGAAATTAAATAGGCAAACAAAAAAGCTCTCTGCACCTCAATGTTTTTCTTCTACTTAATACTATTGGTTGAACTCTGTAATTAACCCACAATTATTCTTAGGTGTTTAAATTTAACTGAAAAGCGATCTCTGTTAAATATATGAGTGGTAATAAGACAGGGAGGAGATTAAGACTCTTCGGGAAATGGTTAGATAATTAGAAACATACAACTGACCAAAATTGAGTCATGAAAATATAGAAATCCTAAATAGACCAATAACCAAAGCAGAAACTTAATCAGTTAAAAACACCCTCCCAGCAAAGAAAACCCCAGGACCAGATGGCTTCACTGCTGAATTCTAACAGACATTTTGTTAAAGATTTATTTATTTATTTGAAATCAGAGTTACATAGAGAGAGTAGGAGAAGTAGAAAAAGAGAAGTCTTCCATCTGCTGGTTCACTCCCCAATTGACAGAGAGGCCCGAACTGCGCTGATCTGAAGCCAAGAGCCAGGATTTTCTTCCAGGTTCCAGTGTGAGTGCAGGGGCCCAAGGACCTGGGCCATCTTCCACTGCTTTCCCAGGCCATGGCAGAGAGCCAGACCAAAGTGGAGCATCTGAGACTTGAACCAGCACCCATATGGGATGCCAGAACCACAGGCAGATGCTTAGCCCATTATGCCAGAGCATTGGCCCCTCTACAAGACATTTAAAGAACTAACTCCAATTCTTCACAAGTTATTCAAAACATTGAAATGGAGGGAATTCTCTCAAACTCCTATGAAGCCAGCATCACCTTAATTCCTAACATGAAAAAGCTGCAACAGAGAAAGAGAACTATAGACCAATATGCCTGATGAACATAGATGCAAAAATCTTCAACAAAATCCTAGCTAATCAAATCCAACAACATGTCAGAAACATCATTCACCCAAAGTGGGCTTTATCCTTGGGATGCAGGGATGCATTCAATATTCACAAATCAATCAATGTGATATATGACAGTAACAAACTCAAGATAAACCATATAATTATCTTAATAGAAGCAGAGAAAGCATTTGATACAACACAACACCCTTTCATGGTGAAAACCTTAAGCAAATTGGGTGTAGGAGGAACATTCCTTTGCTTAAGGTAATGTATGACAAACAGAGGGCCAGCATCCTGTTAAATGGGAGAAAGCTGGAAGCATTCCACCTAATATCTGGAACTAGACAAGGATGCCCACTCTCACCATTGCTATTTAATATAGTCCTGGAAGTTTTAGCCAGAGTCATGAGCTAAGAAAAAAAAAACACAAATTGAAAAGTAGAAAATCAAGCAATCTCCATTTGCAGATGACATGATCCTATATATAGGGAATCCAAAAGACTCCACCAAGAGACTATTATAACAGCCTAGTACTGGCACAAAAGCAGATGGACAGACCAATGGAACAGAACTGAAACACCAGAAATCAACCTAAACAACCATGTCTAACTACATCTGACAAAGGAGCTAAATTCAATCCGTGGAGCAAGGACAGTCTCTTTAACAAATGTTGCTGGGAAAACCAGAGTTCCACATGCAGAAATATGAAACTAGGCACCTACCTTACACCTTACATAAAATTCCACTAAAAATGGGTCAAAGTCCTAAATCTATGACCCAATACCACTACATCATTATAGAACATGGGGGAAACACCACAAGACATTGGCACAGGCAAAGACTTCTTGTAAAAGACCCCAAAATTTTGGAAATCAAAGCCAAAATTGACAAATGGGATTACATCCGGCTGAGAAGTTTCTACACTGCATAAGAAACACTCAGCAAAGTGAAGAAACAACCAATAGAATGGGAGAAAATATTTGCAAGCTACACAACTTATAAAAGGTTAACATCCAGAATCTATTAAGAGAGCACAAGGGGCCGGCACAGTGTCGCAGTGGGTTAAAGCCCTGGCCGGCATCCCATATGGCTGCTGTTTCTAGTCCAGGCTACTCCTCTTCTGTTCCAGCTCTTTCTCTACAATGGTCTGGGAGATCAGTAGAAGATGGCCCAAGTCCTTGGGCCCCTGCACCCACATGGGAGACCAGGAAGAGACTCCTGTCTCATGGCTCCTGGCTTTGGATTGGTGCAGCTCCGGCCATTGCAGCCATCTGGAGAGTGAACCAGCAGATAAAGACCTCTCTCTGTCTCTACCTCTCTCTGTAACTCTGTCTGTTGAATAATAAAATAAATCTTTTTTGAAAAGAAGAGCACCTGATATTCAACAACTAAACAAACAATCCAGTGAATAAATGGGCAAAAGACTTAGACATTTTTCAAGATTTTAAATTAAAACAGCCAGCAGGCACTTGCAAAAATGCTCAGGATCACTAACCTCAGGGTAATGCAAATCAAAATCACAGTGAGGTTTTCCCTCACTCCAGATCATTTTTATAATGATCTATTTTTAGTATACTTAATGATCATATAGTTAACCCTACTCTAAAGGAGTTCAACAAACAGTATGAAGAGAAGGCAAGCAAAACGAAACACGGTTCCTCAATGGAAGAGACAAGGGCTATAAACAATCATTTATTCTCAAAATGTCTATTCCACTCTAGTACATTACATTTCAGATAAACTATTAGTTACATCAGATCAAGGAAAACATGATTTCTGTCTTTTGGGGACTGGCTTGTTTCTTTAAGTGTACTGGTTTTCAGTTGTGACAGTCATATTGCAAAAGACAGGCTTTTTTTTCTCTTTTCTGACAGCTGAGTAATACTCCATAGTGTATATATACCATAATTTCTTTATCTAGTCAACCGTTGATGGACATCAGGGTTGAGTCCATATCTTTTTTATTGTAGATTGTGCTGTGATGAACATGGGGGGAAAGATAACTTTCATAAACCAATTTCATTTCCTTTGGATAAATTCACAGGAGTGTATGGCTAGATCATATGGCATGTCTATATTCAGATTTCTGATATATCTGCATATTGTCTTCCAATGGCTTACCAGTTTACATTCCCACCAACAAAAGATTAAAGTACCCTTCTCCCCACATCCTTACCAGCACTTGCTGTTTGTTGATTTCTGTATGAGGGGCATTCTAACGAGGATGAGGTGAAACCCTGTTGTGGTTTTCATTTGCATTTCCCTGATGGCTAGTGATCCTAAACATTTCTTCATGTGTATATTGGCCATTTGAATTTCCTCTCTTGAAAAATGTCTGTTCAGGTTCTTTGTCCATTTCTTGAGTGGTTGTTTTGTGGTTGTTTAGTTTCTTGAGCTGTTCATAGATTCTGGAAGTTAATCCTTTGTGTTTCATAGTTTGCAAATATTTTCTCCCATTCTGTCAGTTGCCTCTTCACTTTGCTGAGTGTTTCTTTTGCAGTGCAGATGCTTCTTACTTCAGTGTAATCCCAGTTGTTAACTTTGGCTTTCATTGCCTGTGCTTCTGGGGTCTTTTCCAAGAAGTCTTTCCCTATGTCAATGTCTTCTAGGGTTTCCACAATGTTCTCTAGTAATTTGATGGTATCGTGATGTAGATAAATATCTTTGATCCACTTTGAGTGGAATTTTGTTTAAAGTGTAAGGTTGGAGTCTTGTTTCATGCTTCTGTGTGTAGAGAAATCCAGCTTTCCCAGCACCATTTGTTGAAGAGACTCTCTTGGCTCCAGGGGTTGTTTTTTGCTCCTTTGCCAAAAATAAGTTAGTTGTAGGTGTGTGGATTAATATCTGGAGTTTCTATTCTTTTCCAATTGTGGTTTCTCTGATCTGCAGTAATTAATAGAGTACCTAAAATGTAATCTATAGGAGCAAAACTGACACTTTGAGATGCACTGATTTTGAACAGCCCCTGCCTTGACAGTTGAGGAACAATATTTTTTTTGTTTGTCTGTTTTGTTTTGTTTTTTTTTTCTTCATAGTAATTGGTGAACTCTCTAGTTAGTGTAGAGTTAATTTTATGAGTATAAAAATTAACTGAAAAATTGATCTCTGTAAAAAACAATAATGAGAAAGGAAGAGGGAGGAGGAAGAAAGGAGAGAGTATGGGTTGGGGGGCAGATGGGGGAGAAGAATCATCATGTTCCTCACTTGGTGAGGAATGTGAATCTAGTTCATTCATTCTGTATACAAATATCCAGTTTACCAAATCCTATTTAATAAATAAATTTCTGGCACCTTTGTGGAAGACCACTTTGCTACAGATGCATGAATGCCAACGGTATATTGATAGAGATTACAATGAATTTTTAAACAGCTTTGGAAGCACGAACATTTTAATATACATGGAGTCTTCAAGAACTTCATGGAAAATGCACATTATTCTCTAATTTGATTTCACCATGGACATGTTGACATTCCATCACATTCAGTCTTCTAATCCATGAACATTGGAACTCTTCCTTTTTTATCCATCAGAATTTCTTACATCACTCTTTTTTTTTGCAATTTTCATTGTAGAAATGATCATCTGCCTTCATTAAATCTTCTCCTAGGTGGTTTTTCCCTAGCTTTTATGAATGAGATTGTCTTATTGATTTCCTTTTGAGAAAATTATTTTTGGTATATAATGCTAATGATTTTGTCTGTTTATTTTGTACCCTGCAACCTTCTGAATTTGCTTGAGCTCTAACAAAGTTTTTTGGATAAGTCTTCAGATTTTTCTGTGTATGGAATCATATTATTTGCCAACAGAAATAATTTGATTTCTCTGTTTCCTGTCAGTATGCCTTTTGCTTCCTTCTCTTGAAAAACTGCTATGGCTAACACTAGTAGAATCAATTTTAATAAAAATAAAATGGAAATCTTTCTTTTGCTTCAGATTTAGAGAAGATGCTTTCAAGCTTCACTTCATTCAGGACAATGTTGGAATGGGTGTGTCATGGATAATCTCCAGTATATTGTGATATACATTTGTATCTAATTTATTAATTTTATCACAATGCAATAAATTTCTTTGAATACCTATTTATAAGTATAGAGATGTTCATAGGATTTCTATCCTTCATTCTGTCTGTATAATATATTAAGTTTCTTGAATTACATAGATTGAAACATCTTTGCATAATTAGGATAAGTCCCACTTAAGTATGATACATAACTTTTTGATCTGCTTTTTCATTCAGCTTCCTAGTATTTTCATAAGATTTTTTTGGATGTTTGCCCATCAAGGATATTGGTCTGTAATTTTCTTTTTATGACTTTGCTATCAGGATCACAGAATGAGTCTCAAAATAATTTGAGAAAATGAGTGTGAGTTCTTCTTCACAAGGCCTCAGTGAGTTGATACACTCAGGAGACTTCTCAGCATTCTGGTAATCTTAGCCACTCAGAATGGGCTGCTGATTGCTAACCAAGGCTACTGAGGGTTCAGTGGGGCATCCTGGCTGTTTGGCAGAGATTTAGAAGGGTTGGAAGGGCAGTTGGTGGTTTTCTGTAGGCACAGATGGGTACACAATGTGGCCATGCCACTTTCTGAAGACATGGCATGGTGGTTTCAGCCACTGAGGCTGGAATAGTGCTTTACAGAGCTGCTAAAGGGTCAGCGGGTAGCCTGGCAATGGGGGAGGGTTAGTGATGCTGCTCACTCCATGGGGCTGCATGTAAGTGGATGGGGTGGTCAAGCCTCTGGAGGCAACTGTTAGTTGTTTCCAAGATTGTGGCAGGCAAGGTTTCAAGATGGCACTGTGTCACAGAAACCTGGGCATGGATGGAAGGGCACAGTAAAAACTTTGAAAGGCAGAGTTTCAGAGAGAGAAGGAAAGACAGAGAGTGATCTTCCATCCACTGGATCACTCCCCAGATGGCTGCACTGAACGGGGCTAGGCCAGGCTGAAGGTAGTTGTCAAGAGCTTCTCCCAGGTCTCCCATGTGAGTGCAGAGCCCCATGGACTTGGGCATCCTCCACTGCTTTTCCAGGTGCATTAGCAGGGAGCTGGATTGGAAATAGTGAAGCTGGGACTCATACCAGTACCCATAAGTATTGTGGCACTGCAGGCCACCGCTTAACTTGCTGTGCCACAGTGGGGCCCTGATTCTGATTTCTGAGGAATCTACATATTGTATTCTATAATGATTGTGCTAGTTTAACTCCCACCAGCAATGTACTGGGGTATCTTTTTCTCTACATTCTCACCAGTATTTACTATTTTTTTTTTAAGATAGCCATTCAAACTGGGGTGGGTGAAACTTCATTGTGGTTTTGATTTGCATTTCCCTGATGGCTAGTGATCTGAGCATCTGTTCATATGTCTGTTGGCAAGTTTTATTTTCTCTTTAAATTTTGAAAAAACATAATTTCAGTCCACTCTATAATCACAGGCTAACTGTACCAATAACCACTCGACAAATAAAAGGTAGAAAGAACACAGTTCCACAGGGCTATACATGAAAGCAGAAGGAATACACTCCAAAGTAATGATAAAATTTATGTTATAGCATGCACACAAACCAGTAGCAAAATTGTTTATCATAATTAATTATTATGTAGAATACTGAATTGTATGTGCTACTTATATGACTGGTAATGCAGTACATTTGTTTATACCACATTACCTTAAACACACAGGAATTCATTAATGCATTGTGCCTGGATATTAAAAAGGCTGCAGGATCACCAGGTAATAGGAATTTTCCAGCTGCATCATAATCTTATGGGGCCACTGTTGTAATGTGATCAAAACACTGTAATGTGGCACGTGGCTGCACATCTCTCATGGCGGAGGTTGTGTTTTCATTTTGTTGGTTGTTTGCTTTGCAGAAGCTCTTTAGTTTGATGGACTGCTATTTATCTGTTTTTTACATTTGTTGAGCTGGCTTTGAGGTCATTTCCAAAAGTCATCATTCATATTTAGTAGCTTTATAGTTTCATGTCTATGTCCAAGTTCTTAATCTTTTTAAAGATTTATTTATTTATTTGAAAGTCCGAGTTAGGGAGAGAAAGAGAGAAAGAGAGAGAGAGAGGGAGAAAGTCTTACATCTTGATTCTCTTCCTAGGATGGCAGCAACAGCTGAAGCTGGGCTAATCCAAAGCCAGAAGCCTGGAGCTTCCCCCAGGTCTCTCATGCAGGTGCAGGGGCCAAGGACTTGAGCTGTCTTTCACTGCTTTCCCAGACAATACCCAAGAGCTTGCTCAAAAGTGGAACAGCAGGGACTTGAATTGGTGCCCATAGGGGATGCCAGCACTGCAGGCAGCAGCTTTACTGTTTCATCACAGCACCAGCCAACTTAACCCATTTTGAGTTAGTGTTTGCATGTGGTTTGAGGTAAGGATGTGATCTCATTGGCTACATTTTGATATCCATGTTTCTCAGCACCATTTTTTAAAACAGAATGTCATATCCTCATTGTACATTATTGAAATCTTTGGTGAAAATCAACTTAGCTGTAGTTGAAGTGACACTAGCAAGATGGATGCAACTGGAAACCATTATACTTTGTGAAATAAGCCAGTCCCCAAAAGACAAATTTCATATATTTTTCCCTAGTATGTGATAGTTAATATAGAATACAAAAAAACCTACAGGAATCAAATAGATATCCTATCTATTTAGACCTTATTTCTGTGAACTGTGAACTTCCTACATTTTACTTGTTAAGTATCATGGTTAGTAGTGAATTAAGCCTGTGATTGTAGAGGGGATTGAAAGCATCTCTTTGAAAAAATAAGCAAAAAAGGGAGGGAGGGAAATATGGGTATCAAATATTATCGGTCTCCGAGTGTAGTAGACACTTCACTGTCAGATTTGTGTAAAAACATGTCATGTTGTTTGCACAGCAATTGAAATTACTCAATGATGCATTTTTCAGAACATATTCCCATCATTAAAGAATGTTAAGATTATGGTTGAAAATAATACATACTGTAATCTGTTAATAACTAAACTATATAAGCAGTTCAAATAATTCAATAGTAAGAAGGCAAATAGGATTACTTAAGCATGGCAAAGGGCCTGAATATGTATTTCTAAAAAGTAGATATATACATGACCAACAGTTACATTTAAAAAACTCAATATCACTAATTGATAGAAAAAATATAAATATTATAATGAGATTGTGCCTGGGCTATCATCAAAATCATAAGATAAAATAAATTAGTTCTGATAAGAAAATAAGGAAATGCTTGTACACTGCTAGAGGGAATGTGAATTAGTACACCTATATGAAAACAGCATGAAGATTCCTCAAGAAATTCAAAATAGAATGACCAGGGCCAGCGCCGTGGCATAGTGATTAATCCTCTGCCTGTGGCACAAACATCCCCTATAGGTGCTGGTTCTAGTCCAGATTTCTCTACATTCAATCCAGCTCTCTGCTATGGCCTGGGAAAGCAGTGGAAGTTGGCCCAAGTGCTTGGGCCCCTGCACTCACATGGGAGACCAGGAGGAAGCTCCTGGCTTTGGACTGGCACAGCTATGGCCATTGCAGCCATCTGGGGAGTGAACCAACAGAAGGAAGGCCTTTCTCTCTGTCTCTCCCTCTCACTGTGTGTAACTCAACTTCTCAAATAAATGAATAACCTTAAAAAATAGAATGACCATATATTCCATCAATAGATATGTACATATGGTCTATGTGTATGTACATGTGTATGTGTGTGCATGTATGTATATTGCAAGGCATATATCCAAATGATAAGACATCAGTATACCTAAGCAATTTCTGCACTTTCATTTTCACTGCTGGATGATTCACAATAGCCAAGATATGGAATGAACCTAAATGTCTACAAAGAGATGGATGTGTGAAGAAAGGGTGGTCTGGAGAGACAACAGGATATTATTCAAGCCTTTGAAAAGGAAGGAAATCTTGCCATTTTTGGCAGCATGGATGAATATGGAAGACATTACATTTGCTGAGAAAGCCAAGTACAGAAAGACAAATACTGTCTGATGTCATACACATGCAGATTATTAAAAAGGCAAACTCACCAAAACCAAGAGTAAAATATTGCTTACCAGGGGCTGGATGGTAGGGAAATGGGGAGATGTTGGTAAAGCAATGCAAAAGTTCAGTTAAACAGAAGAAATAACTTCAAGATAACTGGTGGACAACATTATCAGTACACTTAGTTACAATGTGTGTATGAGATGAACCACATGCTGCACTCTTCGCACCACAAGGAGGAAGTCCTTGGTCTCAGACACCTTCTCAAAACAGTAAACCCCTCCCAATACCCATAAGACTTTTACTTCAGTTAATTGTGGATTCATATTTTTGGCTGCTCACTTGATGGGTTGCTATGTGGAAAAACTGGAGTCCCACCAAATGCTTCCCTAGAGATTTTTCCAGGAAACATTAACTTGCTGACCTTATCAGACTCCATCTATTTCATCTACAATGTCATGCATGCAGTGGCTCATGCTCTCCATGAAACACTTTGGGAGAAAAGTAGAAATGGGATCTCCATGAAATGTAGACTAGATTGTGCTTCTTCCCTGGCAGGTAAATCTCCTCTAGAAGCAGGATATGAATTAAGCACCCGGTAGCATCTACAGGTATTTTTATTGAGGTACAACACCATGACCCGGTTTTCATCTCAAGATCAGCAGGATCAGGAAAAATGAAAGATGGGTTCTTCCCCATCTTTCTGCACTTTTGTTTTCACTGCCAAATGATGCACAATAGCAAAGATATGGAATCAACCTAAATGTCTACACAGAATGGATGTGTGAAGGATGGTCTAGACAGACAACAGGATACTATTCAAGCCTTTGAAAAGGAAGGAAAGATGGGTTCTTCCCATATTTAAAGATATGTCTTTAAACACTATCAGTATTGGGAGAAGTTTGCCACTGAAGCACCCATTTTTAACTATTTAATTACAAACTGTATAGCAGGACATTCATCAAGTAGGACAAAATTGTGTAAAAATGTCCAAAACAATTCAGGGCAAATAATGGTAATTACAAGTTGGTCAAATCTGTATTTTCCCTTGAAATATTTTTAATGTCAGCCAATATGGACATAATGACTGTATCTTACAGCAAAATTTCCTCCATAATAATGCCTATGTTATGGCCTACATCCTGAAGACTTCTGGTAAAACAGAAATAGATTCCAAGTAATGTCGTAAAATGGCTATGGGAAATGCAGTGTTTAAAGACATGAGTATTGGGCTGGCACTCTGGCAAAGTAGGTTAATCCTCGCCTGCAGTGCCAGCATCCCATATGGATGCCAGCTCTAGTCCTGGCTGCTCCTCCTTTGATCCAGCTCTCTCCTATGGCCTGGGAAAGCAGTGGAAGATGGCCCAAGTGCTTGGGCCCTTGCACCTACATGGGAGAGCTGGAAGCAGCTCCAGGCTTCTGGCTTCAGATCAGCCCAGCTCCAGTCATTGTGGCTATTTGGGTAGTGAACCTGTGCATGGAAGATCTTTCTCTCTGTCTCTCACTCTCTCCGTCTGTAACTCTACCTCTCAAATAAATTAAATCTGAAAGACATCAGTATTCACCCAAAACCAGAAAACATAATTGGAGCATGGACCACATCACACCTTTATAAATGAGACCACTGATGATGTATATAAGCTCATGCCACCCTCCGTGGGTTTTGTGAATATATATAAATTTATCTGAATGTTAATTGAGTTTTCAGAATATATAAGCCATATACAGAATATATTTATGAACTCCTGTTCTCATTCAAGGAGCACATTAACGAAATTTGTTGAATAAATCATTAACATTTAATCATAAAAAAGGCTACATGTGTTAATGCTACAAAGTATAATTCACCATCTAATTTTATTTTTTCTCACAACAATGACACTCACTACCCTATTTAATAATTGCTTAGAGTTGACATTTACCAAGTAGGTGATTTTCCCAGGATGGTTTCAATGATGTGATGATATCTTATTTAGAATGCTTTCATTATTACAGATAGCTATATTCTAAGCTAACACTTCTTAGAGAATAACAGATTGATTATTTCCCACAACTGACTGTCATGGCCCCAAAAGGTCAAGGGTGAGAAAACTCTACTTAAAATCTCTTTAGAATCAATGGTCTTGAATTTTTAAGTTTGAGCACAGATTGCTCCCTACATTATCTCCAAAAGAATCACACTGTTACCTGAAGAAAAGTCTGGGGTGGGGAGTTCTCACCCTTTTTAAATTTATTAAGGCATGCCTGATATATCAAAAATTACACACTTTTGATGAGTCTAGACATATCCATACACTCATGATATCATCACCAAAATCAAGAAATTAAGCAGGGTCTGGCACTCTGGCATATGGGGTAAAGCCATTGCCTGCAGTGCCAGCATCCCATATGGGCACCAGTTCTAGTCTTAGCTGCTTCTCTTCCAACCCAGCTCTCTGTTGTGGCCTGAGAAATCAGTAGAAGATGGCCCAAGTTCTTGGGCTCCTGCACCAATGTGGGAAGTCATGGAGGAGGCTCCTGGCTTTGGACTGGTGCAGCTCTGGCTATTGTGGCCAAATGGGGGGTGAACCTACCAATAGAAGACCTCTGTCTCTCTTTTTGACTCTCCTTCTCACTCTGTGTATCTCTGACTTTCAAATAAAAAAATCTTTAAAAAAAGAAATTAAACATATGATCTATGTTAACTCTCTTTAGAAGTACACATGTAAGGTTCTAAGAAGACCCAAAGAGACCCAACTAGCCAGGATTGCAGCACAGCCCAAGCCTCAGCCACCTTCTCTAGAATAACCCAGAATATTTCTGGTTAGATTCAAGTATTCCTTCAGAGTTTTCATGAGAAGAGATCTTATTTGAGGCCATGAGATGATGACCATCCAAAGTAAAGTAAGTCTCTGGCAAAAAGAAAAACTCGGAGTCAGGAGGAAAAAAATAAGATTATTACATATGAATTTTCAATCAGTTATTTGAATGTATTCCTCATTTCTGAATTATGCCTGCCTTCTAGCTCCATCCATTCATAAGGAAACTCCAATTTACAAACAGCACTGGGGACCACATCTCCTTAGATGAACAAGAAAACACATGTCAAAATATGATATCCAGAATGTTTTAAATTCCCCAGTTGGTCTTGATTTTAAGGTTAAAGTTGGAGAGAATTCCCCTAAGAGTTCATGTAAGCAAGCTTACTCATCAAAGGCGGCATGATAGAATGGCCTATTGCATTCAAAGAGGTATACTTCCACTTCAATACTGGATATCAGCAGAGAGATCTGAATACACTCCTCAAATCAGATATAGTGTGAACCCTTCAATTTAGTAGTAAACCCACTTTTCACATGTTGTCTGTGTACTCTGTGGTATTTCTTATATATATATATTCTGATTAACTGCCTGTTAAAAGATCAAGTTTGATTGGGGAAACTCTGAAAGACACTGGCACAGGCAAAAAAAACATCTTGGAAAAGACCCCAGAAGCAAGGCAATCAAAGCCAAAATTGACAAACAGGATTACATACATCAAGCTGAGAAGCCTCTGCTATGCAAAAGAAACACTTGGCAAAGTGAAAAGGCAACTGACAGAACTATAAAATTGATAAAAGATTAATATCCAGGATCTATAAAGAGCTCAAGAAACTCCACAACAACAAAGCAAACAATTCAGTTAAGAAATAAGCAAAGGATTTCAACACGCATTTTTCCAAAGAGAAAATTCAAATGGCCAACAGACACATGAAAAAATGCTCAGGATTACTAGCCATCAGGGAAATGCAAATCAAAACCACAATGAGGTTTCACCTCACCCCACTTAGAATGGCTTTCATACAGAAATCAACAAACAATAAATGCTGGCAAGGATGTGGAGGAAAATATACCATAATCTACCATTGGTGGGAATGTAAACTGGTATATCCATTGTGAAAGACAGTATGGAAATACCTCAGAAAGCTGAAAACAGATATAGCACACAACCCAGTATCCCACTCCTGGGAATTTACCCAAGGGAAATAGAATCAGCCTATGAAAGAATTATCTCTGCCCTATGTTCACTGCAGCTCAATTCACAGTAGCTAAGATAGGTTATCAATCCAGATGTCCATCAACTGATGACTGGATAAAGAAATTATGGGACATATACACTGCAGAACACTACCCAGCCATAAAAAGGATGAAGCCCTGTCTTTTGTCAACAAAATAGATACACCGGGAAACCATTATACTTAGTAAAATAAGCCCATTTCAAAAAGACAAATACCATGTTTTCCCTGATTTGTGGTTAACTAATAGAGCTCCAAAAATGTAATGTATAGGAGTGACATTGTCATTTTGAGATTTAATGTTTGTTTAGAACACTTGTCACTACTGTTGAGGAACAGTGTTGTTTTTCTTCTTACTATTTGTTGAACTCTTTTCTGAGTGTAGGGTTAATCTTATGAGTATAAAGTAAATGAAATTAGATCACTGTAAAAATTAAGAAGGAATAAGAGAGGAAGGAGGATGAAGGGTGGGGGCCTGGGCAGGAGGGAGTGTGGGAGAGGAAGTATCACTATGTTCCTAAGTCTGTATACATGAAATACACAAATGTAATTTGTGTATCTTAAATAAGAATTTTTAAAAAGATCCAGTTTGAATAAGCCATTGTTTTTAAATCTGGTCTATTTAGTCTTGCAGCACTTGAGTGAATAAAATGAACAAAGGTAATGAATACATAGAGTTCAAAACACAGACATACAAATACCAAACATATCTCTCCATGTGTCTTGAAACTCTTAGCCATGCATGCTAAGAATCCTTCTTATGTACTGACACACTATAAACACAAGTAGATTATGAACTGACACACCACACACTTCTTTGTAGACACTACTTCCATTGTCCTGGAAGTTGTACACACCATTCAGTCCTCAATCTTTGTTCAACTAAGCATCTCTAAGCAATGATTTATGCCATCCTAGGCATAACTTGGACTATCCTAGGTAATTCTGTAGGCCATTTATATAACAAGTGTACTTGCAGCCCTAATGTGTTAATTTATGGAATAAAGTGCTCTACATGGCCTCCGAAGCCCAGAAATGGATTAAACACAATCCACAGTTCATAAAACACATTTCATTTCAGTACTGGCCTACATATTTTGTGCAGTCACATTTGGTGGTATGAAGACTTATCACAACCTTAGGTTCTTTTACCTACTCTTAAATAAGTCTTCTACCCAAGCAAGGTTGAGGACATGGTAAAAAGATGAAGACAAATCAAAAAGTTAGCAGCAGTTTTAATGGCATAATAGAGAGGCACCTTACTCCTCTAGTCTAGAGGAAGATACTTTTAAAAAGAGGGAGAGAGCAATCTCAGAGAACCCTTAGTTTTTTAGGATGGATTAGATGGTTATTAACATCACTTACAAAAGTGTCTTGAACTTAATGGAGCTTATGTTGAGAGAGCATATTTATATTTTTTTATTTTTCTCTTATAGTTCCATTTGCCATGAACATTGTGATGTCTCCAACTCTTGTAGAATTTGCTGATTTTTCACCTTCAATTATGTCTACATTTGCTTATTTCTAGGCAAGGTGGTTTACTGAGAATATTTCCATAGTTGTTCCTTCTGATAAACTGATACATTCATCAACATAAAATAACCTTTCTGGTTTCTTACAACCATTTCTGACTTAAAGTCTGTTATATCTGAAATTAGAACAGCTGCCTCAACTGTTCCAAGAACATTCAGGATAGTTTCCATTTATTTTATCAGTTCTTACCAGACACATAATGTAAGACGCAACTTAACACAAGACTCTAGTGTGATTTGATACTACATAAACTCCAAAAGCAGCAGCAGGGAGGGTGCACCAAGGGGTGGTCGCCAGTGGCCAGGCCATGCTGAGTGGCAGATGGCATGCTTACCTCAGTGCTGTGGGTGTCTGGGGTGCCTGCAGGAGACAAGGTCATGGCCCCCAGCGGATCAGAGCAAAAGGGCAGGGCAGATGCCCAGCATTTTTCCACACAACCCTGCTGGAGTTTCTGATTGCCCCCTCTCCAAGAAGCCACTCGGATATGAAGCATTAATCGATGACATGAGTAATGAAATGCTGAGAAAAGCCTATCCCACTACTGACAGGATTCCTAACATCATGCCACAGGCAGCAAGGACAACCCAAAAAATAAAAAAAATTAAAAAAAAACAGAGCAGCAATAGATTATACTTTTTAAAAAACACACCTACATTTTCTCAATACCATATTCCTTTTGAAACAAGGTGACAGGTAATAAGTTCAAGAGAATGTTTCTGTCTCTTCTTATGCTGATAGTCCTTATTCCACTGATTTCTCCAGCTGGACTTAGGGGGAAGAAAATGTCCCACAGGGTATCCCAGTACCACCAGCCTCTGCTTCTACAGTTTCTTCCTGCCATGTCCCATAACAGGCTATGTGTTCTTGCACCTTTAGACTTGGATGGGCAATAAATTCTTCAGGCCTAGCTAAGGCAACCAGAGTCAAGGTGGTATACAAATTCATGACATGTTGGGCATTCATCTCTGAAAGTTCTACTTGGTAGAAATACTGGAGATCACTAATTGAGAAAACCAATTATCATGTTCATCTTGATGCAATGAGAAGAACACAATGCAATTTCTCTGACACTGTGGTTAAAAAATAAAAAAAGTATAACCTGAATCCAATCTTCTATCTATCAAAGCAATCTGAAGAACATTTTACAAAATTCTATGAAATAATGACTTCACTTTCAAAGCAGTCATGGTCATGAAAAACAAAGGTTGAGAAACCATTCTGTTCAGTACTTAAAGAAACATGTTTTCTAGGAAAGCAAACAAAAGCAACTAAGTATACGCAATGTCTAGGAGTAAACAGAACCCATAATATTTCATGATAATTAAAATTTTAATAGCCTGAAGAAAGAACCACCCCATGGAGAGCTATGCCACTTTCAAAGAGGAAGAATTAACTTGAAAAACATGCCAATTTTCCCAAAATTGACTTCGGGAATCAGCGTAGTTTAAGTCAGCGGCCACGTACCTTCCTGGACCTCCATTCTTGACACATGTGCAAGGGAAGGTGTCAAAGGCAGACGACAAGCAGGAGCTGGCCGCTGGACAAGGAGCAGCCATTCACACCTGGAGCTGCTGTGCTTCCCAGAGCTCCACCCTAGACCGAGAAAAGCCCCACCTGTGGAACGGGCCTCCCTCTCCAGTCTTGCCCTCTGAGCCCCAGAGCTCAACCCCAGGCCCTGACCCCCACCACACAGACGTGGTCAGCCACACCCCCGGGCCAGGTGCTGCTCACACGCAGGCTCCCGCTCAGTGCCCAGGGAGTGAAATGGGTCTGGCATCACGGCCCAGGCCTAGCGTTCTCAGCTCACCACAGTATTGCCTGGAAGCCCCCCCCCCCCACCTCCCAGTCCTCCTCTGAAGCAGGCCAAGCCCATTCCTCTACTCAGGAACAAACCAGAAGACCTCTGCTGGGGGCTGTAGGAACTTGTAGAGACCACCTCAGGCCAGAACTCTGCCACAGAGACTGCCATCTGGGACCTCCCACACCGGACCGGAAACAGAAGCTCTGTGTGCCTACTCACTTTAGCCAGAAGCGGAAATGCAGGGCAGCCCTCCCAGGGCCGGAAATGCAACCGCCATGCATGCATTTCACCTGCCAACAGGGGTCCAGTGGTTGAGCAGCAGATGGGAGGCAGGGCCACTGCTTGCTTGTGACCGACCCTCGTGGGGCCCTTTCTTCCCCCACACCCACAACGCAGACATGTTTTGATTGTTACCAGCTGTGGGAAGCTGCGCAGGACAGCTCCTGGCTTCCACAAAGAAGAATTATCAGTAGATCCACGGTTGGGAAAGACTGCAGAGGGGCCGGTAAGTCTCCGACATTCTGAATAAAGTGGAAATGGTTCAGAATTCAACAGAAACAAGACGTGTTTATGGGGTCTAGGGTCACCGTGAAGTGAAATGCGCACAGTGTTAAGTCACTTTTTCCTATTTTAGGGAGTAGATGACTGGACAAGAAACAGGTGAATCCAGTCACAGCCAATGAGCAGATTCCTACTACCCTTTAATAAATCCTCTTTAATAGGGCGTGGTGTGAGGGACTGGCACTGGGGCGTAGTAGACTGATCCTCCGCATGCAGTGCCGGCATCCCATATGGGTGCTGGTTTGAGTCCAGGCTGCTCTTCTTCTGATCTAGCTCCCCGCTATGGCCTGGGAAAGCAGTGGAAGATGGCCCAAGTCCTTGGGCCCCAGCAACCACGTGAGAGACCTGGAAGAAGATCCTGGCTCCTGGCTTCGGATCAGGCCAGCTCTGGCCAATGTTCCTCTGGGGAGTGTAACAGTGGATGGAAGACTCTCTTTCGCAAGCACTCTCTCTCTCTCTTTCTCTGCCTCTCTGTAACTCTACCTTTCAAATAAATAAATCTTTTTTAAAAAATTTTCATGGAATAATTGAATTATACGTTTAGGGGCAGATGTTGTGATGCAACTGGTTGCACTGCTGATTACAACTGCATCCCATATGGAGAGTGCCAGTTCTAGTCCCACAAGCTTCACTCCCAATGCAGCCTTCTGCTAATGTATCTGGTGGGGCAGCAAATGATGGCCCTAGTGCTTGGCCCCTGCCGCCCACATGGGAGAACTGGAGGGAGTTCCTTGCTCCCAGTCTGCCTCACCCAGTTCTGGTTGTTGCAGGCATTTGGAGAGTAAATCAGAAGGTGGGAGTTATTCTCTCTCTTTCTCTCTCTCTCTCTCTCTCTCTCTCTCTCTGTGTGTGTGTGTGTGTGTGTTGCTCTCAGTCTCTTTCTCCTTCAAGTAGAGGAAAATAAACCTTGCTAGAAAAGAGAAAAAAGAAAATAAACATTCTTTAAAATAAAGTAATTTTAGGCTGGCACTGCTGCTCACTTGGCTGATTCTCCACCTGCGGCACCGGCACCCTGGGTTCTAGTCCCAGTTGGGGTGCCGGATTCTGTCCCGATAGCTCCTCTTCCAGTCCAGCTCTCTGCTGTGGCCTGGGAAGGCAGTGGAGGATGGCCCAAGTGCTTGGGCCCTGCACCCACATGGGAGACCAGGAGGAAGCACCTGGCTCCTGGCTTTGGATCGCCGCAGCACGCCGGCCGTGGTGGCCATTTGGCGGATGAACCAACGGAAAGGAAGACCTTTCTCTCATCATACTCTCTCTCACTTTCTAGCTCTGCCTGTCAAAAAATATAGTAATTTTAGATTTTTTATTTAAGTAATACTCCTGGATTCCTGCCTCTGCCGACTACCACCATTTACCATCTTCTTCCAACTACCATCCTCTGTCACTGAGATCATCCCAAATATCCCAAGAGCCTCCAAACTTCCCCCTTTGCCTCTCTTCAGACTGTTCTCAGCACAGCACACCAAGGGGTTCTTTTAAAGCATGTAAATTACATTTCGTTCTATGTCAAAGCCATGTTAGGCTTGCCAGTGACACCTTCCATTTCCCAGTCTGGGATTCGCACTCCCCACTGGTCTATGGCTTCTCACACTTCTCCCCATCTCTTTATCTCTCCTTGAGCAAACCAAGAGACACACACATCCAGACGTCTGTTTGTACTTGAAATTCCTGTCGGGAATGCTCTTCTATCAAAAATATTTATGGAGGGCCAGTGCTGTGGTATAGTAGGTAAAGCCATGGCCTGTGACTCCAGCATCCCTTATGGGTACCAGTTCAAGTCCCAGCTGCTCTACTTCCAATCCAGCTCTCTTCTAATGGCCTGGGGAAGCAGGAGAAAATGATCCAAATTCTTGGGTCCCACCACCCACCTGGGAGACCTGGAAGAATCTCCTGGCTTCTCACTTCAGCCTGGCTCAGCCCTGGCCATTGTGGACATTTGGGAAGTGACCCAGCAGATGGAAGATCAATATCTCTATCTCTTCCTCTCTCTGTGTAACTTTGCCTTTCAAATAAATAAATCATTTACAAGGAAAGAAGAAACAAACAAACAAACGTCCATGGGCTCACTTCAACCCCTTCTTCCCACTGTTAGTGTTTCTGTGATTGAGCTCCCTCCACATTCCCTGTGGTGAATGCCGTGTGCCCCTCTAATTCACATCTGGAAGTCCTAACCTCCAAGGTGCCTCTACGAGGGCACCCCAGGGCACGTGGAACATGTATGCCACCTTTTCATCCCAGTATTCCTGTGGATTTTTTGCATTTGGAGATCCTCCCTGGGTGGATGTACTTAAAGTTAAACAAGATTGTGAAGACATGATGTATTAGGAAGAGAATCTTCATGAGGAATGGAATCAGCCAGCACCAGGTGCTTGCATTTCTGTCCTCCAGGGCTGCAAGAAAATGGATTTCTGCTGTTCAAACCACCCCATCAGTGGCAAATACCTGAGCTGACAAATACCTTCCTTATCTACTTGCTCCTTACTTTTCTCTACACCACACATCTCCTTCTAACATGCTATCTGTCTTATTTATTTTCCATAGTCCTACAGGAGTAGACCAGAATTGAAAAGAAAAAGATTGGGGCTGGTGCTATGGCACAGTGGGTTAAAGTCCTGGCCTGAAGTGCCAGCATCCCATAAGGCACTGGTCCTTATCCCGGCTCCTCCTCTTCTGATCCAGCTTTCTGCTATGGCCTGGAAAAACAGTGGAAGATGGCCCAAGTCCTTGGGCCTCTGTATCCATGTGGGAGACCTGCAATAAGCTCCTGGCTCCTGGCTTCAGATCGGCACAGCTCTGGCTGGGCTGTTACAGCCATCTGGGGAGTGAACCAGCAGATGGAAGACCTCTCTCTGTGTCTCTACCTCTCTCTGTAACTCTTTCAAATAAATAATATCAATCTTCAAAAAGAAAATAAAAAAGCTAAAAACAAACAATAACCAGCCTCAAAAAGTACAAACAGAAAACACACTACACCCGACTCCACTAGACTAGAGAATATAGCCAAGAGCACAAAATGACGAAATTTATAACAAAGGCAGAGCAGCTAAAGCTGCCGCTGCAACACCTACATTCTGTGGCAGGATGCTGCTCCAGTTCTGGCTATTCTGGTTCTGGTCCAGCTCACTGATAATGCACCTGAGAAGGTGAAAGAGGATGGCCCAATCACTTGAGCCCCTGCCACCCATGTGGGAGATGGAGTTCCTGGCTTCTGGCTTCAGCTTAGCTCATCTGGGGCTGTTGCAGCCATCTGGAGGAGTGAACCTGTGGATGCAAGATACCTCTCTCTGTGTGTCTATCTCTCTCTGTCTCCATCTCTCCTGTCTCTGTGCCACTCTGCCTTTCAAATAAGTAAGTAAACCCCTTTTTTAAAACCAAAGATAAAAAAAAAAAATCAACAAAGATGAAAGTTAGTTCTGAAAAACTTCTAGGATCGTGATTAGGGAAGAAAAACATGACCAAAAGCAAAAAATGAACATTTGAATGTAACTTCAAAGGCTAAAAAAGATGAAGAGAAATTATTTTGAACTCCAGGATCCGAACTTGGAAAAATAAAATTTCTTAGAAAAACATAATTTACTGAAACCACGAGGTGGCGGTAAAACATCAGCTTCCAGATGCGTCATGTCTCTCCAGGAATTTTTTTTGTCTTCATCTGGAAGAGCTCAGGTATGCATAAGGAGCATCCTGCACCTCTGGGTCACTCTTCAGGGAGAGGAAGAATACAGGTGGAGGTGCCTTCAACTAAGACAGCAGGGACAATGTCGATGTTATTGATGAACAGGAAAGATACAAGAGATAACTCCTCACACCACAGTGCCACACATCAGGCCACTATGCTGTTTTCTATTGTTGATGCACGCAATTGATGGCTTAAAACAATGCACACACTTAATTATCTTGCCGTTTCTGAGAACTGGAAACCTGGGCACAACTTAGCTGGGTCTTGGGCTCTCAGAAGCCTGGAACCAATAAGGACTGTGGTTTCATCTTAAGTCTCAACTGCTGAAGAACCCTCCCCGAAGCTTGATCAAGTTGTCACCAGAATTCTTTTCCTTGTTGTGATAAGAATGAGGAAAATAGCCTCTCACCAGCTTTTGGCAGGGGTGGAGGTGGGAGTGGGTGGGGGTGGAGGTTGGGGTGGGGATGGGGATAGGCTGCCTCTGGCCTTGGGGACTGTTGTAGTGCCCTGGTGATTGCCTTTTCCATAGACAATCCACAGGATTGATTTGCAAGGCCACTGGGATAATCTTTCACTCCCATCTGCCAAGACCAGGTGTTATGTGAGGGTACTTCAAAAAGTTTGTTGAAAATAAAATTAGATTAGGTGAACATTTGGCTCAGCAGTTAAGATACTGCTTAGAATGGCCATATGCCATGTCAGAGTGCCTGGTTCAAACCCTGGCTCCTCCATTTCCTATGCAGCTTCCTGCTAATGCACTCTAGGAGGCAGCAGGTGATGGCCCCATGTGGGAGAACATCTGGGCTCCTGGCTTCAGCTTGCTGTTGTGGCATTTGATGAGTGAACTAGCAGATGGAAGCTCTCTTTGTCTGTCTCTCTCCCCAACCCCATCACTCTTTCAAAGAAATCAGTCTTTAAAGAATGATGATGGTTATGTCAGTGACAGTGATGACATGATGATGATAATGATAATGATAATGATGATGGTGATGACAATGATGATGAAGGTGATGCTGCTACTGACAATGATCATGATGGCAATGGTAATGGTGAAAATAATACCAATGATGGTGATGATGATAATGCTGGTGCTGGTGGCAAATTAAATTCATTGAGTACTTACCATTTGCCTGGCATAGCTTTCTTTCACTTGAAACTCTTTTAACTGAAGTATAAGGTATATATAACAAAAGTCATGAATTTTAAGTACACAGGCATGCGGATGGAAGACCTTTCCCTCCCTCTCTCTCTCTCTTTGCCTCTCCTACTCTAACTTTTTCAAGTAAATAAATGAATTTGAAAAAAAAGTGTACCGAGTTCCTTTGGCCTTCATTTCCCATCTCTGATGTCAGCAAGGCACCAGGAGGACCCCTGCCAGGGGGTTCCATTTCCTGCTCTCAGGAAGAAGAGTGCCAACACCTGCTATTTTTAAAAGTATCTTTAACTCAAAGTAAGCCATATGCCAAAATGGCATATTGTGGAGTGACCAATGTCAACCCCCTTTACAGACAGAGACCAAATGGAAGCAGCCTTAAACTCCTATGCCCTGAACCAGTTGCAGTCACTGAGATCAAGGTAGATCATTAAAATGCAGGTTCCCACACTTCTTTTGTCTTATTACAGTTTCACATTGACTATATTTTATTGTACCTACTACATGAAGGTACCTCAATAGCTTCAGGAGAAAATGGAATTTAAAATTGTTTATTTTGATGCAAAATATTTTTTGAAATCTGCACATACATTTTTGTTCTCCATAATCCATGCCCCTTGGTTTGGACATTGTTTATCCCCCACAAGAGCTTGTGTCTTGGGACTTGGGTCCCCAGGGTGGTGCTGGGGCCTTAAAGAGGCTGTAGTCATGTCAATGGTGGCATCACTCAAAGAAGAAACTAACAGTCCTCTTGTGGACTGCATTGGTTCCTGCAAGAATGAGTTGCTACAGAGACCAAGACTGCCCCTTCCCCAGCTCAGTCTCTGGCTTCCTGTATGGTCTTATGATCCTTCTCACACACTCCCACCATGATGTCATCCACTAGGATGTGGTGCAGCCAAGGGGCCCTCACCAGAGGCAGAACCCATGGGGCCTCCCAGTCTTGCACTTTCAGCCTCCAAAACCATGAGCTAAATCACCCTCTTTCCTTTTCTGTCTAAACTACCCAGGTATTCTGTTATAGCAACAGAAAATGGACTAATGCAAGTGCCTTCTGAGAGGGATAGACATTCCTACTGTGAGTGCTCTCAGCTGCACTGAGACTCAAGGCCCAGGAGGCAGATCCAGGAATTCAATGGCAGGCACCCCACCCTCCAGGCTGGGGCCCCAGGGACTCCGCTAAACTACAGTGTGGCCACTTGGAAGGTGGTTTGAGGAGCCCCAAGAGGTCCCTCCAGGAAAAAAGGCCACATCCCCACCTACTCACCCTGACACTGAAGCATGCCTTGAGACTCCTTCCTCTGAGAAAACACTTCATTTCCCAAGAGGTTCCTATTAAAAGCCATGAAATCACGAGGCACCACTCCAGCGGCCACTCCTGCCAGTTAGCAGTGGCATCCATTTCCCCAAGAACTGGGGAGCTTACAGGGATGGAGAGTGTGGGGAAAGCCATCTGGTAGGAGCATGGGGGACAGGGATTACCTCAGTGGATACTTGGAGTTTTGGCAGGTTTGAGAACCAGCATGAAAGTTGAGCTGAGGCAAACAGGGCCGTTGCCCTACCTGCCAAACCTCACTGCTCTCACTGTCTTTTTTAAAGGCTCTGCTGGTGCAGACTTACCTTTCTCCACCTGCTCTGGAGAGAGATGGAACATGGGGCCCACCCTGTGCAAAGGGGAGCTCACCAATTGATTGACACTGCTGCAATGTAAGAGAGAGCAGCTGTCAGGTTGGGTCACCAACAGCACTGATCCTTATCCACAGATGCTTTCCCAGTAGTCAATGGAACCTTGTTGCTGCTGAAATACAAGTAAGGGGGCACATTTATATTCTAGACACTGAAACAACTGCATGATTTCTGGTGTTTTGAGAAAATATCCCAAGCTACTTGGAATGACCACCTGAAGAAGCTCTTAAGGGGATCAGTCAGGACTACATGACATGCAATGGAAACCAAGTTCTCTGCCAGGGAGAAAATGTCACTTTTGCCTCATTGTTCATTGGCTGCATTTCTAACTCTTGTAGAAGTATCTTATGTACACTGTGGGCTACAGCAAACACAGCATCGTATATGTGATAAATCCCATCACTCATGGTCATGTCAAAATCATGTGAAAGCAATGATTCCAAGGAGGTATTCAGTGGACAATACAGCAAGGTTTTGCGGGATGCCCCAGAAACTAGGCATCCAAAAGCCAGTGACTAGAATCTAGAGAGGTAAATGTCTTCTGGGTATTTGGATGGGTTAGCTGTCCAAAGAAAGTTTTTGAAACCAGAGATCTCACTACAGCGCTATGAAAAAATAAGAGACCCATGGATGAATGGAACAGGAAGTTTCTCACTGGTGGCGAAATCCCATTCTGAGGTGGTGACCCAGACTTTCCGTGTCATTAAATGTTTCCATGTTTTAAAACTGATGACTATGAGGGATCAGTGTCACAGAAAAGAATCAGCACATTTGCTGATGATTTTAGGATCTGGATATGAAACCTATTCTCGAGTGAAATACGTGACTCCTCAGTGACTGGAATCAATTCCACAAAGTCCACAAAGATGTCATTCTTCTGCATCTCAACTTTTAAATCAGAATTAAACTGAATACCTTTTGGGCAGTCTGTTATGGCCAAAGACACCCAGAACCACCTGAAATGAAGCATCAAGGAGACCATGCCACGGGCCAGAGAAGTGTCTTTGGGGGCCATCTGATAGAGGGAAGGAAACTGACCACTGTCACTCAGAAGAGGTTCAAAACACCCAAGAGTCAGCTGAGGGAAAATGCGAGAAATCTCTGTAAGGTTATTGCTATATTGAACAAAATTATTCCTGAACAAATTAAGCAAATGAGGGATGTATCAGAAGATTTTAGAATATTTCATTTTTCTCATCTCCCACTGTATATAAACTTCCTAGTTCATGAGTCATTAGACTCACACGTTCAGGAAACCATTTCTCATTTTCACTCACCCACACTACTTAAGGACAAATGTGGCTACTCCACCAAATCTCTGCACACCTTCTCTTTAGATCACACACTGTGGCAAATGTATAAGGTCACTATCATGTAAATTTTTGTGTCTAATTAAGGCAGCTAAAGGTGATGTGCTTTTCTCCCTTTCCCTTGCACACTCACCTGTGGAACTTCGTAGAGTTCCCGGAGTGTTCCCATGTGGATAGTAATGCTTGTTCCTGATATTACAGCTATAGACTTTCTCTGTTTCTGACACGTGTTATTGGGAATGGGCTTTTCCAGTCCAGCAAGCCAGATGAAGAGAATCTCCATCACCACAACATCACTCTGCATGACATTATAGAGGTCGAATCCTAAGGTCACATTGGGTAAAAGATGGGGGTTTTTTGTGATCTCCTCAATAGTGAAAACCAAGACCAGAACATAACTTTTTTTTGGGACTGGAACCTGCATGAAAGGCACAAGGATCTTAAGGAAAAAGCCTCCAATCCAGATTATCCTCAATTTTACTGCAATAACTGTTACAAATGGATTGGTTGTGGCCAAAAATTCATATGATCTAATCCTTTTCTGTACATTATCAGAGGACAGAGTGTGAAAACTGCTGTGTTCGCAGGACAGAATCCTCAAAAGAACAAAAGCTGATATGACCTTGATCCTGACCCCCCAGCCTATATAATTCTGAAAAACAAGATCTGCTTTTACACCACATGGTTGTCCATTCAGCCAAAGATCATGATCTCATTTATGGATGCACACCTCATCAATTTAAATCATCTCTGGCATTTAAATCATCTTCTAAGTTTTTATATTTGCCCTCTCGAATGTTCATGAACACCTAGGAAGAATATTCCAGTTGTCCAAGAAAGCATGACAAGGAAAGTCACATCATCTTTAGCATGCCTCCATACATGTTTCCTCAATTCACAAACTACAATGATTCTTCTTCTGATCACATCAGTAAATGCTTCTTGAAATAGGAGTCATATGATCATAAGGCTGCAGGTTGTAATTGGAAGAAAGAACAATTCAACTGAAGGCTATGTGATCAGAAAGAGGGATGATGTCACAGCACTGAGAATGGTAGAGTGAAAGCCTGCCATGTACCCAGAAAAATCTCTTCCTCATCAAACTTACCCATCAACCAGCATCACAAGCCAGCATAATGAAATCAGATGCAGAGTTACAAGGAGGGAAACAGTGAAAAGGGGGAGCTCTTTAGAGAAGCCTAAACAATCACTGGGTGGACTTGAAACCTTGTGCTGTGAGACCTGTGATGCTTTACAATTAAGACAGTCATCCATTTTTAGAACACTAAGCATATCTTAAAGTAAATCATTAACAGTGGTATCAGTGTATTCCAAACAGGCCTTCTTCACCCAATTTTCCCTACAGAATTGATCATAAATAGTCTTCCATGCAAAGAACATGATGCAATTCTACTTTCTGGGTTGTGGCATTTCACAAAAATGTAAATGAGGAGTCCTTTGTATTTATTTCTGATGTCCGGTGTGTTGAGTCTTGATGAATGGACTAGATCATGCACAGTTTGTTAAGGGTTATTGTGTGCTCCAGAGACAGTGACAGTTTTTCAGGTCTTGGTTCATGCTGCAACATAATATGTATGTATATATGTATATATGTGTGTATGTATATTATATACATATTCTCTCTATATATTTATATATAGGTATTCTATAACCATGTAAACGGTTGCTTTATATTGTTTTATATATAGTTTCTATAAATATTTGTTATCCAAATATGTCATTAATACTTTCTCTGCAGAATGAGGAAATTTGAAAATTCTTGCTAAATGAATCAAATAATATTCAGTTTTGTGTTTCATGTATCTCTGTTCCTCTCCTCATTCTTCTACACTTCTGTCAATTCCTCATCCTCTCATTTCTTTCTCCAATTCCTGTCCAGTACGAAAATGTCTAGAAGGCTCTTTAAAACACTAGGTATTTGTGAGCTTCGCCATTTCAAACTGTTTTATGCTGCCTTTATTATCTCTAAGAACAGTTTATCAGGAATTACTGTATATTTGAGTTTTGGTGAATCCAGCATTAGACGGTATAGTGTCTAAATCTATTGATATTCAATATGGCTTGTTTTTCCAAGTATCATCAACACAGGTATTTTCTTTTGGGTTTGCTAAGATTAGATTATGATCTCCAATTTGCATGGCATACATCTTGGAGGAATCTTGCTTCTATTCATAGAATCTACTCTTGATGCTGGAAATTCACTATCTCCTTATCTGTGCCATTTAGGGTACACTTAAACGATGTGCTGCATGAATAACCATGGGGAATACTACCACTAAAATAAATAAATATTTCATAAGTTGGATGCCTTGTGCACATATCAAATTAGGCAAATTTTTAAAAATCAATGTGAGTAAAATCATAACACCAAGCCAATTTCCATTAGATATTTTCTGGAGAGATCTCTGGACAAATGCCTAAAATACTCAATCAGTTGCATCACCTTGGTGGCACCAAATATGCTTCTCAAATCCATTGGCGCTAATGATAGTGCAATAATCTATGTCCTAATATCTACCTTCTATCAAAGATCTATGCAGTGTCAACCTACTTCCGGGGGCATTATAGTAAAAACCACTTAGAAAATTAGCACCTTCATAAACAGGTGAGAAGAAAATTATGCTGTCCTACAAGATACTATAATTTGTAAGCATAAAATTTATAAATATATGTATATACATATGAAGCATTTATATTTAGCTACAAAAAGAAAGTATCCTAAAGAGGGGAAGAAGCAGAATAAACCCCCTTCTGAAATGTATTTTTACAGAATAAGATAGAATCAAGGACACATTGTGAATGTTGTAGATTTCATTGAAATTCTTATGGTATATTCATCATTAAAATATAATTATTATTGTAGTTGTGCAAAGCTGTTGCCCTGAGATTACTTTAACTTAGTTAAAAACTTACTTTCTTGAATATCATTCTCCTTTAAAACTGTAGAAGAAATGAAATGTTGTCATAGCCCCAAATCAAGCACATAATAGAAAAGTTTGAGAGAACATGTGGAAGAGCTCATGTAATTCAGGTTTTTTCATTTCAGTGTATGGGTTCTGTAAGAATCTGCTGCTGAGGTGCAATAGGCCCCTGAGCTGATGAACGGGGCCAGGGAAGGACAAGAAAATACCAACCAGACTCTGCTTCCTCCTATGATGAGATAACATTTCCTGAACCATTCAAGGTGCTAGGCAAGAAGAAATGTCTTCTTCATGTCCAGAATTAATTGTCAGTTTTTACAAGAGACAGATGATGGACAAGAAGAGACAAAGAACACATTTCTTTATTCATTTGCACACCCCCAAAAATTAGTTCTTATGTAAATTAATGGAAAATTATTTTAGCAAGAACTTACCATCTGTGTGTGAGAATATTCTGGAAATTATACATGGTTCTTGGAAAGAAGTATGTGCAAAGGGGGGAAAAGCAGCAATCTCAATACATCCATCCTTGTAAAAACTCCATTCCATCTGGAAAAATGTTGTTGCAATCATCATAACAAGAAACAAAGAGATACAGCTGCAGAAAGAGCAACAGAATAATCAAAGTGAAGATCCTCAAAATCTGTGAAAAACCCTAGGACAGGACAGCATTTCAACATGCAGTGTCATGCAGATGCATACATATAGTGTGTGTGTGTGTGTGCGTGAGAGAGAGAGAGAGAGAGAGAGAGAGAGAGAGAGAGAGATTGCCTGAATCAAGCTACTTTAATACTGCTCCATCTGATGTCTTTCCACCAGCTGTCCACTCATCCATGGGGGAATCTGGAACCCTTTCTGCTCTGAGGATCTGTAGCTCAGGTCTTCTGTCCTGGTGAAAAACACAAGAAACAAAGCATGTTTGTGAAGATCCTCTTCACCACAGGTGTCAGGATTTTCCCCAAGTCCATGGATGCAGACTCAAGGGAGAAACCCCTGTTAGTTACATTTGGTCCAAGGGCTTTGTCAAAAACCTTTCCATGAACTTTTTACAATTATGTACCTGGACTGCATCAGAGGACACGAACGGAGGCATCAGGTGTGGATCTCAGTAAGGTTTCACACCAGAAATCTCCAGTGTCACACACTTCAAAGACCCAGAGAGCAATGGGGCAACCTCCCGCACCCAGTGTTCTGGGCAGGCCCACATTACCTAGATGCAACACAGACCCCAAACCAATCCTGTTTAAGTTCCCATTCGGTATGTCAAATCACCACATCTTCAGTTGTAAAACATGAAACTCTTCCATGTTGCTGTTAACCGTGGTAATCTCGTGTTGATCTGTTTTTGCACCTTCAACCTTGGTTGATGCTCTCATGCGAACTAGGGACTCTTTGACTACTTACCACTTTTTACTACAAAGCAGACAATACCAGCCAGAAGTCACCTCTTTATTCCCACCACAACAAACACCAAAGGCAGAGTAATGCCTGCAGACTCTTGCATTGCTTGGATACAAGCAACTTTCAGGATGCTTATGTAGGTCGCCATCAGGGCAGCTACATACCTTTAAACTCTGTTAAAACCCACAGACTGCACAACACAAGAATGAACACAATGGATAGCATGTGCTGCAGGCAATAATGATGATCAACACTGACTAATAATTTGTGCTTGCATGCCAGTGTGATATATTGCTAATAAAATAAATCTAAAAGGATGGGGTAAAGAGGGCATATAGGAAAATGCTATTATTCCACTCTGAAGTTTTCTGAACTCAAACTGCTATCAATGAGATGCCTAATATTTTCAGCAAAACACATTTTCCATTGCCTAGCCACTGCTCTGATGCCATAAGGGAGATTTTGAATAGAGGCTCGTGCAAATTGAAAATGAGTATAGCCACAATGCACACAAAATTCACTGACTTGCATAAAAATGAGAACATAATGACTTGATGAGTTAGATTTATTACCAGTACAGTTATGAAACTTTTGCCTATTCATTTAAACAAGAAAAGTCAATCTAAATCAGAGAAAATATCTCTTATTTTGTCTCATGTGTAGAAACTAAAAGTAGAGTCATTCTGAATGCACACAGTTCACTGAACAAAGGTTGAGAACAGAGATGACGAAGTCCACGCAATGAGAAGGCTTAGAAATTGCATGGAAAATGTGTGTTATGAATATGTGTGTTTGTAATAAAATATGAAAATGTGTGTTTGCAATAAAACTGACTAATGAGAAGAGATTTCACATAGTGTTACATGCCTTACACCTTGGAATTGCAGAGCAAGGAAGAAGCAGGATTGGGAAGAGGCACCATATCACTGCCAGGGGCATGTGCTCATCCTCTGACCTCCACAAAGTCCTATGGGATATAAAGGCAGAGAGTGCATGTACAAGTGGTCCTACTGTTTCAATACACCTGCCTTGCTAATTCTGATGCCGGATAAGATTTGAAAGCTCTGAGGGTTCCTGTGCAAGGTGAAACTCTTGCTGAGGGCTGCTGTTGCCTGAGGAATCTCACCTGAGTCTTTGGTGCACAAACACCTATTTGGATGAAGTCTCAATCTAGGGGCAAGTGGTGGTCTACACGAGGGCCTCCGTAAACTCCCAGAGTTGCATGATAAAGATCTCTGGAGGTGGTACTGTGGTGCAACAGCATAAGTCTGCACTTCTGGCACCGGCATCCTACATGAGTACTGATTCATGTCCAGCTGCTCCTCTTCTGATTCAGCTCCCTGCTCTATCACCTGGGGAAACAGTGCAGGATGGCCAAGTTCTTGGGCCCCTCCACTCAAGTGGGATACAGAAAAAGCCCCTGGCTTCTGGCTTCGGATCAGCCCAGCTCCAGTCTTATTGGCCATTTAGGTAGTGAACCAGTGGATGCAAGATCTCTTTCTCTCTCCCTCTGCTTTGCAAATAAGTAAATAAATATAAGCTAATAAAACATTAATGAAGAGACCCAATGGTCTCTCTAGGTGGCATTTAGCACAGTCCTGTGGAAAAATTCCAATCCATCGTCAGCCATGGGTGTGCTCACAGGGTCTGAGGGTTACCTTGATCCCCTGAAGGAATCCAGACTTGTGCAGAAGAGCAAGAACAGACTCCCTAACACCCACCATTGTTGGACTGCAAAGACAACCTGAATGTTGTTCTGCAGCACCAATGTTCATCTGATTTCAATGTAAGGGGATCCATAAGATCCCAGAAGAACCAAGAAAAAACATATCTGTACACAACATTCTCTGAATAATATGATAATTATTGTTTCTGAGGAATATGGTTGTGCATGGTTTATCTATTTTTCTTTATATTTAATTTTGGATTTAATTTCCCATGTCTACATCTTGTATAATAAAAAGATAAATGATGCTTCCACATTGAAAATAAATGCCCATGCATTTATACCTAAACTATGAGCACTCCTATTTTAAACAAAAAAAGGAAACAAGCCAAGTCAGAATAGAATAGATTCTTCATATAATGAATACACATATGTGTGACTCAATTATTTCTAATAAATCCAAGTATCAATGAGACACTATTTGCACATACCAACTCAGGCCACCTGTTAAGATAACCAGTGTGAAGGGAATAATAGTGTTATAACTGTCTAGAATGCATCATTTTAATTCTTGAGGATTTCGGACATATGCCTGAAATACTGCATCACATGAATTGCTTGGTTAAACCAATTATATGGTCCATTATAGTGGATTCTCAGAATCCATTGGCTTAAACCATAATGCAGGGGCCAGTGCCATGGCTCACTTGGATAATCTTCTGCCTGTGGTGCCGGCACACCATATATGTGCCAGGTTCTATTCTTGGTTGCTCCTTTTCCAGTCCAGCTCTCTGCTGTGGCCTGGCAAGGCAGTGGAAGGTGGCCTAAGTGCTTGGGCCCCTGCACACACATGGGAGACCAGGGAAAAGCACCTGGCTCCTGGCTTCAGATCGGTTCAATGCCGACTGTAGCAGCCATTTGGGGAGTGAACCAATGGAAGGAAGACCTTTCTCTCTCTCTCTCTCTCTCTCTCTCTCTCTCTCTCTTACTGTCTGTAATTCTACCTGTCAAATAATAAAAAATCATAATGCAAAGAACGATGCCCTAATATCTATCTTCTATCAAAGATCTATGTACTGCCTTCTTACTAACTGGATTATTAAAGTAGAAGTCAGTTTGAAAGTCAGAAACCTTCAGAAATTGGTATGATAATAAAATTATGCTAGACCTCAAAGATATATTTAGGTCTAAATTAAATATAAAGGTAGTTACATGGAAGAAAAATATCATATTTTACTACGAATGCAAACCTAAGAGAGGAGGAGGCAGAATAACCACAAATTTCAAATATCTATATATTTTTGCAGTTGTCTAAACACAAAATTATTACTTATGAACTGAAACATTTTCTTTCTTGGCCTATCTTTTATTTTCAATGGGGATTTTTAAAAATGCATTCTTATGGTCCCCAAATCAAGTGCCAGGTAGAAAAGTTGATCAGCACATGTAGAAGAACTCAAGTAAACACAAGGATGTTCATTTCAGTGCCTGGGCCGGGAGACAGTGTTTTTTCAAACTGATCAAATTGGAGAATGGAGGACAGGAGGTATAACAAATACCCTCTCTTTTCTTCTATGAGGAGATGCAGTGTCACACCAACATTCTAAGATTAGTCAAAAGAAATGTCTTGATGAGGCCACAAGCCTCTAGAGATTCACAAAAGAAGACAGTTCACTTAATCTAGAGTCATAGTATCGCAAGAAAAGCCACCAGAGCAAAAAACAAAAAAAAAGAAGAAAAATGCAAAGAATATCTCCACAATGCCAACAAGAAACAAGGAAAACATCATGACGCTCCCAGATGAACATGACACTCCAGTACATGATTATGAAGATGATGAAAGAGAAGATTGCAAAATATGCAATTGAAAATTTTATGATAAGAACATTTAGAAATTATCATAAGCAAATGCATGAACTACAGAAACCCAAGCAGGACATGACAGAAAATCTCTCTTATGAAAATGAAATATTAAGGAGGAATCAAAATGAAACGAGGAATTCAGTAGAATGTGAAATTGAAATACTGAAGAGAAATCAAAATGAAATGAAGAATTCAATAGAACAAACAAACACATTTGAGAGCCTTAAAAATAAAATCAGTGAGGCAGAATAGAGAATATCTGACTTAGAAGACAGAGCACAGGAAAGTATATAGTCAAACCAAAGGAAAGAAGAGGAAATAAGAAATCTAAAAAATATTGATACATGATACTATTAAAAACCCAACATTTGGGTCCAGGGAGTTCCTGAAGGTGTGGAGAGAGAAAGGATTAGAAGGCCTTTTTAATGTGATACTAGCAGAAAATTCCCCAGGTTTGCAGAAGGAAAGAGAAATCCAAGTACAGGAAGCACATAGACATCCCAATAAACAGACCAAAAGAGAGCTTCATCATAACACGTTGTTATCAAGCTCACCACAGTGAAACATAAAGAAAAGTTTCTAAAATGGGCAAGAGAGAAACATCAGATTACTCTTAGAAGATCTCGAATTAGACTAACAGCAGACTTCTCAGCAGACCCTACAGGCTAGGAGGGAATGCCATGATATAGCCCAAGTACTAAGAGAAAAAAATGCCACTACACAGTATTATATCCTGCAAAGCTCTCATTTGTTAATGAAGGTGAAATAAAGACCTTTCATAGCAAAAAAAAAAAAAAATTGAAAGAATTTGTCACCATTCATCCAGCCCTGCAAAAGATGCCTAAAGATTTGTTACACACAGAAACATAGATACATGGCCAGTGATACAAAAAAGGTAAAGGAAGAAAATCGATCAGTAAAAGATCACAGGAAGCTCAAAGAATTTATTAGAAATATCTTTGGAAAAAATGACAGGGCAAAGTCACTACTTATCAATAGTCACATTGAATGTAAATGGCCTCAACTCTCCAATTAAAAGACATAGACTGGCTGGATGGATTAAAAAACAAAACCCATCAATTTTCTGCTTGCAAAAAGCACATCTTTCCAACAAAGGAGCATACAGACTAAAAGTGAAAGGTTGGAAAAATTGTTTCTATGCCAACAGAAACCAAAAAAAGAGCTGGCATAGCCATCTTAATATCACACAAAATAAACTTTAACAAAAAATCTGTTAAGAGAGACAAAGAGGGGCAGTATATAATGCTTAAGTGTTCAATTCAACACTAATTGGAAGATGTAACTATTATAAAAGTACATGTACCTAATCACAGGACACTAGGTTATTTAACAGATATGTTTAGGAGCTTAAAAAGAAGACTTACACTCCAATACAGTAGTATAGGGGGACTTCAATACTCCATTCTCAGAAATAGACAGATCGATCAGATAGAAGATCAACAAGGAAACAGCAGATTTAATAAAAACTATAGACCAACTGAATCCAACATATATCTACATAACTTTTCATCCTATACTTAAAGAATACACATTCTTCTCAGCTGTACAAGGAACCTACTCTAGGATTGACCACATACTAGGCCATAAAGCAAGTCTCAGAAAATTAAAAAGAATCAAAATCAAACCATGTATCTTTTCAGACCACAAAGGAATGAAGCTGGAAATTAGCAACTCGGGAATCCCTAGATCACATGCAAACACATGGAGACTGAACAACATGCTCTGAAATGAACAGTGAGTCATAGAAGAAGCAAAACAGAAATCAACAACTTTATGGAAGTTAATGAGGATAACAACACAACATATAAAAATTACAGGATAAAGCAAAATGAGTGTTAAGAAGAAAGTTTATAGCAATAGGTGCCTACATCAAGAAATTGGAAAGGGACCAAATAATGAGAGCCAATGCATCTCAAGGATCTAGAAAAACTAGAGAAACCAGATGCAAAACTATTAGGAGAAGAGAAATAATTAAAATTAGAAAAGAAATCAACAGAATTGAATCAAAAAAATACAAAAGATCAGCAAAATGAATGGATGGATTTTTGAATAAAAACTCAATTGCCACACAATTGGACCAACTAACTAAAAAAAAGAAGAGAAAGGACCCAAATCAATAAAATCAGAGATGAAAAAGGAAATGTAACAACAGACACCACAGAAATAAAGAGTCATCAGAAATTATTAGAAAGAGTTGTATACCAGTAAACAGGGAAATCTATCAGAAATGGATAGATTCCTGGACACATACCACCTGCATAAATTGAACCATGAAGACATAGAAAATCTAAACAGACCCATAACTGAGACAGAAATTGAATGAGCAATAAAGTCCCTCCTAACAAAGAAAAGCCCAGGGCCAGATGGATTCACTGCTGAATTCTACCAGACATTTAAAGAACTAACACCAATTCTTCTCAAACTATTCAGAACAATCAAAAAAGAGGAATCCTCCCAAATCCTTCCTATGAAGCCAGCATCACCTTAATTCCTAAACTTGAAAAAGATGCAGCAGAGAAAGAGAATTACAGACCAATATCTCTGATGAACATAGACATAAAAATCCTCAATAAAATCTGGCCAATAGAATGCAACAACACATCAGAAAGATCATCCACCCAGACCAAGTAGGATTTATCTCTGGTATGCAGGGATGATGGTTCAATGTTTGCAGATAAATCAATGTGATACACCACAGTAGCAAACTGCAAAAACAACATATGATTATCTCAACAGATGCAGAGAAAGCATTCGATAAAATACAACACCCTTTCATGAAGAAAACTGTAAGCAAATTGGGTATAGAAGGAACATTCCTCAGTACAATCAAATCAATTTATGAAAACTCACGGCCAGCATCCTATTGAATGGGGAAAAGTTGGAAGCATTTCCACTGAGATCTGGTACCAGATAGGGATGCCCACTTTCACCACTGCATTTCAATATAGTTCTGGAAGTTTTAGCCAGAATAATTAGGCAAGAAAAAGAAAATTTTTAACTTTTATTTAATGAATATAAATTTCCAGAGTACAGCTTATGGATTACAATGGCTTCCCCCCCATAACTTCCCTCCCACCCGCAACCCTCCCCTTTGCCTCTCCCCCCCTTCCATTCACATCAAGATTCATTTTCAATTCTCTTTATATACAGAAGATCAGTTTAGCATATATGAAGTAAAGATTTCAACAGTTTGCACCCACATAGAAACACAAAGTGAAAAAGACTGTTTGAGTACTAGTTACAGCATTAAATCACAATCTACAGCACATTAAGGACAGAGATCCTGCATGAGGAGTAAGTGCACAGTGACTCCTGTTGTTGACTTAACAAATTGACATTCTTTTTTGTGGCATCAGTAATCACCCTAGGCTCTTGTCATGACTCACCAAGGCTATGGAAGCCTTTTGAGTTCACCAACTCTGATCATATTTAGACAAGGTCATAGTCAAAGTGGAAGTTCTCTCCTCCCTTCAGAGAAAGGTACCTTCAAGAAAAAGAAATTAAAGGGATACAAATTGGGAAGAAAGAAGTCAAACTATCCCTCTTTGCAGACGATACGATTCTTTACTTAGAGGATCCAAAGAACTCTACTAAGAGACTATTGGAACTCATAGAAGAGTTTGGAAAAGTAGCAGGATATAAAATCAATGCCCAAAAATCAACAGCCTTTGTATACACAGGCAATGACATGGCTGAGAAAGAACTGTTAATATCAATCCCATTCACAATAGCCACAAAAACAATCAAACACCTTGGAATAAACTTAACCAAGGATGTTAAAGAACTCTATGATGAGAATTCCAAAATCTGAAAGAAAGAAATAGAAGATGATACCAAAAAATGGAGAAATCTTTCATGCTCATGGATCGGAAAAATCAGTATCATCAACATGTCCATTCTCCCAACAGCAATTTATAGATTCAATGCCATACCAATCGAAATACCAAAGACATTCTTCACAGATCTGTAAAAAATGATGCTGAAATTCATATGGAGACACAGGATATCTCAAATAGCTAAAGCAATCTTGTACAACAAAACACAGCCATAGGCTTCACAATACCACATTTCAAGACATACTACAGGGCTGTTATATTCAAAACAGCATGGTACTGGTACAGAAACAGATGGGTAGACCAATGGAACAGAATAGAAACACCAGAAATCAATCTAAACATCATCAGCCAACCTGTATTTGATCAAGGATCTAAAACCAATGCCTGGAGCAAGGATAGTCTATTCAACAAATGGTGCTGGGAAAACTGGATTTCCACGTGCAGAAGCATGAAGCAAGACCCCTATCTTACACCTTACACGAAGATCCACTCAACATGTATTAAAGATCTAAATCTATGACCCAACACCATCAAATAATTGGAGAACATTGGAGAAACCCTGTAAGATATAGGCACAGGCAAAGAATTCTTGGAAAAGAGCCCAGAGTCACAGGCATTCAAAGCGAAAATTAACATTTGGGATTACATCAAATAGAAACTTCTTATGTCTGGCACTGGCAAAAGAAAATCAAAGCAAAATTTATAATAAACAAAATGAACAGATGGAAAAGTTTGCAGAATCACTTCTACATATAATGAAATCTTGGTGTGTATCACATCATTTGAAATTCATATGAAATGATATATAATTAAGGAGTTTCTGGACAATGAATTATACATATTATAATGACAACATGTCTAATGATTGCACTGAAATATTCCAACTATATTACTAAGCTGATTTTAGTATAGACTCCAATGAATGATTAAAAGTAGCAACCAAATGTGTAATTCATTTTATCAAAATAGGAAGATAACAAGGTCAATGAGTTGACAATGAAAATACAGGATTGAAAAGAAATGAGATGGGTTTGTGCTTATGAACATAAAACCCAGGCTAAGAAATTAGTACACAGTATTATTTTGAAGGAGGAGGATTAGGACCACCATGAGGGTGTAGTGGATATAACCACCACCTGTAAACCTAACATCCCATGTTGGTGCGAGTTCATGGCCTGTCTGCTCCACTTGCAACTCAGCTCCTTGTTAAGATCTAGAAAAGTCTCTGGAAGATGGCCTAAGCCTTTCCGTCCCTGGTACTCACATGGACACCTGAATTAACCTCCTTGCTTTGGCATGAACCAGCACTGGCCCACTACAGATATCTTCACATTCCATCACAAGATGGAAGGTTTATCCCACTCTCTCTTCATTTTCTGTGGATTGGTCCTTCAGAACAAAAATGTTTTAAGAAAAGTATAAATTGTTCATAAGGAGGTCACATGCTGCAAGTTATTTTATAACATCACAATGCAAAATCAGTTTTATAAATTTTAGTTTCTAACCATTGAAAAATGAGAGAGCCTAAGAGCTATTCCTGAGAACATCTGTTTCCTTGGAAATTATTCTATCCCTGAATCCTTTCAAAGCATTCTTCTCAGGTCTGAAGAGAATAATGTAGCACTTGGGAACAAAGATGCAGCCCAGGAGCCCTGCACTGGAGGCCAAGATGGAGAAGACCTCCACAGCCACCATGACCTTCCCCTTGGTGCTGTGGTAGACAGGCAAGAAGGTCACCCAGACACTGCAAAACACCAGCATGCTGAATGTCAGGAACTTGGCTTCATTGAAGGTGTCAGGCAGATTCCTGGCTAGGAAAGCCACAGTAAAGCTGGCCAGGGCCAAGGAACCCAGGTAGCCCAGGACACAGTAGAAGGCAGTGACCGAGCCCTTGTTGCACACCAGGATGATGTGGCCATGCTCAGAGTGTGCATCTGTGTCAATAAAGGGAGGAGAAGTCCCAAGCCAGAAGCCACAGAGAGCCAGTTGGATCAGGCAGCAGATGGGAATAATGGAGTTAGGTACCCCTGATATCAGCCAGTGTCTCATTCTTCTCCCTGGGCCAGTGACCCTGAAGGCCAGAAGCACAGTGATAGTTTTGGCCAGGACAGTGGAAATAGCCACAGTGAATACCACTCCAAATGTGGTCTGCTGGAGGACACAGGTGGCTGTACTGGGACGACCAATGAACAATAAGGAACAGAGGAAGCAAAAGATGAGGGCAATGAGCAGGATGTAGCTGAGACAACGATTGTTGGCCTTGACTATGGGAGTGTCTCGGTGCTTCACAAAGACCCCAAGGACAACAACGGTGAGGAGAGAGAAGCACAGAGCTGTGCAGACCAGGGTCATCCCCAGGGCATCTTCAAACGACAGAAAGGTCACTCTTTTGTGGAAGCACTGGTTTCGCTCTGTGTTGGCATACTGAAGATCTGGACACTTCACACACTGGTCCATATCTAGTGAGAAACATACAATAACATCATCCCAATTTCCTGATTCACAAGGACCCAACTTAGCCAGTTTAAGCAAGTAGTCCTTATTTGGTGTTGAAATAGCATATAAGATGACATCTACAAATTATTGGCCATTATTCATGCCCATCTTCCTCATGTTAGCCAGAGTTATTACTCCATCTCCCTAAGTACCTTACATACTCATGAGTACATGCTCTTTTTGTCCTAACAAAGTACTAAGGGCTACTCTCTGAACCTACTCATGGTACTTTAAAAACCTACCTTTTTGACCTGTTTCATTTTAACACCACAAATTCATTCTTCACGGTTTCTTCAGATTGGGAAGTGATGATCAAGATGCCAGGGGTTTCTATGTGTGGTAAAGACTACTCTGACCTTTATACATTGCACATGCTTGCTGCATCCTCACTTTGAACAAGAGCAAGCAGCAGTCCTTGTTTTCTTAATGAATGCATTCTTTCATAATTCAACTTTTTTTAACTAATGCTTTTTTCATAGATGGAACTTTGGGAATATAGGGGTTCCTTCCCCTAAAACCACCTTCCCATCCCAACTCTCATCCCACCTCCCTCCCCCTCTCCCATCTCCTTCTTTATTATGGTTCATTTTTAGTTTGATTTTAAATATAGAAGACCAACTCCATATTAAGCATAGATTTGAACAGTTTGCATCCATGAAGACAAACTACATATAGAATAGAGTTTGGGGAAAAATTGCAGTCAATTCTCAAAGCACAACTCATTATGGATGGAGTTCCTACATGGGGAATAAATGCACGGTGACTCTGTTATTCCTTTAACAATTAACACTCTTATGTATGACATCAGTGATCAGCCGAGGCTCTTGACATGGGCTGCCATCAATATTTGGACATTGCCATAAGCAGTTGGATGTTCTCTCCTCCCTTCTGAGAAGAGTATATTCTTCTTTGATGACCATTTCTTTCCATTGAGGTCTCACGGAGATCCTCCATGGAGGCTATTTTTTGCCAGAGTCTTGGCTTTTTATGCCTGCAGTAAGCCCTTGTTTTAATGGTGTTATTCCCTCTGGATTCTCATGGCCCTCTTAATGACCAAAGGATCCCAGTTTTATTTCTAAGGAGTGTTTATTTATTTATTTATTTATAATTTAATGAAAGGCAGAGTTTTGGAAGGAGGAGGAAAAGTAGGAGAGAGGGAGAGTGAGAGGGAGAGAGAGAAGGACAGGAGGACAGGGAAAAAGAGAAGGGGAAAGAGAAAGAGGGAAAAAGAGAAAGGAAGAAATCTTCCACCAGTGATTCACACCCCAAATGATGGTAATAGCTGGAACTAGGCTGTCTTAAGGCAATAAATGGGAGCTTCTTCTGGGTCTCCTACATTGTGTGGACTCAGAAACTTGGGCTGTCTTCTGCTGCTTTCCTAAGCATCAGCAGAGAGCTGCATTGGAAGTGAAGCAGCTGAGACTGGAACTGCAGCCCAACTGGGATGCTGGCATTCCAGCCAGAGGCTTCAACTCCTAGTCACAGTACTGGCCCACGTTCCCACTCTTAATTTCATGCACTGGGATATTTACTGTGTGAATTTGGGGTGCACAGAAAGTACCCTGTTATCTCACTAAACCACATCTCTCTAAGGTAGGATCTGGATAGTCTTTCTATGGGCAAGTACTGATTGAGAGATCACCATTAGAAAGCAGATGGTCAAGTTCTAGAGAAACGCAGAAGAGTTGTACACTTGATACCTTCTGGATAAGATGCCACCCTTGAGCAAATTTCCATCAAGGAACACACTGGGATGCTGCCTGTAATCAAAGTCAGTCTGGAGATCACCTTGAACCCTACTGGCATAGTTCCACTTTGCTGCCTTTTTATCCTTGAACATGAATTTTCTTTCTCTGTCAGTATCCCCTTCTATACATTGCTCCATCGATGTCAGATATTGCAACTTGAAGTTGTCTTCCAAAATTTAGGTGGTCTTATCTTTGGATAGTTCCTACTTTTGAGATATTACATGTGCTCATTTTCAGAGCTTTGTTTTCCAGAATTGGTAAGCAAAAATAACTTTTTTTTGTATTTAATCTAGTATTCCAGCACTACTTAACTCAGTTACTGATTTTTGATTGTATTACACCATCCCAAGATCAGTTGAAAATGATTCCACTTTTATATCTTCCTTTATAATAAGTTGCATGGCTTTCATTTCTATTATATGCACAAAGCAGACCATCCTGGGTAATTTCCTGCATAAGTTGCACTCTTTCTTCAACTTTGTATCCAATCTTCAGCCATAACTTCCATGATTTTAGCATTCTAAAGCACACTTTAGGATTGAAAACTGATCCTTCTTTTTGGCATTTTTGAGTTGTCTTGTTCTTCTTGTATAATTCTCAGATCACTTAGATTTGTTAAATGTTTTTGTTCAGTTATGCTATTCTTATTACTATTATTGTATGCAAGGCATTGGGCATGATGTAACCTATTTAAAAATACTGTTGGATTTATGTTCTTTAAAATTTCAAATGTGTGAATTTATTTCAACAACAGTGTCTTACAATTTCATTTTACTGAAATATCTGGCAGTATTTGACCAAACAAGTTAAGATGTTTCTGTAGAAGAAACAGAATTTTTCCATTTTTCCTATTCTGTACAGGAGTTGAGAAAGAGTTCCTTTCCTATGTGAAAGTGTTTATCACAATAAAAGTATTAAGCATTATTTTAATAATCTTCAAGATACTTGAATTTTTTAAAAATTTCTCAATGTATTTCATCATTTTTATATCTGGAAATTTCTGAATTTCTTCTCTATTCAAACTATCACCATTAAATGATTAAAAAGTTCTAGTATTACTATTTTTATATCTGTGCAGAGATCTCTTCAGCTCTCTTTGTGTAACACACACAGACATTGTAATCTTGTTTTTAGTACTGTTCCAACTTTCTGAGGTTCATAAATTTTGCTTGTTTTATGAGCACCACCTATAAGCTCTTCCAATTTTTATTTACCTCAGTTTCCTTATAATGTCCACATCCTATCTTCAAGGGTTTGTGTTGAATTTGATGTCATTAACCTACCTTGCTATGTATTCTTTTTACCATGCATGTCAGCATGTATTATTTTGAAATAAATTTTACTCATGAGTGTATGTGTGTATGCATAGGAATGTTCCTGAAGATATATATTTTCATAAGCAATGATTTTTCTCAAAGGCTAAGCTTAGCTCATTTATGATATCTGATGAGTGTTATCCTTAGCATGATATACTATATAATTTCTAATACAGCTTTTCGTCTTACACACAGTTTGACGAGAGTTGTGCTTTCTCACTGCAAGCATGCTATATTTGAATTTGGTGAAAGCATTTTATCTAAACACACACAAGGAATGCAGACATGAATTTACCTAAATGATTTTGCAAATACTACATGTGGTAAAGTATAGTGTGCAAAATTTTATCCTTTTAGGGATTATTACTGAATATAAGGTTTAACTTCCACCAGAAGATGAAAAGAATCTTCTCAGCAGTCATAATCCACATCCTTTTCTTTTCATGGAGAAGAGGAAATTCTAAGAAACAGGTGTTAATTTCTCCATGAAGCTGGCACTGACATACCTGTCTGATTGGAAATCTCATTCTCAGAACAAGGTGTGCAATCAAAACAACAGGTAGGCTTCCCCTCCAGAGGGGCTTTCCTGAATCCAGGGCTGCAACTCTCACTGCATACTGAACGTGGAGTCTGAGAAAAATCAAATGAATATTGGTCATATTGGGAATGTTACTTCTGTTCCAAGTAGAGGGTTTTCAAGTCCTGCACAACCTATTCACTGAAACTGTAAACACCTATTTCTGACACAATCATGACATGCAAGTTTATTTCCTAAATAAAAAGATTCAAAACATGTGGAGGAACAAGTGTGTGTACTGTCCATCCTCAGACACTAAAAACATAAGAAAGTATTTAGATTGGGAGGGGTGTGGTTTAATGTCTCTAAGTATGTTATAATAAGCCAAGTTGCACAAATCCCCATATTAATTGGAGGGTAACAATGTATAGTGTGAATCTTATGATCAGACCAACTTACCTCTGTAATTCCTGTGGCCCACTCTATCAAATTCTCAGAGAGAGACAACTGTTGGCTCTGTGGAACATACGGGGAAAACTGTCCTACTTTAACCTTATGTCCAACACCATATGGAAAATTCAGAAAGTTGAGAATGTCATATTCAGCTTCCAAATTCCTCATGTGATTCAAATTCACTAGGTCACCCGCAGGATTGGTAAGTTGGAGGTTCTTGAGAAATGGGTGCAACTGAAAAAATGCATCATATTCTCATGAAGACTGCCCAAGCAATAACACATCAAACCCAGGTTAGAGAAAGCCTTTTGTCTGTAATCACAAATAAACAAAGGGAACTTTTTATAGCCACCCAATGAATTAAAACTAAAAACCTGATGAGGACTACATCAAAATAAGTGTGATTTCACTCACGTTCATCCAAAAACAAGGGCAATCAAAAATATCTAACTGTGAAATTATGACAGTTTCAAAATGTGGTCCACGTTACCAACACTCACTTATTTTCTCAGTGTCCCTAGGACAACCATCTGTAATGCAGTTACCAGAATAAAATAGTATGCAATTTAATGAGATGTCTTATGTACATTGTGGATGAGCATACTCAGCAACATTTGACACTAAAAAGTAATAATTTCTTTACTGCTTAGATTGAAAATGGAATGACACAGTCTAGGTATTCACAAGTCATAATTAAATTGTCAGGATGGGAGAGTAATTTTTAAGACACAGCACTGATGCTTATCCAAGTTACCTTCCCACTTGAAAAGGGAACCCTGTTTCTAATCACAAATTACAAAAAAAGGCTCATTTATATCTTGTGATTGAAGGAAGGATCCCAAGTTATTGGTTTGAAAACCCGCAGAAGCTTTTAAGGGGATCATTCCAATAATACAAGTCATGCAAAGGAAACCAAATTACCTGCCAAGGAGAAAATTCCACCTTTTCCCCATTGCTCACTGGCTGCATTTCTAACTCTTGTAGAAGCATCTCATGTACACTGTGGGCCACAGCATACACAGCATTGTATATGTTGTAACTCCCATCACTCATGCTCATATCAAAATAATGAAAAGGCAAGGATTCCAAGGAGGCATTCAGTGGACAGTTTCTCAAGGTTTTGCAGGATGGCCCAGTAACTGAGCAATCAAAATATAGTGACCAGAATGTAGAGAGGTAAAAGTCTTCTGGGTATTTGGAAGGGTTAACTGTCTGAAGAAAGTTTTTGAAACCAGAGATCTCACCATGGTGGTGTGAAAAAATGAGAGTCCCATGGAATGAGTGGAACAGGATATGATGCTCATCGCTGGCAAAATCCCATTGTGAGGTGGTGACCCAGACTTTCCATGTCATTACACGTTCCCATGTTGGAAAGCTGACACCTATGAGTGAATCAGTGTCACAGAAAAGAATCACCACATTTGCTGATGATTTTAGGATCTGGATATGATACAGCCTCTGGAATGAATTATGTGACTCCTCAGTGACTGGGATGAATTCCACAAAGTCTACACAGATGCCATTCTTCTGCATCTCGACTTTCAAATCAGACATAAACTGAATACCTTTTGGGAGGTCTGAGATGGCCAAACCCACCCAGGTCCAGCTGAAATGAAGCATCAAGGAGACCATGCCACGGGCCAGAGAAGTGTCTTTGGGGGCCATCTGATAGACAGAAGGAAACTGAGCACTGTCACTCAGAAGAGGTTCAAAAGATCCAAGAGTCAGCTAAGGGAAAAGGCAAGAAATCTGTGTAAGGTTATTGCTATAGTGAATAATCTTATTTCTGAAGAAATTAAACAAATGATGGATGGATCAGAAGATTTTAGAATATTTCATTTTTCTCATCTCCCACTGTATATAAACTTCCTAGTTCATGAGTCATTAGACTCACACGTTCAGGAAACCATTTCTCATTATCACTCACCCACATCACTTTAGAACAAATGTGGCTACTTCACCAAATCTCTGCACACCTTCTCCTTAGAATATGCACTGTGTGAAATATATAAGGTCTCTGTCACTTAAACTTTTGGGTCTAAGTAAGGTGCCTAAGGTGATGTGCTTTTTCCCTCTCCCTTACACACTCACCTGTGGAATTTTGTAGAGTTCCAGGAGTGTCCCCATTTGGGCAGCAATGCTTGTTCCTGATATTACGGCTACAGACTTGCTCTGTTTCCTACACGTGTAATTGGGAACATACTTTTCCATTCCCGCAAGCCAGATGAAGGGATTCTCCATCACCATCATGTCACTGTGCATGACATTATAGAGATCAAATCCCAATGTCATGTTGGGTAAAAGATGGGTGTTCTTGTTGATCTCCTCAATAGCAAAAACCAAGGCCAGAACATATTGGTAGTTTTTGGATTGAAACCTGCATGAAAGGCACAAGGATCTTTAAGGGAAAAGCCTCCAATCCAGATTATCATCAATTCTACTGTAATTACTCTGACAGATGGATTGGTCATGGTCAAAAATTCAAGTGTTCTAATCTTTATATGTGCATTTGCTTAGGACAGAGTGTCAAGAGCATCATATTTGCAGGACAGTTGTCCTCACCAGAACCAAAGCTGCTAGTATCTTTATCCGGGTCACCCAGCCTAAAAGATTCTATAAAATAAGATCTGCTTTTACACCATAATGTCACATCACAAATACTTCTTGAAATAAGAGTCATGTGATCACAAGGCTGCAGGATGCAATGGGAAAAGAGAATAACTCAGCTGAAGGCTATGTGATCAGAAATTTGGATGACATCAAAGCATGGAGAATGGTAGATGGAATCTTGGAGTTTATCGAGAAAAATCTCTTCCCCATCAAATGTACCGATCAAGGACCATCCCAAGCCAGAAAAATGAAATCAGATTCAGAGCTTGAAAGAAGGGAAACAGTGAAAAGGGAGGAGCACTTTGGAGAAGCTGGAAACACTCCCTGGGTGGACTGGAGTCGCTTTATATATATATGTATTATATATAAATATATATAAATAAATAAATATATTTATTTATATAAAATATATTTTATTTATATAAAATATATTTATTTATATAAAATAAATATAAATAAATAATTATATATATTTATATATCAATATATATTATTGATATATAAATATTATTTATATATGAATATAAATGTTTTATATATGTATATTATGTATATATATATAAAACATTTATATTTAGCTCTAAAAATGTATCTTAAAGAGGGGTGGAAGCAGAATAATCCCCCTTCTGAAATGTATTTTTCCCAGAAAAGGAAAGAATCAGGGACACATCATGAGGGTTGTAGATTAAAAACATTAAATTTCTTATGTTCATCATTAAAATATAATTATTATATTTGTGCAAAGGTGTTGAGCCAAGATTGCTTTTAACTAGTGAAAACTTACTCTCTTGAATATCTTTTCTTCTTTACAATGTAGAAGACATGAAGTGTTCTCATGGCCCCAAATCTAGTACATAGTAGAAAAGATTGTGTGCACATGTGGAAGAGCTCATGTAACTCAGTTCATTCATTACAGTGCATGGGTTCCGTAAGAATCTAATACTGAGGCACAACAGGCACCTGAGTAGGTGAACATGGACAGGGAAGCACAGGAAGATCCCAACCTGACTCTCCTCCTTCCTACGATTAGAAAACCTTTCCCTGAACCATGCATGAACACAAGAAAGAAAATGTCACCTCATGCTCCAAATTAATTATCAGCACTTTTTAGGAGAGACAGAGAATGCAAAGAGTAGGAAACCACATATGTCTATTGGGTCTGCAGACCCAATAACAAGTAGCTATTATGTAAATCAAGGGAAAATGATTATGGCAAAGGGAACTTACCGGATGAATGTGAGATCGCTTTGGAAAATATTCATGATTCTGTTAACGAGGTGTATGTAAATGGGGAAAAAGGAAGCAATCTCAATGTCTCCATCCTTGTAAAAACTCCGTTCAATCTTGGAATAGCACTTGGGACCATCCTGACAAATCACAAGGAGATATAGCTGCAGAAAAAGCAACAGAAAAATCCAAGGAAACATTTTCAGAGTCTGGGAAAAACCCTAGGACACAACCACAGTGGAACGTGCAGGGTTATGCAGGTGCATACATATAGCGTGTGTGTGTGTGTGTGTGTGTGTGTGTGTGTGATTCCTTGAATCAAGCCACTTTAATACTGCTCCATCTGACTTTTTCCACCAGCTGTCCATTTGTCTATGGGGGAATCGTAAACCCTTTCTGCCCTCAGGCTTTGCAGCTCAGGTCTTCTGCCAGGTGCAAAATACAGGAAAGAAAACATGTTTGTGATTCATCCTCTTCACCCCAGGTGCCAGGATTTCCTCCAAGTTCATGGATAAAAAGACTCAAGGGAGAAACTCCTCTCAGTTACATTTGGTCAATGGGCTTTGTCAATAAACCTCACCATGAACTTTTGGCAATTATGTACCTGGATTACATCAGATGGCATGAAGGGCAGCATCAGGCAAGGTTCTCATAAAGGTTTCAGACCAGAAAACTCCTGTGTCACACACTTTAAAGATAAAGAGCCACAGGGCAGCCTCCCACACTGCATTTTTGGGCAGGCACATATGGTCTTGATGCCACATACACCCCAAACAAATCATGTGTAGAGAGATACCCACTAGGACATGTGGTTTTCAATCACTGTGGAACCAGTAATCACCCTGAATTCAGAAGTTCCTATTCTGTATGTCAAATCACCACATCTTCAGGTGTAAAACAAGAAACCCTTCCACTACTGTTAACCACGGTCATCTCATGTGGATCTGTTTTTGCACCTTCAACCTTGGTTGATGCTCTCATGAGAACTAGTAACTATTTGAGTACTCTTTGCTTTTTACCATAAGACAGACAACAGCAGCCAGAAGTCACCTCTTTATTCCCACCACCACAAACACCAAGGGCAGGGTGATGGCTGTAGACAACTGTACTGCTTGAATGCAAGTGACTTTCAGAACTATTATGATGGACAGGGCAGCTACATACCTTTAATCTTTTGCAAAACCCACATACTACACAACACGAGAGTGAACACAATGGATAGTATGTCCTGTAGGTAATAGTGATGATCAACACTGACTAATCATTTGTGCTTGCATATCAGTGTGATGTATTGCTAATGAAGTAAATCTAATAAGGATGGGACAAGAGGGCAATAAGAGAACTCTAGTATTCCACTCAGAAGTTTTCTAAACTCATACTGCTATAAATGAGATGCCTAGTATTTTAAGCAAAACACATTTTCCATTGGGTACTCACTGCTCTGATGCTACTAGTGAGGTTTTTAATTGAGATGAAGTATAGCCACAACACACACAGAATTCACTGACTTACATAAAAATGAAAGTTCATTGTCTTGATGAGTTTGATTTATTACCAGTACAATGATGAAACTTGTAGTCTGTTCAGTTAACAAGAAAAGTAAATCTAAATCAGAGAGCAAATATCTCCTGTTCTCTCTAATGTGTAGAAACTAAAAGTAGAGTCAATCTGAATGCAAATGATTCACTAAAAAAGATTAGGAATGGAAAGGATGCACTCCATGCAATGAGAAGTCTTCAAAAATTCATGGAAAATGTATGTTATGAAACAATTGTGCATTTTTTTTAACTTTTATTTAATGAATACAAATTTCCAAAGTATAGCTTATGGATTACAATGGCTCCCCCCCATAACTTCCCTCCCACCCACAACCCTCCCCTTTGCCTCTCCCTCCCCCCTTCCATTCACATCAAGATTCATTTTCAATTCTCTTTATATACAGAAGATCAGTTTAGCATATATGAAGTAAAGATTTCAACAGTTTGCACCCATATAGAAACACAAGGTGAAAAATACTGTTTGAGTACTAGTTACAGCATTAAATCACAATGTACAGCACATTAAGGACAGAGATCCTACATGAGGAGTAAGTGCACAGTGACTCCTGTTGTTGACTTAACAAATTGACACTCTTGTTTATGGCATCAGTAATCACCCTAGGCTCTTGTCATGAGTCGGCAAGGCTATGGAAGCCTTTTGAGTTCACTGACTCTTATCTTATTTAGACAAGGTTGTAGTCAAAGTAGAAGTTCTCTCGTCCCTTCAGAGAAAGGTACCTCCTTCATTGATGACCCGTTCTGTTCACTGTGATCTCACTCATGGAGATCTTTCATTTAGGTCCCTATTTTTTTTTGCCAGAGTGTTTTGGCTTTCCAAGCCTATAATACTCTCATGGGCTTTTCATCCAGATCTGTGTGCCTTAAGGGCTGATTCTGAGGCCAGACTGCTGTTAGGACATCTGCCATTCTATGGGTCTGCTGTGTATCTCACTTCCCATGTTGGATCATTCTTTCCTTTTTTATTCGATCAGCTAGTATTTGCAGACACCAGTGTTCTTTGTGTGCTCCCTTTGGCTCTTAGTCCTATCATTCTGATCAATTGTGAACAGAAATTGATCAGAGGGACTAGTGATATGTCATTGGTACATGCCACCTTGATGGGATTGAATTGGAATCCCCTGGTATGTTTCTAACTCTACCGTTTCAGGTAAGTCAGCTTGAGCATGTCCCGAATTGCACATCTCTTCCCTCTCTTATTCCCACTCATATTTAACAGCGATCACTTTTCAGTTAAGTTTAAACACTTAAGAATAACTGTGTATTGATTACATTATTCAACAAAAAGTATTAAGTAGAACAAACAAAAAATACTAAGAGGGATAACGTATTAATTTGTTCATCAACAGTCAGGGCAAGGGCTGATCAAGCCATCATTTTTCATTGTGTTCATTTCACTTTAACAGGTTTCCTTTTTGGTGCTCAGTTAGTTGTCTTGGATCAGGGAGAACCTATGGTATTTGTCCCTTTGGGACTTGCTTATTTCACTCAGCATAATGCTTTCCAGATTCCTAACAGGGATCACTTTTCACTTAAAATTTAAACACCTAAGAATAATTGTGTGTTAATTACAGAGTTCAACCAATAGTACTAGAACAAAAAAAAATACTAAAATGGATAAAGCATTACATTCTTCCTCCCATAACCACCCACCCTCCCACAAACCATCCCATCTCTTACTCCCTCTCTCATCCTATTCATCATTAAGATTCATTTGTAATTATGTTTCTATACAGAAGATCAACTCTATACTAAGTAAAATTTCAACAGTTTGCACCCACACAGACACACAAACTATAAAGTAATGTGTTTTTTTTTTGTAAAGTAAATTTTGAAGATTCGTTTTAGCGATAATTCTCAAAGTATAACACATTAAAGACAGAGGTCCTACAAGGGGTGCAAGTTCACAGTGACTCCTGTTGTGGATTTAGCAATTGACACACTTATTTATGACATCAGTAATCATCTGAGGCTCTTGTCATGAGCTTCCATGGCTATGGAAGCCTCTTGAGTTCACAAACTCTCACCTAACCTATTTAGACAAGGTCATAATCGAAGTGGAAGTTCTCTCCTCCCTTCATAAAAAGGTACTTCCTTCTTTGTTGGCTGCTTCTTTCAATGGATCTCACTCACAGAGATCCTTCATTTAGGCCTTTTTTTACCACAGTATCTTGGATTTCCATGCCTCTGTTGCAATCATGGAATTTTCAGCCAAATCCAAATGCCTTAAGGGCTGATTCTGAGGCCAAAGTACTGTTAAGGGCATATGAGTCTGCTGTGTATCCTGTTCCCATGTTGGGATCGTTCTCTCCTTTTTAATTCTATCAGTTATTATTACCAGACACTGGACTTGTTTATGTGATTCCTTTGACACTTAATCCTACCTTTATGATCAGTTATGAACTTCAACTGATCAATTTACCTAGTAAGATGGCATTGGTATCTGCCAACTTAATGGATTTGGAGCCCCATGGCACCTTTTTAGATTTACCATTAGGGGTAAATCCAAGGGTGCATATGGCAATATGTACATCTCCTATCTCTCTTACTCCACCCCTATTTTTAACAGGGATATCACTACAGTTGGATTTATACCCCTAAGAAAATTTCTGTGTTAATTAAAGAGTTCAAAGAATGCATTGAATAGAAAAAAAAATACTAAGAGGAATAAAATAGTAAGCTGTTCCTTGAAAGTCAGAACAAGTGTAGATCAAGTCATTGCTTATCATAGTGTCAGTTTCACTTCTACAGGTTTCCATTTAGGTGATCAGTTAGTTGTCACAGATCAGGGAGAGCATATGATATTTGTCCCTTTGGGACTGGTTTATTTTACTCAGCATGATTTTTCCAGATTCCTCTGTTTTGTTGCAAATGACTGCATTTCATTTTTTTTACTATTGTGTACAATTCTATAGAATACATATCCATAGTTTCTTTATCCAGTCTTCCATCGATTGGCATTTAGGCCCATTCCATGTCTTAGCTATTGTGAATTGAGCTGCAATAAACATTGAGGTCCAGATAGCTCTTTTATTTGCCAATTTAATTTCACTTGTGTTAATGTTGAGGAGTGTGATGGCTGGGTCATGTGGTATGGCTATATTCTGGTTTCTGAGAAGACTCCAAACTGTCTTCTATAGTGACTCTACCAATTTGAATTCACAGCAAGAGTGGATTAGTGTGCCTTTTCCCACAAATCCTCACCAGCATCTGTTGTTAGTTGATTTCTGTATGTAAGCCATTCTAACAGGGTGAGGTAAATCCTCATTGTGGTTTGGATTTGCATTTCCGTGATGGCTAATGATCTTGAACATTTTTCATGCTGGCCGTGAGTTCTTCATAAATTGCTTTGATTGTGTTGAGGAATGTTCCTTCTATACACAATTTGTTTAGAATTTTCATCATAAAAGAGTGTTGTATTTTATCAAATGCTTTCCCTGCATCTATTGGGATAATAATATGGTTTTCCTCTGCAGTTTGTTAATGTGGATATCACATTGATTGATTTTTGAACATTGAACCATCCCTGCATACCAAGAATAAATCCCACTGGGTATGGGTGGATAATCTTTCTGATATGTTGTTGAATTCTACTGGCCAGAGTTTAATGAGGATTTTTGTATCTATGCTCTTGAGGGAAATTGGTTTGTAATTCTCTTTCTCTGTTGAATCTTTTTCAGGTTTAGAAAATAATGTGTACTGGCTTCAAAGACAGAATATGGGAGGATTCCCTCTCTTGATTGTTTTAAATAGCTTGAAAAGAATTGTAGATAGTTCTTCTTTAAATGTCTGGTAGAATTCAATAGTGATTCCATCCGGTCCTGGGCTGTTCTTTGTTGGGAGGGCTTTTATTACTGATTCAATTTCTGTGTTGGTTATGGGTCTGTTTAGGTTTCCTATGTCTTCATAGTTCAATTTAGGTAGGGTGTATGTGTCGAGGAATCTATCCATTTCTGTTAGATTTCCCAGTCTGTTGGCATACAACTCTTTGTAGTAATTTCTGATGACTTTTCTTTCTATTTCTGAGGTTTCTGTGTTAAACTCTTTTTCTTCTCTAATTTTATTGGTTTGGGTCTTCTCTCACCTTTTCATGGTTAGTTGGGCCAAGGGTGTGTCAATTTTGATTATTTTTTCAAAAAAAGCTTTTAATTTTTCTGATCTTTTGTTTATTATTTGGATTCAATTTTGTTGATTTCTTCTCTAATTTTAATTATTTCTCTTCTCCTACTAGTTTTGTGTTTGCATTGCTGTGTTTTATACAAGATCCTAGAGATGCATTGATAGCTCATTTATTTGGTGCCTTTCCAATTTCTTAATGTAGGCACCTATTGCTATAAGCATTCCTCTTAACACTGCTTTTTCTGTATCCCATAAGTTTTGATATGTTGTGTTGTTTATTTGCTTCCAGAAAGTTTTCAATTTCTCTTTTGATTTTTTCTATGAGTCTGTTCATTTGGAGCATGTTGTTCAGTCTCCATGTGTTTGCATATGTGCTAGGGATTCCTGAGTTGCTAATTTCCAGCTTAATTCCATTGTAATCTGACAAGATGCATTGTAAGATTTTGATTCTTTTGAATTTGCTGAGACTTGCTTAATGGCCTAGCATATGGTCATTCTTGGAGAAAGTTCCATGCACTGCTGAGAAGAATGTGTATTCTGCAACCGAAAGATGAAAAGTTCCATAGGTATTCATTAGATCCATTTGTCTGTAGTGTCAATTAAATCTGCTGTTTCCTTGTTGATTTTCTGTCTGGTTGATCTGTCCATTGCTGAAAGTGGATTATTCGAGTCCCCCAATACTACTGTATTGTAGTCTAAATCTCCCTTTAAATCACTTAACATATCTTTTAAATAGTCCAGTGCCCTGTAATTATGTGCATAAATGTTTATAATGGTTACCTCTTCCTGTTGAATTGATCCCTTACTCATTATATAGTGCCCCTCTTTCTCTCTTTTAACACTTTTCATGTTAAAGTCTATTTTGTCTGATATTAAGATGGCTACACCAGCTCTTTTTTGGTTTCTGTTGGCATGGAATAACTTTTTCTAACCTTTCACTTTGAGTCTGCATCCTCCTTTGTTGGAAAGATGTCTTTCTGGTAAGTAGCAAATAGATGTGTTTTGTTTTTTAATTCATTCAGACAGTCTCTGGCATTTAACTGGAGAGTTGAGGCCATTTGTATACAATGTAACTATTCGTAAGTAATGACTTTGCCCTGTCCTTTTTCCAAAGAGATTTATAATATATAATTTGAACTTCCCATGATTATTTACTGAGAGATTTTCTTCCTTGACCTTCTTTTGTATTGAGGACTGTGTTTCGGTGTGTTACATATCTGTAAGCATCTTTTGCAGAGCTGGAAGCCTGGTGACAAATTCTTTCAATTTCTGTTTGCAATGGAAGGTCTTTAGTTCACCTTAATTTACAAATGAGAGCTTTTCAGGTTATAATATTCTGGGATGACAGTTTTCTCTTTAGTACTTGGCCTATATCTTGGCATTATCTCCTAGCCTGTAGGGTTTCTGATGAGAAGTCTGCTGTGAGTGTAATTGGAGATCCTCTGAAAGTAATCTGGTGTTTCTCCCCTGCACATTTTAGAATCTTTTCTTTATGTTTCACTGTGGTGAGTTTGATTATAATGTATTGTGGCGAGGATCTTTTCTGGTCATGTCTACTGGGAGTTCTGTATGCTTCCTATACTTGGACGTTTCTTTCTTTCTCCAAACCCGGGAAGTTTTCTGCTAGTATCTCACTAAAAAGGCCTTCTAATACTTTCTCTCTCACCATGCCCTCATGAACTCCTAAAACCTGAATGTTGAGTTTCATAATAAATACTGTCGATTCCCAACATTTTTTATATTTCTAATTTCCTCTTCTTGTCATTGGTTTGACTGTATACTTTCTTGTGCTCTGTCTTCTAAGACCAATATTCTCTCTTCTGCCTCACTGATTCTGTTTTTAATGCCCTCAATGGCATTTTTTCCTCGTTCTCTTGAATTCTTCATTTCATTTTGATTTCTCTTCAGTATCTCAATTTCATGTTCTACTAAATTCCTCATTTCATTTTGATTCCTCCTTAGGATTTCATTTTCATGAGATAGATTTTCTTTCATTTCCTGCGTGGATTTCAGCAGTTTGTGTATTTGCTTTTGATTCCTTCTATGTAATCTTATCATCAGTATTTTAAGTTCCATTGCTTGCATTTCTTCTACCTAATCTTGTATTGAAGTGTCATTTTATTTTGGGAGTGTCATATTTTCATCCTTCTTCTTATTTCCTGGATTGTTGCATTTGTTGTTTTGCATTTTATGAAATAGTGGTTGGTTTCTTCTTTTTTGTCCACTGTGTCAGCTTTTATCATTGAGCTATGACTCTGTAGATAAGTGGACTGTTTTCAGTGAATCTCTAGAGGCTTGTGGTGGGTGTGGCCAGAGAGCTCTGTTTAGTTCTCCAGGATCAAGAGTGTGCATAAAGTGAAAAACCCACTTTGGGTGCGGTCAATCTCCTCTCATTTTAATCAGAAGGAAAGTAATACCACTCAGCTGAGCTATTCTCCTCGATGGAGACCAATGCAAGAGCACGAGCCCCAGTGGGTATAATATTTATCTACTCTGTCCCAAGGACCACACAAAGGATCTGTGCAGTCCTCAGTGTATTTCCCCAGAAATGTCTCTCACAGAGTTACGAGGACCACCCATGCTCGTGGCATCTCCCACTGAGACTGCTTAAAGTCTCAGCCACACATTGAGTTCTCCCACACAACCTTTTTTTTTCACAGTCCCAGTACAGAAGCCTCACACAATCACAAGTTCTTATTCGCCTGTTATTTCTCCCAACCAGAATCAGGAGTCTCCACTCAGCTGATTGCTTGGTGCAGACACGAGCAAGTGCAGCTGTTACTTATGTCCAAAATGGCAACTGCTCTATTGGCTTGTATGTCTTTGTAGGGTGATCAGTGAGAGCGAAACTTGTCTGCACCATCCTCTTTTTTCTCTCTTTTCTAGTTAGGCTGGTGAAATTTCACCCATGGGGCTTCAAGCCTCATTACCTCTAGGTTCTTCCTGCCACTTTTTCACCAGTGTCTTGGGCTACTGTGGTCTCATCTCACCTCACTTTCCAGCACACATGTGTAGCTCTCAGCTATTGGAGTCCCAAGCTGTGGGCATTCACATCCTCCCCATGGGTCCACTGTCTCTCTCTAATTTTGGAAGAGATTCCTCTGCCTTTTTTTCTCAACTCTTCCCTGAGAATACACTATCTCCACTTTTTTACAACTATTTTATCCTGAGATGGATCAGTAAGCTCCCTCACTATTCCACCATCTTGTAACTCCATCTTCTACATTCTTAATGCTGAACATTATGGTTTTTATAGCCCAGGCCACTGCAGTCTGATCTCCTCTCCTTACCCAAGATGTTATTTTCCGTGGTTCTTTGCCCCTAAAGTTCAATTTAGACAGAAATGTATGATCAGATTCTATACTTTTTTACAATTAGAATGTATATTTTCCTTAAATAAGTTTGAAGTGCTACATTTGAAGCATTCATTACAAGCTATAAAATCCATAACTTTCAGCAGAGAGCTGGAACACAAGAAAAGTGCCAGAACTGGAAACAGTGCCAATATGAGATGCCAGCACTGCAGGGAGTGGATGTACCTACAATGACAATTTGCCAGCACCAGTTTGAGAGCATTATAGATCACAACTCTTATAAAACATGTCCAGGAAAGTCCTTTTCTCCTTTACCATTTTCTTCTCTCTATGTAAAATAGAGAAAATATCACTACTCCTATCTCTGAGTGCTTCCTCTTTATATTCTACCTTTGGACAAAGAAAATTTTCATTTTACATCTTTTTGTACACTTGAGAAGGTCACCCAGATGAATGTGGGTTTTCTGTCTCCCCTTCTTACCAATCTGTGGGAATTTGTAGAGTTCCAGGAGTGGCCCAATCTGAGTATAAATTCTTGTCCTGGAGAGTACTGCTACAGTAGAGGTCTCACTCTTCTTTAGCTGCAATGTGGGAAGTCTTTGTCCAGCCCTGAAGCCAGATGAGGAGACTCTCCCTTGTCCTTAGGTCACTGTGCATGACACAATACAGATCAAATCCCAGAGTCATGTTGGGCAAAAGAGAGGGGTTCCAGCTTCTGTCCTCATTGGTAAATACCAGAGCCAGAACATACTGGTGGTTCTAGGATGCAAACCAACATGGAGGACACAGAGATGCTTAGGGAAAAGATTCCAACCATGATTATTACCAACTACAATCCTATCACTGCTATAGAATGAATGTGTTGTGCAAATATACAGAGGCTGAAATACTGCTCTGTTGTGTGATCATAGCTGATGAGGTCTTTGGGAGGTAATTACAATTTTTTATGACTTACCTACCCACTTTCTTGGATATTTCCAATATGAGAATGTGGAGAGAGATTGTACATCTCTACCTGGTGAGGACAGTGTGAAGAGGAAAAAAAAATGCCTTTCGTTGAGGCAGGAAATGTGTCTTTAACAATCACCAATCTCATGTATCTTGACCCTTGTCTTCCCTCTGTAATTCTAAAAATAAATTTCTGTAGTTAAGTCACAACGTCATGGTATGTTGTTATACGGAAAATCTAGGTGACCAACACAACAATCAAGTTTGGATGAACATTAGTTGATTTCATTTGTGTCAACAGCTGGCTCTCCCATCTCCTTGGATTTGTAGCAAATGCCAGAACAGGCTCTGGAATGTTCTGTCTACATGCCATACACCATGACGAGGATAAACTAATTTTCAAAGGAAAGGATAATGAATTAAATGCAAATCACTCTTGGTGAATTCCTGCACATGTTCCATTCATGGGCCAAAATGGTTATTTAAGTTAGCACATCATTATATGATTCCCTGAACAGTGTCAACATGAACACAACTTTGCACAAGGTCATAGGATTGAAGAATAACTCATCTGAAGGCTATGTGGTCAGCAGAGGCAGGATATCTAAGTTTGGAGAATAGTGGAGCACAAGGCTTGGCATTTATAATGGTTAATCTTTGCCTTATAAAACCTAGGCATCAGCTCCCATTCCAAATCAGGAAACAAACTCAAATTCAAAGCCTGAAAGAAGGAGGATCATAAAAATACAGAACTTTAGAAGATGTCAGAATCACTGTGTGGGTTCAAGTACTGTAGATCAAAATGCACTGCACCTAGTGAATTTGAAGGCCTGCCATCTATTTTATATGGGAATCTGAAAAGTATTTTCATATAAAAATTACTATTGGTAGCAGTTCTAACTCCAAAAAGGTCTTATTCTCTGAAGCATTTTCCAGACTTGCCTGCAGATAGAATTGCATGCAAAAAACAAACAAACAAACAAAAAACAACACACTTCTACAGGCAATGGCACAAAACTTCCTCAAGGAGAGTACACAGGTGCCCCTTGTATTTCAAATGCCCTGTGTATTCAGTTGTGATGAACTGTCTACTTCATGTTGAAGACTTGTTCGTGCTCACTGTGTTCCTGACAGGAGAGCCATCTTTGAATTGTTGGGCACAGAATTTTATATGTTTCCAACAAACGAAATTGTAAACTTGGCTTTTGAGTTTTCTTTTTATTATCTATATTGCTTTCTCTCTGAGTTAAGTTGAAAATTCTCCTTCTACGTGAAAATATATTTCCTTTTACATATTGTTCTTTTTCTCTTCCTTGTCATTCTTGCAGTTTTCCTCTAATTCCTCTGTCCTCTTCATCTCCTCCTCCTACTTTCTTCTACTCACAATTCCCCAGGAGAAACCCAGGGGAACCCCCTACTCACACATCTCCACTCCTCCCCAGGTCTCACAACTTGGGATAGAGTCTGGGAGGGCCCACTGAGCTGCAGAGCAGTGAGGAGCTTACAGGGGCCAGTGGCAGGAACACACTTTGCTCCTCTGCAGCTCGGTCCTTGGGGACCACATACATAAAGCCCCACATCCTCAGATTTTGCACCAAAGAAGCAAGGCAAGGTGGGGCATCTTCGCATTCCCCATGCCTCATGACCCATATTCCTGTACAGGACATGGTTCCTACCTCTGTCCTCACAGAATGTACCATTTAGTTAATACAGAAACATATGATCTAGTTATAAATGATAGAAATTATAATCAGAAATATCATTGGCACATTAACTCAGGACTTAGTTTTTGCATGCAAAGAATATGGAATTTCAGTTCCAGTGATCTTGCCTTTGTAATGAATGAATAATGAGAAGAGAATCCATATGGTGCTACATGCCTTATACCTTGGAACTGCAGAGCAAGGAAGAAGGATTGGGTTGAGTTTTCACAGAGTTCCTCCATGTAGTCTATTTTTGCTAGAAAGTCTTGACTTTCCATGCCTGCAATGAGGACTTGTTTTAATGGTGCTATTCACTCTGTACTTTCATGGTGTATTCAACCACCCAAGGGTTGCAGTTTTTGTTTTAATGAGTATTTATTTATTTATTTACAATTTACATGAAAGTCAGCTTCAGAAAGAGGAGGAGAAGCAGGAAGGAGGAAGAGGGAGAGAAAGGAGGACAGGAGGACAGGGAAAAGGGGACAGGGAAAAATGGAGAGAGGAAAAAGAGAAAGGGAGAGATCTTTCGACCCAGTGATTCACAGGCCAAATGATGCTAATAGCTGGAACTGGGCCATTTTGAAGCCTGTAACTAGGAGCTTCTTCTGGGTCTTCTACATGGTGTGGGCTCAGAAACCTGTGCCATCTTCTGCTGCTTTCCCAAGCATCATCAGAGAGCTGCATTGGAAGTGAAGCAGCTGGGACTGGAACTGCTACCCAACTGGGATGCTGGCATCCCAGCCAGAGGCTTAACCTACTATGTTACAGCACTGGCCCCCAGTTTCCACTCTAAGTATCATGGACTGGGAGGTTTACTTTGTGAATTTTGAATGCACAGGAAGCACCCAGTGATCTCACTAAAGCACATCGCTCTAAGGTAGAATCTGGATCATGTCATTCTAGGGGTAAGCACTGCTGGACAGACCACCATTAGAAGGCAAATGGTCAAGTTCTAGAAAAACACAGAAGAGCTGTCTACTTGATACCAAGTGGAGTAGTTGCCACCCTTGAGAAGGCTTCCATCAAGGAACACACTAGGATGCTGCCTGTAATCCAAGTCAGTATGTAGAACACCTTGTACCCTACTGACATCTTTCCACTTTTCTGGCTTTTTATCATGAACATGAAATTTTCTCTCCAGCTCTTTCTGCATCCTCTTTTTTTCTATACATTGCTCCATCATTGTCCAATGTCTGAACATGCAGATGTCTTCCAACATGTATTTTATTTTGGGATATTTCATACGTTGGAGACATTACATGTACCATTTTTCACAGCTTATTTCCCAGAATTGGTAAGCAAAAATAACTGTTTTGTGTGTTTAATTTTGTATTCCAGCACTACTTAACTTAGTTACTGAATCCCTGATTTCATTACACCATCCCAGTAGCAGTTGTAAATGATGCCACTTGTATATCTTACTTTTTAGTAAGTTGTATGTCATTTTTTGACAATATGCATGGAGCCAAGCCTCGGATAATTATCTGCAGAAGTTGCATTTTTTCTTCAACTTTGTGTCCAATCTTCAGCCATAACTTCTATGTTATTGAATTCTGCAAATACTCTTTAAGATTGAAAACTGATTCTTCTTTTTGTCATGTTTGAGTTGTTTTGTTCTTTTTAACAATTCTTAGATCATTTAGATTACATCAAGTGTTTTTCTTCCATTATTCTAACTATTATTACATTTTTTCAGGGACTATAAACTGAATTAGAGTGTATACATCACTTTGGGATTATGTAACCTATTTTAAAATACTGTTGGATTTACATTGTTTTAGATTTCAAATGTGAGAATTTATTTCAACAATAGTCTTACAATTTCATTTTGCTGAATTGTCTGGCAATATTTGATCAATCAATTTAAGATGTTCCTGTAGAAGAAACAGAATTTTTCCATTTTTCCTGTTCTCTACAGGAGTTGAGAAAAGAGTTCCTTTCCTACGGGAAAGTTTGGTTAAAGTCATCTTAAAATTGTGGAACACATATAAGTATTGGGAATTATTTTAATAACTGTGAGGATATTTGGATTTTTCAAATATTTCTCAATGTATTGGACAAGATTTCTATCAGGAAATTTCTGAATTCCTTCTGTATTCTTCAATGTATCACCATTAAATGATTAATATGTTCTAATATTACTATTTTTAATATCTACAGAGACCTCTTCAGCTCTCTTTGTGTATACGCGTGCACACACACCCACATACACCCAGACACATACTGTATGTGACTTTCTTATCCCAGGAATTCTACAAGCCAAGATTGGCCTTGAGTTGTCCAAAGGCTGCCTACATCTCCTCCTTTTTTATTTTATTGAGAATGGCCTCTGTCTTAGGTTGCCCTCAGTCATCTCTGTTCTTACTCATCATTGGTAACTCTGGCAGCTTGGCGTAGATCCCTGTCTTAGGTTGGTACAGGATTCTGAATGTCTTACCCATCTCTGAGGACCGTTCCAGCTAGGCATTAGGTGAGAGTCATGGATGGATACGATATTTGGCCAAATATCAAATATTTTTATTACAAAGGAGGTTTAGTGTGAAGTTTAAATGATGAATCTCAGCCCATATAGACTGTAGTGAAGTTAACGTAAGTTGTAAAACACACCAAAAACTTCCCATACAAAGTAGGAAAAGCAGTAGTAGTCCAGCCAACATTAATAACCAATGGATCCACTGAAACCCTCCAAATTATAGGGGTTTGGTAATGAACATATGTCGTATTTCACTCTTAAGCTTATCGATAACAGACTCTATATAAGGCACATTGTTAGTTATGTTAAAACAACATCCCCAAGGCACATATTCACAATTTATATGATCTTTCAACAGCAAGTAATTGATAGCTGCATGGTTTAAAAGTACTCCTGAGTGAACTTGATCCAATTCTTTGGCTATATTGGACAATGCAGTAGCAGTAAGATTGTTTGTTTTGGTCACCAAAAATGCAAGCCTTCATAGTCCATGATTATTTCCATAAACCAATCCAGGAACTCCTGCTACTGATATAGCCATGGTAAAGGCAGTGTCTTCTCTGATTAAGATGACATTGTCATCGCAGTTCTCAGATAACGAACATAGTAGTACTGCTTCTTCCTAGCAGAAGCCCAAAGAATCCCTTGGGCAACAGCTCACAGATCCCCATGGGGAGGGCCTGAGCTCCCATTTTGGGCATTAGGACTGTGTAGGTGGACGTACTGAGGTCCAGTCCTACGCTCCCCCTAGTTGCTCGCTGCAAGGTACCAACTGATTTAAGGTGTTTTGTTGAGGAACAAATGTCATGGCCCCAAAGATTTGTCAGTTCTGTCGGGCCAGGCCTGGGGCTGGCTCCACTTCCAGTTTCCCAAACTCTGTTCTTTTAATGAATTACCTTCTTTATCAGTTTTGGAGTGACATTCATTGGCCCAATGCCTTCCCCTTTTGCACTGGGGGCAAATCCCAGGAAGATCCCTATTTTGATTTTTCACTTTCAGACAATTTTTTCACACATGTCCCTGCTGCCCACATTCATATCACACTTGTTATTGGGCATAGCCCTCCTTGCTGATTCTTGTAATGGCACATTGATGATCTTAACAGGTGGCCTGAGTTGGTATGTGCAAATAGTGTATCATTGATATTTTGAGATACTTTGATTTATTAGTAATTGTGCTGGCCTGCTGCACCAGTCTGATAGAACCCGAAGGAAGGAGTGGTAATGAAAAGAGGGACAAGGGTGCAGAGAATGGAGCCAAGACAACAAGGCTGATCAAGGCTCATTTATTCCAGTGTCTCAGCATGGAGAGGGAGAAAGGATTAGAAGGCCTTTTTAGTGAGATATTAGCAGAAAATTTCCAAGGTTTGGAGAAGGACAGACACATCCTAGTACAGGAAGCTCATAGAACCCCTAATAAACATGACCAAAAGTGATCCTCAATATGACACGTTGTAATTAAACTCACCACAGTGAAACATAAAGAAAAGATCCTAAAATGAGCAAGAGAGAAACGTCAGATTACTCTCAGAGGATCTCCAATCAGACTCACAGCAGACTTCTCATCAGAAACCCTACAAGCTAGGAGGGAATGGCGAGATATAGCCCAGGTACTAAGAGAGAAAAACTGTCAACCCAGAATATTATATCCTGCTAAGCTCTCATTTGTGAATGAAGGTGAAATAAAGACCTTTCACAACAAACAGAAATTGAAAGAATTTGTCACCACTTGTCCAGCCATGCAAAAGATACTTAAAGATGTGTTACACACAGAAACACAGAAACACAGTCATCAATATGAAAGAAGATAAATGAAGGAAATTTCACACCAAAAGATCACAGGAAGTTCAAAACATATATCAGAAAATATCTTTGGCAAATGGCAGGACAAAGCTACTACTTATCAATAGTCACATTTAACTTTAATGGCCTGAACTGTCCAGTTAAAAGACACAGATTGGCTGATAGGGTTAAGGAACAAAACCCGTCTATTTTCTGATTACAAGAAACACATCTTTCCAACAAAGATCCATACAGACTGAAAGTGAAAGGCTGGAAAAAGATGTACCATGCCAACAGAAATGAAAAAAGAGTGGGCATAGCCATCTTAATATCGGACAACATAAACTTTACCACAAAAACTGTTAGGAGAGACAAAGGGCGGTACTATATAATGATTAAGGGATCAATTCAACAGGAAGATATAACAATTATCAATGTATATGCACCTAACTACAGGGCACCGGTTTATCTAAAAGATTTGTTAAGGGACTTAAAGGAGACTTGGACCCCAACACAATAGTACTGGGGGACTTCAATACCACACTCTCAGATATAGACAGATCAGCTGGACAGAAGATCAACAAGGAAACAGTAGATTTAAATGACACTATAGCCCAAATGGATCTAACAGATATCTACAGAACTTTTCATCCTACACGGAAAGCATTTACATTCTTCTCAGCAGTACATGGAACCTTCTCTAGCATTGACCACATACAAGGCCATAAAGCAAGTCTCAGCAAATTCAAAAGAATTAGAATCATACCATGCAGCTTCTCAGACCATAAAGGAATGAACTTGGAAATTAGCAACTCAGGAATCCCTAGAGCGTATGCAAACACATGGAGATTGAACAACATGCTCCTGAATGAACAATGGGTCATAAAAGACATTAAAAGAGAAATCAAAACTGTTCTGGAAGTAAATGAGGATAACAGCACAACATACCAAAACTTATGGGACGCAGCAAAAGCAGTGTTAAGAGGAAATTTTATATCAATAGGTACCTACATCAAGAAATTGGAAAGGCACTAAATAGAGGAGATTTCAATTCACCTCAAGGATCTAGAAAACCTACAGCAAACCAGACCCAAATCTAGTAGGAGAAGAGAAATAATTAAAATCAAAGAAATCAACAGGATTGAATCCAAAAAATCAATACAAAAGATAAGCAAAACTAGGAGCTGGTTTTTTGAAAAAATAAACAAAATTGACACCCCACTGGCCCAACTAACTGAAAAAAGAAAAGACCCAAATCAATGAAATCAGAGATGAAAAAGGAAACATAACAACAGACACCACAGAAATAAAAAGAATCATCAGAAATTACTACAAGGACTTGTATGGCAGCAAACAGGGAAACCTATCAGAAATGGATAGATTCCTGACACATACAACCTACTTAAATTGAACCTGGAACACATAGAAAATCGAAACAGACCCATAACTGAGACAGAAATTGAAACAGTAATAAGGGCCCTCACAACCAAGAAAAGCCCAGGACAAGATGGATTCACTGTTGAATTCTACCAGACATTTAAAGAAGAACTAACTCCAATTCTTCTCAAACTATTCAGAACAATCGAAAAAGAGGGAATCCTCCCAAATTCTTTCTATGAAGCCAGCATCACCTTAATTCCTAAGCCAGAGAAAGATGCAGCATTGAAAGAGAATTACAGACCAATAACCCTGATGAACACAGATGCAAAAATCGTCAATAAAATTCTCGCCAATAGAATGCAACAACACATCAGAAAGATCATCCACCTACCAAGTAGGGTTTATCCCTGGTATGCAAGAATGGTTCAACATTCACAAATCAATCAATGTGATACAACACATTAACAGACTGCAGAAGAAAAACCATATGATTATCTCAACAGACACCAATAAAGCATTTGATAAAATACAACACCCGTTCATGATGAAAACTCTAAGCAAACTCGATATGGAAGGAACATTCCTCAATATAATCAAAGCAATCTATGAAAAACCCACAGCCAACATCCTATTGAATGGGGAAAAGTAGGAAGCATTTCCACTGAGATCTGGCACCAGACAGCGATGCCCACTCTCACCACTGCTATTCAATAAAGTTCTGGAAGTTCTAGCCAGAGCTATTAGGCAAGAAAAAGAAATTAAAGGGATACAAATTGGGAAGGAAGAACTCAAACTATCCCTCTTTGCAGATGATATGATTCTTTATTTAGGGGACCCAAAGAACTATACTAAGAGACTATTGGAACTCATAGAACAGTTTGGCAAAATAGCAGGATATAAAATCAATGCACAAAAAGCAACAGCCTTTGTATACACAAGCAATGCCATGGCTGAGAAGGAACAGCTAAGATCAATCCCATTCACAATACCTACAAAACCAATCAAATACCTTGGAATAAACTTAACCAAGGATGTAAAAGATCTCTACAATGAAAATTACAAAACCTTAAAGAAAGAAATAGAAGAGGATACCAAGAAATGGAAAAATCTTCCATGCTCATGGATTGGAAGAATCAATATCATCAAAATGTCCATTCTCCCAAAAGCAATTTACAGATTCAATGCAATACCAATCAAGATACCAAAGACTTTCTTCACAGATCTGGAACAAATGATGCTGAAATTCATATGGAGACACAGGAGACCTCGGATAGCTAAAGCAATCTTGTACAACAAAAACAAAGCCGGAGGCATCACAATACCAGATTTCAGGACATACTACAGGGCAGTTATTATCAAAACAGCATGGTACTGGTACAGAAACAGATGGATAGACCAATGGAACAGAATAGAAACACAAGAAATCAATCCAAACATCTACAGTCAACTTATATTTGATGAACGATCCAAAACCAATCCCTGGAGTAAGGAGAGTCTATTCAATAAATGGTGCTGGGAAAATTGGATTTCCACATGAAAAATCATGGAGCAAGACCCTACCTTTCACCTAACACAAAAATTCACTCAACATGGATTAAAGACTTAAATCTATGACATGACACCATCAAATTACTAGAGAGTATTGGAAAAACCCTGCAAGATATAGGTACCGGCAATAACTACTTGGAAAACACCTCAGAAGCACAGGCAGTCAAAGCCAAAATTAACTATTGGGATTGCATCAAATTGAGAAGTTTCTGTACTGCAAAAGAAACAGTCAGGAAAGTGAAGAGACAACCAACAGAATGGGAAAAATATTTGCAAACTATGCAACTGATAAAGGGTTGATAACCAGAATCTACAAAGAAATCAAGAAACTCCACAACATCAAAACAAACAACCCACTTAAGAGATGGGCCAAGGACCTCAACAGACATTTTTCAAAAGAGGAAATCCAAATGGTCAACAGTCACATGAAAAAATGTTCAAGATCACTAGCAATTAGGGAAATGCAAATCAAAACCACAATGAGGTTTCAGCTCACCCTGGTTAGAATGACTCACATTCAGAAATCTACCAACAATGGATGCTGCAGAGCATGTGGGGAAAAAGGGACACTAACCCACTGTTGGTGGGAATGCAAACTGGTTAAGCCACTATGGAAGTCAGTTTGGAGAGTCCTCAGAAACCTGAATATAACCCTGCCATTCAACCCAGCCATCACACTCCTTGGAATTTATCCAAAGTAAATTAAATTGGCAAACAAACAAGCTGTCTGCATCTTAATGTTTATTGCAGTTCAATTCACAATAGCTAAGACCTGGAACCAACAGAAATACCCATCAACAGTAGACTGGATAAAGAAATTATGTGGCATGTATTCTATAGAATACTATACAAAAAAAAAAAGAATACTATACAGCAGTCAAAAACAATGAAATCCGTTCATTTGCAAAAAGATGGAGCAATTTGGAAAACATCATGCTGAGTGAATTAAGCCAGTCCCAAAGGGACAAATATCATATGTTCTCCCTGATCGGTGACAACTAACTGAGCACCAAATGGAAACTTGTTGAAGTGAAATTGGCAGTATGAAAAACAGTGACCTGATCAGCTCTTGTCCTGACTGTTGATGTACAATCTAATATTTTATTTACTTTGTATTTTTTTTTGTTCTAGTACTATTGGTTGAATTCTGTAATTAACACACGATTATTCTTAGGTGTTTAAATTTTAACTGAAAAGTGATCCCTGTTAGGAATCTGGAAAGCATTATGCTGAGTAAAATAAGCCAGTCCCAAAGGGACAAATACCATATGTTCTCCCTGATTGGTGACAACTAACTGAGCACCAAAAAGCAAACCTGTTAAAGTGAAATGAACACTATGAGAAACGGTGACTTGATCAGCCCTTGCCGTAACTGTTGATGAACAACTTAATACGTTATCCCTCTTAGTATTTTTTTTTTGTTTATTTGTTCTACTTAATACTTTTGGTTGAATACTGCAATCAATACACAATTCTTCTTAAGTGCTGAAACTTAACTGAAAAGTGATCCCTGTTAAATATAAGAGTGGGAGTAAGAGGAAAGAGATGTGCAATTTCGGACATGCTCAAGCTGACTTACCTCAAACGGTAGAGTTAGAAACATACCAGGGGATTCCAATTCAATCCCATCAAGGTGGCATGTACCAATGCCATCTCACTAATCCTGGTGAACAATTTCTGTTCACAATTTAGCATAATGAACGGACTAAGAGTCAAAGGGATCACATAAACAAGAATAGTGTCTGCAAATACTAGCTAATAGAATAAAAAAGGGAGAGAACGATCCAACAATGGGAAGCGAGATACACAGCAGACCCATAGAATGACAGATGTCCTAAACAGCACTCTGGCCTCAGAATCAGCCCTTAAGGCATGCGGATCTGGCTGAAAAGCCCATGAGAGTATTACAGGCATGGAAAGCCAAAATACTCTGGCAATAAAAAAAATCTACATGAAAGATCTCCGCAAGTGAGATCCCAGTGAAAAGAACAGGTCATCAAAGAAGGAGGTACCTTTCTCTGAAGGGAGGAGAGAACTTCCACTTTGACTACAACCTTGTCTAAATAGGATCAGAGTTGGTGAACTCAAAAGTTTCCATAGTCTTGGCGACTCATGACAAAAGCCTAGGGTGATTACTGATGCCATAAACAAGAGTGTTAATTTGTTAAGTCAAAAACAGGAGTCACTGTGCACTTACTCCTCATGTAGGATCTCTGTAGATTGTGATTTAATGCTATAACTAGTACTCAAACAGTATTTTTCACTTTGTGTTTCTATGTGGGTGCAAACAGTTGAAATCGTTACTTAATAGATGCTAAACTGATTTTCTGAATATAAAAAGAATTGAAAATGAATCTTGATATGAATGGAAGGTGGAGGGAGAGGGAAAGGGGAGGGTTGTGGGTGGGAGGGAAGTTATGGGGGGGAAGGCATTGTAATCCAAAAGCTGTGCTTTGGAAATTTATATTCATTAAATAAAAGTTAAAAAAAAATATTAGAGTGGGAATACCAGAGGGAATAGATGGAAAATTTGGGACATGCTGAAGCTGACTTGCCCCAAATAGTAGAGTTAAAAACATACCACGCGATACCAATTCAATCCTATCAAGGTGGTAAGTACCAATGCCATCTCACTAGTCCAAGTGATCATTTTCTGTTCACAATTGATCACACTGATAGGTTTAAGAGTCAAAAGGAGCACAAAAACAAGACTAGTGTCTGCAAATACTAACTGATAGAATAAAAAAGGGAGAAAATGATCCAACATGGGAAGCGAGTTACACAGCAGACTCACAGAATGGCAGATGTCCTAAACAGCACTCTGGCCTCAGAATCAGCCCTGAAGGCATTCAGATCTGGCTGAAAAGCCCATGAGAGTATTTCAGGCATGGCAAGCTAAGACACTCTGGGAAAAAAAAATGACCTAAATGAAAATCTCTGTGACTGTGATCCCAGTGGAAAGAACAGGTCATCAAACAAGGAGGGATCTTTCTCTGAAGGGAGGAGAGAACTTCCACTCTGACTATGACCTTGTCTAAATATGATCAGAATTGGTGAACTCAAAAGGCTTCCATAGCCTTGGCGACTCATGACAAAAGCCTAGGGTGATTACTGATGCCATAAACACGAGTGTCAATTTGTTAAGTCAACAACAGGAGTCACTGTGCACTTACTCCTCATGTAGGATCTCTGTGCTTAATGTGCTGTATATTGTGATTTAATGCTATAACTTGTACTGAAACATTATTTTTCACTTTGTGTTTCTATGTGGGTGCAAACTGTTGAAATCATTACTTAATATATACTAAACTGATCTTCTGTATATAAAGAGAATTGAAAATGAATCTTGATGTGAATGGAAGGGGAGAGGGAGTGGGAAAGGGGAGGGTTGCAGGTTTGAGGGAAGTTATGGGGGGAAAGCCATTGAAATCCATAAGCTGTACTTTGGAAATTTATATGCATTAAATAAAGTTAAAAAAGAAGACTTGAACCAGAGGCATGCAGCTAAGCTGTACCATATTCCTGACCCATAACACCCCACAGATAATCATTAACTTTATTTTAAAATGAAAAAAGCCTTAAAAATAAAATAAAAATAAAAAATAATGGAAACTGGAGGTGGGCTGTGGTGTAGTATATTAAGCTTCCACAAGAAGTGCTGGCATCCTATATGTCAATGGCTTTAATCCTGGCTGCTCCACATATGATCATGTTCCCTGTAAAAGCAATAGGAACAAAACAGCAACAAAGTAAACATCCAGTTAAGAAATGGGAAATGGGGCCGGCGCCGTGGCTCAATAGGCTAATCCTCCACCTTGCGGCGCCGGCACACCGAGTTCTAGTCCCGGTTGGGGCGCCGGATTCTGTCCCGGTTGCCCCTCTTCCAGGCCAGCTCTCTGCTATGGCCAGGGAGTGCAGTGGAGGATGGCACAGGTGCTTGGGCCCTGCACCCCATGGGAGACCAGGAAAAGCACCTGGATCCTGGCTCCTGCCATCGGATCAGCACGGTGCGCCGGCTGCAGCGGCGGCCATTGGAGGGTGAACCAACAGCAAAGGAAGACCTTTCTCCCTCTGTCTCTCTCTCTCACTGTCCACTCTGCCTGTCAAAAATTAAAAAAAAAAAAGAAATGGGAAATGACTTCAACATGCATTTTTCAAAAAGAAGAAACTGAAATGGCCAAAAGCACTTGAAAAAATGCTCAGGACAACTAGCCATCAGGGAAATGAAATCAAAACCACAATCAGGTTTCACCTCACACATCAGAATGGCTTTCATACAAAAATCAACAACCAACCTGTGCTGGAGAGGATTTGTATGAAAAGGCACCCTAATCCACAGGTGGTGGGAATGTCAACTGATACATTCATTGTGGAAGACAGTATGGAAATCTCTGAGAGCTGAAAAGAGATCTGCCATATGACCCAGCCAACTGACTCCTAGGAATTAACCCAAACAAAATGAAATCAGCATGAAAAGGGTCATCTGTACCCCCATGTTCATTGCACCTCAATTCAATATAGCTAAGTATGGAATAAACCCAGATATCCATCAACTGATGAGGGGATAAAGAAAACATGGTATATATATTTGAAGAATATTAATTAGCAGTAAAAAAAGAAATCGTGTCTTTTGTAACAATGAATTATTACAAGGAATTATCATTTTGTCATAAAAATGTAAATACCTGCAATAATGTGGAAGCCCCTTAAGAACACCATGCAAAATGAAAGGTCACCTAAATCCACTGAGTACAATACTTCATTTATATGAAACACTCAGGACCATTAAATCCACAGAAATAGAAACAGATTGGTGGTTGTGTTTCCAGCAAGACAAGAAACTGAGAGAGAATATAATGTATAAGGAACCTGATTTATAGTGATGAAAATATTTTAAAATCTGACAGAGATAATAGTTGCACAATAGAGTGAAAGGTCTAAATGTCATTAGATCACTTTAAAATTGCTATTTCTTTTGAATTACTTTCAGGTTGAGATGTAAAATCCCTTTGTTTTGTCTGGAATTGGCAAAAGTAAATCTAAAGCCAATCGATAATAAACAGAAATGAGCAGATGGAAAAGAAGTCTGCATAATCACTTCTATGTATAATGAACACTTGTCATGTGATTATCACATCAATTCAAATCTATATGAAATGGTATAAAACTAAGGAGTTTCAGGACAATGCATTATACACATGAAAATGATTTAACATGTCTAATATTTGCACTGAAATATTCCAACTATATTATAAAGCTGACATTAATATTAAATGAATAATGAATGAGTAAATACAGTAATGAATGAATAAAAACAGCAAACAGGGGCACAGCAGGTTAGCGCCCTGGCCTGAAGCTCCGCCATTCCATATGGGGTCTAGTTCAAGACCCGGTGCTCTATTTCTCATCCAGCTTTCTGCTACAGCCTGGCAAAGCAGCAGAAAATGGACCAAGTCTCTGGGACCCTGCACCAGGAACCCCTGGCTCCTGGCTTCAGATCAGTGAAGCTCTGTCGAATGTGGCCAATAGGGAAGTGAATGAACAGATGGAAGACCTCTCTCCCTCTGCCTCTCCTCCCTCTGTGTAAACTCTTTCAAATAAATGAATAAATCTTAGAAAACAGCAAATGTGTAATTCATTTTATTAAAATATGAATATTACAATGTCCACCAGGTGACAATGAAAACACAGAAATGAAAAGTTTCATGGAGAGACTTTATCTGAGATCAGTTTGTGTTTGTGAAAATGAAACCCAGGCTAAGAAATTTATACACAGTATTATTTTTGAAGAGAGGAGGATTGGGGCCAGTGTGCGGGTGTAGTGGATATAACCACCACTTGTAACTATGATATCCCATGTGCGTGCCAGTTCATATCCTGGCTACTTCACTTGGAATCCAGCTCCCTCTTAGTGATCCAAAAGAAGCTGTAGAAGGGGGCCTAAAAGGGGAGAGGGAGTGGGAAAGGGGAGGGTTGTGGGTGGGAGGACGGTATGGGGGGGAAGCCATTGTAATCCATAAGTCGTACTTTGGAAATTTATATGCATTAAATAAAAGAAAAAAAAAAAGAAGGGGGCCTAAGATGCTGACACTCAAATGGACAACTGAATTGATGTCCTTGCTTTGACATGAACCAGCACTGGGCCACAGCAGATAACCAAGAAAAGGAGAGAGAAGACCCAAATCAACAAAATTAAAAGTGAAAAAGTAAATGTAACAACAGACACAAGAAAAATAAAAAGAATCCTCAGAAGTTACTACGAAGAGCTGTATGCCAACAAACTGGGAAAGCTAGAAGAAATGAATAGGTTCCTGGACACATACAACTTACCTAAACTGAGCTTTTAAGACAGAAAACCTAAAAAGACCCATAACTGAGATGGAAATTGAGTCAGTAATAAAGACCCTCCCAACAAAGTAAAGCCCAGGAGCAGATGAATTCACTGCACAATTCTACCAAATATTGAAAGAAGAACTAACGCCAATTCTTCTCAAGCTATTTAAAACAATTGAAAGGCATGGAATCCTCCCAAATTCCTTTTATGAAGCCAGCAGCACCTTAATCCCTGTAGCTGGAAAAGATAAAATAGAGAAAGAAAATTATGGACCAATTTCCCTGATAAACACCGATGCAAAATCCCTCAACAAAATCCTGGCCAGTCGATTTCAACATCAATCAGGAAGATCATTCACCCAGACCAAGTGAGATTTATCCTCGGTATGCAAGGATGGTTCAACATTCACAAATCAATCTATATGATACATCACATTAACAAATCAAATTACAAAAACCATATGATTATCTCAATAGATGTAGAGAAACATTTGATAAAACACAACACTCTTTCATGATGAAAACTCTAAGTAAATTTAGTCTAGAAGGATCATTCCTCAACATAATTAAGGCAATTTATGAAAAACCCACGGCCAGCATCCTATTGAATGGGGAAAAACTGGAAGCATTCCATTGAGATATGGAACCAGAAAAGGATGCCCGCTGTCTCCATTGCTATTCAATATAGTACTAGAAGTTTAGCCAGAGCCATCAGGCAAGAAAAAGAAATGACAGGGATTCAGATTGGTCCTTATTTGCAGATGACATGATTATATATATAGGGGAACTGAAAGATTCCACAAGGAGACTACTGGAACTCACAAAAGAGTTTGGTAAAATATCAGGATATAAAATCAATACACAAAAAAATACAGTCCTTGTATACACAGACAATTCCATGGCTGAGAAAGCACCTAACTACAGGGCACCGGTTTATCTAAAAGATTTGTTAACGGACTTAAAGGGAGACTTAGACCCCAATACAATAGTACTGGGGGACTTCAATACTCCACTCTCAGATATAGACAGATAATCCGGACAGAAGATCAACAAGGATACAGTAGATTTAAACAACACTATAGCCCAAATGGATCTCACAGATATATACAGAACTCTCAATCCTACAGCTAAAGATTTTACATTCTTCTCAGCAGTACATGGAACCTTCTCTAGCATTGACCACATACTAGGCCATAAAGCAAGTCTCAGCAAATTCAAAAGAATTAGAATCATACCATGCAGCTTCTCAGACCATAAAGGAATGAAGTTAGAAATTAGCAACTCAGGAATCCCTAGAGCGTACGCAAACACATGGAGATTGAACAACATGCTCCTGAATGAAAAATGGGTCATAGAAGACATTAAAAGAGAAATCAAAAATGTTCTGGAAGTAAATGAGGATAACAGCACAACATACCAAAACTTATGGGACGCAGCAAAAGCAGTGTTAAGAGGAAATTTTATATCAATAGGTACCTACATCAAGAAATTGGAAAGGCACTAAATAGAGGAGATTTCAATTCACCTCAAGGATCTAGAAAACCTACAGCAAACCAGACCCAAATCTAGTAGGAGAAGAGAAATAATTAAAATCAAAGAAATCAACAGGATTGAATCCAAAAAATCAATACAAAAGATAAGCAAAACTAGGAGCTGGTTTTTTGAAAAAATAAACAAAATTGACACCCCACTGGCCCAACTAACTAAAGAAAGAAAAGACCCAAATCAATGAAATCAGAGATGAAAAAGGAAACGTAACAACAGACACCTCAGAAATAAAAAGAATCATCAGAAATTACTACAAGGACTTGTATGGCAGCAAACAGGGAAATCTATCAGAAATGGATAGATTCCTGGACACATGCAACCTACCTAAATTGAAACAGGAAGACATAGAAAATCGAAACAGACCCATAACTGAGACAGAAATTGAAACAGTAATAAAGGTCCTCCCAACAAAGAAAAGCCCAGGACAAGATGGATTCACTGCTGAATTCTACCAGACATTGAAAGAAGAATTGACTCCAAAACTTCTCAAACTATTCAGAACAATTGAAAAAGAGGGAATCCTCCCAAATTCTTTCTATGAAGCCAGCATCACCTTAATTCCTAAGCCAGAAAAAGATGCAGCAGAGAAAGAGAATTACAGACCAATATCCCTGATGAACATAGATGCAAAAATCTTCAATAAAATTCTCGCCAATAGAATGCAACAACACATCAGAAAAATCATCCACCCAGACCAAGTGGGATTTATCCCTGGTATGCAGGGATGGTTTAATGTGCACAAAACAAACAATGTGATACACCACATTAACAGACTGCAGAAGAAAAACCATATGATTATCTCAATAGATGCCGAGAAAGCATTTGATAAAATACAACACCGTTTCATGATGAAAACTCTAAGCAAACTCGATATGGAAGGAACATTCCTCAATATAATCAAAGCAATTTATGAAAAAACCACAGCCAACATCATATTGAATGGGGAAAAGTAGGAAGCATTTCCACTGAGATCTGGCACCAGACAGGGATGCCCACTCTCACCACTGCTATTCACTATAGTTCTGGAAGTTCTAGCCAGAGCTATTAGGCAAGAAAAAGAAATTAAAGGGATACAAATTGAGAAGGAAGAAGTCAAACTATCCCTCTTTGCAGATGATATGATTCTTTATTTAGGGGATCCAAAGAACTCTACTAGGAGACTATTGGAACTCATAGAACAGTTTGGCAAAGTAGCAGGGTATAAAATCAATGCACAAGAATCAAAAGCCTTTGTATACACAGGCAATGCCATGGCTGAGGAAGAACTTCTAAGATCAATCCCATTCACAATAGCTACAAAAACAAATACCTTGGAATAAACATAACCAAGGATGTTCAAGATCTCTATGATGAGAATTACAAAACCTTAAAGAAAGAAATGGAAGAGGATACCAAAAAATGGAAAAATCTTCCATGCTCATGGATTGGAAGAATCAATATCATCAAAATGTCCATTCTCCCAAAAGCAATTTATAGATTCAATGCAATACCAATCAAGATACCGAAGACCTTCTTCTCAGATCTAGAAAAAATGGTGCAGAAATTTATATGGAGACACAGGAGACCTCGGATAGCTAAAGCAATCTTGTACAACAATAACAAAGCTGGATGCATCACAATACCAGATTTCAGGACATACTACAGGGCAGTTGTAATCAAAACAGCATGGTACTGGTACAGAAACAGATGGATAGACCAATGGAACAGAATTGAAAAACCAGAAATCAATTCAAACATCTACAGCCAACTCATATTTGATCAAGGATCCAAAACCAATCCCTGGAGTAAGGAGAGTCTATTCAATAAATGGTGCTGGGAAAATTGGATTTCCACATGCAGAATCATGAAGCAAGACCTCTACCTTTCACCTTACACAAAAATTCACTCAACATGGATTAAAGACTTAAATCTATGACATGACACCATCAAATTACTAGAGAGTATTGGAAAAACCCTGCAAGATATAGGTACCGGCAATAACTACTTGGAAAACACCCCAGAAGCACAGGCAGTCAAAGCCAAAATTAACTATTGGGATTGCATCAAATTGAGAAGTTTCTGTACTGCAAAAGAAACAGTCAGGAAAGTGAAGAGACAACCGACAGAATGGGAAAAATATTTGCAAACTATGCAACTGATAAAGGGTTGATAACCAGAATCTACAAAGAAATCAAGAAACTCCACAACATCAAAACAAACAACCCACTTAAGAGATGGGCCAAGGACCTCAATAGACATTTTACAAAAGAGGAAATCCAAATGGCCAACAGACACATGAAAAAATGTTCAAGATCACTAGCAATCAGGGAAATGCAAATCAAAACCACAATGAGGTTTCACCTCACCCCAGTTAGAATGACTCACATTCAGAAATCTACCAACAATAGATGCTGGAGAGCATGTGGGGAAAAAGGGACACTAACCCACTGTTGGTGGGAATGCAAACTGGTTAAGCCACTATGGAAGTCAGTTTGGAGAGTCCTCAGAAACCTGAATATAACCCTGCCATTCAACCCAGCCATCACACTCCTTGGAATTTACCCAAAGGAAATGAAATTGGCAAACAAAAACATTGTCTGCACCTTAATGTTTATTGCAGCTAAATTCACAATAGCTAAGACCTGGAACCAACACAAATGCCCATGAACAGTAGACTGGATAAAGAAATTATGTGGCATGTATTCTATAGAATATTATACAGCAGTCAAAAACAATGAAATCCGTTCATTTGCAAAAAGATGGAGCAATTTGGAAAACAACATGCTGAGTGAATTAAGCCAGTCCCAAAGGGACAAATATCATATGTTCTACCTGATCAATGACAACTATCTGAGCACCAAAGGGGAAACTTTTTGAAATGAAATGGACACTATGAGAAACAGTGACTTGATCAGCTCTTGTCCTGACGGTTGATGTACAATGTAATACTTTATCCATTTAAATATTTTTTTGTTCTAGTACCATTGGTTGAACTCTGTAATTAACACACAATTATTCTTAGGTGTTTAAAATTTAACTGAAAAGTGATCCCTGTTAGGAATTTGGAAAACATTATGTTGAGTGAAATAAGCCAATCCCAAAGGGACAAATACCACTTATTCTCCTTGATAGGTGACAACTAACTGAGTACCAAAAAGGAAACCTGTTAAAGTGAAATGAACACTATGAGAAACGGTGACTTGATCAGCCCTCACCATGACTGTTGATGAGCACTTGATATGTTATCCCTCTTAGTATTTTTTTTGTTTGTTCTACTTAATACTTTTGGTTGAATACTGTAATCAATACACAATTCTTCTTAAGTGCTGAAACTTAATTGAAAAGTGATCACTGTTAAATATAAGAGTGGGAATACAAGAGGGAAGAGATGTGCAATTCGGGACATGCTCAAGCTGACTTACCTCAAACGGTAGAGTTAGAAACATACCAGGGGATTCCAATTCAATCCCATCAAGGTGGCATGTACCAATGCCATCTCACTAGTCCCAGTGATCAATTTCCATTCACAATTGATCAGAATGATAGGACTAAGAACCAAAGGGATCACATAAACAAGAATAGTGTCTGCAAATACTAGCTGATAGAATCAAAAAGGGAGAGAATGATCCAACATGGGAAGTGAGATACACAGCAGACCCATAGAATGGCAGATGTCCTAAACAGCACTCTGGCCTCAGACTCAGCCCTTAAGGCATGCAGATCCGGCTGAAAAGCCCATGAGAGTATTTCAGGCATGGAAAGCCAAGACACTCTGGCAAAAAAAAAAAAAAAAAAAAAAAAAAAAAAAAAAAAAAAAACCTAAATGAAAGATCTCCGCGAGTGAGATTCCAGTGGTAAGAACGGGTCATCAAAGAAGGAGGCACCTTTCTCTGAAGGGAGGAAAGAACTTCCACTTTGACCATGGCCTTGTCTAAAAATTATCACAGTCAGTGAACTCAAGGGGCTTCCATAGCCTTGGCAGCTCATGACAAGAGCCTAGGGTGATTACTGATGCCATAAACAAGAGTGTTAATTTGTTAAGTCAACAACAGGAGTCACTGTGCACTTACTCCTCATGTAGGATCTTTGTCCTTAGTGTGCTGTACATTGAGATTTAATGCTATAACTAGTACTCAAACAGTATTTTTCACTTTATGTTTCTTTGTGGGAGCAAACTGTTGAAATCTTTACTTAATGTATGCTAAACTGATCTTTTGTATATAAAGAGAATTGAAAATGAATCTTGATGTGAATGGAAGGGGAGAGGGAGTAGGAAAGGGGAGGTTTGCAGGTGGGAGGGACGTTATGGGGGGGAAGCCATTGTAATCCGTATTCTGTACTTTGGAAATTTATATTCATTAAATAAAAATTTAAATAAAAAGAATTTCTAAGATCAATCCCATTCACAATAGCTACAAAAAAGTAAGTACATTGGAAAAAATTTAACCAAGGAGAAAAAAGATCTCTATGATGAGAATTACAAAACTCTAAAAAGATAAATAAAAGATGACATTTAAAAGTGGAAAAAATTTCCATGTTCACAGATCGGAATAATCATCATCATCAAAATGTCCATTCTTCTGAAAATAATTACAGATTCAATGCAATACCATTCAAAATACTGAATACATTCTTCTCAGATGTAGAAAAGATGATGCTGAAATTCATTTGGAAACCTAAGAGGTCTAGGATATGTAAAAAATCTTATACAACAAAAATACAGCCAGAGGCATCACAATACCAGATTTAAAGACATACTACAAAGTAGTTATTATCAAAACAGCATGGTATTGGTACAAAAACAGATGCATACACCAATGGAACAGAATAGAAATGCAGAAATCAATCCAACAATCTATAACAGCCAACTTATATTCATTCAAGTAGCTAAAACCACTCCCTAGAGCAAGGACAGGGATTTCCACATGCAGAAATATGAAGCAAGGCCCCTTACTTACACCTAACACAAAAATCCATTCAAAATGGATTAAAGACCTAAATCTATGACCCAATACCATCAAAGTACTAGAGAGCATTGGGGAAACCCTGCAAGACATCAGCCTAGGCACAGTGTTCCTTGAAAAGACCCCAGAGGCACAGGCAATAAAAACCAAGATTAATAAGTGGGATTACATCAAATTGCAAAGCTTCTGTATGGCAAACAAACAGGAAAGTAAAGAAGCAACAAGTAGAATGGGAGAAATTATTTGCAAACCACACAACTGATAAAGGATTAATAACCAGAATATATGAAGTGACCAAAAAATCAACAATAGCCAAGCAAACAACCCAGTCAAGAAGTGGGCAAAGGATGTAGACATTTCTCAAAAAACGAAATCCAAGTGGCCTACAGACACATGAAAAAATGCTCAGGATCACTAGCCATCAGGGACATGCAAATGAAAACCACAATGAGGTTTCACCCCACTCCAGTTAGAATGGCTCTCATACTGAAATCAACAAACAACAAATGCCAGTGAGGATGTGGGGAATAAGGTACCCTAATTCACTGCTGCTGGGAATGCAAACTGGTAAAACCACCATGGAAAATAGTTTTGAGATACCTCAGAAATCTGAATATAGCCCTACCCTAGGATCCATCCATCCCGCTCCTTGGAATGTACCCAAAGGAAATGAAATCAGCAAATAAAAGAGACATCTGCACCTGTATATTTATTGTAGCTCAATTCACAATAGTCAAGATATGGAATCAACCTAAATGCACATTAACCAAAGACTAGATAAACTATGGAGCCAGTGCCACAGCTCACTAGGCTAATCCTCCGCCTGCAGTGCCAACACCCTGGGTTCTAGTCCCAATTGGGGCACTGGATTCTGTCCTGGTTGCTCCTCTTCCAGTCCAGTTCTCTGCTGTGGCCCAGGAGTACAGTGGAGGATGGCCTAAGTGCTTGGGCCCTGCAACCACATGGGAGACCAGGAGAAGTACCTGGCTCCTAGCTTCAGAACAGCATGGAGCATCAGCCACACTGCTCCAGCTGCATCGGCCATTGCTGGGGTGAACCAATGGAAAAGGAAGACCTTTCTCTCCGTCTCCCTCACTGTCCATTCTGCCTGTCAAAAAAAGAAAGAAAGTAACTATGGGATATGTACTATATGGAAAACTATTGGCAGTTTAAAAGAATGGAATTTGGTCATTTACAACAAATGGATGAATCTGGAAAATATCATACTTAGTGAAAGAAGCCAGTCCCAAAGGGACAAATGTCATATCTTCTCCCTGATCTGTGACAACTAACAGAGCACCTAAAAGGAAACCTGTAGAAGCGAAATAAACACTATGAGAAGCAATTACTTGAACTGCCCTTGGCCTTGGTTTGAATGTCAAGGAGCACTTTATTATTTCACTTTATCTAGTTCTTCATTCTTTTTTTCTTCTCTACTTAATACCATTAGCTAAACTCCTTACTTAAGCTAGAATTAATCATACATGTATTATCAATTGAAAATAGATTCCAGTTCAAAATAAGAATGGGAATGGAAGAGTGAGGAGCTGTACAGATCAGCACACATTCACACAGACCTACCACTACTGGTGAAGCTAAAAATGTTCCATGGACTCCAAATCCCATTTAGCTGGGTGGCACTATTCCCATCTTATGTGTAAAAGTGATCATATTAAGAATCAACTTGATCATGTACATAGGAACATCAGACAAAGGGATCACATAAATAAGAACAAGTGCCTGATAATAACAATAGACAGAATTACAAAGAAGGGAAAGTTCTAACATGGGAAGCAGTCCACACAGCAGACACATAGAATGACAAACACCCTAAACAGCACTCTGACCTCAGAATCAGCCCCTGAGGCCTACTGAAAACATGATGAGAGAATTTCAGGCATGGAAAGCCAAGACATAGTGGCAAAAATGGTTCTGCATGAAGGATCTCTGTGAGTGAGACCCCAGTGGAAAGAAAAAGCCATCAAAGAAGGATGTACTTTATGCTGAAGGGAGCATAGAACTTCCACTTCATATATGCCCCTGAATAAAAAACTGACAGAGTTTGTGAATTCAAAAGGCTTCCATAACCTTGGCAGCTCATGTCAAGAGCCTCAGGTGATCTCTGACATCATAGCTAAGAGGTCAGTTGTTAAATCAACAATAGAAGTCACTGTGCACTTGCTCCCCATGCTGGACCTCTGTCCTTAATGTGTTGTACTACAAGAATTAAAGGGAAAACTTGTCTTCAAACTGTGCTTCATGTCGTGTGTGTCTGGGTGCAAAGAGTGGAAATCTCTCTTAGTAAAGAGTAGGTCTTCCATATATATGAAGTTAGTTGAAAATGAATCTTAATAGAAAATGAATGGGAGAGGGACCAGGAGTACGGGTGGGAGGGTGGGAAAGGGGACAAGAAACAGTATAAACCTAAAAGCTGTACATATGAAAATTTGTAGTCATTAAATAAAAACCTTGAAAAATAAAATAAAAATAAAAAATAAAAAGTAATGGAAACTGGAGGTGGGCTGTGGTGTAGTATATTAAGCTTCTACAAGCAGTGCTGGCATCCCATATGTCAATGGCTTGAGTCCTGGCTGCCCCACATCTGATCCAGTTTCCGGTAAAAGAAATAGGAACAAAAGAGCAAAAAACTAAACATCCAGTTAAGAAATGGAAAACAACTTCAACACTCATTTTTCAAAAAGAAGAAACTGAAATGGCCAAAAGCACTTGAAAAAAATGTTCAGGACCACTAGCCATCAGGGAAATGAAATCAAAACCACAATCAGGTTTCACCTCACACATCAGAATGGCTTTCATACAGAAATCAACAACCAACCTATGCTGGAGATTTGTGTGAAAAGGTACCCTAATCCACAGGTGGTGGGAATGTCAACTGATACATTCATTGTGGAAGACAGTATGGAAATCTCTGAGAGCTGAAAAGAGATCTGCCATATGACCCAGCCAACTGACTCCTAGGAATTAACCCAAACAAAATGAAATCAGCATGAAAAGGGTCATCTGTACCCCCATGTTCATTGCACCTCAATTCAATATAGCTAAGTATGGAATAAACCCAGATATCCATCAACTGATGAGGGGATAAAGAAACCATGGTATACATACTCTAAGAATATTAATTGGTAGTAAAAACAGAAATCGTGTCTTTTGTAACAATGAACTACTACAAGGAATTATCATTTTGTCATAAAAAAGTAAATACCTGCAATAATGTGGAGGCCCCTTAAGAACACCATGCAAAATGAAAGGTTACCTAAATCCACAGAGTCCAATACTTCATTTATATGAAACACTCAGGACCATTAAATCCACAGAAACAGGAATAGATTGCTAGCTGTGTAACGGGCAAGACACGGAACTGAGAGTGACAATTAATGGATAAGGAACCTGATTTGTAGCGATGAAAATATTTTAAAATATGACAGAGATAATAGTTGCACAGTAGAGTGAAAGGTCTAAATGTCATTAGATCACTTTAAAATTGTTATTTCTTTTGAATTACTTTCAGATCGAGATGTAAAATCACTTTCTTTTGTCTGGTATTGGCAAAAGTAAATCTAAAGCCAAATCAATAATAAACAGAAAAGAGCAGATGGAAAAGAAGTCTGCATAATCACTTCTATGTATAATGAAAACTTGGTGTATGATTATCACATCATTTCAAATCCATATGAAATGGTATAAAATTAAGGAGTTTCAGGACAATGCATTATACACATGAAAATGATTTAACATGTCTAATATTTGCACTGAAATATTCCAACTCTATTATAAAGCTCACATTAATAGTAAATGAATAATGAATGAATAAATACAGTAGTGAATAAATAAAAACAGCAAACAGGGGCAGACGCTGTGGCACAGCAGGTTAGCGTCCTTGCCTGAAGCTCCCCCATTTCATATGGGGTCCAGGTCAGAACCCGGTGCTCCATTTCTCATCCAGCTCTCTGCTACAGCCTGGCAAAGCAGCAGAAAATGGCCCAAGTCTCTAGGACCCTGCACCAGGAACCCCTGGCTCCTTTCTTCAGATCAGTGCAGCTCTATCCAACGTGGCTAATAGGAAGTGAACTGAACAGATGGAAGACCTCTCTCCCTCTGCCTCTCCTCTATCTGTGTAAACTCTTTCAAATAGATGAATAAATCTTAGAAAACAGCAAACATGTAACTCATTTTATTAAAATATGAATATTACAATGTCCACCAGGTGACAATGAAAACACAGAAATGAAAAGCAATGAAAAGTTTCAAGGAGAGCCTTTATCTGAGATCAGTTTGTTTTTGTGAACATGAAACCCAGGCTAAGAAATTTATACACAATATTATTTTTGAAGAGAGGAGGATTGGGACAAGTGTGAGTGTGTAGTGGATATAACCACCACTTGTAACTATGACATCCCATGTGGGTGCCAGTTCATATCCTGGCTGTTCCACTTGGAATCCTACTCCCTGTTAATGATTCAAAAAAAGCAGTAGAAGATGGCCTAAGATGCTGACACTCAAATGAACAACTGAAATGATCTTGCTTTGTCATGAACCAGCACTGGGCCACAGCAGATATCCTCAGAGTCTATCACCAGATGGAAGGTTTCTCTGATTATCCCTTCCTTTTCTGTGAATTGGTGCTTCAGAAGAAAAACATTTTAAGAGAAAATAAACAGTTCATAAGAAGGTTACATTCTGCAAGTTATTTTATAACATCACAATGCAAAATCGGTTTTATAAATCTTAATCTCTAACAACTGAAAACTGTGAGAGCCTTAAGAGCTACACTTCAGAACATCTGTTTCCTTGGAAATTATTCTATCCCTGAATCCTTTGAAAGCATTCTTCTCAGGTCTCAAGAGAATAATGTAGCACTTGGGGACAAAGATGCAGCCCAGGAGCCCTGCACCAGAGGCCAAGATGGAGAAGACCTCCACAGCCACCATGACCTTCCCCTTGGTGCTGTGGTAGACAGGCAGGAAGGTCACCCAGACACTGCAAAACACCAGCATGCTGAACGTCAGGAACTTGGCTTCATTGAAGGTGTCAGGCAGATTCCTGGCTAGGAAAGCCACAGTGAAGCTTGCCAAGGCCAAGGAACCCAGGTAGCCGAGGACACAGTAGAAGGCAGTGACGGAGCCCTTGTTGCACACCAGGATGATGTGGCCATGCTCAGAGTGTGCATCTGTGTCAATAAAGGGAGGAGAAGTCCCAAGCCAGATGCCGCAGAGAGCCAGTTGGATCAGGCAGCAGATGGGAATAATGGAGTTAGGTAACCCTGATATCAGCCACTGTCTCATCCTTCTCCCTGGGGCAGTGACCTTGAAGGCCAGAAGCACAGTGATAGTTTTGGCCAGGACTGTGGAAACAGCCATGGTGAACACCACTCCAAACGTGGTCTGCTGGAGGACACAGGTGGTTGTGTTGGGATGACCAATGAACAGTAAGGAGCAAAGGAAGCAGAAGATGAGGGCGATGAGCAGGATGTAGCTGAGACCACGATTGTTGGCCTTGACTATGGGAGTGTCTCGGTGCTTCACAAAGACCCCAAGAACAACAGCGGTGAGGACAGAAAAGCACAGAGCTGTGCAGACCAGGGTCATCCCCAGGGGCTCTTCAAAAGACAGAAAGGTCAGTTTTTTGTAGAAGCACTGGTCTCGCTCTGTGTTGGCATACTGAAGAGCTGGACACTTCACACACTGGTCCATATCTGGTGAGAAATGTAATTAACATCATCTCAAGTTCAGTTATTCCTGATTCACAAGTATCTTCTAGAATACCCAATGTGGCTAGTTTAGGCAAATGGTCCTTATTTGATGTGAAAGACAGCATATAAAATGACATATAAAATTATTGGTGATTATTTATGTCCATCTTCCTCATGTTAGCCAGTTAATACTTCATCTTCCTAAGTACCTTACATAATGATGCGTACATGCTCTTTTTCTCCTAACAAAGCCCTAAGGGCTACTCTCTGAACCTATTCATGGTGCTTTAAAAGCATACCTTAGCCTGTGTTATTTTAACACCACAAATTCCTTCTTCATTGTTTCTTTGGATTGGGAACTGATGTTCAAGATGCCAGGGGGTTCCATGTGTGGTGAGGGCTACTCTGCCTTTATACAGGGCATATTCTGCTGCATGCTCACTTGGAACAAGAGCAAACAGCAGCCTTTGATTTTTAAGTTTTTATTTAATGATTGCATTTTTCATACATTCACCTTTAGGAATATAGGGGTTCTTTTCCCTATACCCAGCCTCCCACTCCCACTCCCATCACATTTCCTTCTCCCTCTTCCTATACCATCTCCTTCTTCATTATGGTTCATTTTTAGTTTGATTTTAAATACAGAGGACCAACTCCATGATAAGCATAGATTTCAACAGTTGGTATCCACACACACAGACCACATATAGAGCACTGTTTAGGAACAAAATTTGCAGTCGATTCTCATAGTACAACTCATTAGGGACAGAGGTCCTACATGGGACTAAGTACACACTGACCTCTGTTGTTACTTTAACAATTAACATGTTTATGTATGTATGATGTCAGTGATCACCTGAGGATCTTGCCATGGTCTGCCAAGCCTATGGAAGCCTTTTGTGACCAGAGACTCCATTGGTATTTGGACAGGGTCATACAAAAAGTGGTTGCTCTCTCCTCTCTTCAGACAAGAGTACATCCCTTTTTGATGACCCTTTCTTTCAACAGAGGTTTCACAGAGATCCTCCATGTAGTCTATTTTTTGCTGCAGAGTTGTGGCTTTCCATGCCTGAAATGAGCCCTTTTTTAATAGTGCTATTCCCTCTGTACTTTCATGGCCTATTCAACCACCCAATGGTTGCAGTCTTTGATTTAATGAGTGTTCATTTATTTATAACTTACATGAAAGTCAGAGTTTCAGAAGGAAGAGGAGAAGCAGAATGGAGAGAGAGAGAGAAAGAAGGAGAGGAGGACAGGGAGAAAGGGAAAGAGGGAAAAAGAGGAGGGGAGAGATCTTCCCCCAGTGATTCACACCCCAAAAGTCATTAATAGCTGGAACTGGGCTGTTTTGAAGCCAGTAACTGGGAGCTTCTTCTGGGCTTCCTGTATTGGTGTGAGCTCTGAAACTTGGGCCGTCTTCTGCTGCTTTCCCAAGCATCAGGAGAGAGCTGCATTGGAAGTGAAACAGCTGGGACTGAAACTGCTGACCAACTGGGATGCTAGCATCCCAGCCAGAGGCTTACCCTACTATACACAGCACCGGCCCCAGGTTCCCACTCTTAAAATCATGGGCTGGGAGATATACTTTGTGAATTTTGGATGCACAGAAATCACCTAGCAATCTCACTAAAACATATCTCTTTAAGGTAGAATCTGGATTATGTCATGATAGGGGAAAGCACTGATTGACAAACCACCATTAGAAGGCAAATGGTCAGGTTCTAGAGAAACACAGAACAGCTGTACACTTGATACCAGCTGGATTAGTTTCCACCCTTGAACGTTTTCATCAAAGAACACACTAGGATGCTGCCTATAATCAAAGTCAGTCTGTAGATCACCTTGAAACTTACTGGCATATTTCCACTTTCCTGTCTTTTTGTCCTTGAACATGAATTTTTTCTCCAACCCTGTCTGTATCCTCTTATGTTCAATATATTGTTCCATTGAAGACTGATGTCTCAACTTGCAGATTTCTTCCAAAATTTAGTCTTTCCTTTGGATATTTCATACTTTTGAGACATTACAAGTGCCATCTTTTATAGGTTTGTTTTCCAGAATTTGTAAAGAAAATGACTGCTTTGTACAATTTTGTATACCAGCACTACTTAATTCAATTACCAATTCACTGATTTCATTACACCATCCCAATATCACTTTAAATGATGCCACTTCTATGTCTTCCTTTTTAGTAAGTTGAATGTCATTCTTTTTTGACAATATGCATGGAGCCGAAGCTCCTGTGTAATTTTCTGTAGAAGTTGCGTTCTTTCGTCAACTTTGTATCCAATCTTCAGCCATAATTTCCATGTTTTGTAGCATTATAAAATACTCTTTAGGATTGAAAGCTAATCCTTCTTTTCATCATGTTTGAGTGGTTTTGTTCTTTGTTTACAATTCATAGATCACTTAGATTTTATTAACTATTTTTCTTCAGTTATGCTAATTAATATTGCATTTTTCATGTACTATAAACTGAATCAGATTTTATGAAACTCTTTGGGCATGATGTAGCTTATTTAAAAAATACTGTTGGATTTACATTGTTTGAGATTTCAAATGTATGAATTTATTTCAATAACAGCGTCTTACAATTTCATTTTGCTGAAATATCTAGCAGTATTTGATCCATCAACTTGAGATGTTCCCATAGAAGAAACAGAATTTTTACATTTTTCCTGTTCTCTATAGGAGTTGAGAAAATATCTGAAAATTGTTTATCACCATTCAAGTATTGGGAATTATTTTAATAACTGTGAGGATATTTGGATTTTTCAAATATTGCTCAACATATTTCATAATATTTCTATCTGAGAATATCTGAATTTCTTCTATATTTTCAATGTATCAGAATTAAATGATTAATAAGCTCTAATATTAGTTTTTTATATCTAAATAGACCTCTTCACCTCTCTTTGTGTATACACACACACACACAGGGTAATCTTATTGTTCGCACTGTTCCATCTTGCTGAGGTTCATAAATGTTTCTTGTTTATGATCACCAACTTTAAATTCTTCCAATTTTTACTTACTTCAATTTCCTTATAATGTCCACATTTTACCTTCAAGGTCTTGTGCTGAATTTGCAGTCATTGACCTACCTTGGTATGCATACTTATTTATTTTTAAAGGCAGAGTTACCAAGGGAGGTAGAGACAGAGTGAGGCCTTCCATCTGCTGGTTCACTCCCCAGATGGCTGCAGCAACCTGTGCTGATCTGAAGACAGGAGATTCTTCGGAGTCTCTCATGTGTGTGCAGAGGCCCAAGGACTTGGACCATCTTCTACTGCTATCCCAGGCCACAGCAGAGAGCTGGGTCAGAAGAGGAGCAGCTGCGACTAGAACTGGCACCCATATGGGATGCTGGTGCTTCAAGCCAGGGCTTAAGCCCACTGCGCCACAGTGCCAGGTCCACTATGCATACTTTTTACCGTGTATGTCAGGTTGAGTTCTTTTGATATGAATTTTATAAATGTGTATACATATGTAAGCATAAGAATGTTCTTGAAGATTTATATTTTGAGCAGCAATGACTTTTGTCAAAGGCTAAGATTAGCCCCATTTGTGATATTTGATGAGTATCATCCTCAGGATGATATACTGCATGATTTCTAAGATAGTTTTTCACATAACACACAGTTTGTGTAGAGTTGCACTTTCTCACTCCAAGCATGCTACACTTGAATTTGGTGAAAGGATTTTTACCTGTATAAGCACAAGGAACCCAGACATGAGTTTTCCTATACTGAATTAGCACATACACCACACTACTCCCATGGACTGTACTCTGTTTCCAAAAACTTTCATTATCAACAATAAGTTTCAAAAAATTAGAATTATACTAAATATATGGTAAAAATAACTACTCATACAACACAAGCAAAAACTGGAAAATTTTTATGATGCATGTGATGGCATAGTTCTGATTCATGAAATAAATTTTAGAAATGCCACACTGTTTTATGGGGTGAATATTACCCAATCTTGGTTTCTATACATTTTTTACCATATGTGTATCAGCCTGAACTCAAACATGGTCAGCATTACAGAGACATTCAGTCTTTTATATGCTTTCAAAAATAATATAGGGAGTGTATTGTGGAAAGTTTTATCCTTTTGTGGATTATTATTGATTATAAGGATTAATTTCTACCTGAAGGGGGGGAAGACTGTTCTCAGCAGTCATATTCCACATACTTTCTTTCCATGGATAAGTTGATAATTTAAGAAACAGGTGGTAACTTCTCCAAGAGGCAGGCACTGACTTACCTGTCTGATTGGAAATCTCGTTCTCAGGACAAGGTGTGCAATCAAAACAACAGGCAGGCTTTCCCTCCAGAGGGGTTTTCCTGAATCCAGGGCTGCAACTCACACTGCATACTGAGCGTGGAGTCTGAGAAAAATCAGATGAGTGTTGGTCATAGTTCAGACTATTACTTAAGTTCCAAGTAGAGGGTTTTCAAGTCCTGCAAACCTATTCACTGAAACTGTAAACATCTGTTTCTGACAAAATGACAACATTCAATTTGATTTTCTTAAATAGATTCAAAAGATGTGGAGGAACAAGTGTGTGTACTGTCCATCCTCAGACACTAAAAACATAAGAAAGTATTTGGGTTGGAAGTGGAGTGGTTTAATGTCCCTAAGTGTCTTTTGAATAAGCCATACTGCACATACTCCCTTAGCAGTTGGGGGGTAACAATGTGTCGTGTGAACCTTATGATCAGTCCAACTTACCTCTGTAATTCCTGTGGCCCACTCTATCAAATTCTCAGAGAGAGACAACTGTTCACTCTGTGAAACATATGGGGAAAACCACCCTACTTTAACCTTACGTCCAAAACCATATGGAAAATTCCAAAAGTTGAGAATGTCGTATTCAGCTTCCAAATTTATCCTGTGATTCAAATTCACTAGGTCACCAGCTGGATTGGTAAACTGGAGATTCTTCAGAAACGGGTGCAACTGAAAAAATGTATCATATTCTCATGAAGACTGCCCAAGCAATAACACATGAAACCCAGGTTAGAGAAAACCTCTCTTTGTCTGTAATCACAAATAAACAATAGAACCTGTTTAGAACCACCCAATGAATTGAAGTAAAAAAAAAAAAAACCTGATGAGAACTACATCAAGGTAAGTATGATTTCACTCATTTTTCTACAAAAACAAGTGGAATCAAAAATATCTAGCTGTGAGATTCCGACTATTTCCAACAGTGCAGTCCAAGCTACCAACACTCATTTTCTCAGTGTACCTTGGACAACTATCTGTAATAAAGTTACTAGAATAAAGAACTGTGCAAATTATATGAGATCCCTTATGTTCATTGTAGATGAGCATCCTCAGTAACATTTGGACCTGAAAATAATTACTGTACTGCTGAAGTTGAAAATGGAATAACACAGTCTACATATTTCACATGTCAAAATTAAATTGACAGAATTGGAGAATATTTTTAAGTCACAGCACTGATGCTTATCCAAGAGACCTGCCCACTTTTCATTGGAGCCCTTTTGCTAATGACAAATTACAGGCAGAGGCTCATTTTTATCTTGTGTTTTGCAGAAACGTTCCCAAGCTGCTTGGATTGAACACCTGCAGAAACTCTTAAGGGGATCACTTCAGGAGTACATGTCAATAATGGAAACCAAGTTACCTGCCAGGGAGAAAATGCCACCTTTGCCCCATTGTTCACTGGCTGCATTTCTACCTCTTGTAGAAGCATCTCATGTATGCTGTGGGCCACAGCATATACAGCATTGTATATGTTGTAACTCCCATCACTCATGGTCATATCAAAATGATGCGGAGGCAAGGATTCCAAGGAGGCATTCAGTGGACAGTTCTGCAAAGTTTTACAGGATGCCCCAGTAACTGAGCAATTAAAAGCCAGCGACCAGAATTTGGAGAGGTAAGAGTCTTCTTGGTACTTGGAAGGGTTAGCTGTCCGAAGAAAGTTTTTGAAACCAGAGATCTCACTATGGTGGTCGGAAAAAATGAGGGTCCCATGGAATGAGTGGAACAGGAAAGGTTTCTCAGAACTGGCAAAATCCCATTGTGAGGTGGTGACCCAGACTTTCCACATCATTAACTCCCCCCATGAATGAAAGCTGGCACCTATGAGTGACTCAGTGACACAGAAAAGAATCACCACATTTGCTGATGATTTTATTATCTGAATTTTAGCACTATTTTGGTATGAAATTTGTGACTCTACTGTGGCTGGGATCAATTCCACAAAGTCTACACAGATGCCATTCTTGTGTAACTCTACTTTCAAATCAGACATAAACTGAATACCTTTTGGGAGGTCTGAGATGGCCAAACCCACCCAGGTCCACCCAAAATGGAACATCAAGGAGGCCATGCCATGGGCCAGAGAAGTATCTTTGGGTGCCATCTGATAGAGGGATGGAAACTGGCCACTGTCACTCAGAAGAGGTTCAAAAGGTCCAAGAGTCAGCTAAGGGAAAAGGCAAGAAATCTGTGTAAGGTTATTGTCATAGTGTAAAACATTATTCCTGAAAAAATTAAGCAGATAACAGAAGTGTCAGATTTCAGAATATTTCATTTTTATCATTTCCCACTACATGAGATCTTCCTAGTTCATGAATCATTAGACTCACAGGTTGCAAAAACATTTCTCCTTTTTACTCACCCACACTTCTGCTTCAGAAGAAATGTGGCTAATCCACAAAATCTCTGCACGACTTCTCTTTAGATCACATACTGTGTCAACTGTATAAGGTCTCTGTCCCTTAAATTTTTGGATCTAAGTAAGGCACCTAAGATGATGTACTTTATCCCACTTTTTCACTACACACTCACCTGTGGAATTTTGTAGAGTTCCAGCAGTGTCCCCATTTGGACAGCAATGCTGCTTTCTGATATTACAGCAACAGATTTGCTCTGTTTCCTACATGTGTAATTAGGAACGTGCTTTTCCAGTCCCGCAAGCCAAATGAAGGGGTTCTCCATCACAGTCATATGACTGTGCATGACATTATAGAAACCAAATCCCAAGGTCATGTTGGGTAAAAGATGGGGGTTTTTGTTGATCTCCTCAATAGCGAAAACCAAGGCCAGAGCATACTGGTAGTTTTTGGACTGAAACCTGCATGAAAGGCACAAGGATCTTTAAGGGAAAAGCCTCCAATCCAGATTATCATCAATTCTGTGATTACTGTGGCAGATGGATTGGTCATGGCCAACATTCATATGTTCTAATCCGTATGTGTAGATTTGCTGAGTACAGAGTGTGAACTGTTGTTATTGCAGGACACATGTCCTCACCAGAACCAAAGCTGCTACCAGCTTTTACTGGTTTCCAAGCCTAAATGATTCTGAAAAATAAGACCTGCTTTTACATCATAATGTCTTGGGCATGTTATCCCATGGTTGTCCATGTAGCCAAAGAGCATGATCTTATTTTTGGATGCAAACTTCATCAATTTTAATCATTGCTGGCAACAGCTACCTCTTCTAAGTGTTTGTATTTGATATCTACAGTAAATACTACAACAGGCTCTGGAATGCCCTCTCTAAAGTTCATGCACACCTAGGAGTACACTCCAGTTGTCAAAGAAAGCATGACAAGGAAACGCGTATCATCTTTAGCACTGCCTCTAAATGTTTCCTACATCCACAAACTACAATGATTCTTCATCTTACCACATCATTAAGTGCTTCTTGAAATAGCAGTCATACGATCATAAGGCTGCAGGTTGTAAAGGGAAAAGAGAGTAACTCAATTGAAGGCTATGTGTTCAAAAAGAGGGATGATGTCACAGTACTGAGAATGGTAGATGGGAGTCTGTAATTGATCCTGAAAAATCTTTTCCCCATCATACTTACCCATCAACAAGCATCACAAGCCAAGAAAATAAAATTGAATTCAGAGCTTGAAAGAAGGGAAATAGTGAAAAGGGAGGAGCACTTTAGAGAAGCTGGAAACACTCCCTAGGTGAACATGAATCACTGGGCTATGAGGCACCTGATGCTTTACAATTAAGCCAGTCATGCATTTAGAACACTAAACATATGTGAAAGTAAATCATTATGAGTAGTATCAGTATTTACTCCAAACCGGCCTTCTTCACTCACGTTTTCCTACAATATTGAATATAAATAGCCTTACATGTGAAGGAAATGATGCATTTCTACTTTTCATTATGAGTGATATCAGTATTTACTCCAAACAGGCCTTCTTCACTCAACTTTTCCTACAATATTGAATATAAATAGCCTTCCATGCAAAGAAAATGATGCATTTCTACTTTCTAGGATCTGACATTTCACAAAAAATGTAAATGAGGAGCCCCTTGTATTTATTTCTGATGTCCTGTGTGTTAATTCCTTATGAATAGACTAGGTCATGCACACTGCTTGTTAAGGGTCACTGTGTGCTCCAGAGGAAGTGACAGTTTTTCAGTTCTTGGTCCTTGCTGTAACATAATATGGATATATGTATGCATATTATATATGTATTCTCTCTATATATCTATACATAGGTATACTATAACCATGCACACAGTAGCTATATATATAGTTTTTTATGTATATATAATTTGCATACATATTTGCTATCCAAATATGTCATTCATACTTTGTAGAATGAGGAAATTTGAAAATCATTGCTATGAATCAAATAAAATTCAGTTTTGTATTTCATATATCTGTTTCTCTCCTCATTACTATGACACTTCCATTATTCCGCATCCTCTAAATTCTTTCTCCAGCTGCTGCCTTGTACCAAAATGTCTAGACGGCTCTTGGACACACTGGAATTTGTAAGAGTTTATCTCTTTTATGCTGTGTTCTTTATCTCTAAAAACAGTTTATCAGTAACTGTTGTATATTTTAAAGTTAGTGAATCTAACGTTGGAAGGTATAGCACCTAAATCTATTGACAGTTCAGTATTTCTTGTTTTTCCAAGTATCATCAACAAAGATATTTTCCCTGAGTTTATTAAGATTTGATTATGATCTCCAGTTTGCATGGCATACATCTTGGAGGAACTTGGGCTCTATTCATAGCCTCTTTTCCTACTACTGGAAAGTCACTATTTCCTCATCTCCATCATTAAGGGTACACTTAAATGATGTGCTGCATGCATAACCAGGGGGAATACTACTACTAATGAATAAATATTTCATGAATTGGACCCCATGTACACATATTAAGTTAGGTAAATTTATAAAAATCAATGTGAAGTGAGTAATATTGCTACACTAAGCTAGTATACATTAGATTTTTTCTGCAGAGATCTTTGGATAAATGCCTAAAATACTTCATCAGTTGGATCACCTTGGTGGCAACAACTATACTTCTCAAATCCATTGGCTTTAATGATACTGAAATGATCTATGTCCTAATACCTACCTTCTACCAAAGTTCTATGCAGCTGCAACCTACTTCCTGTAGCCTTAAAGTAGAAAACAATTAGAAAATTGTCACCCTCATAAACAGGTTTGAAGAAAACAATTCCGCTGTCCTACAAGATACTATATTCTGCATGCATGAAATTTATATATGCTATATATGTATATGAAATATTTATATTTAGTTACAAATAAAGGATCTTCAAGAGGGGCAAAAACAGAATAATCCCCCTTAAGAAATCTATTTTGCCCAGAAAAGGCAGAATCAGGGAAACACTGTAAATGTAGTAGATTACAACCATTGAAATTCTTATGAGTATATTCATCAGTAAAATATAATTACTATATTTGTGCAAAGGTGTTGCCCTGAGATTACTTTTACATAGAAAAAAATTTTGAATCTTTTCTCCTTTACAACTGTAGAAGAAATGAAGTGTTCTCATGGCCCCAAATCTAGTATGTAGCAGAAAAGAGTGTGAGCACATGTGGAAGAGCTCATGTAATTCAGTTCATTCATTTCAGTGCATGGATTCTGTAAGAATCTACTACTGAGGCACAATAGGCCCCTGAGCTGATGAAAGTGGACAGGGAAGGATAGGAGGATACTGACCAGACTCTGGTTCCCCCTCTGATAAGACAACATTTCCCTGAGCCATCCACGGTGCCAGGCAGAAAGAAATGTCTTCCTCATGCCCCAAATCAATTACCAGCAGTTTTTAGGAGGGACAGAAGATGGACAGGGCAGGGATACAGAACATATTTGCCTATCCATTTGCAGACCCAATAAAAAGTAGCTAATATGTAAATAAATGGAAAATGGTTATGGCAAGGAGAACTTACCATCTGAATCTGCGATATTTGCTGAAACTTCTCTCGATTCTGGGAACATCATATGTGTAAATGTGCAAAAAAGCAGCGATCTCAATATCTCCATCCTTGTAAAAACTCTGTTCCATCTGGGAATAGCAGTCGTGACCATCCTGACATGTCACAAGGAGATACAGCTGCAGAAAGAGCATGAGAAAAATCAAAGAAAACATCTGTGAAAAACCCTATGAGACAAGAGCACTGGAACATGCAGGGTCATGCAGGTGGAAACATAGTGTGTGTGTGTGTGTGTGTGTGTGTGTGATTGCTTGAAACAAGTCACTTTAATACTGCTCCATCTGACCTCTTTCCACCAGCTGTCCACTCATCCATGGGGGAATCTGATACTTTTCTGCCCTAAGGCTCTGCTGTTCAGGTCTTCTGTCCTGGTGAAAAACACGAGTAGAAAAACATGTTTGTGAATCATCCTCTTCACCCAGGTGCCAGGATTTCCTCCAAGTCCATGGATGCAAAGACTCAAGGGAGAGACTCCTGCTAGTTACATTTGGTCCAAGGGCTTTGTCAATAAACCACTCCATGAACTTTTGGCAATTATGTACCAGGATTGCATCAGAGGGCATGAAGGGAGGCATCAGTTGAGGCTTTCTGTAAGCTTTCAGACCAGAAATCTCCAGTGTCACACACTACAATGACTCAAAGTGCAACAGGGCAGCCTCCCTCAAGCAGTGTTCTGGGAAGCCACAAATCACTTTGATAGCACATAGACTCCAAACCAATCCTGTTTACAGAGATACCCACTAGGACATGTGGTTTTCAATCACTGTGAAACCAGTAATCAGCCTGAATTCAGATATGTCCATTCTGCATTTCTAATCACTTCATCTTTAGTTGTAAAACATAAAAAACTTCCACATTGCTGTTAACCATGGTAATCCCATGATGATCTGCTTTTGCACCTACAACCTTGGTTGGTGCTCACATGAGAACCTGGGACTATTTGAGTACTTATACCTTTTTTACTCTAAGCAGACAATACCAGCTGGAAGTCACCTCTTTATTCCCACCACCACAAACACCAAGGGCAGAATAATGCATGCAGACACCTATACTTCTTGAATGCAAGTGACTTTCAGGATGCTTATGTAGGACACCATCAGGGCAGCTAGGTACCATTAAACCTTTGCCAAACCACAGACTGTACAAGACGAGAGTGAACAAAATGGATATCATGTCCTATAGGCAATAATGAGGATCAACATTGACTAATCATTTGTGCTTGTATACCTGTGTGAGGTATTGTCAATAGAATAAATCTAATAAGGGGGGTAAGAAATGGCATATATGCGAACTCTATTTTTCCACTCAAAAGTTTTTTAAACTCAAATTACTGTAAATGTGGTGCCTAATATTTTAAGTAAAACACATTTTTCATTGCTTAGCCACTTCTCTGATGCCATTAGGGAGATTTTGATTAGGGGTACACGCAAAGTGAGATGCAGTATAGGAACAAAATACAAAACAGAATTCAGTGACTTGCCTAAAATTGAAAATATAATTTCTTGATGAGTTAAACTTATTACTGGTACATTGATGAAGCTTGTTGTCTATTCAGTTAAACAATAAAAATAAACCTAAATCAGAGAGCAAGCATCCGCTGTTCTCTCTAATGTGTAGGAACTAAAAATAGAGTCAATCTTAATGCACTCCATTCACTGAAAATAAATTGGGAATGGAGAGGATGAATTCCGTGCAATGAGGAGGCTTCAGAAAATTCATGGAAAATATGTGTTATGAAACAGTTATGGACAAATTTTTTAAAAATTAGCACCCAGATTTATTCAGTATTTTTGCTTAAGTGTTTCTTTCATATTTAACATTTTCATCTTCTATATCCTTAATGCTGCATTTGACATTTTTTATAGTTTGTGATGAATGCTTCAATTATAGAACTTCAGACTTAATTCAGGGAAATATATATTCTAATTGCATAAACTTATATGGAATCTGAAATCATACATTTATGTCAAATTGAACTTTAGCAACAACATCATAAAAGTTGATAATATTTTTTTCTATTTGAGACTTTTTATAATTTATAATGAAGTCCAATATCATGTAGGTTATTGCAAAGCAATTTCCAAAAAAAATACGTGGACATTTGAGTGGGCAGGTACAGAGTTCTCTGTGTGTACAGGGAACACACACATGAACTTACACTCATTCTACATCGAGAACACTGTCTCCAATGGACTATCCTGGACTATCTTCTCAGGCTCAGTACACTTGAAATCAAAAGTAGAAATTGTCCCTTTTTCCCCACATCCTCGCCAGCATCTGTTGTTGGTAGATTTCTGTATGTGAGCCATTCTAACCAGGGTGAGGTGAAACCTCATTGTGGTTTTGATTTGCATTTCCCTGATTGCTAGTGACCTTGAACATTTTTTCATGTGCCTGTTGACCATTTGGATTTCCTCTTTTGAAAAATGTCTACTGAGGTCCTTGGCCCATCTCTTAAGTGGGTTGTTGGTATTGTTTTTGTGGAGTTTCTTGATCTCTTTGTAGATTCTGGTTATTAACCCTTTATCTGTTGCATAGTTTGAAAATATTTTTTTCCATTCTGTTGGGTGTCTCTTCACTCTCCTGACTGTTTCTTTTGCAGTACAGAAACTTCTCAATTTGATGCAATCCCAATAGTTGATTTTGGCTTTGACTGCCTGTGCCTCCCGGGTCTTTTCCAGAAATTCTTTGCCTGTGCCAATATCTTGAAGGGTTTCTGTTGGTGGGAATGCAAACTGGTCAAGCCACTATGGAAGTCAGTCTGGAGATTCCTCAGAAACCTGAAGATAACCCTACCGTTCGACCCAGCCATCCCACTCCTTGGAATTTACCCAAAGGAATTTAAATTGGCAAACAAAAAAGTGGTCTGCACCCTAATGTTTATCGCAGCACAATTCACAATAGCCAAAACCTGGAACCAACCTACATGCCCATCAACGGTAGACTGGATAAAGAAATTATGGGATATGTATTCTTTAGAATACTATACCGCAGTAAGAAACAATGAAATCCAGTCATTTGCAACAAAATGGAGGAATCTGGAACACATCATGCTGAGTGAAATAAGCCAGTCCCAAAGGGACAAATACCATATATTCTCCCTGATCGGTGACAACTGACTGAACACCAAAAAGGAAACCTGTTGAAGTGAAATGGACACTATGATAAACGGTGACTTGAGCAGCATAGCCCTGACTGTTAATGAACAACTTAATACATTATCCCTCTTAGTAGTTTTTTTTTGTTGGTTCTACTTAATATGACTGGTTTAATTCTGTAATTAATACACAGTTATTCTTAAGTGTTGAAAAAAAAAGTAGAAATTGCTATAAGTACATGGTAACATTAATGTCATAGCAAGCAGTAAAGGAAACTAAGAAAATTCGCAATGCAGAGGTGACCTGGCATGTCAGTACTCACTGTATCAATTCTCAGTAACTCCAAATTAGCTATGCTGGTATGTAAAGTCTACAACACTGCATTTTTAACCATTCTGAATTATGTCCCAGCCAAAAATCCCCATTTCCTCCAACTTCCAGCCATACTTATTCTGATGCAGCTCCTCTGAATATAACAGAACATGATACTTTGCTAGTGTTGCCATTTCTGGTAATCCATCAGGAATCTGTTTCCACCATTATCCATCTAACCTAGGAATAATACTACGGATTACTGAAGAGAGACCAAGATGGCTGAATGAGAAGGACATACTGTTATAATCTAGGAGGAGATATAAAAGTAAAAGTGGAAGAAATACATTCTCCTGGGATAGTTAGAGAGAAAACCACAGTGGGAATTCTATGGAAGGAAGAATGCTGTGGATCAGTGTGGAAGGTGCAGACATACAGTATGTTCAAGGACACAACAGACAATTCCAGCAGCCAAGAGCCAGAGAAAGCAACAGTGTTGGAGAGGGAGGGGAGATCAGACTGCAGTGCCTGAGCCACTGGTTATGTAATTGGAGGGAGAGATTTCAAGAGTCAACCACCTGAGATAAAATTGGAGAATATGACTACATATCCTTCCAGATACATGTTTCCAACATACAAATTAAAAAACAGAAGGGAAAATACAAATATCATCCAAAATGTGTAGAGTAATTGAACAGACATTGCTGCACAAATAGAAGAGCCAAAGGCCTTACCAAGGGTGATAAACATTAGTAAACTTGGAATACTATTCAAAATCACACTGAGATATCACCTCACATCTGCTCGATTGGATACAATAATTTTTGTTTTAAAGATTTTGTTTGACTGGAAGATTGAGAGAGCGAATGTGAGTGATACAGTCAGAAAGAGAGAGAGAGAGAGAGAGAGAGAGAGAGAGAGTATCTTCCATCCCATGGTTCACTCTCCAAATGATCACAACATCTGGAGCTGAGCTGATCCAAAGACAGGAGCCAGGGGCTTCTTCAGGTCTTCCAAATAGCTGCAAAGGACCAAAGACTTGGGCCATCTTCCACTGCTTTCCCTGGCCATGAAAGGCACTTGGATCCTTAGGGATCTTTGGTAAATGTCTCCAACCATGATTATTATCAACTCCAAACTTAGAACAACTAGAGAATGAATGTTTTGTGCAAATATGGGGAGGTTGAAATACTGCTCTGTAGCATGATCATAGTTGATGAGGTCTTTGGGTGCTAATAGCAATTTTTTAAAGCTTACCTAGTTGCTTTCTTGGAATTTTCAATGTCGCTCCCCCTCTTCATGGAGGAACGACACTAAGCCCTGCGCTGTTCTTCTGTCTGCTCGGCCCTCCCCGGGTTTGCTGCTGGTTCTTCCCGGGTTGGCTACTATCCCTTCCACCTCCGTGGAAGGGCAGTTCCCCCTGGCCACATTCCCCACTTCCGCAGGGGAGCGGCACACCGCCGGCCAGCTCTTCTCGGGGGCTGCACAGGTGTTCCTTCAGCTACATGTTCCCCTTAGATGTTCCCCTTAGATGTTCCTGGTGCATGCCGTCTCTCTCCTCCTTTATAGTCCTCCTCCGCCAATCCTAACTCGGCTGCCCACACGCCGAGTACGCTGCTCTCCTCCAATCAGGAGCAAGTCCTACAGTTTATTAGCTGAACTGGAGGAAGCTGTGTGGAAGCTGTTTACTTCTCTCCCAGCGCCATATTGTGGGAGAGCAGATGCATAGAATAAGTCTTAATTCCAGTAACTCAGTCCAGTCTGGATTGCTCCCCACATTCAATATGAGACTGCGGAGAGAGTTTGTTACATCTCTCTAACAGGTGAAGACTGTGAGAAGAGGAAAGGAAAACTATCCTTAGTGGAGGCAGGAAATGTGTCCTAGACAAACACAAACCTCATGTATATTGATCCTGGCCTTACCAGCCTCAGCAATTCTAAAAAATAAATTTCTGTTCTTAGGTCAAAAAGTCATGGTATGTTATGCTTAACACAACAAGTAAATTGGGATGAACACTAGTTACTCTCATTTGTTTCAACAGATGACTCTCCAAGTCCTTGGATTTTGTATTTGCAGCAAATGTCAGAACAGGCTCTGGAATATTCTGTCTAAATTACATGTACCACAAGGAAGAGAAGCTGATTTTCAAAATCAGTTTTTCAATCTTAGTTTCTAACCATTCAAAACTGAGATTGCCTTAAGACCTACAACTGAGAACATCCTTTTCCTTGGAAACTATCCTATCCCTTAAAAATTTCAAAGCATTCTTCTCAGGTCTGAAAATAATAATGTAGCACTTGGGAACAAAGATGCAGCCCAGGAGCCCTGCACTGGAGCACAAGATGGAGAAGACCTCCACAGCCATCATGACCTTCCCCTTGGTGCTCTGGTAGACAGGCAGGAAGGTCATCCAGACACTGCAGAACACCAGCATGCTGAATGTCAGGAACTTGGCTTCACTGAACTTGTCAGGCAGATTCCTGGCTAGGAAAGCCACAGTGAAGCTCACCAGGGCCAAGGAGCCCAGGAAGCCCAGGACACAGTAGAAAGCAGTCACTGAGCCCTTTTCGCATACCAGGATGGTGTGCCCATGCTCAGAGTGTGCATCTGTGTCAATAAAGGGAGGAGAAGTCCCAAGCCAGATGGCACAGAGAGCCAGTTGGATCAGGGAGCAGATGGGAATAATGGAGTTAGGTGCCCCAGAGATCAGCCACTGTCTCATCCTTCTCCCTGGGGCAGTGACCTTGAAGGCCAGAAGCACAGTGATAGTTTTGGCCAGGACAGTGGAAACAGCCACGGTGAACACCAATCCTAACATGGTCTGCAGGAGGACACAGGTTGTTGTGTTGGGATGACCAATAAACAATAAGGAGCAGAGGAAGCAGAAGGTGAGGGCAATGAGCAGGATGTAGCTGAGACAACGATTGTTGGCCTTGACTATGGGAGTGTCTCGGTGCTTCACAAAGACCCCAAGAACCACAGTGGTGAGGACAGAGAAGCACAGAGCTGTGCAGACCAGGGTCATCCCCAGGGGATCTTCAAAAAACAGAAAATTCACTTTATTTGTACAAGCACTGGTCTCACTCCGTGGTTGCATCTGATGATATGGACACTTCATACACTGGTCCATATGTAGTAAGAAATGTACAATGACATCATCCCAAGTTCAGTTATTTCTGATTCACAAGGTTTTTCTGGAATACCCAACTGAGCTATTTCAGGAATATTCTGATTTGATGTTGAAACAGCATATAAATTACATCTAGGAAATTATTGGCTGTTATTCATGCCCAACTTCCTCATGTTAGCAGAGTTATTACTACACCTCCCTAAGTACCTTACATACTGATGGATACATTCTGTTTTTCTCATAACAAAGGTCGTTCCTTCTTAATCTTTATTACCAGGCACACATTTGTATACTTGTGATGTTTCCATCCCCAATTTCCTTGATTTACACTTTAAAAATAACCTGCTAAAAATATAAATTAAGATAACATTTTTAAATAAGGTAAGACATCAAATTTCAGCCTAAGTCACTTTAAGTAGTATGTAACTATTTTTCATGAACAGTTTATGAAAACATATTTGTTAAACAAACCCAGTAGTGGTATAGAAATGATGAGGCATTTTTCCATTAGCTCACAGGCCAAAGAAATAAAAGTACATGGTTTGCATCCTGGCTGGACTAGGCATAGAAACAGAAGTGTACCTCAGGTCCTAGGTCTCCTGAGTTTGAGCTATCTCAAAACTCCCACTGCCTGTGGCATATAGATGTGCACTGAAGCCCACAGGGAAGGGAGAAAGGTGAGGGTGGGATTAGCATGTGTCACCCATTCTCACTCAGCCTTCCACACCTGTAGCCTAGGACATATATTTGTCAAAAGGCACACACATAGAGTGATCAGTTCCCTTACTGGCTGTGTGCTAGACTGGGCCTCTGCCTGCTCAAATATATACTGTAGCTTAGTTCTTATACATAAGGAAAAATAGTAGTTCTATGCCTCTCCTTGCATCTAGTTTAATAGGCCTGATTTTGACAATGAACTTTCATGGTGAAAGCGTAAGCAAAGATGTTTGTACACTAGAGTGCCATCCATGGCTACCACCTACATTGGTGACTACATGGGTGAAGTCACAAAGAAGCAGAGTGGGGGAATATAATTCTCCCCAGTAAAACTCTGAGGTATCTGGCAGTGGGGACCCTAAAGAGAGAATACAGAAGGAAGATGGGGGATACCAGAGACATGCTGTGACTTGTCTATGCCACGTGGGGACTGTTTTAACCCAGATCTAACAAACTAATTATCTAGAATTATCTAAGAATTTGAGTTTGTAGAAATTGTGGAGACTTGAAGAGGTATAGAAAGCATTTAGAAGGCAGCGGCAAGATGGCTGAATAGGAAGGGAGCACACTGATAGTCCGGGGAGAGACAGTTTAATAAAAGTGGAGATACTGCAGGTTCAAGAAATAGTAGGGGAAGAAACAGCAGAGGACACTCTTCCAAAACTAGTGATCCACAGTGGACCTGTGGGGAGAGTGTGGGAGCCCACAGTTCGGGACACCAGCAGCAGACTCATCACACCAGCACTAGAACGCGAGGTGAGCCAAATCTCAATAGCCTGAGACACCGGCAGGCAAGCAGAAAGAGGAGACTAGAGGGAACGAGTACTGAAACCCCATGGGGAAAAGTTCACCGGGCTAACTAGAAGATAGAGAGAGTGACCGATACGGACACGAGTTTCTCTCTCTCCACTCACCTCTCAAAGGCAAGCAAGACAAAGAGCAGGTGCCATTTTGGCCATACGTCACAAGCAGGGCGACCTCAGGTCTGCACCGGCCCTGAGCCTAGCAGAAAAACCTGACTCTGGGGGGGGTGAAATAACAGGAGATTAAGACCTAGTGAATGTGTGGTGCTCCCGAACTGAGACTGTTAAAAAAAGAGACCGTGGGGGAGAGAACTCAGGGAATTCATGTTAGTACTCTCCAGAGATGCTACAATTTGGTAACCATGGCAACCCAGTGGGAGACTGAAGGGGAATTTGAGCCCACATTGATGGCAGGATAGATTCCCTGTGTGGTCCTTGGGAAAGAGCTTCCAATCACTGGCTCCTGTGGGTATATATTTCGCCTGCTAATTACCTCCAATTCTGTTCAGCTGTGTGGAATTACTTCCCTTTAAAATCAAAAAAAGAAAGAAAGAGACAGAGAGAGATTTACCACTCCTAACCTGAGAGTGTCACCTTTGGCACACGCTTAACCCTGAGGAACCAAACAGAACTCTAAGGCCACACACATCTCAAGCCTCTAAGACTCCATAAAAAGCAGACAGTCCAGTTAATCTAGAGTCATAATATAACAAGAAAAAGCACCACAGTGAAGAAACAAAAGAATATCTCCAATATGCCAAACAACAAACTCATAAACCAAGGTAACAAGAACAAGGAAGACACTATGACACCCCCAAATGAAAAAGACACCCCAATTCAAGATTATGAACATGATGAGATAGAAGAAATGCAAGAAGCAGATCTCAAAAAATTGATAAGAACATTAAGAAGTTCTCAAAAACAAATCTTGAACTACAGAAATCCTTAATGGACAAGATAGAAAATCTTTCTCATGAAAATGAAATATTAAGGAGGAATCAAAATGAAATGAAACAACTAGTACAACTGGAAACTGTGATAGTGATGAGAAATCATAAGGAAATGAAGAATTCAATAGATCAAATGACAAACACATTAGAGAGCCTTAAAAACAGAATAGGTGAAGCTGAAGAGAGAATATCACAAGACAGAGCACAGGAAAGTATACAATCAAACCAAAGAAAAGAAGAGGAAATTAGAAATCTAAAAAATATTGTGGGGAATCTACAGGATATTATTAAAAAGCCCTACATTCAGGTTCTAGGAGTTCCTGAAGGCATGGAGAGGGAGAAAGGATTAGAAGGCCTTTTTAGTGAGATAATAGCAGAAAATTTCCCAGGTTTGGAGAAGGACAGAGAAATCCTAGTACAGGAAGCTCACAGAACCCCTAATAAACACGACCAAAAGAGATCCTCACCATGACACGTTGTAATTAAACTCAACACAGTGAAACAGAAAGAAAAGATCCTAAAATGTGCAAGAGAGAAATGTCAGGTTACTCTTAGAGGATCTCCAATTAGACTCACAGCTGACTTCTCATCAGAAACACTACAGGCTAGGAGGGAATGGTGAGACATAGCCCAGGTACTAAGAGAAAAACTGCCAGCCCACAATATTATATCCTGCAAACCTCTCATTTGTGAATGAAGCTGAAATAAAGACCTTTCATAGCAAACAGAAATTGAAAGAATTTGTCGCCACTCGTCCAGCCCTGCAAAAGATGCTTAAAGATGTGTTGCACACAGAAACACAGAAACACGGTCATCAATATGAAAGAAGGTAAAGGAAGGAAACCTCACAGCAAAATATCACAGGAATTTCAAAGCATATATTAGAAAATACCTTTGGCAAATGACAGGGCAAAGTTATCATTTGTGAATACATTGTTGAACATTGAATGTTAATGGCCTGAACTGTCCAGCTAAAAGACACTTATTGGCTGATTGGGTTAAGGAACAAAACCCATCTATTTTCTGCCAACAAGAAACACATATTTCCAACAAAGATGCATACAGACTGAAAGTGAAAGGCTGTAAAAAGATATACCTGACAACACAAATGAAAAAAGAGCGGGCGTAGCCATCTTAATATCGGACAACATAAACTTTATCACAAAAACTGTTAAGAGAGACAAATAGGGACACTATATCATGATTAAGGGATCAATACAACAAGAAGATATAACAATTATCAATGTATATGCACCTAACTACAGGGCACCGGTTTATCTAAAAGATTTATTAAGTGACTTAAAGGGAGACTTAGACCCCAATACAATAGTACTGGGGGACTTCAATACTCCACTCTCAGAAATAGACAGATCATCTGGACAGAAGACCAACAAGGAGACAGTAGATTTAAATGACACTATAGCCCAAATGGATCTCACAGATATATACAGAACTTTTCATCCTACACAGAAAGCATTTACATTCTTCTCAGCAGTACGGAACCTTCTCTAGGATTGACCACATACTAGGCCATAAAGCAAGTCTCAGCAAATTCAAAAGAATTAGAATCCTAACATGCAGCTTCTCAGACCATAAAGGAATGAAGTTGGAAATTAGCAACTCAGGAATCCCTAGAGCATACGCAAACACATGGAGATTGAACAACATGCTCCTGAATGAACAATTGGTCATAGAAGAAATCAAGAGAAATCAAAACTGTTCTGGAAGTAAATGAGGATAACAGCACAACATACCAAAACTTATGGGATACAGCAAAAGCAGTGTTGAGATGAAAGTTTATAGCAATAGATTCCTACATAAGAAATTGGAAAGGCACCAAATAGATGAGCTTTCAATTCACCTCAAGGATCTAGAAAATCTGCAGCAAACCAAACCCAAATCTAGTAGGAGAAGAGAAATAATTAAAATCAGAGAAGAAATCAACAGGATTGAATCCAAAAAATCAATACAAAAGATAAGCAAAACTAGGAGCTGGTTTTTTGAAAAAATAAACAAAATTGACACCCCATTGGCCCAACTAACTAAAAAAAGAAGAGAAAAGACCCAAATCAAGAAAATCAGAGATGAAAAAGGAAACGTAACAACAGACACCACAGAAATAAAAAGAATCATCAGAAATTACTACAAGGACTTGTATGCCAGCAAACAGGGAAATCTATCAGAAATGAATAGATTCCTGGACATGTGCAACCTACTTAAATTGAACCAGGAAGACATAGAACACAACAGACCCATAACTGAGACAGAAATTGAAACAGTAATAAAGACCCTCCCAACAAAGAAAAGCCCAGGAGCAGATAGATTCACTGCTGAATTCTACCAGACATTTAAAGAAGAACTGACTCCAATTCTTCTCAAACTATTCAGAACAATCAAAAAAGAGGGAATCATCCCAAATGCTTTCTATGAAGCCAGCATCACCTTAATTCATAAGCCAGAAAATGATATAGTATTGAAAGAGAATTACAGACCAATATCCCTGATGAACATAGATGCAAACATCCTCAATAAAATTCTAGCCAATAGAATGCAACAACACATCAGAAAGATCATCCACCCAGACCAAGTGGGATTTATCCCTGGTATGTAGCGTGAAACAATCAATGTGATACACCACATTAACAGACTGCAGAAGAAAAACCATATGATTATCTCAATAGACGCCGAGAAAGCATTTGATAAAATACAATACCCGTTCATGATGAAAACTCTAAGCAAACTCGATATGGAAGGAACATTCCTCAATACAATCAAAGCAATTTATGAAAAACCCACAGCCAACATGCTATTGAATGGGGAAAAGTAGGAAGCATTTCCACTGAGATCTGGCACCAGACAGGGATGCCCACTCTCACCACTGCTATTCACTATAGTTCTGGAAGTTCTAGCCAGAGCTATTAGGCAAGAAAAAGAAATTAAAGGGATACAAATTGGGAAGGAAGAACTCAAACTATCCTTCTTTGCAGATGGTATGATTCTTTATTTAGGGGACCCAAAGAACTATACTAAGAGACTATTGGAACTCATAGAAGATTTTGGCAAAGTAGCAGGGTATAAAATCAATGCACAAAAATCAACAGCCTTTGTATACACAGACAATGCTATGGCTGAGGAAGAACTTCTAAGATCAATCGCATTCACAATAGTTACAAAAGCAATCAAATACCTTGGAATAAACTTAACCAAGGACGTTAAAGATCTCTACGGTGAAAATTACAAAACCTTAAAGAAAGAAATAGAAGAGGATACCAAGAAATGGAAAAATCTTCCATGCTCATGGATTGGAAGAATCAATATCATCAAAATGTCCATTCTCCCAAAAGCAATTTATGGATTCAATGCAATACCAATCAAGATACCGAAGACCTTCTTCTTAGATCTAGAAAAAATTGTGCTGAAATTTATATGGAGGCACAAGAGACCTTGAATAGCTAAAGCAAATTTGTACAACAAAAACAAAGCCAGAGGCATCACAATACCAGATTGCAGGACATACTACAGGGCAGTTGTAATCAAAACAGCATGGTACTGGTACAGAAACAGATGGATAGACCAATGGTACAGAATTGAAACACCAGAAATCAATCCAAACATCTACAACCAACTTATATTTGATCAAGGATCTAAAACCAATTCCTGGAGTAAGGAGAGTCTATTCAATAAATGGTGCTGGGAAAACTGGATTTCCACGTGCAGAAGCATGAAGCAAGACCCCTACCTTACACCTTACACAAAAATCCACTAAACATGGATTAAAGACTTAAATCTACGACCTGACACCATCAAGTTATTAGAGAACATTGGAGAAACCCTTCAAGATATTGGCACAGGCAAAGAATTTCTGGAAAAGACCCGGGAGGCATAGGCAGTCAAAGCCAAAATCAAATTGGGATTGCATCAAATTGAGAAGTTTCTGTACTGCAAAAGAAACAGTCAGAAAAGTGAAGAGACAACCGACAGAATGGAAAAAAATATTTGCAAACTATGCAACAGATAAAGGGTTAATAACCAGAATCTACAAAGAGATCAAGAGACTCCACAAAAACAAAACAAACAACCCACTTAAGAGATGGACCAAGGACATCAATAGACATTTTTCAAAAGAGGAAATCCAAATGGTCAACAGGCACATGAAAAAATGTTCAAGGTCACTAGCAATCAGGGAAATGCAAATCAAAACCACAATGAGGTTTCACCTCACCCCGGTTAGAATGGCTCACATACAGAAATCTACCAACAACTGATGCTGGTGAGCATGTGGGGAAAAAGGGACACTAACCCACTGTTGGTGGGAATGCAAACTGGTCAAGCCACTATGGAAGTCAGTCTGGAGATTCCTCAGAAACCTGAATATAGCCCTACCGTTCGACCCAGCCATTCCACTCCTTGGGATTTATCCAAAGGAATTTAAATTGGCAAACAAAAAAGCGGTCTGCACCCTAATGTTTATTGCAGCACAATTCACAATAGCCAAGATCTGGAACCAACCTACATGCCCATCAACGGTAGACTGGATAAAGAAATTATGGGATATGTACTCTTTAGAATACTATACTGCAGTAAGAAACAATGAAATCCAGTCATTTGCAACAAAATGGAGGAATCTGGAACACATCATGCTGAGTGAAATAAGCCAGTCCCAAAGGGACAAATACCATATGTTCTCCCTGATCGGTGACAACTGACTGTACACCAAAAAGGAAACCTGTGGAAGTGAAATGGACACTATGAGAAACAGTGACTGGATCAGCATAGCCCTGACTGTTAATGAACAACTTAATACATTATACCTCTTAGTAGTTTTTTTTGTTGGTTCTACTTAATATGACTGGTTTAATTCTGTAATTAATACACAGTTATTCTTATGTGTTGAAACTTAACTGAAATGTGATCCCTGTTAAACATAAGAGTGGGAATAAGAGAGGGAAGAGATGTATAATTTGGGACATGCTCAAGCTGACTTGCCCCAAATGGTAGAGTTAGAAACATACCAGGGGACTCCAATTTAATCCTATCAAGGTGGCATGTACCAATGCCATCTCACTAGTCCAAGTGATCAATTTCAGTTCACAATTGATCATAATGAAAGTTCTAAGAGTCAAAGGGAGTACATAAACAAGTCTAGTAGCTGCTAATACTAACTGATAGAATAAACAAGTCTAGTATCTGCTAACACTAACCGATAGAATAAATAAAGGGGAGAGTGATCCAACATGGGAAGTGAGATACTCAGCAGACTCATAGAATGGCGGATGTCCTAAATAGCACTCTGGCCTCAGTATCAGCCCTAAAGGCACTCGGATCTGGCTGAAAAGCCCATGAGAGTATTTCAGGCATGGAAAGCCAAGACACTCTGGCAAAAAGATCTCTGTGAGTGAGATCCCAGTGGAAAGAACAGGTCTTCAAAGAGGGAGGTGCCTTTCTCTGAAGGGAGGAGAGAACCTCCACTTTGACTATGACCGTGTCTAAACAAGATAAGAGTCGGAGAACTCAGGGGGCTTCCATAGCCTTGGAAACTCATGACTGCAGCATAGGGAGATTACTGATGCCATAAACAGGAGTGTCAATTTGTAAAGTCAACAACAGGAGTCACTGTGCACTTACTCCTCATGTAGGATCTCTGTCCTTAATGTGCTGTACACTGAGGCTTAATGCTATAACGAGTACTCAAACAATATATTTCACTTTGTGTTTCTATGGGGGTGCAAACGATTGAAATCTTTACTTAATGTACACTAAATGTACACTAAACTGATCTTCTGTAAAAAAAAAAAAAGAAAAGAAAAAAAGAAAGAAATTATCAATTCCCAACTTGACTCTCACTGGGATTAAACATGACAATAGGTCTGATCTGATTTCATCATCATTTAAAAAAAATCATCTATTATTTTTCACTTTATGTTTCTGTGTGGGAGCAAACTGTTGAAATCCTTACTTAAGGTATACTAAGCTGATCTTCTGTATGTTAAGATAATCGAAAATGAATCTTGATGTGAATGGAAGGGGAGAGGGAGTGGGAAAGGGGAGGGTTGTGGGTGGGAGGGACGGTATGGGGGGGGAAGGCATTGTAACCCATGAGTCGTACTTTGGAAATTTATATTCATTAAATAAAAGATAAAAATAAATAAATAAATAAATAAAAAGAATTAAATGACAAAAAATAAATAAATAAATAAATAAATAAATAAATAAATAAATAAAGGGGAGAGTGATCCAACATGGGAAGCGAGATACTCAGCAGACTCATAGAAAGGCAGATGTCCTAAATCGCATTCTGGCCTCAGAATCAGCCCTAAAGTCATTCCAATCTGGCTGAAAAGCCCATGAGAGTATTTCAGGCATGGAAAGCCAAGACACCTGGCAGAAAAAAAAAAAAAAGAATTGCAGCCACACAAATCACTTTTAAATGGCTGACAGGGACCCAGTGTTTTAGGGAAAATGAGAGTGACTATGAAAGAGACATTCTGAAAAAAAGTGAAAGCAGTCTGTATGCTCACCAGTCCAGTGAGATTATCCAACGTTGGATGCACATCACACAGGAGTTGCAATCTGAGTCACATTGGAGTTTCTCTCCAAGTAATAGCACCAAAATATTATGGGAAATGGTGGCACAAAAATTATTGTTACCTTGGTTCTTTGCCTCACATGGAAGAAGAATTTCCAAGTAGATGGCAAAGAAATTTAAAATATTTATTAGCATCAAGGACCTCCAGCCAGAGTGGCATGGAGGGGGTCTTCCAAGAGAGGAAAACTGCGAAAACCCACATTCACTTGGGTGAACTTCTCAGGTGCACGAAAGCTGTAAAATGGAGATTTTCTTTGTTCATAGGTATGATTAAAGAGGAAGTACTCAGAGATTGGAGTAGCCATATTTGTGGTGCTTGAAGTAGAGAAGAGAAAATGGAAAAGGAGAAAGGGACTTTCCTGGATAACTGTGTCAGAAGAGTTGTGATCTACAAAGCTCTCAAACAATGGGAGATTATTAGGAAAATTAGAATATTCTAGTCTTCCACCATTTTCAAGCATTGTTGACAAAGTTCAGGGTTGAGATTGTATATTACGGCTGTCCTCTTATGTAGCATGTTATTTGTTTCCCCCCTTAGCTGACCTTTTGTTCTTTTGAGCCTCTGTGACCATAGTCACTTTTCATTCTCTCTTGCAGATGGCACTGAAGAACACATCTCTGACCCTTGTACCTAGATGCTTCATTTCAGCGCAGCCCATGTGGGACTGGCCATTTCTGATCACCTGAAAGGTATTTGATTTATGTCAGGTTTGAGAGTTAGAGATAGACAGGATAGCATCTGTGAAGTGCTGTAGGATTGATCACAGTCACTGAGATGAGACATTAAGCAACAGCCTGGCCATATCAAATACTGATCAGGACATCATCAGCAACCGTGGTTATTCTTTTCTTTGACAACAAATTTCTGATAGTTGTAGCCAATGGAACATAGTGAGGTGGTCACAGATTGTGGTTTTGAATAGTTTTCTAAGTTTACTGATGATTAACACGCTTGATAAGGCCTTTTGCTCATTTATCTCTGTGGAATGTCTGTTCAATTGCTATACCCATTGTTGATGATATTATTGTTGTTCCTTCTGCTTTTTTTAACTTTTACTTAATGAATATAAATTTCCAAAGTACAGCTTATGGATTACAATGGCTTCCCCCCCCATAACGTCACTCCCACCCGCAACCCTCCCCTTTCCCACTCCCTCTCCCCTTCCATTCACATCAAGATTCATTTTCAATTCTCTTTATATACAGAAGATCAGTTTAGCATATATTAAGTAAAGATTTCAACAGTTTGCACCCACACAGAAACATAAAGTGAAAAATACTATTTGAGTACTACTTATAGCATTAAATCACAATGTATAGCACATTAAGGACAGAGATCCTACATGAGGAGTAAGTGCACAGTGACTCCAGTTGTTGACTTAACATATTGACACTCTTGTTTACGGCATCATATTTTTTTTAAACTTTTATTTAATGAATACAGATTTCCAAAATACAGCTTATGGATTACATTGGCTTCCCCCCTCCCCAATGACTTCCCTCCTACCTGCAACCCTCCCCTTTCCCGCTCTCTATCCCCTTCCATTCATATCAAGACTCATTTTCAATTTTCTATATATACAGAAGATCAGTTTAGTATACATTAAGTAAAGATTTCAACAGTTTGCACCCACATAGAAACACAAAGTGAAAAATACTGTTTGAGTATTCATTATAGCATTAGATCTAATGTACAGCACATTAAGGACAGAGATCCTACATGAGGAGTAAGTGCACAGTGACTCCTGTTGTTGACTTTACAAATTGTCACTCCTTTTTATGCCATCAGTAATCTCCCTATACTGCAGTCATGAGTTGCCAAGGCTATGGAAGCCTTTTGAGTTCTCCGACTCTTATCTTATTTAGACAAGGTCATAGTCAAAGTGGAAGTTCTTTCCTCCCTTCAGAGAAAGGTACCTCCTTCTTTGAAGACCTGTTCTTTCCACTGGGATCTCACTCACAGAGATCTTTCATTTAGGTTTTTTATTTTGCCAGAGTATCTTGGCTTTCCATGTATGGCATCATATTTTTAATAATATAAGTTGTAATGAAACTGGTTAAGCCACTGAGGAAATCAGTCTGGAGATTCCTCAGAAACCTGAAGATAACCCTACCATACAACCCAGCCATACCACTCCTTGGAATTTACCCAAAGGAAATGAAATTGGCAAACAAAAAAGCTGTCTGCACCTTAATGTTTATTGCAGCTCAATTCACAATAGCTAAGACCTGGAACCAACACAAATGCCCATCAACAGTAGACTGGATAAAGAAAGTACTCTATAGAATACTATACAGCAGTCAAAAACAATGAAACCCGGTCATTTGCAACAAGATGGAGTAATCTGGAAAACATCATGCTGAGTGAACTAAGCCAGTCCCAAAGGGACAAACATCATATGTTCTCACTGATCGGTGACAAATAACTGAGCACCAAAGGGGAAACTTGTTGAAGTGAAATGGACACTATGAGAAACAGTGACTTGATCAGCTCTTGTCCTGACTGTTGATGTACAATGTAATACTTTATACCTTTTAGTATTTTTTTGTTCTAGTACTATTGGTTGAACTCTGTAATTAACACACAATTATTCTTAGGTGTTTAAATTTTAACTGAAAAGTGATCCCTATTAGGAATTTGGAAAGCATTATGCTGAGTGAAATAAGCAAGTCCAAAAGGGACAAATATTATATGTTCTCCCTGATCAGTGACAACTAACTGAGCACCAAAAAGGAAACCTGTTAAAGTGAAATGAACACTATGAGAAACAGTGGCTTGATCAGCCCTTGCCCTCACTGTTGATGAACAACTTAATATTTTATCCCTCTTAGTATTTTGTTTGTTTTACTTAATACTTTTGGTTGAATACTGTAATCAATACACAGTTATTCTTAAGTGTTGAAACTTAACTGAAAAGCGATCACTGTTAAATATAGGAGTGGGAATAAGAGAGGGAAGAGATGCGCAATTTCAGACATGCTCAAGCTGACTTGCCCGAAATGGTAGAGTTAGAAACATACCAGGGGATTCCAATTCAATCCCATCAAGGTGGCATGTACCAATGCCATCTCACTAGTCTCAGTGATCAATTTCTGTTCACAATTGATCATAATGAAAGTTCTAAGAGCCAAAGGGATCACATAAACAAGACTGGTGTCTGCAAATACTAGCTGATAGAATAAAAAGGGAGAGAACGATCCAACATGGTAAGTGGGTTACACAGCAGACGCATAGAATGGCAGACATTCTAAGCAGCACTCTGGGCTCAGAATCAGCCCTTAAGGCACGTGGATCTGGCTGAAAAGCCCATGAGAGTATTTCAGACATGGAAAGCCAAAACACTCTGGCAAAACAAAATAAAAAAGACCTAAATGAAAGATCTCCGCGAGTGAGATCCCAGTGGAAAGAACAGGTCATCAAAGAAGGAGGTGCCTTTCTCTGAAGGGAGGAGAGAACTTCCACTTTGACTATGACCTTGTCTAAATAAAATCAGAGTTGGTGAACTCAAAAGACTTCCATAGCCTTGGCAACTCATGACTGCAGCATAGGGAGATTACTGATGCCATAAACAGGAGTGTCAATTTGTTAAGTCAACAACAGGAGTCACTGTGCACTTACTCCTCATGTAGGATCTCTGTCCTTAATGTGCTGTACATTGTGATTTAATGCTATAAGTAGTACTCAAATAGTATTTTTCACTTTATGTTTCTGTGTGGGAGCAAACTTTGAAATCTTTACTTAATATATGCTAAACTGATCTTCTGTATGTAAAGAGAATTGAAAATGAATCTGGATGTGAATGGAAGGGGAGAGGGATTGGGAAAAGGGAGGGTTGCGGGTGGGAGGGAAGTTATGGGGAGGGGAAGCCATTGTAATCCATAAGCTGTACTTTGGAAATGTACATTCATTAAATAAAAGTTAAAAAAAGAGAGCTGAAGTGGTCTCTGCACAGATATAAAAAATACTAATATTAGAATGTGTTAATCATTTAGTGGTGATACATTGAAGAATACAGAAAAAATTCATAAATTTTCACATGGAAATATTATTAAATATATTGAGACATATTTGAGAAATCCAAATATCCTCATGGTTATAAAAATAATTCTCAATATATTTATTGTGATTAACAATTTTTAGATAACTTTTACCAAATTTTCATATAAGAAGGAAACTCTTTTCTCAACCCCTGTGGAGAATAGGAAAAATGGAAAAATTCTGTGTCTTCTACAGGAACATCTTTAGTTGATTGATCAATTACTGAAATTGTAAGACACTGCTGTTGAAATAAATTCACACATTTGAAATCTCAAACAGCATAAATCCAACAGTATTTTTAAATGGGTAACTTCATGCCCAAAGCATTGCATGTAATGTAATTCAGTTTATAGTCCCTGAAAAAATAGTAATAATGACTAGCATTCCTGAAGAAAAGCATTTAATTTAATCTAGGAGATCTAAGAATTGTAAACAAAGAACAAAACAGCTCAAAAATACCAAAAAGAAGGATCTTCTTTTAATCCTGAAGAGTATTGACAGAATGCTAAAATCATGGAAGTTATGGTTGAAGATTGGATAAAAAATTGAAGAAGCAATGCAACTTCTGCAGGAAATTACCCAGGAGGCTCTGCTCCATGCATATTATCAAAAAAGAAGGCATGCAACATACTAAAAGAGAAGATATACAAGTGGCATCATTTGCAACTGATATTTGGATGTTGTAATGAAATCAGCGAATCAGTAACTGAGTTAAGTAGTACTGGAGTACAAGATTAAACACACAGAACAGTTGTTTTGTTTATGAATTCTGGATAATGAAGATTCTTAAAAAAGGTTTATTTGTTTATTTCAAATCAGAGTTACACATACACTGGAGATGCAAAGAGAGTGGAAGAGTTCTTTCATCCAATAGTTCACTCCCCAATTGGCTGCAATGCCTAGGATCTACACTGATCTGAAGCCAGAAGCCAGGAGCTTCTTGCCAGTCTCCCACGTGGTTGCAGGGGCATCTTCTACTGCTTTCCCAGGCATAGCAGAGAGCTGGATAAGAAGTGGAGCACTGCCTTCTACTGTGTCCTGGGCTTCCTGGGCTCCTTGGCCATGGCCATCTTCACTGTGGCTTTCCTAGCCAGGAATCTGCCTGACAAGTTCAATGAAGCCAAGTTCCTGACATTCAGCATGCTGGTGTTCTGCAGTGTCTGGGTGACCTTCCTGCCTGTCTACCAGAGCACCAAGGGGAAGGTCATGATGGCTGTGGAGATCTTCTCCATCTTGGCCTCTGGTGCAGGGCTCCTGGGCTGCATCTTTGTCCCCAAGTGCTACATTATTCTCTTCAGACCTGAGAAGAATGCTTTGAGAGGGTTAAGGGATAGAATAGTTTCCAAGGAAACAGATGTTCTAAAGAGTAGCTCTTAAGGCTCTTGCAGTTTTCAATGGAGAGTAAGATTTATAAAACCGATTTTTGCATTCTGATGTTATAAAACAACTTGCACAATGTAACCTCCTCATGAACAATTTACACTTCTCTTACAATGTTGTTGTTCTGAAGAACCAATGCACAGAAAATAAAGGGAGAGTGGGAGAAACCTTCCATCTGGTGAGAGACTCTGAGGATATCTGCAGTGGTCCAGCGCTGTTTCATGCCAATGCAAGGAGCTTAACTCAGGTGTCCATGTCAGTGTCAGGGATGGAAAGAATAGGCCATCTTCCCCTGCTTTTTCTGGGTGAGTAACCTGGAGGTGATCTGCAAATAGAGAAACCAAGGGAGGAAATGGCACCCACATGGAATGTTGGGGTTTCAGGTGATGGTTAAATCCACTGTACTCCCACACTGGCCCCAATAGTCCTCTTTTCAAAATAATACTGTGTACAAATTGCTTAGCCTGGGTTTTATGCTCACAAACACAAATCCATCTAAGATAAACGCTCTCCTTAAATTTTTCATTTCTGTATTTTAATTTTCAACTCATCAACCTTGTAATATTCATATTTTAATAAAAGAGTTACACATTTGTTGACTTTTTTCATTCATTTTTTAACTTTTATTTGATAAATATAAATTTCCAAAGTACAGCTTTTGGATTACAGTGGCTTCCCCCCCCCCCATAACTTCCCTCCAACTCGCAACCCTCCCATCTCCCGCTCCCTCTCCCATCCCATTCACATCAAGATTAATTTTCAATTATCTTTATATACAGAAGATCAGTTTAGCATATATTAAGTAAAGATTTCAACAGTTTGTACCCACACAGAAACACAAAGTGTAAAGTATTGTTTGAGTACTAGTTATAGCATTAAATCACAATGTACAGCACATTAAGGAAAGAGATCCTACATGAGGAGTAAGTGACTCCTGTTGTTGCCTTAACAAATTGGCACTCTTGTTTATGGCATCAGTAATCACCCGAGGCTCTTGTCATGAGTTGCCAAGGCTATGGAAGCCTTTTGTGTTCGCCAACTCTGATCATATTTAGACAAGGTCATAGTCAATGTGGAAGTTCTCTCCTCCCTTCAGAAAAAGGTACCTCCTTTTGGATGGCTTGTTCTTTCCACTGGGATCTCACTCACAGAGATCTTTCATTTAGGTCAATTTTTAGCACAGTTTCTTGGCTTTCCATGTCTGAAATACTCTCATGAGCTTTTTAGGCAGATCTGAATGCCTTAAGGACTGATTCTGAGGCCAGAGTGCTGTTTAGGACATCATTAAGTCTATATTAATTTCAGCTTTATAATATAGTAGGAATATTTTCAGTGCAATCATTAGACATGTTAAATCATCTTAACGTGTATAATGCAATTTTCAGAAGCTCCTTAATTATGTATCATTTCATAAAGGTATAATCATTCTCCAAGCTTTCATTATACATAGAAGTGATTTTGCAAACTTCTTTTCCGTCTGTTCATTTCTCTTTATTATCAATATGGTTTTAGATTTTCTTTTGCTTGTTCCAGACATTAGAAAGTGATTTTTATATCTTGAGCAGAAAACAATTCAATAAAATTAACAATTTCAAAGTGCAGTAATGGCATTTGGGCCATTCACACCATTGTGCAACAATTATTTCTATATTTTAATCACTTAAAATCAAGTTCCTTATCCATTAATGGTCACTCTCAGTTCCTTCTCTTGCTGGTCACACAAGCACCAATCTGTTTCTGTTTCCATGGATTTAACGGTCCTGAGTGTTTATATAAATCAAATATTGGACTCATGGATTTAGGTGACCTTTCATTTTAAATGGCATTTTCATGGGTCATCTACATTATTGCAAGGGTCTACATTTTTCATGACAAACTGATAATTGTGTCTCCAGTTAACCATATACTGACTTGTGTGTTGTTTCCATCTTTGGCTGTTTGGAGACAAACACTGATGTACAAGAGATTTTTGATATTTTCTGATTTTTGTGTGTACTATTAGGTGTGGAATGTTTGGGTCATAAGTGAATTTTATGTTGAATTAGTTAAGGAGGTGACAACTGTCTTACATACATTATGTGTTGTAGCTTTCTCACTATCATGGTTTTAAGGTTCCAAGTTACCTATGGCATCTCCATCATTGAAAAATTTCATAATTTATTGTAGCCCTGGAGTGGATGTGATATGGAGTCTCCTTCTGGTGTGGAATGTTTTCTCCATACTTCTTGCTGATTAGGATCCTTTGTAATGCCCTTAGTCATATATTTACCTGTGAAGAAATGTTCATCATATCCTATTCCCGTTTTTCATGAATTATTTATATTTTGTTGTTAAATCTGCTTTTTAAAACATATATTTTATTGTTTGTAAGTTGCTCAATGTGTTTATATTTCCAATTTTAGTTGAGGTATACAAGTCTCATAAATTTCATATATACAGATTTAGGAAGATAGTGATACTCCCCTCCTAACCCTCCCTCCTGTCCACACTGTCAGGCATTTTCATCCTCCCTCTCCTATTCCCATGCTTAATTTTTAAAGAACTCTTTTCTAGTTTACTTTATGCTCATGAGATTAACCCTACCATATGTAAAGTGTTTGACAAACTGTAGGAAGAAACCAACACTATTCCTCAGAAATAGAGACAAAGACTATAAACAAACATGGATTCTCAAAGTGTCAATTTCACTCCAATACATTGCATTGTAAGCATTTGTGTTAGGTAAGGGGACACATATGTACATGTCTTTTCTGATACTGGCTTATTTCTTTAAGTATCATGGTTTCTAGTTGCATCAATGTTGTTGCTAAAGAAAGGATTTCTTGTTTTTAAACCTCTGCTTAATATTCTTAGAGTGTATATACCATGGTTTCTTTATCCAGTCATCAGTAGATGGATGTCTGGGTTGATTCCATATCCTAGCTATTTTGAATTGAGCTTCAATGGACATGAAAAAGGTGACCTTTTTTCATGCTGACTTCATTTTTTGGGTAAATTCCTAGGAGTCAGTTGACTGGGTCTTATGGCAGATCTACTTGCAGCTCTTGGAGATTTCTATACTGTCTTCCACAGTGCTGCATCAGTTTACATTCTCAGCATCTGTGGATTAGGGTACCTTCTTCCCCAAATCCTCTCCAACATAGGTTGTTTGCAGATTTCTGTATGAGAGCCATTCTGACAGATGAGGTGGACCTGATTATGGTTTCATTTCCCTGATGGCTAGTGGTCCTGAGCATTTTTTCAAGTGTCTTTGGCCACTTCAGTTTCTTTTTAATAAATGCATGTCAAAGTCTTTTCCCATTAATTAACTGGATGTTTGGATTTTTGTTGTTGAGTTCCTTTCACTCTTACAGGGAACTGGATCAGATGTGAAGCAGCCTGGACTAGATCCATTGATTTATGGGTTGCCAGCACTCAAGGTGGAAACTTAACATACTACACCACAACACAGCTCCAGTTTCCATTATTCTTTTTTTTAAAGATTTATTTTATTTATTTGAAAGACAGAGTTACAGAGAGAGGTAGAGCCAGAGAGAGAGCTCTTCCATCCATTGGTTCACTCCCCAGATGGCTGCAATGGCTAGAGCTGTGCCAATCCAAATCCAGGAGCCAGGAGCTTCTCGCAGGTCTCCCACATGGCTGCAGGGGCCCTAGGACTTGAGCCATCTTCCACTGCTATCTCAGGCCACAGCAAAGAGCTGGAATGGAAGAGGAGCAGCCAGGGCTAGAACTGGTGCCCATATGGGATGCCGGCACTTCAGGCCACAGCTTTAATCTGATGTGCCACAGTGCTGGTCCCCAGTTTCTATTATTCTTAAAAGATGAGTGGAAAAGCACAAGATTAGGCTAATTTCAACCACTTTTTGAAAGCCATTTCCCCAATTGAAGCATCTTTTTTTAACTTGTATTTAATGAATATAAATTTCCAAAGTACAGCTTATGGATTACAATGTCTCCCACCCCCCCACATAACTTTCCTCCCACCCACAAATTGCCAATGTCCCCTGCCTGATTCTAGGTCTAGAACGTCCAGGGGTCCCTGAAGGAGTGGAATGTGTCAGCCTAGGGAGAAATGAGAGACACACTCACTGCAAGGCTGATGGCATGGCTCTTGTTCTCAAGCACCAGACTTCATTTTCATATCATGTCACATAATGATTCTTTCTTTTACAATAAAAAGTCTGATGTTCATTGACCTTGCATATTGTGCTGCCTCTAGATTCTATGTCTACATCTAGTTACAATTTCTTTGACTTTCTAGGGCATATTCAGAGCACGGGTTACAAACACAGACAGATGCGAGAAAATGGGCTGCCCACAGAAGCCCAGGCCTGAGTGCTTCAAGCTATGCAGAAATTAATTACAGAAGCTAGAGTATTACCTTCCTAATCTAATCTTTACTAGAATTCCAAATGTTCAAAGCAGGCCCTTTTTTAAAATGTATCCCCTCTTTTGCAGTTCTTTCTATAACACTTTAATTCTTTACTGTACTTACCTAAAGGTTCACTTAGACCTATTCCACAGTTTTGACATCCTAACCATTGTTGTATTTGTAGAACATATTGAATTAAAGCTTTAATAACATTTATCTTTATTTAGTGGGATGTATATACCGGGGAGCCTATTGCCTTTTAATTCTTTTCCACAAACACACCAACTTTGCATAAAGCATTAACCCCTTCTCGTACACTAACTAATTCTGCTTGATTAAAATTCTACAAAGCAAAGGACATTTTGGGGATTATGAGACTAAGCATTATTCCCTAAAGTTAGGAATACAGTAATGATTAGCAGGAACACCAGGAAGCTCCAGCTTTCTCATGCAGAGTGTAATTTCAAACAAACTTAAAACTATCAAGAGGACCACAGCTGTCGTTCTCATGCCTTGCTGAGACAGACCTTCTGCTGTGACCTCTTTAGCCAGCTGAAGTTGCCTTGGCCTTGCAAGTCCCCATTGACTCCAATACAGTAGACAGTTCCTAACAGAATTATTTCTTTCTCCCCAAAGCCTCCAACAGAGTCTTCATCTCCTATAGCCTGAGAGGCATTTGGGTGGGAGATATCATAACTTTATGTGGTTGTCTCAGAACATAGGAATACTTGCTGAGACACACTCAATTGTGTATGAGTAGCCATTAGCAGGTGTGCATCTTCTAATATACAAGTCAGTTGAGGTCTAAGATTGCTTGCATTTTAAAATTGTGTGCATGTGTGTATGTGTGTGTGTAAATGTATATTATCATTTTGATTACATTATGGAGATACAGAATAATCATTTCCTCCATGATATCAGTAGATGATAATCAATTCACATGTTTCCAGGTTCTTAAGTTATTTTACAGTTGTGATTAACACTTACTAGTACTGTGATATTTTAGTCTATGTATGCAACATATCCAGAGTACATTCATAGAAAATTGAAGGAACTTAGACGATTGAACTGTTTTAATTCAGATGCTTAATAAAGGCAATTGAACTGTCTTAATTCAGATGCTTAATAAAGGCAAAGCACCAGTGGTGACTGGATGAAAAATCTCAAATTATTAGACTTTCTGTTTTACAACAGGTGAAATTTACAAAATATTTGAGCAGAATACTAGAACTGTCTTATATGTTTCCAACTTCTTTAGCTACCCTCCATTGATAACAACTCATGATAATAGGATAGTAGGATAAAATGAAGAATTGATGAGCCACTTAGGACACATCACTTTGCCTAAAGTTCCTAGTTTACCTTGGGGTTGCTTTTTTTTGTTGCATAATCCACAGGTTTTGACAGTGAAGTAATGATACGTATTCATGATGGTATCCTACAGAGGAGTCCTGAAAGTCACTTGCACTTCAGAGACATAGTTATCTATAGGGTGTTCTCCTGCCCTTGGTAGTTGTAGTGGTGAGAATAGAGATGATTTCCAGCTGATTTCTCTGCTTTCAGGTGAAAATGGGGACTTGCTCACTTAGGTCCCAAGTCCTCATAAGGGCATAAATGGGAAATACCCATGGTTGTAGGTGTAAATCTTCATGGAATTAGTGTGGATATTAGAACATTGGGGAAAGGTGTCACATAGATACGTGGCCGTCAAGATACATTGAAGTTCGTGTATCAATTAGTAATCTCTGAATTGAAAGTGATGACTGGTTCCACAGTACTTGGGGAACGTGTATTTGTGGGTATCTGTGTGTACAGGATTGCTATGAGATCTTTGTGGGAAACAAGGAAAAGTCCGATGGCTGCCCTGGATACTGGGTGTGTGGGGCTACCCCTTCCTCTTTTGTCCTTTGGGGAGTCTGATGCTTGAAGGTTCTTGGCTAACTCCTGACTGAGATTGGCCCTTCCAGATTCTCACCCATTGCACACTGTGATGCAATCCACTTGCATCATCCCAAATGTCAAAGTTTTTGGATCAAATCTAACAGAAGTTCCTCTGTGGGATCTTGCTAACCATAAACTTTGATGACATCAAGGCACCTGGGTATGGAAAGGATGGGATAAAAATGTTCTCCATCTTGTATTTTTCACCTGGACATAAGACCTCAGCTGCAGAGCCCTAGGGAAGAAAAGCTTCCAAACTCCAGGGAAGGATAGGAGGCTTGACAGAAAGGAGTCAGAAGGAAAACCAGTAGAATATTCACTCCAGTCCAGCAGAAACTCACACAGATTTGCATACACACATGAAGAGAAACACAGTATGTGTATGTAGCTGCCTGACACTGAAGGTTCCAAAACAAATGAGTTATAGGGTTTTGCACAAATTTCTTTTTCTTTAACTTTTATTTAATGAATATAAATTTCCAAAGTACAGCTTATGGATTACAGTGGCTTCCCCCTCCATAACTTCCCTCCCACCCGCAACCCTCCCCTTTCACGCTCCCTCTCCCCTTCCATTCACATCAAGGTTCATTTTCAATTCTCTTTATATACAGAAGATCACTTTAGAATACATTAAGTAAAGATTACAAGAGTTTGCTCCCACACAGAAACATAAAGTGAAAAATACTATTGAGTACTAGTTATAGCATTAAATCACAATGTATAGCACATTAAAGACAGAGATCCTACATGAGGAGTAAGTTACTCCTGTTGTTGACTTTACAAATTGACACTCTTGTTTATGACCTAAGTAATCTCCCTAGGTTCTTGTCATGAGTTGCCAAGGCTATGGAAGGCTTTTGAGTTCACCGACTCTGATCATATTTAGACAAGGTCGTAGTCAGAGTGGAGGTTCTCTCCTCCCTTCAGATAAAGTTACCTCCTTCTTTGATGACCCGTTCTTTCCACTGGAATCTCACTCGCGGAGATCTTTCATTTACTTTTTTTTTCCCCCAGAGTGTCTTGGCTTTCCATGCCTGAAATACTCTCATGGGCTCTTCAGCCAGATCCGCATGCCTTAAGGGCTGATTCTGAGGCCAGAGTGCTGTTTAGGACATCTGCCATTCTATGGTTCTGCTGTGTATCTCACTTCCCATGTTGAATCATTCTCTCCCTTTTTGATTCTATCAGCTAGTATTTGCAGACACTAGTCTTGTTTATGTGATCCCTTTGACTCTTAGTCCTATCATTATGATCAACTGTGAATAGAAATTGATCACTGGGACTAGTGAGATGGCATTGGTACATGCCACCTTGATGGGATTGAATTGGAATCCCCTGGTATGTTTCTAACTCTACCATTTGGGGCAAGTCAGCTTGAGCATGTCCCAAATTGCACATCTCTTCCCTCTCTTATTCACACTCTTATATTTAACAGCGATCACTTTTCAGTTAAGTTTCAACACTTAAGAAGACTTGTGTATTGATTACAGTATCCAACCAAAAGTATTAAGTAGAACAAACAAAATACTAAGAAGGATAACATATTAAGTTGTTCATCAACAGTAAGGGTAAGGGCTGGTCAAGCCACCATTTCTCATAGTGTTCATTTCACTTTAACAGGTTTTCTTTTTGGTGCTCAGTTAGTTTTCACCTATCAGGGAGAACATATTATATTTCTCCCTTTTGGACTTGCTTTCTTCACTCAGCATAATGTTTTCCAAATTCTTAATAGGGATCACTTTTCAGTTAAAATTTAAACACCTAAGAATAATTGTGTGTTAATTACAGAGTTCAACCAATGGTACTAGGACAAAAAATTTACTAAAAGGTATAAAGTATTACATTGTACATCAACCATCAGGACAAGAGCTGATCAAGTCACTGTTTCTCATAGTGTCCTTTTCACTTCAACAAGTTTCCCCTTTGGTGCTCAGTTAGTTGTGGCCGATCAGGGAGAACATATGATATTTGTCCTTTGGGACTGGCTTAGTTAACTCAGCATGATGTTTTCCAAATTCCTCCATCTTGTTGCAAATGACCGGGTTTCTTGTTTTTGAGGGCTGTATAGTATTCTATAGAGTACATGTCCCATAATTTCTTTATCCAGTCTACTGTTGATGGGCATTTGGGTTGGTTCCAGGTCTTAGCTATTGTGAATTGAGCTGCAATAAACATTAAGGTGCAGACAATGTTTTTGTTTGCCAATTTCATTTCCTTTGGTTAAATTCCAAGGAGTGGGATGGTTGGGTTGAATGGTAGGGTTATCTTCAGGTTTCTGAGGAATCTCCAGACTGACTTCCATAGTGGCTTCACCAGTTTGCATTCCCACCAATAGTGGGTTAGTGTCCCTTTTTCCCCACATCCTCGCCAGCATCTGTTGTTGGTAGATTTCTGTATGTGAGCCATTCTAACTGGGGTGAGGTGAAACCTCACTGTGGTTTTGATTTGCATTTCCCTGATTGCTAGTGGCCTTGAACATTTTTTCATGTGTCTGTTGGCCATTTGGATTTCCTCTTTTGAAAAATGTCTATTGAGGTCCTTGGCCCATCTCTTAAGTGGGTTGTTTGTTTTGATCTTGTGGAGTTTCTTGATTTCTTTGTAGATTCTGGTTATCAACCCTTTATCTGTTGCATAGTTTGCAAATATTTTTTCCCATTCTGTTGGTTGCCTCTTCACTTTCCTGTTTCTTTTCAAGTACAGAAACTTCTCAATTTGATGCAGTCCCAAATGTCGATTTTGGCTTTTACTGCCTGTGGTTCTGGGGTATTTTCCAAGAAGTCTTTGCCGGTACCTATATCTTGCAGGGTTTTTCCAATGCTCTCTAATAATTTGATGGTGTCGGGTCATAGATTTAGATCTTTAATCCATGTTGGTTGAATTTTTGTGTATGGTGAAAGGTAGGGGTCTTGATTCATGATTCTGCACGTGGAAATCCAATTTTCCCAGAACCATTTATTGAATAGACTGTCCTTACTCCAGGGATTGGTTTTGGATCCTTGATCAAATATGAGTTGGCTGTAGATGTTTGGATTGATTTCTGGTGTTTCAATTCTGTTCCATTGGTCTATCCATCTGTTTCTGTACCAGTACCATGCTGTTTTGATTACAACTGCCCTGTAGTATGTCCTGAAGTCTGGTATTGTGATGCCTCCAGCTTTGTTTTTGTTGGACAATGCAGGCGTACACCTTCCGGATAGGTTAACGCCGGTGAGACCTCGGAGACACCAGACGCGTTTATCGGCTTTTCAGCTTCCACTTTATTTTTCAGCAGACTCACGTTACATGTTGCGAAAGCCCGCCGTCTTCGCCTCCTCCAACCCTCTTATATCTCCCGCCCACTGTCCACCTCTTTATATATGATTCATGGAAAACATGTTACCAACTCAGCAAGAGTAAGTGTGGGAAACATGCAATAACAGGATGCTTAAAGTCAAAACAGGATCTTGCAATTAGCAACGGGCATGGTGGAAAAAAACCAGCACTAAACTTCTTTTCGGGAGGGGCACAGCTGGCCAGGCTGTCGCATTCCCTGACATCTCCCCCTTATTTCTTTGCAAAATGGAGTGGTACTGTGCCTGTCTTAGGTGACCAAGAGCATCTATCGGGCTTACCCATCATTGGCACATGAACATGAGGTGTGGAGGGAGCGTTCATGCCCTGTCTTAGGTTGCCTTGAAGACCTCTCAGAACTTACCCATCTTTGACTACCATTCCAGCAGATTCAGCCACACCTGAATCTGTCCATTTTGCATGGGGTACTGGTTATTGAATGCTAGCTGGCTTGTTTAACCACCATTTGTGTATTAACAGCCCTTGCAAGATCTGAACAATAATTGATCCTGTTGTAAGCACAATAAGAGCCAACCCTATAATAACGGCCCATTGTTTAATTGGATTCCAACTACCATTTAACATGCTACCCAAAAGACAGGACTGATTAGCGGCAAATGAAAAGTGGTTGTAGGGGTAGGTGGTAACACAAACTGCAGTAGATCGAATAACACAGGGTATGCCAACCAGGCCTAATCTTACAATAAATCTGTTCATTAACAGCTGAATAGCAGTATATCATCAAGTGCCTGGGCGGTAGATCTTGTGATGCTATCAAGTGTGGACAGTGTGGAGGTTTGGCTCACGGCCATGCCAATAGCGGCCTAACCAGCTGATAACGCTGCAATTATTGCAACGACGACCACGGTGACTCCAAAGTCTCTCCTGTGTCGAACAGCCATAGAGAAGTCCTTCTCAGACACCACAACTGGTACAGGAACCCAAATAGGAATCCACACAACCACCAGTGTTTCCGCTTCACTTAATTTTCCTTTAACACATGAGGAAATAACTCCTGTAGTGCAAGTATTATTAGTAGCATTACAGCGATACCAAAAGAAGGGAGGCTGAAGAAAAACAGGGGATGATCGTTGGGTGACGAAAAGGCAAATCAAGACAGCTGGAGAATTGGGGGTGCCTGGGGAGTGCAAGAAGGAAGTGGATTGGTAGGAGGGTAAGGAGCAAATGGCCTGTGACACTCCTGGCACCTGAGAGGTAGCGACTCAGATCAAAAGGCTATAAGTTTCCCGGTAATATTGGCTCTGTAAGAACTACCTGACTCATTCCAGTTGATAACATCTCCCATGGAATAAGTGGCCACATTAATACATGGCATAGGAAAGCCGGTATAATTATAACCACAAAGATCTGCACCAAACTTAGGCTTATGGAAGCATAGCGCTCCCGAAAGGTGGATGGATAAGTTAACCTGGCCCTGATGGGAAGAATTGACAAGACTGTTGTAAGGCACTCCGAATCTTTCACCTATGGTAGAGTTATGCAAATACACAACTGGCAGAAGGTTAGAAGAGTTAGAAACAGGGAGAGGGAGAGGTAGGGCTCTCAAGAGACCCCAATACTCATCCAGTTTGGCCATCATCGGTGACAGTGGTATCATTATTAGTAGGAGTAGGATCATGATCATCTTGCCACTCTATTGTTCTTGTCCATCTTTCTGGAGTCCAGATTGGATTTTTTTCTTCCTGTGGGAGAAAACAAACAGCGCCTCGTACCCTTCTTATTAATGGGTATGGGCCTTTCCATTTGTTATCTTGTGGGTCTTTCCACATAATCATTTTTCTAACGTGTGGCTGAGCTTCTGTCGGTTCATGGGGTTTATTACTATTGGGGGTCTGTTCCAAGATTACATGACGTTCTGCCGGGTGAGACCATCAGCTTTTTTATTTAAAAAATTTATGGTAAGTAAGGCAAGGTTGAGAATGTCTTTAGGGGAACGGGATAGTGCCCCTATTCCCCCTTTTTGTTTTAATACAAAGTTTTTCAGATACAGATTAGTGCGTTCCACAACAGCTTGTCCAGTAGGGTTATATGGGATGCCGGTTAAATGAGAGATATGAAAAGTTGCTAAAAACTCAGCAAAAGCCTTAGAAGTATAAGCAGGTCCATTATCAGTTTTTATTATATTAGGAATTCCCCAAGAAGCAAAACATTGTAACATATGTTGCATTACATGGGAGGTGGACTCTTTGGTGGCGGCGGTAGCCATAACTACTCCTGAGTAAGTATCCACCATAACATGGACACAGGATAGCTTGCCAAAGGCAGGGATATGCGTTACATCCATTTACCAAATGTGACATGGATAAAGGCCCCAGGGATTAGCTCCAGTGGGCATAGTAACAGGCTGATGAATAGCACATTTTTCGCAATTTTGGACAATAGATTTAGCTTTACGAATAGGGATATTAAACCTCATACTTAAAGTCTTACTATTAACATGCCAAAGTTTGTGATATTCTGTTGCCTGTTCCATGGCAGTGCAAGCTAAAAGGAAGCGGGAATGTTGATCCGCAAGGGCGTTTCCCACGGTGAGAGGACCTGGCAGGGAGGTATGTGCTCTAATATGGATGATAAAAATGGAATCTGATCTCCTAAATAAAGAGTGCTGAACAAGCTCAAAATAAGGAAACACTGTAGAACTTTTGGATATTAACGAAGGGGAGCCTAGCCTCTTAACAACATTAACAACATATAAGCTATCAGAAATGATATTAAGAGGACCCTCAACCATATTTAATAACTTAGCCACTACAGCTAGCTCTGCATGTTGAGGTGAGGGAGATACAGTAACTGCATGATGCACCTGACCTTGTAAAATAGCCACCCCGGTACCTCCTTTTGCTCCATCAGTAAAAGCTATGGGTGCTTTGGGAATGGGATTAGAATAAACTCTTTTAAAATAGTGTAAGGGTACCATGTCACAAAATCTAATAAAGGGATGATTGGGATAATGGTTATCTACACTTATGTCAAGGGTGATGGTGATGTGGGACCATTGCCAAGTTTCCTTAGCCCACTCCTGAATGACTACAGACTCTAATGGAAGAATGCAGGACTGTGGTCTTCTCCCTGCAATTTCTACCACTCGGTGGATGGCTTGTAAAACTAAATTTCCCATAGCCTCCGCATAGGAGGTAATAGATCTGGGCATATGGTTATGTGGGTATATAAACAACAATGGTCCTTCTTGCCAGAGTAAAGCATAAGGATAATGACTTTGTATGAACACCAAAATACTTAGGGGCATAGTGGGGTCACACTGCTGCATAGCGGTGCTCTTAAGGTGCTGTTCAAAATTTTTTAATACTGCTTTTGCCTCCTTTGTAAGTTGTCTGGGTGAATTTAGGCATGCATCGCCTTCCAGAAGTCAGAACAAAGGGTGCATTTCTTCAGTAGTCATTTTACAATAAGGCCAAATCCAGTTTAAATTTCCACACAATTTTTGTAAGTCATTTAAGGTTTTAACATGATGAGTGGAGATATTAAAATCAAGAGGCTTTACTGTGGTAGGGGTAATCCGTAGTCCTAAATATTGTACTGCAGGAACTCGTTGAATCTTTTCAGGGGATAAGATAAGATTATAATTGTTTAGGGATTGCTCTAATGCAAAGAAGGCTTTATCTAATTCTTCCTGGTTAAGAGCAGCCAATAGAATATCATCCATGTAGTGTACTATTGTCATTTGTGGAAATAATTTTCTTACAGGTGCAATAGCCTTAGCAACATATATTTGACATAATGTGGGACTATTAGTCATTCCTTGTGGCAATACCGTCCATTCAAAACGAGCATTGGGTCCTATATGATTTATAGAGGGAATTGTAAAGGCAAAACGTTGTCTATCTTCCTTGGCTAGGGGGATAGAGAAAAAACAATCCTTTATATCAACTACTATTAGTTTCCATTCTCTAGGTAGCATGGTTAAAACGGGGAGGCTGGGTTGAGTGGCCCCCATAGGTTGCATTTGTTTATTTATAGCTCTTAAATCATGAAGTAGGCAATATTTACCTGATTTCTTTTTAATCACAAAGATAGGAGTATTCCAAGGAGAAGTAGATGGCTGAAGATGTCCTGCCCCTAATTGTTCCTCTACTAAGGTTTTCACAGCAGCCAATTTTTCTTCTGTAAGGGGCCACTGCAAAATCCACACTGGCTTAGAGGAGAGCCAAGTTATAGGGATTGGCTGCAGTGCGGTGGCCCCTCCTGGAAACCCAGTCCATGCCTGTCCTTTTCTCCTTTTGGATTAATGGGCGTTGTAATACCCTGTTCCCTAGCTCCCAGGCCTCCACCTTTATATCCCATTCGCGTCATGATGTTCCATGCAGCCTGTGATCCTTGTTGTTTTCCCTTTTCATTAGTCAAGGTAAGTCTTAGTTCCTGTAGGGTGTCTCATCCCCACAGGGTAACTGGCAGCTTACAGATATATGGTTGGAACTGTCCAGAATGGCCTTCATTGTCGGTCCAAGTGAGGATGCTGGCACTCCTAGGTGGAGCATTGGTAGTACCCAACCCTACCAGTGTATTCTCTGACTCTTGTGTTGGCCAGGAGGGAGGCCAGTCATCTGCGGCTATAATACTTACATCAGCCCCAGTATCTAACAAGCCTTGTATTGTTTTTCCCTGAATGACAAGAGGCCAAAGTGGTCTGTTTTCCAATGATAAGGAGAGTGCTGCAAAATTACTTCCTTGTTTAGCTCTCTGATCTCTAATTTTTTCCCAGCATAGTAGTTGTGCTAGGGGTCTGTCATTATCTACGATAGCTGCACCTAAGGTGGCTTGAACGATAACTTTAGGTTTGCATGTGAGGAAAGTTACTATTGCTGCCTGAATTTGGAGTCCGTGCTGAAAACTGGTGGCTCGTCCAATCACTAGTCCAAAGCCAGTATTGGGAAGAGAATTTTTAGTAGGGACTACATCAATGATTTGAGGACCCATAGCTGGAGTTAATATTTGAGACTCCGTTGGCTGCAATTCGAAACAGCTTACTGTTCCTGATCCCCCTTTTTTGATTGCTGGCGCACCCAATTTTGCTTCAGGCCCCGGTGTGCTGGGGCCCCTCTCCCATTTTTTGACTCTTGGGGAATGGGGTTTCCTGCTCTATCAGTCTTAGAATAACAATCACTGGCCCAATGATTACCTTTCCCACATTTAGGGCATAATCCTGGCTGTCGTTTGTTGGGTTTATGTTGTCTACATTCCTTTTTTACATGCCTGGGTTGGCCGCAAGCGAAACATTTGTGGTCACTCACTCTATTGGCCTTAGCCATTGCCATAGCAGCATGAGCCCCAGAGGCAACATCATCCATGACATCTCTGCAAATTTTCAAAAAGGTAGGGATGTCCTTATGTTGCCAAGGCCTTAGCACGGAGCGACATGTCTTATTAGCATTTTCATATGCCAGTCTTCTCAGCAAGGGTGCGGCCTCTTCAGGAGACTCAAACAGATTGCCTGCAGCTTCATAAAGGTGGTTAATAAAATCTGCATAAGGCTCTGTTGGTCCTTGTATTATCTTAGTCAGACTGTGTTTAACTTCCCCTTTTTTTGGCACTACCTTCCAGGCCCTCAAGGCTATATCTCTTATTTGTTGTAATACCTCCCAGGGACACCGAGCTTGCACCGCTTCTGCATGGAATGCTCCCTCTCCATTTAACATATCCTCATTCCAGGCAGGTTGCCCATCAGCTCGGTTTTGTGCCGCCTGAGTACAAGCTAGTTCCCTATAAGCGGCTGACCATAAGAGATAATCTCCCCCTGAAAGGACTGCCTTGCAGACATTTCTCCAATCTTCAGGGACTAGGCCCTGAGTGCCTAAGGTTCCTAGGATAGCTTTGGTGAAGTTACCATGTGGCCCGTAGAGAGTCACTGCCTTTTGCAACTCTTTTAATGCTGTGAAATCGACCAGAGTCCACCCGCGATTTCCTTGGCGGTCTTCGGTCACTGGAAAGATCTGATGGGGGTTAAAGAACTCTGCCCAATTTGGTTTCAGGCACCGTGGTGGGTGGGGAGTTGAATCCCCAGTATTTATAAAAAAAGCGGCTTCATTGTCATTACGAGCACTTTCGTTTTCAAGTATTTGCCTTCTAGTCTGTTTCTCCGGCCCAGACTCTAAAACTATGGGCCTCATCTCGCTGGAAGCATTGCCGGCAAAACAGCAACAGCACATAGGATGATGGGGTGGTTCATACGGAGGAGCGGAGGGCATTAAGGGCAACTCTGGGTATAGTGGAAGCGATCCCAGCATCTGTGGATGTTTTGCTTTTGGTCGGGCTCCTCCAATTGCTTCCATCCTTTGTTCCTCTATATTATCTCCTTTTTCGCTACTATCATGGGAGTCTTCGCTGAGCTCCTCCAGTAGTTCAGAGCCTTCATCTAAGAGTTCCCCGATCTGGTCATCCTCTGACCGTAAAGCAGTATCTATCAGATACCACAAGCGGATCACTCCCTCCTTGACTCCAGCGTTTTGCAATTCACGTCCCACCGGTCTCCACCGAACCTGTGATAAATCTCCTTCTTCAACAAACCAAGGACAAGTTTTATATAGTATCCTCGTAAAATTGCACACAGCTAAACTCTTTACGGGCATCCCCGTTGCCTTTAAAAGGCGGCTAATCAATAGGTGCATTTTCGTGGTGGACTGTGTGTTCCCCATTGTACCACGGTATTCCTAGGCTTTTTCCCCTAGACTCCCGTCTATAGACATTTTTTTTTTTCTTACCTTCTTTCCGCGTCGCAGCGATCCGAGTCACGACACCAGTTTCAGGTGTACACCTTCCGGATAGGTTAATGCCGGCGACACCTCGGAGACACCAGACGCGCTTATCGGCTTTTCAGCTTCCACTTTATTTTTCAGCAGACTCGCGTTACATGTCGCGAAAGCCCGCCGTCTTCGCCTCCTCCAACCCTCTTATATATCCCGCCCACTGTCCACCTGTTTATATATGATTCATGGAAAACATGTTACCAACTCAGCAAGAATAAGTGTGGGAAACATGCAATAACAGGATGCTTAAAGTCAAAACAGGATCTTGCAATTAGCTACGGGCAGGGTGGAAAAAGCCCAGCACTAAACTTCTTGTGCTTGTACATGTTGGGAGGGGCACAGCTGGCCAGGCTGTCCCGTTCCCCGACAAGTCAGGAGCTTCTTCTGTCTCACACTTGGTTGTAGGGTCCCAAACATTGGCCATCCCGCATTGTTTTCCCATGTGAAATAGCAGGGAGCTGAATTGGAAGTGGAGAAGCTGGACATAAATCAGCACTCATCTAGGATGTTGCACCACAGGTGCATTCTTAAGCTCCCGCACCACAGTACCTCTCCCAGAGCAGGTTTTCGGGCAGCTCTGGGGTTGCCACCTCCCCACCATCACCGCGAGCTTGAGGAGGCCCTTGCCCAGACGGCTACTAGCCCCTAGCTTGAGATTTCTGCTGATTCAGGATCCTGTGCACCACTGGTTCAGTGAGGCTTTTCAGGCAACACAGAGGCAGGACCTTCACCTTGCATTGGAGCCCTCAGTGCTTTCTGTCGGGGAACGGGACAGCCTGGCCAGCTGTGCCCCTCCCGACATGTACAAGCACAAGAAGTTTAGTGCTGGGCTTTTTCCACCCTGCCCGTAGCTAATTGCAAGATCCTGTTTTGACTTTAAGCATCCTGTTATTGCATGTTTCCCACACTTATTCTTGCTGAGTTGGTAACATGTTTTCCGTGAATCATATATAAACAGGTGGACGGTGGGCAGGAGATATAAGAGGGTTGGAGGAGGCGAAGACGGCGGGCTTTCGCGACATGTAACGCGAGTCTGCTGAAAAATAAAGTGGAAGCTGAAAAGCCGATAAGCGGGTCTGGTGTCTCCGAGGTGTCGCCGGCGTTAACCTATCCGGAAGGTGTACGCCTGCACTGACTCCTGGCTCCTGGCTTCAGATCAGCCTAGCTCTGGTCTTATTGTCCATTTAGAGAGTGAAACTGTGGATGTAAGATCTCTCTCTCTCTCTCTCTCTCCCTCTCTCTCTCTTTCCACCTCTCAAATAAGTAAATAAATATAATCTAATAAAAAAGAGGCCATAAGGTCTCCCTACATGGTATTTAGCACAGACCTGGGGAAAAATTCCAATCCATTGTCATATATGTGTGCACTCTTAGGGTCTGAGGGTGGCCCTGATCCCCTAAAGGAACCCAGACTTGTGCAGAAGAGCAAGAACAGACTCCCTAACCCCCACTATTGTTGGAAGGCAAAGACAAAGTGAATGTGGTTCTGCAGCTCCAATGTTTGTCTAGTTTCAATGTAAGGGGTTCCAACTGACTCCAGAAGACCCAAGACAGAGATATTTGTGTAAAGCATACTCTGAAATAACAGTTAAATAATTATTGCCTCTGAGGAATGATTGTGCATGGCTATATATTTTTTATTTCTAATTTTTGATTTAATTTCTCATGTCTACACATTGTGCAATAAAGGGATAAATGATGCTTCCACATGGAAAATAAATGCCTATGCATTTCTAATTAAAGTATGAGCAGTCCTAGTTTAAAACAAAATAAGGAAACAAGCCAAGGCAGAATAGAATACATTCTTCACAGAATGAATACACATATGTGTGACTCAATTATTACTTGCTCATTCTTCTACATTTCCCCTGATTCCTCTTTATTCCACAACATATCTTCCTACTTTTCTTCTTCTTCCTTTCTCTAAAGGTCTCCAAATCTGTTGGAATTCAAGTGGAACTTGTAACAGGATCAACTTTATAATTCCAACTTTGACTCTAAAAGCAGTTGGTTATTAGTTATTTTAAATTTTGAAATTGTCAGTTCTAATTATTGAGAGCTATAAGTCAAAATAAATTGTTTTCACTTTAATATTGCTTTTTTTTTGAACAGTCATCAACTATATCATGATTCTCATGTGTTTGGACAGATGGGCTGTGAGCACCAGTGTATGATTTAAACCCGTGGAGAACTTGTACTCTTTATCTAGGATTGTCTCCTACAACAAGAACTTCATGAGCTCTACTCCCCACCGTGTCAGGTTGGACCCAGTTGAGGAACTTCATTTTCTTTTCCATAACTCTGTTCATTTGTATTACCATATTCATTTACCTAAGGGAATCATTTCTTTCAGGGAGGCTACTGGCTTCTGCCCAATGGTTTCCCCTCCATAATGTTCTAGTGCTTGAAATGTTACTACATTGCTCTTGGGTTTTCTCTCCCTAAAATGTCAGGAATTCAATCAAATTAACCAGCTGAGGATCTTCCTTAGTGGGGAAAATCCTTCAAGGACCTAGGTCACAGTTCCAACTCAGGACATATCCCTTTTGGTTTCTGTCTTGGAATCTACATTTTTCAGTGTGAAGGAAATGGAATTTTAAATGCAATCAGCTTGTATTGACTTAAAGGAGAAAGAATAAGGGGAAGAAACTTCACACAGTGCCACAAGACCTGCACCACCTGAGAAATGCAGAAAGAGGAAGCAGCAGGGTTAGGCAGAGACACCTGTCACCACTACAAGGAGGTGCTGATCCTTGACCCCCACACATACCAACTGAGGCTGAAATCAGAGCATGTGCCCAGCAGTCCCAGGGTATTCAGAAGCCATACTGACTATTCTAATGCAGTATCAAATTGGAAAGCCTTGTTTAAGCAGAAGTCAGAGCATCAGTGAAACCAAAGCAAACACAGACACAGCCCCTGTCCAAACCATCTGTGCTCACATGGCCCCCAGAAAACATAAAATACAAATGGCGGTAAAGCCGCATTTCTAAATCTAATACCAACAAGGTTCAAGTTGTATGATGAGACTCAGTATGAGCAAGATTCAAATTGCCAGATTATACCCAGGCAAACTGGCTTGGCAGAATAACAAGGGTAAAGTTAACTCTCATCTAACGTTGGGGTGCGGTGTGAAACAACGAGGCTGTATTCCCTAATGGAGGGTAGAGATGTGAGGTACTTTTCCAAGTCAGAGGAGACAAAAGAAAGAAGAAAGATTATTTTACATTCTAGGAAAACTGGGCTTCTCCACAGCGAGGTGCTGGCAGGCCTCACTGGGCCCAGGAACATCCCTGGAAGGTCCACATCTCACCACAGAACGCGGCAGGGATTCTTGCATTCCCCTTGATGAGGCACTGAGAGACAGCTATGAGGGAAATGCAGCGCCCTCCCTAAGGCTGGGACAGCGCGACTCTTACCAAGGTCTCAGTGACCCAGCATAGGGACCAGAAGAGGCCACATTGGGCCATGAAGGGCACCTGTGTAGGATGCAGTTCTCACCTCTCTTCTCTCATGAAAAGCCTTAGGTGCCTCCCTTGGCTTCCGGCATCCACTTAAGACTCAAAGCAGGGGCTAGAGATGGCTGGTGTGTGGGTCTCTGCAAATTCCCAGAGTGGCAGGGAGGGGACAACCTGACAGGCTAAATTTCAAAGAGCCCCTGGGGGGCAACTTCAGGTGCATTCAGGCAGTCTCTGGGCCGGGTTCCAACCCAGCACCATGGGTGCCCTCTGGGGGCAGCAGACAGCGCTGACCCCGATAGAAAGTTAGAAAGGCAGGAACAGGCCTGACTTAGGTAGAGGTCAAAACTGCAGGAATGTCGCACTCCAACAGCACATTTGTCCCATTTCAATCAGATGACTCCACCACACCGCTAAGGGTCCCTGACACAGACATGATTCTGAGCAGGACACATCTGACAGAAGACTGTGGTGGGAGCTGCCTCAGCAGTAGGATTGTGGTGGTTTTCCTTTATAAATGCATCAAAACTGGATTTATTTCCCCTGTGCCTACTACTTGCACCTTAAAGGCGGGAATGTGACTTCCACATGGAAAATAAATTTCTGTGTTTCTTTTAAAGATAGATACAGGCCTGTGGTAATAGAGAAAATGGATGGAAAGCAATGCATTCAAGAATATATTCTTCAGATAATGCACAAACACCATCAACCCAACTAATAATACTAAATAATATATCATACTAAATAATATATCATCAAGAAGATATCATTATCACATATAAAGCCAGAACATTGTTTTTAAAGAGGTCGATGTGAAAGGTATAGAATCTATTAGTGTAATTTCAGACAATTCTTTGGACATTACAATTAAAATCGTTGTCACATGCATTGCCGTATATGCACACATCATATTTCTCAGGATCTATCTCAGCTGCTCCACTTCTGATCCAGCTGTGCTAATGGCCTGGGAAAAGCAGTGAGGATGGCCCAAGGGTTTGAGTTCTGTACTCACATCTGAATGAGTCAGATGATGCTCATTCCTTCAGTCTGGTCCAGCTCTGGCCATTGCAGACAGGAGTCAACTAAAAGATAGTAGATCTCTCCTTCTTTGTCTCTCCCTCATTCTCCAAAACTCTTTCAAATAAATTCTACAAACTTGGATTAGCCAAGTGAGCCATGGTGCCAGGCCCATAGAACATCTTACTCCAACTGATTTAACTGTTGCCAGAATCTAACTATTACCAATCTGTTTCCAAGAAAACTGGAATGATACCAAGTATATGGTTAAAGTATCTACTCATCCATCACAAGCTAAAGCTGGAAAATCTTCATGATATATGCGATGATCATATCTTACTGCCTAATGGAAAAATATGAGAAATTCTACATAGTTTTCAGGAGTAAAAATTCTCCATTATTGATTTCTGTTCATTTTTTACAACACATGTAATCCCACAGATCACTTGGTCAGAGTGCCAGTGACACTGAATCTTTCTTATGTTTTCTTGAATACAAAATAATGTTTAGTGTAGTTGAAAATCTTTATCCTTCTGAAGATCATTATGTATTAAAATATGATAATTACTACCTGAAGGTAGGCAGAATTTTCTCATCAGTCACATTCCACTTCTTTTTTTTCTGTCAAAGATGAAGACTTTTGAGACAGGTGTTAACTTCACCATGAAAGAGGCACTGAATTACCTGTCTGATTGGAAATCTCATTTTCTAAACAAGGTGTGCAATCAAAACAACAGGTAGGCTTTCCCTCCAGAGCATTTTTACTGAGTCCAGGGCTACAACTCTCACTGCACTGAGCATGGCATCTGAGAAAACTCAGATGGATGTAGGTCATAGTTGGGACTGTTATCTAAACTCCAAGTAGGGTATTTAGTCCTGGACAATCTATGCTCTTAAATTGTAAGTACCTGTTTCTAATACACTGATTACATGCCATATTGACTCTGTGCCATGAAATAGACTCAAAACATATGGAAGAACAAGTGTCTTTGTTATCCTTCCTCAGATGCCACACGCACAAGAAACATATATAGGTTGGAAGGGGAGTGGATTAATGTCTGTAAAGGTCTTTTTATTAAGCCAAGTGACACAAAATACCATATCAATGGTGGGTAACAATGTGTAGTGTGAATCTTAAAATTAGGAACAGATTACCCCTTTAATTTCTGTGGCCCACTCTATTACATCCTCAAAGAGAGACAACTGTTGCTCATGGGGAAGAAACACTATTTTCACCTTACATCCAACAGCTTTTGGAAAATTACAGAAGTTGAGAATGTCATACTCAACATCCAATTTTCTCTTTTGATTCAAATTCACTAGGTCACCAGCAGGATTGGCAAATTGGAGGTGCTTGAGAAACAGGTGCAGCTAAAAAAATGTGCCATCCTCTCAAGTGACTGCTCAAAAATTTGTACAACAAATTCAAATTAGAGAACGTAACTCTTGGTCTGTAATCACAGCTACACAAAGGAACAGTTTTGTAGCAACCCTATGAATTCAAAGAAACCAGATACAGAACTAAATCACAGTAAGTCAGATTTCAATCATTTTCATTAAGAAACATGAGCAAACAAAATCACTAGGTGTGAGATTCAGACAAAAGCTACACATGCTCTATTGTTTTCTCCATGTATCTATGGTAACAAAGAGTAAAATGAAGTTACCCATATACAAATGTGTTCAAATTACATATGATCATTATCTCCAAATTCTAGGTATTTCATATATATATATATATATATATACACACACACACACCTTACAGGGAAGATGCTGCATTCTTTATCACACAGCAATGATTCTTTTTTTAAACTGTTATTTAATGAATATAAATTTCCAAAGTACAGCTTATGGATTACAATGGCTTCCCCCCCATATCTTCTCTCCCACCCACAGCCCTCCCCTTTCCCTCTCCCTCCCCCCTTCCATTCACATCAAAATTCATTTTCAATTCTCTTTATATACAGAAGATCAGTTTAGCATACATTAAGGAAAGATTTCAACAGTTTGCACCCACATAGAAACACAAAGTGAAAAATACTGTTTGAGTACTAGTTATAGCATTAAATCACAATGTACAGCACATTAAGCACAGAGATCCTACATGAGGAGTAAGTGCACAGTGACTCCTGTTGTTGACTTAACAAATCGACATTCTTGTTTATGGCGTCAGTAATCACCCTAGGCTCTTGTCATGAGTCGCCTAGGCTATGGAAGCCTTTTGAGTTCACCAACTCTGATCATATTTAGACAAAGTCATAGTCAAAGTGGAAGTTCTCTCCTCCATTCAGAGAAAGGTACCTCCTTTTTTGACGACCTGTTCTTTTCACTGGGATCTCACTCACAGAGATCTTTCATTTAGGTCTTTTTTTTTTTGCCAGAGTGTTTTGGATTTCCATGCCTGTAATACTCTCATGGGCTTTCCAGCCAGATCTGCATGCCTTAAGGGCTGATTCTGGGCCAGAGTGCTGTTTAGGACATCTGCCATTCTATGGGTCTGCTGTGTATCTCGCTTCCCATGTTGGATCGGTCTCTCCCTTTTTTATTCTATCAGCTAGTATTTGCAGACACCAGTCTTGTTTATGTGCTCCTTTTGTATTTTAGTCCTATCATCATGATCAATTGTGAACAGAAATTGATCACTGGGACTAGTGAGATGGCATTGGTACATGCCACCTTGATGGGATTGAATTCGAATCCCCTGGTATGTTTCTAACTCTACCGTTTCAGGTAAGTCAGCTTGAGTATTTCTCAAATTGCACATCTCTTCCCTCTCTTACTCCCACTCTTATATTTAACAGCAATCATTTTTCAGTTAAGTTTCAACACTTGAGAATAACTGTGTATTGATTACAGTATTCAACCAAAAGTATTAAGTAGAACAAACAAAACAAAATACTAAGAGGGATAATGTATTAAGTTGTTCATCAGCAGTCAGGGCAAGGGCTGATCAAGTCAGCATTTCTCATAGTGTTCATTTCACTTTAACAGGTTTCCTTTTTGGTCCTCAGTTACTTGTCACCGATCAGGGAGAACAAATGGTATTTGTCCCTTTGGGACTGGCTTATTTCACTTAGCATAATGCTTTCCAAATTCCTAACAGGGATCACTTTTCAGTTAAATTTTAAAAATAATTGTGTGTTAATTACAGAGTTCAACCAATGGTACTAGAACAAAAAAAATACTATAATGGATGAAGTATTACATTGTACATCAACCGTCAGGACAAGAGCTGATCAGGTCACTGTTTCTCATAGTGTCCATTTCACTTCAACAAGTTTCCCCTTTGGTGCTCAGTTAGTTGTCATGAATCAGGGAGAACATATGATATTTGTCCCTTTGGGACTGGCTTAATTCACTCAGCATGATGTTTTCCAAATTCTTCCTTCTTGTTCCAAGTGACTGGGTTTCATTTTTTGATGGCTGTATAGTATTCTATAGAGTACATGTCCCATAATTTCTTTATCCAGTCTACTGTTGATGGGCATTTGGATTGGTTCCAGGTCTTGGCTATTGTTAATTGTGCTGCAATAAACATTAGGGTGCATACCGCTTTTTTGTTTGCCAATTTAAATTCCTTTGGGTAAATTCCAAGGAGTGGGATGGCTGGGTTGAACGGTATGGTTATCTTCAGGTTTCTGAGGAATCTCCAGACTGACTTCCATGGTGGCTTGACCAGTTTGCATTCCCACCAACAGTGGGTTAGTGTCCCTTTTTCTCCACATCCTCTCCAGCATCTATTGTTGGTAGATTTCTGAATGTGAGCCATTCTAACCTGGATGTTTCTAATGAACGTCTCAAGTTTTAAAGTGATCATAGGCAAGATTAAGTGTTAGAGTGGTCATGTAAATGGGATTAAGTGTTTATTACTACTAATAATAAAGTTAAAGAGGAATAAATGCTCCAACATGGGAAGCAGTCTGTACAGCGGACTCATAGAGTGGCGATGGCTTTGAGTAGAATTCAGTGACCTCAAGATCAGCCCTAAAGGCACTCTTGTCTGGCTGGAAAGCCCAGAAGAGCATTTCAGGCATGGAAAGCCAGGGCACTTGTACAGAAGGTCTCTACGTGGAGATCCTCCCTGGGTGAGATCCCAGTGGAGAAGAGTGGCCATCGAAGGATGGACTTTTCTCCGGAGGGAGGAGAAAATTTCCATTTGCTTATGGCCTTGTCTGAATACTGATGGAGTTTGTGGAACTCAGAAGGCTTCCATGGCCTAGAAATCTCATGTCAAGAGCTTCAGGTGATCAATGACCTCACACGTAAGAGTGTTAATTGTAAAATTAACAACAGGAGTCACTGTGTACTAATGTCCCATGTAGGATCTCTGTTCTCAAAGAGCTACAATAGTAACTTTAATGGAAAAACTTAATCCCAAAGATTTGCTTTGCTGTATTGTGTGATAGTATGCATCCTAAGTTCTAGTTATGTCTAAGTGTCAGACTCCATTGCCTGTGTTTTTAGATATTTATTTAAGGTTTAGTAAGTGCCTCAAATGTGAAATCTTGCATACATGTCTCTCTGTGAAATTCCTATCTAGTATGTTTTTACATAGGGTCAGATATTTAAAGGCAGCCAAGGAGATTTCTGAGAATGGCAAAGTTCTATGGACTTTGGATTCCAAGATTTGGATTCCAGGCTTTTGTGTATAGCTTTAAAGATGCCCTGACACAGTCTCCGTACTGAAAATGGTAGCTGCAAAACTTGTTCCAGAGAACTAAGGAGCTTCTAAATAAAAGCTCCAGTATTGGGAATTGCTGATGACAGGATTCTATGGAACTTGGATTCCAGGATTGGATTCTGAACTTTTGTATGTAGCTTTAAAGAGACCCTGATGCACTCTGTGCTGAAAAGGGTAGCTACAAGAGTTATGGATTCCAAGATCTGGATTCTAAGCCTTTTGTTTGCTTAAAAGCCTCTGAAACAGACACTGTGCTGGACAAGGGAGAAGCAAAGGTGTTCCAAGGAATCAAGGAGTTTTTAACAAACACTCCAACATTAGAAATTCCTGAGCAAGCCATTCATAAGAAGATCCTCTTCAGATCAGTTTCAGCTTATTTATTTATTTTTATTTATTTATTTATTTATTTATTTTTTGACAGGCAGAGTGGACAGTGAGAGAGAGAGACAGAGAGAAAGGTCTTCCTTTTGCTGTTGGTTCACCCTCCAATGGCCGCCGCAGCTGGCACGCTGCGGCCGGCGCACCGCGCTGATCCGATGGCAGGAGCCAGGAGCCAGGTGCTTTTCCTGGTCTCCCATGGGGTGCAGGGCCCAAGCACCTGGGCCATCCTCCACTGCACTCCCTGGCCACAGCAGAGGGCTGGCCTGGAAGAGGGGCAACCGAGACAGAATCCGGCGCCCCAACCGGGACTAGAACCCGGTGTGCCGGCGCCGCTAGGCGGAGGATTAGCCTAGTGAGCCGCGGCGCCGGCCCAGATCAGTTTCAGCTTAAATAAAAGGGAGCTGACCAGGTGCTAGTGAACATGGCTACTTCTGTGAAATTAGGACTAAAATTCTACCTCTTAAGCCTTCACAGGTGAATGCAAAAGACATTCCTGACTTTTCCTATAAGCCAATCAGAAACCTTAGAACTCAACTTCTGGGAGTAACTGACTATGCAGGGGCATAGACCTTGGGAATGATCAGGACTACTCCACCCCACAAAGCAAATTTGTTAGACAGGATAGACAGAGACATACAGACACTGCATATGCAGGACCTGCACTACACCCCTCATGAGCAGGAAGCAGTTACAGAAGAGATGATTCAATGGCCATCAACTCCCCTTAGGATTAAGGGGATGGAGTCTCTGAGGGGGTACTGTATTAGGCACGTGTACTCTAGTAGGCCAGACCTATGAGATGAGACCCTGAAAAATCCAGATGCTGAATGGTTTACTGATGGCAGCAGCTATCTGAAGGAAGCAGTTAGAAAGGCAGATGATAGAAGCCCAAGCACTACCACACAATACTTTAGCCCAAAAGGCAGAGCTTATTGCATTGACTAGGGCTTTACAACTGAGAAAAGTTTAGCGAGTTAATATATATACAGATTACAGATATGCTTTCCTTGTGTTACATGCACACACAGCAATCTGGAAAGAGAGGGGCTTACTGACCCCTGTTAAATATAAAAAGGAGATACTGGCTCTACTTCAGGCAGTACTGGAGCCTTTAGAAGTGGCCGTCATCCACTGCAAGGGATATCAGAAGAGAGATAATTATATTAACCAGGGAAATGCGTTATCAGATAGAGCAGCTACATAAGAAAGTTTGGAGATGGCCCTTATACGTCAATCTGTGGAAGTAGCTAAGGAATCTCACTATACGGAGCCTGAGATTGAAGGGGCCCAACAGCGAGGTTATACTAAAAGTCATGTAAGGCCACCTCCCCTGTTGACTCCTGTGCAGAGGAGGGGAACATAAACAGCTGAAGATTGGCAGGGTGATTTTACCAATATGCCCCCAACAAGCAATTATAGGTACCCTCTAGTCTATATTGTTACCTTTACAGGATGGATAGAGGCCTTTTTGACCCGAACGGAGAAAGCACACGAGGTGCTTAGAGCCTTGTTGAAAAGACATTGTGCCATGCTATGGACTCCCACGGTCACTACAGAGTGAAAATAGACCTTCATTTGTATCTAAAATAACCCATCAGAACCCAGCAGCTTCTGAGAATAGTGATAACCATGCAGGAGACACTGAGAATGCCAGTGACTGAAAGAGATCCAGCTCATGAAGTGAACTCATTAGAAGAGATAGGCAGAGACTTCCAGACTGAGAACAGGCAGGGTCTGCACCCCTAATCAGCAGGAAGTAGCTACAGAAGATGGTGACTGGACGCCCATCAATATCCCCTTAAGATTAAGATCTGGAGTCTCTGAGGGGGGAATGAAGTAGGCAGGCATACAGGTTAAAATTTATCAGATTTGTGAACTGGAAGACCACGCCTTCACCACACCCCTGTGTGGCCTCATTCCCCTACCTGGCCACACCTGGGTGCCCACCAGCCAATCAGGTTAATTAACCACTCCCCTTTGGAAGTGGGTTAAAAGCTGGGCCATGGTGTGGCCCAGCCTGCTCTTCTTCCCTGGCCTCTTGCCAGAACAGGGCTTGCTGTAGCCCTGCACCTCCAGGGCTCATGGCCTTTGGGCTGTGTGCTCTAGGCTTCCTAACCTAGATGCTCATCCACGTGGCTGGTTCCTGGTGCTTGGTATGAACCCCTATTCACCTAACTCCCCTAAATAAAGCTCTCACTCTCCTATGCATCTTTCTCACTAAATAAAAGCTTAAAATGTACCATGCTGCCTCGTTTATCTGTGCCTGTATTTAGAATTCTTCTTTAAATATTAGGCAAGAACCCTCTTGGGCTTGTTAATATTGGGGATTTAGTAATAAGCCTCTGGTGAAATCGTAGGCACCCCAAATTCCAGTAGCACATGTGTCACCCCAAATAGTATTTCTAGGGAACTTTAAGGGGCCCCATTTCAGGGTAAAATTTAGGGGGTCTTGTCCAATTTCAACTGGCCATGCCCCGATCTACCAGGTAAGACATCAGAGTACACCCCAACAATCTCCCTGTTACAGTAAATTTTCAAGATGATTCTGAGGCAAGATTTATTTGAAGACATTGATTTAGGAAAAACCCAGGATATTAACATACACAAAGAGTTTAGGCATTGTCTAAATAATTTCTCTTCAAGAGTCCTTCAAAAAATATAACATACAAACTACCTAAAAGGAAAACTAAATATCTCAATTTATTGGGATTAAGAAGATCATACCATACTTGATCAACTGGATTGTCAGAACAAGGAGAGCAAACAAATTAACTTTCTCATCAAATGCTGGAGTCTCAGTGAGGTAAGACTTTCTATTCCAAAAAAAAAAATTTCTACAATGTATTGTTCAAGTGAGATACAAATTTCCAGCCCAAGGGAGAAAAGGTACATTAGAATTATTTTACATTTTGGGATTACTAGGTTTCACCAAAATGGTGGGGAAGAAGCCAGGAGGATGCTCCCTCCTCATGATTCTCCAGGGAACTGCCCCCACTACTGCCATATCATATCACTGCCAGATGTAGGTGCTCATCCTCTGACCTCCACAAACACTACTGAATGTGAAGGCAGAGAGTGCATCCACCAGCACTCCTACTGTTTCAATGTACCCTCCTGGCTAATTCTGATGCCAGGTAAGATCTGAAAGCAATGTTTAACAAAATATTAAGGTGATGAAGGCAATCAGTATAAAAACATCAGACAATCATTGTCAAAATATTTTGTTTATGTGCCACTCACAAAATGCAAAATACAAACCACCATAGGCTGCAAATGAAATTTTAGTGCCAGCAAGATTAAAATGATCAAGCCGGCGCCGTGGCTCAATAGGCTAATCCTCCACCTTGCGGCGCCGGCACACCGGGTTCTAGTCCCGGTTGGGGCGCCGGATTCTGTCCCGGTTGCCCCTCTTCCAGGCCAGCTCTCTGCTATGGCCAGGGAGTGCAGTGGAGGATGGCACAGGTGCTTGGGCCCTGCACCCCATGGGAGACCAGGAAAAGCACCTGGCTCCTGGCTCCTGCCAGGATCAGCGCGGTGCGCCGGCTGCAGCGGCGGCCATTGGAGGGTGAACCAACGGCAAAAGGAAGACCTTTCTCTCTCTGTCTCTCTCTCTCACTGTCCACTCTGCCTGTCAAAAAAAAAAAAAAAAGATTAAAATGATCAAATTATACACAGATAAATTGGATAAGCAGAAAAAAGACAAAGGGAAAAGTGAATTAATTTCTCATCTAATGTTGGGGAGTGAATGAACAAGACTTGCTATTCTGAATTTTGTATATATACAAAATTAGAAATTCTCTAACATAGAGTACAAATAAGTGGAACTTTCCCAACTTAGTGGTTAAAAGTTAAGAAAAATTGTTATGTAGGAAGTCAGATATGAGCTTATGTGTGTGTGACATAAAGGCCTAAATAGATGTCTATGTCCAGCATATGCATCTGCATCTCAAAGTCATCCCAAAACCCAGTGTTCCTATCCTGCCCTGGCCCTTCCTACCGGACAACCTGCCAGGTGGAGGTCCCCCACTTCTGCCTGATAACCTTCCAGGTGCAGCCCAGTATCTGCACTTCAAACGCCCTCCCTGCCCTTCCTCTAGGGGGCCTGGCCCCAGCCAGACTTCCCCCTGTCTGATAACTTCAGGGAAAAAACTCAGAAGTTTTTCTATTTACACCCAAAAAGACCTTTGTTCCAAGAGGAGCAGAGGTGGGGAAGCAAGACCCATCTCCTTAACCGGGCCCCCCCCAGCCCCGGCCTCAACTGGACTGTGCACTCAGCCCTCTGCCTCTCTGTTGAGCTGCCAGCCTGGCCTGGTCAGGGGTAATCTCTCTCTCCACTCAACCATGTAACCTCACTCCTTCCCCCCTCCCCCATCAGAGTGACTGCTCTCTCAGGTCCTGTCTGGAGAGGTGCCCATCCATTCTTATGGATGTCCCTTCCCTAATAAACTTTGCTACTTTTTTTACTTTCCACTACTCTGTCTAACGCCTGAATTCTTTCTTGCGTGAACATGAACCCTGCATTCTCTTGTAACAAAATAAGTTTACTTCATCTGTTTGCTCCCACACAAAAAGATAAAGGGAAAAATACTGTTTGAGTACTAGTTATAGCATTAAATCTCAATGTACAGCACACTAAGGACAGAGATCCTACATGAGGAGTAAGTGCACAGTGACTCCTGTTGTTGACTTAACAAATTGACACCCTTGTTTGTGGAGTCAGTAATCACCCTAGGCTCTTGTCATGAGCTGCCAAGGCTATGGAAGCCTTTTGAGTTCACCAACTCTGATCATATTTAGACAAAGTCATAGTCAAAGTGGAAGTTCTCTCCTCCATTCAGAGAAAGGTACCTCCTTTTTTGACGACCTGTTCTTTTCACTGGGATCTCACTCACAGAGATCTTTCATTTAGGTCTTTTTTTGCCAGAGTGTTTTGGATTTCCATGCCTGAAATACTCTCATGGGATTTTCAGAAAGATCTGCATGCCTTAAGGGCTGATTCTGAGGCCAGAGTGCTGTTTAGGACATCTGCCATTCTATGGGTCTGCTGTGTATCTCACTTCCCATGTTGGATCGTTCTCTCCCTTTTTGATTCTATCAGCTAGTATTTGCAGACACTAGTCTTGTTTATGTGCTCCCTTTGTATTTTAGTCCTATCATCATGATCAATTGTGAACAGAAATTGATCACTGGGACTAGTGAGATGGCATTGGTACATGCCACCTTGATAGGATTGAATTCGAATCCCCTGGTATGTTTCTAACTCTACCATTTCAGGTAAGTCAGCTTGAGTATTTCTCAAATTGCACATCTCTTCCCTCTCTTACTCCCACTCTTATATTTAACAGCAATCATTTTTCAGTTAAGTTTCAACACTTGAGAATAACTGTGTATTGATTACAGTATTCAACCAAAAGTATTAAGTAGAACAAACAAAACAAAATACTAAGAGGGATAATGTATTAAGTTGTTCATCAGCAGTCAGGGCAAGGGCTGATCAAGTCAGCATTTCTCATAGTATTCATTTTACTTTAACAGGTTTCCTTTTTGGTCCTCAGTTGCTTGTCACCGATCAGGGAGAACAAATGGTATTTGTCCCTTTGGGACTGGCTTATTTCACTTAGCATAATGCTTTCCAAATTCCTAACAGGGATCACTTTTCAGTTAAAATTTAAAAATAATTGTTTGTTAATTACAGAGTTCAACCAATAGTACTAGAACAAAAAAAATGCTAAAATAGATAAAGTATTACATTATACATCAACCGTCAGGACAAGAGCTGATCAAGTCACTGTTTCTCATAGTGTCCATTTCACTTCAACAAGTTTCCCCTTTGGTGCTCAGTTAGTTGTCATGAATCAGGGAGAACATATGATATTTGTCCCTTTGGGACTGGCTTAATTCACTCAGCATGTTGTTTTCCAAATTCCTCCACTGTTTCTCATAGTGTCCATTTCATTTGTCTTTTTTTTTTTTAAAATGCATTCTTATGAGTTCTAAATCAAGCACCAGGTAGAAAAGTTGATCAGCACATGTATTAGAGCTCAAGGAATCACAACGATATTCATTGCAGCACATGATTTGGGAGACAGTGTTTTTCCAAGCTGATCAAAGTGGAGCATGGAGGACAGGTACAATAGAAAATACCCTCTCTTTTCTTCTATGAGGAGATACAGTCTCACTCCAACATTCTGAGACAGGCCAAAAAGAAATGTCATGATGAAGCCACAAATAAATTATCAAGAATTTCTATGTGAGGTAAGGGATGGACAGTCCAGGGACACAGGCAGCATTTCCTGAATCTTCAAGAAGTAACTAACAGGACAACCAAAGGAAATATAAGGAAAGCAAAGGACACTTACCCCTGGCATAGGAATATGGGATTATTGATGCTTCTGTTGTGGAGGTAGCTATAAAAGGTGGGAAGAGCATCAGTCACCATATCTGCACCCTTATGAAGGCTGCTTGCATCTCAAGAAAGCAGAACATATCATCCAGCTGACATCAAGCAAGGGAACCTGCATTAGGGGAAAGAGAATAAGCAAAGGAGGCATTTTAGAAATTTGTACAAAATTCTAGAGCTCAATTGTGGTGGAAGCTTCAGAGTCAGGCAGGTACATACGCATATTGTGTTTCTCTTCATGCATGTATGCACATGTGTGTATGTTTCTACTGGACTGGAGAGGGCATTTTTTATAGCTCATGATGAATGACTCAAATGTAGAACTTCAGTCTTATAGGGAAATATATAATTGCATAAAAGTATATAGAATCTGGGATCATATATTTCTGTCTAAATTGAATTTTACCAACACCCCCCTAAAAGTCGATAATATTTATCTGTTTAAGGATTTTTATAATTTCTATTGAAGTCCAATAACTTCTAGGTTACTCTAAAGTAATTTCCAAAAACAAAAACATGTGGTAGAGTTCGATGTGTACAGGTAACACACATAAGAACTTACACTCAGTCTGCATCAAGAACACTGTCTCCAACAGACTCTATCCTGGACTATTTTCTCATGCTCAATACACTTCAAATCAAATGTAGAAATCACTCTAAGCACATTGTAAGATTAATGTCTTAGCAAGTAAAAAAAATAGAAAATCTCCAACACAGAGGTGATCTAGCATGTCAGCACTCACTGTGTCAATTATCAGTAGCTCCAAATTAGTTATGCTGGTATGTAAAATCTGCAATGGAACATTTCTCTTAACTGTTCTGCATTATGTCCCAACCAAGAAGCCCCACATCATCCAACTTCCAGCCATACTGAATCTTGTGTAGTGCCTCTGAATAGAACAGAGCATGAACTTTACTAGTTTTGCCACATATGGTAATCTACCAAAAATCTGTTTCTATCATTATCCATCAAACCCAGTAATGTTGATTACTGGGGAGAGTCCAAGATGACTGAATAGGAAAGGGCTTTCAGTTCTAGGCTAGGGGTAGACAGTCAAAGTAAAAGCAGAAGAAGTAAATTCTGATGGGACAGTTAGAAAGAAAACCACAGTGGGAATTCTATGGAAGAAAGAAGAATGCTGTGCATCAGTGTCAAAGGTGCGGATGTGCATTATGATCAATGACACAAGACAAAATACCAACAGCCAAGATTCGAAGAAAGTAACAGCTTGGGGAGGGAGGAGAGATCAGAATATAGTGGCCTGGGCCACTGGTTGTGTAACTGGAAGGAGAGTTTTCAAGAGTCAAACAACTGATAGAAAATGGGAGAATATGGTGTCATATTAAGTCTTTCTTAAATCTACGAAAGACTTAAATCTATGACCTGACACCATCAAATTACTAGAGAGCATTGGAAAAACCCTGCAAGATATAGGTACCGGCAATGACTTCTTGGAAAACACCCCAGAAGCACAGGCAGTAAAAGCCAAAATTAACATTTGGGATTGCATCAAATTGAGAAGTTTCTGTACTGCAAAAGAAACAGTCAGGAAAGTGAAGAGACAACCAACAGAATGGGAAAATATATTTGCAAACTATGCAACTGATAAAGGGTTGATAACTAGAATCTACAAAGAAATCAAGAAACTCCACAAGATCAAAACAAACAACCCACTTAAGAGATGGGCCAAGGGCCTCAATAGACATTTTTCAAAAGAAGAAATCCAAATGTCCAACAGACACATGAAAAAATGTTCAAGATCACTAGCAATCAGGGAAATGCAAATCAAAACCACAATGAGGTTTCACCTCACCCCAGTTAGAATGGCTCACATACAGAAATCTACCAACAACAGATGCTGGCGAGGATGTGGGGAAAAAGGGACACTAACCCACTGTTGGTGGGAATGCAAACTGGTCAAGCCACTATGGAAGTCAGTCTGGAGATTCCTCAGAAACCTGAATATAACTCTACCATTCAACCCAGCCATCCCACTCCTTGGAATTTACCCAAAGGAAACAAAATTGGCAAAAAATAAGCTGTCTGCACATTAATGTTTATTGCAGCTCAATTCACAATAGCCAAGACCTGGAACCAACCCAAATGCCCATCAACAGTAGACTGGATAAAGAAATTATGGGACATGTACTCTATAGAATACTATACAGCAGTCAAAAAAATGAAACCCGGTCATTTGCAACAAGATGGAGGAATTTGGAAAACAACATGCTGAGTGAATTAAGCCAGTCCCAAAGGGACAAATATCATATGTTCTCCCTGATCAATGACAACTAACTATGCACCAAAGGGGAAACATGTTAAAATGAAATGGACACTATGAGAAACAGTGACCTGATCAGCTCTTGTCCTGACGGTTGATGTACAATGTAATACTTCATCCATTATAGTATTTTTTTTGTTCTAGTACCATTGGTTGAACTCTGTAATTAACACACAATTATTTTTAGGTGTTTAAAATTTAACTGAAAAGTGATCCCTGTTAGGAATTTGGAAAACATTATGTTGACTGAAATAAGCCAATCCCAATGGGACAAATACCACTTGTTCTCCTTGATAGGTGACAACTAACTGAGCACCAAAAAGGAAACCTGTTAAAGTGAAATGAACATTATGAGAAATGCTGACTTGATCAGCCCTTGCCCTGACTGCTGATGAGCAACTTAATATGTTATCCCTCTTAGTATTTTTTTTGTTTGTTCTATTTAATACTTTTGGTTGAATACTGTAATCAATACACAATTCTTCTTCAGTGCTGAAACTTAACTGAAAAGTGATCACTGTTAAATATAAGAGTGGGAATAAGAGAGGGAAGAGATGTGCAATTTGGGACATGCTCAAGCCGACTTACCTGAAACGGTAGAGTTAGAAACCTACCAGGGGATTCCAATTCAATCCCATCTAGGTGGCATGTACCAATGCCATCTCACTAGTCCCAGTGATCAATTTCTGTTCACAGTTGATCATAATGATAGGACTAAGAACCAAAGGGATCACATAAACAAGACTAGTGTCTGCAAACACTAGCTGATAGAATCAAAAAGGGAGAGAATGATCCAACATGGGAAGTGAGATACACAGCAGACCCATAGAATGGCAGATGTCCTAAACAGCACTCTGGCCTCAGAATCAGACCTTAAGCCATGCGGATCTGGCTGAAGAGCCCATGAGAGTATTTCAGGCAAGGAAAGCCAAGACACTCTGGGGGAAAAAAAAGTAAATGAAAGATCTCCGCAAGTGAGATTCCAGTGGAAAGAACGGGTCATCAAAGAAGGAGTTAACTTTCTCTGAAGGGAGGAGAGAACTTCCACTTTGACCATGGCCTTGTCTAAGTATTATCAGAGTCAGTGAACTCAGGGGGCTTCTATAGACTTGGCAGCTCATGACAAGAGCCTAGGGTGATTACTGACGCCATAAACAAGGGTGTCAATTTGTTAAGTCAACAACAGGAGTCACTGTGCACTTACTCCTCATGTAGGATGTTTGTCCTTAGTGTGCTGTACATTGAGATTTAATGCTATAACTAGTACTCAAACAGTATTTTTCACTTTATGTTTCTTTGTGGGAGCAAACTGTTGAAATCTTTACTTAATGTATGCTAAACTGATCTTCTGTATATAAAGAGAATCAAAAATGAATCTTGATATGAATGGAAGGGGAGATGGAGTGGGAAAGGGAAGGGATCGGTTGGGAGGGACGTTATGGGGGGGAAGCCATTGTAATCCATAAGCTGTACTTTGGAAATTTATATTCATTAAATTAAAGTTTAAAAAAAAAACTTCAAGTGTACATATCATGCAATAGAAACAGTTACCAGCCAGACGGAAAATGCCACCTCTACCCCATTGCTCATAGTTGCATTTCTAAATTTATAGAAGCATCTCATGTATGCTGTGAGCCACAGCACACAGCATTGTCTAAACTGTAAACCCCATCCTTCTTAGTCACGTCAAAATCATGCCAAAGCACTCATTCCAAGGAGGCATCATTGAACAAGATTGCAAAGTGTTACAGGATACCCTTAGAAACTGAACAATGAAAAACATCAACCAGAATCTAGTGAGGTATATGTCTTCTGGATATTTGGAAGCGTTAGCTGTCTATAAAGTTTTCAAAACAAGTGAATGAGTGGAGAAGGACATGGAATGGATCCAGCAGGAAATGGAATGAGTGGAGAAGGAAATGTGTCTCACTATTGTCAAAATCCCACAGGGAGAAGGGGACCCAGATTTTTCATGTCATTAAATGTTCTTATGTTTGAAAGTTCAAGGCTAACAGATATTTGCTGTCAAAGCAAAGAATTACTACATTTTCTGATGATGCCCTGATCAGTATATGATATGGCTAAGCTGTTGCATAATGTGTCTTCTCAGTCACTGGGATCAATCCCTCAAAGGCTACATGCATGCCATTCTTGTCTATCTCTAACTTTCATATCTGACATAAATCAAATACCTTTCAGGTGATCAGAGATGGCCAGTGCCACCCAGACTTGGAGGAAATTAAACATCTAGCAGACCTTGCAAGGGTCAGAGGTGTTCTCTTCAATGTCATCTGAAAGTGAGAATGAAAAGTGAATGGTCTTAGAGGACAGGCTCAAAATGCCCAAAGGTTAGTTACAAGGGGAGAAAAATAGCATGAAACGTAAGATGATAGCCTTAATGTACAATCTCAACACTAAAAGGTATAAACCATGCTTGACTGGTGGAAGACTAGAATATTCCATTTTCCTAATAATCTACCAAGGTTTTATAGCTTTCTAAATCACAACACTTCTGAAACAGAGGTCCAGGAACTCCCTTTCTCCTTTTCCATTTCCTCCTCTCTATTTCAAACACCAAATATATGGCTACTCCAATCTCTGACTACTTCCTCTTTAGATTGTACCTTTGGAAAAAGAAAATCTACATTTTTTACCTATTTGTGCCCCTGAGAATGTCACCCAAGTGAATGTGGGTTTTCTCTCCCCTTTCTTACCCAATCTCATCTGTGGGAATTTGGAGAGATCTAGGAGTGTCCTAATCTGAGCAGAAATCCTTGTCCTGGAGAGTAGTGCTAAAGTAGAGGCCTCACTCTCCTTAAGCTGTAATGTGGGATGTCTTGTCCATCCCTGAAGCCAGTTGAAGGGACTCTTCCTTGTCCTTAGTTCACTGCACATGGCATGATACAGATCAAATCCCAGAGTCACCTTGGGCAAAAGACAGGGGTCCCAGCTGATATCCTCAATGGTAAATACAAGAGCCAGAACATACTGTTAATTCTAGGATGCAAACCTCCACAAAGGGCACAGGGATACTTAGGGAAAAGACTTCAACCATGATTATTTTTTTATTAACTCCAATCCTATAACCGCTATAGAATGAATGTTTTGTGCAAATATGCAGAGGTTGAAATACTGCTCTGTATCATGATCATATTTGATGAGTTCTTTTGGGGGAATAATATTTTTTTATGAATTACCTAACCATTTTCTTGGATGTTTTGAACATGAGAATATGGAGAGAGGTCATTACATCTCTCTAGCTGGTGAAGACAGTGAGAAGAGGAAAGGAAAAATGTCTTTTCTTGAGGCAGGAATGTGTTTTTAACAGACAACAACTTCATGCGTTTTGTTCCTGGTCTTCCCAGCCTCAGCAATTCAAAAAATAAATTTCTGTAGTTAAGTCACAAAGTCATGGTATGTTGTTATATGGAAACTCTAGGTGACTGACACAGCAATCAACTTTTGATGAACACTAGTTAATTTCATTTTTTTTCAACAGACAGCTTTCCTAATTCCTTAGATTTTGTATTTGTAGCAAATTCCACAACATGTTTTGGAATGTTCTATCTAAATTCCATGCACCACAAGGGAGAGAAACTGTTTTTAAAGGAAAGCATAATGAATTAAACACAAATCACTCTTCCTGAATTACTGTACATGTTCCATTCATGGCTGAAAAAATGGTTATCTATATTAGCACATCATTAAATGATTCCCTGAACAGCATCAACATGAATATGATTTTGCACAAGGTCATGGGATTGAAGAATAACTCACCTGAGGGCTATGTGGCTAGCAGAAGCAGGATATTTAAGTGTGGAGAATGGGGGAGCACAAGGCTTGGCATTTATAACTGTTAACCTCTGCCTTATCAAACCTTTGGCATCAACTCCTATCCTAAATCAGGAAACTAACTCCAATTCAGAGCCTGAATGAAGGAGAATCATGAAAATGCAGAACATTTAGAAGTTGTAAGAATCACTTATTGGGGGACTTCAAGTACTTTAGATCAAAAGGCACACCACCTAGTAAAGTTGAATGGCTGCCATCTATTTTATATGGAAATTTGAAAAGTGTTTTCATATAAATAATTACTATTGGTAGCAGTTCTAACTCCAAATTGGTCTTATTCTCTGAATCTTAACTCAAGACTTGCATGCAGATAGATGTGCAGGCCAAGAAAAAACCTCATGCATTTCTACAGGCAGTGACACAAAACTTCCTCAAGGTTAGAACACAGGTGCCCTTTGTATTTCAAGTGTCCTGCGTATTCAGTCACGACGAGCAAACTACCTCCAGTTGACAGCTAGTTCATGCTTGCTGTGTTTCTGACAGGAAGAGGCATCTATCAAGTTTTGGGCACAGGAATTTATGTGTTTCCAATGAATCAAATTGTAATCTTGACTTTTCAACTATCCCTATTTTAAGATTTATTTTATTTATTTGAAAGAGTTACAGAGAGAAAGGTAGAAAGAGAGAGAGAGAGGTCTTCCATCCACTAGTTCACTACCCACATGGCTGCAATAGCAGGAATACACCGATCCAAAGCCAGCAGCCAGAAGTTTCTTCCAGGTCTCCCAGATGGGTGCAGGAGCCCAAGGACTTGGGCCATCTTCTACTGCTTTCCCAGGCCATAGCAGAGAGCTGGATTGGAAAAGGAGCAGCCTGGCACTTCAGGCCAGGGATGCCAGCACTTCAAGCCAGGGCTTTAACCCACTGCTGCACAGTGCTGGCCCTCAAGTGCCTTTTCATTATCTATGCTGCTTTCTGGGTGAGGTATGTTGAAAATTCTCCTTCTAAGCAAAAATGTAATCTCTGATCTATGTTCTTTCTCTTCCCTTTGTCATACTTCCAGTTATCCTCTAATTCCACGTCCTCTTCATCATCACCTCCTCCTCTTTTCTAGAAGAAAGCTATATTTGATCTCTGCAAACAGGCTTTTGCTGACAGATTGCAAGTGGATATAATATATATATATATAATATATATATTATATTCCATCCTTTATTTCTTCAAACAGGCAACCAGTAATAAGAAGATAAGCTACACTGGGAAATCTAATAGTTGGGGGTTTAATGTCTAATGCAGTTATTTTAAATTTAATATTGTTTTATTCTGCTGTAATCAACAATGGTCCATTTTTCTTTCATGTTTCTAATGAGGCTGCTTTATAAGGTCCTTCTTGTGTGATTTTTTTTTTTTTACCTTTGAAGTACCTGTATTCTTATCATGATATTTTCTTCCATTTAAGAATCATGTCAGTTTCTCCTGGTCATGAGATGGTTCCATGTTGAGTGATTTCATGTGCTTCTGCATACTCAGCATTTATCTTGGATTGCCACAGGAATTTGCCTCAGTTTGATGGAGAGCACCACACAAATATTTTCCTATTAGGATGGCTCTTGGCTTTGTCTGTTGTTGGTTCATGCAAAAATGTTCAAGTGTTTGCCATCCACTTCCTTTCTTCCTAGGGTTTTCTCCTCAAGCAAATTCAGCAAAGTAATGCAAATTATACTGTTTGAAAGATCTTGATGTTTTGTGGTAGAAACTTTCATGTTTTCTTTAGAAGAAAGAGAAGGGAATTTCAAATAAATGAACTTACTTCTGCATTAAAATAGGAAGAAGGGAAATCCAAAAACACAGGAAGCACAATTGGTCAGAGGCTTGGACTCACCACATGTGGAGTTGAATGCCACTGACCATCTCCAAATCTACCATAAGTCATCACAGAGTGCATCCCAACAGTCTCCCTGCTTCAGTAAGTTCTCAAGGTGATTCTGAGGGTTGCAGGAAGAAGGAAAGCAAACATAATTAACTTCCTTTTCAAATGCTAGAGTCTCCATGAGGTAAGACTTCCTATTCCAGAATAAAAAAAATTCCACAATATACTGTTCAAGTAAGAAGCAAATTTCCAGCCCAAGAGGGACAAAGTGCATTAGAATCATTTTACATTACAGGATTGCTAGGATTCACAAAAATGGTGGGGAAGAAGCCAGACGGAATCTTCCTCCTCACAATTCCCAACGAGAATCCCCACAGTCACCTACCCAACTCTGCTCAAGTCTAACAACCTATGAGAGAACCTAAAAGGACCACCAATCTGCAGAGCAGTGAGGAGCCAACAGAATCACTGGCACGAACACATGTTGCTCCTTTGCATTTTGGCCCTTCTGGGCTGCACACAAAGCCCCTTATCTTCAGTGTATGGTGCTAAGAAGAAAAGTGGGGTGTGGCCTTTTCTCATTCCCCATGCCTCATGAACCATATTCCTGTACAGAACATGGTTCCTGACTCTGTTCTCTCTTGAGAAACCTGTGCTCACAGTACTGAGGCTCCTGACTTGGCCTGAAGATCATTGTGGAGGCATTCATTATGCTGATGTGTGGATCTCTGCGATGTCACTCCAGAGGAGCTGACCTCAGGTTCCACAAGAAAGATCCTTTTAACCACCTTGAACCCACTCATATGCATTCACTGCAGTACTGCAGGCAAGGCCAAATCCATCCTCTTCTTCTGACACCCTCTAGTGCCTGAGGGTGGTACTGACCCTGACTGCTAATACTGATAGAATTAAAAAGGAGAGAACAATCCAATATGGAAAGCAGGATACACAGCAGACTCATAGAATGACAGATGTCCTAAACAGAGCTCTGGCCTCACAATCAGCCCTTAAGTCATGAGGATCTGGCTAAAAAGCACATGAGAGTATTTCTGGCATGGAAAGCCAAGACACTGTGGCAAAAAAAATGACCTAAATGAAAAATCTCTGTGAGTGAGATCCCAGCAGAAAGAACAGGCCATCATAGAAGGAGGTACCTTTCTCTGAAGAGAGGAGAGAACTTCCACTTTGACTATGGCATTGTCTAAATAAGACAGGAGTTGACAAACTCAAGAGGCTTCCATAGCCTTGGCAGCTCATGACAAGAGTCTCAAGTGATTACTGACATCATTAATAAGAGTGTCAGTTGTTAAATCAACAACAGAAGTCATTGTGCACTTACTCCCCATGCAGGATCTCTGTCATTATTGTGTTGAACTATGTGAATTAACAGTATAACTAGTACTCAAACAGTACTTTATACTTTGTGTTTCTGTGTGGGTTCAAAGAGTTGAAATCTTTACTTAGGGTATACTAAATTGATCTTCTATCTATAAAGATAATTGAAAATGAATCTTGATGAAGAATATGTTGGGTGAGGGAGTGGGAGATGGGATGGCTAGGGGGTGGGGGGGAGGTTATGGGGGAAAAGCCACTATAATCTAAAAGTTGTACTTTATATTTATTAAATAAATGTTAAAAAAAGAAAAATGAAATAAAGGGAGACCTGGGCATTAAGAGCAGTCGACAGCTGTAACTCAAGACTGGGTGAACTGAAACATCAATGTATAATGGAAAGCATCTCCATGGGAACACCAGAGGCCTTGCAGAAATAAACATGAGTGTGTACAGGAAGCCTGAAAGACTGTTTTGGTAGGAGTTGCCTCTAAGCAATGATTGGCCGTTGGTTTTCCTTTATCCTTTATACACACATAGATTTATTTGTCTTAAGGATATTATTGAACTATAAATGAGAACAGGCAAATTTTGCATTCAATGTAAAAATCAATGACAATGCACTTCTTTTTAATTAAATAAAGAAGCCTATTATAGAACAGACAGCTTATGAAAGGCAAGTCAGCACAGAATATACTATTCAGATAATACATAAACATATGATCTAGCTATGAATGATAGAAATTTTAATCAGAGATAGCAATGACACATTAACTCAGGAGTTAGTTTTTGCATGCAAAAATATAGAATTTTAGTTCCAGTGATCATGCCTTTACACACACACGTACATACACAATTGTTTTAAAATACAAGGACTCAGATACCAACTGACTTGGATTTTAGAAGACACACCTGCTAATGGCTAATCCTATACAACTGAGTGTGACTCAGGAAATGTTGCTATGTTCTGAGACAACCATATATAGTTATGATATCTCCAACCCATGTGCTTCTCAGATTGTTGGAGCTGAAGACACTGCTGGAGGGTTTGGGGAGAAATAAGTAATTCTATAAAGAACCAACTACTGTGTTTGAGAGGATGGGGACATTTAATTTAAGATGCCTCAAGTAGGGAAAAGGCTCTCAAAAGGATGTTGGAATCAGTCTGATCTGGTACTTCTTCACTTATCTTTTAAGAATCATGGAAACTGGAGCTGCGCTGTGGTGTATGTTAAGTTTCCACTTGCAGTGCTGGTGTTCTACATGTTGGTGGCTGGAGTCCCAGCTGCTCCACATCTGATCCACATCCCTGTAAGAGTGAAAGAAACTCAACAACAACAAGCTAAACATCCAGGGAGAAATGGGAAATAACTTCAACATGATTTTTCAAAAAAACAGAAACTGAAATGGCCAAAGGAACTTGAAATAATGCTCAGGATCACTAGCCATCAGGGAAATGAAATCGAAACCAGAATGAGGTTTCACCTTACCCATAAGAATGGCTCCCAGAGAGAAATCAACAAACAACCTATGCTGGGGAGGATTTTGGGGAAAAAGTACCCTAATCCACAGGTGATGGGAATGTAAATGGATGCAGTCATTGTGGAAGATATTATCGACCATAAGGGCTGAATATAGATCTTCCATATGATCCAGCAAACTGACTCCTAGGAATTTACACAAACCAAATGAAATCAGCATGAAAAAACATCCTTGGTACCCCCATGTTCATTGCAGCTCAATTCAAAATAGCTAAGATATGGAATCAACCCAGTTATCCACCAACTGATGACTGGACAAAAAAACCATGGTATGTTTACTCTAAGAATATTAATCAGCAGTAAAAAAAAAAAAAGAAATCCTGTCTTTTGCAACAACATTGATGAAACTGGAAAACATGATATTTAGAGAAAACAGCCAGTATAAAAAATGACACATACCATATGTGTTCTCTTATCTTTCATAACAAGTGCCTAAAATGTAATGTATTGGAGTGAAATTGATAATTTGTGATCCCATGTTTTTTTTTTATAGCCTTTGTATCCATTATTGTGGAATTGTGTTGGTTTATTCATAGCATTTATAGGACACTTTACATATGGTAGGTTTAATCAAATGAGTATAAAGTAAACTAGAAGTCAGCACTGCAGCTCAATAGGCTAATCCTCCACCTGTGGTTCCAGCACCCCAGGTTCTAGTCCCAGTTGGGGCGCTGGATTCAGTCCCAGTTGCTCCTGTTCCAGTCCAGCTCTCTGCTGTGGCCAGGGAGTGCAGTGGAGGATGGCCTAAGTCCTTGGGTCCTGCATTCACATGGGAGACCAGGAGAAGCACCTGGCTCCTGGCTTCGGATCAGCGTGGTATGCCAGCCCCAGCACACCGGCCCCAGTGCGCCAGCTGCAGCAGCCATTAATTGGTGAATCAACGGCAAAGGAAGAGCTTTCTCTCTGTCTCTCTCTCTCACTGTCCACTCTGTGGGAATAGGAGAGGGAGGAGGAAGAAGTGTGAGATTTCGGACAGGAGGGAGTGTTAGGTGGGAAACATCACTATGGTCCTACATTTGTATATAAGTAATTCATGAGATATGTATACCTCAACTAAAATTTGAAATATAAACATATTGAGTAACTTGCAAACAATAAAATATATTTTTTAAAATGCAGAAGTAACAACAAAATATAAGTAATTCATGAACAATGGGAATAGGACATGATGGATATTTCTGCACAGATACATATATGACCAGAGGGCATTACAAAGGATGCTAATCTGAAATAAGCATCGACAAACCATTCTACACCAGTAGGAGCCTGCACCTCACATCCACTCCATGGCTACAAAAAATTTCAAAACTTTTCAAATGATGGAGATGACATAGGGAATTTGGAACCTTCAAACCATGATAGTGAGAAAGTTACAACACATTTGATATGTCACCTCCTTAGCAAATCTGACATAAAATTAATTACGGCCAAAACATTTCACACCTAATAGTACATTCAAAAATTAAAAAATACACAAAATGCTCTTGTACATCAGAGTTTGTCTCCACAACACGCAAGTCAGTGTATGGTTAACTGGAAAAAAAAATTCAATGACTAACTACAAGGAATTATCAGTTCGTCATGAAAAAATATAGATATCTGCAATAATGTAGATGGCCATTGAATACACCATGCAAAACTAAAGGTCACCTAAATCCAAGGAGTCTGATCATTATTTTGTAGAAAACAATCAGGACCATAAAATCCATGGAAACAGATACAGATTGGTGGTTGTGTGAATGGCAAGGGAAGGGACTGAGAGTAAAACCATTAGCTGATAAGAAATTTGATTTGTAGTGATTAAAATATTTTAAAATATGACATAGAGGATGGTCACACAACAGAGCGAAATGTCCAAATGACATTACTTCAGTTTAAAGCTGTTACTTTGTTGAATTATTTTCTGCTCGGTATGTAAAAAATGCTTTTTCATGTTTGGTATTGGCAAAAGTATATCTAAAGCCAAAATAAATAATAAACAGGAATAAACAGATGGAAAAGAAGCTTGAAGAAACACATCCACATATGAAAACCTGGTGTGTGATGATCATATCCTTTCAAGTCTATATGAAAGGATATATAATTAAGGAGTTTCTGGACAATTCATTATACAGATTAAAATGATTTCACATGTATAATGGTTGCACTGAAAATATTCAAACTCTCTTATAAAGCTGACTTTAATGTAGACTGTAATAAACAAAAACAGCAAATGAACATGTAACTCATTTTATTAAATATGAATATTACAATGCCAACCAGCTGACAATGAACAAACAGAAATGAAAAGTTTCAAGGAGAGCCTTTATCTGAGATGGGATTGTGTTTGTGATCATAAAACCCAGCCTAAGAAATTTGTACTCAGTATTATTTTTAAGAAGAGAGGAGGACTGGCAGCAGTGAGGGGTGTAGTGGATATAACTACAACCCATAATCCCGACATCCCATGCGGGTACCTGTTCATATCCTGGCTGCTCCACTTGCAATTCAGCTCCCTGTTAATAATCCAGAAAAAGCAGTGGAAAATGTCATCCCTGACACTCAAATGCACACCTGAATTAATCTTGCTTTGGCATGAACCAGTGTTGGGCCACTGCAGGTATCTTTACAGTCTATCACCAGATGGAAGGTTGTTAAAACTCTCCCTTTCTTTTCTGTGAATTGGTCCCTCAACAAAAACATTTTAAGGAAAATATGAATTGTTCATAAGGGGGTATATTCTGCAACTTATTTTTTAACAACAGAGTGCAAGATCAGTTTTATAAATTTTAGTTTCTAACCATTGAAAACTAAAAAAGCCTTAAGAGCTACTCTTCAGAATATCTGTTTCCTTGGGAACTATTCTATCCATTAATCCTTTCAAAGCATTCTTCTCAGGTCTTAGGAGAATAATGTAGCACTTGGGGACAAAGATGCAGCCCAGGAGCCCTGCACTGGAGCACAAGATGGAGAAGACCTCCACAGCCACCATGACCTTCCCCTTGGTGCTGTGGTAGACAGGCAGGAAGGTCACCCAGACACTGCAGAACACCAGCATGCTGAATGTCAGGAACTTGGCTTCATTGAACTTGTCAGGCAGATTCCTGGCTAGGAAAGCCACAGTGCAGCTCCCCAGAGCCAAGGAACCCAGGTAGCCAAGGACACAGTAGAAGGCAGTGACTGAGCCCTTGTTGCACACCAGGATGATGTGGCCATGCTCAGAGTGAGCATCTGTGTCAATAAAGGGAGGAGAAGTCCCAAGCCAGATGGCACAGAGAGCCAGTTGGATCAGGGAGCAGATGGGTATAATGGAGTTAGGTACCCCTGATAGCAGCCAGTGTCTCATCCTTCTCCCTGGGGCAGTGACCTTGAAGGCCAGAAGCACAGTGATAGTTTTGGCCAGGACAGTGGAAACAGCCACAGTGAACACCATTCCAAATGTGGTCTGCTGGAGGACACAGGTGGTTGTGTTGGGATGTCCAATAAACAGTAAGGAGCAGAGGAAGCAGAAGATGAGGGTGAAGAGCAGGATGTAGCTGAGACTATGATTGTTGGCCTTGACTATGGGAGTGTCTTGGTGCTTCAAAAAGACCCCAAGAACCGCAGCGGTGAGGACAGAGAAGCACAGAGCTGTGCAGACGAGGGTCATCCCCAGGGGCTCTTCAAAAGACAGAAAAGTCACCTTTTTGTGGAAGCACTGGTCTCGCTCTGTGTTGGCATACTGATGATCTGGACACTTCACACACTGGTCTGTATCTGGTGAGAAATGTACAATAACATCATCCCAAGTTCAGTTATTTCTGATTCACAAGGACCTTCTAAATAGCCGAGTAGATTTAAGCAACATCTCTTTATTGTTTTTGAAGAGAGAAAACATAAATCACTTGCAATTAATTATGCCCATCTTTCCCATATTAGCCAGATTGCTATTACTTCATCTCCCTATTTTATCTTACATACTGTTGGGTACATTGCCTTTTTCTCCTAATGAAGCCTTAAGGTTTGTGCTCTGAACATATTCATGATGCTTTAAGCAATACCTTAATCTGTGTCATTTGTAACATCATGAATTCATTGTCCATGGTTTCTTTAGATTGGGAAGTGATGATCCAGAGGAATCCATGTGTCTTGAGGGCTAATCTGCCTTTCTACATGGCACATTCCTGCTGCATTCTCGCTTTGAACAAGAGCAAGCACCCTCCCTCAACCATTACTTTAATGATGCAATTCATTTCCTATATTCATGGCCTAATAACAACCCACAGTTCACAAAATTTGTAATGAAAGATATATTTATTGTTTGATTGATTTAATTTGTTTGGATTGCCATGTTACAGATTGAGGAAGAATGACATGGAGAAAGTGGGAACTCTTCCATCTGCTGGTTCACAGCCTACATGGCCACAACAGCCAGAGATGAGCTGATCTATGGCCAGGAGCCAGCGGCTTCTTCCTGATCTCCCAGTTGGGTACAGGGGCTCAAGCTCTTGGCTTCTCCTCCACTGGTTTTCCAGGCCATCAGCAGAGAGGTAGATCAGAAATGGAGCAATGGCCAGAGTTGTGGCACAGTAGGTTAATCCACTCTCTGTGGCCTCAGCATAAACAATGGGTGCCAATTCTAGTAACTGCTGCTCCTCTTCCAATCTAGCTCTCAGCTATGGCCTGGGAAAACAGTGGAAAAGGACCCAAGCACTTGGGCCCTTGCACCTGCATGGGAGACCTGAAAGAGCTCTTGGCTCCTGGCTTTGGATTTCAGAGCTCCAGGCATTGTGGCCATCTGGGGAGTGAACCAGTATATGGAGATCCCACTCTCTCTTTCTCTGCTTCTTTTTAACCCTGGCTTTCAAATAAACTAAGAAATCTTTTAAGAAAATAATATGCACAGAGCAGTGCCTCCTGGGTAATTTCTAGCACACGTTGTAGTAAACATTCTTACCTCAACTTTGTTTCCAACCTTCACTCAAAATTTTCATAATTCTTAAGCAATCTGAAAATAACCTTTAGGGTTTAAAAGTGTTCTTTTTTGCATTCCATGGGTTATTTTAGCTCCTTGTTTACAAATCACAGATCTCTGTTGATTTATTTTTATGCAGTAATGCTAATTACTATCACTAGTATTTCATGGACTAATAAACTGAATTATATTGTGTGCACCAATTTAAGCATAATGGAGCCTCTTTAAAAAACACTGACAAGAACCAAATCAGCAAGTCAGAGATGAAAAAGGCAATGTAACGAGAGACACCACTGAGAAAAAAAGTCATCAAGAATTACTACAAAGAACTGTATGCCCACAAATCAGGAATCCTAGAAGAAATGGATAGATTCCTGGATGCATAAAACCTACATAAATTGAATCATGAGGAAATAGAACACCTAAACAGACAAATAACCAAGACAGAGATGGAATCAGTAATAAAGACACTCCCAAAAAAGAAAATCCCATGTCCCGGTGGCTTCACTGATGAATTCTACCAGGCATTTAAAGAAGAACAAATCCCAATTCTTTTCAAACTATTCAAAACAATCAAAAAGGAGGGAATCCTTCCAGAACCCTTTTATGAAGGCTACTTTACATTAAGTTCTAATTCATAAAAAGACATGACAGAGAAAGAGAACTATATACTTCTGGAAACTATTATGGATGAAAAGGATTAATTACTACCTAAAGGTAGGAAGAATTTTCTCATTAGTCACATACCACTTCCTTTTGTTATTTTGTCAAAGATGAAGATTTATGAGACAGGTGTTAACTTCACCATGAAACAGGCACTGATTTACCTGTTTGGTTGGAAATCTCATTCTCTGAACAAGGTGTGCACAACAACAGGTAGGCTTTACCTCCAAATGGGTTTTCCTGAATCCAGGGCTACAACTCTCACTGCAGACTGAGCGTGGCATCTGAGAAAAATCAGATGAATATGGGTCACAGTTGGGACTGTTACCTAAGCTCAAATTAGGGTATTTAGTCCTGGACAATTTATGCACTTAAATTGTAAGTACCTGTTTCTAATACACTGATTGCATGCCATATTGACTCTGTGCCATGAAATAGACTCAAACAAGTGGATGAACAAATGTGTTTATTATCCTTCCTCAGACACCATGAACAAAAGAAACATACATAGTTGGGAAGGGGAGTGGATTAATGTCTGTAAAGGTCTTTTTATGAAACCATGTGACACAAAATGCCAAACCAATTGTGGGTAACAATGTGTAGTGTGAACTTTAAGTTAGGAACCACTTACCTCTGTAATTCCTGTGGCCCACTCTATTACATCCTCAGAGAGAGACAACAGTTGCTCATGTGGAGAAAACTGTCCTATTTTCACTTTACATCCAATACCTTTTGGAAAGTTCCACAAGTTGAGAATATCATACTCAGCATCCAATTTTCTCTTTTGATTCAAATTCACCATGTCACCAGCAGGATTGGCAAATTGGAGGTGCTTGAGAAACAGGTGCAGCTAAAAGAAATGTGTCATCCTCTCATAGACTGCCTAAGAATTTGTACAACAAACTCAAGTTAGAGAAAGCATCTTTGTAATCACAACTACACATAGGAGAATTATTGTAGCAACCCAATGAAGCCAAACAAAGGAAACCTGATAGAGAACTATATCACAGTAACTTGGATTTCAGTCATTTTCATTGAAAAACAAGGACAACCAAAAATCAATAGGTGTGAGATTCAAACAAAAGCTACACACACTCTATTATTTTCTCCATGTACGTATGGCAACAAACAGCAAAATGAAGTTACCCACATACAAATGTGTGAAAATTACATGAGATCATGATCTCCAGGATCCAGAAACTACTGAGCACTATCTGACACTGAAAGAGGAATTCTCCTACTGCTGAGTTTGAAAACAGAGACAACATCTACATATTTCACATATAAACATTAAATGGAGAGACTCTTGCATTCTTTTTAACACACATACTGATCCTTATTCACAATTACATCCCAGTAGTCAATGGAACCTTGTTGCTGATGGCAAACTAAATGAAGGGGGAAGATTTATATCTTAGAAACTGAAACAACTGCATGATTTCTGGTGTTTTGGAGAAAGGATCGCAAGTTACTTGGTTTGAACACCTACAGAAGTTCTTAAGTGGATCACTCCAGGAGTACATGTCATGCAATAGAAACCAAATTACCTGCCAGGAAGAAAATGCCACCTTTGCCCCATTGTTTCCTGGCTGCATTTCTAACTCTTGTAGAAGCATCTCATGTATGCTGTGGGCCACAGCATACACAGCATTGTATATGTTGTAACTCCCATCACTCATGGTCATATCAAAATGATTCAGAGGCAATGATTCCAAGGAGGCATTCAGTGGACACTTCTGCAAGGTGTTGCGGGATACATCAGACACTGAGCAATCAAAAGCCAATGACCAGAATGTAGAAAGGTAAAAGTCTTCGGGTATTTGGAAGGGTTAGCTGTCCAAAGAAATTTTTGGAAACCAAAAATCTCACTATGGTGGTGTGAAAAAATGAGAGTCCCATGGAATGAGTGGAGCAGGCAATGTCCCTCAGAACTGGCAAAATCCCATTGTGAGGTGGTGACCCAGACTTTCCCTGTCATTACACGTTCCCATGTTGGAAAGCTGATGCCAATGAGGGAATCAGTGTCACAGAAAAGAATCACCACATTTGCTGATGATTTTATGATCTGATTGTGATACGGCCAGCGGACTGAAGAATGTGACTTCTCAGTGGCTGGGATCAGTTCCACAAAGTCTACACAGATGCCATTCTTCTGCATCTCAACTTTCAAATTGGACATAAACTGAATACCTTTTGGGAGGTCTGATATGGCCAAACCCACCCAGGTCCAGCTGAAATGAAGCATCAGGGAGACCATGCCACGGGCCAGGGAAGTGTCTTTGGGGGCCATCTGATAGAGGGAAGGAAACTGACCACTGTCACTCAGAGGAGGTTCAAAAGACCCAAGAGTCAGCTAAGGGAAAATGCAAGAAATCTGTGTAAGGTTATTGCTATAGTGTACAATGTGTACAATCTTATTCCTGAAGAAATTAAGGAAACGATGGAAGTGTCAGAAGATTTTAGAATATTTCATTTTTCTTATCTCCCACTACATGAGATCTTCCTAGTTCATGAGTCATTAGCCTCACAAGTTGACATAACCACTTCTCATTTTAACTCATCCACATCTCTGCTTCAGAATAAATGTCACTAATCCACCAATCCTCTGCATGCCTTCTCTTTAGATCACCCCCTGTGGCAAATATATAAGGTCACTGTTGCTTAAATTTTTGGGTAGAATAAGGGACCTAAATTGATCTTTTTCCTTCTATTTCCCTTGCACACTCACCTGTGGAATTCTGTAGAGTTCTAGCAGTGTCCCCATTTGGATAGCAATGCTTGTTCCTGATATTACAGCTACAGACTTGCTCTGTTTCCTACACGTGTAATTGGGAATGTCCTTTTCCAGTCCCGCAAGCCAGATGAAGGGATTCTACATCACCATCATGTCACTGCACATGACATTATAGAGATCAAATCCCAATGTCATATTGGGTAAAAGATGTGGATTCTTGTTGATCTCCTCAATAGCCAAAACCAAGGCCAGAGCATACAGGTAGTTTTTGGACTGAAACTTGCATGAAATGCACAAAGATCTTTAAGGGAAAAGCCTCCAATCCAGATTATCATCACTTCTACTGTAATTACTGCAATGGATGGCCATGGCCAAAAATTCATATGTTCTAATCCTTCTCTGTACATTTGCTAAGGAGAGAGTGTGAAGACTGCCATATTTGCAGGACACATGTCCACCCCAGAACCAAAGCTGCTACTCCCTAGATCCTGGTCTCCCAGATTAAATTATTCTGAAATATAAGATCTGCTTTTACACCATTATCTTGGGCATGTTTTCACATGGCTGACCATGCATTTGGATTTAAATCATCTCTGGCAACACCTACCTCTTTTACGTTTTTTATTTGATATCTAACCTAAATAATAAATAGGCTCTGGAATGCCTTCCCTAAAGTTCATGGTCACCTAGGAAGAACATTGCAGTTGTCAAAGAAAGCATGATAAGGAAAAGCACATCATCTTGAGTATTGCTACTATAAATGTTTCCTATAAGCACAAACTGCAATGATTCTTCATCTTATCAAATCATTAAACACTTCTTAAAACAGGAGTCATATGACCATAAGGCTGCAGGTTGTCATGGGCAAGGAGAGTAACTCAACTGAAGGCTATGTGATCAGTAAGAAGGGTGATGTCAGAGCACTGAATCACAGATGGAAATCTGGAATTCATCCTGAAAAATCACTTCCCCATCAAATTTAGCCATCAACCACCATCTCAAGCCAGGAAAATGAAATCAGATTCAGAGCTTGAAAGATGGAAAGCAGTGAAAAAGTAGGAGCACTTTAGAGAAGCCTGAAACACTCAGTAGGTGGACTTGAAACACTGGGCTGTGAGACCTGTGACACTTTACAACTAAGACAGTTATGGATTTATTTAGAACACTAAGCATATGTTAAAGTAAATCATGACCAGTGGTATCAGCGTTTACTTCAAACAGACCTTCTTCACTCAATTTTTCCTACAGAATTCAACATAAATAGCCTTCCATTCAATGAGCATGATGCATTTCTCCTTTCTGGGATCTGACATGTCACAAAAAATGTAAATGTGGAGCCCTTTGTATTTATTTCAGATGTCCTTTGTGTTGAGTCTTGATGAATAGACTAGGTCACGTACAATGCTTGCTAAGGGTCATTCTGTGCTCCAGAGGAAGTGACAGTTTTTTTTATTTCTTGGTTCATGGTGAAACATAATATGTATGTATGTATATTATACACATATTCTCTCTATTTATATACAGGTGTTCTATAATCATGTATACAGTTGCTTTATATATATATATATATATATATATATAGTTTGATATATACAGTTCCTATAAATATGTGTTATCAAATATTTCATTCATACTTTGTATGTAGAATGAGGGAAAATGAAAGACCTTGCTAAATGAATCAAATAATGTTCAGTTTTGTATTTCATATATCTCTGCTCCTCTCCTCATTCTTCTACACTTCCATCAATTCCCCATCCTCTCATTTTGTTCACCAGCTCCTGCCAGCACCAAAATATCTAGAACACTCTTTGACACACTGGGCTTTTTGAGAGTTTCCCTTTTGGTCTGTTTAGTGCTCTGTTTCTTGTCTCTAAGAACAGTTTATAAGTAGTTATTTTATGTTCTAAAGTTTATGAATCTAACATTGCAGGGTATAGTGTCTATTGATAGTTCAGTATTGCTTTTTTTCCCAAGTATCACCAATACAGGTACTTTCTACTGGGTTTGCTAAGATTTAATTTTGATCTCCCATTTGCATGGCATACATCTTGGAGGAACCTGGGCTCTATTCATAGCATCTTTTCCTGCTACTGGAAATTCACTACCTCATGGTCTCTATCATTTCAGAGAACATTTAAATGGTGTGCTGTATGCAAAAACATGGAGAATACTGCTGCTAATATTGGATAAATATTTATAAATGAGATATCATGTGCACATATAATATTAGGTGAATTTATAAATATCAATGTGAAGTGAATAATATCATTATAACAAGCTAGTATCCATTAGATATTTTCAGGAGAGATCTTTGGACAAATGCCTAAAACACTTAATTAGTTGTATCACGCTATCCTAAAAGACAGTATATTGTGTTGGAATGAAATTTAAATATATATATGTGTATATGTATAACACATTTATATTTAGCTACAAAAAGAAAGTATCTGAAAGAGGAGCAGAAGCAGATAAAACCCCATCTGAAAGGTATTTTGCTGAGAAAATGATAGAATCATGGACACATCATCAATGTTGTTGATTACAACCATTAAAATTTTTATGGGTATATTCATTGTTAAAATTTAATTATTATTTTATTTGTGCAAAGGTGTTGCCCTGAGATTTCTTTTATCTAATAAAAAACTTACTTTCTTGAATTTCTTTTCTCCTTTATGACTGTAGAAGAAATGAGGTGTTCTTATGATCCCAAATCTAGCACATATTAGAAAACATTGTGAGCACATGTGGAAGAGCTCATCTAACTCAGATTTGTTCATTTCAATGCATGGGTCCTCTAACAATCTGCTACTGAGGCACAATAGGCCCCTGAGCTGATGAACATGGATAGGGAATGACAAAAAGATAGCAACCAGACTCTCCTTCCTCCTATGAGGTAACATTTCCTGAACCATTAAAGATGCCAGGCAAGAAGAAATGTCTTTCTCTTGACCCCACACTAACTATCAGCAATTTTTAGGAGGGACAGAGGATGGACAGGGCAGGGACACAGAATGCATTTATCAATCATTAGCAGACCAAATAACAAAGAGCTGTTATGCAAATCAAGGGAAATGATTATGACAAAGAGAACTTACCCTCTGAATGTTATATTATTTTTTGAATTATTCATGATTCTATCAATGAAGTATCTGTAAATGGGGAAAAAGGCACCAATCTCAACATCTCCATCCTTGTAAAACTCTGTTTCATGTGGTAAAAGCAGTAACGATCATCACGACATGTCACAAGGCAATACAGCTGCAGAAAGAACAACAGAAAAATCAAAGGAAACATCTTTGAAGTCTGTGAAAATCCCTAGGACACAATTGCAGTGGAACATGCGGGGTTATGCAGGTGCATATATATATAGCATGCATGTGTGTGTGTGTGTGTGTGTGTGTGTGTGTCTGGGTGTGTGTGATTGCTTGAAACAAGCCACTTTAACACTGCTCCATCTGACCTCTTTCCACCAGCTGTCCACTCATCCATGGGGGAACCTGAAACCCTTCCTGCCCTGAGGCTCTGAAGCTCAGGCCTTCTGTCCTGGTGGAAAACACAAGAAGAAAAACATGTTTGTGAATCATCCTCTTCACCCAGGTGCCAGGAGTTCCTCCAAGTCCATGGATACAAAGACTCAAGGGCATAACACCTGTTAGTTATATTTGGTCCAAGGGCTTTGTCAATAAACCACTCCATGAACTTTTGGCAATTATGTACTGGGACTGCATCAGAGGGCATGAAGGGAGGCATCAAGTGAGGTTCTCAGTTGGGTTTCAGACCAGAAATCTCTAGTGTCAAAGAATTCAAAGACCTAAATAGCAACAGGCAACCACACATTTTCTTGATGCCACGCAGACCCCAAACCAATCCTGTTTATAGAGATACCCACTAGAACATGTGATTTTCAATCACTGTGGGACCAGTAATCACCCTGAATTCAGAAGTTCCCATTCAGGATGTCAAATCACTTCATCTTTATTTGTAAAGCATGAAACCCTTCCACGGTGCTGTTAACCATGGTAATCCCATGCTGATCTGTTTTTGCACTTACAACCTTGGTTGATGCACTCATGAGAACTCAGGACTTTTTGAGTACTTCTCACTTTTTGCTATAAATCTGAAAATACCAGCCAGAATGTAGACTTCAGAATATTCATGGACAATGTGTGTTATGAACCAAACATGCACAAATTTCATCAATATATATTCATTATTTTTTTGCTTAACTATTTCCCTCATATTCATCACTTTTTATCTTTTGCATTCTTTTTTTTTTTTTTGGAATGGCAGAGTAAGACAGTGAAAGAAAGTGACAGAGAGAAAGGACTTCCTTCCATTGGTTCACTCCACAAATGGCCGTTACGGTCAGTGTGCTGTGTGGATCCGAAGCTAGGAGCCAGGTGTTTCCTCCTGGTCTCCCATGTGGGTGCAAGCACCCAAGCACGTGGGCCATCCTCCACTGCCTTCCCAGGCCACAGCAGAGAGTTGGACTGGAAGAGGAGCAACCCTGACAGAACCGGTGCCCCAACTGGGACTAGAGCCTGGAGTGCCAGGGCTGCAGGTGGAGGCTTAGCCTAGTGACTCACAGCACAGCCCTATCTTCTGCATTCTTAATGCTGAATTTGATATTTTTTATAGCTTGGGATGAATGCTTCAAATGCAGAATTTCAGTCTTACACGGAAATATATACGCTAATTGCATAAAAGTATAAAAATCTGAGATTATACATTTCTGTCTAACTTTAACTTTAGCAACACTACCTTAAAAGTTAATAATATTTTTCTATTTGAGACTTTTTGTAATTTCTTTTGAAGTCTAATAACATTTAGCTCACTATACAGCAATTTACAAAAATGAAAGCAAGTGGACATTTGAGTTGGTAAGTACAGAGTTCTCTGTGTGTATAGGGAACACCCACATGAACTTACACTCAATCTGCATCGGGAACACTGTCTCCAATGGACTTTATCCTGAACTATCTTCTCAGGCTCAACACACTTCAAATCAAAAGTAGAAATGACTATAAGCCCACTGCAAGAATAATGTCATAGCAAGCAGAAAAAGAAATAAAGCAAATCCACAACACAGAAGTGCTCTAGCACATAGCACTCACTGTGTCAATTCTCAGTAGCTCCAAATTAGTTATGCTGGTATGTAAAGCCTACAATGGTGCATTTTTGTTAACTGCTCTTCATTATGTCCCACCCAAGAATCCCCACATCATGCATTTTCCAGCCATACTTCATCTGATGCAACTCCTCTGAGTATAACAATACATAGTACCTTGCTAATTTTGCCACATATGGTAATCTACCAAGAATCTGTTTCTACCATTTTGTAAGGAAATTAGATAAGTGGTTCAATTCAAAGATGACACCCAAAGGAAGTAAGGTGGGTGGAACCCAAAGTTGTTTACCACCAAAGCTAATTGGCCACACAACATCAGGAGAAGTGACAACAATTGATGATGAGTGTACAGACATATGGCTAGTCCTGTAAAAATCACCCCATAAAATGACCTTTGGGCCGGCGCCGCGGCTCACTAGGCTAATCCTCCGCCTAGCGGCGCCGGCACACCGGGTTCTAGTCCCGGTCGGGGCGCCGGATTCTGTCCCGGTTGCCCCTCTTCCAGGCCAGCCCTCTGCTGTGGCCCGGGAGTGCAGTGGAGGATGGCCCAGGTGCTTGGGCCCTGCACCCCATGGGAGACCAGGAAAAGCACCTGGCTCCTGGCTCCTGCCATCGGATCGGTGCGGTGCGCCGGCCGCAGCGCGCCGGCCGCGGCGGCCATTGGAGGGTGAACCAACGGCAAAGGAAGACCTTTCTCTCTGTCTCTCTCACTGTCCACTCTGCCTGTCAAAAAAAAAAAAAAATGACCTTTAAGTGATTGGTTAGTTCTTATGCCCTGCCCCAATGACTCTGCAGTTTTGTGCTTTAAAAGGGTTTGTTATGTGCACAATAAATGAGTTTTTGCTTGACTTGGCTCCCCGCTGCATCCGATTGTCTCTGGGATCATAAGGCTGGGAAACGGGCAAGTGGTGCACTTACCTTTCCTTGTTCCCAGTTCATCCTTGTTTGGGTGGACTAAGACCCTGCACCATTATTCATCTTACCTAGGATTAATACTGTTGATTACTGGGGGAGTCCAAGATGGCTGAGAGGGAAGGGCATACTCTTCTAGTTTAGGAGTAGAAAAAGTAAAAGTGGAAGAAATACATTCTCAGGGGAGAGTTAGAGAGAAAAGTGCAGTTGGAATTCTATGGAAGGAAGACGAATGTTGTGGATCAGTGTGGAAGGTCCAGATGTTCAGTACAATCAAGGACACACATAATCCCAGGAGCCCAGAGCCAGAGAAAGCAACAGCTTGGGGAAGGTGGGGAGATCAGACTGCACTCAGTGGCCTGGGCCATGTTTGCATAACTGGAGGGAGAGCTTTCAAGAGTCAAACACCTGATAGAAATTGGGAGAATATAGCCACACATTCTTTCAGAAACATGTTTACAACTTATATTTTAAAAAGCAGAAGGAACAATAATAATATCATCAACAATGGGTATAGCAATTGAACAGACATTCTGCAGAGATAAATGAGCAAAAGGCCTTATCAAACGTGCTAATCATCAGTAAACTTAGAGTGACCACCTCACATCTGTTCCATTGGCTATAACAGTTTTTGTTTTCAAGGATTTCATTTGAAAGGCAGAGGGAGAGGGTGAATGTGAGTGAGACAGAGAGAAAAAGAGAGAAAATGAGAGAGAGAGAGAGAGAGAGAGAGAGAGAGAGTTTTCCATCCCCCAGGTCACTCTCCAAATGGCCACAATGGCTGGAGCTGAGCCAATTCAAAGCGGGGAGCCAAAGCTTCTTCTGGATTTACCAGCCAGGTACAGGGGACCAAGCACTTCAGCCAGGTTCCACTGCTTTCTAAGATCATGGTAGAGCTGGATCAGAAATGGAGCAGCCAGTACTGGAACTGGTACATATGGGAGGCTGGCACTAGAGGCAGTGGCTTTACCAGTTATGCCACAGCGTCAGCCACAATAATAGTTTTTGCAAGAAATTTGTATGCCTTAAACAAAAAAGATAAATAACAGAAAAAAAGAAAAAAAGTAAAAAAGTAAAAATTTTTAAAAGTTCAAGGATACCTCTCATGAAATGGAAACCTGCCAGGCTGAAAATGCCACCTTTGCCCCAATGCACATTGGCTGCAGGTCTAACTCTTATAGAAGCATCTCAGGTATGGTGTGGGCAGAAACATACACAGCATTGTCTATTCTGTAGACCCCATCACTCATGGTCATGTCAAAATCATGCTGAAGCATCCATTCCAAGGAGGCATTCAGTGGACAGTAATGCAAGATACTGCAGGATGCCCCCAAAAACTGAGCAATGAAAAGACATCAGCCAGAATCTAGTGAGGTAAGCATATGCAGGATATCTGGAAGGGTTAGCTATCAAGTTTTCAAAACCAGTGAATGAGTGGAGCGGGAAATGTGTCTCACTGGTTGTAAAATCCTACTGGGAGATGGGGACCCAGATTTTCCATGTCATTAAGTGTTCTTATGTTTGAAAGCTAATATCTATTAGAGATTTGTTGGCAAAGAAAAGAATAACCATGTTTGCTGATGATGATCTGAGCAGTATTTGATATGGCCAGGCCATTGCTTAATGAGTTTTCTCAGTGACTGAGATCAATCCCACACCACTTCACAGATGCTATTCCTGTTTATCTATAACTCTCAAACCTGACATAAATTGAATACCTTTCAGGTGATCAGAAATGTTCAGTCCCACATGGGGTGAGCTGAAATGAAGCATCTAGGTGACCATGCAAGGGTCTGAGATGTGTTCTTCAATGCCATCTGCAAGAGAGAATGAAACATGACCATGGTCACGCAGGCTCAAAAGAGCAAAAGGTCAGCTACAGGGAGAGAAAAAATAGCACTCAACATAAGAGGACAGCCATAAAATACAATCTCAACCCTGAAATTTGTCAACAATGATTGAAAGTGGTGGAAGACTAGAATATTCTAATTTTCCTGACAATCTCCCATGGTTTGAGAGCTTTGTAGATCCCAACTCTTCTGACACAGTCATCCAGGAAAGTCCCTTTCTCCTTTTCCATTTCCTCTTCTCTACTTCAAGCACCACAAATATGGCTACTCCAATCTCTGAGTACTTCCTCTTTAATCATACCTATGAACAAAGAAAATCTCCATTTTACAGCTTTCGTGCACCTGAGAAGTTCACCCAAATGAATGTGGGTTTTCGCAGTTTTCCTCTCTTGGAAGCCCCCCTCCATGCCACTCTGGCTGAAGGTCCTTGTTTCTAATAAATACTTTTAAATTTCTTTGCTGTCCGCTTGGAAATTCTTCTTCCATGTGAGGCAAAGAACCAAGGTAACAATAATTTTTGTGCCACCATTTCCCATAATATTTTTGGTGCCATTACTTGGAGAGCAACTCCAATGTGACTCAGATTGCAACTCTTATGTGATGTGCATCCAAACTTGGATAATCTCATTGGACTGGTGAGCATGCAGAATACAGTCACTTTTTTCATAGTGTCTCTTTCATAGTCACTCTCACTTTCATCTATTATTTTTCAATTTATGTTTCTGTGTGGGAGCAAACTGTTGAAATCCTTACTTAATGTATACTAAGCTGATCTTCTGTATATTAAGATAATCAAAAATGAATCTTGGTGTGAATGGAAGGGGAGAGGGAGTGGGAAAGGGGAGGATTGTGGGTGGGAGGGACGGTATGGGGGAGAAGCCATTGTAATCCATAAGTCATACTTTGGAAATTTATATTCATTAAAAAAAGTTAAAAAAATGTAAATCCAGGAAACTGGAGATGGAAACATCACAAGTATAGAAATGTGTGCTTGGTAAGAAAGGTTAAGAAGGAACGAGCTTTGTTATGAGAACAAGAGAATGTATCCATCAGTATGTAAGTACTTAGGGAGGTGTAGTAATAACTGCGGCTAACATGAGGAAGTTGGGAATGAATAACAGCCAATAATTTCCTAAATGTCATTTATATGCTGTCTTCAACATCAAATCAGAATATTCCTAAAATAGCACAGTTGGGTATTCCAGAAGAACCTTGTGAATCAGAAATAACTGAACTTGGGATGATGTTATTGTACTTTTCTCACTACATATGGACCAGTGTATGAAGTGTCCAGATCATCAGATGCCACCATGGAGTGAGACCAGTGCTTCTACAAATAAAGTGACTTTTCTGTTTTTTGAAGACACCCTTGAGATGACCCTCATCTGCACAGCTTTGTGCTTCTCTGTCCTCACTGCTGTGGTTTTTGGGGTCTTTGTGAAGCACCAAGACACTCCCATAGTCAAGGTCAACAATCATTGTCTCAGCTACAACCTGCTCATCGCCCTCATCTTCTGCTTCCTCTTCTCCTTAGTGTTTATCGGTCATCCCAAAACAACAACCTGTGTCCTCCTGGAGGACCACGTTTGGAGTAATGTTTACCATAGCTGTTTCCACCGTCGTGGCCATAAATATCACTGTGGTTCTAGCTTTCAAGGTCACTGCCCCAGGGAGAAGGATGAGACACTGGCTGATATCAGAGGTACCTAACTCCATTATTCCCATCTGCTCCCTGATCCAACTGGCTCTCTGTGCCATCTGGCTTGGGACTTCTCCTCCCTTTATTGACACAAATGCACGCTCAGAGCATGGCCACATCATTCTGGTGTGCAAGAAGGGCTCAGTGAGTGCTTTCCTTTTTTTTAACTTTTATTTAATGAATATAAATTTCCAAAGTACAGCTTATGGATTACAATGACTTCCCCCCCATAATGTCCCTCCCACCCGCAACCCTCCCCTCTCCCACTCCCTCTCCCCATCCATTCACATCAAGATTCATTTTCGATTCCCTTTATATACAGAAGATCAGTTTAGCATATATTAAGTAAAGATTTCAACAGTTTGCTCCCACACAGAAACATAAATTGAAAAATAATAGATGATTTTTTTAAATGATGATGAAATCAGATCAGACCTATTGTCATGTTTAATCCCAGTGAGAGTCAAGTTGGGAATCGATAATTTCTTTTTTTTTTTTTTTACAGAAGATCAGTTTAGTATACATTAAGTAAAGCTTTCAACAGTTTGCACCCCCATAGAAACACAAAGTGAAATATACTGTTTGAGTACTCGTTATAGCATTAAGTTTCAATGTACAGCACACTAAGGACAGAGATCCTACATGGGGAGTAAGTGCACAGTGACTCCTGTTGTTGACTTTACAAATTGACACTCTTGTTTATGGCCTCAGTAATCTCCCCATGCTCTAGTCATTAGTTTCCAAGGCTATGGAAGCTACTTGAGTTCTCCGACTCTTATCTTGTTTAGACAAGGTCATAGTCAAAGTGGAGGTTCTTTCCTCCCTTCAGAGAAAGGTACCTCCTTCTTTGAAGACCAGTGCTTTCTACTGTGTCCTGGGCTTCCTGGGTTCCTTAGCCCTGGTGAGCTTCACTGTGGCTTTCCTAGCCAGGAATCTGCCTGACAAGTTCAGTGAAGCCAAGTTCCTGATGTTCAGCATGCTGGTGTTCTGCAGTGTCTGGGTGACCTTCCTGCCTGTCTACCACAGCACCAAGGGGAAGGTCATGGTGGCCGTGGAGGTCTTCTCCATCTTGTCCTCTGGTGCAGGGCTCCTGGGCTGCATCTTTGCCCCCAAGTGCTACATTATTCTCCTAAGACCTGAGAAGAATGCTTTGAAAGGATAAGGGATAGGATAGTTTCCAAGGAAACAGATTTTCTCATTTGTAGGTCTTAAGGCAATCACAGTTTTCAATGGTTAGAAACTAAGATTGAAAAACTGATTTTGCACAACCACCAATCTGTTTATGTTTCTATGGTTTTCATTGTCCTGGGTGTTTTGTATAAATTAAATATTGGACTCTGTGGATTTAGATGACCTTTCATTTTTGCATGGTGTTTTCAAGGGGCATCCACATTATTGCAAGTATCTGCATTTTTCATGACAAACTGATAAATCCTTGCTGTAATTTTTTGAGTTTTGTGTTTCCAATTAACTATAGACTGATTTGTGTGCTATTTCCAACTTTGGCTGTTTGGATACAAACACTGATATGGAAGAGATTTTTGCATATTTTCTAATTTTTGAGTGTACTCTCAGGTGTGGAATGTTTTGGTCATAAATTAATTTTGTGTTGAAGTTGCTAAGGAGATGACAACCGCCTTCCATACCATATGTGCTGTTACTTTCTATCACATTTGAAGTTTTCAAATTCCCTACATTATCTACATCACTTGAAAAATTTCTCAATTTATTGTACCCATGTAGTGGATGTAAGGTGGAGGCTCCTTCTGGTGTAGAATGGTTTCTCCATACTTATTGCTGATTAGGATCCTTTGTAATGCCCTCTGGTCATATATTTAACTGTGCAGAAATGTCCATCATATTCTATTCCCATTGGTCATGAATTATTTGTATTTTGTTGTAACTTCTGCCTTTAAATTTTTTTTTATTGTTGGTAAGTTACTCAATGTGTTTATATTTCAAATTTTAGTTCAGGTATACAAGTTTCATGAATTTCATATATACAGATTAGGAATGTAGTGATACTTCCCACCTAATCCTCCCTCCTGTCAACAATCTTATGCTTCTTCCCCTCCCTCTCCTATTCCCATTCTTTATTTTTACAAAGAACCCTTTTCTAGTTTACTTTGTACCCATGAGATTAACCCTACCATATGTAAAGTGTTCTACAATGGTAGGAAGAAACTAACAGTATTCCTCCAAAATAGAGACAAAGGCTATAAACAAACATGAAATCTCCAATTGTCAATTTCACTCCAATACATTACTTTTTAGGCACTTGTTATGACAGATAGGAGAACACATACAGTACATGTCTTTTCTGATACTGGCTTATTTCTCTAAGTATCATGGTTTCCAGTTGTATCAATGTTATTGCAAAAGACAGTATTCCTTTTTTTTTACTGCTGATCAATATTCTTAGAGTATAAACCATGGTTTCTTTATCCAGTCATCAGTTGATGGGTATCTGGGTTGATTCCATACTTAGCTATTTTGAATTGATCTTCAATGAACATGGGGGTACAGATGACCCCTTTTCATGCTGATTTCATTTTGTTTGGGTAAATTCCTAGGAGTCAGTTGACTGGGTCATATGGCAGATATGTTTTCTTTCACAGACATTTCCATACTGTATTCCACAGTGCTGCATCATTTGACATTCCCACCAACTGTGGATTAGGGTACCTTTCTCCCTAGTGCTCTCCAGCAGAGGTTATAAAGTGTGTGCACTCAAGGTGGAAACTTAACATACTGCACCACTGCCCAGCTCCAGTTTCCATTATTCTCAAAGATAAGTAGTGAAGCACTAGATTCCAGCTACTTTTTGAGAGCCTTTTCCCTAACTGAGGCATCTTAAATTAAATGTCCCCATCATCTCCAGCAGAGTCATCAGTTCCTCATAGAATTACTTCTTTCTCCCCAAACCCTCCAACAGTGTCTTCAGCAGCTATAGCCTGAGAAGCACTTAAAGTTATGATACCTCCCACCCAAGTAACTTTATGTGGCTGTCTCAGAACATAGCAACACTTCCTGAGTCATACTCAGTTGCGTATGAATAGCCATTAGCATGTGTGTCTTCAAATATCCAAGTCAATTGGTATCTGAGTCCTTGAGTTTCAAAACAATTTTGTTGTGTATGTATGTGTGTTTGTAAAGGCAAGATTACTGGAACTGAAATTCTATATTTTTGCATTCAAAAACTAAGTCCTGAGTTAATGTGCCAATAATATATCTGATTATAATTTCTATCATTCAAAGTTAGATCATATGTTTATGTATTATCTGAATAGTATATTCTATGCTGACTTACTTTTCATGAGTTGTATGTTTTATGATAGGCTTGTTTATTTCATTAAAAAGGAAACACATTGGCATTCATTTTTAAATTTAATGTGAAATTGGCCAGTTATCCTTTATTATTCAATAGTATCCTTAAGGCAAATGAATCTAAGTATTTATAAAGAGAAAAGGAAACCTACTGCAATCCCATTGCTCCTATCTAAATAGTCTTTTTTTTTGCATTTTTTTAAACTTTTATTTAATGAATATAGATTTCCAAAGTATAGCTTATGAATTACATTGGCTCCCCCCACCATGACTTCCCTCCCACCCGCAACCTTCCCCTTTCCTGCTCTCTCTCCCCTTCCATTCATATCAAGATTCATTTTCAATTTTCTATATATAAAGATCAGTTTAGTATACATTAAGTAAAGATTTCAACAGTTTGCACCCACATAGAAACACAAAGTGAAAAATACTGTTTGAGTACTCGTTATAGCATTAAATCTCAATGCACAGCACATTAAGGACAGAGATCCTACATGAGGAGTAAGTGCACAGTGACTCTTGTTGTTGACTTTACAAATTGACACTCCTGTTTATGGCATCAGTAATCTCCCTATGCTACAGTCATGAGTTTCCAAGGCTATGAAAGCCTTTCGATTTCACTGACTCTTATCTTATCTAAATAGTCTTTCAGACTTCCTGTACACACACGTGTTTATTTCTGCATGGCCATCTGATGTTCCCATGGAGATCCTTTCCATTATATTTGGATGTTTCAGTTGACCCAGTCTTGATTTGGAGCTGTCTGCTGCTCTTATGCCCATGTCTCCCTTCCTTTCAGTCAGGGTCAATACCACCCTCAGGCACTAGAGGGTGCCTGAGGCAGAGCATGGATTTGACCTTGCCTGCAAGACTGCAGTAAATGCACCTGAAGTGTTAGGGGATGGACTAAAGGGCTCCTTCTTGTGGAACCTCTCAGGTCAGCTCTTCAAGAGCAACACCTGAAGTTTGCAGAGATCCACACATCTGCCATAATGAATGCCCCCAAATTGATCTTCAGCCAAAGTCTGGAGCCTCAGCACTGTGCACACAGTTTTCTCATCGGAAGACAGAGGCAGGAATCCTGTGGTGAGTGGGAGCCTCTGCCCAATTCTACTTCCTTGTGTTTTTAGACTTCCCTTCTTCATTTAACACAAATCAAGGTCTTTCAAAGAGTATGATTTGGATTATTTCCCTAAATTTGCTAGATGAGAAAATCCCAGGAAGAAAGAAATGGATTGCAAACAGTTGAATGCTTTTGCAGACAAAACAACAGACAAAGGCTATGAGCCATCCTAAAAGGAAAAGATTTATGTGTATTTCACTATGCATCTGGGGCAACTTAATGTGGGAATCCCAGATAAACTCTGAGACATGAGATGGAAATGAAATCACTCAACATGGGATTATTCCATGACCAGGAGAAACTCTCATGGTTCTTAAGTGGAGGAAAAGATTGTGATAAGGACACAGGCAACTCACAAGTGAAAAATCATGCAAGAAGCACCTTATAAAGCAACCTCATTAGACACGTGAAGGAAAAATAAACATTGTTGATGACAGCAGAATAAAAGAATATTAAATTTAAAATAATTGCTTTAGCCACTAAACCCCCAACTGTTAGATTTCCCAGTGTCAGAATCTCTTCTTACCACTGATGACATGTTCGAAGAGATAAAGGATGGAATGATATATCGTATCCACTTGCAAACTCTCAGCAAAAGCCTGTTTGGCAGAGATCATATACAGCTTTCTAGAGAAGAGGAGGAGGAGATGAAGAGAACAGAGCAATTAGAGGAAAACTGGAAGAATGACAAAGAAGAGAAAGACTAAATACAGATCACAAAATATATTTTTGCTTAGATTGGCAATTTTCCACTTATCTCACCCAGAAAGCAACATAGATAATAAAGAGATACTTGAAAAGTCAAGTTTACAATTTGTCATGTTGGAAACATATAAAATCCTATGCCCAACAATTGAAAGATACCCCTTCTGGTCAGAACATACGAGCATGTATAAGCCATCAACATGAAACAGACTGTTTATCATGACTGAATACTCAGGACACTTGAAACACAAAGGGCACCTGTGTTCTAACCTTGGGGAAGTTTTGTGTCAGTGCCTGTAGAAATACACAATGTTTTTCTTCACCTGCAAGTCAATCTGCATGCAAGTCTTGAGTTAAGATTCAGAGAATAAGACCTATTTGGAGTTAGAAGTGCTATCAATAGTCATTATTTATATGAAAATACTTTTCAGATTTCCATAGAAAACTAGATGGCAGCCATTCAGCTTCACTAGGTGCAGTGCCTTTTGATCTACAGTACTTGAAGTCCCCCCAGTGATTCTGACATCTTCTAAATGTTCTGCATTTAAGAATCTCCTTCATTCAGGCTTTGAATCTGAATTAGTTTCCTGATTTGGGGTGGGAGCTGATGCCCAGTTTTGAAAAGGAGGAGGTTTAACAGTTATAAATGCCAAGCCTTGTACTCCACCATGCTCCACACTTAGATATCCTGCCTCTGCTAGCCACATAGCCCTCAGATGAGTTATTCTTTCCCAAGACCTTGCACAATGCCATGTTCATGATGATGCTGTTCGAGGAGTCATTTAATGATGTGCTAATATAAATAACCATTTTTGGTCCATGATGGAACATGTGCAAAATTCAGCAAGATTGATTTGTATTTAATTCATTTTGCTTTCCTTTGAAAATCAGTTTCTCTTCCTTGTGGAGCATGTAATTTAGACAGAACATTCCAGAGCCTGTTCTGGCATTTGCTACAAATACAAAATCCAAGGACTTGGGAGAGCCGTCTGTTGACATAAATGAGAGTAACTAGTGTTCATCCCAATTGACTCGTTGTGTTAGTCATCTCGTTTCCATTTAACAACATACCATGACTTTGTGACTTAACAAAAGGAATTTATTTTTCAGAATTGCTGAGGCTGGTAAGACCAGGATCAATATACATGAGGTTGGTGTTGGTGTTTGTCTAAGACATGTTTCCTGCCTCCAGTAAAGAGAGTTTTCCTTTCCTCTTCTCACAGTCTTCACCTGTTCCAGAGATGTTTGTTACATCTCTGCAGTCTCATATTGAAAATTCCAAGAAAGCAACTAGGTAAGCCATAAAAAATTGCTATTTCCACCCAAAGACCTCATCAACTATGATCATGCTACAGAGCAGTCTTTCAACCTCCACATATTTGCACAAAACATTCAGTCTCTAGTAGTTCTAGGTTTGGAGTTGATAATAATCATGGTTGGAGACATTTACCAAAGATCCCTAAGGATGCATGTGCCCTTCGTGGCCAGGGAAAGCAGTGGAAGATGGCCCAAGTCTTTGGTCCTTTGCAGCTATTTGGGAGACCTGAAGAAGCCCCTGGCTCCTGTCTTTGGATCAGCTCAGCTCCAGCTGTTGTGATCATTTGAGAGTGAACCATGGGATGGAAGATACTCTCTCTCTCTCTCTCTCTCTGACTGTATCACTCACATTCGCTCTCTCAATCTTCCATTCAAAATCTTCAAAAACAAAAATTATTGTAGCCAATCGAGCAGATGTGAGGTGATATCTCAGTGTGATTTTGAATAGTATTCCAAGTTTACTAATGTTTAGCACCCTTGGTAAGGCCTTTGGCTCTTCTATTTGTGCAGCAATGTCTGTTCAATTCCTCTATGCAGTTTGGATGATATTTGTATTGTCCCTTCTGTTTTTTAATTTGTATGTTGGAAACATGTATCTGGAAGGATATGTAGCCATATTCTCCAATTTTCTCTCAGGTGGTTGACTCTTGAAATCTCTCCCTCCAATTATATAACCAGTGGCTCAGGCACTGCAGTCTGATCTCCCCTCCCTCTCCAACACTGTTGCTTTCTCTGGCTCTTGGCTGCTGGGATTGTCTGTTGTGTCCTTGAACATATTGCATGTCTGCAACTTCCACACTGATCCACAGCATTCTTCTTCCTTCCATAGAATTCCCACTATGGTTTTCTCTCTAACTCTCCCATGAGAATGTGTTTCTTCCACTTTTACTTTTATATCTCCTAGCCTAAAACAGTATGTCCTTCCCATTCAGCCATCTTGGTCTCTCTTCAGTAATCAGCAGTATTATTCCTAGGTTAGTTGGATAATGGTGGAAACAGATTCATGATAGATTACAATAAATGGCAACACTAGCAAAATGTCATGTTCTGTTGTATTCAGAGGAGCTGCATCAGATTAAGCATGGCTAGAAGATGGATGATGTGGGGATTTTTGTCTGGTACATAATTCAAAATGGTTAAAAATGCTGTGTTGTAGACTTTGCATACCAGCACAGCTAATTTGGAGTTACTGAGAATTGATACAGTGAGTGCTGACATGCCAGCTCATCCCTGCATTGTGGATTTTGTTAGTTCCCCTTACTGCTTGCTAAGACGTTAATGCTACAATGTACTTATAGCAATTTCTACTTTTGATTTGAAGTGTATTGAGCCTGAGAAGATAGTCCAGGATAGTCCATTGGAGACAGTGTTCTCGATGTGGAATGAGTGTAAGTTCATGTGTGTGTGTGTTCCCTGTACACACAGAAAACTCTGTACCTACCCACTCAAATGTCCACATATTTTTGTTTTTGGAAATTGCTTTGCAGTAACCTACGTGATATTGGACTTCAATATAAATTATCAGAAGTCTCAAATAGAAAAATATTATCAACCTTTATGATGTTGTTGCTAAAGTTCAATTTGACATAAATGTATGATCTCAGATTCCATATAAGTTTATGCAATTAGAATATATATTTCCCTGAAATAAGTCTGGAGTTCTAAAATTGAAGCATTCATCACAAACTATAAAAATGTCAAATGCAGCATTAAGGATATAGAAGATGAAAATGTTAAATATGAAGGAAACACTTAAGCAAAAATATTGAATATATCTGGATGCCAATTTTTTAAAATTCATCCATAACTGTTTCATAACACACATTTTCCATGGATTTCCTGAAGCCTCCTCATTGCATGGAGTTCATCCTCTCCATTCCCAGTCTCTTTTCAGTGAATCAAGTGCATTCAGATTGACTCTATTTTTAGTTCCTACACATTAGAGAGAACAGTGGATGCTTGTTCTCTGATTTAGATTTATTTTTCTTGTATCACTGAATAGAAAACAAGCTTCATCAATGTATCAGTAATAAGTTTAACTCGTCAAGAAATTATATTTTCATTTTTAGGCAAGTTACTGAATTCTGTTCGGTATTTTGTTCCTATACTGCATCTCACTTTGCATGTACCCCTAATCAAAATCTCCCTAATGGCATCAGAGCAGTGGCTAAGCAATGAAAAATGTGTTTGCCTTAAAATATTAGGCACCACATTTACAGTAATTTGAGTTTAGAAAACTTTTGAGTAGAAAAATAGAGTTCTCATATATGCCCTCTCTACCCCCCTTATTAGATTTATTCTATTGGCAATACCTCACACAGGTATACAAGCACAAATGATTAGTCAGTGTTGATCCTCATTATTGCCTATAGGACATGGAATCCATTTTGTTCACTCTTGTGTTGTGCAGTCTGTGGTTTGGCAAAGGATTAATAGTACCTAGCTGCACTGATGGTGTCCTACATAAGCATCCTGAAAGTCACTTGCATTCAAGAAGTACAGGTGTCTGCAGGCATGATCCTGACCTTGGTGTTTGTGGTGGAGGGAATAAAGAGGTGACTTCCAGCTGGTATTCTCTGCCTAGAGTTAAAAGCTATAAATAAGTACTCAAATAATCCCAGGTTCTCATGAGAGTATCAAGCAAGGTTGTAGGTGCAAAAACAGATCATCATGGGATTACCTTGGTTAACAGCAACATGGAAGTTTTTTATGTTTTACAACTAAAGATGAAGTGATTAGAAATGCAGAATGGACATATCTGAATTCAGGCTGATTACTGGTTGCACAGTGATTGAAAACCACATGTCCTAGTGGGTATCTCTGTAAACAGGATTGGTTTGGGGTCCATGTGCTATCAAAGTGATTTGTGGCTGCCCAGAACACTGGTTGAGGGAGGCTGCCCTGTTGCACTTTGAGTCATTGTAGTGTGTGACACTGGAGATTTCTGGTCTGAAAGCTTACTGAAAGCCTCACCTGATGCCTCCCTTCATGCCCTCTGATGCAATCCCAGTACATAATTGCCAAAAGTTCATGGAGTGGTTTATTGACAAAGCCCTTGGACCAAATGCAACTAGCAGAAGTTTCTCCCTTGAGTCTTTGTATCCATGGACTTGGAGGAAATCCTGGCACCTGGGTGAAGAGGATGATTCACAAACATGTTTTTCTTCTTGTGTTTTCCACCAGGACAGAAGGCCTGAGCTTCAGAGCCTCAGGGCAGGAAGGGTTTCAGGTTCCCCCATGGATGAGTGGACAGCTGGTGGAAAGAGGTCAGATGGAGCAGTATTAAAGTGACTTGTTTCAAGCAATCACACACACACACACACACACACACACACACACTGTGTATCCACCTGCATGACCCTGCATGTTCCACTGCTCTTGTATCATAGGGTTTTTCACAGATGTTTCCTTTGATTTTTCTGTTGCTCTTTCTGCAGCTGTTTCCCCTTGTGACTTGTCAGGATAGTACCGACTGCTATTCCCAGATGGAACAGAGATTTTACAAGGATGGATATATTGAGATTGCTGCTTTTTTGCACATTTACACATATGAGGTTCCCATAATCATGAAGGGGTTCAGCAAATATCGCAGATTCAGCTGGTAAGTTCTCCTTGCCATAATCATTTTCCATTTATTTGCATATTAGCTACTTGTTATTGGGTCTGCAATTCTATAGGCAAATATGTTCTGTATCCCTGCCCTGTCCATCTTCTGTCCCTCCTAAAAACTGCTGGTAATTGATTTGGGGCATGAAGCAGACATTTTTTTCTGCATGGCACCATGGATGGTTCAGGAAATGTTATCTCATCAGAGGTGGAACCAGAATCTGGTCGGTATCCTCCTATCCTTCCCTGTCTGCTTTCATCAGCTCAGGGGTCTATTGTGCCTCAGTAGCAGATTCTTACAGAACCCATGCACTGAAATGAATGAACTGAGTTACATGAGCTCTTCCACATGTGCTCACATTCTTTTCTGCTACGTACTAGATTTGGGCAATGAGAACACTTCATTTCTTCTACAGTTGTAAAGGAGAAAAGATTCAAAAAGTTTTTTTCTATATAAAAGTAATCTCAGGGCAACAGCTTTGCACAAATATAATAATTATATTTTAATGATGAATATACCCATAATAATTTCAATGGTTGTAATCTACTACATTTACAGTGTTTCTCTGATTCTGCCTTTTCTGGGCAAAATAGATTTCTTAAGGGGGATTATTCTGTTTCTGCCCCTCTTAAAGATACTTTATTTGTAGCTAAATATAAATGTTTCATATACATATATAGCATATATAAATTTCATGCCTACAAATATAGTATCTTGTAGACAGTGGAATTGTTTTCTTCAAACCTGTTTATGAAGGTGCCAATTTTCTAATTGGTTTCTACTGTAAAGCTACAGGAAGTAGGTTGCAGCTGCATAGAACTTTGATAGAAGGTAGGTATTAGGACATAGATCATTTCAGTATCATTAAATCCAATGGATTTGAGAAGTATAGTTGGTGCCACCAAGGTGATGCAACTGATGAAGTATTTTAGGCATTTATCCAAAGATCTCTGCAGAAAAAATCTAATGGATACTAGCTTGGCATAACAATATTATTCACTTCACATTGATTTTTATAAATTCACCTAATTTGATATGTGCACATGGCATGCAATTCATGAAATATTTATTCATTAGTAGTAGTATTCCCCATGGTTATGCATGCAGCACATCATTTAAGTGTACCCTTAATGATGGAGACCAGGAGATAGTGAATTTCCAGTAGTAGGAAAAGAGGCTATGAATAGAGCTCAAATTCCTCCAAGATGTATGCCATGCAAACTGGAGATCATAATCAAATCTTAATAAACCCATGGAAAATATCTGTGTTGATGATTCTTGGAAAAATAAGAAATACTGAACTGTCAATAGATTTAGGTGCTATACCTTCCAATGTTAGATTCACCAACTTTAGAATATACATCAGTTACTGATAAACTGTTTTTAGAGATAAAGAACACAGCATAAAAGAGATAAACTCTTACAAATTCCAGTGTGTCCAAGAGCCGTCTAGGCATTTTGGTACAAGGCAGCAGCTGGAGAAAAAAATGAGAGGATGCGGAACAATGGAAGTGTCATAGTAATGAGGAGAGAAACAGATATATGAAATACAAAACTGAATTTTATTTGATTCATAGCAATGATTTTCAAATTTCCTCATTCTACAAAGTATGAATGACGTATTTGGATAACAAATATGTATAGAAACTATATATACATAAAACACTATATATATATATAGCTATTGTATGCATGGTTATAGTATACCTATACATAAATATATAGAGAGAATACGTATATAATATGCATACATATATACATACTATGTTACAGCAAGAACCAAGAACTGAAAAACTGTCACTTCCTCTGGAGCACACAGTGACCCTTAACAAGCAGTGTGCATGACCTAGTCTATTCATGAGGAATTAACACACAGGACATCAGAAATAAATACAAGGGGCTCCTCATTTGCATTCTTAGTGAAATGTCAGATCCTAGAAAGTAGAAATGCATCATTTTCTTTGCATGGAAGACTATTTATATTCAAAATTGTAGGAAAACTTGAGTGAAGAAGGCCTGTTTGGAGTAAATACTGATATCACTCATAATGAAAAGTAGAAATTCATCATTTCCTTCACATGGAAGGCTATTTATATTCAATATTGTAAGAAAACTTGAGTGAAGAAGGCCTGTTTGGAGTAAATACTGATACCACTCATAGTGATTTACTTTAACATATGTTTAGTGTTCTAAATGCATGACTGGCTTAATTGAAAACCATCAGGTGCCTCGTAGCCCAGTGATTCATGTTCACCCAGGGAGTGTTTCCAGCTTCTCTAAAGTGCTCCTCCCTTTTCACTATTTCCCTTCTTTCAAGCTCTGAATATGATTTCATTTTCATGGCTTGTGATGGAGGTTGATGGATAAGTTTAATGGGGAAGAGATTTTTCAGGATCAATTACAGACTCCCATCTACCATTATCAGTGCTCTGCCATCATCCTTCTTTTCAATCACATAGCCTTCAAGTGAGATAGTCTCTTCCCATTACAACCTGCAGCTTTATGATTGTAAGACTGCTATTTCAAAAAGCACTTAATGATGTGGTAAGATGAAGAATCATTGTAGTTTGTGGATGTAGGAAACATTTAGAGGCAGTATTGAAGATGATGTGACTTTCCTTGTCATGCTTACTTTGAGAACTGGAGTGTACTTCTAGCTGTGCATGAACTTTAGAGAGGGCATTCCAGAACCTGTTGTAGTATTTACTTTATATATCAAATACAAACACTTAGAAGAGGTAGCTGTTGCCAGCAATGATTAAAATTGATGAGGTATGCATCCAAAAATAAGATCATGTTCTTTGGCTGCATGGACAACCATGTGATAACATACCCAAGACATTGTGATGTAAAAGCAGATCTTATTTTTCAGAATCATTTAGGCTTGGAAACCAGTATAAGTTGGTAGCAGCTTTGGTTCTGGTGAGGACATGTGTCCTGCAAATACAACAGTTCACACTCTGTACTCAGCAAATCTACACATACGGATTAGAACATATGAATTTTTAGCCATGACCAATCCATCTGTCAGAGTAATCACAGAATTGATGATAATCTGGATTGGAGGCTTTTCCCTTAAAGATCCTTGTGCCTTTCATGCAGGTTTCAGTCCAAAAACTACCAGTATGCTCTGGCCTTGGTTTTCGTTATTGAGGAGATCAACAAAAAACCCCATCTTTTACCCAACATGACCTTGGGATTTGGTCTCTATAATGTCATGCACACTCATATGACTGTGATGGAGAACCCCTTCATCTGGCTCGCGGGACTGGAAAAGTACGTTCCTAATTACACATGTAGGAAACAGAGCAAGTCTGTTGCTGTAATTTCAGAAAGCAGCATTGCTATCCAAATGGGGACCCTGCTGGAACTCTACAAAATTCCACAGGTGAGTGTGTAAATGAAATATCCTAAAATCTGACACTTCCAATATCTGCTTAACTTTTTCAGGAATAATATTTTACACTACAACAATAACCTTACACTGATTTCTTGCCTTTTACCTTAGCTGACTCTTGGGCCTTTTGATCCTCTTCTGAGTGACAGTGGTCAGTTCCCTTCCCTCTATCAGATGGCACCCAAAGACACTTCTCTGGCCCATGGCATGGTCTCCTTGATGCTCCATTTTGGGTGGACCTGGGTGGGTTTGGTCATCTCAGACCTCCCAAAAGGTATTAAGTTTATGACTGATTTGAAAGTAGAGTTGCAGAAGAATGGCATCTGTGTAGATTTTGTGGAATTGATCCCAGCCACTGTAGAGTCACAAATTTCATACCAAAATAGTGCTCAAATTCAGATCCTAAAATCATCAGCAAATGTGGTGATTCTTTTCTGTGTCACGGAGTCACTCATAGGCACCAGCTTTCATTCATGGAGGGAGTTAATGATGTGGAAAGTCTGGGTCACCACCTCACAATGGGATTTTGCCAGTTCTGAGGTACCTTTCCTGCTCAACTCATTCCATGGGACCCTCATTTTTTCAGACCACCATAGTGAGATCTCTGGTTTCAAAAACTTTCTTCGGACAGTTAATCCTTCCAAGTACCCAGAAGACTCTTACCTCTCCAGATTCTGGTCACTGGCTTTTAATTGCTCAGTTACTGGGGCATCCTGTAAAACTTTGCAGAACTGTCCACTGAATGCCTCCTTGGAATCCTTGCCTCCGCATCATTTTGATATGACCATGAGTGACGGGAGTTACAACATATACAATGCTGTGTATGCTGTGGCCCACAGCATACATGAGATGCTTCTACAAGAGGTAGAAATGCAGCCAGCGAACAATGGGACAAAGGTGGCACTTTCTCCCTGGCAGGTAACTTGGTTTCCATTGTTGACATGTTCTCCTAAAGTGATCCCCTTAAGAGCTTCTGCAGGTGTTCAATCCAAGTAGCTTGGGAACCTTTCTCCAAAACACAAGATAAAAATGAGCCTCTGCCTGTAATTTGTCATTAGCAAAAGGGCTCCAAGGAAAAGTGGGAAGGTAATTTGGATAAGCATCAATGCTGTGACTTAAAAATATTCTCCAATTCTATCAATTTAAATTTGACATGTGAAATACCTAGACTGTATTATTCCATTTTCAACTTCAGAGGTACGGTAATTATTTTGAGGTCCAAATGTTGCTGAGGATGTTCATCTACAATGAACATAAGGGATCTCATTTAATTTGCACAGTTCTTTATTCTAGTAACTTTATTACAGATAGTTGTGCTAGGTACAGTGAGAAAATGAGTGTTGGTAGCTTGGACTGCACTGTTCGAAATGGTCTGAATCTCACAGCTAGATATTTTTGACTCCCCTTGTTTTTGTAGAAAAATGAGTGAAATCATACTTACCTTGATGTAGTTCTCATCAGGTTTATTTTTTTTTACTTCAATTCATTGGGTGGCCCTAAACAGGTTCTATTGTTTATTTGTGATTATAGACAAAGAGAGGCTTTCTCTAACCTGCGTTTGGTGGGTTATCACTTGGGCAGTCTTCATGAGAATATGATGCATTTTTTCAGTTGCTCCCATTTCTGAAGAACCTCCAGTTTACCAATCCAGCTGGTGACCTAGTGAATTTGAATCACAAGAGAAATTTGGAAGCTGAATACGACATTCTCAACTTTTGGAATTTTCCATATGGTTTTGGACGTAAGGTTAAAGTAGGACGGTTTTCCCCATATGTTTCACAGAGTGAACAGTTGTCTCTCTCTGAGAGTTTGATAGAGTGGGCCACAGGAATTACAGAGGTAAGTTGGACTGATCATAAGGTTCATATGACACATTGTTACCCCCCAACTGCTAAGGGAATATGTGCAGGATGGCTTATTCAAAAGACACTTAGAGACATTAAACCACTCCCCTTCCAATCCAAATACTTTCTTATGTTTTTAGTGTCTGAGGATGGACAGTACACACACATTTTCCACCACGTCTTTTTAATCTATTTAAGAAAATAAAATTGAATGTTGTCATTGTGTCAGAAACAGGTGTTTACAGTTTAAGTGAATAAGTTTGCAGGACTTGAAAACCCTCTACTTGGAACTTAAGTTATAGTCTGAACTATGACCAACACTCATCTGATTTTTCTCAGATTCCACGCTTGGTATGCAGTGTGAGTTGCAGCCCTGGATTCAGGAAAACCCCTCTTGAGGGAAAGCCTGCCTGTTGTTTTGATTGCACACCTTGTCCTGAGAATGAGATTTCCAATCAGACAGGTAAGTCAGTGCCTGCCTCTTGGAGAAGTTACCACCTGTTTCTTAAATTGTCAACTTATCCATGAAAAGAAAAAGAGGGGGAATATGACTTCTGAGAATACTCTTCTCACCTTCAGGTAGAAATTAATCCCTATAATCAATAATGATCCACAGAAGGATAAAACTTTCCACAATACATTATCTGTATTATTTTTGAAAGCATATAAAAGACTGAATGTCTCTGAAATGCTGACCATGTTGGAGTTCAGGATGATATGCATATGGTAAAAAATGAATAGAAACCAAGATTGGAGAATAATCACCCCATAAAACAGTGTGGCATTTATAAGATTTATTCTATGAATCAGAGTTATGCTATCACATGTATCATAAATATTTTCCAGTTTTTGCTTGTGTTGTATGAGTAGTTATTTGTACCATATATTTAGTATTATTCTAATTTTTTGAAACTTATTATTGATAATGAAGGGTTCTGGCAACAGAGTACAGTCCATGGAAGTAGTGTGATGTATGTGCTAATTCAGTATAGGAAAACTCATGTCTGAGTTCTTTGTGCTTGTATAAGTAAAATGCTGTCCCCAAATTCAAGTGTAGCATGCTTGGAGTGAGAAAGTGCAACTCTAAACAAACTGTGTGTTATATGAAAACTATCTTAGAAATCATACAGCATATCATCCTGAGTATAATAGACATCAAATAAAATAAATGGGGCTAAACTAGCCTTTGACAAAAGTCATTGCTGCTCAAAATATAAATCTTCAAGAAGCTTCTTATTCTTACATATGTACACACATTTATAAAATTTACATCAAAAGAACACAAGCTGACATACACGGTAATAAGTATGCATAGTGGACCTGGCACTGTGGCACAGTGGGTTTAAGCCCTGGCCTGAAGCACCAGCATCCCATATGGGTGCCTGTTCTAGTTCCAGCTGCTCCTCTTCTGATCAAGCTCTCTGCTGTGGCCTGGGATAGCAGTAGAAGATGGCCCATGTCTTTGGGTCAATGCACACACATGAGAGACTCTGAAGAATCTCCTGTCTTCAGGTCAGCACAGCTCTACTACTGCAACCATCTGGGGAGTGAACCAGCAGATGGAAGACCTCACTCTGTCTCTAACTCTCTCTGTAACTCTGTCTTTAAAAAATAAGTATGCATACCAAGGTAGGTCAATGACTGCAAATTCAGCACAAGCCCTTGAAGGTAAAATGTGGACATTATAAGGAAACTGAAGTAAGTAAACATTGGAAAAATTTAAAGTTGGTGATCATAAACAAGAAAGATTTATGGATCTCAGCAAGATGGAACAGTGTGAACAATAAGATTACTGGGTGTGTGTGTGTGTGTGTCTATACACAAAGAGAAATGAAGATGTCTATTTAAATATAAAATACTAATATTAGAGCTTATTAATAATTTAATTCTGATACATTGATAAATATAGATTAAATTCAGATATTTCCAGATAGAAATATTATGAAATATGTTGAGCAATATTTGAAAAATCCAAATATCCTCACAGTTATTAAAATAATTCCCAATACTTGAATTGTGATAAATAATTTTCATATGAACTCCTTTCTCAACTCCTATAGAGAAAAGGAAAATATAAAATTCTGTTTCTTCTATGGGAACGTCTCAAGTTGATGGATAAAATACTGCCAGATATTTCAGCAGAATGAAATTGTAAGACACTGTTGTTGAAATAAATTCATACATTTGAAATCTCAAACAATGTAAATCCAACAGTATTTTTTAAATAGGCTACATCTTGCCCAAAGAGTTTCATAAAGTCTAATTCAGTTTATAGTACATGAAAAATGTAACATTAATTAGCATAACTGAAGAAAAATAGGTAATAAAATCTAAGTGATCTATGAATTGTAAAGAAAGAACAAAACCACTCAAACATGACAAAAAGTAGGATTAGCTTTCAATCCTAAAGTGAATTTTAGAATGCTACAAAACATGGAAATTACAGCTGAAGATTGGATACAAAGTTGATGAAAGAATGTAACTTACACAGAAAATTACCCAAGAGGTTCGGCTCCATGCATATTGTCAAAAAAGAATGACATTCAACTTACTAAAAAGGAAGACATAGAAGTGGCATCATTTAAAGTGATATTGGGATGGTGTATTGAAATCAGTGAATCGGTAATTGAATTAAGTATTGCTGGTATACCAAATTGGACAAAGCAGTTACTTTTCCTTACCAATTCTGGAAAACAAAGCTACAAAAGATGGCACATGTAATGTCTCAAAAGTATGAACTATCCAAAGGAAAGACTAACTAAATATTGAAAGAAACCTGCAAGTTGAGACATCAGTCATCAATGGAACAATATATTGAACATAAGAGGATACAGACAGGACTGGAGATAAAATTCATGTTTAAGGATAAAAAGACAGGAAAGTGGAAATATGCCAGTAAGTTTCAAACTGATCTACAGACTGACTTTGATTACAGGCAGCATCCTAGTGTGTTCTTTGATGAAAACGTTCAAGGGTGGCAAGTAATCCAGCTGGTATCAAGTGTACAGCTCTTTTGTGTTTCTCTAGAACCTGACCATTTGCCTTGTAATGTGGTTTGTCAATCAGAGCTTTCCCCTATCATGACATAATCCAGATTTTACCTTAAAGAGATATGTTTTAGTGAGATTGCTAGGTGATTTCTGTGCAACCCAAATTCACAAAGTATATCTCCCAGTCCATGATATTAAGAGTGGGAACCTAGGGCCGGTGCTGTGGTATAGTAGGTTAAGCCTCTGGCTGGGATGGTAGCATCCCTGTTGGTCAGCAGTTTCAGTCCCAGCTGCTTCACTTCTAATGCAGCTCTCTCCTGATGCTTGGGAAAGCAGCAGAAGATGGCCCAAGTTTCAGAGCTCACACCAATACAGGAAGCCCAGAAGATGCTCCCAGTTACTGGCTTCAAAACAGACAAGGTCCAGCTATTAATGTCTTTTGGGTGTAAGATCTCTCCCCTCCTCTTTTTACCTCTTTTTCTTTCTCCCTGTCTCTTTCTCCCTGTCCTCCTCTCCTTCTTTCTCTCTCTCTCTCCATTCTGCTTCTCCTCCTCTTTCTGAAACTCTGACTTTCATGTAAATTATAAATAAATGAGTACTCATTAAAACAAAGACTGCAACCATTGGGTGGTTGAATAGGCCATGAGAGTACAGAGGAAATAACACCATTAAAAGAAGGGCTCATTTCAGGCATGGAAAGCCATGACTCTGCAGTAAAAAAATAGACTACATGGAGGATCTCTTGAGACCTCTGTTGAAAGGAAAGGTCATCAAAAAGGGATGTACTCTTCTCTGAAGAGAGGAGAGAGCAACCACTTTGCATATGGTCCTGTCCAAATACCGATGGAGCCTCTGGTCACAAAAGGCTTTCATAGCCTTGGCAGGTCATGGCAAGAGCCTCGGTGATCACTGACATCATGCATACATAAACATGTTAATTGTTAAAGTAACAACAGAGGTCACTGTGTACTTAGTCCCCATGTAGGACCTCTGTCCCTAATGAGTTGTACTATGAGAATCAACTGCAAAATTTGTCCCCAAACTGTGCCCTATATGTGGTCTGTGTGTGTGGATACAAACTGTTGAAATCTATGCTTAACATGGAGTTGGTCCTCTGTATTTAAAATCAAACTAAAAATGAACCATAATGAAGAAGGAGATGGTAGAGGAAGAGGAAGAAGGAGGTGTGATGGGAGTTGGGGTGGGAGGGTGGGTATAGGGAAAAGAACCCCTATATTCCTAAAGGTGAATGTATGAAAAATGCAATCATTAAATAAAAACTTAAAAACTGAGGGCTGCTGCTTGCTCTTGTCAAAATGAGCATGCATCAGAATGTGCCCTGTATAAGGGCAGAGTAGCCCTCACCACACATGCAAACCTCTGGCACCTTGATCATCAGTTCCCAATCCAAAGAAACAATGAAGAATGAATTTGTCTTGTTAAAATAACACAGGCTAAGGTATGTTTTTAAAGCACCATGAATAGGTTCAGAGACTAGCCCTTAGGGCTTGGTTAGGAGAAAAAGAGAATGTACTCATCATTATGAAAGGTACTTAGAAAGACAAAGTGTTAACTCTGGCTAACATGAGGAAGATGGACATAAATAATTGCCAGTAATTTTATATGTCATTTTTATATGCTGTTTTTCACATTAAATAAGGACTATTTGCCTAAACTAGCTATGTTGGGTATTCTAGAATGTACTTGTGTATCAGGAATAACTGAACTTGGGATGATGTTATTGTACATTTCTCACCAGATATGGACCAATGTGTGAACTGTCCAGATTTTCAGTATGCCAACACAGAGCGAGACCAGTGCTTCTACAAAAAAGTGACTTTTTGTCTTTTGAAGAGCCCCTGGGGATGACCCTGGTCTGCACAGCTCTGTGCTTCTCTCTCCTCACCGCTGTGGTTCTTGGGGTCTTTGTGAAGCACCGAGACACTCCCATAGTCAAGGCCAACAATCGTTGTCTCAGCTATATCCTACTCATCGCCCTCATCTTCTGCTTCCTCTGCTCCTTATTGTTCATTGGTCGTCCCAACACAACAACCTGTGTCCTCCAGCAGACCACGTTTGGAGTGGTGTTCACCATGGCTGTTTCCACTGTCCTGGCCAAAACTATCACTGTGCTTCTGGCCTTCAAGTTCACTGCCCCAGGGGGAAGGATGAGACAATGGTTGCTCTCAGGGGTACCTAACTCCGTTATTCCCATCTGCTCCCTGATCCAACTGGTTCTCTGTGCCATCTGGCTTGGGACTTCTCCTCCCTTTATTGACACAGATGCCTACTCTGAGCATGGCCACATCATCCTGGTGTGCAACAAGGGCTCAGTCACTGCCTTCTACTGTGTCCTTGGCTACCTGGGTTCCTTGGCCTTGGCAAGCTTCACTGTGGCTTTCCTAGCCAGGAATCTGCCTGACAAGTTCAATGAAGCCAAGTTCCTGACATTCAGCATGCTGGTGTTCTGCAGTGTCTGGGTGACCTTCCTGCCTGTCTACCACAGCACCAAGGGGAAGGTCATGGTGGCTGTGGAGGTTTTCTCCATCTTGTCCTCTGGTGCAGGTCTCCTAGGCTGCATCTTTGTCCCCAAGTGCTACATTATTCTCCTAAGACCTGAGAAGAATGCTTTGAAAGGATTAAGAGACAGAATAGTTTCCAAGGAAACAAATGTTCTCAGGTTTAGCTCTTAATGCTCTCACAGTTTTCAGTTGTTAGAGACTAAGATTTACAAAACCGATTTTGCATTGTGATGTTATAAAATAACTTTCAGAATGTAACCTTCTTATGAACAGTTTATGCTTCCCTTAAAATGTTTTTGTTCTGATGCACCAATTCACAGAAAAGAAAGGGAGAGTTTTAGCAACCTTCCATCTGGTGATAAATACTGAATATATCTGCTGTGGCCCAGTGCTGGTTCATCCAAAGCAAGATCATTTCAGTTGTCCATTGGAGTGTCAGCATCTTAGGCCATCTTCTACTGCTTTTTCTGGATCATTAACAGGGAGCTGGATTCCAAGTGGAACAGCCAGGATTTCAACTGTCACCCACATGTGATGTCATAGTTACAAGTGGTGGTTATATCCACTACACCCTCATGCTGATCGCAATCCTCCTTTCTTCAAAAATAATACTGTGTATAAATTTCTTAGCCTGTGTTTCATGTTCACAAACACAAACTAATCTCAGATCAAGGCTCTCCTTGAAGCTTTTTATTTCGGTGTTTTCATTGTCACCTGGTGGACATTGCATTATTCATATTTTAATAAAATGAGTTACATGTTTGCTGTTTTTTAAGATTTATTCATTTATTTGAAAGAGTTTACATAGACAGAGGAGAGGCAGAAGGAGAGAGGTCTCCCATCTATTCAGTTCACTTCCCTATTAGCCACATTGGACAGAGCTGCACTGATCTGAAGCCAGGAGCCAGGGGTTCCTGGTGCAGGGTCCTAGAAACTTGGGCCATTTTCTGCTGCTTTGCCAGGCCATAGCAGAGAGCTGGATGAGAAATGGAGCACCAGGTCTCGAACCGGCCCCCATATGGCATGCCGGATCTTCAGGCCAGGGTGCTAACCTGCAGTGTCACAGTGTCTGCCCCTGTTTGCTGTTTTTATTCATTCATTAGTGTGTTTATTTATTCATTATTCATTTACTATTAAAGTTGGCTTTATAATATATTTGGAGTATTTCAGTGGAAATATTAGACATGTTAAATCATTTTAATGTGTATAATGCATTTTCCTGGAACTCCTTAATTTTATACCATTTCGTATGGATTTGAAATGATGTGATAATCATACATCAAGTTTTCATTATACATAGAAGTGATTATGCAGACTTCTTTTCCATCTGCTCATTTCTGTTCATTATTGATTTGGCTTTAGATTTACTTTTGCCAATACCAGAAAAAAGAAAGTGATTTTACATCTCGACCTGAAAATAATTCAAAAGAAAGTAACAATTTTAAACTGATCTAATGACATTTGGACCTTTCACTCTATTGTGCAACTGTTATCTCTGTCATATTTTAAAATATTTTCATCACTTCAAATCAGGTTCCTTATCCATTAATGGTCACTCTCAGTTACTTGTCTTGCCAGTTACACAACCAGCAATCTGTTCCTGTTTCTGTGGATTTAATGGTCCTGAGTGTTTCATATAAATGAAATATTGGACTCAGTGGATTTAGGTAACCTTTCATTTTGCATGGTGTTTTCAAGGGGCCTCCACATTATTGCAGGTATTTACATTTTTTATGACAAAATGATAATTACTTGTAGGAATTCATTATTATAAAAGACACGATTTCTTTTTTTACTGCTAATTAATATTCTTAGGGTATATATACCATGGTTTCTTTATCCACTCATCAGTTGATGGATAGCCGGGTTGATTCCATACTTAGCTATATTGAATGGAGGTGCAATGAACATGGGGGTACAGATGACCCTTTTCATGCTGATTTCATTTTGTTTGGGTTAATTCCTAGCAGACAGTTGGCTGGGTCATATGGCAGATCTCTTTTCAGCTCTCAGAGATTTCCATACTCTCTTCCACAATGAATGCATCAGTTGACATTCCTACCACCTGTGGATTAGGGTACCTTTTCACACAAATCTTCTCCAGCATAGGTTGGTTGTTGATTTCTGTATGAAAGCCATTCTGACGGGTGAGGTGAAACCTGATTGTGGTTTTGATTTCATTTCCCTGATGGCTAGTGGTTCTGAACATTTTTTTCAAGTGCTTTTGGCCATTTCAGTTTCTTCTTTTTTAAAAATGAGTGTTGAAGTAGTTTTCCATTTCTTAACTGGATGTTTAGTTTGTTGCTGTTTTGCTTCTATTGCTTTGCTTTTACAGGGAACTGGATCAGATGTGAAGCAGCCAGGATTCAAGCCATTGACATATGGGATGCCAGCACTGCTTGTAGAAGCTTACTATACTACACCACAGCCCACCTCCAGTTTCCATTATTTTTTATTTTTTATTTTTATTTTATTTTTCAAGGTTTTTATTTAATGAATACAAATTTTCATATATACAGCTTTTAGGGTTATAGTGTTTCTCGTGCCCTTTCCCACCCTCCCACCTGTACTCTTGGTCCCTTTCCCATTCGTTTTCTATTACGATTCTTTGCACCCAGACAGACACACACAATATGAAGCACAGTTTGAAGACAAGTTTTCCCTTTAATTTTTGTATTACAACACATTAAGGACAGAGGCATGGGGAGCAAGTGCACAGTGACTCCTGTTGTTGATTTAACAACTGACACTCTTAGCTATGACATCAGTGATCACCTGAGGCTCTAAACATGAGCTTCCAAGGTTATGGAAGCCTTTTGAATTCACAAACCCTGTCAGTTTTTTATTCAGGGACATATGTGAAGTGGAAGTTCTGTCCTCCCTTCAGGATAAAGTACATCCTTCTTTGATCGCTCTTTCTTTCCACTGGGGTCTCACTCACACAGATCCTTCATGAAGAACCGTTTTTACCACTATGTCTTGACTTTCCATGCCTGAAATTCTCTCATCATGTTTTCAGTCAGGCCTCAGGGGCTGATTCTGAGGTCAGAGTGCTGTTTAGGGTGTTTGTCATTCTATGTGTCTGCTGTGTGGACTGCTTCCCATGTTGGAACTTTCTCTTCTTTGTAATTCTGTCTATTGTTGTTATCAGGCACTTGGTATTTTTTTAACTTTTATTTAATGAATATGAATTTCCAAAGTACAGCTTATGGATTACAATGGCTTCCCCCCCATATCTTCCCTCCCACCCACAACCCTCCCCTTTCCCTCCCCCCTCCCCTAGAATTTACATCAAGATTCATTTTCAATTCTCTTTATATACAGAAGTTCAGTTTAGCATATATTAAATGAAGATTTCAACAGTTTGCACCCACATAGAAACACCAAGGGAAAATACTGTTAGGCTACTGTTATAGCATTAAATCACAATGTACAGCACATTAAGGACAGAGATCCTACATGAGGAGTAAGTCCCAAAGGGACAAATATCATATGTTCTCCCTGATCGGTGACAACTAACTGAGCACCAAAAATGAAACCTGTTAAAGTGAAATGAACACTATGAGAAACGGTGACTTGATCAGCCCTTGCCCTAACTGTTGATGAACAACTTAATACATTAACCCTCTTAGTTTTTTTTGTTTGTTTGTTCTACTTAATACTTTTGGTTGAATACTGTAATCAATACACAGTTATCCTTAAGCGTTGAAACTTAACTGAAAAGTGATCACTGTTAAATATAAGAGTGGGAATAAGAGAGGGAAGAGATGTGCAATTTGGGACATGCTCAAGCTGACTTACCTCAAACGGTAGAGTTAGGCACTTGGTCTTATTTATGTGATCCCTTTGTCTGATGTTCCTATGTATATGACCAATCCATATTTAATATGATCACTTTTACACATAAGATGGGAACAGTGCTACCCAGCTAAAAGGGATTTGGAGTCCATGGAACATTTTTAGCTTCACCATTAGGGGTAGGTCTGTGTGAATGTGTGCTGATCTGTACAGCTCCTCCCTCTTTCATTCCCTTTCTTATTTTTAACTGGAATCTATTTTCAATTGATAATACATTTGTGATTAATTCTAGGTTAAGTAAGGAGTTTAGCAAATGGCATTAAGTAGGGAAGAAAAAAGAATGAAGTAATAGATAAAGTGAAATAATAAAGTGTTCCTCGACAGTCAAGCCAAGGGCTGTTCAAGTAATTGCTTCTCATAGTGTCTATTTCACTTCTACATGTTTCCTTTTGGGTGCTCTGTTAGCTGTCACAGATCAGGGAGAAGATATGATATTTGCCCCTTTGGGACTGGCTTGTTTCACTAAGTATGATATTTTCCAGATTCATCCATTTAGTTGTAAATGAACAAATTTCATTCTTTTAAACTGCTGATAGTTTTCCATATAGTACATATCCCATAGCTTCTTTCTGTTTTTTTTTTTATTTTATTTATTTATTTTTTTTGGGGGGGGACAGGCAGAGTGGACAGTGAGAGAGACAGAGAGAAAGGTCTTCATTTTCCATTGCTTCACCCCCCCCCAGTGGCCACTGCAGCTGGAGTGGTGTGGCCGGCGCTCCGTGCTGTTCTGAAGTCAGGAGCCAGGTGCTTCTCCTTGTCTCCCATGCGGGCGCAGGGCCCAAGCACTTAGACCATCCTCCACTGTACTCTGGGGTCACAGCAGATAACTGTAGTGGAAGAGAAGCAACCAGGACAGAATCCAGTGCCCTGAGTGGGACTAGTACCCAGGTTGTTGGCACCGCAGGTGGAGGATTAGCCTAGTGAGCTGTGTCTCTGGCCCCGTAGTTTCTTTATCTGGTCTTTGGTTAATGGGCATTAGGTTGATTCCATATCTTGGCTACTGTGAATTGAACTACAATAAACATACAGGTGCAGATGTCTCTTTTATTTGCTGATTTCATTTCCTTTGGGTACATTCCCAGGAGTGGGATGGATGGATCCTAGGGTAGGGCTATATTCAGATTTCTGAGGTATCTCAAAACTGTTTTTCATGGTGGCTTTACCAGTTTGCATTCCCAGCAGCAGTGAATTAGGGTACCTTATTCCCCACATCCTCACTGGCATTTTTGTTTGTAGATTTCAGTATGAGAGCCATTCTAATTGGAGTGGGGTGAAACCTCACTGTGGTTTTCATTTGCATCTCCCTGATGGCTAGTGATCCTGAGCATTTTTTCATGTGTCTGTAGGCCACTTGGATTTCGTTTTTTGAGAAATGTCTACATGCTTTACCCACTTCTTGACTAGGTTGCTTGCTTGGCTATTGTTGAGTTGTTTGATCGCTTTATATATTCTGGTTATTAAGCCTTTATCACTTGTGTGGTTTGCAAATAATTTATCCCATTCTATTAGTTGCTTCTTTACTTTCCTGTTTGCCGTACAGAAGCTTTGCAATTTGATGTAATCCCACTTGTTAATCTGGGTTTTTATTGCCTGTGCCTCTGGGGTCTTTTCAAGGAACACTGTGCCTAGGCTGATGTCTTGCAGGGTTTCCCCAATGCTCTCTAGTACATTGATGGTATTGGGTCATAGATTTAGGTCTATAATCCATTTTCAATGGATTTTTGTGTAAGGTGTAAAGTAGGGGCCTTGTTTCATATTTCTGCATGTGGAAATCCCTATCCTTGCTCTAGGGAGTGGTTTTAGCTACTTGAATGAATATAAGTTAGCTGTTATAGATTGTTGGATTGATTTCTGCATTTCTATTCTGTTCCATTGGTCTATGCATCTGTTTTTGTACCAATACCATGCTGTTTTGATTATAACTGCTTTGTAGTATGTCTTTAAATCTGGTATTGTGATGCCTCTGGCTGTATTTTTGCTGTATAAGATTGCTTTAGCTATCCTAGACCTCTTAGGTTTCCAAACGGATTTCAGCATCATCTTTTCTACATCTGAGAAGAATGTATTTGGTATTTTGAATGGTATTGCATTAAATCTGTAATTATTTTTGGAAGAATGGACATTTTGATGATGATGATTATTCTGATCTATGAACATGGAAGTTTTTTCCATTTTTTAATGTTGTCTTGTATTTCTTTTTGGAGAGTTTTGTAATTCTCATGATAGAAATCTTTTACCTCCTTGGTTAAATCTTTTCCAAGGTATTTACTTTTTTGTAGCTATTGTGAATGGGATTGATCTTAGAAATTCTTTCTCAGCCATGGCATTGTCTGTGTATACAAGGGCTGTAGTTTTTTGTGTATTGATTTTATATCCTGATGTTCTACCAAACTCTTTTGGGAGTTCCAGTAGTCTCCTTGTGGAGTCTTTCAGTTCCCCTATATATATAATCATGCCATCTGCAAATAAGGATATTTTGACTTCATCCTTACCAATCTGAATCTCTCTCATTTCTTTTTCTTGCCTGATGGCTCTGGCTAAACTTCCAGTACTATATTTATAGCAATGGAGACAGTGGACATCCTTTTCTGGTTCCATATCTCAATGAGAATGCTTCCAGTTTTTCCCCATTCAATAGGATGCTGGCCATGGGTTTGTCATAAATTGCCTTAATTATGTTGAGGACTGTTCCTTCTAGACTAAATTTGTGTAGAGTTTTCATCATGAAAGAGTGTTGTATTTTATCAAATGCTTTCTCTACTTCTATTGAGATAATTTTATTCTTTGATTTGTTAATGTGATGTATCACATAGATTGATTTGTGAATGTTGAACCATCCTTGCATACCGGGGACAAATCTCACTTGGTCTGGGTGAATGATCTTCCTGATTTGGTGTTGAAATCGACTGGCCAGGATTTTGTTGAGGGATTTTGCATCAGTGTTTATCAGGGAAATTGGTCTATAATTTTCTTTCTCTATTGCATCTTTTCCATATACAGGGATTAAGGTGTTGCTGGCTTCATAGAAGGAATTTGGGAGGATTCCATGCCTTTCAATTGTTTTAACTAGCTTGAGAAGAATTGGCGTTAGTTCTTCTTTCAATATTTGGTAGAATTGTGCAGTGAATTCATCTGGTCCTGGGCTTTACTTTGTTGGAGGGTCTTTATTACTGACTCAATTTCCATCTCAGTTATGGGTCTTTTTAGGTTTTCTGTCTTCAAAGGTCAGTTTAGGTAAGTTGTATGTGTCCAGGAACCTATTCATTTCTTCTAGCTTTCCCAGTTTGTTGGCATACAGCTCTTTGTACATACAGCTCTTTTTATCTCTCTTGTGTCTGTTGTTACATTTCCTTTTTCATTTTTAATTTTGTTGATTTGAGTCTTCTCTCTCCTTTTCTTGGTTAGTTGGGCTAATGGTGTGTCAATTTCGTTTATTTTTTTAAAAAAACCAGCCGGCGCCATGGCACACTTGGCTAATCCTCTGCCTGCAGCACTGGCACCCTGGGTTCTAGTCCTGGTTGGGGCACCAGATTTGTTCCCTGTTGCTCCTCTTCCAGTCCAGCTCTCTGCTGTGGCCCAGGAAGGCAGTGGAGGATGGCCCAAGTGCTTGGGCCCTGCACCCACATGGGAGGCCAGGTGGAAACACCTGGCTCCTGGCTTTGGATCGGCGCAGCGCTGGGTATAGCAGCTGCTTAGGGGGTGAACCAATGGAAAATGAAGACCTTTCTCTCTGTCTTTCTCTCTCTCTGTCTAACTCTGCCTGTCAATAATAAATAAATAAATAAACAAATAAATAAATAAACAAAACAAAATACAAGCTCTTTGTTTTGCTGATGTTTTGTATTTTTTTCTTGCTTTCAGTGTTGTTGATTTCTTGTCTAATTTTAATGATTTCTTTCCTTTTACTGGTCTTGGGTTTAGTTTGCTTTTTTTCAAAGTCCTTCACGTGTATAGATAGTTCGTTTATTTTTTTTCATTTTCAATTATCTTTATATATAGAAGATTGATTTAGTATAAATTAAGTAAAGATTTCAACATTTTGCACCCACACCAGAACACAAAGTGTAAAATACAGTTTGAGTACTAGTTATAGTGTTAATTCACATTTTACAACACATTAAGGACAGATCCCACATGACTATTAAGTGCACAGTGACTCCTGTTGTTGACTTAACAAATTTACACTCTTGTTTATGGTGTCAGTAATAACCCTAGGCTCTTGTCATGAGTTGTGAAGGCTATGGAAGCCTTTTGAGTTTGCCGACTCTGATCTTATTTAAATGAGGTCATAGTAAATGTGGAAATTCTCTCCACCCTTCAGAGAAATGTACCTCCTTCTTTGATGGCCCATTCTTTCCACTGGGATCTCACTCACCGAGATCTTTCATTTAGGTCATTTTTTTTATTTGCAAGAGTGTCTTGGCTTTCCATGCCTAAAATACTTTCATGGGCTCTTCGGCCAGATCCGAATGCCTTAAGGGCTAATTCTGAGGCCAGAGTGCTGTTTTGGGCGTCTGCCATTCTATGAGTCTGCTGTGCATCCTGCTTCCCATGTTGTATCCTTCTCTCCTTTTCTATTCTATCAGATAGTATTAGCAGACACTAGTCTTTTTTATATGGTCTCTGACTCTTAGACCTATCATTATGTTCAATTGTGAACTGAAATTCATCACTTGGACTAGTGAGATTTCAATGGTACATGCCACCTAGATGGGATTGAATTGGAATCCCCTGGCAGGTTTCTAACTCTACCATTTGAGGCATGTCAGGTTGAGCATGTCCCAATAGATAGTTCATTTGTAGGGTACCTTTGTTGTTTCTTCATGTAGTCACCAATTGCTATATACTTTCCTCTTAACACTGCTTTTGCTGTATCCCATAAGTTTTGATATGTTGTATTGCCATCTTCATTTGCTTCCAGAATTTTTTTGATTTCTCTTTGGATTTCTTCTATGATCCACTGTTCATTAAGGAGCATGTTGTTCAGTCTCCATGAGTTTGCATATGTTCTAGAGATCCTTGAGTTGCCAAATTCCAGCTTCATTCCATTGTGGTTCGAGAAGATGCATGGTATGATTTCAATTCTTTTTAATTTGCTGAGACTAGCTTTATGGCGTAGTATGCAGTTCAATGCACTGCTGAGAAGAATGTGTATTCTGCAACTGTAGGATGAAAAGTTCTGTAGATATCTGCTAGGTCTATTTGGTCTATGGTGTTGATTAAATTTGAAGTTTCGTAACTGATTTTCTGTTTTGTTGATCTGTCCATTCTGGAGTAGGGTATTGAAGTCCCCCATTCCTATGGTATTTGAATTTATATATCCCTTTAAATCTTTTAACATTTCTTTTTAGTAGTCAGGTTCCCTGTAGTTGGGTGCATATACATTTATAATGTTCACACCTTCCTGTTGAATTGATCCTTTGATCATTATATAGTGTCCTTCTTTGTCTCTCTTGGTGGTCTTTGTGTTAAAGCCTATCTTGTCTTATATTAGGATGGCCACTTCAACTCTTTCTGGTTTCTGTCGGCATGGAATATCTTTTTCAATCCTTTCACTTTCAGTCTGCAAGCATGTTTTTTGGTCAGATGTGTTTCTTGTAGGCAGCAAATAGATGAGTTTTCTTCTAAATCCATTCACCCAGTCTGTGTCTTTTAACTGAGGAGTTGAGACCATTTACAGTCAGTAGTATTATTGTTATGTACCGACTTTGCCCTTCCATTTTTCTGTAAATTGTTCTGTTTATTCACTTTGGATTTCATTTGTTCTTTTGCTGGGTAATTATGTCCTTTTCCAGTGATGTTCCTGTTTCTGTGTTTGTGTGCAGCACATGTTTGAGCATGTTTCCTAGGGCTGGGCATGTACTAAAAAAGTTTGTTTCAATTTCTATTTGCTGTGAAAGATCCTTTTTCTCATGTATTCATAAATGAGAGTTTTTCAGGGTATAGTAATCTGGGTCGACCGTGATTTTTCTCTTAAGACTTGGAATATATCTTGCCATTCTCTCCTTTCCTGTAGGGTTTGTGAAGAGAAGACTGGGATGAGTTTATTTGGGTTCCCTCTGAATGTAATTTGGCATTTCTCTCGGGCACATTTTAAGATCTGAGATTTAATGCTATAACTAGTACTTAAACAGTATTTTTCACTTTATGTTTCTGTGTGGGAGCAAACTGTTGAAATCTTTACTTAATGTATGCTAAACTGATCTTCTGTATATAAAGAGAATCAAAAATGAATCTTGATGTGAATGGAACGGGAGAGGGAGTGGATAAGGGGAGGGTTGCGGGTTGGAGGGACGTTATGGGGGGGAAGCCATTGTAATCCATATTCTGTACGTTGGAAACTTATATTCATTAAATAAAAGTTACAAAAAAAGAAAATGGAATGAAACGATAAGTTTACTTTGGTGCAAAAATTCTTGAAATGTATCCATACAAGGATCTATAGAAACACTATGGAAAATTCATATTATGAAAAAACTATTTGTGGGTTGTACATTTTTGTAGCAAATTAAAATTAGCTTTTCATTCTATTTTCATGAAAATTCTGAAGTACCTACAAAAAAAATGTGCTACTGAGGAGAGCTTCTTCTAGTTCTGATGTTCTTTCTCTTTGAGGATTTTTCTGACACTAGACCACTGTATTGTTATTTACTTTACTGAATTCTTCATATCTCAATTTCATTCTGATTTCTCTTCAATATCTCAATTTCCTGGGAGCACATTTCATTTAGGTTGTGAATGTGTTTCTGATTGCTTCTAAGTATTCTGATGATTAGTTTTCTGAAATCTGTTTCTGGAATATCTTCAATCCCTTGCTCTTCTGCTTCTATTACTGAAGAGCTGATGTAATCTTCCATTCTGGGGCTAATACTATCATCCTTAGTTTTATTAAAATTTTTCCCCTTGTTTTTTGACACTTCCAATTTCTTTCCTCTTTAATATGTGTCTTGGTGCTTGTGGCAAGATTTCCCTCTGCTATGTGACTACGTTGCCAGTGGAAATATGTAGTTACACCTCGGGAAGTCCTGCTTGCTTCTGGATGGTGATGGGGGCCGATAGAAGGGCTCTGGTGTACTAAGCCCTGCGTACTTGGGCCAGGCTCTGTTGTGTGAAATGAGCTAGGGATTTCAGTCTTTAGAACTTCTCACTGTCATATAGCTCATGTGGTGGTAGTGGGCGAAAGTACTCTGAAATGTTGTGATCCTTGTTCTGGGAGGCAGGTGTGCAGTGAAGTAGCCCCACAGTCAATGGATATGCACACAGAAGGCAAATATGGTAGCACTGTGTTTATTTTCGGAGATGTAAACAGATAATATGGCTTCTCCCAGCTGATTGGAGGGGGAGACATAGGTGGGAAGGAGTATGCCCTAGTTCTCTGACCTTTCCCATAACTTCCCTCTGGGAATTTCAAACAGTTGCCCACTGCTAACCACAGCTCTGGGGTCTCGTAAAATTACATCACACCTGGTACACCTGGTGGGGGGGATGGTGTTACATCAGTTACCCCATTTGGGTTCTTCTTCACACCTCTTCTGTCGCTCAGTGGCTCTTTGCTCCCTCTGTGTGGTCCTGTTCCATCTCTGCTGAACTCCCACGCTTCTCATGACAGTAGAATAGTAGGATAAAATGGACAATTGATGAGCCACTGTTGATGCATCACGTTGCCTAAAGTTTCTAGGTTACTTTGGGGTTGCTTTTTTGTTGCACAATCCACAAGTTTTGGCAGTGGAATAATGATATGTATTCTCCATGATGGTATTCTAGAGAGTAGTCCTGAAAACCACTTGCACTCCAGATACATAGATATCTGTAGGGTATGATTCTGCCCTTGGTGGTTATCATGGTAAGAATAGAGATGATTTCCAGCTGATTTCTCTGCTTTAGGGTGAAAATGGAGACTTTGGCACTTAGCTCCCATGGCCTCATAAGGGCTTAAATGAGAAATACCCATGGTTTTAGGTGTAAATCTTCATGGAATTAGTGCGAATGTTAGAACATTCGGGATAGGTGTCATACATGGATATGTGAACATAAAGATACATTGATGTCGATGTACTGATTAGGAATCTCTGAATTGAGAGTAATGAGTGGGGCCACAGTACTTGGGAAACCTGTACTTGTGGGTTTCTTTGTGCACAGGATTTCTATGAGATCTGTATGGAAACAAGGAAATGTTCTGTGGCTGCCCTGGATACTGGGTGTGTGGGGCTGCCCCTTCCTCTTTTGTCCTCTGGGGAGTCTGATGCTGGAATGCTCTTGGCTAAGTGCTGATTGAGACTGGCCTTTCTAGGTTCTCACCTGACAGCTCCCATTGCACCCTGTGAGGCAGTCTATTTGTGTCATATTAAACAGCAAAGTTTTTGGATCAAATCTAATAGCAGTTTGTCTCTAGGATCTTGCTATCCATAGACTTTGATATCATCAAAGCACCTGGGGGTAGAAAAGATGGGCCAAAAATAGGATTTCCATCTTGTATTTTTCACCCAGACACAAGACCTCAGCTGCAGAGCCCCAGGGAAGAATGATTCTATACTCCATGGAAGAGGAGGTGGCTTGGCAGAAAGGAGTTAGATTGAAGATCATTGGAACAGCCTCTCCAGTCTAGTAGAAACACACACAGATGAGCATACATGAATGCAGAAAAATACAGTATGTGTGTGTACCTGCCTAGCACTGAAGGTTCCTCCACAATTGAGTTCTAGGGTTCTGTACAGATTTCCTAAATGCTTCCTTTGCTTTTTCTCATTCCCCCACTGCAGGTTCCCATCCTTGTGTGTTGGCTGGTTGATAGTTTGTACTTTCTTGAGATGCAAAACAGCCTTCATTAGGATGGAGATATGCTGCTTGCTGCTTTTCCCCATGTATAGATATATCACTAACAGAAGCATCAATAATCCCTTATTCATATGCCAAGTTTAAGTGTCCTTTGCTTTCTTTATGTTTTCTGTGGTTGTCCTGTTAGTTACTTCTTGAGGATTCTTAAAATTGTTAGATAAATGCTTAGATAATTGGTAAGATATAATTCTGCGTCCCTGGCCTGTCCATCCCTTACCTCACATAGAAATTGTTGATAAATTATTTGTGGTCTCATGATCACATTTCTTTTTCACCTATCTCTGAATTGTGGGATGAGAGACTGCTTCTCCTCATAGAAGAAAAGAGAGGGTATTGTCTTCTCTTCTTCTCCACTCTGATCAGCTCAGAAATTCTATAAGCCTCGGCAAACACTGTCTCCCAACTGATGCCATGAAATGAACATCCTTGTGTTTACTTGAGCTCTTCTTCTTGCTCTGATCTTTTCTGCAAGGCACTTGTTTTTGGGTCTATAGAAATGCATTTTTAAAAAATATCCCAATGGAAAATAAAAGATAGACCAAGATAGAATATATTTCATTACAGATGATTAACATTTTTGTGTTTAGACAACTACTTAAATATAGATATTTCAAAATATAGGTTATTCTGACTCCTACCTTAGGTTTTCCTTTCATAGTAAAATACGATAAATATTTTTTCCTTTATGATTATTCAGGCCTAAATATATTTTTAGGTCTAGCATAATTTTATTTGAAACCAATTTTTGAATGTTCCTCACTTTCTAACTGACTTCTACATTAATAATGCAGTCAGTAGAAAGGGAGTACATAGATCTTTGATAGAAGATAGATGTTAGGGCATCGATCTTTGCATTATGATGTAAGCCAATGGATTCCGAGAATCCATGATAAAGTACCATATGATTTGTGCAAACAAGCATTTCGTGTGATACAGTATTGTAGGCATATGTCCGCAGAGCACTCCAATTTTATGATTATGGATAGTAGCCAGTTATAACAATATTATTCCCTTCACGTTGATGATCTTAACAGGTGGCCTGAGTTGGTATGTGCAAATAATGTCTCATTGATACTTTTATTTATTAGTAGTTGTGCTGGCCTGCCGCACCAGTGGAACAGGACCTGAAGGAGGGAGTGGTAATGAAAAGAGGGACAAAGGTGCAGAGAATGGAGTCAAGACAACAAGGCTGATCAAGGCTCATTAATTCCAGTGTGTCAGTGATATTTATACATAACCAGCTGCAGCTCAAAGAAGAACAAAAGATAACAACATATGCAAGCAGCTTATCAGGCCTCCAGTAACACAGATAATTTTAACACAGTGTTCTTGATCATCATCCTCCTTCAGGATGGGAGTATGTGACTTTCTTATCCCAGGAATTCCACAAGCCAAGATTGGCCTTGACTTGTCCAAAGGCTGCCTACATCTCCTCCTTTTTTATTTTATTGAGAATGGCCTCTGTCTTAGGTTGTCCTCAGTCATCTCTGTACATACCCATCATTGGTAACTCTGGCGGCTTGGCATAGAGCCCTGTCTTAGGTTGGTACAGGATTCTGAGTGTCTTACCCAACTCTGAGAATCATTCCAGCTAGGCATTAGGTGAGAGCCAAGGATTGATAAGATATTTGGCCAAATATAAATTATTTTCATTACAAAGGAGGTTTAGTAAGAAGTTTTAAATGATGGATCTCAGCTCATATAGACTGTAGTGAAGTTAACATAAGTTGTAAAACACACGGAAAACTTACAGTACAAAGTAGGAAAAGCAGTAGGGGTCCAGCCAACATTAATAACCAATGAATCCTCTGAAATCCTCCAAATGATAGGGGCTTGTTAATGAACATATGTTGTATTTTACTCTTAAGCTTATCAATAACAGACTCTATATATGGCACTTTATTAGTAATGTTAAAACAACATCCCCCAGGCACAGATTCACAGCTTATATGATCTTTCAACAGCAAGTAATTGATAGCTGCATGGTTTAAAAGTACTCCTGAGTGAACTCTATACAATTCTTCAGCTATATTGGATAGTGCAGTAGCAGTAAGATATTATTTTGGTAACCAAACATGCAAGCCTTCATAGTCCATGATTATTTCCATAAGCCAATCCAGGAACTCCTACTACCGATATAGCCATGGTAAAGGCAGTGTCTTCTCTGATTAGGATGACATTGTCATTGCAGTTCTCAGGTAATGAACATTGCCACCGTCTCTTTGGAAATACGGATGTCAGCATCGGGGACACATGGCCCAATGAGCAGTTTCAGAAATTATCAAGGGCTAATGATGTAAAAGCATATTAGCTGCATGAAAAATACCCATCCATTAGGAGCCCGCATTCCATACCAATACTGTATCAGGTCCATTCTATTGATTGGTGATAGGATCCCTCCATTTCACCATTGCTCTTTTTGCAGCTGTTTGTGTATGCCAGTGTCTATCAGCTGCAGAATGACCATCTTTATCCAATGTGAGAAAATTTAAAATGAATAAAACATGTGAGAGCCATTTGTTAGGAGAATGGACAGAAAGCCCAAACTCTCCCTTTTTTATTTGATTTAAATATTGCTTTAAAATATTATGTGTGTGTTCAACATAGCATTGACCCTGAGGATTATAAGGAATACCAGTAACATGAGATATAAAAAATGTTGTGCAAAAATTTTAAAAGAAGTAGAAGTATAGGTAGTCCATTATCCATCTTGATTTGTTTTGGGGTTCCCAAGGAAGCAAAAGCTTACAAGCAATGGGCAATAACATGTTTTGTAATTTACCTGTATGTAAGGAAGCAAAAATAAATCCAGAACAAGTATTGATAGACACATGTATATACTTCTGTTTACCAAATTCCATGAAGTGGATGATATCCATTTGCCATAGTTGATTGGGGAACAAACTGCGAGGGTTAATTCCATAATAAGGTACCTTAACAGGATAGAGCAGGTTGAACAGGATTTTACAACTTGTTGAGCTTTTTCCTTATGTTTTAAATGTAACTAGGTATAGAGATGAAAAAGGGGTGTTAATAACTGTACGGTGACCATCATGAATTACAGAAGCTTGACCAGTGTTGAAACTGTCAGTAAATATCAAGGCAGCATTCTCTAAAGGTTGAAAGCTTGTATTTTGTGGGAATACACAGGGATGTTGTCACAAAAACTGCAATACTTTATCTGCTGGAGAGTTATTATGAACTTGTCCTGAAAAAGAAGATAATGCAAGAGGCCAATCTTCGGGGAAAGACAGGAGCCAAATCAGCTGTTTGTCAGCATATGGTTGATATATACATGCCGGCTCTATCCCAAATACCTTTCTGCATTCTAATCTCCCTTTAGCTATAATCTCAGCTATTGCATTATAATATGGTATGACATTCTTTTTAGGGGTAGCCTGTAAATATATCCAAAGTAAAGGAGCCTCTTGCCACAGCAGAGCAGAGGGTAAATAATCTTTAACCAAAATAATAATTAAAGGCTGATTATAGTCAATATAAGAAACAAAGCTCTGAGATAAGGCTTGTTGTACCTTTTCCAAGGCCAATCATGCTGCAGGAGTAAGCACTTGTTGGGAAGTAGGAGAACTATCTCCTTTCAGGATATCGAATAAAGGTTTAAGGTCTCCTGTTGTGAGGCAGAGATGGGGACAAAGCCAATTCATATCCCCTAGAAGTTTTTGAAAACCATTTAAAGTCTGTAAATAATCCAATTGTAAGGTGACTTTCTGTGGAAGTATTTCTCGTGGGTAAAATTGGAAGTCAAGATATTTTTTTTTTTGATAGGCAGAGTGGGCAGTGAGAGAGAGACACACAGAGAAAGGTCTTCCTTTGCCATTGGTTCACCCTCCAATGGCCACCGCGCAGCTGGCGGCTGGCGCACCGTGCTGATCTGAAGGCAGGAGCCAGGTGCTTCTCCTGGTCTCCCATGGGGTGCAGGGCCCAAGCACTTGAGCCATTCTCCACTGCACTCCTGGGCCACAGCAGAGAGCTGGCCTGTAAGGGGGGCAACTAGGACAGAATCTGGCACCCCGACTGGGACTAGAACCAGGTGTGCCAGCGCTGCAGGCAGAGGATTAGCCTATTGAGCCATGGCACTGGCGGAAGCCAAGATATTGATAAGGATATTGAAGTTGCATTTTTTCAGGGGCTATAATAAGACCAAAGGCAGATAACTGTTCTCTCATTTCCGTCAAACATTGTATAACCAGAGGTTCCTCAGGATCAGCTATCAAAATATCATCCATATAGTGTGTAATATATAAATTGCTATATATCTCACTAATTTTTTGAAGAGCGACATCAAATTGTTGGCACAAATTAGGACTATTGGCCATTTCCTTAAGTAAAACCCTCTATTGTTAACTTTTCATAGATTTTTAAAATTTTACTGATGGAACACTAAAGGCAAATCAGGGACAATTTTCTGGATGTAAAGGTATTGTATAAAAGCAACCTTTTAGATCCATTACCATAATATAGGAGTCTCTTCTAATAGCAGTAGGCAGTGGTAGACACAGTTGCAAGGCCCCATAAGTTCCATAGTAGCATTAACTGCCCTAAGGTCCTGAAGCAACCACCATCTCCCAGATTTCTTTTTGATAACAAAAATAGGACTACTTCAAGGAGATTTAGAAGGAACTATATGCCCTATTATCAATTGTTTTTTCACCAATATCTGTGTAGCAGCTATGTTTTTCTGTGGTAAAGGCCACTGATCCACCCATATGGGATTATCCGATTTCCATTTTATTTTTTCTGCATGGGACACAGGCTGACCAGTTGCCATCAAGGGAAACCCTAGCCTCTCTGGTCATGACTTACAGTTAAAGTAACTGGAGATGTTATGCCTTGTTGTTGCTTGCCTAAGCCTTTGCCTGGCAAATGACCTTGTCGAAGCACGTTAATGGTAACAATCTCATTTAGACTACACATTAAGGTCCCCATTTGAGTTAGAATATCATGTCCCCATAGATTAACAGGTAACCCAGCTAAAATACAGGGGCAACAGGTTCCAGCATTACCTGCTTTATCCTCCCATTGCATCAATTTGGAACTTTGTTCTAATATCTGACTCTGACCAACAGCTTGTAACTGAGTCATAGTTAACACGTTTTTCCATCTTTAGGCCAATTTTTTGCAGAAATGACAGAAATATCAGCTCCCATATCTAGTAACCCCATGAACAATTTTTCATTTAATTTCAATTGAAATTCCAGTCTGTCCTTTGCTGTAGGCTGGACCCAATAAGCATCTGAGAACCAAAAACCCCCTTCCCCATGGGAATTTGCCAATATGGCTCCAAATAAGACAAGAGGAAGAAGGACCAGCTGAGCAATGTGCTGTCCTGGAGAAAGTGTGACAATAGTATCTTTAGTTTGTGCTATAATTTTAATTTCTCCCATGAACTCTTCATCTATAACTCCAGGGAAAACTTGCAATCTGGCCATAGTAGTACTACTTCTTCCTTACAAAAGCCCAAAAAATCCCTTAGGTAGTGGTACACTGATCTCCGTAGGGAGTGCCTGAGGTCCCATTTTGGGTGGTAGGACTGTGTAGATGGGGATACTGAGGTCCAGTCCTGCACTGCCCCTAGTGGCTTGCTGCAAGGTACTGACTGATTTAAGGTGTTTTGTTGAAGAAGAAACGTCATGGCCCCAAAGATTTGTCAGTCCTCTTGGGCCGGGTCCTGGGGCTGGCTGCACTTCCAGTTTCCCAAACTCTGTTCTTTTAATGAATTACCTTCTTTATTAGTTTTGGAGGGACATTTATTGGCCCAATGCCTTCCACTTTTGCACCAGGAGCAAATCTCAGGAGGAGTTTATTTTGATTTTTAGCTTTTGGACAATTTTTTTCACACATGTCCCTTCTGCCCTCATTCATAGCACCCTCATTTATTGGGCATAACCCTCCTTGCTGATTCTTGTAATGACATATCATGCAGAGTGGCAGGTCCTGAATGTCCTGTTTTTAAGTGAATCCATTTTGTTGATCCATCATCAAAGGGACTGTCACAGAACACCTTAGCCACAGTAGCCAATTGATCCATGTCTGCTCTGTACTTATGTTTTGTAAAATTTACAGTACTGTGGGCATCATTTGGCAATCTTCACACAGCACTGGAAAGGGATCCATACTGAGAATCAAACATCATCAGTAAACAACCCGGGCACATTTAACGTTCAGCTTGACTGTGTGTTGCACCGGGATGAATCAGCAGCAGCAGGGGCTTGCTCCAGCTCCCTCTTAAAGCCCCCAAGGACAAGGGTGGCTCATTGCCACGATTTTAGGCAAGCAGTGTGTCCCATCTTGGATCTTAGCCAGAGAGACAAGACACGAAGCATGCCTACCTGTTTATCAGAAACACTCCTTTATCCTCCTCCCTGTGAACTGGCCAGGCTCCCAAGGAGCAGGAGAAGGTCATCTGGCAGACAAGTTACTTGTCTACCAGAGCCAAACCTAGATACAAGCCTCTACATCCCAAAAATCTGTCCTTACATTTGGTCCTAGGGTTGCATCAAGGTGTAGGCATAATTAACATGGGCTCATTGCATCATAAGAATACAAATTTTTGTACAAGTATACATCCAGTAATCAAACACAATAATATTCAATGTGTTTTAAGGATAAATTGAAACATATCTGAGGGGGAATTAGCCTCTTGGGCACCCATGTGAGGGACATAAAATCATCACCGTTTCAATACAACAACTCAAGCTGCTGCCTACAGCCTCAGAACTGGCTAGACAATCTCATGGCATGGAGATCTGAGGCATTGTTACTTGTTAAACAGACATGTTGAGGTGCAACCTTATAGAGTATGGTTCCTCACATTGTCCCTCGTATTCAGGTCCCTGTTCAGGCGCCACTTGTGTGGGCCTGCTGCACCAGTCAAACAGAACCTAAAGGAGGGAATGGGAATGAAAAGAGGGACATGGGCCAGAGAATGGAGCCAAGACAAAAAGGCTGATCAAGGCTCATTTATTCCAGTGTCAGCAATATTTATACATAACCAGCCACAGCTCAAAGAAGCACAAAAGCTAACAACATATGCAAGCAACTTATTGGGCCTCTGCTAACACAGATAATTTTAACACAGTGTTCTTGATCATCAACCTCCTTCAGGATGGGAGTATGTGACTTTCTTATCCCAGGAATTCCACAAGCCAAGATTGACCTTGACTTGTCCAAACTGCCTACAAGTGATAATTGTGTCGCATATATGTGTTTTCATTATGTTAAGATCTATTCAATTCTGACTTGGCTTCTTTACTTTCCTGTTTTAAAATAAGAGTGTTCATATTTTACGTAGAAACACATAAGCATTTATTTTCCATGTGGAAGCATGATTTACTCCTTTATTGTACAAGATGTAGACATGAGAAATTAAATCAAAAATTAGATATAAAGAAAAATAGATAAACCATAAACAGTCATATTACTCAGAGGCAATCATTATGAAAATGTTATTTCAGAGTATGCTGTATACAAATATGTTTTTCCTGGATCTTCTGGGGTCCTGTAGTATCTCTTACATTGTGTCCTTAGTGTGTTTTACTATGCAAATTAATGATAAAACTAGTATTCAAACAGTACTTTATGCTATGTGTGTCTGTGCTGGTGCAAACTGTTGAAACCTTTACTTAGTATATACTAAGATGATCTTCTGTAAAGATAATTAAAAATGAATCTTAATGAAGAATGAGATGGGAGAGGGAGTAGGAGATGGGATGGTTTTTAGGTGGGAGGTGGTTATGGGGGGGAAACCTGAAAAATCCAAAAGTTGTATTTCATATTTATTAAATAAAAGTTCAAAAAAAATAGAAACCAGGCAAACATTGGTGGCACAGAACCACATTGACATTGTCTGTGCTGTTAAATGATGGTTGGGGTTAGGGAGTCTATTCCTGTTATTCTGCACAAGTCTGGGTTTTTTCAGGGGATCAGGGTTGGCTTTGGACCCTAAGAGTGCACCCATGGCTGATGATGGATTTGAATTTTTCCTCAAGAATTCTCTAAATTCCACCTAGGGATACCTCTGGGCCTCTTCATTAAATTTTTTAGATAACATTTATTTACTTATTTGAGAGGCAGAGAGAAAGAGAGAGATCTTGCATCCACTGGTTCACTCCCTAAATGGCCAATAAGTCTGGAGCTGGCCTGAAGCAAAGCCAGGAGCAAGGATTGTAGGGGTCCAAGCACTTGGCCATCCTGCACTGCTTTCCCAGGTGATATAGCATGGAGCTGAATCAGAAGAGGAGCAGCTGGACATGCATTGGTGCTTGTTTCTGTGGATTCATTCTAAGAGGAGAAGTGCATTGGGGGCAAGAGAGCATGGAGTCATAGCAAAGACCCTGAGAGTCAGGTGATAGTGGGCCTGTGGGGAGCAACACACAGACTCATTAATTTCAGTTGGTGCAGCAGCTTAGCTGAATGCATGTCTTGCTTGCTCACCAGTGCCATCTAGGCACAGCCTTCTCATTCTAGCAAAGGCACTCACATAGGATGCCGGTGCTGCAGGTGCAGGCTTATGTTACTATACCACAATGCCCTACTTGGGGCTCTTCATCGTGACCTCTGGGGTTGCCACATCCCCAGCGTCACTAGAAGTTTGCAGAGACCCTCATGTGGACTACCACTAGCCCCTAACTTGGACCTTCAGTCAAGTCAGGAGCCTAGGCCACACAGGCTCAGGTGAGGCATCTCAGGCAACAGCAGAGGCAGGAGCTTCACCCTGCATGGGAGCCCTCAGGACTTTCAAATCTTACCTGGTATCAGAATTAGCCAGGCAGGTGTATTGATACAGTAGGAGTGCTGGTGGATGCACTCTCTGACTTCACATTCAATAACTCTTTGTGGAGGTCAGAGGATGAGCACCTGCCCTTGGCAGTGATATGGTGCCTCTGCCCAATCCTGCTTCTTCTTGGCTCTGCAGTTCCAAGATGTAAGGCATGTAGCACCATGTGAAGTTTCTTCTCATTAGTCATTTTTTATTACAAAGGCAAGATCACTGGAACTGAAATTCCATATTCTTTGCATGCAACAACTATGTCCTGAGTTAATGTGGCAATGATACCTCTGATTATAACTTTTATCATTAATAGCTAGGTCATAGCTATTAAATTAGTGTATAGTGGATAGTATATTCTTTGCTGACTTGCCTTTCATGAATTGTCTGTTTTAAGATAGGCTTGCTTATTTGATTAAAAAGAAACACATTGGCATTGATTTTTACATTCAATGTGAAATTGACCTGTTCTCAGTTGTTGTTTAATAGTATCATAAGGCAAATAAAGCCAAGTATTTATAAAGGAGAAAGGAAAGCCAACTTCAATCCCGTTGCTCGGAGGCAGCTCCTATCTAAATAGTCTTTCAGACTTCCTGTACACACACACGTTTATTTCTGAAGGACCATCTGGTGTTCCCATGGAGATTGCTTCCATTATGCTTGGACTTTTCAGTTCACCCAGTCTTGACTTGGAGCTGTCTATTGCTCTTATTCCTAGGTCTTTTTCCTTTTTGTCAGGGTCAATACCTCCCTCAGGCACTAGAGGGTGCCTGAGGCAGAGGATGGTTTTGAACTTTCCTGCAAGACTGCAGTGAATGCACCTGAGTGGGTAGGGGATGGTTCCAAGGGCTCTTTCTTGTGGAATCTCTCAGGTCGGCTCCTCCAGAGCAACACCTGAAGTTTGCAGAGATCCACACATCAGCCATCATGAATGCGCCTTCATTGATCTTCAGCCAAAGGCAGGAACCTCAGCATGTTGAGTACAGGTTTCTCATGACAGGACAGAGGCAGGAAGCATGTCCTGTACAGGAATATGGGTCATGAGGCATGGGGAATGAGAAGAGGTCCCACCTTGCCTTGGCTCTTTTGTGCAGACTCTGAAGATAAGAGGCTTTATGAGTGTGGCCTCCAAAAGCTGAGCTGCAGAGGAGAAAAATGTGTTCCTGTCACTGCCCCATCTGCTCCTCATTGCTCTGCAATTTGATGAGCCTCCCAGGCTCTGTACCAGGTTGTGTGACCTGGAGAGGAGCCAGGATAGGTCAATGTGAGGGTTCTCCTGGGGAATTGTGAGGAAGGAGAGTCCTTATGGCTTCTTCCCCACCACTTTGGTGAAACCTAGTAATCCTGTAATGGAAAATAATTCTAATGCACCTTGTCTCTCTTGGGCTGGAAATTTACATCTTACTTGAACAGTATATTATGGATTGTTTTTATTCTGGAATAGGAAGTCTTACCTCACTGAGACTCTAGTGTATGAAGAGAAAGTTATTTTTTTTCTTTCCTTGTTTCTGCAAACCTCAAAATCACCTTGAGAACATTCTTAAACAGGGGGACTGCTGAGATACACTCTGTGATGTCTTATCTGGTAGATCTGGGTGTGGCCAGTGGGGTTCAGCCCCACATGAGGTGAGTAGGAGCCTCTGCCCAATTCTGCAAAATTACTGATTTGAAAGTCCCCTCTCTTTCTTCTCAAAGAAATCATGAGAGTTTCTAACACAAAGCATCAAGCTCTTTCAAACAGTATAATTCTGATTACTTTGTTGAATTTGCTTGAGGAGAAAACCCCAGGAATAAAGGAAGTGGATTGCAAACACTTGAACATCTTCGTATAAACCAAAAACAGACAAAGGCCAAGATTCATCCTAATAGGAAAAGATTTGTGTGTAGGTCTATATCAAACTGAGGCACGTAAATGTGGGAATACCAGATAATCAATGAGTATGGTCAAGAAAATGAAAGCACTCCACATGGGATCATCCTATGTCCAGAAGAAACCAACATGATTCTTAAGTAGAGGAAAAGATCCTCATAAGAATACAGGTACTTAACAGGTGAAAAATCACTAAGAAGGACCTTATAAAGTTGCCTCATTAGACATGTGAAACAAAAATAGACTATTTTTATGACAGCAGAATAAAACAATATTAAATTTACAATAAGTGCTTCAGACACTAAACCCCCAACTGTTAGCTTTCCCAGTGTCAAAATATCTTCTTACTACTTATATCTGTTTGAAGAGATAAAGGCTGGAATTATATATCATATTATTTTGCAAACTGTCAGACAAAGCCTGTTTGGTAGAGATCATACACAGCTTTATGGAGAAGAGGAGGAGGAGGAGATGAAGAGGACAGAGCAATTAGAGAAAAACTGGAAGAATGATAAATAAAGGAATAGGAACAATATAGATCAGAAAATACATTTTTGCTTAGAAGGAGGATTTTCAACTTATCTCCTCAAAAAGCAACATACATAATATAAAGATACTTGAAAAGAGTGATATGTTGGAAACATAAAATCCTGTGTCCCAAAATTGAAAGATTCCTCTTCCTCTTAGGCACACAGCAAGCATGAATAAGCCATCAACATGAAGTAGCCAGTACAACATGACTGAATTCATGGGGCTATTGAAATACAAGGGGCACCTGTTCTCTCCTTGAGGAAGTTTTGTGAAAGTGCCTGTAGAAATGCATGATGTTTTTTCTTCACCTGCAAGTCTATCTGCATGCAAGTCTGGAGGAAAGATTCAGAGAATAAGACCTATTTGGAGTTAGAACTTCTACCAGTAGTAATTAGTTATTTTAAGATACTTTTTAAATTTCCATAGAAAACTAGATAGCAGCCATTCAGCTTCACTAGGTGCCATGCCTTTTGATCTACAGTACTTGAAGTACCCCAGAAAGTGATTCTGACATCTTCTAAATGTTCTGCATTTCATGATTCTCCTTCTTACAGGTTCTGAATCTGAGTTAGTTTCCTGATTTAGGATGGGAGCTGATGCTCAGGTTTGATAAGAAACAGGCTTAACAGTTATAGATCCCAAGCCTTGTGCTCCACCATTCTCCTGAATTGGATATCCTGTCTCTGCTGGCTACAGAGCCTTCAGGTGAGTTATTCTTCAATCCTATGACCTTGCACGAAGTTGTATTCATGTTGACACTGTTCAGGGAATCATTTAATGATGTGCTATTTTAAATAACCATTTTGGCCCATGAATGGAACATGTGCAAAAACTTAACAAGAGTGATTTGCATTTAATTTATTATGGTTTCCTTTGAAAATCAGTTTCTCTTCTTCATGGTGCAGGCAATTTAGACAGAATATTCAGAGCCTGTTCTGATATTTGCTCAAATACAAAATCCAAGGACCTGAGAGAGTCAGCTGTTGACTCAAATAAAATTAATTAGTGTTCATATTAATTTGATTGTTGTGTTAGTCACCTAGATTTTCAATATAACAACATACCATGACTTTCTTACTTAACATCAGGAATTTATTTTTCAGAATTCTTGAGGCCAGAGATGAGGATACTGGGTGTGTGAGGTGACCCCCTCCTCTTTTGTCCTCTGTGGAGTCTGATGCTGGAATGCTCTTGGCTAAGTGCTGACTGAGACTGTCCCTTCCATGTTCTCACCTGACAGCTCCCATTGCACCCTGTGAGGCAGTCTATTTGTGTCATATTAAACAGCAAAGTTTTTGGATTAAATCTAAGAGCAGTTTGTCTCTAGGATCTTGCTAACCATAGACTTTGATATCATCAAAGCACCTGGGTGTAGAAAAGATGTGCCAAAAATAGGTTTTCTGGGGGGCAGAGCCAAGATGGTGGAATAGTGAGGGCGCACACTGATAGTCCGGGAAAAGATAGTTTAATAAAAGTGGAGTTACTGTAGCCTCAGTAAAAGGCTCAGGAAATAATTGCAGAGGAAACTCTTCTGGATCTAGTAGATGTGACACGGAGGACATACGGGGAGAGCAAAGTCGCCCACCATATGGAAGCCGAGCCACGGACGCCGAGCTGCCGCAGAAACCGAGCTGCAGAGTCTGCGCACCAGCGCTGGAAGGGGAGGTGAGACAAAAACCCCGGTAGCCCAAGACATTGGCAGGGAAAGGCAGAAAGAGCCTACAGGGAATGAGGCCTGAAGCCCCACAGGGGGAAAGATCACCAGGCTGACTGGAGGAGAGAAAAAAATGAATAAATAAGGGGAACTGGCATGGACATTAGCCTCTCTCTGCACTCACCTTACAAAGCCAAGCAAGACAAAGAGCAGGCACCATTTTACATATGTAAAGCAGCGCCCACCATAGCCAAGCAGAAAAACCTGATGCTGGTAGGGAGAAATAACAGGAGGATAAGACCTAGTGAAAGTGTGGAGCTAATGAACTGAGACTGAAAATCTGATGGGGGTGAGAGAACTCATTGAGTACACAAACTTGGTTACATGGGCAACCTGGTGAGAGACTGCAGAGAAATTTGACCACACTGAGGGCTGCATAAACTCTTTGTGTGGTCCCAGGGGTAAGCAGATGAATACCCACAGGAGCCAGTTTCATACATCAACTACCCTCAATTCCACTCAGCTGTGTGCAATTACTTCCCAACTGAGTCAAAGAGAGAGAGAGAGACAGAGAGAGAGAGAGAGCGTGCAAGTGAGAGAACAATCTGGGTGAGTCACCTTTGGCACACCCTTAACCCTGAAGAACCAAACAGAGCTCTCTGGCCACACATATCACAGCTCTAAGGATCCATCAAAAGCAGACAGTCCACTTAACCTAGAGTCACAGTATAATGAGAAAAAACACCACACTGAAGAAACCAAAGAATATCTCCAATATGCCAAATAACAAATGCAAAAACCGAGGTAATAAAAACAAGGAAGTCACTATGATGTCCCCAAATGAAAAAGACACCCCAATTCAAGATTATGAAGATGATGACATAGAAGAAATGCAAGAAGCAGATCTCAAAAAATTGATAAGAACATTAAGAAGTTCTCAAAAACAAATTCTTGAACTACAGAAATCCTTAATGGACAAGATAGAAAATCTCTCTCATGAAAATGAAATATTAAGGAGGAATCAAAATGAAATGAAACAACTAGTAGAACAGGAAACTGTGATAGTGATGAGAAATCATAATGAAGTGAAGAATTCAATAGATCAAATGACAAACACATTAGAGAGCCTTAAAAAGAGAATGGGTGAAGCAGAAGAGAGAATATCGGACTTAGAAGACAGAACACAGGAAAATATACAGTTAGACAAAAGAAAAGAAGAGGAAATTAGAAATCTAAAACATATTGTCTGGAATCTTCAGGATACTATTAAAAAAACCAAAATTTGGGTTCTAGCAGTTCCTGAAGGCATGGAGAGAGAGAAAGGATTAGAAGGCCTTTTAAGGGAGATACTAGCAGAAAATTTCCCAGGTTTGGAGGACAGAGACATACTAGTACAGGAAGCTCATAGAACCCCTAATAAACATGACCAAAAGAGATCCTCACCACGACACGTTGTAATTAAACTCTCCACAGTGAAGATAAAGAAAAGATCCTAAAATGTGTAAGAGAGAAATGTCAGATTACTCTCAGAGGATCTCCAATCAGACTCACAGCTGACTTCTCATCAGAAACTCTACAAGCTAGGAGGGAATGGCGAGATATAGCCCAGGTACTAAGAGAGAAAAATTGCCAGCCCAGAATATTATATCCTGCTAAGCTCTCATTTGTGAATGAAGGTGAGATAAAGACCTTTCACAACAAACAGAAATTGAAAGAATTTGTTGCCACACGTCCAGCCCTGCGAAAGATGTTTAAAGATGTGTTACACACAGAAACACAGAAACACGGTCATCAATATGAAAGAAGATAAAGGAAGGAAACATCACACCAAAAGATCACAGGAAGTTCAAAACATATATCAGAAAATATCTTTGGCAAATGGCAGGGTAAAGCTACTACTTATCAATAGTCACATTGAACGTTAATGGCCTGAACTGTCCCGGTAAAAGACACAGATTGGCTGATTGGGTTAAGGAACAAAACCCATCTATTTGTTACTTACAAGAAACACATCTTTCCAGTAAAGATCCATACAGACTGAAAGTGAAAGGCTGGAAAAAGTTATACCATGCCAACAGAAATGAAAAAAGAGCAGGTGCAGCCATCTTAATATCAGACAACATAAACTTTACCACAAAAACTGTTAAGAGAGACAAAGAGGGGCACTATATAATGATTAATGGATCAATTCAACAGGAAGATATAACAATTATCAATGTATATGCACCTAATTACATGGCACCGGTTTATCTAAAAGATTTATTAAGGGACTTAAAGGGAGACTTAGACCCCAATACAATAGTACTGGGGGACTTCAATACCCCACTCTCAGAAATAGACAGATCAACAGGACAGAAGATCAACAAGGAAACAGTAGATTTAAATGACACTATAGCCCAAATGGATCTAACAGATATCTACAGAACTTTTCATCCTACAGCTAAAGATTTTACATTCTTCTCAGCAGTACATGGAACCTTCTCTAGGATTGACCACATACTAGGCCATAAAGCAAGTCTCAGCAAATTCAAAAGAATTAGAATCATACCATGCAGCTTCTCAGACCATAAAGGAATGAAGTTGGAAATTAGCAACTCAGGAATCCCTAGAGATAAGCAAATGCATGGAGATTGAACAACATGCTCCTGAATGCACAATGGGTCATAGAAGAAATTAAAAGAGAAATCAAAAATTTTCTGCAAGTAAATGGGGATAACAGCACAACATACCAAAACTTATGTGATACAGGAAAAGCAGTGTTAAGAGGAAAGTTTATATCAATAGGTACCTACATCAAGAAATTGGAAAGGCACCAAATAGAGGAGCTTTCACTGCATCTCAAGGATCTAGGAAACCTACAGCAAACAAGACCCAAATCTAGTAGGAGAAGAGAAATAATTAAAATCAAAGAAATCAACAGGATTGAATCCAAAAAAAATTACAAAAAATCAGCCAAACGAGGAGCTGGTTTTTTGAAAAAATAAACAAAATTGACACCCCATTGGCCCAACTAACTAAAAAAAGAAGAGAAAAGACCCAAATCAATAAAATCAGAGATGAAAAAGCAAATGTAACAACAGACACCACAGAAATAAAAAGAATCATCAGAAATTACTACAAGGACTTGTATGCCAGCAAACAGGGAAACCTATCAGAAATGGATAGATTCTTGCACACATGCAACCTAGCTAAATTAAACCATGAAGACATAGAAAACCTAAACAGACCCATAACTGAGACAGAAATTGAAACAGTAATAAAGGCCCTCCCAACAAAGAAAAGCCCAGGACCAGATAAATTCACTGCTGAATTCACCAGACATTTAAAGAAGAACTGACTCCAATTCTTCTCAAACTATTCAGAACAATCAAAAAAGAGGGAGTCCTCCCAAATTCTTTCCATGAAGCCAGCATCACCTAAATTCCTAAGCCGGAAAAAGATGCAGCATTGAAAGAGAATTACAGACCAATATCCCTGATGAACATAGATGCAAAAATCCTCAATAAAATTCTCACCAATAGAATGCAACAACACATCAGAAAGATCATCCACCCAGACCAAGTGGGATTTATCCCTGGTATGCAGGGATGGTTTAATGTGCGCAAATCAATCAATGTGATACACCACATTAACAGACTGCAGAAGAAAAACCATATGATTATCTCAATAGATGCCGAAAAATCATTTGATAAAATACACCACCCTTTCATGATGAAAACTCTAAGCAAACTGGGTTTGGAAGGAACATTCCTCAATACAATCAAAGCAATCTATGGAAAACCCACAGCCAATATCCTATTGAATGGGGAAAAGTTGGAAGCATTTCCACTGAGATCTGGTACCTGACAGGGATGCCCATTCTCACCACTGCTATTCAATATAGTTCTGCAAGTTCTAGCCAGAACTATTAGGCAAGAAAAAGAAATTAAAGGGATACAAATTGGGAAGGAAGAACTCAAACTATCCCTCTTTGCAGATAATATGATTCTAAAGAATTTAGAATAAAGAATTTAGGGGACCCAAAGAACTCTACTAAGAGACTATTGGAACTCATAGAAGATTTTGGCAAAGTAGCAGGGTATAAAATCAATGCACAAAATTCAACAGCCTTTGTATACACATGCAATGCCATTGCTGGGGAAGAACTTCTAAGATCAATCCCATTCACAATAGCTACAAATACAATCAAATACCTTGGAATAAACTTAACCAAGGACGTTAAAGATCTCTACGATGAAAATTACAAAACCTTAAAGAAAGAAATAGAAGAGGATACCAAGAAATGGAAAAATCTTCCATGCTCATGGATTGGAAGAATCAATATCATCAAAATGTCCATTCTCCCAAAAGCAATTTATAGATTCAATCCAATACCAATCAAGATACCGAAGACCTTCTTCTCAGATCTGGAAAAAATGGTGCTGAAATTTATATGGAGACACAGGAGACCTCGAATAGCTAAAGCAATCTTGTACAACAAAAACAAAGCCGGAGGCATCACAATACCAGACTTCAGGACATACGACAGGGCAGTTGTAATCAAAACGGCATGGTACTGGTAAAGAAACAGATGGATAGACCACTGGAACAGAATTGAAACACCAGAAATCAATTCAAACATCTACAGCCAACTCATATTTGATCAAGGATCCAAAACCAATCCCTGGAGTAAGGACAGCCTATTCAATAAATGCTGCTGGGGAAATTGGATTTCCACATGCAGAATCATGAAGCTAGACCCCTACCTTTCACCTTACACAAAAATCCACTCAACATGGATTAAAGACTTAAATCTATGACCTGACACCATCAAATTATTAGAGAGCATTGGAAAAACCCTGCAAGATATAGGTATCGGAAATGACTTCTTTGTAAACACCCCAGAAGCACAGGCAGTCAAAGCCAAAATCAACTATTAGGATTGCATCAAATTGAGAAGTTTCTGTGCTGCAAAAGAAACAGTCAGGAAAGTGAAGAGACAACCGACTGAATGGGAAACACATTTGCAAACTGTGCAACAGATAAAGGGTTGATCACCAGAATCTACAAAGAAATCAAGAAATTCCACAAGTTCAAAACAAACAACCCACTTAAGAGAAGGGCCAACAGACACATGAAAAAATTTTCAAGATCACTAGAAATCAGGGAAATGCAAATCAAAACCACAATGTTTCACCTCACCCTGGTTAGAATGGCTCACATTCAGAAATCTACCAACAATAGATGCTTGTGAGGATGTGGGGAAAAAGGGACACTAACCCACTGTTGGTGGGAATGCAAATTGGTTAAGCCACTATGGAAGTCAGTCTGGAGAGTTCTCAGAAACCTCAATATAACCCTACCATTCAACCCAGCCATCTCACTCCTTGGAATTTACCCAAAGGAAATGAAATTGGCAAACAAACAAGCTGTCTGCACATTAATGTTTATTGCAGCTCAATTCACAATAGCTAAGACCTGGAACCAACCCAAATGCCCATCAATGGTAGACTGGATAAAGAATTTATGGGACATGTACTCTATAGAATACTATACAGCAGTCAAAAACAAAGAAACCCGGTCATTTGCAGCAAGATGGAGGAATTTGGAAAACATCATGCTGAGTAAATTGAGCCAGTCCCAAAGGGACAAATATCATATGTTCGCCCTGATCAATGACAACTAACTGACCACCAAGAGGGAAAATTGTTTAAATGAAATGGACACTATGAGAAACAGTGACTTGATCAGCTCTTGTCCTGACGGTTGAGGTACAATGTAATACTGTATCCATTTTAGTGTTTTTTGTTGTTGTTGTTGTTCTAGTACCGTTGGTTGAATTCTGTAATTAACACACAATTATTCTTAGGTGTTTAAATTTTAACTGAGAAGTGATCATGCTTAGGAATTTGGAAAACATTATGCTGAGTGAAATAAGCCAATCACAAAGGGACAAATACCACTTGTTCTCCTTGATAGGTGACAACTAACTGAGCACCAAAAAGGAAACCTGTTAAAGTGAAATGAACACTATGAGAAACGGTGACTTGATCAGCGCTCATCCTGACTGTTGATGAGCACTGGATATGTGATCCCACTTAGTATTTTTTTGTTTGTTCTACTTAATACTTTTGGTTGAATACTGCAATCAATACACAATTCTTCTTAAGTGCTGAAACTTAAATGAAAAGTGATCACTGTTAAATATAAGAGTGGGAATAAGAGAGGGAAGAGATGTGCAATTCGGGACATGCTCAAGCTGACTTACCTCAACTGGTAGAGTTAGAAACATACCAGGGCATTGAAATTCAATCCCATCAAGGTGGCAAGTACCAATGCCATCTCACTAGTCCCAGGGATCAATTTCTGTTCACAATTGATCATAATGATAGGACTATGAACCAAAGGGATCACATAAGCAAGACTAGTGTTTGCAAATACTAGCTGATAGAATCAAAAAGGGAGAGAATGATCCAACATGGGAAGTGAGATACACAGCAGATCCATAGAATGGCAGATATCCTAAACAGCACTCTGGCCTCAGAATCAGCCCTTAAGGCATGCGGATCCGGCTGAAAAGCCCATGAGAGTATTTCAGGCATGGAAAGCCAAGACACTCTGAAAAAAAAAAAAAAAAAACCTACATGAAATTTCTCCGTGAGTGAGATCCCAGTGGAAAGAATGGGTCATCAAAGAAGGAAGTACCTTTCTCTGAAGGGAGGAAAGAACTTCCACTTGACCATGACCTTGTCTAAAAATTATCAGAGTCAGTGAACTCAGGGGTGTTCCATAGCCTTGGCAGCTCATGACAAGAGCCTAGGTTGATTACTGATGCCATAAACAAGAGTGTCAATTTGTTAAGTCAAGAACAGGAGTCACTGTGCACTTACTCCTCATGTAGGATCTTTGTCCTTAATGTGCTGTACATTGAAATTTAATGCTGTAACTAGTACTCAAAGAGTATTTTTCACTTTATGTTTCTGTGTGGGAACAAACTTTTGAAATCTTTACTTAATGTATGCTAAACTGATCTTCTATATATAAAGAGAAACAAAAATGAATCTTGATGTGAATGGAAGGGGAGAGGGAGTAGGAAATAGGAGGGTTGCGGGTGGGAGGGACGTTATGAGGGGAAGCCATTGTAATCCATATTCTGTATTTTGGAAATTTATATTCATTAAATAAAAGTTTTTTTTTTAAAAAAAGAATATCTAAGATCAATGCCATTCACAATAGCTACAAAAAAGTAAATACCTTGGAAAAAATTTAACCAAGGGAAAAAAGATCTCTATGATGAGAATTACAAAACTCTAAAAAGAGAAATAAAAGATGGCATTTAAAAATGGAAAAAATTTCCATGTTCACAGATCAGAAAAATCATCATCACCAAAATGTCCATTCTTCTGAAAATAATTACAGATTCAATGCAATACCATTCAAAATAGCAAATACATTCTTCTCAGATGTAGAATAGATGATGTTGAAATTCGTTTGGAAACCCAAGAGGTCTAGGATAAGTAAACAATCTTAGACAACACAAATACAACCAGAGGCATCACAATACCAGATTTAAAGACATACTACAAAGCAGTTAATATCAAAACAGCATGGTATTGGTACAAAAACAGATGCATAGACCAATGGAACAGAATAGAAATGCAGAAATCAATCCAAAAATCTATAACAGCCAACTTATATTCATTCAAGTAGATAAAACCACTCCCTAGAGCAAGGACAGGGATTTCCACATGCAGAAATATGAAGCAAGGCCCCTTCCTTACACCTTACACAAAAAATCCATTCAAAATGGATTAAAGACCTAAATCTATGACCCAATACCATCAAAGTACTAGAGAGCATTGGGGAAACCCTGCAAGACATCAGCCTAGGCACAGTGTTCCTTGAAAAGACCCCAGAGGCACAGGCAATAAAAACCAAGATTAACAAGTGGGATTACATCAAATTGCAAAGCTTCTGTATGGAAAACAAACAGTAAAGTAAAGAAGCAACAAGTAGAATGGGATAAATTATTTGCAAACCACACAAGTGATAAAGGATTAATAACCAGAATATATAAAGCGATCAAACAACTCAACAATAGCCAAGGAAACAACCTAGTCAAGAAGTGGGCAAAGCATGTAGGCATTTCTCAAAAAACAAAATGCAAGTGGCCTACAGACACATGAAAAAATGCTCAGGATCACTAGCCATTAGGGAGATGCAAATGAAAACCACAATGAGGTTTCACCACACTCCAGTTAGAATGGCTCTCATACTGAAATCAACAAACAAAAATGCCAATGAGGATGTGGGGAATAAGGTACCCTAATTCACTGCTGCTGGGAATGCAAACTGGTAAAGCCACCATGGAAAACAGTTTTGAGATACCTCAGAAATCTGAATATAGCCCTACCCTAGGATCCATCCATCCCACTCCTTGGAATGTACCCAAAGGAAATGAAGTCAGCAAATAAAAGAGATATCTGCACCTGTATGTTTATTGTAGCTCAATTCACAATAGCCAAGATATGGAATCAACCTAAATGCCCATTAACCAAAGACTAGATAAACTATGGAGCCGGTGCCACAGCTCACTAGGCTAATCCTCCACCTGCGGTGCCAACACCCTGGGTTCTAGTCCCACTCAGGGCACTGGATTCTGTCCTGGTTGCTCCTCTTCCAGTCCAGTTCTCTGCTGTGGCCCAGGAGTACAGTGGAGGATGGCCTAAGTGCTTGGGCCCTGCAACCACATGGGAGACCAGGAGAAGCACCTGGCTCCTAGCTTCAGAACAGCCTGGAGCACCAGCCACACTGCTCCAGGTGCATCGGACATTGGGGGGGGTGAACCAATGGAAAAGGAAGACCTTTCTCTCTGTGTCACTCACTGTACATTCTGCCTGTCAAAAAAAGAAAGAAAGAAACTATGGGATATGTACTATATGGAAAACTATCAGCTGTTTAAAAGAATGAAATTTGGTCATTTACAACAAATGGATGAATCTGGAAAATATCATACTTAGTGAAAGAAGCCAGTCCCAAAGGGACAAATGTCATATCTTCTCTCTGATTTGTGACAACCAACAGAGCACCTAAAAGGAAACCTGTAGAAGCGAAATAAACACTATGAGAAGCAATTACTTGAACAGCCCGTGGCCTTGGTTTGACTGTCGAGGAGCACTTTATTATTTCACTTTATCTAGTTCTTCATTCTTTTTTTCTTCTCTACTTAATACCATTAGCTAAACTCCTTACTTAACCTAGAATTAATCATAAATGTATTATCAATTGAAAATAGATTCCAGTTCAAAATAAGAATGGGAATGGAAGAGGGAGGAGCTGTACAGATCAGCACACATTCACACAAACCTACCCCTAATGGTGAAGCTAAAAATGTTCCATGGACTCCAAATCCCATTTAGCTGGGTGGCTCTGTTCCCATCTTATGTGTAAAATTGATCATATTAAGTATGGACTTGATCATATACATAGGAACATCAGGCAAAGGGATCACATAAATAAGACCAAGTGCCTGATAATAACAATAGACAGAATTACAAAGAAGGGAAAGTTCCAACATGGGAAGCAGTCAACACAACAGACTCATAGAATGACAAACACCCTAAACAGCACTCTGACCTCAGAATCAGCCCCTGAGGCCTGACTGAAAACATGATGAGAGAATTTCAGGCATGGAAAGACAAGACATAGTGGCAAAAATGGTTCTGCATGAAGTATCTCTGTGAGTGAGACCCCAGTGGAAAGAAAAAGCCATCAAAGAAGGATGTACTTTATGCTGAAGGGAGCATAGAACTTCCACTTCACATATGCCCCTGAATAAAAAACTGACAGAGTTTGTGAATTCAAAAGGCTTCCATAACCTTAGCAGCTCATGTCAAGAGCCTCAGGTGATCACTGACATCATAGCTAAGAGTGTCAGTTGTTAAATCAACAACAGGAGTCACTGTGCACTTGCTCCCCATGCTGGACCTCTGTCCTTAATGTGTTGTACTACAAGAGTTTCAGGACAATGCATTATACACATTAAAATGATTTAACATGTCTAATATTTACACTGAAATATTGCAACTCTATTATAAAGCTGACATTAATAGTAAATGAATAATGAATGAATAAATACACTAATGAATGAATAAAAGCAGCAAACAGGGGCAGACGCTGTGGTACAGCAGGTTAGCGCCCTGGCCTGAAGCCCCGCCATTCCATATGGGGGCCAGTTTGAGAACTGGTGCTCCATTTCTCATCCAGCTCTCTGCTATGGCCTGGGAAAGCAGCAGAAAATGGCCCAAGTCTCTGGGACCCTGCACCAGGAAACCCTGGCTCCTTTCTTCAGGTCAGTGCAGCTCTATCCAATGCGGCTAATAGGAAGTGAACTGAACAGATGGAAGACCTCTCTTCCTCTGCCTCTCCTCTCTCTGTGTAAACTCTTTCAAATAAATGAATAAATCTTAGAAAACAGCAAACGTGTAACTCATTTTATTAAAATAAGTATATTACCATGTCCACCAGGTGACAATGAAAACACAGAAATGAAAAGCAATGAAAAGTTTCAAGGAGAGACTTTATCTGAGATCAGTTTGTGTTTGTGAACATGAAACTCAGACTAAGAAATTTATACACAGTATTATTTTTGAAGAAAGGAGGATTGGGACCAGCATGAGGGTGTAGTGGATATAACCACCACTTGTAACTATGACATCCAATGTGGGTGCCAGTTCCTATCCTGGCTGTTCCACTTGGAATGCAGCTCCCTGTTAATGATCCAGAAAAAGCAGTAGAAGATGGCATAAGATGCTGACACTCAAATGGACAACTGAAATAATCTTCGTTTGGCAAGAACCAGCACTGGGCCACAGCAGATATCTTCAGCGTCTATCACCAGATGGAAGGTTTTTCCTACTCTCCCTTTCTTTTCTATGAGTTGGTGCTTCAGAACAAATACATTTTAAGAGAAGCATAAAACATTCATAATATGGTTACATTGTGTAATTTTTTTATAACATCACAATGCAAAATTGGTTTTATAAATCTTAGTTTCTAACCATTGAAAACTGCGAGAGACTTAAGAGCTATTCTTCAGAACATCTGTTTCCTTGGAAACTATTCTATCCCTTAATCCTTTCAAAGCATTCTTCTCAGGTCTGAAGAGAATAATGTAGCACTTTGGAACAAAGATGCAGCCCAGGAGCCCTGCACTGGAGCACAAGATGGAGAAGACCTCCACAGCCACCATGACCTTCCCTTTGGTGCTGTGGTAGACAGGCAGGAAGGTCACCCAGACACTGCAAAACACCAGCATGCTGAACGTCAGGAATTTGGCTTCATTGAAGGTGTCAGGCAGATTCCTGGCTAGGAAAGCCACAGTGAAGCTCACCAGGGCCAAGGAACCCAGGTAGCCCAGGACACAGTAGAAGGCAGTGACTGAGCCCTTGTTGCACACCAGGATGATGTGGCCATGCTCAGAGTGTGCATCTGTGTCAATAAAGGGAGGAGAAGTCCCAATCCAGATGGCACAGAGAGCCAGTTGGATCAGGGAGCAGATGGGAATAATGGAGTTAGGTACCCCTGATAGCAGCCAGTGTCTCATTCTTTTCCCTGGGGCAGTGACCTTGAAGGCCAGAAGCACAGTGATAGTTTTGGCCAGGATGGTGGAAACAGCTGCGGTGAATGCCACTCCAAACATGGTCTGCTGGAGGACACAGGTGGTTGTGTTGGGATGACCAATGAACAATAAGGAGCAGAGGAAGCAGAAGGTGAGGGCAATGAGCAGGATATAGCTGAGACAACGATTGTTGGCCTTGACTATGGGAGTGTCTCGGTGCTTCACAAAGATACCAAGAAAAACAACTGCGAGGATAGAAAAGCACAGAGCTGTGCAGACCAGGGTCATCCCCAGGGGATCTTCAAACGACAGAAAGGTCACTTTTTTGTGGAAGCACTGGTCTCGCTCTGTGTTGGCATACTGAAGATCTGGACAGTTCACACATTGGTCCATATCTGGTGAGAAATGTAATAAACATCATCCCAAGTTCAGTTATTCTTGATTCACAAGTACCTTCAAGAATACCCATTGTAGCTAGTTTAGGCAAATAGTCCTTATTTGATGTGAAAGACAGCATATAAGATGACATATAAAATTATTGGCAATTATTTATGTCCATCTTCCTCATGTTAGCCAGTTAATACTTCATCTTCCTCAGTACCTTACATAATGATGAGTACATTCTCTTTTTCTGCTAACGAAGCCATAAGGGCTATTCTCTGAAACTATTCATGGTGCTTTAAAACATACCTTAACCTGTGTTATTTTAACACCACAAATTCCTTCTTCATTGTTTCTTCAGATAGGGAACTGATGATCAAGATGCCAGGGGGTTCCATGTGTGGTGAGGGCTACTCTGCCCTTATACAGGGCATATTCTGCTGCATGCTCACTTGGAACAAGAGCAAGCAGCAGCCTTTGATTGTTAAGTTTTTATTTAATGATTGCATTTTTCATACATTCACCTTTAGGAATATAGGGGTTCTTTTCACTATACCCACCCTCCCACTCCCACACCCATCACACCTCCTTCTTCCTCTTCCTCTACCATCTACTTCTTCATTATGGTTCATTTTTAGTTTGATTTCAAATACAGAGGACCAACTCCATGTTAAGCATAGATTTCAACAGTTGGTATCCACACACACAGACCACATATACAGCACAGTTTAGGAACAAAATTTGCAGTCGATTCTCATAGTACAACTCATTAGGGACAGAGGTCCTACATGGGGACTAAGTACACAGTGACCTCTGTTGTTACTTTAATGATTAACATGTTTATGTATGTATGATGTCAGTGATCACCTGAGGCTCTTGCCATGATCTGCCAAGGCTATGGGAGCCTTTTGTGACCAGAGACTCCGTCAGTATTTGGACAGGGCCATACGCAAAGTGGTTGCTCTCTCCTCACTTCAGAGAAGAGTACATCCCTTTTTGATGACCTTTTCTTTCAACAGAGGTCTCACAGAGATCCTCCATGTAGTCTATTTTTTACTGCAGAGTCATGGCTTTCCATGCCTGAAATGAGCCCTTCTTTTAATGGTGTTATTCCCTCTGTACTCTCATGGCCTATTCAACCACCCAATGGTTGCAGTCTTTGTTTTAGTGAGTATTCATTTATTCATAATTTACATGAAAGTCAGAGTTTCAGAAGGAGGAGGAGAAGCAGAATGGAGAGAGAGGGAAAGAAGGAGAGGAGGACAGGGAGAAAGAGACAGGGAGAAAGGGAAAGAGGTAAAAAGAGGACGGGAATGATCTTCCCCCAGTGATTCACACCCCAAAAGACATTAATAGCTGGACCTCATCTGTTTTGAAGCCAGTAACTGGGAGCTTCTTCTGGGCTTCCTGTATTGGTGTGAGCTCTGAAACTTGGGCCATCTTCTGCTGCTTTCCCAAGCATCAGGAGAGAGCTGCATTAGAAGTGAAGCAGCTGGGACTGAAACTGCTGACCAACTGGGATGCTAGAATCCCAGCCAGAGGCTTAACCTACTATACCACAGCACCGGCCCCAGGTTCCCACTCTTAAAATCATGGACTGGAAGATATACTTTGTGAATTTGGGTTGCACAGAAATCACCTAGTGATCTCACTAAAACATATCTCTTTAAGGTAGAATCTGGATTATGTCATGATAGGGGAAAGCACTGATTGACAAACCACCATTAGAAGGCAAATGGTCAGGTTCTAGAGAGACACAGAACAGCTGTACACTTGATACCAGCTGGATTAGCTTTCACCCTTGACTGTTTTCATCAAAGAACACACTAGGATGCTGCCTGTAATCAGAGTCAGTCTGTAGACCAGCTTGAAACTTACTCCATATTTCCACTTTCCTGTCTTTTTATCTTTGAACATGAATTTTCTCTGCAGCTCTATCTGTACCCTCCTATTTTCAAAATATTGCTCCATTGATGACTGATGTCTCAACTTGCAGATTTCTTCCAATATTTAGTTAGTCTTACCTTTGTATATTTCATACTTTTGAGACATTACAAGTGCCATCTTTTGGAGCTTTGGTTTCCAGAATTGGTAAGGAAAAGTAACTCCTTTGTACAATTTTGTACACCAGCACTACTTAATTCAATTATCAATTCACTGATTTCATTACACCATCCCAATATCACTTTAAATGATGCCACTTTTATATCTTCCTTTTTAGTAAGTTGAATGTCATTCTTTTTTGAAAATATGCATGGAGCCAAACCTCCTGTGTAATTTTCTGTAGAAGTTGCGTTCTTTCGTCAACTTTGTATCCAATCTTCAGCCATAATTTCCATGTTTTGTAGCATTCTAAAATACTCTTTAGGATTGAAAGCTAATCCTTCTTTTTGTCATGTTTCAGTGGTTTTGTTCTTTGTTTACAATTCATAGATCACTTAGATTTTATTACCTATTTTTCTTCAGTTATGCTAATTAATATTACAATTTTCATGTACTATAAACTGAATTAGATTTTATGAAACTCTTTGGGCATGATGTAGCCTATTTAAAAAATACTGTTAGTTTTACATTGTTTGAGATTTCAAATGTATGAATTTATTTCAACAACAGTGTCTTACAATTTCATTTTGCTGAAATATCTGGCAGTATTTGATCATCAACTTGAGATGTTCCCATAGAAGAAACAGAATTTTTCCATTTTTCCTGTTCTCCATAGGAGTTGAGAAAGGAGTTCATCTGAAAATTGTTTATCATAACTCAAGTATTGGGAATTATTTTAATAACTGTGAGGATATTTGGATTTTTCAAATATTGCTCAACATATTTCATAATATTTCTATCTGAGAATATCTGAATTTATTTTATATTTTTCAATGTATCAGAATTAAATGATTAATAAGCTCTAATATTAGTATTTTTACATCTAAATAGACCCCTTCAGTGCTCTCTGTGTATACACACACACACACACACACAGATAGAGTAATCTTACTGTTCACACTGTTCCATCTTGCTGAGGTTCATAAATCTTGTTTATGATCACCAACTTTAAATTCTTCCAATTTTTACTTACTTCAATTTCCTTATAATGTCCACATTTTACCTTTAAGGGCTTGTGCTGAACTTGCAGTCATTGACCTACCTTGGTATGCATACTTATTTTTTTAAAGACAGAGTTACAGAGGGAGGTAGAGACAGAGTGAGGTCTTCCATCTACTGGTTCACTCCTCAGATGGCTGCAGCAGCCAGAGCTGTGCTGATCTGAAGACAGCTTCAGAGTCTCTCATGTGTGTGTATTGGCCCAAGGACTTGGGCCATCTTCTACTGCTATCCCAGCCACAGCAGAGAACTGGATCAGAAGATGAGCAGTTGGGACTAGAACCGGCGCCCATATGGGGTGCTGGTGCTTCAGGCCAGGGCTTAAACCCACTGTGCCACAGTGCCAGGTCCACTATGCATACTTATTACCGTGTATGTCAGCTTGAGTTCTTTTGATATGAATTTTATAAATGTGTGTACATATGTAAGCATAAGAAGGTTCTTAAAGATTTATATTTTGAGCAGCAATGACTTTTGTCAAAGGCTAAGATTAGCCCCATTTATGATATTTGCTGAGTATTATCCCCAGGATGAGATACTCTATGATTTCTAAGACAGTTTTTCATATAACACACAGTTTGTTTAGAGTTGTGCTTTCTCACTCCAAGCATGGTGCACTTGAATTTGGTGAAAGTATTTTTACCTATACATGCACAAGGAACTCAGATATGAGTTTTCCTATACTGAATTAGCACATACACCACACTACTCCCATGGACTGTACTCTGGTGCCAGAACCTTACATTATCAACAATAGGTTTCAAAAAATTAGAATGATACTAAATATATGGTACAAATAACTATTCATACAACAGAAGCAAAAACTGGAAAATCTTTATGATACATGTGATAGCATAGTTCTGATTCATGCAATAAATCTTAGAAATGCCACACTGTTTTATGGGGTGAATATTCTCCAATCTTGGTTTCTATTCATTTTTTACCATAGGTATATCAGCCTGAACTCCAACATGGTCAGCATTCCAGAGACATTCAGTCTTTTGTATGCTTTCCTAAATAATACAGAATGTATTGCGGAAAGTTTTATTCTTGTGTGGATTATTATTGATTGTAAGGGTTAATTGCTACCTGAGGGGGGAAAGACTGTTCTCAGCAGTCATATTCCACAGATTTTCTTTCCATGGATCAGTTGATAATTTAAGAAACAGGTGGCAACTTCTCCAAGAGGCAGGCACCGACTTACCTGTCTGATTGGAAATCTCATTCCCAGGACAAGGTGTGCAATCAAAACAACAGGCAGGCTTTCCCTCCAGAGGGGTTTTCCTGAATCCAGGGCTGCAACTCACACTGCATACTGAGTGTGGAATCTGAGCGAAAATCAGATGAGTGTTGGTCGTAATTCAGACTATTACATAAGTTCCAAGTAGAGGGTTTTCAAGTCCTGCAAACCTGTTCACTGAAACTGTAAACATCTGTTTCTGACACAATGACAACATTCTATTTGATTTTCTTAAATAGATTCAAAAGATTTGCACGAACAAATGTGTGTACTGTCCTTCCTCAGACACTAAAAACATAAGAAAGTATTTGGATTGGAAGTGGAGTGGTTTAATGTCTCTAAGTGTCTTTCTAATAAGCCATACTGCACATACTCCCTTAGCAGTTGGGGGGTAACAATGTGTCATGTGAAACTTATGATCAGTCCTACTTACCTCTGTAATTCCTGTGGCCCACTCTATCAAATTCTCAGAGAGAGACAACTGTTCACTCTGTGAAACGTATGGGGAAAACCGTCCTACTTTAACCTTACGTCCAAAACCATATGGAAAATTCCAAAAGTTGAGAATGTCATATTCAGCTTCCAAATTTCTCTTCTGATTCAAATTTACTAGGTCACCAGCTGGATTGGTAAATTGGATATTCTTCAGAAATGGGTGCAACTGAAAAAATGCATCATATTCTCATGAAGACTGCCCAAGTAATAACACATGAAACCCAGGTTAGAGAAAACCTCTCTTTGTCTGTAATCACAAATAAACAATTGAACCTGTTTAGGGCCACCCAATGAATTGAAGTAAAAAAAAAAAAAAAAAAAAAAAAAAAACCTGATGAGAACTACATCAAGGTAAGTATGATTTCACTCATTTTTCTACAAAAACAAGGGGAATCAAAAATATCTAGCTGTGAGTTTCAGACTATTTCCTTTTTTTTTTTTTTGACAGGCAGAGTGGACAGTGAGAGAGAGAGGGACAGAGAGAAAGGTCTTCCTTTGCCGATGGTTCACCATCCAATGGCCACCGTGGCTGGCACGCTGCTGCTGGTGCACTGCGCTGATCTGAAGGCAGGAGCCAGGTACTTGTCCTGGTCTCCCATGGGGTGCAGGGCCCAAGCACTTGGGCCATCCTCCACTGCACTCCCTGGCCACAGCAGAGAGCTGGCCTGGAAGAAGGGCAATCGGGACAGAATCCGGTGCCCTGACCGGGACTAGAACCTGGTGTGCTGGCACCACAAGGTGGAAGATTAGCCTACTGAGCTGCAGCACTGGCCAGATTCAGACCATTTCCAATAGTACATTCCAAGCTGCCAATACTCATTTTCTCAGTGTACCTAGGAGAACTAGCTGTGATAAAGTTACTAGAATAAAGAACTGTGCAAATTATATGAGATTCCTTATGTTCATTGTAGATGAACATCCTCAGTGACATTTGAACCTGAAAATAATTACTGTACTGCTGAAGTTGAAAATGGAATAACACAGTCTAGGTATTTCACATGTCAAAATTAAATTGACAAAATTGGAGAGTATTTTAAGTCACAGCATTGATGCTTATCCAAATTACCTTCCCACTTTTCCTTGGAGCCCTTTTGCTAATGACAAATTACAGGCAGAGGCTCATTTTTATCTTCTGTTTTGCAGAAAGGTTCCCAAGCTACTTGGATTGAACACCTGCAGAAGCTCTTAAGGGGATCACTTCAGGAGTACCTGTCAACAATGGAAACCAAGTTACCTGCCAGGGAGAAAATGCCACCTTTGCCCCATTGTTCACTGGCTGCATTTCTACCTCTTGTAGAAGCATCTCATGTATACTATGGGCCACAGCATATACAGCATTGTATATGTTGTAACTCCCATCACTCATGGTCATATCAAAATGATGCGGAGGCAATGATTCCAAGGAGGCATTCAGTGGACAGTTCTGCAAAGTTTTACAGGATGTCCCAGTAACTGAGCAATTAAAAGCCAGCGACCAGAATCTGGAGAGGTAAGAGTCTTCTGGGTACTTGGAAGGGTTAGCTGTCCGAAGAAAGTTTTTGAAACCAGAGATCTCACTATGGTGGTCTGAAAAAATGAGGGTCCCATGGAATGAGTGGAACAGGAAAGGTACCTCAGAACTGGCAAAATCCCATTGTGAGGTGGTGACCCAGACTTTCCACATCATTAACTCCCTCCATGAATGAAAGCTGGTGCCTATGAGTGACTCAGTGACACAGAAAAGAATCACCACATTTGCTGATGATTTTAGGATCTGTATATGAAACATACTTTGGAATGAAGAAAGTGCCTCTACAGTGGCTGGGATCAATTCCACAAAGTCTACACAGATGCCATTCTTCTGCAACTCTACTTTCAAATCAGTCATAAACTTAATACCTTTTGGGAGGTCTGAGATGGCCAAACCCACCCAGGTCCACCCAAAGTGGAGCATCAAGGAGACCATGCCATGGGCCAGAGAAGTGTCTTTGGGTGCCATCTGATAGAGGGAAGGGAACTGACCACTGTCACTCAGAAGAGGTTCAAAAGGCCCAAGAGTCAGCTAAGGGAAAAGGCAAGAAATCTGTGTAAGGTTATTGTTGTAGTGTAAAATATTATTCCTGAAAAAATTTAAGCAGATAATGGAAATGTCAGATTTTAGAATATTTCATTTTTCTCATCTCCCACTACATGAGATCTTCCTAGTTCATGAATCATTAGACTCACAGGTTGAGAAAAACATTTCTCCTTTTCACTCACCCACACCGCTGCTTCAGAAGAAATGTAGCTAATCCACAAAAGCTCTGTGCGCATTCTCTTTAGATCACATACTGTGTCAAATGTATAAGGTCTCTGTCACTTTAATTTTTGGTTCTAAGTAAGGCACCTAAGATGATGTACTTTATCCCACTTTTTCACTACACACTCACCTGTGGAATTTTGTAGAGTTCCAGCAGTGTCCCCATTTGGACAGCAATGCTGCTTTCTGATATTACAGCAACAGACTTGCTCTGTTTCCTACATGTGTAATTAGGAATGTGCTTTTCCAGTCCCGCAAGCCAAATGAAGGGGTTCTCCATCACAGTCATATGACTGTGCATGACATTGTAGAGACCAAATCCCAAGGTCATGTTGGGTAAAAGATAGGGGTTTTTGTTGATCTCCTCAATAGCGAAAACCAAGGCCAGAACATACTGGTAGTTTTTGGACTGAAACCTGCATGAAATGCACAAGGATCTTTAAGGGAAAAGCCTCCAATCCAGATTATCTTCAATTCTGTGATTACTGTGAGAGATGGACTGGTCATGGCCAAAATTCATATGTTCTAATCCGTATGTGCAGATTTGCTGAGTACAGAGTGTGAACTGTTGTATTTGCAGGACACATGTCCTCACCAGAACCAAAGCTGCTACCAACTTTTACTGGTTTCCAAGCCTAAATGATTCTGAAAAATTAGATCTGCTTTTACATCATAATGTCTTGGGCATGTTATCACATGGTTGTCCATGTAGCCAAAGAGCATGATCTTATTTTTGGATGCAAACCTCATCAATTTTAATCATCGCTGGCAACAGCTACCTCTTCTAAGTTTTTATATTTGATATCTAAAGTAAATACTACAACAGGCTCTGGAATGCCCTCTCTAAAGTTCATGCACACCTAGGAGTACACTCCAGTTGTCAAAGAAAGCATGACAAGGAAACGCGTATCATCTTTAGCACTGCCTCTAAATGTTTCCTACATCCACAAACTACAATGATTCTTCATCTTACCACATCATTAAGTGCTTCTTGAAATAGCAGTCATACGATCATAAGGTTGCAGGTTGTAAAGGGAAAAGAGAGTAACTCAATTGAAGGCTATGTGTTCAAAAAGAGGGATGATGTCACAGTACTGAGAATGGTAGATAGGAGTCTGTAATTGATCCTGAAAAATCTCTTCCCCATCATACTTACCCATCAACCAGCATCACAAGTCAAGAAAATAAAATCGAATTCAGAGATTGAAAGAAGGGAAATAGTGAAAAGGGAGGAGTACTTTAGAGAAGCTGGAAACACTCCCTGGCTGAACATGAATCACTGGGCTATGAGGCACCTGATGCTTTACAATTAAGCCAGTCATGCATTTAGAACACTAAACATATGTGAAAGTAAATCATTATGAGTAGTATCAGTATTTACTCCAAACCGGCCTTCTTCACTCACGTTTTCCTACAATATTGAATATAAATAGCCTTACATGTGAAGGAAATGATGCATTTCTACTTTTCATTATGAGTGATATCAGTATTTACTGCAAACAGGCCTTCTTCACTCAACTTTTCCTACAATATTGAATATAAATAGCCTTCCATGCAAAGAAAATGATGCATTTCTACTTTCTAGGATCTGACATTTCACAAAAAATGCAAATGAGGAGCCCCTTGTATTTATTTCTGATGTCCTGTGTGTTAATTCCTTATGAATAGACCAGGCCACAAACACTGCTTGTTAAGGGTCACTGTGTGCTCCAGAGGAAGTGACCGTTTTTCAGTTCTTGGTCCTTGCTGTAACATAATATGGATATATGTACGCATATTATATATGTATTCTCTCTATATATCTATACATAGGTATACTATAACCATGCACACAGTAGCTATATATATAGTTTTTTATGTATATATAATTTGCATACATATTTGCTATCCAAATATGTCATTCATACTTTGTAGAATGAGGAAATTTGAAAATCATTATTATGAATCAAATAAAATTCAGTTTTGTATTTCATATATCTGTTTCTCTCCTCATTACTATGACACTTCCATTGTTCCGCATCCTCTCATTTCTTTCTCCAGCTGCTGCCTTGTACCAAAATGTCTAGATGGCCCTTTGACACACTGGAATTTGTAAGAGTTTATCTCTTTTATGCTGTGCTCTTTATCTCTAAAAACAGTTTATCAGTAACTGTTGTATATTCTAAAGTTAGTGAAGCTAACATTGGAAGGTATAACACCTACAGTTAAGTATTTCTTGTTTTTCCAAGTATCATCAACACAGATATTTTTCCTGGGTTTATTAAGATTTGATTACGATCACCAGTTTGCATGGCATACATCTTGGAGAAACTTGGGCTCTATTCATAGCCTCTTTTCCTACTACTGGAAAGTCACTATTTCCTCATCTCCATCATTAAGGGTACACTTAAATGATGTGCTGCATGCATAACCATGGGGAATACTACTACTAATGAATAAATATTTCATGAATTGGACCCCATGGACACATATTAAGTTAGGTAAATTTATAAAAATCAATGTGAAGTGAGTAATATTGCTACACCAAGCTAGTATCCATTAGATTTTTTTCTGCAGAGATATTTGGACAAATGCCTAAAATACTGAATCAGTTTCATCACCTTGGTGGCAACAACTATACTTCTCAAATCCATTTGCTTTAATGATACTGAAATGATCTATGTCCTAATAGCTACCTTCTACCAAAGTTCTATGCAGAGGCAACCTACTTCCTGTAGCCTTACAGTAGAAAACAATTAGAAAATTGGCACCCTCATAAACAGGTTTGAAGAAAACAATTCCGCTGTCCTACAAGATACTATATTCTGCATGCATGAAATTTATATATTCTATATATGTATATGAAATATTTATATTTAGTTATAAATAAAGGATCTTCAAGAGGGGCAAAAACAGAATAATCCCCCTTAAGAAATCTATTTTGCCGAGAAAAGGCAGAATCAGGGAAACACTATAAATGTAGTAAATTACAACCATTGAAATTCTTATGGGTATATTCATCAGTAAAATATAATTATTATATTTGTGCAAAGCTGTTGCCCTGAGATTACTTTTACATAGAAAAAAATTTTGAATCTTTTCTCCTTTACAACTGTAGAAGAAATGAAGTGTTCTCATGGCCCCAAATCTAGTACGTAGCAGAAAAGAGTGTGAGCACATGTGGAAGAGCTCATGTAATTCAGTTCATTCATTTCAGTGCATGGGTTCTGTAAGAATCTACTACTGAGGCACAATAGTCCCCTGAGCTGATGAAAGTGGACAGGGAAGGATAGGAGGATACTGACCAGACTCTGGTTCCCCCTCTGATGAGACAACATTTCCCTGAGCCATCCACGGTGCCAGGCAGAAAGAAATGTCTTCCTCATGCCCCAAATCAATTACCAGCAGTTTTTAGGAGGGACAGAAGATGGACATGGCAGGGATACAGAACATATTTGCCTATCCATTTGCAGACCCAATAACAAGTAGCTAATATGTAAATAAATGGAAAATGGTTATGGCAAGGAGAACTTACCATCTGAATCTGCGATATTTGATGAAACTTCTCTCGATTCTGGGAACATCATATGTGTAAATGTGCAAAAAAGCAGTGATCTCAATATCTCCATCCTTGTAAAAACTCTGTTCCATCTGGGAATAGCAGTCGTGACCATCCTGACATGTCACAAGGAGATACAGCTGCAGAAAGAGCAAGAGAAAAATCAAAGAAAACATCTGTGAAAAACCCTATGAGACAAGAGCAGTGGAACATGCAGGGTCATGCAGGTGGATACATAGTGTGTGTGTGTGTGTGTGTGTGTGTGTGACTGCTTGAAACAAGTCACTTTAATACTGCTCCATCTGACCTCTTTCCACCAGCTGTCCACTCGTCCATGGGGGAATCTGATACTTTTCTGCCCCGAGGCTCTGTAGTTCAGGTCTTCTGTCCTGGTGAAAAACACGAGTAGAAAAACATGTTTGTGAATCATCCTCTTCACCTAGGTGCCAGGATTTCCTCCAAGTCCATGGAGACAAAGATTCAAGGAAGAAACCCCTGATAGTTACATTTGTTGCAAGGGTTTGTAAATAAACCACTCCATGAACTTTTGAAAATTATGTACCAGGATTGCATCAGAGGGCATGAAGGGAGGCATCAGGTGAGGCTTTCAGTAAGCTTTCAGACCAGAAATCTCCAGTATCACACACTACAATGACTCAAAGTGCAACAGGGCAGCCTCCCTCAACCAGTGTTCTGGGCAGCCACAGATCACTTTGATAGCACATAGACCCCAAACCAATCCTGTTTACAAAGATACCCACTAGGACATGTGGTTTTCAATCACTGTGAAACCAGTAATCAGCCTGAATTCAGATATGTCCATTCTGCATTTCTAATCACTTCATCTTTAGTTGTAAAACATAAAAAACTTCCATGTTGCTGTTAACCATGGTAATCCCATGATGATCTGCTTTTGCACCTACAACCTTGGTTGGTGCTCACATGAGAACCTGGGACTATTTGAGTACTTATACCTTTTTTACTCTAAGCAGACAATACCAGCTGGAAGTCACCTCTTTATTCCCACCACCACAAACACCAAGGTCAGGATCATGCCTGCAGACACCTATACTTCTTGAATGCAAGTGACTTTCAGGATGCTTATGTAGGACACCATCAGGGCAGCTAGGTACCATTAAACCTTTGCCAAACCACAGACTGTACAAGACGAGAGTGAACAAAATGGATATCATGTCCTATAGGCAATAATGAGGATCAACACTGACTAATCATTTGTGCTTGTATACCTGTGTGAGGTATTGCCAATAGAATAAATCTAATAAGGGGGGTAAGAAGGGCATATATGTGAACTCTATTTTTCCACTCAAAAGTTTTTTAAACTGAAATTACTGTAAATGTGGTGGCTAATATGTTAAGTAAAACACATTTTTCATTGCTTAGCCACTTCTCTGATGCCATTAGGGAGATTTTGATTAGGGGTACACGCAAAGTGAGATGCAGTATAGGAACAAAATACACAACAGAATTCAGTGACTTGCCTAAAATTGAAAATATAATTTCTTGATGAGTTAAACTTATTACTGGTACATTGATGAAGCTTGTTGTCTATTCAGTTAAACAAGAAACATAAATCTAAATCAGAGAGCAAGCATCCACTGTTCTCTCTAATGTGTAGGAAATAAAAATAGAGTCAATCTTAATGCACTCCATTCACTGAAAATAAATTGGGAATGGAGAGGATGAATTCCATGCAATGAGGAGGCTTCAGAAAATTCATGGAAAATATGTGTTATGAAACAGTTATGGACGAATTTTTTTAAAAATTAGCACCCAGATTTATTCAATATTTTTGCTTAAGTGTTTCTTTTATATTTAACATTTTCATCTTCTATATCCTTAATGCTGCATTTGACATTTTTTATAGTATGTGATGAATGCTTCAATTATAGAACTTCAGACTTAATTCAGGGAAATATATATTCTAATTACATAAACTTATATGGAATCTGAAATCATACATTTATGTCAAGTTGAACTTTAGCAACAACATCATAAAAGTTGATAATATTTTTTCTATTTGAGACTTATAATTTATATTGAAGTCCAATATCATGTAGGTTATTGCAAAGCAATTTCCAAAAATAAAAATACGTGGACATTTGAATGGGTAGGTACAGAGTTCTCTGTGTGTACAGGGAACACACACATGAACTTACACTCATTCTACATCGAGAACACTGTCTCCAATGGACTATCCTGGACTATCTTCTCAGGCTCAATACACTTCAAATCAAAAGTAGAAATTGTCCCTTTTTCCCCACATCCTCGCCAGCATCTGTTGTTGGTAGATTTCTGTATGTGAGCCATTCTAACCGGGGTGAGGTGAAACCTCATTGTGGTTTTGATTTGCATTTCCCTGATTGATAGTGACCTTGAACATTTTTTCATGTGCCTGTTGGCCATTTGAATTTCCTCTTTTGAAAAATATCTATTGAGGTCCTTGGCCCATCTCTTAAGTGGGTTGTTGGTTTTGTTTTTGTGGAGTTTCTTGATCTCTTTGTAGATTCTGGTTATTAACCCTTTATCTGTTACATACTTTGCAAATATTTTTTCCCATTCTGTCGGTTGTCTCTTCACTCTCCTGACTGTTTCTTTTGCAGTACAGAAACTTCTCAATTTGATGCAATCCCAATAGTTGATTTTGGCTTTGACTGCCTGTGCCTCCCGGGTCTTTTCCAGAAATTATTTGCCTGTGCCAATATCTTGAAGGGTTTCTGTTGGTGGGAATGCAAACTGGTCAAGCCACTATGGAAGTCAGTCTGGAGATTCCTCAGAAACCTGAAGATAACCCCACCATTCGACCCAGCCATCCACTCCTTGGAATTTATCCAAAGGAATTTAAATTGGCACCCTAAATGTTTATCGCAGCACAATTCACAATAGCCAAGACCTGGAACCAACCTACATGCCCATCAACGGTAGACTGGATAAAGAAATTATGGGATATGTACTCTTTAGAATACTATACCGCAGTAAGAAACAACGAAATCCAGTCATTTGTCCCCAAAGGGACAAATACCATATGTTCACCCTGATCGGTGACAACTGACTGAACACCAAAAAGGAAACCTGTTGAAGTGAAGTGGACACTATGAGAAACGGTGACTTGATCAGCATAGCCCTGACTGTTAATGAACAACTTAATACATTATGCCTCTTAGTAGTTTTTTTTTGGTCTGTTCTACTTAATATGACTGGTTTAATTCTGTAATTAATACACAGTTATTCTTAAGTGTTGAAAAAAAAGTAGAAATTGCTATAAGTACATGGTAACATTAATGTCATAGCAAGCAGTAAAGGAAACTAAGAAAATTAGGAATGCAGAGGTGAGCTGGCATGTAAGAACTCACTGTATCAATTCTCAGTAACTCCAAATTAGCTATGCTGGTATGCAAAGTCTACAACATGGCATTTTTAACCATTCTGAATTATGTCCCAGACAAAAATCCCCAATTCCTCCAACTTCCAGCCATACTTAATCTGATGCAGCTCCTCTGCATATAACAGAACATGACACTTTGCTAGTGTTGCCATTTCTGGTAATCCATCAGGAATCTGTTTCTACCATCATCCATCTAACCTAGGAATAATACTGCTGATTACTGAAGAGAGACCAAGATGGCTGAATGAGAAGGACATACTGTTATAATCTAGGAGGAGATATAAAAGTAAAAGTGGAAGAAATACATTCTCCTGGGATAGTTAGAGAGAAAACCACAGTGGGAATTCTATGGAAGGAAGAAGAATGCTGTGGATCAGTGTGGAAGGTACAGACATGGAATATGTTCAAGGACACAACAGACAATCCCAGCAGCCAAGAGCCAGAGAAAGCAACAGTGTTGGAGAGGGAGGGGAGATCAGACTGCAGTGCCTGAGCCACTGGTTATGTAATTGGAGGGAGAGATTTCAAGAGTCAACCACCTGAGAGAAAATTGGAGAATATGGCTACATATCCTTCCAGATACATGTTTCCAACATACAAATTAAAAAAACAGAAGGGACAGTACAAATATCATCGAAACTGCATAGAGGAATTGAACATACATTGCTGCACAAATAGAAGAGCCAAAGGCCTTACCAAGGGTGCTAAACATTAGTAAACTTGTAATACTATTCAAAATCACACTGAGATATCACCTCACATCTGCTCGATTGGCTACAATAACTTTTGTTTTAAAGATTTTGTTTGAATGGAAGATTGAGAGAGTGAATGTGAGTGATACAGTCAGAAAGAGAGAGAGAGAAAATATCTTCCATCCCATGGTTCACTCTCCAAATGATCACAACAGCTGGAGCTGAGCTGATCCAAAGATAGGAGCCAGGGGCTTCTTCAGGTCTTCCAAATAGCTGCAAAGGACCAAAGACTTGGGCCATCTTCCACTGCTTTCCCTGGCCATGAAAGGGACTTGGATCCTTAGGGATCTTTGGTAAATGTCTCCAACCATGATTATTATCAACTCCAAACTTAGAACTACTAGAGAAGGAATGTTTTGTGCAAATATGGGGAGGTTGAAATACTGCTCTGTAGCATGATTATAGTTGGTGAGGTCTTTGGGTGGTAATAGCAAATTTTTATGGCTTACCTAGTTGCTTTCTTGCAATTTTCAATATGAGACTGCACGGAGAGTTTGTTACATCTCTCTAACAGGTGAAGACTGTAAGAAGAGGAAAGGAAAACTATCTTTAGTGGAGGCAGGAAACGTGTCCTGGACAAACACCAACCTCATGTATATTGATCCTAGTCTTACCAGCCTCAGCAATTCTGAAAAATAAATTTCTGTTCTTAGGTCAAAAAGTCATGGTATGTTATGACTAACAAAACAAGTAAATTGGGATGAACACTAGTTACTCTCATTTGTGTCAACAGACAGCTCTCCCAAGTCCTTGGATTTTGTATTTGTAGCAAATGCCAGAACAGGCTCTGGAATGTTCTATCTAAATTACATGTTCCACAAGGAAGAGAAACTGATTTTCAAAGGAAAGCAAAATGAATTAAATACAAATCAGTCTTGCTGAATTTTGCACATGTGCCATCATGGAACAAAAATGGTTATTTATATTAGCACATCATTAAATGACTCCTTGAACAGCATCATCATGAACATGACTTTTTGCAAGGTCTTGGGAAAGAATAATTCATCTGAGGGCTATGTGGCTAGCAGAGGCAGGATATCTAAGTGTGGAGAATGGTGGAGTACAAGGCTTGGCATTTATAACTGTTAAGCCTCCTCCTTTTCAAAACTGGGCATCAGCTCCCACCCCAAATCAGGAAACTAATTCAGATTCAAAGCCTGAATGAAGGAGAATCTTAAATGCAGAACATTTAGAAGATGTCAGAATCACTGGGGGGACTTCAAGTACTGTAGATCAAAAGGCACTGCACCTAGTGAAGCTGAATGGCTTCCATCTAGTTTTCTATGGAAATCTGAAAAGTATGTTCATATAAATAATGACTATTGGTAGCAGTTCTAACTGCAAATAGGTCTTATTCTCTGAATCTTAACTCCAGACATGCATGCAGTTTGACTTGCAGGTAAAGAAACACATCGTGCGTTTCTACAGCCACTGACACAAAACTTCCCCAAGGTTAGAACACAGGTGCCCTTTGTGTTTCAAGTGTCCTGAGTATTCAGTCATGATGAACAGTGTATTTCATGTTGACGGCTTATACATGCTCGTATGTTCTGACCAGAAGAGGTATCTTTCAATTGTTGGGCATAGGATTTTATATGTTTCCAACATGACAAATTGTAAACTTGACTTTTCAAGTATCTCTTTATTATCTATGTTGCTTTCTGGGTGAGATAAGTGGAAAATTGCCATTCTAAGCAAAAATATATTTTCTGATCTGTATTTAGTCTTTCTCTTCTCTTCTTTGTCATTCTTCCAGGTTACCTGTAATTGCTCTGTCCCTTTCATTTCCTCCTCCTCCTCTTCTCTATAAAGCTGTATATGATGACTGCCAAAGAGGCTTTATGGGAGTTTGCAAGTGGATACGCTATATCATTCCATCCTTTATCTCTTCAAACAGGTCATCAGTGGTAAGAAGAGATTCTGACACTGGGAAATCTAACAGTTGGGGATTTAGTGGCTAAAGCATTTATTGTAAATTTAATATTCTTTTATTCTGCTGTCATCAACAAACATCTATTTTTCCTTCACGTGTTTAATGAGGTTACTTTATAAGGTGCTTCTTGCATGACTTTTCACTTGTGAGATACCTGTGTCCTTATGACAATCTTTTCCTCCACTTAGGAACCATGAGAGGCTGGTACTGTGGCTCGATAGGCTAATCTTCTGCCTTGCAGTGCCGGCACACCAGGTTCTAGTCCTGGTCTGGGTGCCGGATTATGTCCTGGTTGCCACTCTTCCAATCCTACTCTCTGCTTTGCCCAGGAGTGCAGTGGAGGATGGCCCAAGTGCTTGGGCCCTGCACCCCCATGGGAGACCAGGAGAAGCACCTGGCTCCTGGCTTTGGATCAGCTCGATGCACTGGCTGCAGCATGCTGGCCGTGGAGACCATTGGAAGCTAAAACAATGGCAAAAGGAAGATCTTTCTCTCTGTTTATCTCTCTCTCACTGTCCACTCTGCCCATGAAAAAATTTAAAAAAAAGAACCATGAGAGTTTCTCCTGGTCATGGGATAATCCCATGTTGAGTGAATTCATTTTCCTCTCTTGTCTCAGAGTTTATCTGGGATTCCCACATTAATTTGCCCCAGATGCATAGTGAAATACACATAAATCTTTTCCTTTTAGGATGGCTCTTAGCCTTTGTCTGTTGTTTTGTCTGCAAAAACATTCAACTGTTTGCAATCCATTTCTTTCTTCCTGGGGTTTTCTCATCTAGCAAATTTAGGGAAATAATCCAAATCATACTCTTTGAAAGACCTTGATTTGTGTTAAATGAAGAAGGGAAATCTAAAAACACAAGGAAGTAGAATTGGGCAGAGTCTCCTACTTACCACAGGATTCCTGCCTCTGTCTTCTGATGAGAAAACTGTGTGCACATAGCTGAGGCTCCAGACTTTGGCTGAAGATCAATTTGGGGGCATTCATTGTGGCAGATGTGTGGATCTCTGCAAACTTCAGGTGTCGCTCTTGAGGAGCTGACCTGAGAGATTCCACAAGAAGGAGCCCATAAAACCATCCCCTACCCCTTCAGGTGCATTTACTGCAGTCTTGCAGGCAAGGTCAAATCCATACTCTGCCTCAGGCACCCTCTAGTGCCTGAGGGCGGTATTGACCCTGACTGAAAGGAAGGGAGACATGGGCATAAGAGCAGTAGACAGCTCCAAATCAAGACTGGGTCAACTGAAACATCCAAGTATAATGGAAAGGATCTCCATGGGAACATCAGATGGCTGTGCAGAAATAAACATGTATGTGTACAGGAAGTCTGAAAGACTATTTAGATAGGAGCTGCCTGTGAGCAATGGGATTGTAGTTGGTTTCCTTTTCTCTTTATAAATACTTAGATTCATTTGCATAAGGATACTATTGAACAATAAATGATAACCGGCCAATTTCACATTGAATTTAAAAATGAATGCCAATGTGTTTCCTTTTTAATGAAATAAACAAGCCTATAATAAAACAGACAAGTCATGAAAAGTAAGTCATCATAGAATATACTATTCAGATAATACATAAACATATGATCTAACTATGATTGATAGAAATTATAATCAGATATATTATTGGCACATTAACTCAGGACTTAGTTTTTGCATGCAAAAATGTAGAATTTCAGTTCCAGTGATCTTGCCTTTACAAACACACATACATACACAACAAAATTGTTTTGAAACTCAAGGACTCAGATACCAATTGACTTGGGTATTAGAAGACACACATGCTAATGGCTATTCATACACAATTGAGTATGAATCAGGAAGTATTGCTATGTTCTGAGACAGCCACATAAAGTTATGATACCTCCCACCCAAGTGCTTCTCAGGCTATAGCTGCTGAAGACACTGTTGGAGGGTTTGGGGAGAAAGAAGTAATTCTATGAGGAACTGATGACTCTGCTGGAGATGATGGGGACATTTAATTTAAGATGCCTCAGTTAGGGAAAAGGCTCTCAAAAGGTAGTTGGAATCTGCATGATCTGGTGCTTCACCACTTATCTTTGAGAATAATGGAAACTGGAGCTGGGCAGTGGTGCAGTATGTTAAGTTTCCACCTTGAGTGCACACACTTTATAACCTCTGCTGGAGAGCACTAGGGAGAAAGGTACCCTAATCCACAGTTGGTGGGGATGTCAAATGATGCAGCACTGTGGAATACAGTATGGAAATGTCTGTGAAAGAAAACAGATTTGCCATATGACCCAGTCAGCTGACTCCTAGGAATTTACCCGAACAAAATGAAATCAGCATGAAAAGGGGTCATCTGTACCCCCATGTTCATTGAAGATCAATTCAAAATAGCTAAGTATGCAATCAACCCAGATACCCATCAACTGATGACTGGATAAAGAAACCATGGTTTATACTCTAAGAATATTGATCAGCAGTAAAAAAAAAAAAAAAAAAAAAAAAAAAAAAAAAAAAAAAAAGGAATACTGTCTTTTGCAATAACATTGATACAACTGGAAACCATGATACTTAGAGAAATAAGCCAGTATCAGAAAAGACATGTACTGTATGTGTTCTCCTATCTGTCATAACAAGTGCCTAAAAAGTAATGTATTTGGAGTGAAATTGACAATTGGAGATTCCATGTTTGTTTATAGCCTTTGTCTCTATTTTTGAGGAATACTATTGGTTTCTTCCTACCATTGTAGAACACTTTACATATGGTAGGGTTAATCTCATGGGTACAAAGTAAACTAGAAAATAGTTCTTTGCAAAAATAAAGAATGGGGGCCGGCGCCGTGGCTCAATAGGCTAATCCTCCACCTTGCGGCGCTGGCACACCGGGTTCTAGTCCCGGTCAGGGTGCCAGATTCTGTCCTGGTTGCCCCCCTTCTGGGCCAGCTCTCTGCTATGGCCAGGGAGTGCAGTGGAGGATGGCCCAGGTGCTTGGGCCCTGCACCCCATGGGAGACCAGGAAAAGCACCTGGATCCTGGCTCCTGCCATCGGATCAGCGTGGTACGCCGGCTGCAGCGGCGGCCATTGGAGGGTGAACCAACGGCAAAGGAAGACCTTTCTCTCTCTGTCTCTCTCTCTCACTGTCCACGCTGCCTGTCAAAAAAAAAAAATAAAGAATGGAAATAGGAGAGGGAGGGGAAGAAGCATAACAATGTTGACAGGAGGGAGGATTAGGTGGGAAGTATCACCACATTCCTAATCTGTATATATGAAATTCATGAAATTTGTATACCTGAACTAAAATTTGAAATATAAGCCCATTGAGTAACTTACAAACAATAAAAAAAATTAAAAAAGGCAGAAGTAACAACAAAATACAAGTAATTCATGAACAATGGGAATAGGATACGATGGACATTTCTGCACAGTTAAATATATGACCAGAGGTCATTACAAAGGATCCTAATCAGCAATAAGTATGGAGAAACCATTCTATACCAGAAGGAGCCTCCACCTCACATCCACTACATGGGTACAATAAATTGAGAATTTTTTCAAGTGATGTAGATAACATAGGGAATTTGGAATCTTCGAATGTGATAGAAAGTAACAGCATATATGGTATGGAAGGCAGTTGTCATCTCCTTAGCAAATTCAACACAAAATTAATTTATAACCAAAACATTCCACACCTGAGAGTACACTCAAAAATTAGAAAATATGCAAAAATCTCTTCTAATCCGTGTTTGTATCCAAACAGCCAAAGTTGAAAATAGCACACAAATCAGTCTATAGTTAATTGGAGACACAAAACTCAAAAAATTACAGCAAGGATTTATCAGTTTGTCATCTAAAATGTAGACACTTGCAATAATGTGGATGCCCCTTGAAAGCACCATGAAAAATGAAAGGTCAACTAAATCCACAGAGTCCAATATTTAATTTATGCAAAACACTGAGTACCATGAAATCCACAGAAACATAAACATATTGATGGTTGTGCAAATTCAGTTTTTCAATCTTAGTTTTTAACCATTGAAAACTGAGATTGCCTTAAGACTTACAACTGAGAACATCTGTTTCCTTGGAAACTATCCTATCCCTTAATCCTTTCAAAGCATTCTTCTCAGGTCTGAAAAGTATAATGTAGCACTTTGGAACAAAGATGCAGCCCAGGAGCCCCATGCTGGAGGCCAAGATGGAGAAGACCTCCACAGCCACCATGACCTTCCCTTTGGTGCTGTGGTAGACAGGCAGGAAGGTCACCCAGACACTGCAGAACACCAGCATGCTGAACATCAGGAACTTGGCTTCACTGAAGGTGTCAGGCAGATTCCTGGCTAGGAAAGCCACAGTGAAGCTCAGCAGGGCCAAAGAGACCAGGTAGCCCAGGACACAGTAGAAAGCAGTCACTGAGCCCTTGTTGCATACCAGGATGATGTGGCTATGCTCAGAGTGTGCATCTGTGTCAATAAAGGGAGGAGAAGACCCAACCCAGATAGAACAGAGAGCCAGTTGGATCAGGGAGCAGATGGGAATAATGGAGTTAAGTACCCCTGATAGCAGCCACTGTCTCATACTTCTCCCTGGGGCAGTGACCTTGAAGGCCAGAAGCACAGTGATAGTTTTGGCCAGGACAGTGGAAACAGCCATGGTAAACTCTTGGGAGCCACTGTGCTGGTTTCCCTGTATAGGCCTTTGTTTAGATTAACCTTCAACTGTATTCCCATAAGGATTCACTAGAAAATTCCATTTGTACAGCTCGCTGATATGGTTAGTGCTTGGCCACCTGGCTTCAGTGCTCTTTCTTGTACCTTGATAAGCACATCTGGTAGCTGTAAAACCTTGCTGTAACTCCCTTTGTCAAATTGATACTGATTCCTGTGAAATTATTCCTTTGAACTATGTTGTAAGATGGCCCCTGCTTACCCTTGACTGTTACAATCCTTGCCTTGTACTATATAAGCTACCTCTTTCTCCAATAAAGTGAGACCTTGATCAGAATATTGTCTTGGTCTCCCTTCTTGTGTCTGGTTTGTCTCTCCATTCAGGTCTGCCCTCCTCGTGTCCTAGTTGATTACCCTGCGGGCCGGGGCAAGTGGCACACAATGTGGGGCTCAAGGAACAGGAATTGAGCTGAAGGTTGCTGGAAGAGATGGCCATTTCATTTAGGTCACAGCCTTGTCTCATAGCAGCCACCATGGACAATTCGTCTGTGATACGGGCCCGAAGAAGGCAAGTGAAGACTTGCATAGTGGCCACCGTGTCCTGACCCATCCACGACACAGGCCACAAAGGTAAGAAGAGCAACACAATTATGGGACAAACACTTACTAAGCAAGAAATGTTTGTAGAAGGGCTAAAAGCCTCACTCACGGCACGAGGAGCAAGGGTTTAAAAAGGTGAGCCATAGAACAGTTCATTAATGCTATAGGAATAGTCAGTCCTTGGTTTGCAAAAGGAGTCGTGAATGAACAACATTGGGATTTGCTTGGAAAATATTTAAATGTGCATTTAAAGAAGCAAAGCAAGCTGTGACAAAGGCTGTGAAAGCTTTATTGCAGATGCAGAGAATAGGGTTAAAGAAACAAACCGTAGAGCGATTTATCAGTGCTGTTGAAAAAATTAGTCCCTGGTTTGCAGAAGAGGGTGTTGAGGATAAGAAACACTGGGAGTAAAAAATATAGATCAGTGTACACTGGACAGCCCTCACCCTGCATTTAAATATTTCATTTGAAGTAAACGTTACCTGTTGTGAAGTTAATATTACTATGTGAAATGAGGAATTGTGGTGACAAAGTGTCCGCACTACCTATTCTGTTTTTGTATTATGTATTAACTCTACCCCTATTATCGATAGGAATGCTTGGACAGATTAGGCTTGGTTTGCTTCACAAAAAATGTAAATCAAAATATGCCACAAATAGTTAAGATTCCACAAACCTGCAAAAATATAACAATTACAGATAATAAGAGGCTAATTCCCCCTCAGATATGTTTCAATTTATCCTTAAAACACATTGAATATTATTGTGTTTGATTGCTGAATGTATACTTATATGAGAAATTTTTATTGTATTCTTACAATGTGTTAATTATTCCTATACCTTGGTGCAACTCTAGGGCCAAATGTAAGGACAGATTTTTGGGATGGAGAGGCTTTTATCTAGGCTTGGCTCTGATAAACAAGTAACTTGTCTGCCAGATGACCTTCTCCTGCTCCTTGGGAGCCTGGCCAGTTCCCAGGGAGGAGGATAAAAGAATGTTTCTGATAAACAGGTAGGCATGCTTCGTGTCTCAGCTCTCTGGCCAAGATCCAGGATGGGACGCACTGCTCACCTAAAATCGTGGCAATGAGCCACCCTTGTCTTTGGGGGCTTTAAGAGGGAGCTGGAGCAAGCCTCTGCTGCTGCTATTTCATCCCAGGAGAACACACAGTCAAGCTGAACTTTAAATGTGCCCGTAATGATTACTGATGATGTTTGATTCTCAGTATGGATCCATTTCTGGTGCTGTGTGATGACTGCCTAGTAATGCCCACAGTACTGTAAATTCTACAAAACATAAGTACAACGCAGATATGGATCTATTGGCTATTGTGGCTGAGGTGTTCTGTGACAGTCCCTTTGATGAGCGATTAACAAAATGGATTAATTTAAAAACAAGATATTCAGGACCTGCCACTCTGCTTGGTATGTCATTACAAAAATCAACAAGGAGGGCTATGCCCGATAAATGAGGGTGCTATAAATGTGGGCAGCATGTACCTTTGCGAAAAAATTGTCCAAAAGTTAAAGATCAAAATAAGACTCCTCCTGGAATTTGCCCCCAGTGCAAAAGAGGAAGGCATTGGGCCAATGAATGTCACTCCAAAACTGATTAAAAGAAAGATAATTCATTAAAAGAATAAAGTTCAAAAAACTAGAAGCGGGGCTGGCTCTTGGCCCCATTCCAAGAAAACCAACAAACTTTTGGGGCCATGACATTTGTTCCTCAACAGAACACCCTAAATCCATCAATTCCCTCCACAGAGCCACAGAGGGTAGTGCAGGACTGGACCTCAGTGCCAGGTCCTATATGGTATTGACCCCTGAGATGGGCCCACAAGCCCTCCCTACTGGGATTTTTGGTCCTTTGCCAACTGGGTTTTTTGGTCTCCTACTGGGCAGAAGTAGTACAACTATGAAAGGGTTACAGGGTTTTCCTGGAGTTATAGACACTGACTTTACTGGTGAAATAAAAATTATGGCTCAAGCCAATAATGTAACTTTAACTACAGCACAATGCATTGCTCAACTGATTCTGCTCCCCTTCTCTTCAATTGGTAAGTCTTTTTTAAATAAAAGAGGAAATAAAGGTTTTGGATCTTCTGATGCTTATTGCATACAACCCATAACTAAGGACTGACCCAAATTTTTCTTAAAATTAAATAAAAAGTTATTCAGTGGTCTTTTAGATACTGGAGCTGATGTCTCTGTTATTTCAGTAGCAAGCTGGCCCACAAATTGGAGAAAGGAAATTACCATGACTCAATTGCGAAGTATTGGTCAGAGTCAGATTAGCACAAAGTTCCAAATTGCTGCAATGGGAGGATGAAGCAGGTAATACTGGAGCCTCTCGCTCCTATATTTTGGCTGCATTACTTGTTAATCTATGGAGACATAATATTCTAACTCAAATGGGGGCCTTAATGCATAGTCCAAAAAAGATTGTTACCATTAACATGCTTCAATAAGGTCATTTGCCAGGTAAGGGTTTAGGCAAACAACAACAAAGCATCACATCTCCAGTTACTTTAACTGTCAATCATGACCAGAGAGGCTTGGGTTTCCCCTGATGGCTACTGGTCAGCCTGTGCCCCATGCAAAATAAAATAAAATAAAATAAAAATCAGAAAATCGCGTGTGGGTTGGATCGGTGGCCTTTACTGCAGGAAAAGATAAATGCTGCACAGATATTGGTGGAAGAACAATTAACAACAGAACATATAGTTCCTTCTGATTCTCATTGGAATAGTCCTATTTTTGTTATCAGAAAGAAATCTGGGAGATAGCAATTGCTTCAAGACCTTAGGGCTGTTAATGCTACTGTGGAAATTATGGGGGCTTAACAACCAGGTTTACCATTGCCTACTGCAATTCCAAAGGACTCTTATACTGCAATGATAGATTTAAAAGATTATTTTTATACTATACCTTTACATCCAGAAGATTGTCCCTGATTTGCTTTCAGTGTTCCATCAGTAAATTTTTAACTTTTATTTAATGAATATAAATTTCCAAAGTACAGCTTATAGATTACAATGGCCCTCCCCATAACTTCCCTCCCACCCACAACCCTCCCCTTTTCCCACTCCCTCTCCCCTTCCATTCACATCAGGATTCATTTTCTATTCTCTTTATATACAGAAAATCTGATTAGTATATATTAAGTAAAGATTTCAACAGTTTGCACCCACATAGAAACAAAGTGAAAAATACTATTTGAGTACTAGTTATAGCATTAAATCACAATGTACAGCACATTAAGGACAGAGGTCCTACATGTGGAGTAAGTGCACAGTGACCCCTGTTGTTGACTTTACAAATTAACACTCTTGTTTATGACATCAGTAATCTCCCTATGCTCCCGTCATGAATTTCCAAGGCTATGGAAGCCTTTTGAGTTCACTGACTCTTTTCTTATTTAGACAAGGTCATAGTCAAAGTGGAAGTTCTCTCCTCCCTTCAGAGAAATGTACCTCCTTCTTTGAAGACCTGTTCTTTCCACTGGGATCTCACTCACAGAGATCTTTCATTTAGGTTTTTATTTTGCCAGAGTGTCTTGTCTTTCCATGTATGGCATCATATTTTTAAAATATAAGTTGTAATGCAAACTGGTTAAGCCACTGTCTAAGTCAGTCTGGAGATTCCTCAGAAACCTGAAGATAACCCTACCATACAACCCAGCCACCACACTCCTTGGAATTTACCCAAAGGAAATGAAATTGGCAAACAAAAAAGCTGTCTGCACATTAATGTTTACTGCAGCTCAATTCACAATAGCTAAGACCTGGAACCAACCCAAATGCCCATCAACAGTAGACTGGATAAAGAAATTATAGGACATGTACTCTATAGAATACTATAGAGCAGTCAAAAACAATGAAACCCTGTCATTTTCAACGGATGGAGGAATCTGGAAAACATCATGCTGAGTGAACTAAGCCAGTGCCAAAGGGACAAATATCATATGTTCTCCCTGATCAGTGACAACTAACTGAGCACCAAAGGGGAAACTTGTTGAAGTGAAATGGACACTGTGAGAAACAGTGACTTGATCAGCTCTTGTCCTGACGGTTGATGTACAATGTAATACTTTATACCTTTAAGTATTTTTTTGTTCTAGTACTACTTGTTGAACTCTGTAATAAACACACAATTATTCTTAGGTGTTTAAATTTTAACTGAAAAGTGATCCCTGTTAGGAATTTGGAAAACATTATGCTGAGTGAAATAAGCAAGTCCAAAAGGGACAAATATTATATGTTCTCCCTGATCGGTGACAACTAACTGAGCACCAAAAAGGAAACTTGTTAAAGTGAAATGAACACTATGAGAAACAGTGGCTTGATCAGCCCTTGCCCTTACTGTTGATGAACAACTTAATATGTTATCCCTCATAGTAATTTTTGTTTGTTCTACTTAATACTTTTGGTTGAATACTGTAATCAATACACAGTTATTCTTAAGTGTTGAAACTTAACTGAAAAGTGATCACTGTTAAATATAAGAGTGTGAATAAGAGAGGGAAGAGATGTGCAATTTGGGACATGCTCAAGCTGCCTTGCCCCAAATGGTAGAGTTAGAAACATACCAGGGGATTCCAATTCAATCCCATCAAGGTGGCATGTACCAATGCCATCTCACTAGTCCCAGTGATCAATTTCTGTTCACAATTGATCATAATGAAAGGACTAAGAGTGAAAGGGAGCACATAAACAAGTCTAGTACCTGCTAATACTAACTGATAGAATAAATAAAGGGGAGAATGATCCAACATGGGAAGCGAGATACTCAGGAGACCCATAGAATGGCAGATGTCCTAAACAGCACTCTGGCCTCAGAATCAGCCCTAAAGGCATTCCGATCTGGCTGAAAAGCCTATGAGAGTATTTCAGGCATGGAAAGCCAAGACACTCTGGAAAAAAAAAAAAAAAAAAAAAAACCTAAATGAAAGATCTCCACGAGTGAGATCCCAGTGGAAAGAACAGGTCTTCAAAGAAGGAGGTACTTTCTCTGAAGGGAGGAGAGAACTTCCACTTTGAATATGACCTTGTCTAAACAAGATAAGAGTTGGTGAACTCAAAAGGCTTCCATAGCCTTGGAAACTCATGACTGGTGCATAGGGAGATTACTGATGCCATAAACAGGAGTGTCAATTTGTAAAGTCAACAACAGGAGTCACTGTGCACTTACTCCTCATGTAGGATCTCTGTCCTTAATGTGCTGTACATTGAAACTTAATGCTATAATGAGTACTCAAACAGTATATTTCACTTTGTGTTTCTATGGGGGTGCAAACTGTTGAAATCTTTACTTAATGTATACTAAACTGATCTTCTGTAAAAAAAAAAAAAGAAGAAGAAGAAGAAGAAGAAGAAGAAGAAGAAGAAGAAGAAGAAGAAATTATGAATTCCCAACTTGACTCTCACTGGGATTAAACATGACAATAGGTCTGATCTAATTTCATCATCATTTAAAAAATCATCTATTATTTTTAACTTTATATTTGTGTGGGAGCAAACTGTTGAAATCTTTACTTAATGTTTGCTAAACTGATCTTCTGTATATAAAGTGAATCAAAAATGAAAAACAAAGATATAACTTCTGCTATTGTTGATTTTCACTAGACTGGTGAGACATTAAAGGTTCTGCAGAAAATGTGTGATAAAAATTAAAAAAAAATTAAACACACAGAACAGTTGTTTTGCTTATGAATTCTGGATAATGAAGATTCTTAAAAAAGGTTTATTTGTTTATTTCAAATCAGAGTTACACATAGACTGGAGATGCAATGAGAGTGGAAGAGTTCTTTCATCCAATAGTTCACTCCCCAATTGGCTGCAATGCCCAGGATCTGCACTGATCTGAAGCCAGAAGCCAGGAGCTTCTTGCCAGTCTCCCACGTGGTTGCAGGGGCATCTTCTACTGCTTTCCCAGGCATAGCAGAGAGCTGGATAAGAAGTGGAGCACTGCCTTCTACTGTGTCCTGGGCTTCCTGGGCTCCTTGGCCTGCTGAGCTTCACTGTGGCTTTCCCAGCCAGGAATCTGCCTGACACGTTCAATGAAGCCAAGTTCCTGATGTTCAGCAAGCTGATGTTTTGCAGTGTCTGGGTGACCTTCCTGCCTGTCTACCACAGCACCAAGGGGAAGGTCATGGTGGCTGTGGAGGTCTTCTCCATCTTGGCCTCCAGCGTGGGGCTCCTGGGCTGCATCTTTGTCCCCAAGTGCTACATTATTCTCTTCAGACCTGAGAAGAATGCTTTGAGATGATTAAGGGATAGAATAGTTTCCAAGGAAACAGACGTTCTAAAGAGTAGCTCTTAAGGCTCTCACAGTTTTCAATGGAGAGTAAGATTTATGAAACCGATTTTGCATTCTGATGTTATAAAACAACTTGCACAATGTAACCTCCTCATGAACAATTTATACTTCTCTTAAAATGTTGTTTTTCTGGAGAACCAATTCACAGAAAAGGAAGGGATAATCAGAGAAACCTTCCATCTGGTGAGAGACTCTGAGGATATCTGCAGTGTTCCAGCACTGTTTCATGCCAATGCAAGGAGCTTAACTCAAGTGTCCATGTCAGTGTCAGGGATGGAAAGAATAGGCCATCTTCCCCTGCTTTTTCTGGGTCAGTAACCTGGAGGTGATCTGCAAATAGAGAAACCATAACAGGAAATGGCACCCACATGGGATGTTGGGGTTTCAGGTGGTGGTTATATCCACTGTACCCCCACACTGGCCCCAAGAGTCCTCTTTTCAAAATAATACTGTGTACAAATTGCTTAGCCTGGGTTTTATGCTCACAAACAGAAATCCATCTAAGATAAATGCTCTCCTTAAATTTTTCATTTCTGTATTTTCATTTTCAACTCATCAACCTTGTAATATTCATATTTTAATAAAAGAGTTACACATTTGTTGACTTTTTTCATTCATTTTTTAACTTTTATTTAATAAATATAAATTTCCAAAGTACAGCTTTTGGATTACAATGGCTTCCCCCCCATAACTTCCCTCCAACTCGCAACCCTCCCATCTCCCGCTCCCTCTCCCCTTCCATTCACATCAAGATTCATTTTCAATTCTCTTTACATACAGAAGATCACTTTAGAATACATTAAGTAAAGATTTCAACAGTTTGCTCCCACACAGAAACATAAAGTGAAAAATACTATTTGAGTACTACTTATAGCATTAAATCACAATGTACAGCACATTAAAGACAGAGATCCTACATGAGGAGTAAGTGACTCCTGTTGTTGACTTAACAATTTGACACTCTTGTTTATGGCATCAGTAATCACCCTAGGCTCTTGTCATGAGTTGCTAAAGCTATGGAAGCCTTTTGCATTCGCCAACTCCGATTTTATTTAGACAAGGCCATAGTCAATGTGGAAGCTCTCTCCTCCCTTCAGAGAAAGGTACCTCCTTTTGGATGGCTTGTTCTTTCCACTGGGATCTCACTCACAGAGATCTTTCATTTAGGTCATTTTTTAGCACAGTGTCTTGGCTTTCCATGCCTGAAATACTCTCATGAGCTTTTTAGGCAGATCCGAATGCCTTAAGGATTGATTCTGAGGCCAGAGCGCTGTTTAGGACATCATTAAGTCTATATTAATTTCAGCTTTATAATATAGTAGGAATATTTTCAGTGCACTCATTAGACATGTTAAATCATCTTAACCTGTATAATGCAATTTTCAGAAGCTCCTTAATTATATATCATTTCATAAAGGTATAATCATATCCAAGCTTTCATTATACATAGAAGTGATTCTGCAAACTTCTTTTCCGTCTGTTCATTTCTCTTTATTATCAATATGACTTTAGATTTTCTTTTGCTTGTTCCAGACATTAGAAAGTGACTTTTATATCTTGAGCAGAAAACAATTCAACAAAATTAACAATTTTAAAGTGCAGTAATGGCATTTGGGCCATTCACACCATTGTGCAACAATTATCTCTATGTATTTTAAAATATTTTAATCACTTGAAATCAAGTTCCTTATCCATTAATGGTCACTCTTAGTCCCTTCTCTTGCTGGTCACACAAGCACCAATCTGTTTCTGTTTCCATGGATTTAACGGTCCTGAATGTTTATATAAATCAAATATTGGACTCATGGATTTAGGTGACCTGTCATTTTAAATGGCATTTTCACGGGTCATCTACATTATTGCAAGGGTCTACATTTTTCATGACAAACTGATAATTGTGTCTCCAGTTAACCATATACTGACTTGTGTGTTGTTTCCATCTTTGGCTGTTTGGAGACAAACACTGATGTACAAGAGATTTTTGATATTTTCTGATTTTTGTGTGTACTATTAGGTGTGGAATGTTTTGGTCATAAGTGAATTTTATGTTGAATTAGTTAAGGAGGTGACAACTGTCTTCCATACATTATGTGTTGTAGCTTTCTCACTATCATGGTTTTAATGTTCCAAGTTACCTATGGCATCTCCATCACTTGAAAAATTTCATAATTTATTGTAGCCATGGAGTGGATGTGATGTGGAGTCTCCTTCTGGTGTGGAATGTTTTCTCCATACTTATTGCTGATTAGGATCCTTTGTAATGCCCTTAGTCATATATTTACCTGTGAAGAAATGTTCATCATATCCTATTCCCGTTTTTCATGAATTATTTATATTTTGCTGTTAAATCTGCTTTTTAAAACATATATTTTGTTGTTTGTAAGTTGGTCAATGTGTTTATATTTCCAATTTTAGTTGAGGTATACAAGTCTCATAAATTTCATATATACAGATTTAGGAAGATAGTGATACTCCCCTCCTAACCCTCCCTCCTGTCCACACTGTCAGGCATTTTCGTCCTCCCTCTCCTATTCCCATGCTTAATTTTTTAAAGAACTCTTTTCTAGTTTACTTTATGCTCATGAGATTAACCCTACCGTATGTAAAGTGTTCGACAAACTGTAGGAAGAAACCAACACTATTCCTCAGAAATAGAGACAAAGACTAAAACATGGATTCTCAAAGTGTCAATTTCACTCCAATACATTACATTGTAAGCACTTGCTAGGTAAGGGGACACATATGGTACATGTCTTTTCTGATACTGGCTTATTTCTTTAAGTATCATGATTTCTAGTTGCATCAATGTTGTTGCTAAAGAAAGGATTTCTTGTTTTTAAACCTCTGCTTAATATTTTTAGAGTGTATATAGCATGGTTTCTTTATCCAGTCATCAGTAGATGGATGTCTGGGTTGATTTCATATCGTAGCTATTTTGAATTGAGCTTCAATGAACATGAAAAAGGTGACCCTTTTTCATGCTGACTTCATTTTTTGGGTAAATTCCTAGGAGTCAGTTGAATGGGTCTTATGGCAGATCTACTTGCAGCTCTTGGAGATTTCTATACTGTCTTCCACAGTGCTGCATCAGTTTACATTCTCAGCATCTGTGGATTAGGGTACCTTCTTCCCCAAATCCTCTACAACATAGGTTGTTTGCAGATTTCTGTATGAGAGCCATTCTGACGGATGAGGTGGACCTGATTATGGTTTCATTTCCCTGATGGCTAGTGGTCCTGAGCATTTTTTCAAGTGTCTTTGGCCACTTCAGTTTCTTTTTAATAAATGCATGTCAAAGTCCTTTCCCATTAATTAACTGGATGTTTGGATTTTTGTTGTTGAGTTCCTTTCACTCTTACAGGGAACTGGATCAGATGTGAAGCAGCCTGGACTAGATCCATTGATATATGGGTTGCCAGCACTCAAGGTGGAAACTTAACATACTACACCACAACACAGCTCCAGTTTCCATTATTCTTTTTTTTAAAGATTTATTTTATTTATTTGAAAGACAGAGTTACAGAGAGAGGTAGAGCCAGAGAGAGAGCTCTTCCATCCATTGGTTCACTCCCCAGATGGCTGCAATGGCTAGAGCTGTGCCAATCCAAATCCAGGAGCCAGGAGCTTCTCCAGGGTCTCCCACATGGGTGCAGGGGCCCTAGGACTTGAGCCATCTTCCACTGCTATCTCAGGCCACAGCAAAGAGCTAGAATGGAAGAGGAGCAGCCAGGGCTAGAACCGGTGCCCATATGGGATGCCGGCACTTCAGGCCACAGCTTTAATCCAATGTGCCACAGTGCTGGTCCCCAGTTTCTGTTATTCTTAAAAGATAAGTGGAGAAGCACAAGATTAGGCTAATTTCAACCACTTTTTGAAAGCCATTTCCCCAATTGAAGCATCTTTTTTTAACTTGTATTTAATGAATATAAATTTCCAAAGTACAGCTTATGGATTACAATGTCTCCCCCCCCCCACATAACTTCCCTCCCACCCACAAATTGCCAATGTTCCCTGCCTGACTCTAGGTCTAGAAGGTCCAGGGGTTCCTGAAGGAGTGGAAGGTGTCAGCCTAGGGAGAAATGAGAGACACACTCACAGCAAGGCTGATGGTATGGCTCTTGTTCTCAAGCACCAGACTTCATTTTCATATCATGTCACATAATGATTCTTTCTTTTACAATAAAAAGTCTGATGTTCATTGACCTTTCATATTGTGCTGCCTCTAGATTCTATGTCTACATCTAGTTACAATTTCTTTGACTTTCTGGGGCATATTCAGAGCACAGGTTACAAACAGATGTGAGAAAATGGGCTGCCCACAGAAGCCAAGGCCTGAGTGCTTCAAGCTATGCAGAAATTAATTACAGAAGCTAGAGTATTACCTTCCTAATCTAATCTTTACTAGAATTCCAAATGTTCAAAGCAGGCCCTTTTTTAAAATGTATCCCCTCTTTTGCAGTTCTTTCTATAACACTTTAATTCTTTACTGTACTTACCTAAAGGTTCACTTAGACCTATTCCACAGTTTTGACATCCTAACCATTGTTGTATTTGTAGAACATATTGAATTAAAGCTTTAATAACATTTATCTTTATTTAGTGGGATGTATATGCCGGGGAGCCTATTGCCTTTTAATTCTTTTCCACAAACACACCAACTTTGCATAAAGCATTAACCCCTTCTCCTACACTAACTAATTCTGCTTGATTAAAATTCTACAAAGCAAAGGACATTTTGGGGATTATGAGACTAAGCATTATTCCCTAAAATTAGGAATACAGTAATGATTAGCAGGAACACCAGGAAGCTCCAGCTTTCTCATGCAGAGTGTAATTCCCAACAAACCTAAAACTATCAAGAGGACCACAGCTGTCATTCTCATGCCTTGCTGAGACAGACCTTCTGCTGTGACCTCTTTAGCCAGCTGAAGTTGCCTTGGCCTTGCGAGTCCCCATTGACTCCAATACAGTAGACAGTTCCTAACAGAATTATTTCTTTCTCCCCAAAGCCTCCAACAGAGTCTTCATCTCCTATAGCCTAAGAGGCATTTGGGTGGGAGATATCATAACTTTATGTGGTTGTCTCAGAACATAGGAACACTTGCTGAGTCACACTCAATTGTGTATGAGTAGCCATTAGCAGGTGTGCATCTTCTAATATACAAGTCAGTTGATGTCTAAGATTGCTTGCATTTTAAAATTGTGTGCATGTGTGTATGTGTGTGTGTAAATGTATATTATCATTTTGATTACATTATGGAGATACAGAATAATCATTTCCTCCATGATATCGGTAGATGATAATCAATTCACATGTTTCCAGGTTCTTAAGTTATTTTATAGTTATGACTAACACTTACTAGTACTGTGATATTTTAGTCTATGTATGCAACATATCCAGAGTACATTCATAGAAAATTGAAGGAACTTAGACAATTGAACTGTTTTAATTCAGATGCTTAATAAAGGCAATTGAACTGTCTCAATTCAGATGCTTAATAAAGACAAAGCACCAGTGGTGACTGGATGAAAAATCTCAAATTATTAGACTTTCTGTTTTACAACAGGTGAAATTTACAAAATATATGAGCAGAATACTAGAACTGTCTTATATGTTTCCAACTCCTTTAGCTACCCTCCATTGATAACAACTCATGATAATAGGATAGTAGGATAAAATGAAGAGTTGATGAGCCACTTGGGACGCATCACTTTGCCTAAAGTTCCGAGTTCACCTTGGGGTTGCTTTTTTTGTTGCACAATCCACAGGTTTTGACAGTGAAGTAATGATACGTATTCTCCATGATGGTATCCTACAGAGGAGTCCTGAAAGTCACTTGCACTCCAGAAACATGGATATCTGTAGGGTGTTCTCCTGCCCTTGGTAGTTGTAGTGGTGAGAATAGAGATGATTTCCAGCTGATTTCTCTGCTTTCAGGTGAAAATGGGGACTTGCTCACTTAGGTCCCATGTCCTCATAAGGGCATAAATGAGAAATACCCATGGTTGTAGGTGTAAATCTTCATGGAATTAGTGTGGATATTAGAACATTGGGGAAAGGTGTCACATAGATACATGTACATCAAGATACATTGAAGTTCATGTATTGATTAGTAATCTCTGAATTGAAAGTGATGACTGGTTCCACAGTACTTGGGGAACATGTATCTGTGGGTGTCTGTGTGCACAGGATTGCTATGAGATCTTTGTGGGAAACAAGGAAAAGTCCGATGGCTGCCCTGGATACTGGGTGTGTGGGGCTACCCCTTCCTCTTTTGTCCTTTGGGGAGTCTGATGCTTGAAGGCTCTTGGCTAACTCCTGACTGAGAATGGCCCTTCCAGATTCTCACCCATTGCACACTGTGATGCAATCCAATTGCATCATCCCAAATGGCAAAGTTTTTGGATCAAATCTAACAGAAGTTCCTCAGGGTTCTAGCTAACCATAAACTTTGATGACATCAAGGCACCTGGCTATGGAAAGGAAGGGATAAAAATGTTCTCCATCTTGTATTTTTCACCTGGACATAAGACCTCAGCTGCAGAGCCCTAGGGAAGAAAAGCTTCCAAACTCCAGGAAAGGATAGGAGGCTTGACAGAAAGGAGTCAGAAGGAAGACCAGTAGAATATCCACTCCAGTCCAGCAGAAACTCACACAGATTTGCATACACACATGAAGAGAAACACAGTATGAGTATGTAGCTGCCTGACAGTGAAGGTTCCACAACAACTGAGTTCTAGGGTTTTGCACAAATTTCTTTTTCTTTAACTTTTATTTAATGAATATAAATTTCCAAAGTACAGCTTATGGATTATAATGGCTTCCCCCCCCATAACTTCCCTCCCATCTGCAACCCTCCCCTTTCACGCTCCCTCTCCCCTTCCATTCACATCAAGATTCATTTTCAATTCTCTTTACATACAGAAGATCACTTTAGAATACATTAAGTAAAGATTTCAACAGTTTGCTCCCACACAGAAACATAAAGTGAAAAATACTATTTGAGTACTAGTTATAGCATTAAATCACAATGTATAGCACATTAAAGACAGAGATCCTACATGAGGAGTAAGTGACTCCTGTTGTTGTCTTTACAAATTGACACTCTTGTTTATGACCTCAGTAATCACCCAAGGTTCTTGTCATGAGTTGCCAAGGCTATGGAAGCCTTTTGAGTTCACTGACTCTGATCATATTTAGGCAAGGTTGTAGTCAGAGTGGAGGTTCTCTCCTCCCTTCAGAGAAAGGTAACTCCGTCTTTGATGACCTGTTCTTTCCACTGGGATCTCACTCGCGGAGATCTTTCATTTAGTTCTTTTTGGTTTTGTTTTGCCAGAGTGTTTTGGCTTTTCATGCCTGAAATACTCTCATGGGCTTTTCAGCCAGATCCGCGTGACTTAAGGGCTGATTCTGAGGCCAGAGTGCTGTTTAGGACATCTGCCATTCTATGGGTCTGCTGTGTAACCCACTTCCCATGTTGGATCGTTCTCTCCCTTTTTTATTCTATCAGCTAGTATTTGCAGACACTAGTCTTGTTTATGTGCTCCCTTTGGCTCTTAGTCCTTTCATTATGATCAATTGTGAATAGAAATTGATCACTGGGACTAGTGAGATGGCATTGGTACATGCCACCTTGATAGGATTGAATTGGAATCCCCTGGTATGTTTCTAACTCTACCATTTGGGGCAAGTCAGCTTGAGCATGTCCCAAATTGCACATCTCTTCCCTCTCTTATTCCCACTCTTATATTTAACAGTGATCGCTTTTCCGTTACGTTTCAACACTTAAGAATAACTGTGTATTGATTACAGTATTCAACCAAAAGTATTAAGTAGAACAAACAAACAAAATACTAAGAAGGATAACATATTAAGTTGTTCATCAATAGTTAGGGCAAGGGCTGGTCAAGCCACCATTTCTCATAGTGTTCATTTCACTTTAACAGGTTTTCTTTTTGGTGCTCAGTTAGTTGTCACCGATCAGGGAGAACATATGATATTTGTCCCTTTTGGACTTGCTTATTTCACTCAGCATAATATTTTCCAATTCCTAATAGGGATCACTTTTCAGTTAAAATTTAAGCACCTAAGAATAATTGTGTGTTAATTACAGAGTTCAACCAATAGTACTAGAACAAAAAAATTACTAAAAGGTATAAAGTATTACATTGTACATCAACCATCAGGACAAGAGCTGATCAAGTCACTGTTTCTCATAGTGTCCTTTTCACTTCAACAAGTTTCCCCTTTGGTGCTCAGTAGTGGCCGATCAGGGAGAACATATGATATTTGTCCTTTGGGACTGGCTTAGTTAACTCAGCATGATGTTTTCCAGATTACTCCATCTTGTTGCAAATGACCGAGTTTCAGTGTTTTTGATGGCTGTATACTATTCTATAGAGTACATGTCCCATAAATTCTTTATCCAGTCTACTGTTGATGTGCATTTGGGTTGGTTCCAGGTCTTAGCTATTGTGAATTGAGCTGCAATAAACATTAATGTGCAGACAGCTTGTTTCTTTGCCAATTTCATTTCCTTTGGGTAAATTCCAAGGAGTGGGATGGCTGGGTTGAATGGTAGTTATATTCAGGTTTCTGAGGAATCTCCAGACTGACTTCCATAGTGGCTTAACCAGTTTGCATTCCCACCAACAGTGGGTTAGTGTCCCTTTTTCCCCATATCCTCTCCAGCATCTGTTGTTGGTAGATTTCTGCATGTGAGCCATTCTAACTGGGGTGAGGTGAAACCTCATTGTGCTTTTGATTTGCATTTCCCTGATTTCTAGTGATCTTGAACATTTTTTCATGTGTCTGTTGGCCATTTGGATTTCCTCTTTTGAAAAATGTCTATTGAGGTCCTTGGCCCATCTCTTAAGTGGTTGTTTGTTTTGGTGTTATGGAGTTTCTTGATTTCTTTGTAGATTCTGGTTATCAACCCTTTATCTGTTGCATAGTTTGCAAATATTTTTTTCCCATTCTGTTGGTTGCCTCTTCACTTTCCTGACTGTTTCTTTTGAAGTACAGAAACTTCTCAATTTGATGCGATCCCAAATTTCAATTTTGGCTTTGACTGCCTGTGCTTCTGGGGTATTTTCCAAGAAGTCTTTGCCGGTACCTATATCTTGCAGGGTTTTTCCAATGCTCTCTAATAATTTGGTGGTGTCGGGTCATAGATTTAGATCTTTAATATTTTGGTTGAACTTTTGTGTATGGTGAAAGGTAGGGGTCTTGATTCATGATTCTGCACGTGGAAATCCAATTTTCCCAGCACCATTTATTGAATAGACTGTCCTTATTCCAGGGATTGGTTTTGGATCCTTGATCAAATATGAGTTGGCTGTAGATGTTTGGATTGATTTCTGGTGTTTCAATTCTGTTCCATTGGTCTATCCATCTGTTTCTGTACTAGTACCTTGCTGTTTTGATTACAACTGCCCTGTAGTATGTCCTGAAGTCTGGTATTGTGATGCCTCCAGCTTTGTTTTTTATTTTTTATTTTTTTTCTTTCTTTCTTTTCTTTTTTTTCTTTTTTTCTTTTTTTTTAACTTTTATTTAATGAATATAAATTTCCAAAGTATGACTTATGAATTACAATGGCTTCCCCCCCCATACCGTCCCTCCCACCCACAACCCTCCCCTTTCCCACTCCCTCTCCCCTTCCATTCACACGAAGATTCATTTTCGATTATCTTAATATACAGAAGATCAGCTTACTATACATTAAGTAAGGATTTCAACAGTTTGCTCCCACACAGAAACATAAAGTGAAAAATAATAGATGATTTTTTTTAAATGATGATGAAATCAGATCAGACCTATTGTCATGTTTAATCCCAGTGAGAGTCAAGTTGGGTATTGATAATTTCTTTCTTTCTTTTTTTTTTTTTTACAGAAGATCAGTTTAGTATGCATTAAGTAAAGATTTCAAGTTTTCACCCCCATAGAAACACAAAGTGAAATATATTGTTTGAGTACTCGTCTCCAGCTTTGTTTTTGTTGCACAATGCAGGCGTACACCTTCCGGATAGGTTAACGCCGGCAAGACCTCGGAGACACCAGACGCGTTTATCGGCTTTTCAGCTTCCACTTTATTTTTCAGCAGACTCGTGTTACATGTCGCGAAAGCCCGCCGTCTTCGCCTCCTCCAACCCTCTTATATCTCCTGCCCACCGTCCACCTGTTTATATATGATTCACGGAAAACATGTTACCAACTCAGCAGGAGTAAGTGTGGGAAACATGCAGTAACAGGATGCTTAAAGTCAAAACAGGATCTTGCAATTAGCTACGGGCAGGGTGGAAAAAGCCCAGCACTAAACTTCTTGTCAGGAGGGGCACAGCTGGCCAGGCTGTCCCGTTACCCGACATCTCCCCCTTATTTCTTTGCAAAATGGAGTGGTACTGTGCCTGTCTTAGGTGACCAAAAGCATCTATCGGGTTTACCCATCATTGGCACATGAACATGAGGTGTGGAGGGAGCGTTCATGCCCTGTCTTAGGTTGCCTTGAAGACCTCTCAGAACTTACCCATCTTTGACTACCATTCCAGCAGATTCAGCCACACCTAAATCTGTCCATTTTGCATGGGGTACTGGTTATTGAATGCTAGCTGGCTTGTTTAACCACCATTTGCGTATTAACAGCCCTTGCAAGATCCGAACAATAATTGATCCTGTTGTAAGCACAATAAGAGCCAACCCTATAATAGCGGCCCATTGTTTAATTGGATTCCAACTACCATTTAACATGCTACCCAAAAGACGGGACTGATTAGCGGCAAATGAAAAGTGGTTGTAGGGGTAGGTGGTAACACAAACTGCAGTAGATTGAATAACACAGGGTATGCCAACCAGGCCTAATCTTACAATAAATCCGTTCATTAACAGCTGAATAGCAGTATATCATCAAGTGCCTGGGCGGTAGATCTTGTGATGCTATCAAGTGTGGACAGTGTGGAGGTTTGGCTCATGGCCAAGCCAATAGCGGCCTAACCAGCTGATAATGCCGCAATTACTGCAACGACGACCACGGTGACTCCAAAGTCTCTCCTGTGTCGAACAGCCATAGAGAAGTCCTTCTCAGACACCACAACTGGTACAGGAACCCAAATAGGAATCCGCACAACCACCAGTGTTTCTGCTTCACTTAATTTTCCTTTAACACATGAGGAAATAACTCCTGTAGTGCAAGTATTATTAGTAGCATTACAGCGATACCAAAAGAAGGGAGGCTGAAGAAAAACAGGGGATGATCGTTGGGTGACGAAAAGGCAAATCATGACTGCTGGAGAATTGGGGGTGCCTGGGGAGTGCAAGAAGGAAGTGGATTGGTAGGAGGGTAAGGAACAAGTGGTCTGTGACACTCCTGGCACCTGAGAGGTAGCGACTCAGATCGAAAGGCTATAAGTTTCCCTGTAATATTGGCTGTGTAAGAACTACCTGAGTCATTCCAGTTGATAACATCTCCCATGGAATAAGTGGCCAAATTAATACATGGCGTAGGAAAGCCGGTATAATTATAACCACAAAGATCTGCACCAAACTTAGGCTTATGGAAGCATAGCGCTCCCGAAAGGTGGGTGGATAAGTTAACCTGGCCCTGATGGGAAGAATTGACAAGACTGTTGTAAGGCACTCCGAATCTTTCACCTATGGTAGAGTTATGAAGGTTAGAAGAGTTAGAAACAGGGAGAGGGAGAGGTAGGGCTCTCAAGAGACCCCAATACTCATCCAGTTTGGCCATTGTCGGTGACAGTGGTATCATTATTAGTAGGAGTAGGATCACGATCATCTTGCCACTCTATTGTTCTTGTCCGTCTTTCTGGAATCCAGATTGGATTTTTTTCTTCCTGTGGGAGAAAACAAACAGCGCCTCGTACCCTTCTTATTAATGGGTATGGGCCTTTCCATTTGTTATCTTGTGGGTCTTTCCACATAATCATTTTTCTAACGTGTGGCTGAGCTTCTGTCAGTTCACGGGGTTTATTACTATTGGGGGTCTGTTCCAAGATTACATGACGTTCTGCCGGGGTGAGACCATCAGCTTTTTTATTTAAAAAATTTATGGTAAGTAAGGCGAGGTTGAGAATGTCTTTAGGGGAATGGGATAGTGCCCCTATTCCCCCTTTTTGTTTTAATACAAAGTTTTTCAGATACAGATTAGTGCGTTCCACAACAGCTTGTCCAGTAGGGTTATATGGGATGCCGGTTAAATGAGAGATATGAAAAGTTGCTAAAAACTCAGCAAAAGCCTTAGAAGTATAAGCAGGTCCATTATCAGTTTTTATTATATTAGGAATTCCCCAAGAAGCAAAACATTGTAACATATGTTGCATTACAGGGGAGGTGGACTCTTTGGCGGCGGTGGTAGCCATAACTACTCCTGAGTAAGTATCCACCGTAACACAGACACAGGATAGCTTGCCAAAGGCAGGGATATGCGTTACATCCATTTGCCAAATGTGACATGGATAAAGGCCCCAGGGATTAGCTCCAGTGGGCATAGTAACAGGCTGATGAATAACACATTTTTTGCAATTTTGGACAATAGATTTAGCTTTATGAATAGGGATATTAAACCTCATACTTAAGGTCTTACTATTAACATGCCAAAGTTTGTGATATTCTGTTTCCTGTTCCATGGCAGTGCAAGCTAAAAGGAAGCGGGAATGTTGATCGGCAAGGGTGTTTCCCGTGGTGAGAGGACCTGGCAGGGAGGTATGTGCTCTAATATGGGTGATAAAAATGGGATCTGATCTCCTAAATAAAGCGTGCTGAACAAGCTCAAATTAAGGAAACACTGTAGATCTTTTGGATATTAACGAAGGGGAGCCTAGCCTCTTAACAGCATTAACAACATATAAGCTATCAGAAATGATATTAAGAGGACCCTCAACCATATTTAATAACTTAGCCACTACAGCTAGCTCTGCATGTTGAGGTGAGGGAGATGCAGTAACTGCATGATGCACCTGACCTTGTAAAATAGCCACCCCGGTACCTCCTTTTGCTCCATCAGTAAAAGCTATGGGTGCTTTGGGAATGGGATTAGAATAAACTCTTTTAAAATAGTGTAAGGGTACCGTGTCACAAAATCTAATAAAGGGATGATTGGGATAATGGTTATCTACACTTATGTCAAGGGTGATGGTGATGTGGGACCATTGCCAAGTTTCCTTAGCCCACTCCTGAATGACTACAGACTCTAACGGAAGAATGCAGGACTGTGGTCTTCTCCCTGCAATTTCTACGACTCGGTGGATGGCTTGTAAAACTAAATTTCCCATAGCCTCCGCATAGGAGGTAATAGATCTGGGCATATGGTTATGTGGGTATATAAACAACAATGGTCCTTCTTGCCAGAGTAAAGCATAGGGATAATGACTTTGTATGAACACCAAAATACTTAGGGGCATAGTGGGGTCACACTGCTGCATAGCGGTGCTCTTAAGGTGCTGTTCAAAAATTTTTAGTACTGCTTTTGCCTCCTTTGTAAGTTGTCTGGGTGAATTTAGGCATGCATCACCTTCCAGAAGTCGGAACAAAGGGTGCATTTCTTCAGTAGTCATTTTACAATAAGGCCGAATCCAGTTTAAATTTCCACACAATTTTTGTAAGTCATTTAAGGTTTTAACATGATGAGTGGAGATATTAAAATCAAGAGGCTTTACTGTGGTAGGGGTAATCCGTAGTCCTAAATATTGTACTGCAGGAACTCGTTGAATCTTTTCAGGAGATAAGATAAGATTATAATTGTTTAGGGATTGCTCTAATGCAAAGAAGGCTTTATCTAATTCTTCCTGGTTAAGAGCAGCCAATAGAATATCATCCATGTAGTGTACTATTGTCATTTGTGGAAATAATTTTCTTACAGGTGCAATAGCCTTAGCAACATATATTTGACATAATGTGGGACTATTAGTCATTCCTTGTGGCAATACCGTCCATTCAAAATGAGCATTGGGTCCTATATGATTTATAGAGGGAATTGTAAAGGCAAAACGTTGTCTATCTTCCTTGGCTAGGGGGATAGAGAAAAAACAATCCTTTATATCAACTACTATTAGTTTCCATTCTCTAGGTAGCATGGTTAAAACGGGGAGGCTGGGTTGAGTGGCCCCCATAGGTTGCATTTGTTTATTTATAGCTCTTAAATCATGAAGTAGGCAATATTTACCTGATTTCTTTTTAATCACAAAGATAGGAGTATTCCAAGGAGAAGTAGATGGCTGAAGATGTCCTGCCCCTAATTGTTCCTATACTAAGGTTTTTACAGCAGCCAATTTTTCTTCTGTAAGGGGCCACTGCAAAATCCACACTGGCTTAGAGGAGAGCCAAGTTATAGGGATTGGCTGCCGTGCGGTGGCCCCTCCTGGAAACCCAGTCCATGCCTGTCCTTTTCTCCTTTTGGACTAATGGGCGTTGTAATACCCTGTTCCCTAGCTCCCAGGCCTCCACCTTTATATCCCATTCGCGTCATGATGTTCCACGCAGCCTGTGATCCTTGTTGTTTTCCCTTTTCATTAGTCAAGGTAAGTCTTAGTTCCTGTAGGGCGTCTCATCCCCACAGGGTAACTGGCAGCTTACAGATATATGGTTGGAACTGTCCAGAATGGCCTTCATTGTCGGTCCAAGTGAGGATGCTGGCACTCCTAGGTGGAGCATTGGTAGTACCCAACCCTACCAGTGTATTCTCTGACTCTTGTGTTGGCCAGGAGGGAGGCCAGTCATCTGCGGCTATAATACTTACATCAGCCCCAGTATCTAACAAGCCTTGTATTGTTTTTCCCTGAATGACAAGAGGCCAAAGTGGTCTGTTTTCCAATGATAAGGAGAGTGCTGCAAAATTACTTCCTTGTTTAGCTCTCTGATCTCTAATTTTTTCCCAGCATAGTAGTTGTGCTAGGGGTCTGTCACTATCTACGATAGCTGCACCTAAGGTGGCTTGAACGATAACTTTAGGTTTGCATGTGAGGAAAGTTACTATTGCTGGCTGAATTTGGAGTCCGCGCTGAAAACTGGTGGCTCGTCCAATCACTAGTCCGAAGCCAGTATTGGGAAGAGAATTTTTAGTAGGGACTACATCAATGATTTGAGGACCCATAGCTGGAGTTAATATTTGAGACTCCGTTGGCCGCAATTCGAAACAGCTTACTGTTCCTGATCCCCCTTTTTTGATTGCTGGCGCACCCAATTTTGCTTCGGGCCCCGGTGTGCTGGGGCCCCTCTCCCGTTTTTTGACTCTTGGGGAATGGGGTTTCCTGCTCTATCAATCTTAGAATAACAATCACTGGCCCAATGATTACCTTTCCCACATTTAGGGCATAATCCTGGCTGTCGTTTGTTGGGTTTATGTTGTCTACATTCCTTTTTTACATGCCCGGGTTGGCTGCAAGCGAAACATTTGCGGTCACTCGCTCTATTGGCCTTAGTCATTGCCATAGCAGCATGAGCCCCAGAGGCAACATCATCCATGACGTCTCTGCAAATTTTCAAAAAGGTAGGGATGTCCTTATGTTGCCAAGGCCTTAGCACGGAGCGACATGTCTTATTAGCATTTTCATATGCCAGTCATCTCAGCAAGGGTGCGGCCTCTTCAGGAGACTCAAACAGATTGCCTGAAGCTTCATAAAGGTGGTTAATAAAATCTGCATAAGGCTCTGTTGGTCCTTGTATTATCTTAGTCAGACTGTGTTTAACTTCCCCTTTTTTTGGCACTACCTTCCAGGCCCTCAAGGCTATATCTCTTATTTGTTGTAATACCTCCCGGGGACACCGAGCTTGCACTGCTTCTGCATGGAATGCTCCCTCTCCATTTAACATATCCTCATTCCAGGCAGGTTGCCCATCAGCTCGGTTTTGTGCCGCCTGAGTACAAGCTAGTTCCCTATAAGCGGCTGACCATAAGAGATAATCTCCCCCTGAAAAGACTGCCTTGCAGACATTTCTCCAATCTTCAGGGACTAGGCCCTGAGTGCCTAAGGTTCCTAGGATAGCTTTGGTGAAGTTAGCATGTGGCCCGTAGAGAGTCACTGCCTTTTGCAACTCTTTTAATGCTGTGAAGTTGACCGGAGTCCTCCCGCGATTTCCTTGGCAGTCTTTGGTCACTGGAAAGATCTGATGGGGGTTAAAGAACTCTGCCCAATTTGGTTTCAGGCACCGTGGTGGGTGGGGAGTTGAATCCCCAGTATTTATAAAAAAAGGGGCTTCATCGTCATTACGAGCACTTTCGTTTTCAAGTATTTGCCTTCTAGTCTGTTTCTCCGGCCCAGACTCTAAAACTATGGGCCTCATCTCGCTGGAAGCATTGCCGACAAAACAGCAACAGCGCATAGGATGATGGGGTGGTTCATACGGAGGAGCGGAGGGCATTAAGGGCAACTCTGGGTATAGTGGAAGCGATCCCAGCATCTGTGGATGTTTCGCTTTTGGTCGGGCTCCTCCAATTGCTTCCATCCTTTGTTCCTCTATATTATCTCCTTTTTCGCTACTATCATGGGAGTCTTCGCTCAGCTCCTCCAGTAGTTCGGAGCCTTCATCTAAGAGTTCCCCAATCTGGTCATCCTCCGACCGTAAAGCAGTATCTATCAGATACCACAAGCGGATCACTCCCTCCTTGACTCCAGCGTTTCGCAATTCACGTCCCACCCGTCTCCACCGAACCTGTGATAAATCTCCTTCTTCAACAAACCAAGGACAAGTTTTATATAGTATCCTCGTAAAATTGCACACAGCTAAACTCTTTACGGGCATCCCCGTTGCCTTTAAAAGGTGGCTAATCAATAGGTGCATTTTCGTGGTGGACTGTGTGTTCCCCATTGTACCTCGGTATTCCTAAGCTTTTTCCCCTAGACTCCCGTCTATAGACATTTTTTTTTTCTTACCTTCTTTCTGCGTCGCAGCGATCCGAGTCACGACACCAGTTTCAGGTGTACACCTTCCGGATAGGTTAATGCCGGCGACACCTTGGAGACACCAGACGCGCTTATCGGCTTTTCAGCTTCCACTTTATTTTTCAGCAAACTCGCGTTACATGTCGCGAAAGCCCGCCGTCTTCGCCTCCTCCAACCCTCTTATATATCCCGCCCACTGTCCACCTGTTTATATATGATTCACGGAAAACATGTTACCAACTCAGCAAGAATAAGTGTGGGAAACATGCAATAACAGGATGCTTAAAGTCAAAACAGGATCTTGCAATTAGCTACGGCAGGGTGGAAAAAGCCCAGCACTAAACTTCTTGTGCTTGTACATGTTGGGAGGGGCACAGCTGGCCAGGCTGTCCCGTTCCCTGACAAGTCAGGAGCTTCTTCTGTCTCACACTTGGTTGTAGGGTCCCAAACATTGGCCATCCCGCATTGCTTTCCCATGTGAAATAGCAGGGAGCTGAATTGGAAGTGGAGAAGCTGGACATAAATCAGCACTCATCTAGGATGTTGCACCACAGGTGCATTCTTAAGCTCCCGCACCACAGTACCTCTCCCAGAGCAGGTTTTTGGGCAGCTCTGGGGTTGCCACCTCCCCACCATCACCGCGAGCTTGAGGAGGCCCTTGCCCAGACGGCTACTAGCCCCTAGCTTGAGATTTCAGCTGATTCAGGATCCTGTGCACCACTGGTTCAGTGAGGCTTTTCAGGCAACACAGAGGCAGGACCTCCACCTTGCATTGGAGCCCTCAGTGCTTTCTGTCAGGGAACGGGACAGCCTGGCCAGCTGTGCCCCTCCCAACATGTACAAGCACAAGAAGTTTAGTGCTGGGCTTTTTCCACCCTGCCCGTAGCTAATTGCAAGATCCTGTTTTGACTTTAAGCATCCTGTTATTGCATGTTTCCCACACTTACTCTTGCTGAGTTGGTAACATGTTTTCCGTGAATCATATATAAACAGGTGGACGGTGGGCAGGAGATATAAGAGGGTTGGAGGAGGCGAAGACGGCGGGCTTTCGCGACATGTAACACGAGTCTGCTGAAAAATAAAGTGGAAGCTGAAAAGCCGATAAGCGGGTCTGGTGTCTCCGAGGTGTCGCCGGCGTTAACCTATCCGGAAGGTGTACGCCTGCACTGACTCCTGGCTCCTGGCTTCAGATCAGCCTAGCTCTGGTCTTATTGTCCATTTAGAGAGTGAAACTGTGGATGTAAGATATCTCTCTCTCTCTCTCTCTCTCTCTCTCTCTTTCTCTCTCCCTCTCTCTCTCTTTCCACCTCTCAAATAAGTAAATAAATATAATCTAAAAAAAAGAGGCAGTAAGGTCTCCCTACATGGTATTTAGCACAGACCTGGGGAAAAATTCCAATCCATTGTCATATATGTGTGCACTCTTAGGGTCTGAGGGTGGCCCTGATCCCCTAAAGGAACCCAGACTTGTGCAGAAGAGCAAGAACAGACTCCCCAACCCCCACTATTGTTGGAAGGCAAAGACAACGTGAATGTGGTTCTGCAGCTCCAATGTTTGTCTAGTTTCAATGTAAGGGGTTCCAACTGACTCCAGAAGACCCAAGACAGAGATATTTGTGTAGAGCATACTCTGAAATAACAGTTAAATAATTATTGCCTCTGAGGAATGATTGTGCATGGCTATATATTTTTTATTTCTAATTTTTGATTTAATTTCTCATGTCTACACATTGTGCAATAAAGGGATAAATGATGCTTCCACATGGAAAATAAATGCCTATGCATTTCTAATTAAAGTATGAGCAGTCCTAGTTTAAAACAAAATAAGGAAACAAGCCAAGGCAGAATAGAATACATTCTTCACAGAATGAATACACATATGTGTGACTCAATTATTACTTGCTCATTCTTCTACATTTCCCCTGATTCCTCTTTATTCCTCAACATATCTTCCTACTTTTCCTCTTCTTCTTCCTTTCTCTAAAGGTCTCCAAAGCTGTTGGAATTCAAGTGGAACTTGTAACAGGATCAACTTTATAATTCCAACTTTGACTCTAAAAGCAGTTGGTTATTAGTTATTTTAAATTTTGAAATTGTCAGTTCTAATTATTGAGAGCTATAAGTCAAAATAAATTGTTTTCACTTTAATATTGCTTTTTTTTGAACAGTCATCAACTATATCATGATTCTCATGTGTTTGGACAGATGGGCTGTGAGCACCAGTGTATGATTTAAACCCGTGGAGAACTTGTACTCTTTATCTAGGATTGTCTCCTACAACAAGAACTTCATGAGCTCTACTCCCCACCGTGTCAGGTTGGACCCAGTTGAGGAACTTCATTTTCTTTTCCATAACTCTGTTCATTTGTATTATCATATTCATTTACCTAAGGGAATCATTTCTTTCAGGGAGGCTACTGGCTTCTGCCCAATGGTTTTGCCTCCATAATGTTCTAGTGCTTGAAATGTTACTACATTGCTCTTGGGTTTTCTCTCCCTAAAATGTCAGGAATTCAATCAAATTAACCAGCTGAGGATATTCCTTAGTGGGGAAAATCCTTCAAGGACCTAGGTCACAGTTCCAACTCAGGACATCTCCCTTTTGGTTTCTGTCTTGGAATCTACATTTTTGAGTGTGAAGGAAATGGAATTTTAAATGCAATCAGCTTGTATTGACTTAAAGGAGAAAAAATAAGGGGAAGAAACTTCACACAGTGCCACAAGACCTGCACCACCTGAGAAATGCAGAAAGAGGAAGCAGCAGGGTTAGGCAGAGACACCTGTCACCACTACAAGGAGGTGCTGATCCTTGACCCCCACACATACCAACTGAGGCTGAAATCAGAGCATGTGCCCAGCAGTCCCAGGGTATTCAGAAGCCATACTGACTATTCTAATGCAGTATCAAATTGGAAAGCCTTGTTTAAGCAGAAGTCAGAGCATCAGTGAAACCAAAGCAAACACAGACACAGCCTCTGTCCAAACCATCTGTGCTCACATGGCCCCCAGAAAACATAAAATACAAATGGTGGCAAAGCCGCATTTCTAAATCTAATACCAACAAGGTTCAAGTTGTATGATGAGACTCAGTATGAGCAAGATTCAAATTGCCAGATTGTACCCAGGCAAACTGGCTTGGCAGAATAACAAGGGTAAAGTTAACTCTCATCTAACATTGGGGTGCGGTGTGAAACAACGAGGCTGTATTCCCTAATGGAGGGTAGAGATGTGAGGTAATTTTCCAAGTCAGAGGAGACAAAAGAAAGAAGAAAGATTATTTTACATTCTAGGAAAACTGGGCTTCTCCACAGCGAGGTGCTGGCAGGCCTCACTGGGCCCAGGAACATCCCTGGAAGGTCCACATCTCACCACAGAACGTGGCAGGGATTCTTGCATTCCCCTCAATGAGGCACTGAGAGACAGCTATGAGGGGAATGCAGCGCCCTCCCTAAGGCTGGGACAGCGTGACTCTTACCAAGGTCTCAGTGACCCAGCATAGGGACCAGAAGAGGCCACATTGGGCCATGAAGGGCACCTGTGTAGCATGCAGTTCTCACCTCTCTTCTCTCATGAAAAGCCTTAGGTGCCTCCCTTGGCTTCCGGCATCCACTTAAGACTCAAAGCAGGGGCTAGAGATGGCTGGTGTGTGGGTCTCTGCAAATTCCCAGAGTGGCAGGGAGGGGACAACCTGACAGGCTAAATTTCAAAGAGCCCCTGGGGGGCAACTTCAGGTGCATTCAGGCAGTCTCTGGGCCGGGTTCCAACCCAGCACCATGGGTGCCCTCTGGGGGCAGCAGACGGCGCTGACCCCGATAGAAAGGTAGAAAGGCAGGAACAGGCCTGACTTAGGTAGAGGTCAAAACTGCAGGAATGTCGCACTCCAACAGCACATTTGTCCCATTTCAATCAGATGACTCCACCACACCGCTAAGGGTCCCTGACACAGACATGATTCTGAGCAGGACACGTCTGACAGAAGACTGTGGTGGGAGCTGCCTCAGCAGTAGGATTGTGGTGGTTTTCCTTTATAAATGCATCAAAACTGGATTTATTTCCCCTGTGCCTACTACTTGCACCTTAAAGGCGGGAATGTGACTTCCACATGGAAAATAAATTTCTGTGTTTCTTTTAAAGATAGATACAGGCCTGTGGTAATAGAGAAAATGGATGGAAAGCAATGCATTCAAGAATATATTCTTCAGATAATGCACAAACACCATCAACCCAACTAATAATACTAAATAATATATCATACTAAATAATATATCATCAAGAAGATATCATTATCACATATAAAGCCAGAACATTGTTTTTAAAGAGGTCGATGTGAAAGGTATAGAATCTATTAGTGTAATTCCAGACAATTCTTTGGACATTACAATTAAAATCGTTGTCACATGCATTGCCATATATGTACACATCATATTTCTCAGGATCTATCTCAGCTGCTCCACTTCTGATCCAGCTGTGCTAATGGCCTGGGAAAAGCAGTGAGGATGGCCCAAGGGTTTGAGTTCTGTACTCACATCTGAATGAGTCAGATGATGCTCATTCCTTCAGTCTGGTCCAGCTCTGGCCATTGCAGACAGGAGTCAACTAAAAGATAGTAGATCTCTCCTTCTTTGTCTCTCCCTCATTCTCCAAAACTCTTTCAAATAAATTCTACAAACTTGGATTAGCCAAGTGAGCCATGGTGCCAGGCCCATAGAACATCTTACTCCAACTGATTTAACTGTTGCCAGAATCTAACTATTACCAATCTGTTTCCAAGAAAACTGGAATGATACCAAGTATATGGTTAAAGTATCTACTCATCCATCACAAGCTAAAGCTGGAAAATCTTCCTGATATATGCGATGATCATATCTTACTGCCTAATGGAAAAATACGAGAAATTCTACATAGTTTTCAGGAGTAAAAATTCTCCATTATTGATTTCTGTTCATTTTTTACAACACATGTAATCCCACAGATCAGTTGGTCAGAGTGCCAGTGACACTGAATCTTTCTTATGTTTTCTTGAGTAGAAAATAATGTTTAGTGTAGTTGAAAATCTTTATCCTTCTGAAGATCATTATGTATTAAAATATGATAATTACTACCTGAAGGTAGGCAGAATTTTCTCATCAGTCACATTCCACTTCTTTTTTTCTGTCAAAGATGAAGACTTTTGAGACAGGTGTTAACTTCACCATGAAACAGGCACTGAATTACCTGTCTGATTGGAAATCTCATTTTCTAAACAAGGTGTGCAATCAAAACAACAGGTAGGCTTTCCCTCCAGAGCATTTTTACTGAGTCCAGGGCTACAACTCTCACTGCACTGAGCTTGGCATCTGAGAAAACTCAGATGGATGTAGGTCATAGTTGGGACTGTTATCTAAACTCCAAGTGGGGTATTTAGTCCTGGAGAATCTATGCTCTTAAATTGTAAGTACCTGTTTCTAATACACTGATTGCATGCCATATTGACTCTGTGCCATGAAATAGACTCAAAACATATGGAAGAACAAGTGTCTTTGTTATCCTTCCTCAGATGCCACAAACACAAGAAACATATATAGATTGGAAGGGGAGTGGATTAATGTCTGTAAAGGTCTTTTTATTAAGCCAAGTGACACAAAATACCATACCAACTGTGGGTAACAATGTGTAGTGTGAATCTTAAAATTAGGAACAGATTACCCCTTTAATTTCTGTGGCCCACTCTATTACATCCTCAAAGAGAGACAACTGTTGCTCATGGGGAAGAAACACTATTTTCACCTTACATCCAACAGCTTTTGGAAAATTACAGAAGTTGAGAATGTCATACTCAACATCCAATTTTCTCTTTTGATTCAAATTCACTAGGTCACCAGCAGGATTGGCAAATTGGAGGTGCTTGAGAAACAGGTGCAGCTAAAAAAATGTGCCATCCTCTCAAGTGACTGCTCAAAAATTTGTACAACAAATTCAAATTAGAGAACGTATCTCTTGGTCTGTAATCACAGCTACACAAAGGAAAAGTTTTGTAGCAACCCTATGAATTCAAAGAAACCAGATACAGAACTAAATCACAGTAAGTGAGATTTCAATCATTTTCATTAAGAAACATGAGCAAACAAAATCACTAGGTGTGAGATTCAGACAAAAGCTACACATGCTCTATTGTTTTCTCCATGTATCTATGGTAACAAAGAGTAAAATGAAGTTACCCATATACAAATGTGTTCAAATTACATATGATCATTATCTCCAAATTCTAGGTATTTCATATATATATATATATATATATATATATACACACACACACACCTTACAGGGAAGATGCTGCATTCTTTATCACACAGCAATGATTCTTTTTTTAAACTGTTATTTAATGAATATAAATTTCCAAAGTACAGCTTATGGATTACAATGGCTTCCCCCCCATATCTTCTCTCCCACCCACAGCCCTCCCCTTTCCCTCTCCCTCTCCCCTTCCATTCACATCAAAATTCATTTTCAATTCTCTTTACATACAGAAGATCAGTTTAGCATACATTAAGGAAAGATTTCAACAGTTTGCACCCACATAGAAACACAAAGTGAAAAATACTGTTTGAGTACTAGTTATAGCATTAAATCACAATGTACAGCACATTAAGCACAGAGATCCTACATGAAGAGTAAGTGCACAGTGACTCCTGTTGTTGACTTAACAAATCGACATTCTTGTTTATGGCGTCAGTAATCACCCTAGGCTCTTGTCATGAGTCGCCTAGGCTATGGAAGCCTTTTGAGTTCACCAACTCTGATCATATTTAGACAAAGTCATAGTCAAAGTGGAAGTTCTCTCCTCCATTCAGAGAAAGGTACCTCCTTCTTTGACGACCTGTTCTTTTCACTGGGATCTCACAGAGATCTTTCATTTAGGTCTTTTTTTTTTTTTTTTTTTTTTTTGCCAGAGTGTTTTGGATTTCCATGCCTGTAATACTCTCATGGGCTTTCCAGCAGATCTGCATGCCTTAAGGGCTGATTCTGGGCCAGAGTGCTGTTTAGGACATCTGCCATTCTATGGTTCTGCTGTGTATCTCGCTTCCCATGTTGGATCGGTCTCTCCCTTTTTTATTCTATCAGCTAGTATTTGCAGACACCAGTCTTGTTTATGTGCTCCCTTTGTATTTTAGTCCTATCATCATGATCAATTGTGAACAGAAATTGATCACTGGGACTAGTGAGATGGCATTGGTACATGCCACCATGATAGGATTGAATTGGAATCCCCTGGTATGTTTCTAACTCTACCGTTTCAGGTAAGTCAGCTTGAATATTTCTCAAATTGCACATCTCTTCCCTCTCTTACTCCCACTCTTATATTTAACAGCAATCATTTTTCAGTTAAGTTTCAACACTTGAGAATAACTGTGTATTGATTACAGTATTCAACCAAAAGTATTAAGTAGAACAAACAAAACAAAATACTAAGAGGGATAATGTATTAAGTTGTTCATCAGCAGTCAGGGCAAGGGCTGATCAAGTCAGCATTTTCATAGTGTTCATTTCACTTTAACAGGTTTCCTTTTTGGTCCTCAGTTACTTGTCACCGATCAGGGAGAACATATGTTATTTGTCCCTTTGGGACTGGCTTATTTCACTTAGCATAATGATTTCCAAATTCCTAATAGGGATCACTTTTCAGTTAAAATTTAAAAATAATTGTTTGTTAATTACAGAGTTCAACCAATAGTACTAGAACAAAAAATGCTAAAATAGATAAAGTATTACATTGTACATCAACCGTCAGGACAAGAGCTGATCAGGTCACTGTTTCTCATAGTGTCCATTTCACTTCAACAAGTTTCCCCTTTGGTGCTCAGTTGTCATCGATCAGGGAGAACATATGATATTTGTCCCTTTGGCACTGGCTTAACTCACTCAGCATGATGTTTTCCAAATTCTTCCTTCTTGTTCCAAGTGACTGGGTTTCATTTTTTTGATGGCTGTATAGTATTCTATAGAGTACATGTCCCATAATTTCTTTATCCAGTCTGCTGTTGATGGGCATTTGGGTTGGTTCCAGGTCTTGGCTATTGTTAATTGTGCTGCAATAAACATTAGGGTGCAGACCGCTTTTTTGTTTGCCAATTATATTCCTTTGGGTAAATTCCAAGGAGTGGGTTGGCTGTGTTGAATGGTAGGGTTATCTTCAGGTTTCTGAGGAATCTCCAGACTGACTTCCATAGTGGCTTAACCAATTTGCATTCCCACCAACAGTGGGTTAGTGTCCCTTTTTCTCCACATCCTCTCCAGCATCTATTGTTGGTAGATTTCTGAATGTGAGCCATTCTAACCTGGATGTTTCTAATGAACGTCTCAAGTTTTAAAGTGATCATAGGCAAGATTAAGTGTTAGAGTGGTCATGTAAATGGGATTAAGTGTTTATTACTACTAATAATAAAGTTAAAGAGGAATAAATGCTCCAACATGGGAAGAAGTCTGTACGGCGGACTCATAGAGTGGCGATGGCTTTGAGTAGAATTCAGTGACCTCAAGATCAGCCCTAAAGGCACTCTTGTCTGGCTGGAAAGCCCAGAAGAGCATTTCAGGCATGGAAAGCCAGGACACTTGTACAGAAGGTCTCTACGTGGAGAACCTCCCTGGGTGAGATCCCAGTGGAGAAGAGTGGCCATCGAAGGATGGACTTTTCTCCGGAGGGAGGAGAAAATTTCCATTTGCTTATGGCCTTGTCTGAATACTAATGGAGTTTGTGGAACTCAGAAGGCTTCCATGGCCTAGAAAGCTCATGTCAAGAGCTTCAGGTGATCAATGACCTCACACGTAAGAGTGTTAATTGTAAAATTAACAACAGGAGTCACTGTGTACTAATGTCCCATGTAGGATCTCTGTTCTCAAAGAGCTACAATAGTAACTTTAATGGAAAAACTTAATCCCAAAGATTTGCTTTGCTCTATTGTGTGATAGTACGCATCCTAAGTTGTAGTTATGTCTAAGTGTCAGACTCCATTGCCTGTGTTTTTAGATATTTATTTAAGGTTTAGTAAGTGCCTCAAATGTGAAATCTTGCATACATGTCTCTCTGTGAAATTCCTATCTAGTATGTTTTTACATAGGGTCAGATATTTAAAGGCAGCCCAGGAGATTTCTGAGAATGGCAAAGTTCTATGGACTTTGGATTCCAAGATTTGGATTCCAGGCTTTTGTGTATAGCTTTAAAGATGCCCTGACACAGTCTCCGTACTGAAAATGGTAGCTGCAAAAGTTGTTCCAGAGAACTAAGGAGCTTCTAAATAAAAGCTCCAGTATTGGGAATTGCTGATGACAGGATTCTATGGAACTTGGATTCCAGGATTGGATTCTGAACTTTTGTATGTAGCTTTAAAGAGACCCTGATGCACTCTGTGCTGAAAAGGGTAGCTACAAGAGTTATGGATTCCAAGATCTGGATTCTAAGCCTTGTGTTTGCTTAAAAGCCTCTGAAACAGACACTGTGCTGGACAAGGGAGCAGCAAAGGTGTTCCAAGGAATCAAGGAGTTTTTAACAAACACTCCAACATTAGAAATTCCTGAGCAAGCCATTCATAAGAAGATCCTCTTCAGATCAGTTTCAGCTTAAATAAAAGGGAGCTGACCAGGTGCTAGTGAACATGGCTACTTCTGTGAAATTAGGACTAAAATTCTACCTCTTAAGTCTTCACAGGTGAATGCAAAAGACATTCCTGACTTTTCCTATAAGCCAATCAGAAACCTTAGAACTCGACTTCTGGGAGTAACTGACTATGCAGGGACACAGACCTTGGGAATGATCAGGACTGCTCCAACCCACAAAGCAAATTTGTTAGACAGGATAGACAGAGACTTACAGACACTGCATATGCAGGACCTGCACTACACCCCTCATGAGCAGGAAGCAGTTACAGAAGAGATGATTCGATGGCCATCAACTCCCCTTAGGATTAAGGGGATGGAGTCTCTGAGGGGGGACTGAATTAGGCACGTGTGCTCTAGTAGGCCAGACCTATGAGATGAGACCCTGAAAAATCCAGATGCTGAATGGTTTACTGATGGCAGCAGCTATCTGAAGGAAGCAGTTAGAAAGGCAGATGATAGAAGCCCAAGCACTACCACACAATACTTTAGCCCAAAAGGCAGAGCTTATCGCATTGACTAGGGCTTTACAACTGAGAAAAGTTTAGCGAGTTAATATATATACAGATTACAAATATGCTTTCCTTGTGTTACATGCACACACAGCAATCTGGAAAGAGAGGGGCTTACTGACCAATGTTAAATATAAAAAACAGATACTGGCTCTACTTCAGGCAGTACTGGAGCCTTTAGAAGTGGCCGTCATCCACTGCAAGGGATATCAGAAGGGAGATAATTATATTAACCAGGGAAATGCATTATCAGATAGAGAAGCTACACACAAAAGTTTGAAAATGGCCCTTATACGTCAATCTGTGGAAGTAGCTAAGGAATCTCACTATATGGAGCCTGAGATTGAAGGGGCCCAACAGCGAGGTTATACTAAAAGCCATGTAAGGCCACCTCCCCTGTTGACTCCTGTGCAGAGAAGGGGAACATAAAAAGCTGAAGATTGGCAGGGTGATTTTACCAATATGCCCCCAACAAGCAATTATAGGAACCTTCTAGTCTATATTGTTACCTTTGCAGGATGGATAGAGGCCTTTTCGACCCGAACGGAGAAAGCACACGAGGTGCTTAGAGCCTTGTTGAAAGACATCGTGCCACGCTATGGACTCCCACGGTCACTACAGAGTGAAAATGGACCTTCATTTGTATCTAAAATAACCCATCAGAACCCAGAAGCTTCTGAGAATGGTGATGACCATGCAGGAGACATTGAGAATGCCAGTGACTGAAAGAGATCCAGCTCATGAAGTGAACGCATTAGAAGAGATAGGCAGAGACTTCCAGACTGAGAACAGGCAGGGTCTGCATCCCTAATCAGCAGGAAGTAGCTACAGAAGATGGTGACTGGATGCCCATCAATATCCCCTTAAGATTAAGGTCTGGAGTCTCTGAGGGGGGAATGAAGTAGGCAGGCATACAGGTTAAAATTTATCAGATTTGTGAACTGGAAGACCACGTCTTCACCACGCCCCTGTGTGGCCTCATTCCCCTACCTGGCCACACCTGGGTGCCCACCAGCCAATCAGGTTAATTAACCACTCCCCTTGGGAAGTGGGTTAAAAGCTGGGCCATGGTGTGGCCCAGCCTGCTCTTCTTCCCTGGCCTCTTGCCAGAACAGGGCTTGCTGTAGCCTTGCACCTCCAGGGCTCATGGCCTTTGGACTGTGTGCTCTAGGCTTCCTAGCCTAAATGCTCATCCACATGGCTGGTTCCTGGTGCTTGGTATGAACCCCTATTCACTTCTCTCCCCTAAATAAAGCTCTCACTCTCCTATGCATCTTTCTCACTAAATAAAAACTTAAAATGTACCATGCTGCTTCGTTTATCTGTGCCTGTATTTAGAATTCTTCTTCAAATATTAGGCAAGAACCCTCCTGGGCTTGTTAATATTGGGGATTTAGTAATAAGCCTGTGGTGAAATCGTAGGCACCCCAAATTCCAGTAGCACATGTGGCACCCCAAATAGCATTTCTAGGGAACTTTAAGGGGCCCCATTTCAGGGTAAAATTTAGGGGGTCTTGTCCAATTTCAACTGGCCATGCCCCGATCTACCAGGTGAGACATCAGAGTACACCCCAACAATCTCCATGTTACAGTAAGTTTTCAAGATGATTCTGAGGCAAGATTTATTTGAAGACATTGATTTAGGAAAAACCCAGGATATTAACATACACAAAGAGTTCAGGCATTGTCTAAATAATTTCTCTTCAAGAGTCCTTCAAAAAATATAACATACAAACTACCTAAAAGGAAAACTAAATATCTCAATTTATTGGGATTAAGATCATACCATACTTGATCGACTGGATTGTCAGAACAAGGAGAGCAAACAAATTAACTTTCTCATCAAATGCTGGAGTCTCAGTGAGGTAAGACTTTCTATTCCAAAAAAAAAAAAAAATTCTACAATGTATTGTTCAAGTAAGATACAAATTTCCAGCCCAAGGGAGAAAAGGTACATTAGAATTATTTTACATTTCGGGATTACTAGGTTTCACCAAAATGGTGGGGAAGAAGCCAGGAGGATGCTCCCTCCTTATGATTCTCCAGGGAACCACCCCCACTACTGCCATATCATATCACTGCCAGATGTAGGTGCTCATCCTCTGACCTCCACAAACACTACTGAATGTGAAGGCAGAGAGTGCATCCACCAGCACTCCTACTGTTTCAATGTACCCTCCTGGCTAATTCTGATGCCAGGTAAGATCTGAAAGCAATGTTTAACAAAATATTAAGGTGATGAAGGCAATCAGTATAAAAACATCAGACAGTCATTGTCAAAATATTTTATGTGCCACTCACAAAATGCAAAATACAAACCACCATAGGCTGCAAATGAAATTTTAGTGCCAGCAAGATTAAAATGATCAAATTATACACAGATAAATTGGATAAGCAGAAAAAAGACAAAGGGAAAAGTGAATTAATTTCTCATCTAATGTTGGGGAGTGAATGAACAAGATTTGCTATTCTGAATTTTGTATATATACAAAATTAGAAATTCTCTAACATAGAGTACAAATAAGTGGAACTTTCCCAACTTAGTGGTTAAAAGTTAAGAAAAATTGTTAGGTAGGAAGTCAGATATGAGCTTATGTGTGTGTGACATAAAGGCCTAAAGAGAAGATGTCTATGTCCAGCATACGCATCTGCATCTCAAAGTCATCCCAAAGCCCAGTGTTCATATCCTGCCCTGGCCCCTCCTACCGGACAACCTGCCAGGTGGAGCTCCCCCACTTCTGCCTGATAACCTTCCAGGTGCAGCCCAGTATCTGCACTTCAAATGCCCTCCCTGCCCTTCCTCTAGGGGGCCTGGCCCCAGCCAGACTTCCCCCTGTCTGATAACTTCAGGGAAAAAACTCAGAAGTTTTTCTATTCACACCCCAAAAGATCTTTGTTCCAAGAGGAGCAGAGGTGGGGAAGCAAGACCCATCTCCTTAACTGGGCCCCCCCCCCACCCCGGCCTCAACTGGACTGCGCACTCAGCCCTCTGCCTCTCTGCTGAGCTGCCAGCCTGGCCTGGTCAGGGGTAATCTCTCTCTCCACTCAACCATGTAACCTCGCTCCTTCCTCCCTCCCCCATCAGAGTGACTGCTCTCTCAGGTCCTGTCTGGAGAGGTGCCCATCCATTCTTATCGATGTCCCTTCCCTAATAAACTTTGCTACTTTTTTTACTTTCCACTACTCTGTCTCATGCCTGAATTCTTTCTTGCATGAAGACATGAACCCTGCATTCTCTGGTAACAAAATGAGTTTACTTCATTGGGAAACTGGATCTGACCAAACCATGAAGCCACGCTGACACTGGCCCATAGAAACTCCATGAGGATTCATCAAGAACTTTTCACAACTTTTCAAAGGGCCAAGGGCTCTCTCTGGGGCTGTCCCTGGGGGCAGCAGAACTGTGAGGTGCTGAGAGGGGGTGGTGAGAAGAATGCAGCACTCTCCCAAGAGCCTGGGGCTGTGCTGATACATCAGAAGGCTCCATATCTCAAGCATCCCACACTCTGGACTGGGAGAGGCAAGGTCAAGGGCACTTCCAACCACTGAGGGCTCCTGTGCAGGATGAAGCTCTGGCCTCTGCTGTTACCTGAGGAACCCCACCTGAGACTGTGGAGCATAGGCTCCTGACTTGGATGAAGTCTCAAGCTAGGGGCTAGTAGTGGTCCACACGAGGGCCTCTGCAAACTCCCAGTGATGCTGGTGGGGTGGCAATCCCAGAGTTGCATGATAAAAACCCCTAGAGGCTGCACTGTGGTGCAGTAGCTTAAGCCTGCACCTGCGGCACTGGCATCATCTGTCAGCACTGATTCATGTCCAACTTATCCTGTTCTGATTCAGCTCCCTGCTATATCACCTTGGTAAGCAGTGCAGAATGGCCAAGTGCTTGGGACCCTACACTCAAGTGGGAGACATGGAAGAAGCTCCTGGCTCCTGGCTTTGGATCAGCACAACTCAAGTCTTATTGGCCATTTAGGAAGGAAACCAGTGGGTGCAAGATCTCTCTCTCTCTCTCTCTCTCTGCCTCTCAAATATGTAAATAAATAAAATCTAATAAAAAATTAATGAAGATCCACAGGGGTCTCCTTGGTGGAATTTAGCAAAGTTCTGTGGAAAAATTCAAATCCACTGGGGCCAGTGCTGTGGCACAGCAGGTTAGTGCCCTGGCCTGAACCATTGGCATCCCATATGGGTGCTGGTTCAAGGCCCGGTTGCTCCACTTTGAATCCAGTCCTCTGCTATTGCCTCAGAAAGCAGTGAAAGACAGCCCAAGTCCTTTGACCCCTGCACCCATGTGGCTGACCCAGAAGAAGCTCCTGACTTCAGATCAGTGCAGCTCCAGCCATTGTAGCCAATTGAGGAGTGAACAATTGGATGGAAGACCTCTCTTTCTCTCTCTCTTTCTCTCTTAGTCTCTCCTCTCTCTATGTAACTCTGACATTCAAATATATAAATAAATCTTAAAAAAATTAAATCCATCATCAGCCATGGGTGCACTCTTAGGATCTGAGGGTGTCCCTGATCCCCTGAAGGAACTGACACTTGTGCAGAGGAGTAAGGAAGACTCCCTAACCCCCACCATTGTTGGACTGCAAAGACAACATGAATGTGGTTCTGCAGTACCAATGTTTGTCTGATTTCAATGTAAGGGGTTCCATCAGATCCCAGAAGATCCAAGAAAAACACATTTGTGTACAGCATACACTGAAATAATGTTCTACTTATTGCTGCTGAAGAATATGATTGTGCATGATTTATCTACTTTTCGTTATATCTAATTTTGGATTTAATTTCCCATGTCTCCATTTTGTACAATAAAGGCATAAATGATGTTTCCACAGGGAAAATAAACACCTATGTGTACCTTCTTAAAATATGAGCAGTCCTACTTTAAAACAGAAAAAGGAAACAAGCCAAGTCAGAATAGAAAAGATTCTTCAAAGAATGAATACACGTATGTGCAACTCAATTATTACTAATAAATCAAAGTATCAATAAGATTCTATTCGCAGATACCAACTAAGCCATCTGTTAAGATCACCAATATGAAGGGAATAATATTGTCATAACTGGCTAGTATCCATCATTGCAATTCTGGAGTGTTCTCTGGACATATGCCTACAAAACTGCATCGCATGAATTGCTTAGTTGCAACAATTATATGGTCCATTATAGTGGATAATCAGAATACATTGGCTTTAATCACAATGCAAAGAACGATGCCCTAATATTTATCTTCCATCAAAGATCTATGTACTGTCTTCCTGATAACTGGATTATTTAAAGTAGAAGCCAGTTAGAAACTCAGGAACCTTCAAAAATTGGTTTGAGAGTAAAATTACGCTAGACCTAAAAGATGTATTTAGGCCTGAATTAATCATAAAGGTAGTTACAGGGAAGAAAAATACCATATTTTACTATGGAATGCAAACCTAACAGAGGAGAAAGCAGAATAACCACACTTTTCAAATAACTATATATTTAGGTAGTTGTCTAAACAAAAAATTGTTAATCTTATATACTGAAACATTTTCTTTCTTGGCCTTTTATTTTTCATTTACCTTTTTTTAACTTTTATTTAATGAATATAAATTTCCAAAGTACAGCTTATGGATTACAATGGCTTCCCCCCCATAACGTCCCTCCCATCCACAACCCTCCCCTTTCCCACTCCCTCTCCCCTTCCATTCACATCAAGATTCATTTTCGTTTCTCTTTGTATACAGAAGATCAGTTTAGCATACATTAAGTAAAGATTTCAACAGTTTGCTCCCACACAGAAACATAAAGTGAAAAATACTGTTTGATTACTAGTTATAGCATTAAATCTCATGTACAACACACTAAGGACAAAGATCCTACATGAGGAGTAAGTGCACAGTGACTCCTGTTGTTGACTTAACAAATTGACACTCTTGTTTGTGGCATCAGTAATCACCCTAGGCTCTTGTCATGAGCTGCCAAGGCTTTGTAAGCCCCCTGAGTTCACTGACTCTGATCATATTTAAACAAGGCCATGGTCAAAGTGGAAGTTCTCTCCTCCCTTCAGAGAAAGGTACCTCCTTCTTTGATGACCCATTCTTTCCACTGGAATCTCACTCACGAAGATCTTTCATTTAGTTTTTTTTTTTTTCCTCAGAGGGTCTTGGCTTTCCATGCCTGAAATACTCTCATGGGCTTTTCTGCTGGATCCACATGCCTTAAGGGCTGATTCTGAGGCCAGAGTGCTGTTTAGGACATCTGCCATTCTATGGGTCTGCTGTGTATCTCACTTCCCATGTTGGATCATTCTCTCCCTTTTTGATTCTATCAGCTAGTATTTGCAGACACTAGTCTTGTTTATGTGATCCCTTTGGTTCTTAGTCCTATCATTATGATCAACTGTGAACAGAAATTGATCACTGGGACTAGTGAGATGGCATTGGTACATGCCACCATGATAGGATTGAATTGGAATCCCCTGGTATGTTTCTAACTCTACCGTTTGAGGTAAGTCAGCTTGAGCATGTCCCAAATTGCACATCTCTTCCCTCTCTTATTTCCACTCTTATATTTAACAGTGATCACTTTTCAGTTAAGTTTCAGCACTTAAGAAGAATTGTGTATTGATTACAGTATTCAACCAAAAGTATTAAGTAGAACAAACAAAACAAAATACTAAGAGGGATAACATATTATGTTGTTCATCAACAGTCAGGGTGAGGGCTGATCAAGTCACCGTTTCTCATAGTGTTCATTTCACTTTAACAGGTTTCCTTTTTGGTGCTCAGTTAGTTGTCACCTATCAAGGAGAACAAGTGGTATTTGTCCATTTGGGATTGGCTTATTTCACTCAGCATAATGTTTTCCAAATTCCTAACAGGGATCACTTTTCAGTTAAAATTTAAACACCTAAGAATAATTGTGTGTTTATTACAGAGTTCAACCAATGGTACTAGAACAAAAAAAAAATACTTAAATGGATAAAGTATTACATTGTACATCAACCATCAGGACAAGTGCTGATCAAGTCACTGTTTCTCATAGTGTCCATTTAATTTGCCTTTTTTTTAAAAAAAATACATTCTTATTAGTTCTAAATCAAGCACCAAGTAGAAAAGTTGATCAGCACATGTATTAGAGCTCAAGTAATCACAACGATATTCATTTCAGCACATGGTTTGGGAGACAGTGTTTTTCCAAGCTGATTAAAGTGGAGAATGGAGGACAGGAACAATAGAAAATCTCTCTTTTCTTCTTCCTCTATTTTCTCTCTTTTCTTCTATGAGGAGATACAGTCTCACTCCAACATTCTGAGACAGGCCAAAAAGAAATGTCATGATGAGGCCACAAATAAATTATCAAGAATTTCTATGTGAGGTAAGGGATGGACAGGCCAGGTACACAGGAAGCATTTCCTGAATCTTCAAGAAGTAACTAACAGGACAACCAAAGGAAATATAAGGAAAGCAAAGGACACTTACCCCTGGCATAGGAATATGGGATTATTGATGCTTCTGTTGTGGAGGTAGCTATAAAAGGTGGGAAGAGCATCAATCACCATATCTGCACCCTTATGAAGGCTGCTTGCATCTCAAGAAAGCAGAATGTATCATCCAGCTGACATCAAGCAAGGGAACCTGCATTAGGGGAAAGAGAATAAGCAAAGGAGGCATTTTAGAAATTTGTACAAAATCCTAGAGCTCAATTGTGGTGGAACCTTCAGAGTCAGGCAGGTACATACGCATATTGTGTTTCTCTTCATGCATGTATGCACATGTGTGTGTGTTTCTACAGGACTGGAGAGGGCATTTTTTATAGCTCATGATGAATGACTCAAATGTAGAACTTCAGTCTTATAGGGAAATATATAATTGCATAGAAGTATATAGAATCTGGGATCATACATTTCTGTCTAAATTGAATTTTACCAACACCCCCCTAAAAGTTGATAATATTTATCTGTTTGAGAATTTTTATAATTTCTATTGAAGTCCAATAACTTCTAGGTTACTGTAAAGTAGTTTCCAAAAACAAAAACATGTGGTAGAGTTCGATGTGTACAGGTAACACACATAAGAACTTACACTCAGTCTGCATCAAGAACACTGTCTCCAACAGACTCTATCCTGGACTATTTTCTCATGCTCAATACACTTCAAATCAAATGTAGAAATCACTCTAAGCACATTGTAAGATTAATGTCTTAGCAAGTAAAAAACAAATAGAAAATCTCCAACACAGAGGTGATCTAGCATGTCAGCACTCACTGTGTCAATTATCAGTAGCTCCAAATTAGTTATGCTGGTATGTAAAGTCTGCAATGGAACATTTCTGTTAACTGTTATGCATTATGTCCCAACCAAGAAGCCCCACATCATCCATCTTCCAGCCATACTGAATCTTATGTAGCGCCTCTGAATAGAACAGAGCATGAACTTTACAGGTTTTGCCACATATGGTAATCTACCAAAAATCTGTTTCTATCATTATCCATCAAACCCAGTACTAATACTGTTGATTACTGGGGAGAGTCCAAGATGACTGAATAGGAAAGGGCTTTCTGTTCTAGGCTAGGGGTAGACAGTCAAAGTAAAAGTGGAAGAAGTAAATTCTGATGGGACAGTTAGAAAGAAAACCACAGTGGGAATTCTATGGAAGAAAGAAGAATGCTGTGCATCAGTGTCAAAGGTGCGGATGTGCATTATGATCAATGACACAAGACACAATACCATCAGCCAAGATTCGAAGAAAGTAACAGCTTCGGGAGGGAGGAGAGATCAGACAATAGTAGCCTGGGCCACTGGTTATATAACTGGAGGGAGAGTTTTCAAGAGTCAAACAACTGATACAAAATGGGAGAATATGGTGTCAGGTCGTAGATTTTTATAATTTGACACCATCAAATTATTAGAGAGCATTGCAAAAACCCTGCAAGATATAGGTACCGGCAATGACTTCTTGGAAAACACCCCAGAAGCACAGGCAGTCAAAGCCAAAATTAACATTTGGGATTGCATCAAATTGAGAAGTTTCTGTACTGCAAAAGAAACAATCAGGAAAGTGAAGAGGCAACCAACAGAATGGGAAAATATATTTGCAAACTATGAAACTGATAAAGGGTTGATAACCAGAATCTACAAAGATATCAAGAAACTCCACAAGATCAAAACAAACAACCCACTTAAGAGATGGGCCAAGGACCTCAATAGACATTTTTCAAAACAAAAATCCAAATGGCCAACAGACACATGAAAAAATGTTCAATTAGCAATTAGGGAAATGTAAATCAAAACCACAATGAGGTTTCACCTCACCCTGGTTAGAATGGCTCACATTCAGAAATCTACCAAAAACAGATGCTTGTGAGGATGTGGAGGAAAAGGGACACTAACCCACTGTTGGTGGGAATGCAAACTGGTCAAGCCACTATGGAAGTCAGTCTGGAGATTCCTCAGAAACCTGAATATAACCCTACCATTCAACACAGCCAACCCACTCCTTGGAATTTACCCAAAGGAAATGAAATTGACAAACAAAAATGCTGTCTGCACATTGATGTTTATTGCAGCTCAATTCACAATAGCTAAGACCTGGAACCAACCCAAATGCCCATCAACAGTAGACTGGATAAAGAAATTATGGGACATGTACTCTATAGAATACTATACAGCAGTCAAAAAAAATGAAACCCAGTCATTTCCAACAAGATGGAGGAATTTGGAAAACAACATGCTGAGTGAATTAAGCCAGTCCCAAAGGGAGAAATATCATATGTTCTCTCTGATCGATGACAACTAACTGAGCACCAAAGGGGAAACTTGTTGAAGTGAAATGGACACTATGAGAAACAGTGACCTGATCAGCTCTTGTCCTGACGGTTGATGTGCAATGTAATACTTTATCCATTATAGTATTTTTTTTTGTTCTAGTACCATTGGTTGAACTCTGTAATAAACACACAATTATTCTTAGGTGTTTAAATTTTAACTGAAAAGTGATCCCTGTTAGGAATTTGGAAAACATTATGCTGAGTGAAATAAGCCAATCCCAAAAGGACAAATACCACTTGTTCTCCTTGATAGGTGACAACTAACTGAGCACCAAAAAGGAAACCTGTTAAAGTGAAATGAACACTATGAGAAACGGTGACTTGATCAGCCCTCACCCTGACTGTTGATGAACAACATAATATGTTATCCCTCTTAGTATTTTGTTTTGTTTGTTCTACTTAATACTTTTGGTTGAATACTGTAATCAATACACAATTCTTCTTAAGTGCTGAAACTTAACTGAAAAGTGATCACTGTTAAATATAAGAGTGGGAATAAGAGAGGGAAGAGATGTGCAATTTGGGACATGCTCAAGCTGACTTACCTCAAACGGTAGAGTTAGAAACATACCAGTGGATTCCAATTCAATCCCATCAAGGCGGCATGTACCAATGCCATCTCACTAGTCCCAGTGACCGATTTCTGTTCACAATTGATCATAATGATAGGACTAAGAACCAAAGGGATCACATAAACAAGACTAGTGTCTGCAAATACTAGCTGATAGAATCAAAAAGGGAGAGAATGATCCAACATGGGAAGTGAGATACACAGCAGACCCATAGAATGGCAGATGTCCTAAACAGCACTCTGGCCTCAGAATCAGCCCTTAAGGCATGCGGATCTGGCTGAAGAGCCCATGAGAGTATTTCAGGCATGGAAAACCAAGAAAATCTGGGGAAAAAAAACCTATATGAAAGATCTCCGCGAGTGAGATCCCAGTGGAAAGAATGGGTCATCAAAGAAGGAGGTACCTTTCTCTGAAGGGAGGAGAGAACTTCCACTTTGACCATGGCCTTGTTTAAATATGATCAGAGTCATTGAACTCAGGCTTACAAAGCCTTGGCAGCTCATGACAAGAGCCTAGGGTGATTACTGATGCCACAAACAAGAGTGTCAATTTGTTAAGTCAACAACAGGAGTCACTGTGCACTTACTTTTCATGTAGGATCTTTGTCCTTAGTCTGCTGTACATTGAGATTTAATGCTATAACTAGTACTCAAACAGTATTTTTCACTTTATGTTTCTGTGTGGGAGCAAACTGTTGAAATCTTTACTTAATGTATGTTAAACTGATCTTCTCTATATAAAGAGAATCAAAAATGAATCTTGATCTGAATGGAAGGGGAGAGGGAGTGGGCAAGGGAAGGTATCAGTTGGGAGGGACGTTATGGGTCGGAAGCCATTGTAATCCATAAGCTGTACTTTGGAAATTTATATTCATTAAATAAAAGTTAAAAAAAAAAAAAAAACTTCAAGGGTACATATCATGCAATAGAAACAGTTACCAGCCAGACAGAAAATGCTACCTCTGTCCCATTGCTCATAGTTGCATTTCTAAATTTGTAGAAGCGTCTCATGTGTGGTGTGGGCCACAGCACACAGCATTGTCTAAACTGTAAACCCCATCATTCTTGGTCATGTCAAAATCATGCCAAAGCACTCATTCCAAGGAGGCATCAGTGAACAATATTGTGAAGTGTTACAGGATACCCTTAGAAACTGAACAATGAAAAACATCAACCAGAATCTAGTGAGGTATATGTCTTCTGGATATTTGGAAGGGTTAGCTATATGGGAATGAGTGGAGAAGGACATGGAATGGAACCAGCAGGAAATGGAATGAGTGGAGAAGGAAATGTGTCTCACTGTTGTCAAAATCCCACTGGGAGAAGGGGACCCAGATTTTTCATGTCATTAAATGTTCTTATGTTTGAAAGCTCAAGACTAACAGACATTTGCTGTCAAAGCAAAGAATTACTACATTTGCTGATGATGCCCTGATCAGTATATGATATGGCTAGGCTGTTGCATAATGTGTCTTCTCAGTCACTGGGATCAATCCCTCAAAGGCTACATAGATACCATTCTTGTCTATCTCTAACTTTCATATCTGACATAAATCAAATACCTTTCAGGTGATCAGAGATGGCCAGTGCCACCCAGAATCAGAGGAAATGAAACATCTGGCAGACCATGCAAGGGTCAGAGGTGTTCTCTTCAATGTCGTCTGAAAGTGAGAATGAAAAGTGAATGGTCACAGAGGACAGGCTCAAAATGCCCAAAGGTTAGTTACAAGGCGAGAAAAAATAGCATGAAACGTAAGATGATAGCCTTAATGTACAATCTCAACACTAAAAGGTATAAACCATGCTTGACTGGTGGAAGACTAGAATATTCCATTTTCCTAATAATCTACCAAGGTTTTATAGCTTTCTAAATCACAACACTTCTGAAACAGAGGTCCAGGAACTCCCTTTCTCCTTTTCCATTTCCTCCTCTCTATTTCAAACACCAAATATATGGCTACTCCAATCTCTGACTACTTCCTCTTTAGATTGTACCTTTGGAAAAAGAAAATCTACATTTTTCACCTATTTGTGCCCCTGAGAAGGTCACCCAAGTGAATGTGGGTTTTCTCTCCCTTTTCTTACCCAATCTCATCTGTGGGAATTTGGAGAGATCTAGGAGTGTCCTAATCTGAGCAGAAATCCTTGTCCTGGAGAGGAGTGCTAAAGTAGAGGCCTCACTCTCCTTAAGCTGTAATGTGGAATGTCTTGTCCATCCCTGAAGCCAGTTGAAGGGACTCTTCCTTGTCCTTAGTTCACTGCACATGGCATGATACAGATCAAATCCCAGAGTCACCTTGGGCAAAAGACAGGGGTTCCAGCTGATATCCTCAATGGTAAATACAAGAGCCAGAACATACTGTTAATTCTAGGATGCAAACCTCCACAAAGGGCACAGGGATACTTAGGGAAAAGACTTCAACCATGATTATTTTTTTATCAACTCCAATCCTATAACCGCTATAGAATGAATGTTTTGTGCAAATATGCAGAGGTTGAAATACTGCTCTGTATCATGATCATATTTGATGAGTTCTTTGGGGGGAATAATATTATTTATGAATTACCTACCCATTTTCTTGGATGTTTTGAATATGAGAATATGGAGAGAGGTCATTGCATCTCTCTAGCTGGTGAAGACAGTGAGAAGAGGAAAGGAAAAATGTCTTTTCTTGAGGCAGGAATGTGTTTTTAACAGACAACAACTTCATGCATGTTGTTCCTGGTCTTCCCAGCCTCAGCAATTCAAAAAATAAATTTCTGTAGTTAAGTCACAAAGTCATGGTATGTTGTTATATGGAAACTCTAGGTGACTGACACAGCAATCAACTTTTGATGAACACTAGTTAATTTCATTTTTTTTCAACAGACAGCTCTCCTAATTCCTTAGATTTTGTATTTGTAGCAAATTCCATAACATGTTTTGGAATGTTCTATCTAAACTCCATGCACCACGAGGGAGAGAAACTGTTTTTAAAGGAAAGCATAATGAATTAAACACAAATCACTCTTCGTGAATTACTGTACATGTTCCATTCATGGCCGAAAAAATGGTTATCTATATTAGCACATCATTAAATGATTCCCTGAACAGCATCAACATGAATATGATTTTGCACAAGGTCATGGGATTGAAGAATAACTCACCTGAGGGCTATGTGGCTAGCAGAAGCAGGATATTTAAGTGTGGAGAATGGGGGAGCACAAGGCTTGGCATTTATAACTGTTAACCTCTGCCTTATCAAACCTTTGGCATCAACTCCTATCCCAAATCAGGAAACTAACTCCAATTCAGAGCCTGAATGAAGGAGAATCATGAAAATGCAGAACATTTAGAAGTTGTAAGAATCACTTATTGGAAGACTTCAAGTACTTTAGATCAAAAGGCACACCACCTAGTAAAGCTGCCATCTATTTTATATGGAAATTTGAAAAGTATTTTCATATAAATAATTAGTATTGGTAGCAGTTCTAACTCCAAATTGGTCTTATTCTCTGAATCTTAACTCAAGCCTTGCATGCAGATAGATGTGCAGGCCAAGAAAAAACCTCATGCATTTCTACAGGCAGTGACACAAAACTTCCTCAAGGTTAGAACACAGGTGCCCTTTGTATTTCAAGTGTCCTGCATATTCAGTCATGATGAACAAACTACCTCAAGTTGACAGCTAGTTCATGCTTGCTGTGTTTCTGACAGGAAGAGGCATCTATCAAGTTTTGGGCACAGGAATTTATGTGTTTCCAATGAATCAAATTGTAATCTTGACTTTTCAACTATCCTTATTTTAAGATTTATTTTATTTATTTGAAAGAGTTACAGAGAGAAAGGTAGAAAGAGAGAGAGGTCTTCCATCCACTAGTTCACTACCCACGTGGCTGCAATAGCAGGAATACACCGATCCAAAGCCAGCAGCCAGAAGTTTCTTCCAGGTCTCCCAGATGGGTGCAGGAGCCTAAGGACTTGGGCCATCTTCTAGTGCTTTCCCAGGCCATAGCAGAGAGCTGGACTGGAAAAGGAGCAGCCTGGCACTTCAGGCCAGGGATGCCAGCACTTCAAGCCAGGGCTTTAACCCACTGCTCCACAGTGCTGGCCCTCAAGTGCCTTTTCATTATCTATGCTGATTTCTGGGTGAGGTATGTTGAAAATTCTCCTTCTAAGCAAAAATGTAATCTCTGATCTATGTTCTTTCTCTTCCCTTTGTCATACTTCCAGTTATCCTCTAATTCCACGTCCTCTTCATCATCACCTCCTCCTCTTTTCTAGAAGAAAGCTATATTTGATCTCTGCAAACAGGCTTTTGCTGACAGATTGCAAGTGGATTATAATATATATATATATATATAATATATATTATATTCCATCCTTTAGTTCTTCAAACAGGCAACCAGTAGTAAGAAGATAAGCTACACTGGGAAATCTAATAGTTGGGGGTTTAATGTCTAATGCAGTTATTTTAAATTTAATATTGTTTTATTCTGCTGTAATCAACAATGGTCCATTTTTCTTTCATGTTTCTAATGAGGCTGCTTTATAAGGTCCTTCTTGTGTGATTTTTTTTTTTTACCTTTGAAGTACCTGTATTCTTATCATGATATTTTCTTCCATTTAAGAATCATGTCAGTTTCTCCTGGTCATGAGATGGTTCCATATTGAGTGATTTCATGTGCTTCTGCATACTCAGCATTTATCTTGCATTGCCACAGGAATTTGCCTCAGTTTGATGGAGAGCACCACACAAATATTTTCCTATTAGGATGGCTCTTGGCTTTGTCTGTTGTTGGTTCATGCAAAAATGTTCAAGTGTTTGCCATCCACTTCCTTTCTTCCTAGGGTTTTCTCCTCAAGCAAATTCAGCAAAGTAATGCAAATTATACTGTTTGAAAGATCTTGATGTTTTGTGGTAGAAACTTTCATGTTTTCTTTAGAAGAAAGAGAAGGGAATTTCAAATAAATGAACTTACTTCTGCATTAAAATAGGAAGAAGGGAAATCCAAAAACACAGGAAGCACAATTGGTCAGAGGCTTGGACTCACCACATGTGGAGTTGAATGCCACTGACCATCTCCAAATCTACCATAAGTCATCACAGAGTGCATCCCAATGGTCTCCCTGCTTCAGTAAGTTCTCAAGGTGATTCTGAGGGTTGCAGGAAGAAGGAAAGCAAACAAAATTAACTTCCTTTTCAAATGCTAGAGTCTCCATGAGGTAAGACTTCCTATTCCAGAATAAAAAAAAAATTCCATAATATACTGTTCAAGTAAGAAGCAAATTTCCAGCCCAAGGGGGACAAAGTGCATTAGAATCATTTTACATTACAGGATTGCTAGGATTCACAAAAATGGTGGGGAAGAAGTCAGACAGAATCTTCCTCCTCACAATTCCCAACGAGAATCCCCACAGTCACCTACCCAGCTCTGCTCAAGTCTAACAACCTATGAGAGAACCTAAAAGGACCACCAATCTGCAGAGCAGTGAGGAGCCAACAGAATCACTGGCATGAACACATGTTGCTCCTTTGCATTTTGGCCCTTCTGGGCTGCACACAAAGCCCCTTATCTTCAGTGTATGGTGCTAAGAAGAAAAGTGGGGTGTGGCCTTTTCTCATTCCCCATGCCTCATGAACCATATTCCTGTACAGAACATGGTTCCTGACTCTGTTCTCTCTTGAGAAACCTGTGCTCACAGTACTGAGGTTCCTGACTTGGCCTGAAGATCATTGTGGAGGCATTCATTATGCTGATGTGTGGATCTCTGCGATGTCACTCCAGAGGAGCTGACCTCAGGTTCCACAAGAAAGATCCTTTTAACCACCTTGAACCCACTCAGGTGCATTCACTGCAGTACTGCAGGCAAGACCAAATCCATCCTCTTCTTCTGACACCCTCTAGTGCCTGAGGGTGGTACTGACCCTGACTGCTAATACAAACTGATAGAATTAAAAAGGAGAGAACAATCCAATATGGGAAGCGGGATACACAGCAGACTCATAGAATGACAGATGTCCTAAACTGAGCTCTGGCCTCACAATCAGCCCTTAAGGCATTTGGATCTGGATAAAAAGCACATGAGAGTATTTCTGGCATGGAAAGCCAAGACACTATGGCAAAAAAAAAATGACCTAAATGAAAAATCTCTGTGAGTGAGATCCCAGCAGAAAGAACACGCCATCATAGAAGGAGGTACCTTTCTCTGAAGGGAGGAGAGAACTTCCACTTTGACTATGGCCTTGTTTAAATAAGATAGGAGTTGACAAACTCAAGAGGCTTCCATAGCCTTGGCAGCTCATGACAAGAGTCTCAAGTGATTACTGACATCATTAATAAGGGTGTCAGTTGTTAAATCAACAACAGAAGTCGCTGTGCACTTACTCCCCATGCAGGATCTCTGTCATTATTGTGCTGAACTATGTGATTTAACAGTATAACTAGTACTCAAACAGTACTTTATACTGTGTGTTTCTGTGTGGGTTCAAAGAGTTGAAATCTTTACTTAGGATATACTAAATTGATCTTCTATCTATAAAGATAATTGAAAATGAATCTTAATGTATTGGGTGAGGGAGTGGGAGATGGGATGGCTAGGGGGTGGGAGGGAGGCTATGGGGGAAAAAGCCACTATAATCTAAAAGTTGTACTTTATATTTATTAAATAAAAGTTAAAAAAAGAAAAATGAAATAAAGGGAGACCTGGGCATTAAGAGCAGTCGACAGCTGCAACTCAAGACTGGGTGAACTGAAACATCAATGTATAATGGAAAGCATCTCCATGGGAACACCAGAGGCCTTGCAGAAATAAATATGTGTGTGTACAGGAAGCCTGAAAGACTATTTTGGTAGGAGTTGCCTCTAAGCAATGATTTGCCGTTGGTTTTCCTTTCTCCTTTATACATACTTAGATTTATTTGTCTTAAGGATATTATTGAACTATAAATGAGAACAAGCAAATTTTGCATTCAATGTAAAAAATCAATGACAATGCACTTCTTTTTAATTAAATAAAGAAGCCTATTATAGAACAGACAGCTTATGAAAGGCAAGTCAGCACAGAATATACTATTCAGATAATACCTAAACATATGATCTAGCTATGAATGATAGAAATTTTAATCAGAGATAGCAATGACACATTAACTCAGGACTTAGTTTTTGCATGCAAAAATATAGAATTTTAGTTCCAGTGATCATGCCTTTACACACACACGTACATACACAATTGTTTTAAAATACAAGGACTCAGATACCAACTGACTTGGATTTTAGAAGACACACTTGCTAATGGCTAATCCTATACAACTGAGTGTGACTCAGGAAGTGTTGCTATGTTCTGAGACAACCATATATAGTTATGATATCTCCAACCCATGTGCTTCTCAGATTGTTGGAGCTGAAGACACTGCTGGAGGGTTTGGGGAGAAATAAGTAATTCTATAAAGAACCAACTACTGTGTTTGAGAGGATGGGGACATTTAATTTAAGATGTCTCAATTAGGGAAAAGGCTCTCAAAAGGATGTTGGAATCAGTCTGATCTGGTACTTTTTCACTTATCTTTTAAGAATAATGGAAACTGGAGCTGCGCTGTGGTGTAGTATGTTAAGTTTCCACTTGCAGTGCTGGTGTTCTACATGTTGGTGGCTGGAGTCCCAGCTGCTCCACATCTGATCCACATCCCTGTAAGAGTGAAAGAAACTCAACAACAACAAGCTAAACATCCAGGGAGAAATGGGAAATGACTTCAACATGATTTTTCAAAAAAAACAGAAACTGAAATGGCCAAAGGAACTTGAAATAATGCTCAGGATCACTAGCCATCAGGGAAATGAAATTGAAACCAGAATGAGGTTTCACCTTACCCATAAGAATGGCTCCCAGAGAGAAATCAACAAACAACCTATGCTGGGGAGGATTTTGGGGAAAAGGTACCCTAATCCACAGGTGATGGGAATGTAAATGGATGCAGTCATTGTGGAAGATATTATCGACCATAAGGGCTGAATATAGATCTTCCATATGATCCAGCAAACTGACTCCTAGGAATTTACACAAACAAAATGAAATCAGCATGAAAAAACATCATTGGTACCCCCATGTTCATTGCAGCTCAATTCAAAATAGCTAAGATATGGAATCAACCCAGATATCCACCAACTGATGACTGGACAAAAAAACCATGGTATGTATACTCTAAGAATATTAATCAGCAGAAAAAAAAAAGAAATCCTGTCTTTTGCAACAACATTGATGAAACTGGAAAACATGATACTTAGAGAAAACAGCCAGTATCAAAAATGACACATACCATATATGTTCTCTTATCTTTCATAACAAGTGCCTAAAATGTAATGTATTGGAGTGAAATTGATAATTTGTGATCCCTTGTTTTTTTTTATAGCCTTTGTATCCATTATTGTGGAATTGTGTTGGTTTATTCATAGCATTTATAGGACACTTTACATATGGTAGGTTTAATCAAATGAGTATAAAGTAAACTAGAAGTCGGCACTGCAGCTCAATAGGCTAATCCTCCACCTGTGGCTCCAGCACCCCAGGTTCTAGTCCCGGTTGGGGCGCTGGATTCAGTCCCAGTTGCTCCTGTTCCAGTCCAGCTCTCTGCTGTGGCCAGGGAGTGCAGTGGAGGATGGCCTAAGTCCTTGGGTCCTGCACTCACATGGGAGACCAGGAGAAGCACCTGGCTCCTGGCTTCGGATCAGTGTGGTATGCCGGCCCCAGCACGCCGGCCCCAGTGTGCCAGCTGCAGCGGCCATTAATTGGTGAATCAACGGCAAAGGAAGAGCTTTCTCTCTGTCTCTCTCTCTCACTGTCCATTCTGTGGGAATAGGAGAGGGAGGAGGAAGAAGTGTGAGATTTTGGACAGGAGGGAGTGTTAGGTGGGAAACATCACTATGGTCCTACATTTGTATATATGTAATTCATGAGATATGTATACCTCAACTAAAATTTGAAATATAAACATATTGAGTAACTTGCAAACAATAAAATATATTTTTTAAAATGCAGAAGTAACAACAAAATATAAGTAATTCATGAACAATGGGAATAGGACATGATGGATATTTCTGCACAGATACATATATGACCAGAGGGCATTACAAAGGATGCTAATCTGAAATAAGCATGGACAAACCATTCTACACCAGTAGGAGCCTGCACCTCACATCCACCCCATGGCTACAAAAAATTTCAAAACTTTTCAAATGATGGAGATGACATAGGGAATTTGGAACCTTCAAACCATGATAGTGAGAAAGTTACAACACATTTGATATGTCACCTCCTTAGCAAATCCGACATAAAATTAATTATGGCCAAAACATTTCACACCTAATAGTACATTCAAAAATTAGAAAATACACAAAATGCTCTTGTACATCAGAGTTTGTCTCCACAACACGCAAGTCAGTGTATGGTTAACTGGAAAAAAAAATTCAATGACTAACTACAAGGAATTATCAGTTCATCATGAAAAAATGTAGACATTTGCAATAATGTAGATGGCCATTGAATACACCATGCAAAACTAAAGGTCACCTAAATCCAAGGAGTCTGATCATTATTTTGTAGAAAACAATCAGGACCATAAAATCCATGGAAACAGATACAGATTGGTGGTTGTGTGAATGGCAAGGGAAGGGACTGAGAGTAAAACCATTAGCTGATAAGAAATTTGATTTGTAGTGATTAAAATATTTTAAAATATGACATAGAGGATGGTCACACAACAGAGCGAAATGTCCAAATGACATTACTTCAGTTTAAAGCTGTTACTTTGTTGAATTATTTTCTGCTCGGTATGTAAAAAATGCTTTTTCATGTTTGGTATTGGCAAAAGTATATCTAAAGCCAAAATAAATAATAAACAGGAATAAACAGATGGAAAAGAAGCTTGAAGAAACACATCCACATATGAAAACCTGGTGTGTGATGATCATATCCTTTCAAGTCTATATGAAAGGATATATAATTAAGGAGTTTCTGGACAATTCATTATACAGATTAAAATGATTTCACATGTATAATGGTTGCACTGAAAATATTCAAACTCTCTTATAAAGCTGACTTTAATGTAGACAGTAATAAACAAAAACAGCAAATGAACATGTAACTTATTTTATTAAATATGAATATTACAATGCCAACCAGCTGACAATAAAAAAAACAGAAATGAAAAGTTTCAAGGAGAGCCTTTATCTGAGATGGGATTGTGTTTGTGATCATAAAACCCAGCCTAAGAAATTTGTACACAGTATTATTTTGAAGAAGAGAGGAGGACTGGCAGCAGTGAGGGGTGTAGTGGATATAACTACACCCGTAATCCCGACATCCCATGCGGGTACCTGTTCATATCCTGGCTGCTCCACTTGCAATTCAGCTCCCTGTTAATAATCCAGAAAAAACAGTGGAAAATGTCATCCCTGACACTCACATGCACACCTGAATTAATCTTGCTTTGGCATGAACCAGTGTTGGGCCACTGCAGGTATCTTTACAGTCTATCACCAGATGGAAGGTTGTTAAAACTCTCCCTTTCTTTTCTGTGAATTGGTCCCTCAACAAAAACATTTTAAGGAAAATATGAATTGTTCATAAGGGGGTATATTCTGCAACTTATTTTTTAACAACAGAGTGCAAGATCAGTTTTATAAATTTTAGTTTCTAACCATTGAAAACTAAAAAAGCCTTAAGAGCTACTCTTCAGAATATCTGTTTCCTTGGGAACTATTCTATCCATTAATCCTTTCAAAGCATTCTTCTCAGGTCTTAGGAGAATAATGTAGCACTTGGGGACAAAGATGCAGCCCAGGAGCCCTGCACTGGAGCACAAGATGGAGAAGACCTCCACAGCCACCATGACCTTCCCCTTGGTGCTGTGGTAGACAGGCAGGAAGGTCACCCAGACACTGCAGAACACCAGCATGCTGAACGTCAAGAACTTGGCTTCATTGAACTTGTCAGGCAGATTCCTGGCTAGGAAAGCCACAGTAAAGCTCCCCAGAGCCAAGGAACACAGGTAGCCAAGGACACAGTAGAAGGCAGTGACTGAGCCCTTGTTGCACACCAGGATGATGTGGCCATGCTCAGAGTGAGCATCTGTGTCAATAAAGGGAGGAGAAGTCCCAAGCCAGATGGCACAGAGAGCCAGTTGGATCAGGGAGCAGATGGGAATAATGGATTTAGGTAGCCCTGATATCAGCCAGTGTCTCATCCTTCTCCCTGGGGCAGTGACCTTGAAGGCCAGAAGCACAGTGATAGTTTTGGCCAGGACTGTGCAAACAGCCACAGTGAACACCATCCAAATGTGGTCTGCTGGAGGACACAGGTGGTTGTGTTGGGATGTCCAATAAACAGTAAGGAGCAGAGGAAGCAGAAGATGAGGGTGAAGAGCAGGATGTAGCTGAGACTATGATTGTTGGCCTTGACAATGGGAGTGTCTTGGTGCTTCAAAAAGACACCAATAACCGCAGCGGTGAGGACAGAGAAGCACAGAGCTGTGCAGACGAGGGTCATCCCCAGGGGCTCTTCAAAAGACAGAAAAGTCACCTTTTTGTGGAAGCACTGGTCTCACTCTTTGTTGGCATACTGATGATCTGGACACTTCACACACTGGTCTATATCTGGTGAGAAATGTACAATAACATCATCCCAAGTTCAGTTATTTCTGATTCACAAGGACCTTCTAAATAGCTGAGTAGATTTAAGCAATATCTCCTTATTGTTTTTGAAGAGAGGAAACATAAATCACTTGCAATTAATTATGCCCATCTTTCCCATATTAGCCAGATTGCTATTACTTCATCTCCCTATTTTATCTTACATACTGTTGGGTACATTGCCTTTTTCTCCTAATGAAGCCTTAAGGTTTGTGCTCTGAACATATTCATGATGCTTTAAGCAATACCTTAATCTGTGTCATTTGTAACATCATGAATTCATTGTCCATGGTTTCTTTAGATTGGAAAGTGATGATCCAGAGGAATCCATGTGTCTTGAGGGCTAATCTGCCTTTCTACATGGCACATTCCTGATGCATTCTCGCTTTGAACAAGAGCAAGCACCCTCCCTCAACCATTACTTTAATGATGCAATTCATTTCCTATATTCATGTCCTAATAACAACCCACAGTTCACAAAATTTGTAATGAAAGATATATTTATTGTTTGATTGATTTAATTTGTTTGGATTGCCATGTTACAGATTGAGGAAGAATGACATGGAGAAAGTGGGAACTCTTCCATCTGCTAGTTCACAGCCTACATGGCCACAATAGCCAGAGATGAGCTGATCTATGGCCAGGAGCCAGCGGCTTCTTCCTGATCTCCCAATTGGGTAAAGGGGCTCAAGCTCTTGGCTTCTTCTCCACTGGTTTTCCAGGCCATCAGCAGAGAGGTAGATCAGAAATGGAGCAATGGCCAGAGTTGTGACACAGTAGGTTAATCCACTTTCTGTGGCCTCAGCATAAACAATGGGTGCCAATTCTAGTAACTGCTGCTCCTCTTCCAATCTAGCTCTCAGCTATGGCCTGGGAAAACAGTGGAAAAGGACCCAAGCACTTGGGCCCTTGCACCTGCATGGGAGACCTGAAAGAGCTCTTGGCTCCTGGCTTTGGATTTCAGAGCTCCAGGCATTGTGGCCATCTGGGGAGTGAACCAGCATATAGAGACCCCACTCTCTCTTTCTCTGCTTCTCTTTAACCCTGGCTTTCAAATAAACTAAGAAATCTTTTAAGAAAATAATATGCACAGAGCAGTGCCTCCTGGGTAATTTCTAGCACAAGTTGTAGTAAACATTCTTACCTCAACTTTGTTTCCAACCTTCATTCAAAATTTTCATAATTCTTAAGCAATCTGAAAATAACCTTTAGGGTTTAAAAGTGTTCTTTTTTGCATTCCATGGGTTATTTTAGCTCCTTGTTTACAAATCACAGATCTCTGTTGATTTATTTTTATGCAGTAATGCTAATTACTATCACTAGTATTTCATGGACTAATAAACTGAATTATATTGTGTGCACCAATTTAAGCATAATGGAGCCTCTTTAAAAAACACTGACAAGAACCAAATCAACAAGTCAGAGATGAAAAAGGCAATGTAACGAGAGACACCACTGAGAAAAAAAGTCATCAAGAATTACTACAAAGAACTGTATGCCCACAAATCAGGAATCCTAGAAGAAATGGATAGATTCCTGGATGCATAAAACCTACCTAAATTGAATCATGAGGAAATAGAACACCTAAACAGACAAATAACCAAGACAAAGATGGAATCAGTAATAAAGACACTCCCAAAAAAGAAAATCCCATGTCCCGGTGGCTTCACTGATGAATTCTTCCAGGCATTTAAAGAAGAACAAATCCCAATTCTTTTCAAACTATTCAAAACAATCAAAAAGTAGGGAATCCTTCCAGAACCCTTTTATGAAGGCTACTTTACATTAAGTTCCAATTCATAAAAAGACATGACAGAGAAAGAGAACTATATACTTCTGGAAACTATTATGGATGAAAAGGATTAATTACTACCTAAAGGTAGGAAGAATTTTCTCATTAGTCACATACCACTTCTTTTTGTTATTTTTTCAAAGATGAAGATTTATGGGACAGGTGTTAACTTCACCATGAAACAGGCACTGACTTACCTGTTTGGTTGGAAATCTCATTCTCTGAACAAGGTGTGCACAACAACAGGTAGGCTTTACCTTCAAATGGGTTTTCCTGAATCCAGGGCTACAACTCTCACTGCAGACTGAGCGTGGCATCTGAGAAAAATCAGATGAATATGGGTCACAGTTGGGACTGTTACCTAAGCTCAAAGTAGGGTATTTAGTCCTGGAAAATTTATGCACTTAAATTGTAAGTACCTGTTTCTAATACACTGATTGCATGCCATATTGACTCTGTGCCATGAAATAGACTCAAACAAGTGGATGAACAAATGTGTTTATTATCCTTCCTCAGACACCATGAACAAAAGAAACATACATAGTTGGGAAGGGGAGTGGATTAATGTCTGTAAAGGTCTTTTTATGAAACCATGTGACACAAAACGCCAAACCAATTGTGGGTAACAATGTGTAGTGTGAACTTTAAGTTAGGAACAACTTACCTCTGTAATTCCTGTGGCCCACTCTATTACATCCTCAGAGAGAGACAACAGTTGCTCATGTGGAGAAAACTGTCCTATTTTCACCTTACATCCAATACCTTTTGGAAAGTTCCACAAGTTGAGAATATCATACTCAGCATCCAATTTTCTCTTTTGATTCAAGTTCACTATGTCACCAGCAGGATTGGCAAATTGGAGGTGCTTGAGAAACAGGTGCAGCTAAAAGAAATGTGTCATCCTCTCATGAGACTGCCTAAGAATTTGTACAACAAACTCAAGTTAGAGAAAGCATCTTTGTAATCACAACTACACATAGGAGCATTATTGTAGCAACGCAATGAAGCCAAAAAAGGAAACCTGATAGAGAACTATATCACAGTAACTTGGATTTCAGTCATTTTCATTGAAAAACAAGGACAACCAAAAATCACTAGGTGTGAGATTCAAACAAAAGCTACACACACTCTATTATTTTCTCCATGTACATATGGCAACAAACAGCAAAATGAAGTTACCCACATACAAATGTGTGAAAATTACATGAGATCATGATCTCCAGGATCCAGAAACTACTGAGCACTATCTGACACTGAAAGAGGAATTCTCCTACTGCTGAGTTTGAAAACAGAGACAACATCTACATATTTCCCATATAAACATTAAATGGAGAGACTCTTGCATTCTTTTTAACACACATACTGATCCTTATTCACAATTACATCCCAGTAGTCAATGGAACCTTGTTGCTGATGGCAAACTAAATGAAGGGGGAAGATTTATATCTTAGAAACTGAAACAACTGCATGATTTCTGGTGTTTTGGAGAAAGGATCACAAGCTACTTGGTTTGAACACCTACAGAAGTTCTTAAGTGGATCACTCCAGGAGTACATGTCATGCAATAGAAACCAAATTACCTGCCAGGAAGAAAATGCCACCTTTGCCCCATTGTTTCCTGGCTGCATTTCTAACTCTTGTAGAAGCATCTCATGTACGCTGAGGGCCACAGCATACACAGCATTGTATATGTTGTAACTCCCATCACTCATAGTCATATCAAAATGATTCAGAGGCAATGATTCCAAGGAGGCATTCAGTGGACACTTCTGCAAGGTGTTGCAGGATACCCCAGAAACTGAGCAATCAAAAGCCAATGACCAGAATGTAGAGAGGTAAAAATCTGGGTATTTGGAAGGGTTAGCTGTCCGAAGAAATTTTTGGAAACCAAAAATCTCCCTATGGTGGTGTGAAAAAATGAGAGTCCCATGGAATGAGTGGAGCAGGAAATGTCCCTCAGAACTGGCAAAATCCCATTGTGAGGTGGTGACCCAGACTTTCCATGTCATTATATGTTCCCATGTTGGAAAGCTGATGCCTATGAGGGAATCAGTGTCACAGAAAAGAATCACCACATTTGCTGAAGATTTTATGATCTGATTGTGATACGGCCAGTGGACTGAAGAATGTGACTTCTCAGTGGCTGGGATCAGTTCCACAAAGTCTACACAGATGCCATTCTTCTGCATCTCAACTTTCAAATTGGACATAAACTGAATACCTTTTGGGAGGTCTGATATGGCCAAACCCACCCAGGTCCAGCTGAAATGAAGCATCAGGGAGACCATGCCACGGGCCAGGGAAGTGTCTTTGGGGGCCATCTGATAGAGGGAAGGAAACTGACCACTGTCACTCAGAGGAGGTTCAAAAGTCCCAAGAGTCAGCTAAGGGAAAATGCAAGAAATCTGTGTAAGGTTATTGCTATAGTGTACAATCTTATTCCTGAAGAAATTAAGGAAACGATGGAAGTGTCAGAAGATTTTAGAATATTTCATTTTTCTTTTCTCCCACTACATGAGATCTTCCTAGTTCATGAGTCATTAGCTTCACAAGTTGACATAACCACTTCTCATTTTAACTCATCCACACCTCTGCTTCAGAATAAATGTCACTAATCCACCAATCCTTTGCATGCCTTCTCTTTAGATCACCCCCTGTGGCAAATATATAAGGTCACTGTTGCTTAAATTTTTGGGTCGAATAAGGGACCTAAATTGATGTTCTTTTTCCTTCTCTTTCCCTTGCACACTCACCTGTGGAATTTTGTAGAGTTCTAGCAGTGTCCCCATTTGGATAGCAATGCTTCTTCCTGATATTACAGCTACAGACTTGCTCTGTTTCCTACACGTGTAATTAGGAATGTCCTTTTCCAGTCCCGCAATCCAGATGAAAAGATTCTACATCACCATCATGTCACTGTGCATGATATTATAGAGATCAAATCCCAATGTCATATTGGGTAAAAGATGTGGATTCTTGTTGATCTCCTCAGTAGTGAAAACCAAGGCCAGAACATACTGGTAGTTTTTAGACTGAAATCTGTATGAAATGCACAAGGATCTTTAAGGGAAAAGCCTCCAATCCAGATTATCAACAATTCTACTGTAATTACTGTAATGGATGGCCATGGCCAAAAATTCATATGTTCTAATCCTTCTCTGTACATTTGCTAAGGAGAGAGTGTGAAGACTGCCATATTTGCAGGACACATGTCCACCTCAGAACCAAACTGCTACTCCCTAGATCTTGGTCTCCCAGATTAAATTATTCTGAAATATAAGATCTGCTGTTACACCATAATCTTGGGCATGTTTTCACATGGCTGACCATGCATTTGGATTTAAATCATCTCTGGCAACACCTACCTCTTTTACGTTTTTTATTTGATATGTAACCTAAATAATAAATAGGCTCTGGAATGATTTCTCTAAAGTTCATTGACACCTAGGAAGAACATTGCAGTTGTCAAAGAAAGCATGATAAGGAAAAGCACATCATCATGAGTATTGCTACTATAAATGTTTCCTATAATCACAAACTGCAATGATTCTTCATCTTATCAAATCATTAAACACTTCTTAAAACAGGAGTCATATGACCGTAAGGCTGCAGGTTGTAATGGGCAAAGAGAGTAACTCAACTGAAGGCTATGTGATCAGCAATAGGGATGCTGTCAGAGCACTGAATCGCAGATGGAAATCTGGAATTAATCCTGAAAAATCACTTCCCCATCAAATTTAGCCATCAACCACCATCTCAAGCCAGGAAAATGAAATCAGATTCAGAGCTTGAAAGATGGAAAGCAGTGAAAAAGTAGGGGCACTTTAGAGAAGCCTGAAACACTCAGTAGGTGGACTTGAAACACTGGGCTGTGAGACCTGTGACACTTTACAACTAAGACAGTTATGGATTTATTTAGAACACTAAGCATATGTTAAAGTAAATCATGACCAGTGGTATCAGCGTTTACTTCAAACAGACCTTCTTCACTCAGTTTTTCCTACAGAATTCAACATAAATAGCCTTCCATTCAATGAGCATGATGCATTTCTCCTTTCTGGGATCTGACATGTCACAAAAAATATAAATGTGGAGCCCTTTGTATTTATTTCAGATGTCCTTTGTGTTGAGTCTTGATGAATAGACTAGGTCACGTACAATGCTTGCTAAGGGTCATTCTGTGCTCCAGAGGAAGTGACAGTTTTTTATTTCTTGGTTCATGGTGAAACGTAATATGCATCTATGTATATTATACACATATTCTCTCTATTTATATATAGGTGTTCTATAATCATGTATACAGTTGCTTTATATATATATTGTTTGATATATACAGTTCCTACAAATATGTGTTATCAAATATTTCATTCGTACTTTGTATGTAGAATGAGGAAAAATGAAAGACCTTGCTAAATGAATCAAATAATGTTCAGTTTTGTATTTCATGTATCTCTGCTCCTCTCCTCATTCTTCTACACTTCCATCAATTCCCCATCCTCTCATTTTGTTCACCAGCTCCTGCCAGCACCAAAATATCTAGAACACTCTTTGACACACTGGGCTTTTTGAGAGTTTCCCTTTTGGTCTGTTTAGTGCTCTGTTTCTTGTCTCTAAGAACAGTTTATCAGTAGTTATTTTATGTTGTAAATTTTATGAATCTAACATTGCAGGGTATAGTGTCTATTGATAATTAAGTGTTGATTTTTTTCCCAAGTATCACCAATACAGGTACTTTCTACTGGGTTTGCTAAGATTTAATTTTGATCTCCCATTTGCATGGCATACATCTTGGAGGAACCTGGGCTCTATTCATAGCATCTTTTCCTGGTACTGGAAATTCACTACCTCCTGGTCTCTATCATTTCAGAGAACATTTAAATGGTGTGCTGTATGCAAAATCATGGAGAATACTGCTGCTAATAATGGATAAATATTTATAAATGAGATACCATGTGCACATATAATATTAGGTGAATTTATAAATATCAATGTGAAGTGAATAATATCATTATAACAAGCTAGTATCCATTAGATATTTTCAGGAGAGATCTTTGGACAAATGCCTAAAATACTTAATTAGTTGTATCACGCTGTCCTAAAAGACAGTATATTGTGTTGGAATGAAATTTGAATATATATATATGTATATATATAATGACATATTTATATTTAGCTACAAAAAGAAAGTATCTGAAAGAGGAGCAGGAGCAGATAAAACCCCATCTGAAAGGTATTTTGCTGAGAAAATGATGGAATCATGGACACATCATCAATGTTGTCAATTACAACCATTAAAATTTTTATGGGTATATTCATTGTTAAAATTTAATTATTATTTTATTTGTGCAAAGGTGTTGCCCTGATATTTCTTTTATCTAATAAAAAACTTACTTTCTTGAATTTCTTTTCTCCTTTATGACTGTAGAAGAAATGAGGTGTTCTTATGATCCCAAATCTAGCACATATTAGAAAACATTGTGAGCACATGTGGAAGAGCTCATCTAACTCAGATTTGTTCATTTCAATGCATGGGTTCTCTAACAATCTGCTACTGAGGCACAATAGGCCCCTGAGCTGATGAACATGGATAGGGAATGACAAAAAGATAGCAACCAGACTCTCCCTCCTCCTATGAGGTAACATTTCCTGAACCATTAAAGATGCCAGGCAAGAAGAAATGTCTTTCTCTTGACCCCACACTAACTATCAGCAATTTTTAGGACGGACAGAGGATGCACAGGGCAGGAACACAGAATGCATTTATCAATCATTAGCAGACCAAATAACAAGGAGATGTTATGCAAATCAAGGGAAATGATTATGACAAAGAGAACTTACCCTCTGAATGTTACATTATTTTTTGAATTATTCATGATTCTATCAATGAAGTATCTGTAAATGGGGAAAAAGGCAGCAATCTCAACATCTCCATCCTTGTAAAAACTCTGTTTCATGTGGTAAAAGCAGTAGCGATCATCACGACATGTCAAAAGGCAATACAGCTGCAGAAAGAACAACAGAAAAATCAAAGGAAACATCTTTGAAGTCTGTGAAAAACCCTAGGACACAATTGCAGTGGAACATGCAGGGTTATGCAGGTGCATATATATAGCATGCATGTGTGTGTGTGTGTGTGTGTCTGGGTGTGTGTGATTGCTTGAAACAAGCCACTTTAATACTGCTCCATCTGACCTCTTTCCACCAGCTGTCCACTGGTGGACATGGGGGAACCAGAAACCCTTCCTGCCCTGAGGCTCTGAAGCTCAGGCCTTCTGTCCTGGTGGAAAACACAAGAAGAAAAACATGTTTGTGAATCATCCTCTTCACCCAGGTGCCAGGAGTTCCTCCAAGTCCATGGATACAAAGACTCAAGGGCATAACACCTGTTAATTATATTTGGTCCAAGGGCTTTGTCAATAAACCACTCCATGAACTTTTGGCAATTATGTACTGGGACTGCATCAGAGGGCATGAAGGGAGGCATCAAGTGAGGTTCTCAGTTGGGTTTCAGACCAGAAATCTCTAGTGTCAAAGAATTCAAAGACCTAAATAGCAATAGGCAACCACACATTTTCTTGATGCCACACAGACCCCAAACCAATCCTGTTTATAGAGATACCCACTAGGACATGTGATTTTCAATCACTGTGGGACCAGTAATCACCCTGAATTCAGAAGTTCCCATTCAGGATGTCAAATCACTTCATCTTTATTTGTAAAGCATGAAACCCTTCCACGGTGCTGTTAACCATGGTAATCCCATGCTGATCTGTTTTTGCACTTACAACCTTGGTTGATGCACTCATGAGAACTCAGGACTTTTTGAGTACTTCTCACTTTTTGCTATAAATCTGAAAATACCAGCCAGAATGTAGACTTCAGAATATTCATGGACAATGTGTGTTATGAACCAAACATGCACGAATTTCATCAATATATATCCATTATTTTTTTTGCTTAACTATTTCCCTCATATTCATCACTTTTTATCTTCTGCATTCATTTTTTTTGAATGGCAGAGTAAGACAGTGAAAGAAAGTGACAGAGAGAAAGGACTTCCTTCCATTGGTTCACTCCACAAATGGCCGTTATGGTCAGTGTGCTGTGTGGATCCGAAGCTAGGAGCCAGGTGTTTCCCCCTGGTCTCCCATGTGGGTGCAGGCACCCAAGCACGTGGGCCATCCTCCACTGCCTTCCCAGGCCACAGCAGAGAGTTGGACTGGAAGAGGAGCAACCCTGACAGAACCGGTGCCCCAACCGGGACTAGAGCCCGGAGTGCCAGGGCCTCAGGTGGAGGCTTAGCCTAGTGACTCACAGCACAGGCCTATCTTCTGCATTCTTAATGCTGAATTTGATATTTTTATAGCTTGGGATGAATGCCTCAAATGCAGAATTTCAGTCTTACACAGAAATATATACGCTAATTGCATAAAAGTATAAAAATCTGAGATTATACATTTCTGTCTAACTTTAACTTTAGCAACACTACCTTAAAAGTTAATAATATTTTTCTATTTTAGACTTTTTGTAATTTCTTTTGAAGTCTAATAACATTTAGCTCACTATACAACAATTTCCAAAAATGAAAGCAAGTGGACATTTGAGTTGGTAAGTACAGAGTTCTCTGTGTGTATAGGGAACACCCACATGAACTTACACTCAGTCTGCATCAGGAACACTGTCTCCAATGAACTTTATCCTGAACTATCTTCTCAGGCTCAACACACTTCAAATCAAAAGTAGAAATCACTATAAGCCCACTGCAAGAATAATGTCATAGCAAGCAGAAAAAGAAATAAAGCAAATCCACAACACAGAAGTGCTCTAGCACATAGCACTCACTGTGTCAATTCTCAGTAGCTCCAAATTAGTTATGCTGGTATGTAAAGCCTACAATGGTGCATTTTTGTTAACTGTTCTTCATTATGTCCCACCCAAGAATCCCCACATCATGCATTTTCCAGCCATACTTCATCTGATGCAACTCCTCTGAATATAACAATATATAGTACCTTGCTAATTTTGCCACATATGGTAATCTACCAAGAATCTGTTTCTACCATTTTGTAGGGAAATTAGATAAGTGGTTCAATTCAAAGATGACACCCAAAGGAAGTAAGGTGGGTGGAACCCAAAGTTGTTTACCACCAAAGCTAATTGGCCACACAACATCAGGAGAAGTGACAACTGATGATGAGTATACAGACATATGGCTAGTCCTGTAAAAATCACCCCATAAAATGACCTTTAAGTGATTGGTTAGTTCTTATGCCCTGCCCCAATGACTCATCAGTTTTGTGCTTTAAAAGGGTTTGTTATGTGCACAATAAAGGAGTTCTTGCTTGACTTGGCTCTCCGCTGCATCTGATTGTCTCTGGGATCATAAGGCTGGGAAACGGGCAAGTGGTGCACTTACCTTTCCTTGTTCCCAGTTCATCCTTGTTTGGGTGGACTAAGACCCTGCACCATTATTCATCTTACCTAGGATTAACACTGTTGATTACTGGGGGAGTCCAAGATGGCTGAGAGGGAAGGGAATACTCTTCTAGTTTAGGAGTATAAAAAGTAAAAGTGGAAGAAATACATTCTCAGGGGAGAGTTAGAGAGAAAAGTGCAGTTGGAATTCTATGGAAGGAAGAAGAATGTTGTGGATCAGTGTGGAAGGTGCAGATGTGCAGTACAATCAAGGACACACATAATCCCAGGAGCCCAGAGCCAGAGAAAGCAACAGCTTGGGGAAGGTGGGGAGATCAGACTGCATTCAGTGGCCTGGGCCATGTTTACATAACTGGAGGGAGAGCTTTCAAGAGTCAAACACCTGATAGAAATTGGGAGAATAGAGCCACACATTCTTTCAGAAACATGTTTACAACTTATATTTTAAAAAGCAGAAGGAACAATAATAATATCATCAACAATGGGTATAGCAATTGAACATTCTGCAGAGATAAATGAGCAAAAGGCCTTATCAAAGGTGCTAATCATCAGTAAACTTAGAGTGACCACCTCACATCTGTTCCATTGGCTATAACAGTTTTTGTTCTCAAGGATTTCATTTTGAAAGGCAAAGGGAGAGGGTGAATGTGAGTGAGACAGAGAGAAAAACAGAGAAAATGAGAGAGAGAGAGAGAGAGAGAGAGAGAGAGAGAGAGTTTTCCATCCCCCAGGTCACTCTCCAAATGGCCACAATGGCTGGAGCTGAGCCAGTTCAAAGTGGGGAGCCAGAGCTTCTTCTGGATTTCCCAGCCAGTTACAGGGGACCAAGCACTTCAGCCAGGTTCCACTGCTTTCTAAGATCATGGTAGAGCTGGATCAGAAATGGAGCAGCCAGTACTGGAACTGGTACATATGGGAAGCTGGCACTAGAGGCAGTGGCTTTACCAGTTATGCCACAGCGTCAGCCACAATAATAGTTTTTGCAAGAAATTTGTATGCCTCAAACAAAAAAGATAAATAACAGAAAAAAGAAAAAAAAGTAAAAAAGTAAAAATTTTTTAAAGTTCAAGGATACCTCTCATGAAATGGAAACCTGCCAGGCTGAAAATGCCACCTTTGCCCCAGTGCTCATTGGCTGCAGGTCTAACTCTTATAGAAGCATCTCAGGTATGGTGTGGGCAGAAACATACACAGCATTGTCTATTCTGTAGACCCCATCACTCATGGTCATGTAAAAATCATGCTGAAGCATCCATTCCAAGGAGGCATTCAGTGGACAGTAATGCAAGATACTGCAGGTTGCCCCCAAAAACTGAACAATGAAAAGACATCAGCCAGAATCTAGTGAGGTAAGCATATGCAGGATATCTGGAAGGGTTAGCTATCAAGTTTTCAAAACCAGTGAATGAGTGGAGCGGGAAATGTATCTCACTGGTTGTAAAATCCTACTGGGAGATGGGGACCCAGATTTTCCATGTCATTAAGTGTTCTTATGTTTGAAAGCTCATATCTATTAGAGATTTGTTGGCAAAGAAAAGAATAACCATGTTTGCTGACGATGATCTGAACAGTATTTGATATGGCCAGGCCATTGCTTAATGAGTTTTCTCAGTGACTGAGATCAACCCCACACCACTTCACAGATGCTATTCCTGTTTATCTATAACTCTCAAACCTGACATAAATTGAATACCTTTCAGGTGATCAGAAATGTTCAGTCCCACATGGGCTGGGCTGAAATGAAGCATCTAGGTGACAGTGCAAGGGTCTGAGATGTGTTCTTCAATGCCATCTGCAAGAGAGAATGAAACATGACCATGGTCACACAGGCTCAAAAGAGCAAAAGGTCAGCTACAGGGGGAGAAAAAATAGCACTCAACATAAGAGGACAGCCATAAAATACAATCTCAACCCTGAAATTTGTCAACAATGATTGAAAGTGGTGGAAGACTAGAATATTCTAATTTCCTGACAATCTACGATGGTTTGAGAGCTTTGTAGATCACAACTCTTCTGACACAGTCACCCAGGAAAGTCCCTTTCTCCTTTTCCATTTCCTCTTCTCTACTTCAAACACCACAAATATGGCTACTCCAATCTCTGAGTACTTCCTCTTTAAATCATACCTATGAACAAAGAAAATCTCCATTTTTCAGCTTTTATGCACCTGAGAAGTTCACCCAAATGAATGTGGGTTTTCACAGTTTTCCTCTCTTGGAAGCCCCCCTCCATGCCACTCTGGCTGGAGGTCCTTGTTTCTAATAAATACTTTTAAATTTCTTTGCTGTCCGCTTGGAAATTCTTCTTCCACGTGAGGCAAAAAACCAAGGTAGCAATAATTTTTGTGCCACCATTTCCCATAATATTTTTGGTGCCATTACTTGGAGAGCAACTCCAATGTGACTCAGATTGCAACTCTTATGTGATGTGCATCCAAACTTGGATAATCTCACTGGACTGGTGAGCATGCAGAATACAGTCACTTTTTTCATAGTGTCTCTTTCATAGTCACTCTCACTTTCCCTAAAACACTGGGTCCCTGTCAGCCATTTAAAAGTGATTAGTGTGGCTGCAGTTAAGACTCAGGGGTGAGTGCTGGCTAACTAAGGCTAGATCAATCCTCTGGAACTGGAATTCTATCCTTTCAGCCTCCCTCTCTCTTGTGTGGATCAGCCCTTTGTGTGGGACTGGAAGAAGGCCTAGAGATGACTGATGGATTCTGGCTGGGGCTACACGCCAGTGTTTTCAGAAGGTCTCCTGGCTGGGTACCAGGCTCTGAATGCCAGAATAGTGTTGGGCCAAGAAATGCTGTTTCCAGTGGGGAGGCAATCTCCTGCCATTTTGGACTCCTCACAAGCTAGAAAACCAGACACTCCACTCTTCTTGCTTTTTGTCTCAGCTCTGGGAATGTTGGTCTGGCCCAACACATTTTCTTTTCATGGGGATTTGCCCAACACATGACACTGGGAGAAAAGTTTGAAGTAACCTTGAAATTCAGGCCAGGGACACTCTCTGGTGTTTTTCAAGGACTCCCTGACTGGACACCAGATCACAATTGCCCATTCAGATGTTGGCTGAAAATTGCATTCTGTTCTTCCTTCCTGGAGATTATCCATCAGTGAGACTGGGCACATTCTGAAGTGAGGCCATGGGCTCCCAGCTCCATGCCTCTATGAGTCTTTCTTTTACCCCAGATCTCAACAGATTTCTGTCTCTCTCTCTCTCTCTCTCTCTCTCTCTCTCTGCTTCTCTAAATGCTTTCTATACCTCTTCAAGTCTCCACAATTTCTAGAAACTCGATTTCTTAGTCTCATTAATAGCTAATTCCTAAATAATTAGTTTGTTAGACCTGGGTTAAGGTCCATCTCATTTGCAGTCAGTCTGTCTCACAATCTAGACTCCCATTAGATACAGTCCTCATGTGGCATAGACAAGTCACAGCATGTCTCTAGTATCCCCCATCTTCCTTTTGCATTCTCTCTTTAGAGTCCCCACTGTCAAATACCTCAGAGTTTTACTGGAGAGAATTATATTCCTACACCTTGCTTCTTTGTGACTTAACCCATGTAGTCACCAATGTAGGTGGTAGCACTCTAGCATACAAACACCTCTGCTAAGGCTTTCACCATGAAAGCTCATTGACAAAATCAAGGCTAATAGATTAGACTCAAGGAGAGGCATAGAACTATTATTGTTCCTTATGTATAAGAATAAAGCTGCAGTATATATTTGACAAGGCAGAGGCCCAGTCTAGCACACACGCCAGGAAGGGAATTGATCACTCCATGTGTGTGTGTTTGACAAATATATATCCTAGGCTACAGGTGTGGAAGGCTGAGTGAGAATGGGTGACACATGCTAATCCCACCCTCACCTTTCTCCCTTCCCTGTGGGCTTCAGTGCACATCTAGATGACACAGTCAGTGGGAGTTTTGAGATAGCTCAAACTCAGGAGACCTAGGACCTGAAGTACACTTCTATTTCTATGCCTGTTCCAGCCAGGAGGCAAACTATGTACTTTTATTTCTTTGGCCTGTGAGATAATCGAAAAATGCCTCATCATTTCTATACCACTACTGGGTTTGTTTAACAAATATGTTTTCATAAACTGTTCATGAAAAATAGTTAAATACTACTTAAAGTGACATAGGCTGAAATTTGATATCTTACCTTATTTAAAAATGTTATCTTAATTTAGAGTCTTAACAGGTTATTTTTAAAATGTAAATCCATAGGGAGATTACTGATGCCATAAACAGGAGTGTCAATTTGTAAAGTCAACAACAGGAGTCACTGTGCACTTACTCCTCATGTGGGATCTCTGTCCTTAGTGTGCTGTGCATTGAGACTTAATGCTATAACTAGTACTCAAACAGTATATTTCACTTTGTGTTTCTATGGGGGTGCAAACTGTTGAAATCTTTACTTAATGCATACTAAACTGACCTTCTGTAAAAAAAAAAAAGAAATTATCAATTCCCAACTTGACTCTCACTGGGATTAAACATGACAATAGGTCTGATCTGATTTCATCATCATTTAAAAAAATCATCTATTATTTTTCACTTTATGTTTCTGTGTGGGAGCAAACTGTTGAAATCCTTACTTAAGGTATACTAAGCTGATCTTCTGTATATTAAGATAATCGAAAATGAATCTTGGTGTGAATGGAAGGGGAGAGGGAGTGGGAAAGGGGAGGATTGTGGGTGGGAGGGACGGTATCTGGGAGAAGCCATTGTAATCCATAAGTCGTACTTTGGAAATTTATATTCATTAAAAAAAAGTTAAAAAAATGTAAATCCAGGAAACTGGAGATGGAAACATCACAAATATAGAAATGTGTGCTTGGTAAGAAAGGTTAAGAAGGAACGAGCTTTGTTATGAGAACAAGAGAATGTATCCATCAGTATGTAAGTACTTAGGGAGGTGTAGTAATAACTGCGGCTAACATGAGGAAGTTGGGAATGAATAACAGCCAATAATTTCCTAGGTGTCATTTATATGCTGTCTTCAACATCAAATCAGAATATTCCTAAAATAGCACAGTTGGGTATTCCAGAAGAACCTTGTGAATCAGAAATAACTGAATTTGGGATGATGTTATTGTACTTTTCTCACTACATATGGACCAGTGTATGAAGTGTCCAGATCATCAGATGCCACCACGGAGTGAGACCAGTGCTTCTACAAATAAAGTGACTTTTCTGTTTTTTGAAGACACCCTTGAGATGACCCTCATCTGCACAGCTCTGTGCTTCTCTGTCCTCACTGCTGTGGTTTTTGGGGTCTTTGTGAAGCACCGAGACACTCCCATAGTCAAGGTCAACAATCATTGTCTCAGCTACAACCTGCTCATCGCCCTCATCTTCTGCTTCCTCTTCTCCTTAGTGTTAATTGGTCATCCCAAAACAACAACCTGTGTCCTCCTGCAGACCACGTTTGGAGTAATGTTTACCATAGCTGTTTCCACCGTCGTGGCCATAAATATCACTGCGGTTCTAGCTTTCAAGGTCACTGCCCCAGGGAGAAGGATGAGACACTGGCTGATATCAGAGGTACCTAACTCCATTATTCCCATCTGCTCCCTGATCTAACTGGCTCTCTGTGCCATCTGGCTTGGGACTTCTCCTCCCTTTATTGACACAGATGCATGCTTAGAGCATGGCCACATCATTCTGGTGTGCAAGAAGGGCTCAGTGAGTGCTTTCTTTTTTTTAACTTTTATTTAATGAATATAAATTTCCAAAGTACAGCTTATGGATTATAATGAATTCCCCCCCATAATGTCCCTCCCACCCTCAACCCTCCTCTCTCCCACTCCCTCTCCCCTTCCATTAACATCAAGATTCATTTTCGATTCTCTTTATCTATAGAAGATCAGTTTAGCATACATTAAGTAAAGATTTCAACAGTTTGCTCCCACACAGAAACATAAAGTGAAAAATAATAGATGATTTTTTTAAATGATGATGAAATCAGATCAGACCTATTGTCATGTTTAATCCCAGTGAGAGTCAAGTTAGGAATTGATAATTTCTTTTTTTTTTTACAGAAGATCAGTTTAGTATACATTAAGTAGAGATTTCAACAGTTTGCACCCCCATAGAAACACAAAGTGAAATATACTGTTTGAGTACTAGTTATAGCATTAAGTCTCAATGTACAGCACACTGACAGAGATCCTACATGAGGAGTAAGTGCACAGTGACTCCTGTTGTTGACTTTACAAATTGACACTCTTGTTTATGGCCTCAGTAATCCCCCCTTGCTCCAGTCATGAGTTTCCAAGTCTATGGAAGCCACTTGAGTTCTCCGACTCTTATCTTGTTTAGACAAGGTCATAGTCAAAGTGGAGGTTCTTTCCTCCCTTCAGAGAAAGGTACCTCCTTCTTTGAAGACCAGTGCTTTCTACTGTGTCCTGGGCTTCCTGGGTTCCTTAGCCCTGGTGAGCTTCACTGTGGCTTTCCTAGCCAGGAATCTGCCTGACAAGTTCAGTGAAGCCAAGTTCCTGATGTTCAGCATGCTGGTGTTCTGCAGTATCTGGGTGACCTTCCTGCCTGTCTACCACAGCACCAAGGGGAAGGTCATGGTGGCCGTGGAGGTCTTCTCCATCTTGGCCTCTGGTGCAGGGCTCCTGGGCTGCATCTTTGCCCCTAAGTGCTACATTATTCTCCTAAGACCTGAGAAGAATGTTTTGAAAGGATAAGGGATAGGATAGTTTCCAAGGAAACAGATGTTCTCATTTGTAGGTCTTAAGGCAATCACAGTTTTCAATGGTTAGAAACTAAGATTGAAAAACTGATTTTGCACAACCACCAATCTGTTTATGTTTCTATGGTTTTCATTGTCCTGGGTGTTTTGTATAAATTAAATATTGGACTCTGTGGATTTAGATGACCTTTCATTTTTGCATGGTGTTTTCAAGGGGCATCCACATTATTGCAAGTATCTGCATTTTTCATAACAAACTGATAAATCCTTGCTGTAATTTTTTGAGTTTTGTGTCTCCAATTAACTATAGACTGATTTGTGTGCTATTTCCAACTTTGGCTGTTTGGATACAAACACTGATATGGAAGAGATTTTTGCATATTTTCTAATTTTTGAGTGTACTCTCAGGTGTGGAATGTTTTGGTTATAAATTAATTTTGTGTTGAAGTTGCTAAGGAGATGACAACTGCCTTCCATACCATATGTGCTGTTACTTTCTATCACATTTGAAGATTTCAAATTCCCTACATTATCTACATCACTTGAAAAATTTCTCAATTTATTGTACCCATGTAGTGGATGTAAGGTGGAGGCTCCTTCTGGTGTAGAATGGTTTCTCCATACTTATTGCTGATTAGGATCCTTTGTAATGCCCTCTGGTCATATATTTAACTGTGCAGAAATGTCCATCATATTCTATTCCCATTGGTCATGAATTACTTGTATTTTGTTGTAACTTCTGCCTTTAAATTTTTTTTATTGTTGGTAAGTTACTCAATGTGTTTATATTACAAATTTTAGTTCAGGTATAAAAGTTTCATGAATTTCATATATACAGATTAGGAATGTAGTGATACTTCCCACCTAATCCTCCCTCCTGTCAACATTGTTATGCTTCTTCCCCTCCCTCTCCTATTCCCATTCTTTATTTTTACAAAGAACCCTTTTCTACTTTACTTTGTACCCATGAGATTAACCCTACCATATGTAAAGTGTTCTACACTGGTAGGAAGAAACCAACAGTATTCCTCAAAAATAGAGACAAAGGCTATAAACAAACATGGAATCTCCAATTGTCAATTTCACTCCAATACATTACTTTTTAGGCACTTGTTATGACAGATAGGAGAACACATACAGTACATGTCTTTTCTGATACTGGCTTATTTCTCTAAGTATCATGGTTTCCAGCTGTATCAATGTTATTGCAAAAGACAGTATTCCTTTTTTCTTTTTACTGCTGATCAATATTCTTAGAGTATAAACCATGGTTTCTTTATCCAGTCATCAGTTGATGGGTATCTGGGTTGATTCCATACTTAGCTATTTTGAATTGATCTTCAATGAACATGGGGGTACAGATGACCCCTTTTCATGCTGATTTCCTTTTGTTCGGGTAAATTCCTAGGAGTCAGCTGACTGGGTCATATGGAAGATATGTTTTCTTTCACAGACATTTCCATACTGTATTCCAAGTGCTGCATCATTTGACATTCCCACCAACTGTGGATTAGGGTACCTTTCTCCCTAGTGCTCTCCAGCAGAGGTTATAAAGTGTGTGCACTCAAGGTGGAAACTTAACATACTGCACCACTGCCCAGCTCCAGTTTCCATTATTCTCAAAGGTAAGTGGTGAAGCACTAGATCATGCAGATTCCAACTACCTTTTGAGAGCCTTTTCCCTAACTGAGGCATCTTTAATTAAATGTCCCCATCATCTCCAGCAGAGTCATCAGTTCCTCATACAATTACTTCTTTCTCCCCAAACCCTCCAACAGTGTCTTCAGCAGCTATAGCCTGAGAAGCACTTGGGTGGGAGGTATCATAACTTTATGTGGCTGTCTCAGAACATAGCAACACTTCCTGAGTCATACTCAGTTGCGTATGAATAGCCATTAGCATGTGTGTCTTCAAATATCCAAGTCAATTGGTATCTGAGTCCTTGAGTTTCAAAACAATTTTGTTGTGTATGTATGTGTGTTTGTAAAGGCAAGATTACTGGAACTGAAATTCTATATTTTTGCATGCAAAAACAAAGTCCTGAGTTAATGTGCCAATAATATATCTGATTATAATTTCTATCATTCAAAGTTAGATCATATGTTTATACATTATCTGAATAGTATATTCTATGCTGACTTACTTTTCATGAGTTGTCTGTTTTATGATAGGCTTATTTCATTAAAAAGGAAACACATTGGCATTCATTTTTAAATTCAATGTGAAATTGGCCAGTTATCCTTTTTTATTTAATAGTAGCCTTAAGGCAAGTGAATCTAAGTATTTATAAAGAGAAAAGGAAACCTACTACAATCCCATTGCTCCTATCTAAATAGTCTTTTTTTTTGCATTTTTTTTAAACTTTTATTTAATGAATATAGATTTCCAAAGTATAGCTTATGAATTACATTGGCTCCCCCCACCATGACTTCCCTCCCACCCGCAACCCTCCCCTTTCCTGCTCTCTCTCCCCTTCCATTCATATCAAGATTCATTTTCAATTTTCTATATATAAAGATCAGTTTAGTATACATTAAGTAAAGCTTTCAACAGTTTGCACCCACATAGAAATGCAAAGTGAAATATACTGCTTGAGTACTCGTTATAGCATTAAATCTCAATGTAGAGCACATTAAGGACAGAGACCCTACATGAGGAGTTTGCACCCCCATAGAAACACAAAGTGAAATATATTGTTTGAGTACTCGTTATAGCATTAAATCTCAATGCACAGCACATTAAGGACAGAGATCCTACATGAGGAGTAAGTGCACAGTGACTCTTGTTGTTGACTTTACCAATTGACACTCCTGTTTATGGCATCAGTAATCTCCCTATGCTCCAGTCATGAGTTTCCAAGGCTATGAAAGCCTTTCGAGTTCACCGACTCTTATCTTATCTAAATAGTCTTTCAGACTTCCTGTACACACACGTGTTTATTTCTGCATGGCCATCTGATGTTCCCATGGAGATCCTTTCCATTATATTTGGATGTTTCAGTTGACCCAGTCTTGATTTGGAGCTGTCTGCTGCTCTTATGCCCATGTCTCCCTTCCTTTCAGTCAGGGTCAATACCGCCCTCAGGCACTAGAGGGTGCCTGAGGCAGAGCATGGATTTGACCTTGCCTGCAAGACTGCAGTAAATGCACCTGAAGGGTTACGGGATGGATTTAAGGGCTCCTTCTTGTGGAACCTCTCAGGTCAGCTCTTCAAGAGCGACACCTGAAGTTTGCAAAGATCCACACATCTGCCATAATGAATGCCCCCAAATTGATCTTCAGCCAAAGTCTGGTGCCTCAGCACTGTGCACACTGTTTTCTCATCAGAAGCCAGAGGCAGGAATCCTGTGGTGAGTGGGAGACTCTGCCCAATTCTACTTCCTTGTGTTTTTATATATCCCTTCTTCATTTAACACAAATCAAGGTCTTTCAAAGAGTATGATTTGGATTATTTCCCTAAATTTTCTAGATGAGAAAACCCCAGGAAGAAAGATATGGATTGCAAACAGTTGAATGCTTTTGCAGACAAAACAACAGACAAAGGCTAAGAGCCATCCTAAAAGGAAAAGATTTATGTGTATTTCACTATGCATCTGGGGCAACTTAATGTGGAAATCCCAGATAAACTCTGAGACATGAGATGGAAATGAAATCACTCAACATGGGATTATCCTGTGACCAGGAGAAACTCTCATGGTTCTTAAGTGGAGGAAAAGATTGTGATAAGGACACAGGCAACTCACAAGTGAAAAATCATGCAAGAAGCACCTTATAAAGCAACCTCATTAGACACGTGAAGGAAAAATAAACATTGTTGATGACAGCAGAATAAAAGAATATTAAATTTAAAATAACTGCTTTAGCCACTAAACCCCCAACTGTTAGATTTCCCAGTGTCAGAATCTCTTCTTACCACTGATGACCTGTTCGAAGAGATAAAGGATGGAATGATATATCGTATCCACTTGCAAACTCTCAGCAAAAGCCTGTTTGGCAGAGATCATATACAGATTTCCAGAGAAGAGGAGGAGGAGATGAAGAGGACAGAGCAATTAGAGGAAAACTGGAAGAATGACCAAGAAGAGAAAGACTAAATACAGATCAGAAAATATATTTTTGCTTAGAATGGAATTTTCCACTTATCTCACCCAGAAAGCAACATAGATAATAAAGAGATACTTGAAAAGTCAAGTTTACAATTTGTCATGTTGGAAACATATAAAATCCTATGCCCAACAATTGAAAGATACCTCTTCTGGTCAGAACATACGAGCATGTATAAGCCGTCAACATGAAACAGACTGTTCATCATGACTGAATACTCAGGACACTTGAAACACAAAGGGCACCTGTGTTCTAACCTTGGGGAAGTTTTGTGTCAGTGCCTGTAGAAATACACGATGTTTTTCTTGACCTGCAAGTCAATCTGCATGCAAGTCTTGAGTTAAGATTCAGAGAATAAGACCTATTTGCAGTTAGAACTGCTACCAATAGTCATTATTTATATGAACATACTTTTCAGATTTCCATAGAAAACTAGATGGCAGCCATTCAGCTTCACTAGGTGCAGTGCCTTTTGATCTACAGTACTTGAAGTCCCCCCAGTGATTCTGGCATCTTCTAAATGTTCTGCATTTAAGATTCTCCTTCATTCAGGCGTTGAATTTGAATTAGTTTCCTGATTTGGGGTGGGAGCTAATGCCCAGTTTTGAAAAGGAGGAGGCTTAACAGTTATAAATGCCAAGCCTTGTACTCCACCATTCTCCACACTTAGATATCCTGCCTCTGCTAGCCACATAGCCCTCAGGTGAGTTATTCTTTCCCAAGACCTTGCACAATGCCATGTTCATGATGATGCTGTTAGAGGAGTCATTTAATGATGTGCTAATATAAATAACCATTTTTGTTCCATGATGGAACATGTGCAAAATTCAGCAAGATTGATTTGTATTTAGTTCATTTTGCTTTCCTTTGAAAATCAGTTTCTCTTCCTTGTGGTACATGTAATTTAGACAGAACATTCCAGAGCCTGTTCTGGCATTTGCTACAAATACAAAATCCAAGGACTTGGGAGAGCCATCTGTTGACATAAATGAGAGTAACTAGTGTTCATCCCAATTGACTCGTTGTGTTAGTCATCTCGTTTCCATTTAACAACATACCATGACTTTGTGACTTAACAAAAGGAATTTATTTTTCAGAATTGCTGAGGCTGGTAAGACCAGGATCAATATACATGAGGTTGGTGTTGGTGTTTGTCTAAGACATGTTTCCTGCCTCCAGTAAAGAGAGTTTTCCTTTCCTCTTCTCACAGTCTTCACCTGTTAGAGAGATGTAACAAACTCTCTCTGCAGTCTCATATTGAAAATTGCAAGAAAGAACTAGGTAAGCCATAAAAAATTGCTATTTCCACCCAAAGACCTCATCAACTATGATCATGCTACAGAGCAGTCTTTCAACCTCCACATATTTGCACAAAACATTCATTCTCTAGTAGTTCTAGGTTTGGAGTTTATAATAATCATGGTTGGAGACATTTACCAAAGATCCCTAAGGATCCATGTGCCCTTCGTGGCCAGGGAAAGCAGTGGAAGATGGCCCAAGTTTTTGGTCCTTTGCAGCTATTTGGGAGACCTGAAGAAGCCCCTGCCTCCTGTCTTTGGATCAGCTCAGCTCCAGCTGTTGTGATCATTTGGAGAGTGAACCATGGGATGGAAGATACTCTCTCTCTCTCTCTCTCTCTCTCTCTCTCTCTTTCTGACTGTATCACTCACATTCACTCTCTCAATCTTCCATTCAAACAAAATCTTCAAAAACAAAAATTATTGTAGCCAATCGAGCAGATGTGAGGTGATATCTCAGTGTGATTTTGAATAGTATTACAAGTTTACTAATGTTTAGCACCCTTGGTAAGGTCTTTGGCTCTTCTATTTGTGCAGCAATGTATGTTCAATTCCTCTATGCAGTTTCGATGATATTTGTACTGTCCCTTCTGTTTTTTTAATTTGTATGTTGGAAACATGTATCTGGAAGGATATGTAGCCATATTCTCCAATTTTCTCTCAGGTGGTTGACTCTTGAAATCTCTCCCTCCAATTACATAACCAGTGGCTCAGGCACTGCAGTCTGATCTCCCCTCCCTCTCCAACACTGTTGCTTTCTCTGGCTCTTGGCTGCTGGGATTTTCTGTGGTGTCCTTGAACATATTGCATGTCTGCAACTTCCACACTGATCCACAGCATTCTTCTTCCTTCCATAGAATTCCCACTATGGTTTTCTCTCTAACTCTCCCATGAGAATGTGTTTCTTCCACTTTTACTTTTATATCTCCTCCTAGATTATAACAGTATGTCCTTCTCATTCAGCCATCTTGGTCTCTCTTCAGTAATCAGCAGTATTATTCCTAGGTTAGATGGATGATGGTAGAAACAGATTCCTGATGGATTACCAGAAATGGCAACCCTAGCAAAGTGTCATGTTCTGTTGTATTCAGAGGAGCTGCATCAGATTAAGCATGGCTAGAAGATGGATGATGTGGGGATTTTTGTCTGGGACATAATTCAAAATGGTTAAAAATGCCATATTGTAGACTTTGCATACCAGCATAGCTAATTTGGAGTTACTGAGAATTGATCCAGTGAGTGCTGACATGCCAGCTCACCTCTGCATTGTGGATTTTGTCAGTTTCCCTTACTGCTTGCTATGACATTAATGCTACAATGTACTTATAGCAATTTCTACTTTTGATTTGAAGTGTATTGAGCCTGAGAAGATAGTCCAGGATATTCCATTGGAGACAGTGTTCTCGATGTGGAATGAGTGAAAGTTCATGTGTGTGTGTGTTCCCTGTACACACAGAGAACTCTGTACCTACCCACTCAAATGTCCACATATTTTTGTTTTTGGAAATTGCTTTGTAGTAACCTACATGATATTGGACTTCAATATAAATTATTAGAAGTCTCAAATAGAAAAAAATATTATCAACTTTTATGATGTTGCTAAAGTTCAATTTGACATAAATGTATGATCTCAGATTCCATATAAGTTTATGCAATTAGAATATATATTTCCCTGAAATAAGTCTGGAGTTCTAAAATTGAAGCATTCATCACAATCTATAAAATGTCAAATGCAGCATTAAGGATATAGAAGATGAAAATGTTAAATATGAAGGAAACATTTAAGCAAAAATATTGAATATATCTGGATGCCAATTTTTTAAAATTCATCCATAACTGTTTCATAACACACATTTTCCATGGATTTCCTGAAGCCTCCTCATTGCATGGAGTTCATCCTCTCCATTCCCAATCTCTTTTCAGTGAATCAAGTGCATTCAGATTGACTCTATTTTTATTTCCTACACATTAGAGAGAACAGTGGATGCTTGTTCTCTGATTTAGATTTATTTCTCTTGTATCACTGAATAGAAAACAAGCTTCATCAATGTATCAGTAATAAGTTTAACTCGTCAAGAAATTATATTTTCATTTTTAGGCAAGTCACTGAATTCTGTTCGGTATTTTGTTCCTATACTGCATCTCACTTTGCATGTACCCCTAATCAAAATCTCCCTAATGGCATCAGAGCAGTGGCTAAGCAATGAAAAATGTGTTTGCCTTAAAATATTAGGCACCACATTTACAGTAATTTGAGTTTAGAAAACTTTTGAGTAGAAAAATAGAGTTCTCATATATGCCCTCTCTACCCCCCTTATTAGATTTACTCCATTGGCAATACCTCACACAGGTATACAAGCACAAATGATTAGTCAGTGTTGATCCTCATTATTGCCTATAGGACATGGTATCCATTTTGTTCACTCTTGTGTTGTGCAGTCTGTGGTTTGGCAAAGGATTAATAGTACCTAGCTGCACTGATGGTGTCCTACATAAGCATCCTGAAAGTCACTTGCATTCAAGAAGTGTAGCTGACTGCAGGCATCATCCTGCCCTTGGTGCTTGTGGTGGTGGGAATAAAGAGGTGACTTCCAGCTGGTATTCTCTGCCTAGAGTTAAAAGCTATAAATAAGTACTCAAATAATCCCAGGTTCTCATGAGAGTATCAAGCAAGGTTGTAGGTGCAAAAACAGATCATCATGGGATTACCTTGGTTAACAGCAACATGGAAGTTTTTTATGTTTTACAACTAAAGATGAAGTGATTAGAAATGCAGAATGGACATATCTGAATTCAGGCTGATTACTGGTTGCACAGTGATTGAAAACCACATGTCCTAGTGGGTATCTCTGTAAACAGGATTGGTTTGGGGTCTATGTGCTATCAAAGTGATTTGTGGCTTCCCAGAACACTGCTTGAGGGAGGCTGCCCTGTTGCACTTTGAGTCATTGTAGTGTGTGACACTGGAGATTTCTGGTCTGAAAGCTTACTGAAAGCCTCACCTGATGCCTCCCTTCATGCCCTCTGATGCAATCCCGGTACATAATTGCCAAAAGTTCATGGAGTGGTTTATTGACAAAGCCCTTGGACCAAATATAACTAAGAGGTGTTATGCCCTTGAGTCTTGTATCCATGGACTTGGAGGAAATCCTGGCACCTGGGTGAAGAGGATGATTCACAAACATGTTTTTCTTCTTGTGTTTTCCACCAGGACAGAAGACCTGAACTGCAGAGCCTCAGGGCAGAAAAGTATCAGATTCCCCCATGGATGAGTGGACAGCTGGTGGAAAGAGGTCAGATGGAGCAGTATTAAAGTGGCTTGTTTCAAGCAATCACACATACACACACACACACACACACACACACACACACACTGTGTATCCACCTGCATGACCCTGCATGTTCCACTGCTCTTGTATCATAGGGTTTTTCACAGATGTTTCCTTTGATTTTTCTGTTGCTCTTTCTGCAGCTGTTTCCCCTTGAGACTTGTCAGGATAGTACCGACTGCTATTCCAAGATGGAACAGAGATTTTACAAGGATGGAGATATTGAGATTGCTGCTTTTTTGCACATTTACACATATGAGGTTCCCATAATCATGAAGAGCTTCAGCAAATATCGCAAATTCAGATGGTAAGTTCTCCTTGCCATAATCATTTTCCATTTATTTACTTATTAGCTACTTGTTATTGGGTCTGCAAATGGATAGGCAAATATGTTCTGTATCCCTGCCCTGTCCATCTTCTGTCCCTCCTAAAAACTGCTGGTAATTGATTTGGGGCATGAAGCAGACATTTCTTTCTGCATGGCACCATGGATGGTTCAGGAAATGTTATCTCATCAGAGAGGGAACCAGAATCTGGTCGGTATCCTCCTATCCTTCCCTGTCTGTTTTCATCAGCTCAGGGGCCTATTGTGCCTCAGTAGCAGATTCTTACAGATTCCATGCACTGAAATGAATGAACTGAGTTACATGAGCTCTTCCACATGTGCTCACACTCTTTTCTGCTACGTACTAGATTTGGGGCCATGAGAACACTTCATTTCTTCTACAGTTGTAAAGGAGAAAAGATTCAAAAAGTTTTTTTCTATATAAAAGTAATCTCAGGGCAACAGCTTTGCACAAAAATAATAATTATATTTTACTGATGAATATACCCATAAGAATTTCAATGGTTGTAATCTAATACATTTACAGTGTTTCTCTGATTCTGCCTCTTCTGGGCAAAATAGATTTCTTAAGGGGGATTATTCTGTTTCTGCCCCTCTTAAAGATACTTTGTTTGTAGCTAAATATAAATGTTTCATATACATGTATAGCATATATAAATTTCATGCCTACAGAATATAGTATCTTGTAGGAGAGTGGAATTGTTTGCTTCAAACCTGTTTATGAATGTGCCAATTTTCTAATTGGTTTCTACTGTAAGGCTACAGGAAGTAGGTTGCAGCTGCATAGAACTTTGATAGAAGGTAGGTATTAGGACATAGATCATTTCAGTATCATTAAAGCCAATGGATTTGAGAAGTATAGTTGGTGCCACCAAGGTGATGCAACTGATGAAGTATTTTAGGCATTTATCCAAAGATCTCTGCAGAAAATATCTAATGGATACTAGCTTGGTAGAACAATATTACTCACTTCACATTGATTTTTATAAATTCACCTAATTTGATATGTGCACATGGCATCCAATTCATGAAATATTTATTCATTAGTAGTAGTATTCTCCATGGTTATGTATGCAGCACATCATTTAAGTGTACCCTTAATGACGGAGACCAGGAGATAGTGAATTTCCAGTAGTAGGAAAAGAGGCTATGAATAGAGCTCAAGATCCTCCAAGATGTATGCCATGCAAACTGGAGATCATAATCAAATCTTAATAAACCCAGGGAAAATATCTGTGTTGATGATTCTTGGAAAAATAAGAAATACTGAACTGTCAATAGATTTAGGTGCTATACCTTCCAATGTTAGATTCACCAACTTTAGAATATACAACAGTTACTGATAAACTGTTTTTAGAGATAAAGAACACAGCATAAAAGAGATAAACTCTTACAAATTCCAGTGTGTCCAAGAGCCGTCTAGGCATTTTGGTACAAGGCAGCAGCTGGAGAAAGAAATGAGAGGATGTGGAACAATGGAAGTGTCATAGTAATGAGCAGAGAAACAGATATATGAAATACAAAACTGAATTTTATTTGATTCATAGTAATGATTTTCAAATTTCCTCATTCTACAAAGTATGAATGACGTATTTGGATAACAAATATGTATAGAAACTATATATACATAAAACACTATATATATATATAGCTACTGTATGCATGGTTATAGTATACCTATACATAAATATATAGAGAGAATATGTATATAATATGCATACATATATACATACTATGTTACAGCAAGAACCAAGAACTGAAAAACTGCCACTTCCTCTGGAGCACACAGTGACCCTTAACAAGCAGTGTGCATGACCTAGTCTATTCATGAGGAATTAACACACAGGACATCAGAAATAAATACAAGGGGCTCCTCATTTGCATTCTTAGTGAAATGTCAGATCCTAGAAAGTAGAAATGCATCATTTTCTTTGCATGGAAGGCTATTTATATTCAATATTGTAGGAAAAGTTGAGTGAAGAAGGCCTGTTTGGAGTAAATACTGATATCACTCATAATGAAAAGTAGAAATTCATCGTTTCCTTCACATGGAAGGCTATTTATATTCAATATTGTAAGAAAACTTGAGTGAAGAAGGCCTGTTTGGAGTAAATACTGATACCACTCATAGTGATTTACTTTAACATATGTTTAGTGTTCTAAATGCATGACTGGCTTAATTGAAAACCATCAGGTGCCTCATAGCCCAGTGATTCATGTTCACCCAGGGAGTGTTTCCAGCTTCTCTAAAGTGCTCCTCCCTTTTCACTATTTCCCTTCTTTCAAGCTCTGAATTCAATTTTATTTTCTTGGCTTGTGATGCTGGTTGATGGGTAAGTTTAATGGGGAAGAGATTTTTCAGGATCAATTACAGTCTCCCATCTACCATTATCAGTGCTCTGACATCATCCTTCTTTTCAATCACATAGCCTTCAAGTGAGTTACTCTCTTCCCATTACAACTTGCAGCCTTATGATTGTATGACTGCTATTTCAAGAAGCACTTAATGATGTGGTAAGATGAAGAATCATTGTAGTTTGTGGATGTAGGAAACATTTAGAAGCAGTATTAAAGATGATGTGACTTTCCTTGTCATGCTTACTTTGAGAACTGGAGTGTACTTCTAGGTGTGCATGAAATTTAGAGAGGGCATTCCAGAACCTGTTGTAGTATTTACTTTATGTATCAAATGCAAACACTTAGAAGAGGTAGCTGTTGCCAACAATGATTAAAATTGGTGAGGTATGCATCCAAAAATAAGATCATGTTCTTTGGCTGCATGGACAACCATCTGATAACATGTCCAAGACATTATGATGTAAAAGCAGATCTTATTTTTCAGAATCATTTAGGCTTGGAAACCAGTAAAAGTTGGTAGCAGCTTTGGTTCTGGTGAGGACATGTGTCCTACAAATACAACAGTTCACACTCTGTACTCAGCAAATCTACATGTACGGATTAGAACATATGAATGTTTAGCCATGACCAATCCATCTGTCAGAGTAATCACAGAATTGATGATAATTTGGATTGGAGGCTTTTCCCTTAAAGATCCTTGTGCATTTCATGCAGGTTTCAGTCCAAAAACTACCAGTATGCTCTGGCCTTGGTTTTCGCTATTGAGGAGATCAACAAAAACCCCCATCTTTTACCCAACATGACCTTGGGATTTGGTCTCTATAATGTCATGCACAGTCATATGACTGTGATGGAGAACCCCTTCATCTGGCTTGCAGGACTGAAAAAGCACGTTCCTAATTACACATGTAGGAAACAGAGCAAGTCTGTTGCTGTAATTTCAGAAAGCAGCACTGCTGTCCAAATGGGTACCCTGCTGGAACTCTACAAAATTCCACAGGTGAGTGTGTAAATGAAATATCCTAAAAACTAACACTTCCAATATCTGCTTAACTTTTTCAGGAATAATATTTTACACTACAACAATAACCTTACACAGATTTCTTGCCTTTTCTCTTAGCTGACTCTTGGGCCTTTTGAACCTCTTCTGAGTGACAGTGGTCAGTTCCCTTCCCTCTATCAGATGGCACCCAAAGACACTTCTCTGGCCCATGGCATGGTCTCCTTGATGCTCCATTTTGGGTGGACCTGGGTGGGTTTGGCCATATCAGACCTCCCTAAAGGTATTAAGTTTTTACTGATTTGAAAGTAGAGTTGCAGAAGAATGGCATCTGTGTAGACTTTGTGGAATTGATCCCAGCCACTGCAGAGTCACAAATTTCATACCAAAATAGTGCTCAAATTCAGATCCTAAAATCATCAGCAAATGTGGTGATTCTTTTCTGTGTCACAGAGTCACTCATAGGCACCAGCTTTCATTCATGGAGGGAGTTAATGATGTGGAAAGTCTGGGTCACCACCTCACAATGGGATTTTGCCAGTTCTGAGAAACCTTTCCTGCTCCACTCATTCCATGGGACCCTCATTTTTTTCAGACCACCATAGTGAGATCTCTGGTTTCAAAAACTTTCTTTGGACAGCTAATCCTTCCAAGTACCCAGAAGACTCTATCCTCTCAAGATTCTGGTCACTGGCTTTTAATTGCTCAGTTACTGGGACATCCTGTAAAACTTTGCAGAACTGTCCACTGAATGCCTCCTTGGAATCATTGCCTCCACATCGTTTTGATATGACCATGAGTGATGGGAGTTACAACATATACAATGCTGTGTATGCTGTGGCCCACAGCGTACATGAGATGCTTCTACAAGAGGTAGAAATGCAGCAAGTGAACAATGGGACAAAGGTGGCATTTTCTCCCTGGCAGGTAACTTGGTTTCCATTGTTGATATGTACTCCTGAAGTGATCCCCTTAAGAGCTTCTGCAGGTGTTCAATCCAAGTAGCTTGGGAACCTTTCTCCAAAACACAAGATAAAAATGAGCCTCTGCCTGTAATTTGTCATTAGCAAAAGGGCTCCAAGGAAAAGTGGGAAGGTAATTTGGATAAGTATCAATGCTGTGACTTAAAAATATTCTCCAATTCTATCAATTTAATATTGACATGTGAAATACCTAGACTGTGTTATTCCATTTTCAACTTCAGAGGTACGGTAATTATTTTCAGGTCCAAATGTTGCTGAGGATGTTCATCTACAATGAACATAAGGGATCTCATATAATTTGCACAGTTCTTTATTCTAGTAACTCTATTACAGATAGTTGTGCTAGGTACACTGAGAAAATGAGTGTCGGTAGCTTGGACTGCACTGTTGGAAATGGTCTGAATCTCACAGCTAGATATTTTTGACTCCCCTTGTTTTTGTAGAAAAATGAGTGAAATCATACTTACCTTGATGTAGTTCTCATCAGTTTTATTTTTTTTTTACTTCAATTCATTGAGTGGCCTTAAACAGGTTCTATTGTTTATTTGTGATTATAGACAAAGAGAGACTTTCTCTAACCTGGGTTTGGTGAGTTATCACTTGGGCAGTCTTCATGAGAATATGATGCATTTTTTCAGTTGCTCCCATTTCTGAAGAATCTCCAGTTTACCAATCCAGCTGGTGACCTAGTGAATTTGAATCACAAGAGAAATTTGGAAGCTGAATACGACATTCTCAACTTTTGGAATTTTCCATATGGTTTTGGACGTAAGGTTAAAGTAGGACGGTTTTCCCCATATGTTTCACAGAGTGAACAGTTGTCTCTCTCTGAGAATTTGATAGAGTGGGCCACAGGAATTACAGAGGTAAGTTGGACTGATCATAAGGTTCATATGACACATTGTTACACCCCAACTGCTAAGGGAGTATGTGCAGGATGGCTTATTCAAAAGACACTTAGAGACATTAAACCACTCCACTTCCAATCCAAATACTTTCTTATGTTTTTAGTGTCTGAGGATGGACAGTACACACACATTTCCCACCACGTCTTTTGAATCTATTTAAGAAAATCAAATTGAATGTTGTCATTGTGTCAGAAACAGGTGTTTACAGTTTAAGTGAATAAGTTTGTAGGACTTGAAAACCCTCTACTTGGAACTTAAGTAATAGTCTGAACTATGACCAACACTCATCTGATTTTTCTCAGACTCCATGCTCGGTATGCAGTGTGAGTTGCAGCCCTGGATTCAGGAAAACCCCTCTTGAGGGAAAGCCTGCCTGTTGTTTTGATTGCATACCTTGTCCTGAGAATGAGATTTCCAATCAGACAGGTAAGTCAGTGCCTGCCTCTTGGAGAAGTTACCACCTGTTTCTTAAATTGTCAACTTATCCATGCAAAGAAAAAGAGGAGGAATATGACTGCTGAGAACAGTCTTCCCCCCTTCAGGTAGAAATTAATCCCTATAATCAATAATAATCCACAGAAGGGTAAAACTTTCCACAATACACTCTCTGTATTATTTTTGAAAGCATATAAAAGACTGAATGTCTCTGAAATGCTGACCATGTTGGAGTTCAGGATGATATGCATATGGTAAAAAATGAATAGAGATCAAGATTGGGTAATATTCACCCCATAAAACAGTGTGGCATTTCTATGATTTATTCCATGAATCAGAGCTATGCTATCACATGTATCATAAAGATTTTCCAGTTTTTGCTTGTGTTGTATGAGTAGTTATTTGTACCATATATTTAGTATCACTCTAATTTTTTGAAACTTATTATTGATATTGAAGGGTTCTGGCAACAGAGTATAGTCCATGGAAGTAGTGTGATGTATGTGCTCATTCAGTGTAGGAAAACTCATATCTGAGTTCTTTGTGCTTGTATAAGTAAAAATGCTGTCACCAAATTCAAGTGTAGCATGCTTGGAGTGAGAAAGTGCAACTCTAAACAAACTGTGTGTTATATGAAAAACTATCTTAGAAATCATACAGCATATCATCCTGAGGATAATACACATCGAATATCATAAATGGGGCTAAACTAGCCTTTGACAAAAGTCATTGCTGCTCAAAATATAAATCTTCAAGAACCTTCTTATGCTTACATGTGTACACACATTTATAAAATTCATATCAAAAGAACACAAGCTAACATATACAGTAATAAGTATGCATAGTGGACCTGGCACTGTGGCACAGTGGGTTTAAGCCCTGGCCTGAAGCACGAGCATCCCATATGGGTGCCTGTTCTAGTTCCAGCTGCTCCTCTTCTGATCAAGCTCTCTGCTGTGGCCTGGGATAGCAGTAGAAGATGGCCCATGTCTTTGGGTCAATGCACACACATGAGAGACTCTGAAGAATCTCCTGTCTTCAGGTCAGCACAGCTCTTGCTGCTGCAGCCATCTGGGGAGTGAACCAGCAGATGGAAGACCTCACTCTGTCTCTAACTCTCTCTGTAACTCTGTCTTTAAAAAATAAGTATGCATACCAAGGTAGGTCAATGACTGCAAATTCAGCACAAGCCCTTGAAGGTAAAATGTGGACATTATAAGGAAACTGAAGTAAGTAAACATTGGAAAAATTTAAAGTTTGTGATCATAAGCAAGAAAGATTTATGGATATCAGCACGATGGAACAGTGTGAACAATAAGATTACTGTGTGTTTGTGTGTGTGTATGTGTGTCTATACACAAAGAGAACTCTATATGTCTATTTAAATATAAAATACTAATATTAGAGCTTATTAATAATTTAATTCTGATACATTGAAAAATATAGAATAAATTCAGATATTTCCAGATAGAAATATTATGAAATATGTTGAGCAATATTTGAAAAATCCAAATATCCTCACAGTTATTAAAATAATTCCCAATACTTGAATTGTGATAAACAATTTTCAGATGAACTCCTTTCTCAACTCCTATAGAGAAAAGGAAAATATAAAATTCGGTTTCTTCTATGGGAACGTCTCAAGTTGATGGATAAAATGCTGCCAGATATTTCAGCAGAATGAAATTGTAAGACACTGTTTTTGAAATAAATTCATACATTTGAAATCTCAAACAATGTAAATCCAACAGTATTTTTTAAATAGGCTACATCTTGCCCAAAGAGTTTCATAAACTCTAATTCAGTTTATAGTACATAAAAAATGTAAAAATAATTAGCATAACTGAAGAAAAATAGGTAATAAAATCTAAGTGATCTATGAATTGTAAACAAAGAACAAAACCACTCAAACATGACAAAAAGTAGGATTAGCTTTCAATCCTAAAGTGAATTTTAGAATGCTAAAAAACATGGAACTTACAGCTGAAGATTGGATACAAAGTTGATGAAAGAATGCAACTTATACAGAAAATTACCCAGGAGGTTCGGCTCCATGCATATTGTCAAAAAAGAATGACATTCAACTTACTGAAAAGGAAGATATAAAAGTGGCATCATTTAAAGTGATATTGGGATGGTGTATTGAAATCAGTGAATCGGTAATTGAATTAAGTAGTGCTGGTATACCAAATTGGACAAAGCAGTTACTTTTCCTTACCAATTCTGGAAAACAAAGCTACAAAAGATGGCACATGTAATGTCTAAAAAGTATGAACTATCCAAAAGAAAGACTAACTAAATATTGAAAGAAACCTGCAAGTTGAGACATCAGTCTTCAATGGAACAATATATTGAACATAAGAGGATACAGACAGGGCTGGAGATAAAATTCATGTTTAAGGATAAAAAGACAGGAAAGTGGAAATATGCAAGTAAGTTTCAAACTGATCTACAGACTGACTTTGATTACAGGCAGCATCCTAGTGTGTTCTTTGATGAAAACGTTCAAGGGTGGCAAGTAATCCAGCTGGTATCAAGTGTACAGCTCTTTTGTGTTTCTCTAGAACCTGACCATTTGCCTTGTAATGCGGTTTGTCAATCAGTGCTTTCCCCTATCATGACATAATCCAGATTTTACCTTAAACAGATATGTTTTAGTGAGATTGCTAGGTGATTTCTGTGCAACCCAAATTCACAAAGTATATCTCCCAGTCCATGATATTAAGAATGGGAACCTAGGGCCGGTGCAGTGGTATAGTAGGTTAAGCCTCTGGCTGGGATGGTAGCATCCCTGTTGGTCAGCAGTTTCAGTCCCAGCTGCTTCACTTCTAATGCAGCTCTCTCCTGATGCTTGGGAAAGCAGCTGAAGATGGCCCAAGTTTCAGAGCTCACACCAATACAGGAAGCCCAGAAGACGCTCCCAGTTGCTGGCTTCAAAACATACAAGGTCCAGCTATTAATGTCTTTTGGGTGTAAGATCTCTCCCCTCCTCTTTTTACCTCTTTCTCTTTCTCCCTGTCTCTTTCTACCTGTCCCCCTCTCCTTCTTTCTCTCTCTCTCTCCATTCTGCTTCTCCTCCTCTTTCTGAAACTGACTTTCATGTAAATTATAAATAAATGAGTACTCATTAAAACAAAGACTGCAACCATTGGGTGGTTGAATAGGCCATGAGAGTACAGAGGAAATAACACCATTAAAAGAAGGGCTCATTTCAGGCATGGAAAGCCATGACTCTGCAGCAAAAAATAGACTACATGGAGGATCTCTTGAGACCTCTGTTGAAAGGAAAGGTCATCAAAAAGGGATGTACTCTTCTCTGAAGAGAGGAGAGAGCAACCACTTTGCATATGGCCCTGTCCAAATACTGATGGAGCCTCTGGTCACAAAAGGCTTTCATAGCCTTGGCAGGTCATGGCAAGAGCCTCGGGTGATCACTGACATCATGCATACATAAACATGTTAATTGTTAAAGTAACAACAGAGGTCACTGTTTACTTAGTCCCCATGTAGGACCTCTGTCCCTAATGAGTTGTACTATGAGAATCAACTGCAAAATTTGTCCCCAAACTGTGCCCTATATGTGGTCTGTGTGTGTGGATACAAACTGTTGAAATCTATGCTTAACATGGAGTTGGTCCTCTGTATTTAAAATCAAACTAAAAATGAACCATAATGAAGAAGGAGATGGTAGAGGAAGAGGAAGAAGGAGGTGTGATGGGAGTTGGGGTGGGAGGGTGGGTATAGGGAAAAGAACCCCTATATTCCTAAAGGTGAATGTATGAAAAATGCAATCATTAAATAAAAACTTAAAAACTGAGGGCTGCTGCTTGCTCTTGTCAAAATGAGCATGCATCAGAATGTGCCCTGTATGAGGGCAGAGTAGCCCTCACCACACATGCAAACCTCTGGCACCTTGATCATCAGTTCCCAATCCAAAGTAATAATGAAGAATGAATTTGTCTTGTTAAAATAACACAGGCTAAGGTATGTTTTTAAAGCACCATGAATAGGTTCAAAGAGTAGCCCTTAGGGCTTGGTTAGGAGAAAAAGAGAATGTACTCATCATTATGAAAGGTACTTAGAAAGACAAAGTGTTAACTCTGGCTAACATGAGGAAGATGGACATAAATAATTGCCAGTAATTTTATGTCATTTTTATATTCTGTTTTTCACATTAAATAAGGACTATTTGCCTAAACTAGCTATGTTGGGTATTCTAGAATGTACTTGTGAATCAGGAATAACTGAACTTGGGATGATGTTATTGTACATTTCTCACCAGATATGGACCAATGTGTGAACTGTCCAGATCTTCAGTATGCCAACACAGAGCGAGACCAGTGCTTCTACAAAAAAGTGACTTTTTTGTCTTTTGAAGAGCCCCTGGGGATGACCCTGGTCTGCACAGCTCTGTGCTTCTCTGTCCTCACCGCTGTGGTTCTTGGGGTCTTTGTGAAGCACTGAGACACTCCCATAGTCAAGGCCAACAATCGTTGTCTCAGCTACATCCTGCTCATTGCCCTCATCTTCTGCTTCCTCTGCTCCTTATTGTTCATTGGTCGTCCCAACACAACCACCTGTGTCCTCCAGCAGACCACATTTGGAGTGGTGTTCACCGTGGCTGTTTCCACCATCCTGGCCAAAACTATCACTGTGCTTCTGGCCTTCAAGTTCACTGCCCCAGGGGGAAGGATGAGACACTGACTGCTATCAGGGGTACCTAACTCCATTATTCCCATCTGCTCCCTGATCCAACTGGTTCTCTGTGCCATCTGGCTTGGGACTTCTCCTCCCTTTATTGACACAGATGCCTACTCTGAGCATGGCCACATCATCCTGGTGTGCAACAAGGGCTCAGTCATTGCCTTCTACTGTGTCCTGGGCTTCCTGGGTTCCTTGGCCTTGGCAAGCTTCACTGTGGCTTTCCTAGCCAGGAATCTGCCTGACAAGTTCAATGAAGCCAAGTTCCTGACATTCAGCATGCTGGTGTTCTGCAGTGTCTGGGTGACCTTCCTGCCTGTCTACCACAACACCAAGGGGAAGGTCATGGTGGCTGTGGAGGTCTTCTCCATCTTGTCCTCTGGTGCAGGTCTCCTAGGCTGCATCTTTGTCCCCAAGTGCTACATTATTCTCCTAAGACCTGAGAAGAATGCTTTGAAAGGATTAAGAGACAGAATAGTTTCCAAGGAAACAAATGTTCTCAGGTTTAGCTCTTAATGCTCTCACAGTTTTCAGTTGTTAGAGACTAAGATTTACAAAACCAATTTTGCATTGTGATGTTATAAAATAACTTGCAGAATGTAACCTTCTTATGAACAGTTTATGCTTCCCTTAAAATGTTTTTGTTCTGATGCACCAATTCACAGAAAAGAAAGGGAGAGTTTTAGCAACCTTCCATCTGGTGATAGATACTGAATATATCTGCTGTGGCCCAGTGCTGGTTCATCCAAAGCAAGATCATTTCAGTTGTCCATTGGAGTGTCAGCATATTAGGCCATCTTCTACTGCTTTTTCTGGATCATTAACAGGGAGCTGGATTCCAAGTGGAACAGCCAGGATTTGAACTGTCACCCACATGTGATGTCATAGTTACAAGTGGTGGTTATATCCACTACACCCTCATGCTGATCGCAATCCTCCTTTCTTCAAAAATAATACTGTGTATAAATTTCTTAGCCTGTGTTTCATGTTCACAAACACAAACTAATCTCAGATCAAGGCTCTCCTTGAAGCTTTTTATTTCGGTGTTTTCATTGTCACCTGGTGGACATTGCATTATTCATATTTTAATAAAATGAGTTACATGTTTGCTGTTTTTTAAGATTTATTCATTTATTTGAAAGAGTTTACATAGACAGAGGAGAGGCAGAAGGAGAGAGGTCTCCCATCTATTCAGTTCACTTCCCTGTTAGCCACATTGGACAGAGCTGCACTGATCTGAAGCCAGGAGCCAGGGGTTCCTGGTGCAGGGTCCTAGAGACTTGGGCCATTTTCTGCTGCTTTGCCAGGCCATAGCAGAGAGCTGGATGAGAAATGGAGCACCAGGTCTCGAACCGGCCCCCATATGGCATGCTGGATCTTCAGGCCACGGTGCTAACCTGCAGTGTCACAGTGTCTGCCCCTGTTTGCTGTTTTTATTCATTCATTAGTGTGTTTATTCATTCATTATTCATTTACTATTAAAGTTGGCTTTATAATATATTTGGAGTATTTCAGTGGAAATATTAGACATGTTAAATCATTTTAATGTGTATAATGCATTTTCCTGGAACTCCTTAATTTTATACCATTTCGTATGCATTTGAAATGATGTGATAATCATACACTAAGTTTTCATTATACATAGAAGTGATTATGCAGACTTCTTTTCCATCTGCTCATTTCTGTTCATTATTGATTTGGCTTTAGATTTACTTTTGCCAATACCAGAAAAAAGAAAGTGATTTTACATCTCGACCTGAAAATAATTCAAAAGAAAGTAACAATTTTAAACTGATCTAATGACATTTGGACCTTTCACTCTATTGTGCAACTGTTATCTCTGTCATATTTTAAAATATTTTCATCACTTCAAATCAGGTTCCTTATCCATTAATGGTCACTCTCAGTTACTTGTCTTGCCAGTTACACAACCAGCAATCTGTTCCTGTTTCTGTGGATTTAATGGTCCTGAGTGTTTCATATAAATGAAATATTGGACTCAGTGGATTTAGGTAACCTTTCATTTTGCATGGTGTTTTCAAGGGGCCTCCACATTATTGCAGGTATTTACATTTTTTATGACAAAATGATAATTACTTGTAGGAATTCATTATTACAAAAGACACGATTTCTTTTTTTACTGCTAATTAATATTCTTAGGGTATATATACCATGGTTTCTTTATCCCCTCATCAGTTGATGGATATCCGGGTTGATTCCATACTTAGCTATATTGAATGGAGGTGCAATGAACATGGGGGTACAGATGACCCTTTTCATGCTGATTTCATTTTGTTTGGGTTAATTCCTAGGAGACAGTTGGCTGGGTCATATGGCAGATCTCTTTTCAGCTCTCAGAGATTTCCATACTGTCTTCCACAATGAATGCATCCGTTGACATTCCTACCACCTGTGGATTAGGGTACCTTTTCACACAAATCTTCTCCAGCATAGGTTGGTTGTTGATTTCTGTATGAAAGCCATTCTGACGGGTGAGGTGAAACCTGATTGTGGTTTTGATTTCATTTCCCTGATGGCTAGTGGTTCTGAACATTTTTTTCAAGAGCTTTTGGCCATTTCAGTTTCTTCTTTTTTAAAAATGAGTGTTGAAGTAGTTTTCCATTTCTTAACTGGATGTTTAGTTTGTTGCTGTTTTGCTTCTATTGCTTTGCTTTTACAGGGAACTGGATCAGATGTGAAGCAGCCAGGATTCAAGCCATTGACATATGGGATGCCAGCACTGCTTGTAGAAGCTTACTATACTACACCACAGCCCACCTCCAGTTTCCATTATTTTTTATTTTTATTTTATTTTATACGGTTTTTATTTAATGAATACAAATTTTCATATATACAGCTTTTAGGGTTATAGTGTTTCTCGTGCCCTTTCCCACCCTCCCACCTGTACTCTTGGTCCCTTTCCCATTCGTTTTCTATTACGATTCTTTGCACCCAGACAGACACACACAATATGAAGCACAGTTTGAAGACAAGTTTTCCCTTTAATTTTTGTATTACAACACATTAAGGACAGAGGCATGGGGAGCAAGTGCACAGTGACTCCTGTTGTTGATTTAACAACTGACACTCTTAGCTATGACATCAGTGATCACCTGAGGCTCTAAACATGAGCTTCCAAGGTTATGGAAGCCTTTTGAATTCACAAACTCCGTCAGTTTTTTATTCAGGGGCATATGTGAAGTGGAAGTTCTGTCCTCCCTTCAGGATACAGTACATCCTTCTTTGATCGCTCTTTCTTTCCACTGGGGTCTCACTCACAGAGATCCTTCATGAAGAACCATTTTTACCACTATGTCTTGACTTTCCATGCCTGAAATTCTCTCATCATGTTTTCAGTCAGCCCTCAGGGGCTGATTCTGAGGTCAGAGTGCTGTTTAGGGTGTTTGTCATTCTATGTGTCTGCTGTGTGGACTGCTTCCCATGTTGGAACTTTCTCTTCTTTGTAATTCTGTCTATTGTTGTTATCAGGCACTTGGTCTTTTTTTAACTTTTATTTAATGAATATGAATTTCCAAAGTACAGCTTATGGATTACAATGGCTTCCCCCCCATATCTTCCCTCCCACCCACAACCCTCCCCTTTCCCTCTCCCTCTCCCCTAGAATTTACATCAAGATTCATTTTCAATTCTCTTTATATACAGAAGTTCAGTTTAGCATATATTAAATGAAGATTTCAACAGTTTGCACCCACATAGAAACACCAAGGGAAAAATATTGTTAGGCTACTGTTATAGCATTAAATCACAATGTACAGCACATTAAGGACAGAGATCCTACATGAGGAGTAAGTCCCAAAGGGACAAATATCATATGTTCTCCCTGATTGGTGACAACTAACTGAGCACCAAAAATGAAACCTGTTAAAGTGAAATGAACACTATGAGAAACGGTGACTTGATCAGCCCTTGCCCTAACTGTTGATGAACAACTTAATACATTAACCCTCTTAGGTTTTTTTTTTTGTTTGTTTGTTCTACTTAATACTTTTGGTTGAATACTGTAATCAATACACAGTTATCCTTAAGCGTTGAAACTTAACTGAAAAGTGATCACTGTTAAATATAAGAGTGGGAATAAGAGAGGGAAGAGATGTGCAATTCGGGACATGCTCAAGCTGACTTACCTCAAACGGTAGAGTCAGGCACTTGGTCTTATTTATGTGATCCCTTTGTCTGATGTCCCTATGTATATGACCAATCCATATTTAATATGATCACTTTTACACATAAGATGGGAACAGTGCTACCCAGCTAAAAGGGATTTGGAGTCCATGGAACATTTTTAGCTTCACCATTAGGGGTAGGTCTGTGTGAATGTGTGCTGATCTGTACAGCTCCTCCCTCTTTCATTCCCATTCTTATTTTTAACTGGAATCTATTTTCAATTGATAATACATTTATGATTAATTCTAGGTTAAGTAAGGAGTTTAGCAAATGGCATTAAGTAGGGAAGAAAAAAAGAATGAAGTAATAGATAAAGTGAAATAATAAAGTGCTCCTCGACAGTCAAGCCAAGGGCTGTTCAAGTAATCGCTTCTCATAGTGTCTATTTCACTTCTACAGGTTTCCTTTTGGGTGCTCTGTTAGCTGTCACAGATCAGGGAGAAGATATGATATTTGTCCCTTTGGGACTGGCTTGTTTCACTAAGTATGATATTTTCCAGATTCATCCATTTAGTTGTAAATGAACAAATTTCATTCTTTTAAACTGCTGATAGTTTTCCATATAGTACATATCCCATAGATTCTTTCTGTTTTTTTTTTTTTTTTGGGGGGGGTGACAGGCAGAGTGGACAGTGAGAGAGACAGAGAGAAAGGTCTTCGTTTTCCATTGCTTCACCCCCCCCCAGTGGCCACTGCAGCTGGAGTGGTGTGGCCGGTGCTCCGTGCTGTTCTGAAGTCAGGAGCCAGGTGCTTCTCCTTGTCTCCCATGCGGGTGCAGGGCCCAAGCACTTAGGCCATCCTCCACTGTACTCTGGGGTCACAGCAGATAACTGTACTGGAAGAGAAGCAACCAGGACAGAATCCAATGCCCTGAGTGGGACTAGTACCCAGGTTGTTGGCACCGCAGGTGGAGGATTAGCCTAGTGAGCTGTGTCTCTGGCTCCGTAGTTTCTTTATCTGGTCTTTGGTTAATGGGCATTAGGTTGATTCCATATCTTGGCTACTGTGAATTGAACTACAATAAACATACAGGTGCAGATGTCTCTTATTTGCTGATTTCATTTCCTTTGGGTACATTCCCAGGAGCGGGATGGATGGATCCTAGGGTAGGGCTATATTCAGATTTCTGAGGTATCTCAAAACTATATTCCATGGTGGCTTTACCAGTTTGCATTCCCAGCAGCAGTGAATTAGGGTACCTTATTCCCCACATCCTCACTGGCATTTGTTGTTTATTGATTTCAGTATGAGAGCCATTCTAATTGGAGTGGGGTGAAACCTCATTGTGGTTTTCATTTGCATCTCCCTGATGGCTAGTGATCCTGAGCATTTTTTCATGTGTCTGTAGGCCACTTGGATTTCATTTTTTGAGAAATGTCTACATGCTTTACCCACTTCTTGACTAGGTTGCTTGCTTGGCTATTGTTGAGTTGTTTGATCACTTTATATATCCTGCTTATTAATCCTTTATCACTTGTGTGGTTTGCAAATAATTTATCCCATTCTATTAGTTGCTTCTTTACTTTCCTGTTTGCCATACAGAAGCTTTGCAATTTGATGTAATCCCACTTGTTAATCTGGGTTTTTATTGCCTGTGCCTCTGGGGTCTTTTCAAGGAACACTGTGCCTAGGCTGATGTCTTGCAGGGTTTCCCCAATGCTCTCTAGTACATTGATGGTATTGGGTCATAGATTTAGGTCTATAATCCATTTTCAATGGATTTTTGTGTAAGGTGTAAAGTAGGGGCCTTGTTTCATATTTCTGCATGTGGAAATCCCTATCCTTGCTCTAGGGAGTGGTTTTAGCTACTTGAATGAATATAAGTTAGCTGTTATAGATTGTTGGATTGATTTCTGCATTTCTATTCTGTTCCATTGGTCTATGCATCTGTTTTTGTACCAATACCATGCTGTTTTGATTATAACTGCTTTGTAGTATGTCTTTAAATCTGGTATTGTGATGCCTCTGGCTGTATTTTTGTTGTATAAGATTGCTTTAGCTATCCTAGACCTCTTAGGTTTCCAAATGGATTTCAGCATCATCTTTTCTACATCTGAGAAGAATGTATTTGGTATTTTGAATGGTATTGCATTGAATCTGTAATTATTTTTGGAAGAATGGACATTTTGATGATGATGATTATTCTGATCTATGAACATGGAAGTTTTTTCCATTTTTTAATGTTGTCTTGTATTTCTTTTTGGAGAGTTTTGTAATTCTCATGATAGAAATCTTTTACCTCCTTGGTTAAATCTTTTCCAAGGTATTTACTTTTTTGTAGCTATTGTGAATGGGATTGATCTTAGAAATTCTTTCTCAGCCATGGCATTGTCTGTGTATACAAGGGCTGTAGTTTTTTGTGTATTGATTTTATATCCTGATGTTCTACCAAACTCTTTTGGGAGTTCCAGTAGTCTCCTTGTGGAGTCTTTCAGTTCCCCTATATATATAATCATGCCATCTGCAAATAAGGATATTTTGACTTCATCCTTACCAATCTGAATCTCTCTCATTTCTTTTTCTTGCCTGATGGCTCTGGCTAAACTTCCAGTACTATATTTATAGCAATGGAGACAGTGGACATCCTTTTCTGGTTCCATATCTCAATGAGAATGCTTCCAGTTTTTCCCCATTCAATAGGATGCTGGCCATGGGTTTGTCATAAATTGCCTTAATTATGTTGAGGACTGTTCCTTCTAGACTAAATTTGTGTAGAGTTTTCATCATGAAAGAGTGTTGTATTTTATCAAATGCTTTCTCTACTTCTATTGAGATAATTTTATTCTTTGATTTGTTAATGTGATGTATCACATAGATTGATTTGTGAATGTTGAACCATCCTTGCATACCGGGGACAAATCTCACTTGGTCTGGGTGAATGATCTTCCTGATTTGGTGTTGAAATTGACTGGCCAGGATTTTGTTGAGGGATTTTGCATCAGTGTTTATCAGGGAAATTGGTCTATAATTTTCTTTCTCTATTGCATCTTTTCCAGATACAGGGATTAAGGTGTTGCTGGCTTCATAGAAGGAATTTGGGAGGATTCCATGCCTTTCAATTGTTTTAAATAGCTTGAGAAGAATTGGCGCTAGTTCTTCTTTCAATATTTGGTAGAATTGTGCAGTGAATTCATCTGGTCCTGGGCTTTACTTTGTTGGGAGGGTCTTTATTACTGACTCAATTTCCATCTCAGTTATGGGTCTTTTTAGGTTTTCTGTCTTCAAAGGTCAGTTTAGGTAAGTTGTATGTGTCCAGGAACCTATTCATTTCTTCTAGCTTTCCCAGTTTGTTGGCATACAGCTCTTTGTACATACAGCTCTTTTTATCTCTCTTGTGTCTGTTGTTACATTTCCTTTTCATTTTTAATTTTGTTGATTTGGGTCTTCTCTCTCCTTTTCTTGGTTAGTTGGGCTAATGGTGTGCCAATTTCATTTATTTTTTTAAAAAAAACCAGCCAGTGCCATGGCACACTTGGCTAATCCTCTGCCTGCAGCACTGGCACCCTGGGTTCTAGTCCTGGTTGGGGCACCAGATTTGTTCCCTGTTGCTCCTGTTCCAGTCCAGCTCTCTGCTGTGGCCCAGGAAGGCAGTGGAGGATGGCCCAAGTGCTTGGGCCCTGCACCCACATGGGAGGCCAGGTGGAAACACCTGTCTCCTGGCTTTGGATCGGCACAGCACTGGGTATAGCAGCCGCTTAGGGGGTGAACCAATGGAAAATGAAGACCTTTCTCTCTGTCTTTCTCTCTCTCTGTCTAACTCTGCCTGTCAATAATAAATAAATAAATAAATAAATAAAACAAAATACAAGCTCTTTGTTTTGCTGATGTTTTGTATTTTTTTTTTTTGCTTTCAGTGTTGTTGATTTCTTGTCTAATTTTAATTATTTCTTTCCTTTTACTGGTCTTGGGTTTAGTTTGCTTTTTTTTCAAAGTCCTTCACGTGGATAGATAGTTCATTTATTTTTTTTTTTCATTTTCAATTATCTTTATATATAGAAGATTGATTTAGTATAAATTAAGTAAAGATTTCAACAGTTTGCACCCACACCAGAACACAAAGTGTAAAATAGAGTTTGAGTACTGGTTATAGTGTTAATTCACATTGTACAACACATTAAGGACAGATCCCACATGACGATTAAGTGCACAGTGACTCCTGTTGTTGACTTAACAAATTGACACTCTTGTTTATGGTGTCAGTAATAACCCTAGGCTCTTGTCATGAGTTGCGAAGGCTATGGAAGCCTCTTGAGTTTGCCGACTCTGATCTTATTTAAATGAGGTCATAGTAAATGTGGAAGTTCTCTCCACCCTTCAGAGAAATGTACCTCCTTCTTTGATGGCCCATTCTTTCCACTGGGATCTCACTCACCGAGATCTTTCATTTAGGTCATTTTTTTTTATTTGCAAGAGTGTCTTGGCTTTCCATGCCTAAAATACTTTCATGGGCTCTTCAGCCAGATCCGAATGCCTTAAGGGCTAATTCGGAGGCAAGAGTGCTGTTTTGGGCGTCTGCCATTCTATGAGTCTGCTGTGCATCCTGCTTCCCATGTTGTATCCTTCTCTCCTTTTTTATTCTATCAGATAGTATTAGCAGACACTAGTCTTTTTTATATGGTCTCTGACTCTTAGACCTATCATTATCTTCAATTGTGAACTGAAATTCATCACTTGGACTAGTGAGATTTCAATGGTACATGCCACCTAGATGGGATTGAATTGGAATCCCCTGGCAGGTTTCTAACTCTACCATTTGAGGCATGTCAGGTTGAGCATGTCCCAATAGATAGTTCATTTGTAGGGTACCTTTGTTGTTTCTTCATGTAGTCACCAATTGCTATATACTTTCCTCTTAACACTGCTTTTGCTGTATCCCATAAGTTTTGATATGTTGTATTGCCATCTTCATTTGCTTCCAGAATTTTTTTGATTTCTCTTTGGATTTCTTCTATGATCCACTGTTCATTAAGGAGCATGTTGTTCAGTCTCCATGAGTTTGCATATGTTCTAGAGATTCTTGAGTTGCCAAATTCCAGCTTCATTCCATTGTGGTTCGAGAAGATGCATGGTATGATTTCAATTCTTTTTAATTTGCTGAGACTAGCTTTATGGCGTAGTATGCAGTTCAATGCACTGCTGAGAAGAATGTGTATTCTGCAACTGTAGGATGAAAAGTTCTGTAGATATCTGCTAGGTCTATTTGGTCTATGGTGTTGATTAAATTTGATGTTTCTTTTTTTTTTTTTTTTTTTTGACAGGCAGAGTGGACAGTGAGAGAGAGAGACAGAGAGAGAAAGGTCTTCCTTTGCCATTGGTTCACCCTCCAATGGCCGCCGCTGCAGCCGGCGCACCGTGCTGATCCTGGCAGGAGCCAGGAGCCAGGTGCTTTTCCTGGTCTCCCATGGGGTGCAGGGCCCAAGCACCTGGGCCATCCTCCACTGCACTCCCTGGCCATAGCAGAGAGCTGGCCTGGAAGAGGGGCAACCGGGACAGAATCCGGCGCCCCAACCGGGACTAGAACCCGGTGTGCCGGCGCCGCAAGGTGGAGGATTAGCCTATTGAGCCACGGCGCCGGCTAAATTTGATGTTTCAGAACTGATTTTCTGTTTTGTTGATCTGTCCATTCTGGAGTAGGGTATTGAAGTCCCCCATTCCTATGGTATTTGAATCTATATCTCCCTTCAAATCTTTTAACATTTCTTTTTAGTAGTCAGGTTCCCTGTAGTTGGGTGCATATACATTTATAATGATCACACCTTCCTGTTGAATTGATCCTTTGATCATTATATAGTGTCCTTCTTTGTCTCTCTTGGTGGTCTTTGTGTTAAAGCATATCTTGTCTTATATTAGGATGGCCACTTCAACTCTTTCTGGTTTCTGTTGGCATAGAATATCTTTTTCAATCCTTTCACTTTCAGTCTGCAAGCATGTTTTTTGGTCAGATGTGTTTCTTGTAGGCAGCAAATAGATGAGTTTTCTTCTAAATCCATTCACCCAGTCTGTGTCTTTTAACTGAGGAGTTGAGACCATTTACATTCAGTAGTATTATTGTTATGTACCGACTTTGCCCTTCCATTTTTCTGTAAATTGTTCTGTTTATGCACTTTGGATTTCATTTGTTCTTTTGCTGGGTAATTATGTCCTTTTCCAGTGATGTTCCTGTTTCTGTGTTTGTGTGCAGCACATGTTTGAGCATGTTTCCTAGGGCTGGGCATGTACTAAAAAAGTTTGCTTCAATTTCTATTTGCTGTGAAAGATCCTTTTTCTCATGCATTCATAAATGAGAGTTTTTCAGGGTATGGTAATCTGGATCGACCGTGATTTATCTCTTAAGACTTGGAATATGTCTTGCCATTCTCTCCTTTCCTGTAGGGTTTGTGACGAGAAGACTGGGATGAGTTTATTTGGGTTCCCTCTGAATGTAATTTGGCATTTCTCTCGGGCACATTTTAAGATCTGAGATTTAATGCTATAACTAGTACTTAAACAGTATTTTTCACTTTATGTTTCTGTGTGGGAGCAAACTGTTGAAATCTTTACTTAATGTGTGATAAACTGATCTTCTGTATATAAAGAGAATCAAAAATGAATCTTGATGTGAATGGAACGGGAGAGGGAGTGGATAAGGGGAGGGTTGCGGGTGGGAGGGACGTTATGGGGGGGAAGCCATTGTAATCCATATTCTGTACGTTGGAAACTTATATTCATTAAATAAAAGTTACAAAAAAAGAAAATGGAATGAAAAGATAAGTTTACTTTGGTGCAAAAATTCTTGAAATGTATCCATACAAGGGTCTATAGAAACACTATGGAAAATTCATATTATGAAAAAACTATTTGTGGGTTGTACATTTTTGTAGCAAATTAAAATTAGCTTTTCATTCTATTTTCATGAAAATTCTGAAGTACCTACAAAAAAATGTGTTACTGAGGAGAGCTTCTTCTAGTTCTGATGTTCTTTCTCTTTGAGGATTTTTCTGACACTAGACCACTGTATTGTTATTTACTTTACTGAATTCTTCATATCTCAATTTCATTCTGATTTTTCTTCAATATCTCAATTTCCTGGGAGCACATTTCAATTAGGTTTTGAACGTGTTTCTGATTGCTTCTAAGTATTCTGATGATTAGTTTTCTGAAATCTGTTTCTGGAATATCTTCAATCCCTTGCTCTTCTGCTTCTATTACTGAAGAGCTGATGTAATCTTCCATTCTGGGGCTAATACTATCATCCTTAGTTTTATTAAAATTTTTCCCCTTGTTTTTTGGCACTTCCAATTTCTTTCCTCTTTAATATGTGTCTTGGTGCTTGTGGCAAGATTTCCCTCTGCTATGTGTCTACATTGCCAGTGGAAATATGTAGTTCCACCTCTGGAAGTCCTGCTTCCTTCTGGATGGTGATGGGGGCCGATAGAAGGGCTCTGGTGCACTAAGCCCTGCCTACTTGGGCCAGGCTCTGGTGTGTGAAATGAGCTAGGGATTTCAGTCTTTAGAACTTCTCACTGTCATATAGCTCATGTGGTGGTAGTGGGCAAAAGTACTCTGAAATGTTGTGATCCTTGTTCTGGGAGGCAGGTGTGCAGTGAAGTAGCCCCACAGTCAATGGATATGCACACAGAAGGCAAATATGGTAGCACTGTGTTTATTTTTTGGAGATGTAAACAGATAATATGGCTTCTCCCAGCTGATTGGAGGGGGAGACATAGGTGGGAAGGAGTATGCCCTAGTTCTCTGTCCTTTTCCCTAACTTCCCTCTGGGAATTTCAAACAGTTGCCCACTGCTAACCACAGCTCTGCGTCTCGTAAAATTACATCACACCTGGTACACCTGGTGGGGGGGATGGTGTAACATCAGTTACCCCATTTGGGTTCTTCTTCACACCTCTTCTGTCACTCAGTGGCTCTTTGCTCCCTCTGTGTGGTCCTGTTCCATCTCTGCTGAACTCCCACGCTTCTCATGACAGTAGGATAGTAGGATAAAATGGACAATTGATGAGCCACTGTTGATGCATCACGTTGCCTAAAGTTTCTAGGTTACTTTGGGGTTGCTTTTTTGTTGCACAATCCACAAGTTTTGGCAGTGGAATAATGATATGTATTCTCCATGATGGTATTCTAGAGAGTAGTCCTGAAAACCACTTGCACTCCAGATACATAGATATCTGTAGGGTATGATTCTGCCCTTGGTGGTTATCATGGTAAGAATAGAGATGATTTCCAGCTGATTTCTCTGCTTTAGGGTGAAAATGGAGACTTTGGCACTTAGCTCCCATGGCCTCATAAGGGCTTAAATGAGAAATACCCATGGTTTTAGGTGTAAATCTTCATGGAATTAGTGTGGATGTTAGAACATTGGGGAAAGGTGTCATACATGGATATGTGAACATAAAGATACATTGATGTCGATGTACTGATTAGGAATCTCTGAATTGAGAGTGATGAGTGGGGCCACAGTACTTGGGAAACCTGTACTTGTGGGTTTCTTTGTGCACAGGATTTCTATGAGATCTGTATGGAAAACAAGGAAATGTTCTGTGGCTGCCCTGGATACTGGGTGTGTGGGGCTGCCCCTTCCTCTTTTGCCCTCTGGGGAGTCTGATGCTGGAATGCTCTTGGCTAAGTGCTGATTGAGACTGGCCTTTCTAGGTTCTCACCTGACAGCTCCCATTGCACCCTGTGAGGCAGTCTATTTGTGTCATATTAAACAGCAAAGTTTTTGGATCAAATCTAATAGAAGTTTGTCTCTAGGATCTTGCTAACCATAGACTTTGATATCATCAAAGCACCTGGGTGTAGAAAAGATGGGCCAAAAATAGGATTTCCATCTTGTATTTTTCACCCAGACACAAGACCTCAGCTGCAGAGCCCCAGGGAAGAATGATTCTATACTCCATGGAAGAGGAGGTGGCTTGGCAGAAAGGAGTTAGATTGAAGATCATTGGAACAGCCTCTCCATTCTAGTAGAAACACACACAGATGAGCATACATGAATGCAGAAAAATACAATATGTGTGTGTACCTGCCTAGCACTGAAGGTTCCTCCACAATTGAGTTCTAGGGTTCTGTACAGATTTCCTGAATGCTTCCTTTGCTTTTTCTCATTCCCCTACTGCAGGTTCCCATCCTTGTGTGTTGGCTGGTTGATAGTTTGTACTTTCTTGAGATGCAAAACAGCCTTCATTAGTATGGAGATATGCTGCTTGCTGCTTTTCCCCATGTATAGATATATCACTAACAGAAGCATCAATAATCCCTTATTCATATGCCATGTTTAAGTGTCCTTTGCTTTCTTTATGTTTTCTGTGGTTGTCCTGTTAGTTACTTCTTGAGGATTCTTAAAATCGTTAGATAAATGCTTAGATAATTGGTAAGATATAATTCTGTGTCCCTGGCCTGTCCATCCCTTACCTCACATAGAAATTGTTGATAAATTATTTGTGGTCTCATGATCACATTTCTTTTTCACCTATCTCTGAATTGTGGGATGAGAGACTGCTTCTCCTCATAGAAGAAAAGAGAGGGTATTGTCTTCTCTTCTTCTCCACTCTGATCAGCTCAGAAATTCTATAAGCCTCGGCAAACACTGTCTCCCAACTGATGCCATGAAATGAAAATCCTTGTGTTTACTTGAGGTCTTCTTCTTGCTCTGATCTTTTCTGCAAGGCACTTGTTTTTGGGTCTATAGAAATGCATTTTAAAAAAAAATATCCCAATGGAAAATAAAAGATAGACCAAGATAGAATATATTTCATTACAGATGATTAACATTTTTGTGTTTAGACAACTGCTTAAATATAGATATTTCAAAATATAGGTTATTCTGACTCCTACCTTAGGTTTTCCTTTCATAGTAAAATACGATAAATATTTTTTCCTTTATGATTATTCAGGCCTAAATATATTTTTAGGTCTAGCATAATTTTATTTGAAACCAATTTTTGAATGTTCCTCACTTTCTAACTGACTTCTACATTAATAATGCAGTCAGTAGAAAGGGAGTACATAGATCTTTGATAGAAGATAGATGTTAGGGCATCGATCTTTGCATTATGATGTAAGCCAATGGATTCCGAGAATCCATGATAATGTACCATATGATTTGTGCAAACAAGCATTTCGTGTGATACAGTATTGTAGGCATATGTCCGCAGAGCACTCCACTTTTATGATTATGGATAGTAGCCAGTTATAACAATATTATTCCCTTCACGTTGATGATCTTAACAGGTGGCCTGAGTTGGTATGTGCAAATAATGTCTCATTGATACTTTTATTTATTAGTAGTTGTGCTGGCCTGCTGCACCAGTGGAACAGGACCTGAAGGAGGGAGTGGTAATGAAAAGAGGGACAAAGGTGCAGAGAATGGAGTCAAGACAACAAGGCTGATCAAGGCTCATTAATTCCAGTGTGTCAGTGATATTTATACATAACCAGCTGCAGCTCAAAGAAGCACAAAAGATAACAACATATGCAAGCAGCTTATCAGGCCTCCAGTAACACAGATAATTTTAACACAGTGTTCTTGATCATCATCCTCCTTCAGGATGGGAGTATGTGACTTTCTTATCCCAGGAATTCCACAAGCCAAGATTGGCCTTGACTTGTCCAAAGGCTGCCTACATCTCTTCCTTTTTTATTTTATTGAGAATGGCCTCTGTCTTAGGTTGCCCTCAGTCATCTCTGTACATACCCATCATTGGTAACTCTGGCGGCTTGGCATAGAGCCCTGTCTTAGGTTGGTACAGGATTCTGAGTGTCTTACCCAACTCTGAGAATCATTCCAGCTAGGCATTAGGTGAGAGCCAAGGATTGATAAGATATTTGGCCAAATATAAATTATTTTCATTACAAAGGAGGTTTAGTAAGAAGTTTTAAATGATGGATCTCAGCCCATATAGACTGTAGTGAAGTTAACATAAGTTGTAAAACACACAGAAAACTTCCAGTACAAAATAGGAAAAGCAGTAGCAGTCCAGCCAACATTAATAACCAATGAATCCTCTGAAATCCTCCAAAGGATAGGGGCTTGTTAATGAACATATGTTGTATTTCACTCTTAAGCTTATCAATAACAGACTCTATATATGGCACTTTATTAGTAATGTTAAAACAACATCCCCCAGGCACAGATTCACAGCTTATATGATCTTTCAACAGCAAGTAATTGATAGCTGCATGGTTTAAAAGTACTCCTGAGTGAACTCTATACAATTCTTCAGCTATATTGGATAGTGCAGTAGCAGTAAGATGGATTATTTTGGTAACCAAACATGCAAGCCTTCGTAGTCCATGATTATTTCCATAAGCCAATCCAGGAACTCCTACTACCGATATAGCCATGGTAAAGGCAGTGTCTTCTCTGATTAGGATGACATTGTCATCGCAGTTCTCAGGTAATGAACATTGCCACCGTCTCTTTGGAAATACGGATGTCAGCATCGGGGACATATGGCCCAATGAGCAGTTTCAGAAATTATCAAGGGCTAATGATGTAAAAGCATATTAGCTGCATTAAAAATACCCATCCATTAGGAGCCCACATTCCATACCAGTACTGTATCAGGTCCATTCCATTGATTGGTGATAGGATCCCTCCATTTCACCATTGCTCTTTTTGCAGCTGTTTGTGTATGCCAGTGTCTATCAGCTGCAGAATGACCATCTTTATCCAATGTGAGAAAATTTAAAATGAATAAAATATGTGAGAGCCATTTGTTAGGAGAATGGACAGAAAGCCCAAATTCTCCCTTTTTTATTTGATTTAAATATTGCTTTAAAATATTATGTGTGTGTTCAACATAGCATTGACCCTGAGGATTATAAGGAATACCAGTAACATGAGATATAAAAAATGTTGTGCAAAAATTTTAAAAGAAGTAGAAGTATAGGTAGTCCATTATCCATCTTGATTTGTTTTGGGGTTCCCAAGGAAGCAAAAGCTTAAAAGCAATGGGCAATAACATGTTTTGTAATTTACCTGTATGTAAAGAAGCAAAAATAAATCCAGAACAAGTATTGATAGACACGAGTATATACTTCTGTTTACCAAATTCCATGAAGTGGATGATATCCATTTGCCATAGTTGATTGAGGAACAAACTGCGAGGGCTAATTCCATAATAAGGTACCTTAACAGGATAGAGCAGGTTGAACAGGATTTTACAACTTGTTGAGCTTTTTCTTTATGTTTTAAATGTAACGTATTAGCATTTAAATGATGTAAAGTGTGATATTTTGTTGTTCTTTTAATAGAATATACATGCAGAACAGAATCTGCCAAAGGATTGCCCTCTACCAAAGGTCCAGGAAGATTGGAATGTGCTCATATATGACCTATAAAGAAAGGGCAAGTACACTGTCAAATGATAGCGCAAATGTGAGAAAACAAAGTAGAAGCAGCAGAAGATTCAGGAATAAATGTACAAGTTTCTAATTCAGGCACCGATAGGAACATATACTTGCTATCAGTGTATATGTTAACTGCTACACCCAAAGTAGGCTGCAATGCAAGTGCACCAGCATCTAATTCAACTAGCTATAGAGATGAAAAAGGGGTGTTAATAACTGTACAGTGACCATCATGAATTACAGAAGCTTGACCAGTGTTGAAACTGTCAGTAAATATCAAGGCAGCATTCTCTAAGGGTTGAAAGCTTGTATTTTGTTGGAATACACAGGGATGTTGTCACAAAAACTGCAATAATTTATCTGCTGGAGAGTTATTATGAACTTGTCCTGAAAAAGAAGATAATGCAAGAGGCCAATCTTCGGGGAAAGACAGGAGCCAAATCAGCTGTTTGTCAGCATATGGTTGATATATACATGCCGGCTCTATCCCAAATACCTTTCTGCATTCTAATCTCCCTTTAGCTATAATCTCAGCTATTGCATTATAATATGGTATGACATTCTTTTTAGGGGTAGCCTGTAAATATATCCAAAGTAAAGGAGCCTCTTGCCACAGCAGAGCAGAGGGTAAATAATCTTTAACCAAAATAATAATTAAAGGCTGATTATAGTCAATATAAGAAACAAAGCTCTGAGATAAGGCTTGTTGTACCTTTTCCAAGGCCAATCATGCTGCAGGAGTAAGCACTTGTTGGGAAGTAGGAGAACTATCTCCTTTCAGGATATCGAATAAAGGTTTAAGGTCTCCTGTTGTGAGGCAGAGATGGGGACAAAGCCAATTCATATCCCCTAGAAGTTTTTGAAAACCATTTAAAGTCTGTAAATAATCCAATTGTAAGGTGACTTTCTCTGGAAGTATTTCTCGTGGGTAAAATTGGAAGTCAAGATTTTTTTTTTTGATAGGCAGAGTGGGCAGTGAGAGAGAGACACACAGAGAAAGGTCTTCCTTTGCCATTGGTTCACCCTCCAATGGCCACCGCGCAGCTGGCGGCTGGCGCACCGTGCTGATCTGAAGGCAGGAGCCAGGTGCTTCTCCTGGTCTCCCATGGGGTGCAGGGCCCAAGCACTTGGGCCATTCTCCACTGCACTCCTGGGCCACAGCAGAGAGCTGGCCTGTAAGGGGGGCAACTGGGACAGAATCCGGCACCCCGAATGGTGCTAGAACCAGGTGTGCCAGCGCTGCAGGCAGAGGATTAGCCTATTGAGCCGTGGCACTGGCGGAAGCCAAGATATTGATAAGGATATTGAAGTTGCATTTTTTCAGGGGCTATAATAAGACCAAAGGCAGATAACTGTTCTCTCATTTCCATCAAACATTGTATAACCAGAGGTTCCTCAGGATCAGCTATCAAAATATCATCCATATAGTGTGTAATATATAAATTGCTATATATCTCACTAATTTTTTGAAGAGCGACATCAACAAATTGTTGGCACAAATTAGGACTATTGGCCATTTCCTGAAGTAAAACCCTCTATTGTTATCTTTTCATAGATTTTTAAAATTTTACTGATGGAACACTAAAGGGAAATTAGGGACAATTTTCTGGATGTATAGGTATTGTATAAAAGCAACCTTTTAGATCCATTACCATAATATAGGAGTCTCTTCTAATAGCAGTAGGCAGTGGTAGACCCAGTTGCAAGGCCCCATAAGTTCCATAGTAGCATTAACTGCCCTAAGGTCCTGAAGCAACCACCATCTCCCAGATTTCTTTTTGATAACAAAAATAGGACTACTTCAAGGAGATTTAGAAGGAACTATATGCCCTATTATCAATTGTTTTTTCACCAATATCTGTGTAGCAGCTATGTTTTTCTGTGGTAAAGGCCACTGATCCACCCATATGGGACTATCTGATTTCCATTTTATTTTTTCTGCATGGGACACAGGCTGACCAGTTGCCATCAAGGGAAACCCTAGCCTCTCTGGTCATGACTTACAGTTAAAGTAACTGGAGATGTTATGCCTTGTTGTTGCTTGCCTAAGCCTTTGCCTGGCAAATGACCTTGTCGAAGCACGTTAATGGTAACAATCTCATTTAGACTACACATTAAGGTCCCCATTTGAGTTAGAATATCATGTCCCCATAGATTAACAGGTAACCCAGCTAAAATACAGGGGCAACAGGTTCCAGCATTACCTGCTTTATCCTCCCATTGCATCAATTTGGAACTTTGTTCTAATATCTGACTCTGACCAACAGCTTGTAACTGAGTCATAGTTAACACTTTTTTCCATCTTTAGGCCAATTTTTTGCAGAAATGACAGAAATATCAGCTCTCATATCTAGTAACCCCATGAACAATTTTTCATTTAATTTCAATTGAAATTCCAGTCTGTCCTTTGCTGTAGGCTGGACCCAATAAGCATCTGAGAACCAAAAACCCCCTTCCCCATGGGAATTTGCCAATATGGCTCCAAATAAGACAAGAGGAAGAAGGACCAGCTGAGCAATGTGCTGTCCTGGAGAAAGTGTGACAATAGTATCATTAGCTTGTGCTATAATTTTAATTTCTCCCATGAACTCTTCATCTATAACTCCAGGGAAAACTTGCAATCTGGCCATAGTAGTACTACTTCTTCCTTACAAAAGCCCAAAAAATCCCTTAGGTAGTGGTACACTGATCTCCGTAGGGAGTGCCTGAGGTCCCATTTTGGGTGGTAGGACTGTGTAGATGGGGATACTGAGGTCCAGTCCTGCACTGCCCCTAGTGGCTTGCTGCAAGGTACTGACTGATTTAAGGTGTTTTGTTGAAGAAGAAACGTCATGGCCCCAAAGATTTGTCAGTTCTCTTGGGCCGGGTCCTGGGGCTGGCTGCACTTCCAGTTTCCCAAACTCTGTTCTTTTAATGAATTACCTTCTTTATTAGTTTTGGAGGGACATTTATTGGCCCAATGCCTTCCACTTTTGCACCAGGAGCAAATCTCAGGAGGAGTTTATTTTGATTTTTAGCTTTTGGACAATTTTTTTCACACATGTCCCTTCTGCCCTCATTCATAGCACCCTCATTTATTGGGCATAACCCTCCTTGCTGATTCTCGTAATGACATATCATGCAGAGTGGCAGGTCCTGAATGTCCTGTTTTTAAGTGAATCCATTTTGTTAATCCATCATCAAAGGGACTGTCACAGAACACCTTAGCCACAGTAGCCAATTGATCCATGTCTGCTCTGTACTTATGTTTCGTAAAATTTACAGTACTGTGGGCATCACTTGGCAATCTTCACACAGCACTGGAAAGGGATCCATACTGAGAATCAAACATCATCAGTAAACAACCCGGGCACATTTAAAGTTCAGCTTGACTGTGTGTTGCACCGGGATGAAACAGCAGCAGCAGGGGCTTGCTCCAGCTCTCTCTTAAAGCCCCCAAGGACAAGGGTGGCTCATTGGCAAGATTTTAGGCAAGCAGTGTGTCCCATCTTGGATCTTAGCCAGAGAGACAAGACACGAAGCATGCCTACCTGTTTATCAGAAACACTCCTTTATCCTCCTCCCTGTGAACTGGCCAGGCTCCTAAGGAGCAGGAGAAGGTCATCTGGCAGACAAGTTACTTGTCTACCAGAGCCAAACCTAGATACAAGCCTCTCCATCCCAAAAATCTGTCCTTACATTTGGTCCTAGGGTTGCATCAAGGTGTAGGCATAATTAACATGGGCTCATTGCATCATAAGAATACAAATTTTTGTACAAGTATACATCCAGTAATCAAACACAATAATATTCAATGTGTTTTAAGGATAAATTGAAACATATCTGAGGGGGAATTAGCCTCTTGGGCACCCATGTGAGGGACAGAAAATCATCACCGTTTCAATACAACAACTCAAGCTGCTGCCTACAGCCTCAGAACTGGCTAGACAATCTCATGGAATGGAGATCTGAGGCATTGTTACTTGTTAAACAGACATGTTGAGGTGCAACCTTATAGAGTAGGGTTCCTCACATTGTCCCTCATATGTGGGCCTGCTGCACCAGTCAAACAGAACCTAAAGGAGGGAATGGGAATGAAAAGAGGGACATGGGCCAGAGAATGGAGCCAAGACAAAAAGGGTGATCAAGGCTCATTTATTCCAGTGTCAACAATATTTATACATAACCAGCCACAGCTCAAAGAAGCACAAAAGATAACAACATACACAAGCAACTTATTGGGCCTCTGCTAACACAGATAATTTTAACACAGTGTTCTTGATCATCAACCTCCTTCAGGATGGGAGTATGTGACTTTCTTATCCCAGGAATTCCACAAGCCAAGATTGGCCTTGACTTGTCCAAAGGCTGCCTACAAGTGATAATTGTGTCACACATATGTGTATTCATTATGTAAAGATCTATTCTATTCTGACTTGGCTTCTTTACTTTTCTGTTTTAACATGAGTGTTCATATTTTATGTAGAAACACATAAGCATTTATTTTCCATGTGGAAGCATGATTTACTCATTTATTGTACAAGATGTAGACATGGGAAATTAAATCAAAAATTAGATATAAAGAAAAATAGATAAACCATAAACAGTCATATTACTCAGAGGCAATCATTATGAAAATGTTATTTCAGAGTATGCTGTATACAAATATGTTTTTCCTGGATCTTCTGGGGTCCTGTAGTATCCCTTACATTGTGTCCTTAGTGTGTTATACTATTCAAATTAATGATAAAACTAGTATTCAAACAGTACTTTATGCTTTGTGTTTCTGTGTTGGTGCAAACTGTTGAAACCTTTACTTAGTATATACTAAGTTGATCTTCTGTAAAGATAATTAAAAATGAATCTTAATGAAGAATGAGATGGGAGAGGGAGTAGGAGATGGGATGGTTTTTAGGTGGGAGGTGGTTATGGGGGGAAACCTGAAAAATCCAAAAGTTGTATTTCATATTTATTAAATAAAAGTTTAAAAAATAGAAACCAGGCAAACATTGGTGGTACAGAACCACATTGACATTGTCTTTGCCGTTAAATGATGGTTGGGGTTAGCGAGTCTGTTCCTGTTATTCTGCACAAGTCTGGGTTTTTTCAGGGGATCAGGGTTGGCTTTGGACCCTAAGAATACACCCATGGCTGATGATGGATTTGAATTTTTCCTCAAGAATTTTCTAAATTCCACCTAGGGATACCTCTGGGCCTCTTCATTAAATTTTTTAGATTACATTTATTTACTTATTTGAGAGGCAGAGAGAGAGAGATCTTGCATCCACTGGTTCACTCCCTAAATGGCCAATAAGTATGGAGCTGGGCTGAAGCAAAGCCAGGAGCCAGGATTGTAGGGGTCCAAGCACTTGGCCATCCTGCACTGCTTTCCCAGGTGATATAGCATGGAGCTGAATCAGAAGAGGAGCAGCTGGACGTGTATTGGTGCTTGTTTCTGTGGATTCATTCTAAGAGGAGAAGTGCATTGGGGGCAAGAGAGCATGGAGTCATAGCAAAGACCCTGAGAGTCAGGTGATAGTGGGCCTGTGGTGAGCAACACACAGACTCATTAATTTCAGTTGGTGCAGCAGCTTAACTGAATGCATGTCTTGCTTGCTCACCAGTGCCATCTAGGCACAGCCTTCTCATTCTAGCAAAGGCACTCACATGGGATGCCGGTGCTGCAGGTGCAGGCTTATGTTACTATACCACAATGCCCTACTTGGGGCTCTTCATCGTGACCTCTGGGGTTGCCACATCCCCAGCGTCACTAGAAGTTTGCAGAGACCCTCATATGGACTACCACTAGCCCCTAACTTGGAACTTCAGTCAACGCAGGAGCCTAGGCCACACAGGCTCAGGTGAGGCATCTCAGGCAACAGCAGAGGCAGGAGCTTCACCCTGCATGGGAGCCCTCAGGACTTTCAAATCTTACCTGGTATCAGAATTAGCCAGGCAGGTGTATTGATACAGTAGGAGTGCTGGTGGATGCACTCTCTGACTTCACATTCATTAACTCTTTGTGGAGGTCACAGGATGAGCACCTGCCCTTGGCAGTGATATGGTGCCTCTGCCCAATCCTGCTTCTTCTTGGCTCTGCAGTTCCAAGATGTAAGGCATGTAGCACCATGTGAAGTTTCTTCTCATTAGTCATTTTTTATGACAAAGGCAAGATCACTGGAACTGAAATTCCATATTCTTTGCATGCAACAACTATGTCCTGAGTTAATGTGGCAATGATACCTCTGATTATAACTTTTACCATTAATAGCTAGGTCATAGCTATTAAATTAGTGTATAGTGGATAGTATATTCTTTGCTGACTTGCCTTTCATGAATTGTCTGTTTTAAGATAGGCTTGTTTATTTGATTAAAAAGGAACACATTGGCATTGATTTTTACATTCAATGTGAAATTGGCCTGTCCTCAGTTGTTGTTTAATAGTATCATAAGGCAAATAAAGCCAAGTATTTATAAAGGAGAAAGGAAAGCCAACTTCAATCCTGTTGCTCAGAGGCAGCTCCTATCTAAATAGTCTTTCAAACTTCCTGTACACACACACATTTATTTCTGAAGGACCATCTGATGTTCCCATGGAGATTGCTTCCATTATGCTTGGACTTTTCAGTTCACCCAGTCTTGACTTGGAGCTGTCTATTGCTCTTATTCCTAGGTCTTTTTCCTTTTTGTCAGGGTTAATACCTCCCTCAGGCACTAGAGGGTGCCTGAGGCAGAGGATGGTTTTGAACTTTCCTGCAAGACTGCAGTGAATGCACCTGTGTGGGTAGGGGATGGTTCCAAGGGCTCTTTCTTGTGGAACCTCTCATGTCGGCTCCTCCAGAGCAACACCTGAAGTTTGCAGAGATCCACACATCAGCCATAATGAATGCGCCTACATTGATCTTCAGCCAAAGGCAGGAACCTCAGCATGGTGAGTACAGGTTTCTCATGACAGGACAGAGGCAGGAAGCATGTCCTGTGCAGGAATATGGGTCATGAGGCATGGGGAATGAGAAGAGGTCCCACCTTGCCTTGTTCTTTGGGGCAGACTCTGAAGATAAGGGGCTTTATGAGTGTGGCATCCAAAAGCTGAGCTGCAGAGGAGAAAAGTGTGTTCCTGTCAATGCTCCATCTGCTCCTCATTGCTCTGCAATTTGATGAGCCTCCCAGGCTCTGTGCCAGGTTGTGTGACCTGGAGAGGAGCCAGGATAAGTCAATGTGGGGGTTCTCCTGGGGAATTGTGAGGAAGGAGAGTCCTTCTGGTTTTTTCCCCACCATTTTGGTGAAACCTAGTAATCCTGTAATGGAAAATAATTCTAATGCACCTTGTCTCTCTTGGGCTGGAAATTTACATCTTACTTGAACAGTATATTATGGATTGTTTTTATTCTGGAATAGGAAGTCTTACCTCACTGAGACTCTAGTGTATGAAGAGAAAGTTATTTTTTTCTTTCCTTGTTTCTGCAAACCTCAAAATCACCTTGAGAACATTCTTAAACAGGGGGACTGCTGAGATACACTCTGTGATGTCTTATCTGGTAGATCTGGGTGTGGCCAGTGGGGTTCAGCCCCACATGAGGTGAGTAGGAGCCTCTGCCCAATTCTGCAAAGTTACTGATTTGAAATTCCCCTCTCTTTCTTCTCAAAGAAATCATGAGAGTTTCTAACACAAAGCATCAAGCTCTTTCAAACAGTATAATTCTGATTACTTTGTTGAATTTGCTTGAGGAGAAAACCCCGGGAATAAAGGAAGTGGATTGCAAACACTTGAACATCTTTGCATAAACCAAAAACAGACAAAGGCCAAGATTCATCCTAATAGGAAAAGATTTGTGTGTAGGTCTATATCAAACTGGGGCACATAAATGTGGGAATACCAGATAATCAATGAGTATGGTCAAGAAAATGAAAGCACTCCACATGGGATCATCCTATGTCCAGAAGAAACCAACATGATTCTTAAGTAGAGGAAAAGATCCTCATAAGAATACAGGTACTTCACAGGTGAAAAATCACTAAGAAGGACGTTATAAAGTTGCCTCATTAGACATGTGAAACAAAAATAGACTATTTTTATGACAGCAGAATAAAACAATATTAAATTTACAATAAGTGCTTCAGACACTAAACCCCCAACTGTTAGCTTTCCCAGTGTCAAAATATCTTCTTACTACTTATATCTGTTTGAAGAGATAAAGGCTGGAATTATATATCATATTATTTTGCAAACTGTCAGACAAAGCCTGTTTGGTAGAGATCATACACAGCTTTATGGAGAAGAGGAGGAGGAGGAGATGAAGAGGACAGAGCAATTAGAGAAAAACTGGAAGAATGATAAATAAAGGAATAGGAACAATATAGATCAGAAAATACATTTTTGCTTAGAAGGAGGATTTTCAACTTATCTCCTCAAAAAGCAGCATACATAATATAAAGATACTTGAAAAGTGTGATATGTTGGAAACATAAAATCCTGTGTCCCAAAATTGAAAGATTCCTCTTCCTCTTAGGCACACAGCAAGCATGAATAAGCCATCAACATGAAGTAGCCAGTACAACATGACTGAATTCATGGGGCTATTGAAATACAAGGGGCGCCTGTTCTCTCCTTGAGGAAGTTTTGTGAAAGTGCCTGTAGAAATGCATGATGTTTTTTCTTCACCTGCAAGTCTATCTGCATGCAAGTCTGGAGGAAAGATTCAGAGAATAAGACCTATTTGGAGTTAGAACTTCTACCAGCAGTAATTAGTTATTTTAAGATATTTTTTAAATTTCCATAGAAAATGAGATAGCAGTCATTCAGCTTCACGAGGTGCCATGCCTTTTGATCTACAGTACTTGAAGTACCTCAGTAAGTGATTCTGACATCTTCTAGAGGTTCTGCATTTCATGATTCTCCTTCTTACAGGTTCTGAATCTGAGTTAGTTTCCTGATTTAGGATGGGAGCTGATGCTCAGGTTTGATAAGAAAGAGGCTTAACAGTTATAGATCTCAAGCCTTGTGCTCCACCATTCTCCAGAATTGGATATCCTGTCTCTGCTGGCTACAGAGCCTTCAGGTGAGTTATTCTTCAATCCTATGACCTTGCACAAAGTTGTATTCATGTTGACACTGTTCAGGGAATCATTTAATGATGTGCTATTTTAAATAACCATTTTGGCCCATGAATGGAACATGTGCAAAAACTTAACAAGAGAAATTTGCATTTAATTTATTATAGTTTCCTTTGAAAATCAGTTTCTCTTCCTCATGGTGCAGAATATTCAGAGCCTGTTCTGACATTTGCTCAAATACAAAATCCAAGGACTTGAGAGAGTCAGCTGTTGACTCAAATAAAATTAATTAGTGTTCATATTAATTTGATTGTTGTGTTAGTCACTAGATTTTCCATATAAAAACATACCATGACTTTCTTACTTAACATCAGGAATTTATTTTTCAGAATTCTTGAGGCCAGAGATGAGGATACCGGGTGTGTGAGGTGACCCCTTCCTCTTTTGTCCTCTGGGGAGTCTGATGCTGGAATGCTCTTGGCTAAGTGCTGACTGAGACTGGCCCTTCCATGTTCTCACCTGACAGCTCCCATTGCACCCTGTGAGGCAGTCTATTTGTGTCATATTAAACAGCAAAGTTTTTGGATTAAATCTAAGAGCAGTTTGTCTCTAGGATCTTGCTAACCATAGACTTTGATATCATCAAAGCACCTGGGTGTAGAAAAGATGTGCCAAAAATAGGTTTTCTGGGGGGCAGAGCCAAGATGGCTGAATAGTGAGGGTGCACACCGATAGTCCGGGAAAAGATAGTTTAATAAAAGTGGAGTTACTGTAGCCTCATTAAAAGGCTCAGGAAAAAATTGCAGAGGAAACTCTTCTGGATCTAGTGGATGTGACACGGAAGACATATGGGGAGAGCAAGGTCGCCCACCATGTGGAAGCAGAGCCGTGGACGCCGAGCTGCCACAGAAGCTGAGCTGCAGAGTCTGCGTGCCATCACTGGAAGGGGAGGTGAGACAAAAACCCCGGTAACCCAAGACATTGGTGGGGAAAGGCAGAAAGAGCCTACAGGGAACGAGGCCTGAAACTCCACTGGGGAAAGTTCACCAGGCTGACTGGAGGAGAGAAAAAAATGAATAAATAAGGGGAACCGGCCTGGACATTGGCCTCTCTCTGCACTCACCTTATAAAGCCGAGCAAGACAAACAGCAGGCACCATTTTACATACGTAAAGCAGCGCCCGCCATTAGCCAAGCAGAAAAAACCAGACACTGGTGGGGAGAAATAACAGGAGGATAAGACCTAGTGAAAGTGTGGAGCTAGCGAACTGAGACTGTGAAAATCTGAGGGGGGTGGCGAGAGAACTCACCGAGTACACAAACTTGGTTACCTGGGCAACCTGGTGAGAGACTGCAGAGAAATTTGAGACCACACTGAGGGCTGCATAAACTCTTTGTGTGGTCCCAGGGGTAAGCAGACGAATACCCACAGGAGCCAGATTTCATACATCAACTACCCTCAATTCCACTCAGCTCTGTGCAATTACTTCCCAACTGAGTCAAAAAGAGAGAGAGAGAGAGTGAGCAAGTGAGAGAACAATCTGGTGAGTCACCTTTGGCAGACCCTTCACCCTGAAGAACCAAACAGAGCTCTTTGGCCACACTCATCACAGCCTCTAAGGATCCGTCAAAAGCAGACAGTCCACTTAACCTAGAGTCACAGTATAATGAGAAAAAACACCACACTGAGGAAACTAAAGAATATCTCCAATATGCCAAACAACAAACGCAGAAACTGAGGTAACAAAACAAGGAAGATACTATGATGCCTCCAAATGAAATAGACACCCCAATTCAAGATTATGAAGATGATGAGAGAGAAGAAATGCAAGAAGCAGATCTCAAAAAATTGATAAGAACATTAAGAAGTTCTCAAAAACAAATTCTTGAACTACAGAAATCCTTAATGGACAAGATAGAAAATCTCTCTCATGAAAATGAAATATTAAGGAGGAATCAAAATGAAACGAAACAATTAGTACAACAGAAAACTGTGATAGTGACTGAAGTGAAGAATTCAATAGATCAAATGACAAACACATTAGAGAGCCTTACAAACAGAATGGGTGAAGCAGAAGAGAGAATATCGGACTTAGAAGACAGAGCACAGGAAAGGATACAGTCAAACCAAAGAAAAGAAGAGGAAATTAGAAATCTAAAAAATATTGTGGGGAATCTTCAGGATACTATTGAAAAACCCAACATTCGGGTTCTAGGAGTTCCTGAAGGCATGGAGAGGGAGAAAGGATTAGAAGGCCTTTTTAGTGAGATACCAGCAGAAAATTTCCCAGGTTTGGAGAAGGACAGAGACATCCTAGTACAGGAAGCTCACAGAACCCCTAATAAACACGACCAAAAGAGATCCTCACCACGACACATTGTAATTAAACTCTCCACAGTGAAACATAAAGAAAAGATCCTAAAATGTGCAAGAGAGAAACGTCAGATTACTCTCAGAGGATCTCCAATTCGACTCACAGCAGAGTTCTCATCAGAAACCCTACAAGCTAGGAGGGAATGGCAAGATATAGCCGAGGTACTAAGAGAGAACAACTGCCAGCCCAGAATATCATATCCTGCTGAGCTCTCATTTGTGAATGAAGGTGAAATAAAGACCTTTCACAGCAAACAGAAATTGAAAAACTTTGTTGCCACTCGTCCAGCCCTGCAAAAGATGCTAAAAGATGTGTTGCACACAGAAACACAGAAACACGTTCATCAATATGAAAGAAGGTAAAGGAAGGAAACCTCACAGCAAAAGATCACAGGGAATTCAAAACATATATTAGAAAATATCTTTGGCAAATGGCAGGGCAAAGTTACTACTTATCAAAAGTCACATTGAACGTTAATGGCCTGAACTGTCCAGTTAAAAGACACTGATTGGCTGACTGGGTTAAGGAACAAAACCCATCTATTTGCTGCTTACAAGAAACACATCTTTCCAACAAAGATGCATACAGACTGAAAGTGAAAGGCTGGAAAAAGATATACCATGCCAACAGAAATGAAAAAAGAGCAGGAGTATCCATCTTAATATCGGACAACATAAACTTTACCACAAAAACTGTTAGGAGAGACAAGAGCGGCACTATAAAATGATTAAGGGATCAATTCAACAGGAAGATATAAGGATTATCAATGTATATGCACCTAACTACAGGGCACCGGTTTATCTAAAAGATTTGTTAAGTGACTTAAAGGGAGACTTAGACCCCAATACAATAGTCCTGGGGGACTTCAATACTCCACTCTCAGAAATAGACTGATCAATAGGACAGAAGATCAACAAGGATACAGTAGATTTAAATGACGCCATAGCTCAAATGGATCTAACAGATCTCTACAGAACTTTTCATCCTACACAGAACGCTATTACATTCTTCTCAGCAGTACATGGAACCTTCTCTAGGATTGATCACATACTAGGCCATAAAGCAAGTCTCAGCAAATTCAAAAGACTTAGAATCATACCATGCAGCTTCTCAGACCATAGGGGAATGAAGTTGGAAATTAGCAACTCAGGAATCCCTAGAGCATATGCAAACGCATGGAGACTGAACAACATGCTCTTGAATGAACAATGGGTATAGAAGAAATTAAAAGATAGATCAAAAGTTTTCTGGAAGTAAATGAGAGTAACAGCACAAGATACCAAATCTTATGGGATACAGCAAAAGCAGTGTTAAGAGGAAAGTTCATATCAATAAGTGCCCACATCAAGAAATTGGAAAGGCACCAAATAGATGAGCTATCACTGCATCTCAAGGATCTAGAAAATCTGCAGCAAACCATACTCAAATCTAGTAGGAGAGATGTAATTAAAATCAGAGGAGAAATCAACAGGATTGAATCCAAAAAAAATTACAAAAATCAGCCAAATGAGGAGCTGTTTGTTTTGAAAAAATAAACAAAATTGACACCCATTGGCCCAACTAACTAAAAAAGAAGAGAAAAGACCCAAATCAATAAAATCAGAGATGAAAAAGGAAATGTAACAACAGATACCACAGAAATAAAAGAATCATCAGAAATTACTACAAGGACTTGTATGCCAGCAAGCAGGGAAACCTATCAGAAATGGATAGATTCCTGGACACATGCAACCTACCTAAATTGAACCAGGAAAATATAGAAGACCTAAACAGACCCATAACTGAGACAGAAATTGAAACAGTAATAAAGACTCTCCCAACAAAGAAAAGCCCAGGACCAGATGGATTCACTGCTGAATTCTACCAGACATTGAAAGAAGAACTAACTCCAATTCTTCTCAAACTATTCAGAACAATTGAAAAAAGAGGGAATCCTCCCAAATTCTTTCTATGAAGCCAGCATCACCTTAATCCCTAAGCCAGAGAAAGATGCACCACTGAAAGAAAATTACAGACCAATATCCCCGATGAACATAGATGCAAAAATCCTCAATAAAATTATGGCCAATAGAATACAACAACACATCAGAAAAATCATCCACCCAGACCAAGTGGGATTTATCCCTGGTATGCAGGGATGGTTCAATGTGTGCAAAACAATCCATGTGATACGCCACATTAACAGACTGCAGAAGAAAAACCATATGATTATCTCAATTGATGCAGAGAAAGCATTTGATAAAATACAACACCCTTTCATGATGAAAACTAAGCAAATTGGGTATAGAAGGAACATTCCTCAATATAATCAAAGCAATCTATGAAAATCCCATGGCCAGCATCCTATTGAATGGGGAAAAGTTGGAAGCATTTCCACTGAGATCTGGTACCTGACAGGGATGCCCACTCTCACCACTGCTATTCAATATATTTCTGGAAGTTCTAGCCAGAGCTATTAGGCAAGAAAAAGAAATCAAAGGGATACAAATCAGTGAGGAATTAGTCAAACTATCCCTCTTTGTAGATGATATGATTATTTAGGGGACCCAAAGAACTCTACTAAGAGACTATTGGAACTCATAGAAGAGTTTGGCAAAATGGCAGGATATAAAATCAATGCACAAAAATCAAAACCCTTTGTATACACAAGCAATGCCACAGCTGAGAAAGAACTGCTAAGATCAATCCCATTCACAATAACAACAAAAACAATCAAATACCTTGGAATCAACTTAACCAAGGACGTTCAAGATCTCTACGATGAAAATTACAAAACCTTAAAGAAAGAAATAGAAGAGGATACCAAGAAATGGAAAAATCCTCCATGCTCATGGATTGGAAGAATCAATATTAAAAAGTCCATTCTCCCAAAAGCAATTTATAGATTCAATGCAATACCAATCAAGATACCAAAGACCTTCTTCTCAGATATGGAAAAAATTATGCTGAAATTCATATGGAGACAAAGGAGACCTCGAATAGCTAAAGCAATCTTGCACAACCAAAACAAAGCCGGAGGCATCACAATACCAGATTTCAGGACATACTACAGGGCAGTTGTTATCAAAAAGGCATGGTACTGGTACAGAAACAGATGGATAGAACAATGGAACAGAATGAAACACCAGAAATCAATCCAAAAAAACTACAGCCCACTTATATTTGATCAAGAATCCAAAACCAATCCCTGAAGTAAGGACAGTCTATTAAATAAATGATGCTGGAAAAATTGGATTTCCACATGCAGAATCATGAAGCAAGACCCCTACCTTTCACCTTACACAAAAATTCAATCAACATGGATTAAAGACCTAAATCTATGACCTGACACCATCAAATTATTAGAGAGCATTTGAAAAACCCTGCAAGATATAGGTACTGACAAAAACTTCTTGGAAAAGACCCGGGAGGCACAGGCAGTCAAAGCTAAAATCAACTGTTGGGATTGCATCAAATTGAGAACTTTCTGTACTGCAAAAGAAACAGTCAGGAAAGTGAAGAGTCAACCGACAGAATGGGAAAAATTATTTGCAAACTATGCAACAGATAAAGGGTTGATAACCAGAATCTACAAAGAGATCAAGAAACTCCACAACAACAGGACAACAGTCCACTTAAGAGATGGGCCAAGGACCTCAATAGACAGTTTCAAAAGAGGAAATCCAAATGGCCAACAGGCACATGAAAAAATGTTCAAGATCACTAGCAATCAGGGAAATGCAAATCAAAACCACAATGAGGTTTCACCTCACCCTGGTTAGAATGGCTCAAATACAGACATCTACAAACAGTGCATGCTGGCGAGGATGTGGGGAAAAAGAGACACTAACCCACTGTTGGCGGGAATGCAAACTGGTTAAGCCACTATGGAAGTCAGTCTGGAGATTCCTCAGAAACCTGAAGATAACCCTGCCATTCAACCCAGCCATCCCACTCCTTGGAATTTACCCAAAGGAAATTAAATCGGCTAACAACAAAGCTGCCTGCACCATAATGTTTATTGCATCTCAATTCACAATAGCTAAGACCTGGAACCAACCGAAAAGCCCATCAACATTAGCCTGGATAAAGAAATTATGGGACATGTACTCTATAGAATACTATACAGCAGTCAAAAACAATGAAATCCAGTCATTTGCAACAAGATGAAGGAATCTGGAAAACATTATGCTGAGTGAATTAAGCCAGTCCCAAGGGGACAAATATCATATATTCTCCCTGATCAGCTACAACTAACTGAGCATCAAAGGGGAAACCTGTTGAAGTGAAATGAACACTATGAGAAATGGTGACTTGATCAGCTCTTGTCCTGATGGTTGATGTACAATGTAATACTTTATCCATTTTAGTATTTTTTTTGTTCTAGTACTATTGGTTGAACTCTGTAATTAACACACAATTATTCTTAGGTGTTTAAATTTTAACTGAAAAGTGATCCCTGTTAGGAATTTGAAAACATTATGCTGAGTGAAATAAACCAATCCCAAAGGGAAAAATATCGTATGTTCTCCCTGATCCATGACAATTAACCGGGCACTGAAAAGGAAACCTGTTAAAGTGAAAGGAACACTATGAGAAACGGTTACTTGATTAGCCCTTGCCCTGACTGTTGATGAACAAGTTAATACGTTACCCCTCTTAGTATTTTTTTGTTTGTTCTACTTAATACTTTTGGTTGAATACTGTAATCAATACACAATTCTTCTTAAGTGCTGAAACTTAACTGAAAAGTAATCCCTGTTAAATATAAGAGTAGGAATAAGAGAGGGAAGAGATGTGTAATTTGGGACATGCTCAAGCTGACTTGCCCCAAACGGTAGAGTTAGAAACATACCAGGGGATTCCAACTCAGTCCCATCAAGGTGGCATGTACCAATGCCATCTCACTAGTCCAAGTGATCAATTTCTATTCACAATTGATCATAATGATAGGACTAAGAGCCAAAGGGATCACATAAACAAGACTAGTGTCTGCTAATACTAACTGATAGAATAAAAAAGGGAGAGAAGGATCCAACATGGGAAGCGAGATACACAGCAGACCCGTAGAATGGCAGATGTCCTAAACAGCACTCTGGCCTCAGAATCAGCCCTTAAGGCATGCGGATCTGGCTGAAAAGCCCATGAGAGTATTTCAGGCATGGAAAGTCAAGACACTCTGGAAAAAAAAAAAAAAAAAAAAAAAAACACCTAAATGAAAGATCTCTATGAGTGAGATCCCAGTGGAAAGAACAGGTCTTCAAAGAAGGAGGTACCTTTCTCTGAAGGGAGGAGAGAACTTCCACTCTGTGTACAACCTTGTCTAAATATGTTCAGATTCGGTGAACTCAAAAGGCTTCCATAGCCTTGCCCACTCATGGCAAGAGCTTAGGGTGATTATTGATGCCATAAACAAGAGTGTCAATTTGTTAAGTCAACAACAGGAGTCACTGTGCACTTACTCCTCATGTAGGATCTCTGTCCTTAATGTGCGGTACATTGTGATTTAATGCTATAACGAGTACTCAAACAGTATTTTTCACTTTGTGTTTCTATGTGGGTGTAAACTGTTGAAATCTCTACTTAATATATGCTAAACTGTTCTTTTGTATATAAAGAGAATTGAAAATGAATCTTGATGTGAATGGAAGGGGGGAAGGAAAGGAAAGTGGAGGGTTGCGGGTGGGAGGGAAGTTATGGGAGGGGAAGCCATTATAATCCATAAGCTGTACTTTGGAAATTTATATTCATTAAATAAAAGTTTTAAAAAAAGAAGAAAATTAGCAGTTTTCAAAAAAGATGTTCAAAGAATAATTATGCCTTCCTACAAGATACAATATTCTGTAGGCATGAAATTTTGATGTGTTTGTGTGTGTGTGTGTGTGTGTGTGTGTGAAACATTTATATTTAGCTAGAAAAAGAAAACCTATTAAGGAGAGATAGAAAAAATAATCCTCCTTATTAAATGTCTATTTTTGTCTAGATAAATAAAGGTGCAGAGACTCAACCTGAATTTTGTATTTTGGAACCATTAGAGTTCACATGGGTCACATTTACCATTAAAAATATATTTAATATTATATTTTTTCAGAGGTGTTGCCCTATGATTACTATTAACTGGTAAAATTTTACTTTCTTATGTATTCTTTCTTCTTCAGGACTGTAGGAGAAATAAAGCATTCTCATGGCCCCAAATCTAGTACATACCAGAAAAGTTTGTGAGCACATGTGGAAGAGCTCATGGTAACCCAGGTTTCTCATTCATTTCAGTGCACTGGTTATGAAAGTCTTCTGATGAGCACAATAGGTCCCTGAGCTGATGAACATGGACGGGGGGACAGGAAGAACACCAACGAGACTCTCCTCTCCTCCTCTGATGAGACAACCTTTTCCTGAACCATTCAGGTGCCAGGAAAAAAGAAAATGTCTTCATCATTCCCCAAATTAATTATCAGCAGTTTCTAGGAGGGACAAAAGATGGACAAGGCAGGGACACAGAGCACATTTTTCCAACCATCTGCAGACCATATAAAAAGCTAATATGTAAATCAAGGAAAAATGATTAAAACCAAGAGAACTTTCCCTTCACATATGAGATTCTTTTTGAAAACATTCATGAATGTATCAGTGAGATATGTGTAAATGGGGAAAAATGCAGCAATCACAGTATCCCCATCCTTGTAAAAATTGCGTTCCACCTTGAGAAAGCAGTTGGGATCATCATGATAAGTCGCAAGGAAAAATACCTGCAGAAAGAGCAACAGAAAAATCAAAGCAAACATCTTAGAAGTTTGTGAAAATCCCTAGGACACAATGGCAGTGGAACATGCAGCACTAGGCAGGAGTATACATGCAGCATATGTCTGGGTGTGTGTGCCTGTGTGGAGTATGCTCTCATCATATGTGTTTGTGACTGAATCAAAGCTACTTTAATATGGCTCCACCTGACTTCTTTCAACAAGCTGTCCATCCATCCATGGGGTTTCTGGAACACTTTCTGCCCTGAGGCTATGCAGCTGAGGTCTGCTGTCCAGCTGAAAATTAAGGAAAATATGTTTGGAAAACATCCTCTTCACCCTCAGGGGCATAATTACCTACAAGTTCATGAATACAAAGACCCAAGTGAGGAACTCCTACTAGTTACATGTGGTCCAAAGGCATTGACAATAAACTCTCCATGAAAACTTTTTCCAATTGTGCATGTGGATTACCACAGAAACACTATGGGAGGCATGAGGTGAAGGTCTGTGATGGCCCATCTCAGGATTCAGACAAGAAAAATCCAGTATCACACACTCCAAAGGCCCAAAGAGGAAGGCAGCATCCTCCCACACCCAGGGTTCATGGCAGCATACACAGCCTTAATGTACGCAGACCCCAAACCAATCCTGTTTACAGAGATACAAGTACGTGTGGGTCAGCAGAGTCCTAGGATGACATTCGCAGTGAATAACACTCTGACATCAGAATTAACCTTTAAGGCTTCCTGGTCAGGCTGAAAGGCCTGCGAGAGCATTTGAGGCATGAAAAGCCAAGACTCTATGACAAAAAATATCCTGCATGGAGGATCTCTGTGAGACCTCATAGGAAAGATAGTGTTGTCAAAGAAGGAGACATTCTTCTCTGAAGGGAGGAGAGAACATCCACTGTGCTTATGGCCGTTTCCAAAGACAAATGGAGTCTATGATCACAAAAGGCTTCCATAGCCTTGGCAGCCCATGGCAAGAGCCTCAGATGATCACTGATGTCATAAAAAGAGTGTTATTTTTTTCTTTTTTTTAACTTTTATTTAATGAATATAAATTTCCAAAGTACGGCTTATGGATTACAATGGCTTCCCCCCATAACGTCCCTCCCACCTGTAACCCTCCCCGTTCCCACTCCCTCTCCCCTTCCATTCACATGAGGATTCATTTTCAATTCTCTTTATATACAGAAGATCAGTTTAGCATACGTTAAGTAAAGATTTCAACAGTTTGCTCCCACACAGAAACATAAAGTGAAAAATAATAGATGATTTTTTAAATGATGATGAAATCAGATCAGACCTATTGTCATGTTTAATCCCAGTGAGAGTCAAGTTGGGAATTGCTAATTTCTTCTTTTTTTTTAACAGAAGATCAGTTTAGTATACATTAAGTAAAGATTTCAACCGTTTGCACCCCCATAGAAACACAAAGTGAAATATACTGTTTGAGTACTCGTTATAGCATTAAGCCTCAGTGTAAAGCACATTAAGGACAGAGATCCTACATGAGGAGTAAGTGCACAGTGAATCCTTTTGTTGACTTTACAAATTGACACTCCTGTCTATGGCATCAGTAATCTCCCTATGCTCCAGTCATGAGTTTCCAAGGCTATGGAAGCCCCTTGAGTTCTCTGACTCTTATCTTGTTTAGACACAGTCATAGTCAAAGTGGAGGTTCTCTCCTCCCTTCAGAGAAAGGTACCTCCTTCTTTGAAGACCTGTTCTTTCTACTGGGATCTCACCCACAGAGATCTTTCATTTAGGTTTTTTTTTTGTTTTTTTTTTTTTTTTTTTTTTTTTTTTTTTGCCAGAGTGTCTTGGCTTTCCATGCCTGAAATACTCTCATGGGCTTTTCAGCCAGATCGGAATGCCTTTAGGGCTGATTCTGAGGCCAGAGTGCTGTTTAGGACATCCGCCATTCTATGAGTCTGCTGAGTATCTCGCTTCCCATGTTGGATCAAAGAGTGTTATTTTTTTAAGGAAAGGTAGTTACTGTGCACTTGCTCCCCATGTAGGACCCCCGTTCCTATTGAAGTATAATATGGGAATCGACTGCAAATTCTCTCCCCAAACTGTATTATTTTTTTGCATTTTTAAAAAATTTTTATTTAATGAATATAAATTTCCAAAGTACGGCTTATGGATTACAATGGCTTCCCCCCCATAATGTCCCTCCCACCCCCAACCCTCCCCTTTCCCACTCCCTCTCCCCTTCCATTCACATCAAGATTCATTTCATTTCTCTTTATATACAGAAGATCAGTTTAGCATACATTAAGTAAAGATTTCGACAGTTTGCTCCCACACAGAAACATAAAGTGAAAATAATAGATGATTTTTTAAATGATGATGAAATCAGATCAGACCTATTGTCATGTTTAATCCCAGTGAGAGTCAAGTTGGGAAATGATAATTTCTTTTTCTTTTTTTTTTTACAGAAGATCAGTTTAGTATACATTAAGTAAAGATTTCAACAGTTTGCACCCCCGTAGAAACACAAAGTGAAATATACTGATTGAGTACTCGTCCCCAAACTGTATTCTATATGTTGTGTGTGAGTGTGGGTGCAAATTGTTGAAGTCTGTGATTAGCATGGAGTTGGTCCTCTGTATATAAAGTCATACAAAAATGCACCATAATGAAGAAGGAGATGGAAGTGGCAGAGGGAGATGGGATGGGAGCTGTGGGGGAGGAGGTATGGGGGAAAGAACCACTATATTCCTTAAGTTGTATCTATGTAAAAATGCATTCATTAAATAAAAATTAAAAAAAACAAGTGTGTGTGGGTTTTAATTACTGTGGAACCAGTAATCACCCTGAATTCTGAGGTTCCCAATCAATATGTCAAATCATTGCTCCTTCAGTTCTAAAACATGAAAAGTTTCCAAACTGCTGTTACCCATGCTAACATTCGTTCTTGCACCTACAGTCTTGATTTATGCTCTTATGAGAACTATGGAATACTTGAGGAACTCTCCCTTTTTAATGGAAAGCAAAAAATGACCTCTAGAAGTGACTTTATTCCCACCACCATAAATACCAAGGGCAGAATGGTGCCTGAGGATACCTTCATTCTTTAATGCAAGCAATTTTCAGTACTACTATGTAGGACATAAGCATGGCAGCTACATACTGTGAAACCTTTCTCAAAACCTGTGGCGAACACAATGTATACTATGTTCTGTACTCAAAAACAATAATCAATATTGATTAATCATTTATGCTACCTAGCATACCAGTATGAGATGTTGCTAATGGAGAACAATCTAACAAAGAGGGAGACAGGAGGGAATATGTGACTATTCTAGTCACAATTTTTCTCAACTCAAACTGCTGTAAATGACATGTCTAATAATTTTAAGCCAAACGTTTTCCATCACCTAGGCAATGCCATTACTGAGCATTTGAATAGTGTCTAGTGCAAATAGAGATGTAGGATAGACACAAAATACATAACAGAATTCAACAACTTCCATAAAAGTGAAAAGATAATGTCGTGAAAACATGATTTAGATCACTAATACAATGAATAAAAATATTATCTATTCAGTTGAATACAAGTAATTCTAAATCAGAGAGTGAGTATCACCTGTTCTTGCTAATGTTAGAAACTGTAGAGTTGATCTGAATGCACACGATGCACTGAGCAAATGCTTGGAAGGGAGAGGATGAACTGCATGCACATAGGGATTATTCAGAAAATTCATGGATACTAGGTATTATGAAAAATTACTCACAGATTTCAAAATACTTTGCACCCAGATACACTCATCATTAATATCTGTTTCCATAGTTTCTGATGTCCTCTGTACACACTCTACACATCGACTGAAATATCACAGCACGATTACTAAGTGTTCATCAGAACTTAATATATGTGTTTCAAAGGGGTTGGCACTGTGGCATAGTGGGCTAGTTCTCCTCCTGTGGCACCAGCACTCCATATGGTCACCCACTCTTGCTCCAGCTGCTCCTCTTCCATTCTAGATCCTTGCTTACAGCCTGGGAAGGCAGTGGAGGATGGCCCAAGTGCTTGTGCCCCTGAGCTTGTGTGGGAGACTCAGGGAAGCTCCAGCTTCTGACTTCGAATCTGCTTTGCTGCAACTACTGCAACCATTTGGGGGTGGAATCGTGGATGGAAGACCGTTGTCCCTGTTTCTTCCTCTTTCTGTCTGTAACTCTGCCTCTCACATAAGTAAATGTAAAAAATCTTTCTAAAACATGTGTAAGGAGATAAAAATGTTAACTTGATTTAAGCATCTGCTAAATACATGCATGTCATGTTTTTCCATGACTGAAGTGGTTCTGTTCATTTAGGAAGTAAGTTCACTGATGTAGACTACATGAACCTAATTTGGTCATGGTATACACTATTTATAGAACATATCTGGAGATGGAATAGGATATGTGAATTTCATTCAGGAAAGGAAACAGTCTGTCAATTTTGTCTTGTAATCATGTGGTCAGATATGGATACAAAAGTTTAGCTATTTTCATGAAAGGAATGTATGTCTTAAAAATTATTTGTTTATTTATTTGAAAGGCAGACATAGAGAGCAAGGGAATGATCTTCCATCTGCTGGATGGAAAGTGGGACAACTGAGACTTAGAGTGGCACCCACATGAGACTCTCATGTCACATACAGTGGCTTATCTCACTACGCCACAACACTCACCCATCAAACGAATTAATTATAACAAAAAATATGGTAAAATGCCTTAAAAATAATCTTGATGAAGAAGTAGAAAGTACACCTGATCTGGAACACAAAACTTTGAAATTTTTCGGTGAGGAAAAAAAAGGAATAAAATGGAAAAATTAAGTGTTGGAAACTTATGGGACATTATCAAATGACTGATACAGGTCTCAGGAACTGAGAGGCGGCGGTGAGGCAAACACAGCTCCCTCCCCGCGGCTGGGCCAGCCCGGCTAGGACCCAGGACCCCATGATGCAGCCTGGAGACCAGAGGAGACCAATGGGGCAGCGCCGCCATTTCCCAGCGCCTCAGCCAACTGCTTTGGATTCATTTCCTGCCTCCCTTCTCTCTCATGAGAAGACTTCAGCACCTCCCAGGCCTTCTGGCATTGGCTGAAGACCCAAACGAGGAGCTACTGATGGCCGGTGTGTGGATATCTGCAAACTCCCAGCATGACAGGGAGGCGCCAACTTGAGAGGCTCCTCAGCAAAGAGTCCCTGGGGGGCCCCTTTGGGCGCCTTCACGCAGTCGCGGGGCCAGATTCCAACCCAGCACCATGGGCGCCCTCTGGCGGCTGTGGACGGCACTGACCCCGACGGAAAGGCAGAAAGGCGGGGACAGGCCTGGCTGAGGCAGAGGTCAGAACCGCAGGAACGTTGCCCTCAGCTGGCGACATTTGTCCCATTTCACTCAGGGGGCTCCTCGGCACCGCTGCGGGGCCCCTGAAGAGGTGAAGCTGAGCAGGACACCTCTGACAAAAGACTGTGTTGGGTGCACCTCAACAGTAGGATCGTGGTGGTTTTCCTCTACAAATCTATCAATTTGGATTTAGTTGCCCTGTGCCTACTACTTGCACCACAAAGGCAGGAAAATGAATTCCACACGGAAAACAAAATAAATGTATGTTTTCATTTAAAAATACGTAGAGGCCTGTGGTAAATGTGAAAAATGATGCGAGGTAATGCACGGAAGAATATATTCTTCAGATAATGCATAAACACTAACAACCCAACTAACAATACTAAATAATATATCATCAAGGAGATACCATTTGCATGTCAAGTCAGGACATTGTATAAAAAGATCAATGTGAAGGGAATAGCATTGTTATCCCCAGGTAGTATCAATTAGTATATTTCCAGAGGGTTCTATGAACATTGCAGCTAACAACCATTATCATATGCATTGCCTTACATCCACACATTGCATTTCTCAGGATATGTTTGCTTTAGTGATGATGAAAAGATCTATATACTAATATGTATCTTCCATCAAGATCTATATACTCAGGGCCAGCGCTGTGGTGTAGCGAGTAAAACCGCCGGCTATACTGCCAGCATCCTATATGGGTGCTGGTTTGAGACTCAGCTGCTCCATCTTCGATCAAGGTCCCTGCTATGGCCTGGAAAAGTAGTAGAAGATGACTCAAGTGTGTGGGCCCCTGCACCTGTGTGGGAGACCCAGAGCAATCACCTAGCTCCTGGCTTTGGATCAGCACAACTCCAGCTATTTTGGCCATTTGGGGAGTTAACCAGCAGATGGTTAACTAACTCTCTCTCTCTCTCTCTCTCTCTCTCACACACACACACACACACACACTCATACTGCCTCTGCCTCTGCCTTTCTGTAACTCTGCCTTTCAAATAAAATAAATAAATCTTCTTAAAAAAGATTTAGTTGTATGTTTTCCTAGACTTAATTTTTTTTAAAATATATACTCTGCTCCTATTTCATGTAACCTGCAAGGAGAAGCCAATCCAAAAATTGGCATCCTTGAAAAAATGATGTATGTATCAAATTTTACTAGACCTACAGGATATACTACTCTGTAGGCCTGAAATCATCATATAACTCTTTACATAGAGAAATATTTATGATATTTTGCTATGGAAGGAAAATATGTTAAAGAGGGTTGGAAAGAGGTTAATTCCACTTTTGAAATATTTTTGTAATTATGTGTAGAAAAAGATATGGTCCACACCTTGAAATTTGTACATGTGAACCATTAATGTGCACCTGGGCTACATCCATCATAAAAATCTATTGAGCATTAGATTTTGCACAGGTGGTGGTATGAAGACATGTATTAGCTTTATTCAGTAACACATCTTCTTTTTGGGAAATTCTTTTATTTTATTTCTAGATGATTTTAGAAGATATAAACAGTTCTCACATACCACTGTACTTTGCAGAAAGTAGGGCAGCACATGCAGAAAAGCTTACCTAACTGCACCTGTTGCAGTGCATAGGCTTGGAGAGAGCCCTTTGCTAAGGCACAGGAGACTACTCTGCTTAAGAACAAGGAGACTGAGGCTGCAATTGTGGTGCAGTGGGTAAAGTTGCTGCCCGTGATGCCAACATTCAAATGGGCACCAGTCTGTGTGCCAGCTGTGACACTTCCAATTAAGCTCCCTACTAGTGGCCTGGAAAAAGCAGTGAAAGATGACCCAAGTGTTTCAGCCCCTGTCACCCACATGTGAGACTCAGATGAAGTCCCTGGCATTTGTCTGGCCCAGTGCTGGCCACTACAGACAGCACGGGAGTGAATTGACAGTAGAACTCTCCTTCTCTGTCTCTCCCTCTTTCTCATTAACTCAGACTTTTGAATAAAATTTAAGAACTTTTTTAAAGATTCAGTTATTTATTTGAAAGTCAGAGCTACACAGGGAGAGAAGGAGAGGCAGAGAGAAAGGTCTTCTATCTGCTGGCTCACTCTCCAATTGATTACAATGGCTGGAGCTGCACTGATCTGAAGCCAGGAGCCAGGAACTTCCTTCGGGTCTCCCATGCGGACGCTGATCCAAAGCCAGAGCCAGGACTCCCATGCAGGTGCAGGAGCCCAAGGACCTGGGCCATCTTCTACTGCTGTCCCAGGCCACAGCGGAGAGCTGGATTGAAGTGGATCAGGCAGTACATGAACTGACATCCATATGGGATGTCAGCAGTGCAGGCAGTAGCTTTACCTGCTACATCACAGTGCCTGCCCCAAGAACTTTTTTTTAAAGAATAAGGAGATTGAAGGACAAGAAGAGAGTGGACTGTCCTCTCATTATAGTCAATCACTCACTCCACCATTGAGAGAGTGAGGCTGAAAGCCCATGAGTGTATTCAGGCATGGCAAGCCAAGACACTGTGGCAAAAAATGACCTAAATGAAGATCTCTGTGAGTGAGATCCTCGGGGAAAGAATAGGCCATCAAAGAAGGAGGTACCTTTCTCTGAAGGGAGGAGAGAACTTCCACTTTGACTATGACCTTGTCTAAATAAGATTGGAGTTGGCAAACTCAAGAGGCTTCCATAGCCTTGGCAACTCATGACAAGAGCCTCGGGTGATTACTGACAGAAATAAGAGTGTCAATTGTTAAATCAACAATAGGAGTCACTGAGCACTTACTCCCCAAACAGTATCTCTGTCCTTAACTTGTTGTACTATGAGAACTAACAGTAAAACTAGTTCTCAAACAGTACCTTATGTGTCTGTGTGGATGCAAACTGTTGAAATCTTTACTTAGTATAGAGTTAGTCTGCTGTATATAAAGATAATTAAAAATGAATCTTAATGAAGAATGGGATGGGAGAGGGAGAAGGAGATGGAATGGTTTGGGGGTGGGAGGGTGGATATGGGGGGAAGAACCATTATGATCCAAAATTCATACTTTCAAAATTTATAGTTATTAAATATGTTTTCTATAAAAATTGGAATTTTTCATTCCCTTTTGGGAAACTTTGGGAGTTTATTAACTTTTACTGAGAAATTGTAAACTTCATCTAGTTTTTAAAATACACTGAAAGATTATTCATATTATATTTGTAAGGTTAAAGTATTTCTTTTCTAAACATTCATTTATTTATTTGAGAGAGTTACAGAGACAGGGAGAGAAAGAGAAAGAGTGATCTTCAATCCACTGGTTCATGCCCAAATGGCCACAATAGCCATAGGTGGGCCAATTTGAAGCCAGGAGCCAGGAGCTTCTTTCAGGTCACCCATGTAGGTGCAGGGACCCAAGGACTTGAGCCACCTTCCACTGATTTCTCAGGCCATTAGAAGGGAGCTGGATAAGAAGTGAAGCAGCCATGATTCAAATCAATACCCATATGGGACACCAGCACCACAGGCAGAGGCTCCTCTTGCGATGCAGCTCTATGCTATGGCCTGGGAAAGCAGTAGATGTCCCAAGTCCTGGAGCCCCTGCACCCACATGGGAGACTGGGAAGAAGCTCCTGGCTCCTGGCTTTGGATTGGCAAAGCTCCAGCCATTGCAGCCATCTAGGGCATAAGCCAGCAAATGGAAGACCTCTCTGTGTCTCTACCTCTCTCTGTAACCCTGTCTTTCAAATAAATAAAATAAATCTTTAAAAAGAAAAAGACATGAACTGGAGTCGGCATGGTGTTATAATGAGTATAATCACCACATGTAACAGCAACATCCACTATGGGTGCCAGTTCATGTTCTGGCTTCTGCATTTCTAACCTGGGAAAATCAGTGGAAGATGGTCTAAGTGTTTGGTCCCCTGCCACCCACCTGGACGCCCAGATGAAGCTCCTTGCTTTGGCCTGAACCAGCACTGGGCCATTGCAGAAATCTTCAGAGGGAATCACCAGATGGAAGATTTATCTCTCTCTTTTCTGTAATCTGCCCTTCAGAATAAACAAATTTTTAAGAAACCTGAAAGTTCTTCAGAGGAGGTTAAATTTATAAGTTACTTTATAACATTAGAATGCACAATCAGGTTTACAAATTTTAGTTTCAAATCATAGAAAGTGAGAGTCTTAAGAGCTACTCTTTAGAACATCTGTTGCCTGGGAAACTATTCTATCCCTTAATCCTTCCAAAGAGTTCTTCTCAGATATAATGAGAATAATGTAGAGCCTTTAAAACCCCCTTTATGGGTTACTGCTCTAGGCTAGGGGAAGATAGTTTTCTAAAAAAAAGTAGAGAGGGATCACATTTCAGTTAATTTTCAACACTTAAGAATAACTGTGTGATAATTACAGAATTAAACCAGTCATATTAAGTATAACAGACAAAAAAAATACTATGAGGGATAATGTATTAAGTTGTCCATTAGCAGTCAGGGCTATGCTGATCAAGTCACCATTTCTCATAGTGTCCATTTCACTTCAGGAGGTTTCCTTTTTGGTGTTCAGTCAGTTGTCACCGATCAGGGAGAACATATGGTATTTGTCCCTTTGGGACTGGCTTACTTCACTCAGCATGATGTGTTCCAGATTCCTCCATTTTGTTGCAAATGACTGGATTTCGTTGTTTCTTACTGCGGTATAGTATTCTAAAGAATACATATCCCATAATTTCTTTATCCAGTCTACCATTGATGGGCATTTAGGTTGGTTCCAGGTCTTGGCTATTGTGAATTGTGCTGCAATAAACATTAGGGTGCAGACCGCTTTTTTTTTTTTATCAATTTAAACTCCTTTGGGTAAATTCCAAGGAGTGGGATGGCTGGGTCGAACGGTAGGGTTATATTCAGGTTTCTGAGGAATCTCCAGACTGATTTCCATAGTGGCTTGACCAGTTTGCATTCCCACCAACAGTGGGCTAGTGTCCCTTTTTCCCCACATCCTCGCCAGCATCTGTTGTTGGTAGATTTCTGTATGTGAGCCATTCTAACCGGGGTGAGGTGAAACCTCAGAGAGTACTTTCTCAGGGGAGAGATAGGGATACTGTTGCAGTGCAAATTCTACAGGAGGAAGTGGGATGCTGTGGACCTACTTAAAGGGTACAGACACACAACACAAGCAGGGACATAACACAAGACCCCAGAAGCCAACATCCTGAGAGTGTTAGCCTTGGAGAGTTAGGTTATTTCAGAGAGCAGAAGCATGTGCTACTGGCAATAGAGCTGGGAGAATAGCTTGGTGTGAGTCTGGCCTGGAGCGCTGGACACAACCAGCACATGCCTCTTGGTATTCCTGAAAGAGCAGACACTTCACTAAGCCAAAGAGACTTAGTCCAAAAACAAAAGCCATCAGAGGAAAAAAATCATGTATTTTCACAAATGCCTAAAAATAAATGCAGAAATTCAAGAAACAAGAATAAGGAAGAAACATGCCAGACCACAAAGGAAGACAGCAATGTTTCAATATTAGAATGTGAAGATGAGAAGATTGTTGAAATGCCTGAAATGGAATTCAAAAGCTTAATTATAAGATTACACAGAAACAATGAGAAGCAAATTCATGAATGACAACTTGAGATTTTGATGCAAAATAAAAATGAAAATTTACAAATGAAAATTCAGTAAGTCAAATAAAAAATACAGTGGAAAGCCTTAACAATAGATTTGATAAGGTAGACAAGAATATCTGAGCTAGAAGACAAGTCTTTGGAAGATTTTTAGTCATACGAAAAAGGGAGAAATTAGAAATATTAAAAAGAGTGTTGGACAGCAGACTTAAAGTAACACTCTAACCTCAGAATCAGCCCTTAAGTTATTTCATATGGCTGAAAGATCATAATGAAAGGACTAAGAGTCAAAGGGAGCACATAAACAAGTCTAGTACCTGCTAACACTAACCGATAGAATAAATAAAGGGGAGAGTGATCCAACATGGGAAGTGAGATACTCAGCAGACTCATAGAATGGTGGATGTCCTAAATAGCACTCTGGCCTCAGAATCAGCCCTAAAGGCACTCGTATCTGGCTGAAAAGCCCATGAGAGTATTTCAGGCATGGAAAGCCAAGACACTCTGGCAAAAAGATCTCTGTGAGTGAGATCCCAGTGGAAAGAACAGGTCTTCAAAGAAGGAGGTACCTTTCTCTGAAGGGAGGAGAGAACCTCCACTTTGACTATGACTGTGTCTAAACAAGATAAGAGTCGGAGAACTCAAGGGGCTTCCATAGCCTTGGAAACTCATGACTGGTGCATAGGGAGATTACTGATGCCATAAACAGGAGTGTCAATTTGTAAAGTCAACAACAGGATTCACTGTGCACTTACTCCTCATGTAGGATCTCTGTCCTTAATGTGCTGTACACTGAGGCTTAATGCTATAACGAGTACTCAAACAGTATATTTCACTTTGTGTTTCTATGGGGGTGCAAACGATTGAAATCTTTACTTAATGTACACTAAACTGATCTTCTGTTAAAAAAAAAAGAAATTATCAATTCCCAACTTGACACTCACTGGGATTAAACATGACAATAGGTCTGATCTGATTTCATCATCATTTAAAAAAATCATCTATTATTTTTCACTTTATGTTTCTGTGTGGGAGCAAACTGTTGAAATCCTTACTTAAGGTATACTAAGCTGATCTTCTGTATATTAAGATAATCGAAAATGAATCTTGATGTGAATGGAAGGGGAGAGGGAGTGGGAAAGGGGAGGGTTGTGGGTGGGAGGGACGGTATGGGGGGGGAAGCCATTGTAACCCATGAGTCGTACTTTGGAAATTTATATTCATTAAATAAAAGATAAAAAAAAATAAAAAAAGAGCGTTGGACAGCAGACTTAAAGTAACACTCTAACCTCAGAATCAGCCCTTAAGGTATTTCATATGGCTGAAAGCCCATGAAAGCAATGCAGGCATGGAAAGCTAAGACACTGTGGCAAAAATATCCTAAATGAAGGATCTCTGTGAATGAGACCCCACTGGAAAGAAGAGGCCATCAAAAAAGGATATACTTTTTTGTGAAGGGAGGAGAGAACTTCCAATTTGACTATGGCCTTGTCTAAATACTGACGGCGTTTGTAGTCACAAAGGCTTCCATAGTCTTGGCAGCTCATGACAAGAGCCTCAGGTGATCATTGATATCATAAATAAGAGTGTCAATTGTTAAATCAACAACAGGAGTCACTGTGCACTTACTCCCCATGTAGGACCTCTGTCCTGAATGAGTTGTACTATCAGAATTAACTGCAAAATTGTTGTTTTCAAACAGTACTTTTACATTGTATGTGTGTATGGGTGCAAACTGTTGAGATCTGTACTTAGTATAGAGTTGCTCTTCTGTATATAAAATTAATTAAAAATGAATTCTAAAGAATGGGATGTGAGAGGGAGTAGGAGCTAGGATGGAAGTTGGAAAGGGAGAGTGTGTATGGGAGGGGAACCACTATAATCTTAAAGTTGTACCTATGAAAATTGCATCCATTAAATAAAAGCTTTAAAATAAAAAAAAGTAGTGTAGATGTATGGGATACTATCAAATGACCCCATGTTGGGTCTTAGAGATTCCTGAAGGTATGCAAAGAGAAAATGGATTAGAAAGCTGATTCACTGAAACAATTACAGAAACCTTCCCCAATTTGGAGAAAGGGACAATCAAGTATACTAGGAACATTGAGCTCCTTATAGACTTGACCAGAAAAAATATTCACCACAACACACTGGAGTCAAATTTTCTTTTTTTAATTAAAAACACTTTTATTTAGTAAATATAATTTTCCAAAGTAGTTTATAGATTACAATGGCTTCCCCTCCCATAACTTCCCTCCCACCTGCAACCCTCCCATCACCCGCTCCCTCTCCCCTTCCATTCACATCAAGATTTATTTTCAAATATCTTTATATACAGAAGATCGATTTAGTATATATTAAGTAAAGATTTCATCAGTTTGCACCCACACAGAACATGAAGTGTAAAATACTGTTTGAGTACTAGTAATAGCATTAATTCACATTGTACAACACATTAAGGACAGAGATCCCACATGAGCAGCAAGTGCACAGTGACTCCTGTTGTTGACTTAAAAAATTGACACTCTTGTTTATGGCATCAATAATCACCCTAAGCTCTTGTCATGAGTTGCCAAGGCTATGGAAGCCTTTTGAGTTCACCGACTCTTATCTTATTTAGACAAGGTCATAGTCAAAGTGGAAGTTCTCTCCTCCCTTCAGAGAAAGGTACCTCCTTCTTTGATGGTCTGCTCTTTCTATTGGGATCTCACTTGCAGAGATCTTTCATTTAGGGTTTTTTTTTTTTTTTTTTTTTTTTTTTTTGCCAGAGTGTCTTGGCTTTCCATGCCTAAAATACTCTCATGGGCTCTTCAGCCAGACTTAATGCCTTAATGGCTGATTCTGAGGCCGGAGTGCTGTTTAGGATAACTGCCATTCTATGAGTCTGCTGTGTATCCTGCTTCCCATGTTAGATCATTTTCTCCTTTTTTTTATTCTATCAGTTAGTATTCGCAGACACTAGTCTTGTTTGTGTGATCCCTTTGATGGAGTCAAATTTTCAATGTAAAAAATTAAAAAAAAAATTCTAAAACCTGCAATAGAGAAACTTCAGGCCGGCGCCGCAGCTCACTAGGCTAATCCTCCACCTGCGGCACCTACAACCAGGGTTTTAGTCCAGGTCTGGGTGCCGGATTCTGTCCCGGTCACTCCTCTTCCTGTCCAGCTCTCTGCTGTGGCCCAGGAGTGCAGTGGAGGATGGCTCAAGTGCTTGGGCCCAGCACAGACATGGGAGACCAGGAGAAGCACCTGGCTCTTGTCTTTGGATCAGCTGCGCTGGCCACAGAGGCACTGGGGGGTGAACCAACGGAAAAGGAAGAACTTTCTCTCTGTCTCTCTTACTGTCCACTCTGCTTGTCAAAAAAATTAAAAAAAAAAAAAAACACGGGCACTTCTCAAACTTGTGAAGGTCATCTCCTCCAGGATGTAGAGATTAGGAAATCTTTCAAATAAAAAAATACATAAAAATGTACAGAAACTTCAGATTACTTTCAGGAAATATCCAATTACATTCACAGCTGACTTATCAGAAACAATACAGGCTCAGAGAGAATGGCAAGACATAGTACAAATGTTAAACAAAAACTGTCAACCCAGAATACTATACTCTGCAAACCACTTTTATTTAAACTTTTATTTAATGAATATAAATTTCCAAAGTACAGCTTATGGATTACAATGGCTCCCCCCCCCAATGACTTCCCTCCTTCCCGAAACTATCCCCTTTCCCGCTCTCTCTCCCCTTCCATTCATGTCAAGATTCATTTTCAATTCTCTTTATATACAGAAGATCAGTTTAGCATATATTAAGTAAAGATTTCAACAGTTTACACACACATAGAAACACAAAGTGAAAAATACTGTTTGAGTACTCGTTATAGCATTAAATCACAATGTACCGCACATTAAGGGCAGAGATCCTACATGAGGAGTAAGTGCACAGTGACTCCTGTTGTTGAATTTACAAATTGACACTCCTGTTTAAGGCATCAGTAATCTCCCATTGCTCCAGTCATGGGTGGGCAAGGCTATGGAAGCCTTTTGAGTTCACCGACTCTTATCTTATTTAGACAAGGTCATAGTCAAAGTGGAAGTTCTCTCCTCCCTTCGGGGAAAGGTACCTCCTTCTTTGAAGACCTGTTCTTTCCAATGGGATCTCACTCGCAGAGATCTTTCATTTAGGTCATTTTTTTGCCAGAATGTCTTGGCTTTCCATGCCTGAAATACTCTTATGGGCATTTCAGCCAGATCCGAATGCCTTTAGGGCTGATTCTGAGGCCAGAGTGCTGTTTAGGATATCTGTCATTCTATGAGTCTGCTGTGTATCTTGCTTCCCATGTTGGATCGTTCTCTCCCTTTTTTATTCTATCGGTTAGTATTAGCAGACACTAGTCTTGTTTATGTGATCCCTTTGACTCTTAGTCGTTTCATTATGATCAATTGTGAATAGTAATTGATCACTTGGACTAGTGAGATGGCATTGTTACATGCCACCTTGATGGGATTGAATTGGAATCCCCTGTTATGTTTCTAACACTACTATTTGGGCAAGTCAGCTTGAGCATGTCCCAAATTGCAAATCTCTTCCCTCTCTTATATTTAACAGGGATCACTTTTCAGTTAAGTTTCAACACTTAAGAATAACTGTGTATTAATTACAGAATTAAACCAATTTTATTAAGTAGAACAGACAAAAAATACTAAGAGGGACAACGTATTAATTTGTTTATCAACAGTCAGGGCCGTGGCTGATCAAGTCACCATTCCTCATAGTGTCCATTTCACTTCAACAGGTTTCCTTTTTGGTGTTTAGTCAGTTTTCACCAATCAGGGAGAACATATATTTGTTCCTTTGGGACTGGCTTATTTCACTCAGCATGATGTGTTCCAGATTCCTCCATCTTTTTGCAAATGACCGTTTTCATTGTTTTTTACTGCTGTATAGTATTCTAAAGAGTACATATCCCATAATTTCTTTATCCATTCTAATGTTGATGGGAATTTAGGTTGGTTCCAGGTCTTAGCTATTGTGAATTGAGATGCAATAAACATTAATGTGCAGACAGCGTTTTTGTTTGCCAATTTCAATTCCTTTGGGTAAATTCCAAGGAGTGGGATGGCTGGATTGTATGGTAGGCTTATCTTCAGGTTTCTGAGGAATCTCCAGACTGACTCTCATAGTGGCTTGACCAGTTTGCATTCCCACCAACAGTGGGTTAGAGTACCTTTTTCCCCACATCATCACCAGCATCTGTTGTTGGTAGATTTCTGAATGTGAGCCATTCTCATCGGCATGAGGTGAAACCTCATTGTGGTTTTGATTTTCATTTCCCTGATTGCTAGTGATCTTGAACATTTTTTCATGTGCCTGTTGGCCATTTGGATTTTCTATTTTGAAAAATGTCTATTGAGGTCCTTGGCCCATCTCTTAAGTGGTTTTTTTTTGATGTTGTAGTTTCTTGATTTCTTTGTAGATTCTGGTTATCAACCCTTTTTCTGTTGCATAGTTTCAAATATTTTTTCCCATTCTCTCAGTTGTCACTTCACTCTCCTGACGGTTTCTTTTGCAGTGCAGAAACTTCTCAATTTGATGCAATCCCATGAGTAAATTTTGGCTTTGACTGCCTGCACCTCCAGGGTTTTTTCCAGGAAGTCTTTGCCTGTGCCAATAATTGAAGGGTTTCTCCAGTGTTCTCTAATAATTTGCTGGTGTTGGGTCTTAGATTTAGGTCTTTAACCCATGTTGAGTGGATTTTGTGTAAGGTGTAAGGTAGGGATCTTGCTTCATGCTTCTGCACACGGAAATCCAGTTTTCCCAGCATGATTTATTGAATGGATTGTCCTTGCTCCAGGAATTGGTTTTAGATCCTTGATCAAATATAAGTTGGCTGTAGATGTTTGGGTTGATTTCTGGTGTTTCATTTCTGTTCCATTGGACTATCCATCTGTTTCTGTACAAGTACCATGCTGTTTTGATTGCAACTGCCCTGTAGTATGTCCTGAAATCTGGTATTGTGATGCCTCCGGCTTTGTTTTTGTTGTACAAGATTGCTTTAGCTATTTGAGGTCTCTTGTGCTTCCGTATGAATTTCAGTATCATTAATTTTTCTAGATCTGCGAAGAATGTCTTCGGTATCTTGATTGGTATTGCATTGAATCTATAAATTGCTTTTGGGAGAATGGACATTTTGATGATATTGATTTTTCCAATCCATGAGCATGGAAGATTTTTCCATTTCTTGGTATCCTCTTCTATTTCTTTCTTTAAGGTTTTGTAATTTTCATCGTAGAGATCTTTAACGTCCTTGGTTAAGTTTATTCCAAGGTATTTGATTATTTTGGTAGCTATTGTGAATGGGATTGATCTTAGAAGTTCTTCATCTGCCATGGCATTGCTTGTGTATACAAAGGCAGTTGGTTTTTGTGCATTGATTTTATACAATGCTACATTGCCAAAATCTTCTATGAGTTCCTATAGACTCTTATTAGAATTCTTTGGATCTCCTAAATAAAGAATCATATCATCTACAAAGAGGGATAGTTTGACTTCTTCCTTCCCAATTTGTATCCCTTTAATTTCTTTTTCTTGCCTAATAGCTCTGGATAGAACTTCCAGAACTATATTGAATAGCAGTGGTGAGAGTGGGCATCCCTGTCTGGTACCAGATCTCAGTGGAAATGCTTCCAGTTTGCTTAGAGTCTTCATCATGTAATGGTGTTGTATTTTATCAAATGCTTTCTCTGCATCAATTGAGATGATCATATGGTTTTTCTTCTGCAGTCTGTTAATGTGGTGTATCACATTGATTGTTTTGCGCACATTAAACCACCCCTGCATACCAGGGATAAATCCCACTTGGTCTGGGTGGATGATTTTTCTGATGTGTTGTTGCATTCTATTGGTGAGAATTTTATTGAGGATTTTTGCATCTATGTTCATCAAGGATATTGGTCTGTAATTCTCTTTCAATGCTGCATCTTTTTCTAGCTTAGGAATTAAGGTGATGCTGCCTTCATAGAAAGAATTTGGGAGGACTCCCTCTTTTTCGATTGCTCTGAACAGTTTGAGAAGAATTGGAGTTAGTTCTTCTTTAAATGTCTGGTAGAATTCAGTAGTGAATCCATCTGGTCCTGGGCTTTTCTTTGTTGGGAGGGCCTTTATTACTGTTTCAATTTCTGTCTCAGTTATGGGTCTGTTTAGGTCTTCTATATTTTCCTGGTTCAATTTAGGTAGGTTGCATTTGTCCAGGAATCTATCCATTTCTGATAGGTTTCCCTGTTTGCCGGCATACAAGTCCTTGTAGTAATTTCTGATGATTCTTTTCATTTCTGTGGTGTTTGTGGTTATGTTTCCTTTTTCATCTCTGATTTTATTGATTTGGGTCTTTTCTCTTCTTTTTTAGTTAGTTGGGCCAATGGGTGTCAATTTTGTTTATTTTTTCAAAACAAACAGCTCCTCGTTTGGCTGATTTTTTTCTAATGTTTTTTTGGATTCAATCCTGTTGATTTCTTCCCTGATTTTCTTTTCTTTTTTTTTATCTTTTATTTAATGAATATAAATTTCCAAAGTACGACTCATGGGTTACAATGGCTTCCCCCCCCATACCGTCCCTCCCACCCACAACCCTCCCCTTTCCCACTCCCTCTCCCCTTCCATTCACATCAAGATTCATTTTCGATTATCTTAATATACAGAAGATCAGCTTAGTATACCTTAAGTAAGGATTTCAACAGTTTGCTCCCACACAGAAACATAAAGTGAAAAATAATAGATGATTTTTTTTAAATGATGATGAAATCAGATCAGACCTATTGTCATGTTTAATCCCAGTGAGTGTCAAGTTGGGAATTGATAATTTCTTTTTTTTTTTTTTTTACAGAAGATCAGTTTAGTATACATTAAGTAAAGATTTCAATCGTTTGCACCCCCATAGAAACACAAAGTGAAATATACTGTTTGAGTACTCGTTATAGCATTAAGCCTCAGTGTACAGCACATTAAGGACAGAGATCCTACATGAGGAGTAAGTGCACAGTGAATCCTGTTGTTGACTTTACAAATTGACACTCCTTTTTATGGCATCAGTAATCTCCCTATGCACCAGTTATGAGTTTCCAAGGCTATGGAAGCCCCTTGAGTTCTCCGACTCTTATCTTGTTTCGACAAGGTCATAGTCAAAGTGTAGGTTCTCTCCTCCCTTCAGAGAAAGGCACCTCCTTCTTTGAAGACCTGTTCTTTCCACTGGGATCTCACTCACAGAGATCTTTTTGCCAGAGTGTCTTGGCTTTCCATGCCTGAAATACTCTCATGGGCTTTTCAGCCAGATACGAGTGCCTTTAGGGCTGATTCTGAGGCCAGAGTGCTATTTAGGACATCCACCATTCTATGAGCCGGCTGAGTATCTCACTTCCCATGTTGGATCACTCTCCCCTTTATTTATTCTATCGGTTGGTGTTAGCAGATACTAGACTTGTTTATGTGCTCCCTTTGACTCTTAGTCCTTTCATTATGATCAATTGTGAACTGAAATTGATCACTTGGAATAGTGAGATGGCATTGGCACATGCCACTTTGATGGGATTGAATTGGAATCCCCTGGTATGTTTCCAAATCTACCAATTGGGGCAAGTCAGCCCGAGTATGCCCCAAATTATACATCTCTTCCCTCTCTTATTCCCACTCTTATGTTTAACAGGGATCACATTTCAGTTAATTTTCAAAACTTAAGAATAACTGAGTGATAATTACAGAATTAAACCAGTCATATTAAGTAGAACAGACAAAAAAAATACTATGAGGGATAATGTATTAAGTTGTCCATTAGCAGTTAGGGCTATGCTGATCTAGTCACCATTTCTCATAGTGTCCATTTCACTTCAGGAGGTTTCCTTTTTGGTGTTCAGTCAGTTGTCACCGATCAGGGAGAACATATGGTATTTGTCCCTTTGGGACTGGCTAACTTCACTCAGCATGATGTGTTCCAGATTCCTCCATTTTGTTGCAAATGACTGGATTTCGTTGTTTCTTACTGCGGTATAGTACTCTAAAGAATATATATCCCATAATTTCTTTATACAGTCTACCATTGATGGGCATTTAGGTTGGTTCCAGGTCTTAGCTATTGTGAATTGTGCTGCAATAAACATTAGGGTACAGACCGCTTTTTTGTTTATCAATTTAAACTCCTTTGGGTAAATTCCAAGGAGTGGGATGGCTGGGTCGAACAGTAGGGTTATATTCAGGTTTCTGAGGAATCTCCAGACTGATTTCCATAGTGGCTTGACCAGTTTGCATTCCCACCAACAGTGGTTTAGTGTCCCTTTTCCCCCACATCCTCACCAGCATCTATTGTTCGTAGATTTCTGTATGTGAGCCATTCTAACTGGGGTGAGGTGAAACTTCATTGTGCTTTTGATTTGCATTTCCCTGATTGCTAGTGACCTTGAAGATTTTTTCATGTGCCTGTTGGCCATTTGGATTTCCTCTTTTGAAAAATATCTATTGAAGTCCTTGGCCCATCTCTTAAGTGGGTTGTTGGTTTTGTTTTTGTGGAGTTTTTTGATCTCTTTGTAGATTCTGGTTATTAACCCTTTATCTGTTGCATAGTTTGCAAATATTTTTTCCCATTCTGTCAGTTGTCTCTTCACTCTCCTGACTGTTTCTTTTGCAGTACAGAAACTTCTCAATTTGATGCAATCCCAATAGTTGATTTTGGCTTTGACTGTCTGTGCCTCCCGGGTCTTTTCCAGAAATTCTTTGCCTGTGCCAATATCTTGAAGGGTTTCTCCAATGTTCTCTAATAACTTAATGGTGTCAGGACGTAGATTTAGGTCTTTAATCCACGTTGAGTGGATTTTTGTGTAAGGTGTAAGGTAGGGGTCTTGCTTCATGCTTCTGCACGTGGAAATCCAGTTTTCCCAGCACCATTTATTGAATAGACTGTCCTTGCTCCAGGGATTGGTTTTAGATCCTTGATCAAATATAAGTTGGCTGTAGATGTTTGGATTGATTTCTGGTGTTTCAATTCTGTTCCATTGGTCTATCCATCTGTTTCTGTACCAGTACCATGCTGTTTTGATTACAACTGCCCTGTAGTATGTCCTGAAATCTGGTATTGTGATGCCTCCGGCTTTGTTTTTGTTGTACAAGATTGCTTTAGCTATTCGAGGTCTCCTGTGCCTCCATATGAATTTCAGCATCATTTTTTCTAGATCTGCGAAGAATGTCTTTGGTATCTTGATTGGGATTGCATTGAATGTATAAATTGCTTTTGGGAGAATGGACATTTTGATGATGTTGATTCTTCCAATCCATGAGCATGGAAGATTTTTTCCATTTTTTGGTATCCTCTTCTATTTCTTTCTTTAAGGTTTTGTAATTTTCATCGTAGAGATCTTTAATGTCCTTGGTTAAATTTATTCCAAGGTATTTGATTGTTTTTGTAGCTATTGTGCATGTGATTGATCTTAGCAGTTCTTTCTCAGTCATGGCATTGCTTGTGTATACAAAGGCTGTTGATTTTTGTGCATTGATTTTATATCCTGCCACTTTGCCAAACTCCTCTATGAGTTCCAATAGTCTCTTAGTAGAGTTCTTTGGATCCTCTAAGTACAGAATCATATCGTCTTCAAAGAGGGATAGTTTGACTTCTTCCTTCTTGATTTGTATTCCTTTGATTTCTTTTTCTTGTCTGATGGCTCTGGCTAAAACTTCCAGAACTATGTTAAATAGCAGTGGTGAGAGTGGGCATCCCTGCCTGGTGCCAGATTTCACTGGAAATGCTTCCAACTTTTCCCCATACAATAGGATGCTGGCTGTGGGTATTTTATAAATTGCTTTGATTATATTGAGGAATGTTCCTTCTATACCCAATTTGCTTAGAGTTTTCATCATGAAAGGGTGGTGAATTTTATCAAATGCTTTCTCTGCATCAATTGAGATGATCATATGGTTTTTCTTCTGCAGTCTGTTAATGTGGTGAATCACATTGATTGTTTTGCAAATGTTGAACCATCCCTGCATACCAGGGATGAATCCCACTTGGTCTGGGTGGATGATTTTCCTGATGTGTTGTTGTATTCTATTGGCCAGAATTTTATTGAGGATTTTTGCGTCTATGTTCATCAAGGATATTGGTCTGTAATTTTCTTTCAGTGCTGCATCTTTCTCTGGCTTAGGGATTAAGGTGATGCTGGCTTCATAGAAAGAATTTGGGAGGATTCCCTCTTTTTCGATTGTTCTGAATAGTTTGAGAAGAATTGGAGTTAGTTCTTCTTTAAATGTCTGGTAGAATTCAGCAGTGAATCCATCTGGTCCTGGGCTTTTCTTTGTTGGGAGGGCCTTTATTACTGTTTCAATTTCTGTTTCAGTTATGGGTCTATTTAGGTTTTCTATGTCTTCATGGTTCAATTTAGGTAGGTTGCATGTGTCCAGGAATCTATCCATTTCTGATAGGTTTTCCTGTTTGCTGGCATACAGGTCCTTGTAGTAATTTCTGATGATTCTTTTTATTTCTGTGGTGTCTGTTGTTACGTTTCCTTTTTCATCTTTGATTTTACTGATTTGGGTCCTCTTCTTTTTTTAGTTAGTTGGGCCAATGGGGTGTCAATTTTGTTTATTTTTTCAAAAAACCAGCTCCTCGCTTGGCTGATTTTTTGTAATGTTTTTTTGGATTCAAGCCTGTTAATTTCTTCTCTGGTTTTAATTATTTCTCTTCTCCTACTAGATTTGGGTTTGGTTTGCTGCAGTTTTTCTAGGTCCTTGAGGTACGCTGAAAGCTCATTTATTTGGTACCTTTCCAATTTCTTGGTATAGGCACCTATTGCTATAAATTTGCCTCTCAATACTGCTTTTGCTGTATCCCATAAGTTTTGATATGTTGTGTTGTTGTCTTCATTTACTTCCAGAAAGTTTTTGATTTCTCTTTTGATTTCTTGAATGACCCAGTGTTCATTCAGGAGCATGTTGTTCAGTCTCCATGTGTTTGCATATGCTCTAGGGATTCCTGAGTTGCTAATTTCCAGCTTCATTCCGCTGTGGTCTGAGAAGCTGCATGGTATGATTCTAATTCTTTTAAATTTGCTGAGACTTGCTTTATGGCCTAGTATGTGATCAATCCTAGAGAAGGTTCCATGCGCTGCTGAGAAGAATGTGAAGTCTGTAGATGTAGGGTTGAAAGTTCTGTAGATATCTGTTAGATCCATTTGGGCAATAGTGTCAATTAAATCTGCTGTTTCCTTGTTGATCTTCTGTCCGGATTATCTGTCTATTTCTGAGAGTGGAGTATTGAAGTCCCCCAGTACTATTGTATTGGAATCTAAATCTCCCTTTAAGTCCCTTAACATATCTTTTAAATAGACTGGTGCCCTGTAATTAGGTGCATATACATTTATAATAGTTACATCTTCCTGTTGAATTGAACCCTTAATCATTATATAGTGTCCCTCTTTGTCTCTCTTAACAGTTTTTGTATTAAAATTTATTTTGTCTGATATTAATATGGCTACACCTGCTTTTTTTTGGTTTCTGTTGGCATGGAATATCTTTTTCCAACCTTTCACTTTCAGTCTGCATGCCTCTTCGTTAGAGAGATGTGTTTCTTGTAGGCAACAAATAGTTAGGTTGTGTTCTGTGAGCCAGTCAGCCAAACGGTGTCTTTTAACTGAAGAATTCAGACCATTAATGTTCAATGTGACTATTGATACTTAGTGACTTTGCCCTGCCATTTCCCGGAGATATTTTCTAGTATATGCTTTGAGCTTCTCATGCTCTTTTACTGGTAGGTGTTCTTCCTTTCCCTTTTTTCATATTGATGGCCGTGTTTCTGTGTTTCTGAATGTAGCACATCTTTAAGTGTCCCTCTTTATCTCTCTTAACAGTTTTTGTGGTAAAGTTTATGTTATCCGATATTGAGATGGCTATGCCCGGTCTTTTTTCATTTCTGTTGGCATGGTATACCTTTTTCCAGCCTTTCACTTTCAGTCTGTATGCATCTTTGTTGGAAAGATGTGTTTCTTGTAAGCAGCAAATAGATGGGTTTTGTTCCTTAACCCAGTCAGCCAATCAGTGTCTTTTAACTGGACAGTTCAGGCCATTAACGTTCAATGTGACTAATGATAAGTAGTAACTTTGCCCTGCCATTTGCCAAAGATAAGTTCTAATATATGCTTTGAATTCCCTGTGATCTTTTGCTGTGAGGTTTTCTTCCTTTACCTTCTTTCATATTGATGACCGTGTTTCTGTGTTTCTGTGTGCAACACATCTTTAAGCATCTGTTGCAGGGATGGACGAGTGGCAACAAATTCTTTCAATTTCTGTTTGCTGTTAAAGGTCTTTATTTCACCTTCATTCACAAATGACAGCTTTGCAGGATATGATATTCTGGGCTGGCAGTTGTTCTCTCTTATTATCTGGGCTATATCTCGCCATTCCCTCCTAGCCTGTAGGGTTTCTGATGAGAAGTCAGCTGTGTGTCTGATTGGAGATCCTCTGAGAGTAATCTGACGTTTCTTTCTTGCACATTTTAGGATCTTTTCTTTATGTTTCACTGTGGTGAGTTGAATTACAACGTTTTGTGGTGGGGATCTCTTTTGGTCGTGTTTATTAGGGGTTCTGTGGGCTTCCTGTACTAGGATTTCTCTGTCCTTCTCCAAACCTGGGAAATTTTCTGCTAATATCTCACTAAAAAGGCCTTCTAATCCTTTATCCCTCTCCATGCCTTCAGGAACTCCTAGAACCTGAATGTTGGTTTTTTTAATAGTATCCTGAAGATTCCCGACAATATGCTTCAGATTTCTAATTTCCTCTTCTTTTCTTTGGTCTGACTGTATCCTTTCCTGTTCTCTATCTTCTAAGTCCGATATTCTCTCTTCTGCTTCACCCATTCTCTTTGTAAGGTTCTCTAATGTGTTTGTCATTTGATCTATTTAATTCTTCACTTCATTATGATTTCTCATCACTATCACAGTTTCCTGTTCTACTAGTTGTTTCATTTCATTTTGATTCCTCCTTAATATTTCATTTTCACAAGAGAGATTTTCTATCTTGTCCATTAAAAGGATTTGTGTAGTTCAAGAATTTGTTTTTGAGAACTTCTTAATGTTCTTATCAATTTTTTGAGATCTGCTTCTTGCATTTCTTCTATCTCATCATCTTCATAATCTTGAATTGGGGTGTTTTTTTTCATTTAGGGGCATCATAGTGACTTCCTTGTTTTTATTACCACGGTTTTTGCGTTTGTTATTTGGCATATTGGAGATATTTGGTTTCTTCACTGTGGTGATTTTTCTTGTTATACTATGACTCTAGATTAAGTGGACTGTCTGTTTTTGATGGAGCCTTAGAGGCTTGAGATGGGTGTGGCCTGAGAGCTCTGTTTGGTGTGCCAAAGGTGACACTCCCAGATTAGGCATGGTAAATCTCTCTCCCTCTCTCTCTTTCTTTTTGATTCAAAAGGGAAGTAATTCCGCACAGCTGATCGAAGTTGGAGGTAGTTAGCAGGCAAATGATATACCCACAGGAGCCAGAGATGGGAAGCTCTTTCATAAGGACCACACAGGGAATCTGTTCTGCCCTCAGAGTGGGCTCAAATTGTCCTTCAGTCTCCCACTGGGTTGCCAAAGTTACCGAATTGTAGTGTCTCTGGAGAGTACTCACGTGAATTCTGTGAGTTCTCTCCCCCACCGTCTCTTTTTTCACAGTCTCAGTTCAGTAGCACCACAAATTCACTAGGTCCTAATCTCCTGTTAATTCTCCCCACCCAGAGTCAGGTTTTTCTGCTAGTCTCAGGGCCGGTGCAGACCTGAGGTCGCTCTACTTATGACGTATGTCCAAGATGGCGCCTGCTCTTTGTCTTGCTCGCCTTTGAGAGGTGAGCGGAGAGAGAGAAACCCGTGTCCATATGAGTCACTTTTTTTTTCTCTCTCTCTCTTCTAGTTAGCCTGGTGAACTTTTCCCCCTGGGGTCGTTCCCTCTAGTCTCCTCTTTCTGCTTACCTGCTGGTGTCTCGGGCTATTGAGGTTCGGCTCACCATACGTTCCAGCGCTGGTGTGTTGAGTCTGCCACTGGTGTCCCGAACTGTGGGCTCCCACACTCTCCACACAGGTCCACTGTGAATCACTTGTTCTGGAAGAGTTTCTTCTGCTGTTTCTCCCCCTACTCTTCCTTGAACCTGCAGTATCTCCACTTTTATTAAACTCTCTCTCCCTGGACTATCAGTGTGCTCCCTTCCTATTCCACCATCTTGCCAACTCCCTCTATTTTTTTTTCTTACCTGTGAACTAGAGAAGAGCATGAAATACAATCTCCTCACTTGGAATATGGTATATCATAAACATGTTTTACACATCAGTAATACATACCAGTAAATCAAACACAACCTTTATAAGCACCTGCTCCACTGAAAAACAGTGCCAGGTCCTGGGAAAATAAGGACTTGTAGTATTTATTTCTTCAATGTGATCTAAATGTAGTTTCACACTAAATGAAAAGTAGATACATATAATACCTGTGTTCACTCCATGATGAAGATGGAACTTAGGAGACTGAGCGGTGGTCAAGAGGAGTTTTATAAAGACAGTAATGCCTGCTGTACGTGTAAAATAATGCCTGAAAACACATATGTCACTGAGTGAATGTTTAGACTATTGGTGAATGCACACCTGTCCCACATTTAAGTAACCGGTTTGATTCCCAGATATGGCTCCTGTTCCAGTTTCCTGTCATTGAGGACCCTGGAAGGCAGGGGTGAAGACTGAAGTGGCAGGGTTCCTAACACACACATGAGAGCTCTGGACTCAGTTCTCAGCTCCTGATTCCAGGAATGGTCCAGCCCTGGCCACTGCAGACATTTTGGAACTGGACCAGAAGATAGGAGATTTGTTTATTTCTGCCTGTCTTGTTCAAGGCAGATGCAAAGTAACATAATAGGGTAAATATTTATAATAATAATTTCATTATTAACTTACAAGTGGAGATCCTTGTCTCTGCAGTTCTCCTCTGGGCCCTTTCCACTTCCTTGGATGGATGGGGGAGAATAAAGGAGAAATGAGGAATTTCTCCAAATAGGTACACTTACCTGTCTGATTGGAAATCTCATTCTCTTGGCATGGAGTACAATGAAAACAACAGGCAGCCATTCCCTCTCAAGGGGTCTTCCTGAATCCAGGGCTACAATTCGCACTGCATATGGACTGGGGAGGCTGAGGACAATCAGATATGTGTTGGTCACTACTGAGAGTACCACCCATTCTTCTACCAACTAGGGTGTTTTACAATACTGAAATCAAAATAAACTTAACTTGCACGTACATCTACATCCAATTTTATGGACTGAATGCCATGTTTATTGTATGCTGTGAAATGTATGAGAATTGAGAAATATTATTGAACAGCTGTGTTCCCTTCATATCCAGCAGAAATACAGTAAGAAAAATCTCTTAGTTGGGAAGGTGTATTGTTAAATGGCATAAATAGCCATTTACTGTGCTATGAGTAAACAGAAACCTCCACAACAAGGTTAATCATTTGGGGCTAGCGATGTAGCATAGTAGGTTAAGCCTCTGCCTGCAGCATCGGCATCCAATATGGGTGCCAGTTCACATCCCTGCTGCTCCTCTTCCAATCAAGCTCCCTGAAATTGGCCTGGGGAAGCATTGGATATTGGCCCAAGTCCTTGGGACCCTGCACCTACGTGGGAAACATGGAAGAAGCTCCTGGTTCCTGCCTTCAAGTAGACCCAGCTCTGGCCATTGTGGCCAATTGGGGAGTGAACCACTGGATGGAAGACCTCCCTCTGTCTCTCCCTCTTTCTGTCTCTAACTCTGCTTTTCAAATAAATAAATCTTTTTAAAAGATATTTTAAAAATATCTTATTATTTTATTTACTAATCTTATTTATTTATTTGAAAGGCAGAGTTAGAGAGAGGCAGAGGCAGAGACAGGTCTTCCATCCACTGGTTAACTCCCCAGTTAACCAGTGGTGCAAGTGCTGGAGCTAGGCTGATCCAAAGCCAGGAGCCAGGAGCTTCTTCCCAGTCTCCCACATGGGTGCAGGGGTCCAAGGACTTGGGACATCTTCTACTGCTTCCCCAGGCCATAACAGAGAGCTGGATCAGAAGTGGAGCAGCTGGGACTCGAACCAGCACCCATATGGGATGCTTGGCACTACAGATGGCAGCTTTACCCACTATGCCACAACACTGGCCCCAGTAAATATTTTTTTGAAGATTGGCTATTTATTAGTAGTGCAAAGAATTATTATTAGTTCCAATACACCTGTTCAATTTTTGTGCCCAGTCTATCAAATCTTCATATAAAGACAGGTGTTGACCATGTGGAGCATATGGAGAAAACTTCCCTACTTTCACCTTAATTCCAACACCATCTGGGAAATTCCAATAGTTGAGAATGTCATACTCTCCATTCAATTTGTGTCCCTGATTGAAATTCACTGTGTCACCAGTAGGATTGTTAAACTGGAGGTTCTTCAGAAAAGGGTGCAGCTAAAAGAGATGCATCATCTGATGCTAAAGGGCATCCCAAGGTTCAGACACAAAGCCTAAATTACTGAAAGTCTCTTATCAATTGAAATGCCTTGCTGAAGATGTCAACGTATTACAGGCACACAAGGGAGTAACAGAAATGAAAGGCCCCAGAAAACTAATCATAATGTTTCTAAAATATCAGTAAGAATCAACAGAAAACTCCCAAACATGCACACCTACACAGTAAGGAGGCTGACTGCTCAGACAAATCTCAGCTATTGAGTCAAACCCACACCCTTTTCCTACTGAAGTATCCAGGACATCAATCTGCAAAGCGAGGTTATCAGTGACTGATTTCTGCTTAGTTACATTATATGATAAGGCTCAACATCTTTTATCAACTTAGAGAACTAATCCTCTTCCTGTTGCGAGGAAAGTACGGTTATCTTTTCAGAACTCTATGAAATATCTGAAATCTGTTCTCTGAAAAATTTTTAAAAGAACTTCACAGGAAACCTCTAGATTTCTTCTATAGAAAGCAGTAGAAGGGCAGGCTGTTGAGGCCTTATATAAAACAAAGCATCAGTCAAATTCACAATGCCTTTCTGCTTGCCCACTTGGCTCCATGCTCTTGACAATCACTTATACCAAGTCTACATTTATGTCCTGGGCAATACATACAGTCATATTCCCCAATGCTTTTGGAGAAGGATTATAAATGATCTGGTTTGCTTAAAACATCTTGGCAACAAGTGACAGTATGTACCATCCAATGGCAGAGCCATTACCTGCCAAGGAGAAAACACCAGTCCTTTTCCATTTCCTCCTGGTGACATTTCTACTCGTTGAAGAATCATCTCATGTATGGCATGAGCCACAGCATACACAGCATTGTATTATTGTAACTCTCTTCTGTCATGGTCATGTCAAAATGGTGCCAAGGCAACCATTCCAAGGATGCACTGGGTGGACAGTTCTCCAAAGCTTTACAGTCAAGTTTAGAAATCGAGCAATTAAAATATGGCAACCACAGGTCAGCAAGGAAAGGGTCCTCTGGGTATCTGGATGGATTGGCTATTCGGGTAAAATCTGTGAAACCAGAAATTTCACCATGGTGATGTGAGAAAATGAGTGCCCCATGGAATGAGTCAAGTAGGCAATGCCTCCTCCCAGTGGTGATATCCCATTATGAAGTTGTGACCAACACTTTCCACATCATTATATGTTCCCTCTTTCCAAAGGTCAGGCCTAAAAAAGATTCATTGTCACCAAAAATAATAACAACATTTGCTGATGATTTCATGATCTTCCATTGATACAATGAGGTTCTTGAGTAATACATCAACACAGAAACAGGGATAATTTTCAAAAAGGCTACACAAACTCCATTCCTGTCCATCTCAGCTCTCAATTATGAGAGAAATTGCATACCTTTCTCATCGTCTGAGATGGCCAGCCCCACCCATGTCCAACCGAAATGAAGCATCAGAGACACCATGCCATGCACCAGAGTCATTTCCTTGGGAGCCATCTGATAGAAGGGAGGAAAATTGCCATTGTCACTCAGAATAGGATCAAAAGGGCCGAAAGTTAGCTAAAGGGAAAATAAAATATGAAGCAACATGAGGAACAGGCTTTCCAAAAATCATAATCTCAGTTCTGACAGGCGTTAATCAAAAGCTGGTCAGAGGGGGCTGGAGCTGTGGTGCAGCGGGTTAATGCACTGGCCTGAAGTGCCAACACATATGGGTGCTGGTTCAAGACTTGGCTGCTCCACTTCCAATCCAGCTTTCTGCTATGGCCCAGGAAAGCAGCAGAAGATGGCCTAAGTCCTTGGGCCCCTGCACTCACATGGGAGATCAGAAGAAGCTCCTGGCTCCTAGCTTCAGATCAGTGCAGCTCTAGCCATTGCAGCCAATTGGGGAGTGAAGCATTGGATTAAAGAATTTCTCTCTCTTCCTCTCTCTCTCTCATTCCCTGTCTCTCCCCTCTCTGTTTAACTCTGACTTGCAAATAAATAAATAAGTCTCTTTAAAAAGCTGGTCATAACTCTTTAATTAACAATTATTCTTAGGTGTTTAAATTTAACTGAAACATGATCCCTGTTAAATAGAAGTGTGGGAATAAGAGATGAAGGAGATGTACAATTTGGGGCATGCTCAATCAGACTTGTCCCAAATGGTAGAGTTAGAAATGTGCCAGGGGATTCCAATGCAATCCCATCAAGGTGGCATGTACCAATGCCATCTCACTAGTCCAAGTGATCAGTTTCAGTTCACAATTCATCATAATGATAGGATTAAGAGTCAAAGGGATCACATAAACAGGACTAGTGTCTGCTAATACTAACTGATAGAATTAAAAAGAGAGAACGATGCAACACTTGAAGCAGAATACACAGCAGACTCATAGAATGCTATGTGTCCTATTGTTAAATAAAAGTAAGAAAAAAAACTGGTCATAGGAAAAAAACAATCAATCATTTATTTTTATTTTTATTTTTTTTGGGGAGACATATTGGTTTTTATTAACATTTATAGCTGAACTAAAGTTACATGATCAAAATGCAATAGAATTCTTTCATTGGCAATAACTGGTTATATTGTATGATTTTTTTTAATTTAAAGATTAACCGTTATGTTCACAAATACTTTCTTTTTTTCAGATTCCATTGATAGATTTATTTTTTCAACTTTCATTTAACTAATCTTTTCTTTTTCTAGTCATCCTCACTCCTTTAGAATATTCTAGGGAAAAATTAACAATATAATAGTTCCAGGAAAAAACTCTGTCTTCTCTCTCTCTCTCTCTCTTCCTGTATTTCAAAAAGAAAATATGGCTTTTCCACCAGTTTCCTGAGTATTTGCCCTTTGAGATTATGTACTTTAACAGATGCTTAAATCCAGTCTCCTCCTCTCACCCTTCAAAGCACCAGAGATTGGCATCAGCCAAAAACAGCTCTCTCTCCTCATGACACCCCGCTCACCTGTGGAAACTTGTAGAGTCCCAGCAGTGTCCCAATTTGGGCAGAAGTTGCCCACATTGTCCCTTTCAGTACTGCTGCAGAACTGCTCTCTCTTCCCTAAGTGTAATTCGGGATGCTCTCAACCATCCCTGAGAACCAAAGGAAGGGAGTCTGTAACATCCTTCGATTACTGTGTAGGACACTGAAGATATCATATCCCAGACATGTTGGGTAGAAGATGTGGGCTCCTGTTGATCACTTCAGTGGTGAAAACCAAAACCAGAACATGCTGATAGGTCTTAGACTCCAACCTGCATACAGGGCACAGGAGTCCTTAGGGAAAAGGCTCCAAATATGAATGGCCTCAAATCCAATTCAGTGACTTGTGTGGCCTGAAAGTTTGTAAGATTCTTTCCAAATACATCATTTATGAAGTTTTCAGTTTGGTGTTTGCCTTTAACTGCATCTTTGCTTTTATGTGGTCTATTTCTATATTTCTTTATATTCTGAGGTGAGTACATTAAATGCCTGCAGGTTTAGGGGTATAATTCCATTTCTTTTTACTTTAATACCAGTTACTTTACTGACACTCAAATTTTAAAGAGCTCAGAAAATAAGTAAATATTATTCAGAATAATCATAAGGGGAGAATACAACTTTCCAAGGGGAAGAAAACAACAGCAATGACTTCTTATGTGCAACATTTTAAACAGATTGGCAATAGTTCCAGAAAACCCTGCAAGATATAGGTACCGGCAATGACTTCTTGGAAAACACCCCAGAAGCACAAGCAGTAAAAGCCAAAATTAACATTTGGGATTGCATCAAATTGAGAAGTTTCTGTACTGCAAATGAAACAGTCAGGAGAGTGAAGAGGCACCCAAGAAAATGGAAAAAAAATTTGCAAACTATGCAACAGATAAAGGGTTGATAACCAGAATCTACAAAGAAATCAAGAAACTCCACAACATCAAAACAAACAACCTGCTTAAGATATGGGCCAAGGACTTCAATACACATTTTTCAAAAGAGAAAATCCAAATGGCCAACAGGCACATGAAAAAATGTTCAAGATCACTAGCAATCAGGGAAATGCAAATCAAAACCACAATGAGGTTTCACCTCACCCCTTTCTGAATGGCTCACATTCAGAAATCTACCAAAACAGATGCTGGTGAGGATGTGGGGAAAAAGGGACACTAACCCACTGTTGGTGGGAATGCAAACTGGTCAAGCCACTATGGAAGTCAGTCTGGAGATTTCTCAGAAACCTGAAGATAACTCTACCATACAATCCAGCCATCCCACTCCTTGGAATTTACCCAAAGGAAATTAAATTGGCAAACAAACAAGCTGTCTGCACATTAATGTTTATTGCAGCTCAATTCACAATAGCTAAGACCTGGAACCAACCCAAATGCCCATCAACAGTAGACTGGATAAAGAAATTATGGGATATGTACTCTTTAGAATACTATACAGCAGTCAAAAAAGGAAACCCAGTCATTTGCAGCAAGATGGAAGAATCTGGAAAACATCATGCTGAGTGAATTAAGCCAGTCCCAAATGGACAAATATCATATGTTCTCCCTGATCAGCGACAACTAACTGAGCACCAAAGGGGAAAGCTGTTGAAGTGAAATTGACACTATGAGAAACAGTGACTTGATCAGCTCTTGTCCTGTTGGTTGATGTACAATGTAATACTTTATCCATTTTAGTACTTTTTTTGTTCTAGTACCATTGTTTGAACTCTGTAATTAACACACAATTATTCTTAGGAGTTTAAATTTTAACTGAAAAGTGATCCCTGTTAGGAATTTGGAAAACATTATGCTGAGTGAAATAAGCCAATCCCAAAGGGACAAATACCACTTATTCTCCTTGATAGGTGACAACTAACTGAGCACCAAAAAGGAAACCTGTTAAAGTGAAATGAACACTATGAGAAATGGTGACTTGATCAGCATAGCCCTGTTGATGAACAACTTGATATGTTATCCCTCTTAGTATTTTTTTTTTGTTTGTTCGACCTAATACTTCGGTTGAATACTGTAATCAATGCACAAGTCTTCTTAAGTGCTGAAAGTTAACTGAAAAGTGATCGCTGTTAAATATAAGAGTGGGAATAAGAGAGGGAAGAGATGTGCAATTCGGGACATGCTCAAGCTGACTTACCTCAAACGGTTGAGTTAGAAACATACCATGGAATTCCAATTCAATCCCATCAAGGTGGCATGTACCAATGCCATCTCACTAGTCCCAGTGATCAATTTCTGTTCACAGTTGATCATAATGATAGGACTAAGAACCAAAGGGATCACATAAACAAGACTACTGTCTGCAAATACTAGCTGATAGAATAAAAAAGGGAGAGAAGGATCCAACATGGGAAGTGAGATACACAGCAGACCCATAGAATGGCAGATGTCCTAAACAGCACTCTGTCCTCAGAATCAGCCCTTAAGGCAAGCGGATCTGGCTGAAAAGCCCATGAGAGTATTTCAGGCATGGAAAGCCAAGACACTCTGGGAAAAAAAAAAAAAACCTAAATGAAAGATCTCTGCAAGTGAGATCCCAGTGGAAAGAACGGGTCATCAAAGAAGGAGGTGCCTTTCTCTGAAGGGAGGAGAGAACTTCCATTTTGACCATGGTCTTGTCTAAATATGATCAGAGTCGGTGAACTCAGAGGGCTTCCATAGCCTTGGCAGCTCATGACAAGAGCCTAGGGTGATTACTGATGCCATAAACAAGAGTGTCAATTTGTTAAGTCAACAACAGGAGTCACTGTGCACTTACTCCTCATGTAGGATCTCTGTCCTTAGTGTGCTGTACATTGAGAGTTAATGCTATAACGAGTACTCAAACAGTATTTTTCACTTTGTGTTTCTATGTGGGAGCAAACTGTTGAAATCTTTACTTAATGTATGCTAAACTGATCTTCTGTATATAAAGAGAATAGAAAATGAATCTTGATGTGAATGGAAGGGGAGAGGGAGTGGGAAAGGGGAGGGTTGCCGGTGGGAGGGACGTAATGTGGGGGAGCCATTGTAATCCATAAGCTGTACTTTGGAAAATTATATTCATTAAATAAACTACCTGAAAATAAAAAAAAAGGCAGAAAGTAGAGGACACAAGATTTTTACATTTTACTCTTCTTTAAAGTTCATGTTTGTTTCTACTGTAAAGATCCCACACTCAACAATATTTAAGATAAGCAGAAACTTCATAATAACATTGCACAAAGTTCTTTAAAAGGGAAATAACAAGTTAAAATTAAGATAAAAATAACAAGAAATCAAAGAATATATGAAGACATGAGGTATACATATGATCAACCTATCTATACCTATCTATCCACAAAAAATACTAATATAAACAATGAGAAACAATTTGTACATGGATAACGAGGAATAAATCCCTCTTTTAAAAGTAAACATGAGTGCCAGTGCCACGGCTCAATAGGCTAATCCTCCAACTGCAGCGCTAGCACACCAGGTTCTAGTCCCGGTTGGGGTGCTGGATTCTGTCCCAGTTGCTCCTCTTCCAGTCCATCTCTCTGCTGTGGCCTGGGAAGGCAGTGGAGGATGGCCCAAGTCTTTGGGCACTGCACTCGCGTGGGAGACCAGGAAAAGCACCTGGCTCCTGGCTTCGGATCAGTGCATTACGCCAGTCGCAGTGCACCAGCCGCAGCGACCATTGGGGGTTGAACCAACGGAAAAGGGACACATTTCTCTCTGTCTCCCTCTCTCACTGCCCACTCTGTTTGTCAAAAAAAGAAAAAAAGTAAACATGAGGGACTGAAACTATGACATAACAGGTAAAGCAGCCATCTGTAGTGCCAGAGTCACATATGGTGCCGGTTCAAGTCCCGGCGGGTCCACTTCTGATCCGGCTTTCTGCTATGGCATGGGATAACAGTGGAGGATGGCCCAAGTCCTTCAGCCCCTGCACACATGTGGGAGACCTGGAGGAAGCTCCAGGATCTTGGCTTCAGATCAGACCAGCTTTGACCATTGTAGCCATTTTGGGAGTGAGGCAGCAGATGGAAGATCTCTTTCTCTCTCTGCATCTGCCTCTCTGTAACTCTGCCTTTCCAATAAATAAAATCTTATAAAAAAGTAAACATGAAGTGGTAATTCTCTTCTGTATAGTTTTTGAAACAGGATATTTCCCTGGGTCAGGGCCAGGGCCAGGGCTAGGGGGTTCTTAGACTATATTCCTCTAACTGCTTTACAATATAGATAACTCTGACTGCAACCAGTGAAAATTGTTGCAGATTAATTAACTTGACTTAATTGTTCTCCACAGTGTGGTCAATTTTACTCTCTAAAAATATGAAATTCTAATTTATCCATGTATAATAAAGTAAAACTAAATATAAATAGCAATGTACTGAGCTAGTTTCCATCTTAGAAATTCATTAGTTTTCAAATTATACTGTAGATCTCTTTGTTATAATCGATCTTCAATCAAAGATCTTTCTACTGGAGCAGGTGTTTATCAAAGTAATTAGGACAATATTGAGATACCCACATCCCAAATTGGAGTGCCTTGGTTCCAGTTTGCTCTACTTCAGTATCTAGTTTCCTTCCAAGGCACACGCTGGGAGGCAGTAGGTGTTGGCTCAAACATTTGGTTCCCTGCCACCCATGCCCATGGGAGACCTGGATGGAATTTCTGGTTCCTTCATTTGGCCTGACCCAGATCTCACTATGTTGCCAATTTGGGGAGTGAACCAGCAGATGGATGATTTCCTTCTCTGTCTCTCTGCTTTTCATATAAAATACCTAATTATAGTACTGCTAATTACAGTACCACAAACTAGGAATGCAATTAGAAAACTTAGAAACACCCAAAAATTGGTGAGAAACTAAAATTATGCTAACCCTACAAAGTAAAGTAATAATAGGTATAAGATATAATTATGTGATCCCACTTGTCATGTCTTAATATTTACATGAAGAAATAGAAAGCATAAGATCAGGGTGATGTGATGATTTTGTGGAACTGAGGCATTTACACTTAGGTAGGCCTCTTTCTCCAATAAAGACAAATTGAAAATTTCATTTCACAAAAGTATTGAACTAAAGACAAATATATTAATTCTGCACATGGAAACATCCTCCCTGTCAAAAAATCCTTCTGTTTCCCTATCTGAATTATAAGGTAACGCATTCTCATGGGCCCATAAAGGCTTCTAGCTATTGGATAACATGGTGTGAACAGGAGGACCTTGTGTAGCTTCAAATCTATGCACTTCAGGCATGGATAGGGCATCCAGCACATGGGTCTGGAGAGAAACACTGGCCCAGGCACCTCGGGCCCCTGAGCTGGGGACAGAGAAAATCAGGACAAGAAGAGCAGGAGGTTCACCGTGGCTATGATGAGAGACAACTGCCCTCTCCAGCACCCTAGGAAACCCTGCCTTCTGCCCTGGCCAAGATTCATTTCATCAAATTTGACTCAGCCTCCCCTGAATTGTTTTCATTTTACTACTTATTTTTATTAATATAAAGAGAACAGATTTAATATAGTTTATCGATAAAATTCTAATATGATACTTCTCACTTCCTCCCTCCCTCCCTCCCTTCCTCTCCATCCCTGATGCTTGTCCTTTTTAATTTTTGTGATAACATTTTTAATTTATTGTACAGTACATGAGGTGTACATAACAGTTTCTATAGGGACATTAGGAATTGTACACTTGATGGAAACAGTCTCAAGATGCTGTGGAAAGAACACTTCTCTGTTCCTCTTAGAAATGAACTCATGCAAATAGACTGCATTGTCATCCTAAGGAGCTTGGTTTGACCTCTGGCAGTGGTGGAGGGTCTAGATGACAGGGTAAGATGTAGAGTGATTGCTCACTCAGACCCAAGCCCTACAAATGGGGAAAAACAAAGTATTCTGCCACCTCCTTTTAACGGTGGAAACACAGTCTGCCAAGGGAGAGAGAGAATACATTATGGACAGATGCTAAAGAGAAGGGCACCAAGAGCACTATTCTATCTAGGATTGAAACATGCAAGAAGGGCATAGGGATCCTTAGGGAAATGTCTCCAACCATGATTATTATCAACTCCAATGTGATAACCTCTATAGAATGAATGATCTCTGCTAATATGCATTGGCTGAGATACTGCTCTTTAGTACGATCATATTTGATGTGGTTTCTGGGAGGTAAGTACAATTTTTTATGACTTACCTAACTACTTTCTTAGAAATTTTCAATATGAGATTGTGCAGTGAGATTGCTACATCTCTCTAACTGGTGAAGATAGTGAGAATAGGAAAGGAAAAATGTCTCTCCTTGAGGCAGGAAATGTGTCTTTCACAGACGCCAACCTCATGTATCTTGATCCTGGTCTTCCCAGACTCAGCAATTCTAAAAAATAAATTCCTGTTGTTAAGTCACAAAGTCATGGTATGTTGTTATGTGGAAACTCTAGGTGACTAACACAACAATGAAATGGGGAAGAATGCAGGTTAATTTCATTTGTGTCAACAGCTGGCTATCCCAAGTCCTTGGATTTTGTATTTTTAGCAAATGGCAGAAAGGCTCTGGAATATTTTGTCTAAATCCCATGAACCCTGAGGAAAAGAAACTGATTTTCAAGGGAAAGCAAAATTAATGGAATAGAAATCAGTCTTTGTTTTTGCACATGTTCTACTCATGACCAAAAATGGTTATTTATATTGGCATACCATTAAATGATTCCCAAAACAGCATCAACATGAACATGACTCAGCACAAGGTCATGGGATTGGTTACCTCACCTGAAGGCTAAGGGGCCAGCAGAGGCAGGATATCTAAGTGTGGAGAATGGTGGAGTGCAAGACTTGGCATTTATAACTCAAGCTTCCTCCTTATCAAACCTGAGCATCAGCTTCCATCCCAAATCAGGAAACTAACTCAAGTTTAAAGCTTAAAGGAAGGAGAATCATGAAAATGTAGAATATTTAGAAGATGTCAGAATCATTTATTGGGGGAATGTCAAGTACTATAGATCAAAAGCATGCCACCTAGTGAAGTTTAATGGCTGTGATCTATTTTTCTTTTTTTTAACTTTTATTTAATAGATATAAATTTCCAAAGTATAACTTTTGGATCACAGTGTCTCCCCCCGCAACTTCCCTCCCATCTCCTGCTCCCTCTCCCATCCCATTCACATCAAGATTCATTTTCAATTATCTTTATATACAGATCAATTTAGTATATATTGAGTAGTTTTCAACAGTTTGCACCCACACAGAAATACAAAGTGTAAAGTACTGTTTGAGTACTACTTATACCATTAATTCATATAGTAAAGCACATTAAGGACAGAGATCCTACATGGGGAGTAAGTGCACAGTGATTCCTGTTTTTGACTTAACAATTGACACTCTTATTTATGACATCAGTAATCACCCTAGGCTCCTGTCATGAGTTGCCAAGGCTATGGAAGCCTTGTGAATTTGCCAACTCCAATCTTATTTAGACAAGGCCATGGTCAAAGTGGAAGTTCTCTCCTCCCTTCATAAAAAGGTACCTCCTTCTTTGATGGCCTGTTCTTTCCACTGGGTTCTCATTCACAGAGATCTTTCATTTAGGTCTTTTTTGTTTTGCCACAGTGTCTTGGCTTTCCATTTCCATCAACAGCAGATGGGATAAAGAAATTATGGGATTTGAAATCTATACAATACTATACAGCAGTAATAAAATGAAATTCAGTGATTTGCAACAAAATGCAGGAATCTGGAAAACATCATGCTGAGGGAAATGAACCAGTCACAAAGGGACACATATCATATGTTCTCCCTGATGGGGGATAACTAACCTAGCACCAAAAAGGAAAACTGGTGAAGTGAAATGGACACTGTGAGAAACAGTGGCTTGATCAGCCCTTGTCCTAACTTTCGAGGAACAGCATACCGTTTTATTGCTATTATTATTTTTGTTCTACTTAATACCATTGGTTGAACTATTTAATTAACACACAATTATTCTTAGGTGTTTAAATTTAACTGAAAAGTGATCTCTGTTAAATATGAGTGGGAATAAGAGAGGGATGAGATGTATAGTTTTGCACATGCTCAATCGGACTTGTCCCAAACAGTAGAGTTAGAAATGTGCCAGGGGATTCCCTTTCAATCCCATCAAGGTGGCTGCTATTTATTTTTCTATGGAAATCTGAAAAGTATGTTCATATAAATAATGCTTATTGGTAGCAGTTCTAACGCCAAATAGGTCTTATTCTCTGAATCGTTCCTTGAGACCTGCATGCAGATAGACTTGCAGGCCAAGAAAAAACACCACACATTTCTACAGGCACTGACAGAAAACTTCCTCAAGGAGGGAACGCAGATGCCCCTTGTATTTCAAGTGTCCCCCGTATTCAGTCATGATGAACTGTCTGCTTCATGTTGATGGCTTGTTCATGCCCACTGTGTGCCAGACAGAAAGAGGCAACTTTCAATTATTGGGTACAGGGTTTTATGTGTTTCCAAGAAATCCAATTGTGCACTTGATTTTTCAAGCATCTTTTTATTACCTATGTTGTTTTCTGGGTGAGATACGTTGAAAATCCTCCTTCTAAGAAAAATATATTTTCTGGGGCTGGCGCTGTGGTGCAGTGGGCTAACACCCTGGCCTGAAGTGCTGGCATCCCATAAGGGCAGTGGTTGGAGATCCAGCTCCTCCACTTCTGATCTAGCTCTCAGCTATGGCCTGGGAAAGCAGCAGCACATGGCCCGAGTCCTTGGTTCCCTGCAACTGCATGGGAGACCTGAAAGAAGCTCTTGGATCCTGGCTTCAGAATGATGCAGGTCCGGCCATTACAGCCAACTGGGGAGTGAACCATTAGATGGAAGTACTCTCTCTCTCTGTCTCTCTCTCTCTCTCTCTCTCTCTCTCTCTGCCTCTCCTCTCTCTGTGAAACTCTTTCATAAATAAATTAATATATTAATATTTTAAAAAAGAAAAAAAATATTTTCTCATGTCTCTATTCTTCCTCTTCTCCTTTGACATTTTCTAGTGTTTCTCTAATCCCTCTGCCCTCTTCATCTCCTCATCCTCATCCTCCACCTCCTCTTCTTTATAAAGCTATATATGATCTCTGCCAAACAGGCTTTTGCAGACAGTTTGCATGTGGATACATTATATAATTCCATCCTTTATCTCTTTGAACAGGTAATCAGTAGTAAGAGATATTCTGATGCTGGGAAATGTAACAGTTGGGAGTTTAGAGTCTAAAGCAGTTATTTTAAATTCAATGTTGTTTTATTCTGCTGTCATCAATAATGGCCTATTTTTCTTCCATGTGTCTAATAAGGCTGCTTTATAAGGTCCTTATTGAATGATTTTTCACCTGTGAAGTACCTGTGTTCTTATCACGGTCTTCTCCTCCACTTAAGAACCATGTTGGTTTCTCCGGATCATGGGATGATCCCATGTTGAATGATTTCATGTTCTTCTTCAGACTCAGTGTTTATCTGGGATTCCACATTAATTTGCTCCAGCTTGATGGGGACCTACACACAAATCTTTTCCTATTTGGATGGCTCTTGGCGTTTGTCTGTTGTTGGTTCATGCAAAAATGGACAAGTGTTAACAACCCACTTCCCTTCTTTCTGGGATTTTCTTCTCAAGCAAATTCAACAAACGAATCAGAATAATATTGTTTGAAAGACCTTGATGTTTTGTTGTAGAAACTCTCATGCTTTATTTGAGAAGAAAGAGAAGGGAATTTCAGATCAATAAACTTGCATTTTTATTTAATGAGGAATAAGGGAAATCCAAAACACAAGGAAGCAGAATTGGGAGAGGCTCCTAGTCACTGCATGTGGAGCTGAATGCCACACACCCCCAGGTCTACCAGATAAGGCATCGCAGAGTGCATCCCAGCAGTGTCCCTGTTTCAGTTAGTGTTCAAGGTGATTCTGAGGGTTGCAGAAACAAGGAAACAAACAAAATTACCCTCCTCTTAAAAAGTTGGCATCTCAGTGAGGTAAGACTTCCTATTCCAGAATTTAAAACTTCCATAATATACTGTTCAAGTAAGATGTAAATTCCTGGCCCAAGGGATACAAGGTGCATTAGAATTATTTTACATTACAGGATTACTAGGTTTCACCAAAACAGTGGGGAAGAAACCAGAAGGACTCGCCCTCCTCACAATTCCCCAGGAGAACCCTCAGAGTCACCAACCCAGCTCCTCTCCAGGTCTCACAACCTGGCACAGAGCCTGGAAGGGTCTGTTGAGCTGCAGAGCAGGGAGGAGCCAACAGGGGGTAGTGGCGGGAACACACTTTGCTCCTCTGCAGCTCGGCCATCAGGGGTCGCACACGTAAAGACCCATATCCTCATATACTGCACCAAAAGAGCAAGGTGGGTTGGGGCCTTTTCTCATTCCTCGTGACACATGACCCATATTCCTGTACAGGACATGGTTCCTGCCTCTGTCCTCTCATGAGAAACTTGTGCTCACAGTGCTGAGCCTCCTGACTTTGGCTGCAGATTGATGTGGGGGTATTCATTATGGCTGATGTGTGGCTCTCTGCGAATTTCAGGTGTTACTCTGGAGGAGCTGACTTGAGAGGTTCTACAAGAAAGAGCCCTATACCCACCCCAAATCACCTCAGTTGCATCACTGCATTCTTGCAGGAATGTTCAAATCCATCCTTGGCCTCAGGTCCCTCTAGTGTTGTGGTCGGTATTGACCTGACTGAAAGGAAGGGAGACCTGGGCATAATAGCAGTAGACAGCTCCAAGTCAAGACTGGGTGAACTGAAACATCCATGTAATGGAAACGATCTCCATGGGAACACCAGATGGCCCTGCAGAAATAAACATGTGTGTGTACAGGAAGTCTGAAAGACTACTTAGATAGGAGCTGCCTCTGAGCAATGGGATTGCAGTTGGTTTTCCTTTCTCCTTTATAAGTGCTTAGATTAATTTGCCTTAAGGATATTATGGAACAGTAACTGAAAACAGGCCAATTTCACATTGAATTCAAAACTGAATGCCAACGTGTTTCATTTTAATGAAATAAACAAGCCTATCATACAACAGACAACTCATGAAAGGTAAGTCAGCATGGAATATGCTACTCAGAAAATACATAAACATATGATCTAGCTATGGATGATAGAATTATAATGAGATATCATTGGCACATTAATTCGGGAATTAGTTTTTACATGCAAAAATATAGAATTTCAATTCCAGTGACCTTGCCTTTACACACACACACATACACACACAATTGTAAAATGCAAGGACTCAGATACCAATTGACTTGGATATTAGGAGACACACATGCTAATGGCTATTCATACACAATTGAGTATGACTCAGGAAGTGTTGCTATGTTCTGAGACAGCCACATAAAGTTATGATAACTCCCACTAAAGTGCTTCTCAGACTATAACTGCTGAAGACACTGATGGAGGTTTTGGGGAGAAAGAAGTAATTCTAAGAAAAACTGATAACTGTACTGGAGAGGATGGGGCCATTTAATTTAAGAAACCTCTATTGGGGTAAAGGCTATCAGAAGATGATTAGAATCCACGTGATCTGGTGCTTCTCCACTTATCTTTAAGAATAATGGAAACTGGAGCTGGGCTGTGGTATAGTATGTTAAGTTTCCACCTTGAGTGCTGGCATCCCACATGTCCCCCCTTGTTCTACACCAAGAACCCTGTAAGGGTGAAAGGAACTCAACAAACTAAACAACAAAAAAAAAACTAAACATCCAGATAAGTAATGGGAAACACCTTCATCATGCATTTTTCAAAAAGAAGAAATTGAAAAGGCCAAAGTCACTTAAAAATTCTCAGGACTACTAGCCATTAGGGAAATGAAATCAAAACCACCATCAGGTTTCACCTTAGCCATCAGAATGGCTCTCATACAGAAATCAACTAACAACCTATTCTGCAGAGGACTCAGGAAAAAAGGTAGGCTAATCCACATTTGGTGAAAATGTAAACTGATGCAGTCATTGTGGAATACAGTATGGAAATTTCTGAGAAAGAAAATAGATCTGCCATGAGACCAAGCCAACTGACTCCTAGAAAGTTACCCAAACTAAATGAAATCAGCATGAAAAGGGGTCATCTGCACCCCCAAGTTCATTGCAGCTCAATTCAAAATAGCTAAGATATGGAATCAACCCAGACATTCATCAACTGATGACTGGATAAAGAAATCCTTGATCAGCATAGCCCTGACTGTTAAAGAACAACTTAATACATTATCCCTCTTAGTAGTTTTTATTTGTCTGTTCTACTTAATATGACTGGTTTAATTCTGTAATTAATATACAGTTATTCTTAAGTGTTGAAATTTAACTGAAATGTGATCCCTGTTAAACATAAGAGTGGGAATAAAAGAGGGAAGAGATGTACAATTTGGGACATACTCAAGCTGACTTGCCCCAAATGGTAGAGTTAGAAACATACCAGGGGACTCTAATTTAATCCCATCGAGGTGGCATGTACCAATGCCATCTCACTAGTCCAAGTGATCAATTTTAGTTCACAATTGATCATAATGAAAGGACTAAGAGTCAAAGGGAGTACATAAACAAGTCTAGTACCTGCTAATACTAACCGATAGAATAAATAAAGGGGAGAGTGATCCAACATGGGAAGCGAGATACTCAGCAGACTCATAGAATTGTGGATGTCCTAAACAGCACTCTGGCCTCAGAATCAGCCCTAAAGGCATTCCAATCCAGCTGAAAAGCCCAAGAGAGTATTTCAGGCATGGAAAGCAAGACACTCTGGCAAAAAAAAACACACACAAAAAACAAACAAACAAACAAACAAACAAAAACACCTAAATGAAAGATCTCTGTGAGTGAGATCCCAGAGGAAAGAACAGTTCTTCAAAGAAGGAGGTACCTTTCTCTGAAGGGAGGAGAGAACCTCCTCTTTGACTATGACCTTGTCGAAACAAGATAAGAGTCGGAGAACTCAAGGGGCTTCCATAGCCTTGGAAACACACGACTGGTGCATAGGGAGATTACTGATGCCATAAACAGGAGTGTTAATTTGTAAAGTCAACAACAGGAGTCACTGTGCACTTACTCCTCATGTAGGATCTCTGTCCTTAATGTGTTGTACATTGAGACTTAATGCTATAACGAGTACTCAAACAGTATATTTCACTTTGTGTTTCTATGGGGGTACAAACGGTTGAAATCTTTACTTAATGTATACTAAACTGATCTTCTGTAAAAAAAAAAAAAAAGAAATTATCAATTCCCAACTTGACTCTCCCTGAGATTAAACATGACAATAGGTCTGATCAGATTTCATCATCATTTAAAAAATCATCTATTATTTTTCACTTTATGTTTCTGTGTGGGAGCAAACTGTTGAAATCTTTACTTAATGTATGCTAAACTGATCTTCTGTATATAAAGAGAATAGAAAATGAATCCTCATGTGAATGGAAGGGGAGAAGGAGTGGGAACGGGGAGGGTTACAGGTGGGAGGGACGTTATGGGGGGAAGCCATTGTAATCCATAAGCCGTACTTTGGAAATTTATATTCATTAAATAAAAGTAAAAAAAAAAAAAAGAAATCCTGGCATATGTACTCTAAGAATGTTGATCAGTAGGAGAAAAAAAAACGAATCCTCTCTTTTGCAACAACATTGATGCAACTGGAATCCATGATACTTAAAGAAATGAGCCAGTATCAGAAAAGACATATGCCATGTGTGTCTAGATAGAATCTAGAAACAACTTAAAACACAAGGTCAATAGTTCTAAGAAAATGGACAGCAGACTGGTTATTGTAAAAAGAAAGAATCATTATTTGACTTACGATATAAAAATGGGATGGTTCAACTATTGCAAATCAATCAATGTGATACACCACATTGACAAGATGCAGAAGAAAAATATATGATTATCTCAATAGATGTAGAGAAAGCATTTGATAAAACACAACACCCTTTCATGATGAAAACTTAGCTAAAGTTTTCATGATGAAAACTCTAAGCAAATTTGGTGTGGAATGAACATTCCTCAACACAATCAAAGCAATTTATGAAAAACCCACAGCCAGAACCTTATTGAATGGGGAAAAGTTGGAATAATTTCCACTGAGATCTGGTACCAGACAGGGATGCCCATTCTCACCACTGCTATTCAATATAGTTCTGGAATTTTTATCCACAGCCATTAGTCAAGAAAAAGAAATTCAAGGGCGTACAAATTGCAAAGGAAGAAGTCCAATTATCCCTCTTCACAGATGATATGACTTTATTTAGGGGATCCAAAGAACTCTATTAAGAGACTATTGGAACTCATAGAAGAGTTTGTCAAAGTAGAAGGATATAAAATCAATGCACAAAAATCAACAGCCTTTGTATAGACAGGCAATGCCATGGCTGAGAAATAAATTATATGATCAATCCCATTCACAATAGCTACAAAAACAATCAAATACCTTGGAATAAACTTAACAAAGGACATCAAAGATCTCTACAATGAGAATTATAAAATCTTTTTTTTTGACAGGCAGTGTGGACAGTGAGAGAGAGAGAGAGACAGAGAGAAAGGTCTTCCTTTTTGCGGTTGGTTCACCCTCCAATGGCTGCTGTGGCCAGCGCGCTGCAGCCGGAGCATTGCGCTGTTCTGAAGCCAGGAGCCAGGTGCTTCTCCTGGTCTCCCATGTGGGTGCAGGGCCAAAACACTTGGACCATCCTCCACTGCACTCCCGGGCCATAGCAGAGACCTGGCCTGGAAGAGGTGCAACTGGAACAGAATCCGGCGCCCCGACTGGGACTAGAACTTGGTGTGCCAGCGCCGCAGGTGGAAGAAGAGCCTATTGAGCCATAGTGCTGGCCAGAGAATTATAAACTCTTAAAGAAAGAAATAGAAGAGGATACCAAAAAATGGAAAAATCCTCCATGTACATGGATTGGAAGAATCAATATCATCAAAATCTCCATTCTCCCAAAAGCAATTTATAGATTCAGTGCGATACCAATCAAAATGCCAAAGAAATTCTTCTCAGATCTTGAAAAAATGATGCTGAAATTCATATGGAAGCATAGGAGACATCAAATAGCTAAAGCAATCTTGTACAACAAAAACAAAGCCAGAGGCACCATAATAGCAGATTTCAAGACTTAGTGCAGTGGGTCTATAATCGAAACAGACTGGTATCAAAATGGATGGGTAGAACAATGGAACAGAATGGAAACACCAGAAATCTATCCAAACATCTACAGCCAATTTATATTTCATCAAGGAGCTAAAACAAATTCCTGAAGAAAGGACAGTCCATTCAACAAATAGTGCTGGCAAAATGGATTACCCATGCAGAAGCATGAAACAAGACCCCTACCTTATATCTTACACAAAAATCCACTCACTATGACCCGGCACTTTGAAATTATTAGAGGGCATCAAAGAAACCCTGCAAGATATAGGCACAGGTAAAGATTTCTTGGAATAGACCCCAGAGGTACAGGAAGTCAAAACCAATATTCACAATTAGATTACATCAAAAATCACTTTCTTATGTCTGGTATTGGCAAAAGTAAATCAAAGCCAGGTTGATAATAAATAGCAATGAACAGATGGAAAAGTAGTTTACAGAATCACTTCTACATATAATGAAAACTTGGTGTGTGATTATCACATCATTTTAAATTCATATGAAATGATATATAATTCAGCATTTTCTTGACAATGAATTACACATTGCAATGATTTAACATGTCTAAAGATTGTGCCGAAGTATTCCAACTATATTAATAAGCTTATTTTAATTTAGACTCTAATGCATGAATAAAAACAGCAAAGAAACGTGTAACTCATTTTATTAAAATATGAATATGACAATGTCAATGAGTTGACATTGAAAATACAGGATTGAAAAGAAATGAAAAGTTTCAAGGGGAGCCTTTATCTGAGATTGGTTTTGTGCTTATGAACATAAAACCCAGACTAAGAAATTAGTTCACAGTATTATTTTGAAGAGAGAAGGAATGGGTCCAGCATGGGGGTATAGTGGCTATAAGTAGCACCTATAACCCCGACATCCCATGTTGATGCCAGTTCATGTTTTGTCCACTCACTTGCAACCCAGCTTTTTGTTAAGATCTAGAAAATGCTTTGGAAGATGGCCTAAGCCTTTCTGTCCCTGACACTCACTTGGAAACCTGAATTAATCTCCTTGCTTTGGCATGAACCAGCACTGGGCCACTACAGATATCTTCAGATGCCACTATCACATGGAAGGTTTCTCCTACTCACTATCTTCATTTTCTGTAAATTGGTCCTTCAGAACAAAAACATATTAAGATAAGTATAAACTGTTCATAAGGAGGGTACATTATGCAAGTGATTTTTTAATATCAGAATGCAAAATCAGTTTTATAATTTTAGATTCTGACCAATAAAAACTGAGAGAGCCTAAGAACTACTCCTGAGAACATCTGTTTCCTTAGAAATTATTCTATCCCTTAATCCTTTCAAAGCATTCTTCTCAGGTCTGAAGAGAATAATGTAGCACTTGGGGACAAAGATGCAGCCCAGGAACCCTGCACCAGAGGCCAAGATGGAGAAGACCTCCACAGCCACCATGACCTTCCCCTTGGTGCTGTGGTAGACAGGCAAGAAGGTCACCCAGACACTGCAGAACACCAGCATGCTGAATGTCAGGAACTTGGCTTCATTGAAGGTGTCAGGCAGATTCCTGGCAAGGAAAGCCACAGTGAAGCTCAGCAGGGCCAAGGAGCCCAGGTAGCCCAGGACACAGTAGAAGGCAGTGATGGAGCCCTTGTTGCACACCAGGATGATGTGGTCATGCTCAGAGTGTGCATCTGTGTCAATAAAGGGAGGAGAAGTCCCAAGCCAGATGGCACAGAGAGCCAGTTGGATGAGGGAGCAGATGGGAATAATGGAGTTAGGTACCCCTGATAGCAGCCAGTGTCTCATCCTTCTCCCTGGGGCAGTGACCTTGAAGGCCAGAACCACAGTGATAGTTTTGGCTAGGATGGTGGAAACAGCCACAGTGAACACCACTCCAAATGTGGTCTGCTGGAGGACACAGGTGGTTGTGTTGGGATGACCAATAAACAGTAAGGAGCAGAGGAAGCAGAAGATGAGGGCAATGAGCAGGATGTAGCTGAGACAACGATTGTTGGCCTTGACTAGGGGAGTGTCTCGGTGCTTCACAAAGACCCCAAGAACCACAGCAGTGAGGACAGAGAAGCACAGAGCTGTGCAGACCAAGGTCATCCCCAGGGGATCTTCAAAAGACAGAAACGTCACTTTTTTGTGGAAGCACTGGTTTCGCTCTGTGCTGGCATACTGATGATCCAGACACTTCATGCACTGGTCCATATCTGGCAAGAAATGTACAAGAACATCATCCTGAGTTCAGTTATTTCTGATTCACAAGGACCTTCTGGAATAACGGACATAGCTAGTTTAGGCAAATAGCCCGTATTTGATGTTGAAATAGCATATAAAATAACATCGAGCAAATTATTGGCCATTATTCATGCCCATCTTCCTCATGTTAGCCAAAGTTATTACTTCATCTCTCTAACTACCTGACATACTGATGAGTACATATTCTTTTTCTCCTAACAAAGCCCTACAGGCTACTCTCTGAAACTACTCCTGGTGCTTTAAATCCTGCCTTTTTTGCCTGTATCATTTTAACACCACAAATTCATTCTTCATGGTTTCTCCACACTGTGAAGTGGTGAGCAAGATTCCAGAGGTTTCCATGTATTATAAAGACTACTCTGACCTTTATATATGGCACATGCTTGCTGCATCCTCACTTTCAACAAGAGCAAGCAGCACTCCTTGTTTTCTTAAGTTTTTATGTAGTGATTGCATTTTTTCATAATTTTTTATTTTAAAGTTTTTATTCAACAAATGCATTTTTCATAGAACTTTAGAAACATTGTTTCTTTCCCCTAAACCCACCCTCCCATCCCAACTCTCATCCCACCTCCCTCACCCTCTCCCATCTCCTTCTTCATTATGTTACATTTTTATTTGATTTTATATACAGAGGACCAACTCCATATAACATATAGATTTCAAGAGTTTGCATCCACACAGACACACTACATATAGAGTACAGTTTGAGAAAAAATTGTAGTCGATTCTCACAGTTCAACTCATTATGGATGGAGTTCCTAAATGGGGAATAAATGCACAGTGAATTCATTGTTCCTTTAACAATTAACACTCATACGTATGATATCAGTGATCACCCAAGGCTCTTGCCATGGGCTGCCAAGGCTATGGAAGTCCTCTGTAACCATAGACTCCATCAGCATTTGGACACTGCCATAAGCAAAGTGGATGTTCTCTCCTCCCTTCTGAGAAGAGTATATCCTTCTTTGACGATCATTTCTTTCCACTGGGGTCTCACAGAGATCCTCCATGTAGGCTATTTTTTGGCCAGAGTCTTGGCTTTGCATGCCTTCAGTGAGCCCTTGTTTTATTGGTGTTATTCCCTCTGTACTCTCATTGCCTAATCAATGACCAAAGGGCCCCAGTCTTTATTTCTAATGAGTGTTTTTATTTATTTATAATTTAATGGAAATGCAGAGTTTCAGAAGGAGGCAGAGAAGTATGAGGGAGAGAGAGGGAGAGGGAGAGAGAGAAGGACAGGAGGGCAGGGAGAAAAAGAGAGGGAGAAAGGAAAAGAGTGAAAAAGAGAAAGAAAGACATCTTCCACCAGTGATTCACACCCCAAATGATGGCAATAAATGGAACTAGGCTGTCTTAAGGCAATAAATGGGAGCTTCTTCTGGGTCTCCTACATGGTGTGGACTCAGAAACTTGGGATGTCTTCTATTGCTTTCCTAATCATCAGCAGAGAGCTGCATTGGAAGTGAAGCAGCTGAGACTGGAACTGCTGCCCAACTGGGATGGTGGCATGCCAGTCAGAGGCTTCAACTACTATGATGTAGCACTGGCCCCAGGTTCCCACTCTTAGTGTCATGCACTGGGAGATTGACTTTGTGAATTTTGGGTGCACAGAAAGCACACAACGATCTCACTAAACCACATCTCTCTAAGGTAGCATCTGGATAGTCATTCTATGGGCAAGCACTGATTGAGAGATCACCATTAGAAAACAGATGATCAAGCTCTAGAGAAACACAGAAGAGTTGTGCACTTGATACCTTCTGGATAAGATGCCACCCTTGAACAGATTTCCACCAAGGAACACACTGGGATGCTGCCTGTAATCAAAGTCAGTCTGGAGATCACCTTGAACCCTACTGGCATATTTCCACTTTGCTGCCTTTTGATTCTTGAACATGAATTTTATCTCCATCTCTGCCAGTATCCCCTTCTTTTTCCATACATTTCTCCATCAATGTCAGTTGTCACAACTTGCAGATGTCTTCCAAAGTTTAGGTGGTCTTATTTTTGGATAGTTCATACTTTTGAGACATTACATCTGCTCATCTTTCAGAGCTTTGTTTTCCAGAATTGATAAGCAAAAATATCTCTTTTTGTATTTAATCTAGTATTCCAGCACTACTTAACTCAATTACTGATTTTTGATTGTATTACATCATCCCAATATCAGTTGAAAATGATGCCATTTGAAATCTTCCTCTATAATAAGTTGAATGGCTTTCATTTTTATTATATGCACAAACAGACCAATGGGTAATTTCCTGCAGAAGTTGCATTCTTTATTCAACTTTGTATCCAATCTTCAGCCATAACTTCCATGTTTTTTAGCATTCTAAAATACACTTTAGGATTGAAAACTGATCCTCCTTTTTGGCATTTTGTGTTGTTTTGTTCTTTTTTTATAATTCTTAGATCACTTAAATTTATTAAATGTTTTTCTTCAGAAATGCTAATTCTTATTACTATTTTTCAAGGATTATAAACTGAATTACACTTTATGCAAGACATTGGGCATGATGTAACCTATTTAAAAATACTGTTGGGTTTACATTGTTTAAAATTTCTATGTGTGAATTTATTTCAACAACAGTGTCTTACAATTTCATTTTGCTGAAATATCTGGCAGTATTTGATCAAACAAGTTAAGATGTTCCTGTAGAAGAAACAGAATTTTTCCTATTCTGTACAGTAGTTGAGAAAGAGTTCCTTTCCTATGTGAACATTTGATAAAGGTGTTTATCACAATAAAAGTATTGGGAATTATTTTAATAACTATGAGGTTACTTGGATTTTTCAAATATTTCTCAAAGTTTTTATAATGTTTCTATCTGGAAATTTCTGAATTTCTTCTATATTCTTCAATCTATCACCATTAAATGATTCACATGTTCTAGTATTAGTATCTTTTATATCTGTGCAGAGATCTCTTCAGCTCTCTTTGTGTAACACACACAGACATTGTAATCTTGTTTTTAGTACTGTTCCAACTGGTTGAGGTTCATAAATTTTACTTGTTTTATGATCACCAACTGTAGGCTTTTCCAATTTTTATTTACTTCAGTTTCCTTATAATGTCCACATCCTATCTTCAAGGGCTTGTGTTGAATTTGCTGTCATTGACCTACCTTGATATGCATACTTTTTACCATGGAAGTCAGCCTGTATTCTTTCAAAATAAATTTTACTCATGAGTGTGTATGAGTGTAAGCATAATACTGTTCCTGAAGATTTATATTTTGATACACAATGATTTTGCTCAAAGGCTAAGGTTAGCTCGTTTATGATATCTGATGAGTATTATCCTCAGCATGATATACTGTATAATTTCTAACACAGTTTTTCAAATTATACACAGTTTGATGAGAGTAGTGCTTTCTCACTCCAAGCATGCTATACTTGAATTAGGTGAAAGCATTTTATCTATTCATGTACAAGGAACACAGACGTGAATTTACCTAAATGATTTTGCAAATACTACATGCAGTAAAGTATAGTGTGCAAATTTTTATCATTTTAAGGGTTATTACTGAATATAAGATTTAACTTCTACCAGAAGGTGAAAAGAATCTTCTGAGCAGTCATACTCCACATCCTTTTCTTTCCATGGAGAAGAGGAATATTTTAAGAAACAGGTGTTAACTTCTCCATGAGGCTGGCATGGACTTACCTGTCTGATTGGAAATCTCATTCTCAGGACAAGGTGTGCAATCAAAACAACAGGTAGGCTTTCCCTCCAGAGGGGTTTTCCTGAATCCAGGGCTACAACTCTCACTGCATACTGAGTGTGGAGTCTGAGAAAAATCAGATGTGTGTTGGTCAGAGATGGGACTATTGCTTATGTTCCATGTAGAGTGTTTTCAAGTCCTGCACAACCTGTTCACTTAAACTGTAAATACCTATTTCTGACACAATGATGGCATGCAAGTTTATTTTCTAAATAAATAGATTCAAAACATGTGGAGGAACAAGTGCATGTAGTGTCCAACCTCAGACACTAAAAACATAAGAAAGCATTTAGATTGGAAGGGGTGTAGTTTAATGTCTCTAAGTGTGTTTTTAATAAGCCAAGTGGCACAAATCCCCATATGAATTGTGGGTAACAATGTGCATTGTGAACCTTATGATCAGCTGCAACTTACCTCTGTAATTCCTGTGGCCCACTCTATCGAATTCTCAGAGAGAGACAACTTCTGGCTCTGTGAGGCATAAGGGGAAAACTGTCCTACTTTAACCTTACGTCCAACACCATAAGGAAAATTCCAAAAGTTGAGAATGTCATATTCAGCTTCCAAATTCCTCAAGTGATTCAAATTCACTAGGTCACCCACAGGATTGGTAAATTGGAGGTTCTTGAGAAACGGGTGCAACTGAAAAAATACATTATATTCACATGAAGACTGCCCAAGCAATAACACATCAAACCCAGTTTAAAGAAAGCCTTTTGTTTGTAATCACAAATAAACAAAGGGAACTTTTTATAGCCACCCAAACTAAAACATGATGAGAACTACATCAAAGTAAGTATGAGTAAGTATGATTTCACTCATTTTCATCTAAAAACTAGGGCAATCAAAAAGATCTAACTGTGAGATTCTGATCATTTCCAACTGTGGAGTCCATGCTACTAACACTCACTTATTTTCTCAGTGTACCTAGGAAAACCATCTGTAGTACAGTTACCAGGATAAAAAATATGCAATTTAATGAGATGTCTTATGTACATTGTGGCTGAACATACTCAACAACATTTGACACTAAAAAGCAATATTTTTTTTACCGTTGAGATAGAAAATGGAATGACACAGTCTAGGTATGCACAAGTCATAATTAAATTGACAGGATGGGAGAGTACTTTTTAAGACACAGCACTGAAGCTTATCCAAGTTACCTTCCCACTTGTCAATGGAACCCTGTGTCTTATGACAAATTACAAGCAGAGGCTCATATATATCTCGTGATTGGAGAAAGGATCCCAAGCTACTTGGTTTGAACACCGGCAGAAGCTGTTAAAGGGATCACTTCAGGAGTACATGTCATGCAATGGAAACCAAATTACCTGCCAGGGAGAAAATGCCACCTTTTCCCCCTTGTTCCCTGGTTGCATTTCTAACAATTGTAGAAGCATCTCATGTATGCTGTGGGCCACAGCATACACGGCATTATATATGTTGTAACTCCCATCACTCATGCTCATATCAAAATGATGCCATGTCAACGATTCCAAGGAGGTATTCAGTGGACAGTTTTTCAAGGTTTTGCAGGATGCCCCAGTAACTGAGCAATCAAAAACCAATGACCAGAATCTTAAGAGGTAAATGTCTTCTGGGTATTTGGAAGGGTTAGCTGTCCGAAGAAAGTTTTTGAAACCAGAGATCTCACTATGGTGGTGTGAAAAAATGAGAGTCCCATGGAATGAGTGGAGCAGAATATGACGCTCATCGCTGGCAAAATCCCATTGTGAGGTGGTGACCCAGACTTTCCATGTCATTACACGTTCCCATGTTGGAAAGCTGATGCCTATGAGTGAATCAGTGTCACAGAAAAGAATCACCACATTTGCTGATGATTTTAGGATCTGGATATGAAACCTATTCTGGAGTGAAATACGAGACTCCTCAGTAACTGGAATCAATTCCACAAAGTCCACACAGATGCCATTCTTCTGCATCTCTACTTTCAAATTGGACATAAACTGAATACCTTTTGGGAGGTCTGAGATGGCCAAACCCACCCAGGTCCAGCTGAAATGAAGCATCAAGGAGACTATGCCATGGGCCAGAGAAGTGTCTTTGGGGGCCATCTGATAGAGGGAAGAAAACTGACCACTGTCACTCAGAAGTGGTTCAAAAGACCCAATTGTCAGCTAAGGGAAAATGCAAGAAATATGTGTAAGTATATTGCCATAGTGTACTATCTTATTCCTGAAGAAATTAAGCAGATGATGGAAGCATCAGAAGATTTTAGAATATTTCATTTTTCTCATCCACCTTGCATGAAAACATCCTAGTTCCTGAGACATTACATTCACAGATTAAGGAAAACATTTCTCCTTTTCACTCGCCAACACTCAGCTTCTGATAATATGTGGCTAATCCACCTAATCTCTATACGCCTTCCCTTTTGATCACAAGCTGTGGCAAGTGTATTTGGTTCTGTCACTTAAATTTTTGGGTCTAAGTCAGGCACCTCAGGTGATGTGTTTTATCCCTCTCTTTCACTTACACACTCACCTGTGGAATTTTGTAGAGTTCCAGCAGTGTCCCTACTTGGACAGCAATGCTTGTTCCTGATATTACAGCTACAGACTTGCTCTGTTTCCTACATGTGTAATTAGGAACATCCTCTTCCAGTCCTGCAAGCCAGATGAAGGGATTCTGCAGCACCATCATGTCACTGTGCATGACATTATAGAGATCAAATCCCAAGGTCACGTTGGGTAAAAGCTGGGGGTTCTTGTTGATCTCCTCAATAGCAAAAACCAAGGCCAGAGCATACTGGTAGTTTTTGGACTGAAACCTGTATGAAATGCACAAGGGTCTTTAAGGGAGAAGCCTCCAATCCAGATTATCATCAATTCTACTGTAATAACTGTAACAGATGGATTGGTCTTGGCCAAAGATTCATATGTTCTAATGATTATCTGCACATTTGCTGAGGACAGCGTGTTAAGAGTGTTGCATTTGCAGGACACATGTCCTCACCAGAACCATAGCTGCTACTCCCTTGATCTCGGTCTCCCAGCCTAAATGATTCTGAAAATAAGATCTGCTTTTACATTATAATGTCTTGGGCATGTTATCACATGGCTGTCCATGCAGCCAAAGAAAATGATCTTATTTTTAATATAAACCTATCAATTTAAATCATCTCTGGCAACAACTACGTCTTCTAAGTTTTTATATTTGATATCTAAATACTATAATATGCTCTGGAATGCCCTTTCGAATGTTTATGCACACCTAGAAAGAACATTCAAGTTTCAAAGAAAACTTGACAAGGAAAGGTGCATCTTTAGCACTGCCTCTACAAATACTCCTATATTTGGAAACTACAATGATGCTTCATCTTATCCCATCATTATATGCTTCTTGAAATAGGAGTCCTATGATCATAAGGCTGCAGGTTGTAATGGGAAAAGAGAGTAACTCAACTGAAGGCTATGTGATCACATAGAAGGATTACGTCAAAGCACTGAGAATGGTAGATCTAAGTCTGGATATATCCTGAAAAATCTCTTCCCCAACAAACTCACCCATCAACCACCATCACAAGCCAGGAAAATGAAATCAGATTCAGAGCTTGAAAGAAGGAAATCAGTGAAAAGGGAGGAACACTTTAGAAAAGCCTGAAACACTCCCAGGTTGGATTTGTAATGCTTTACAACTAAGACAGTCATGCATTTATTTTGAACACTAGGTATATATTAAAGTAAATCATTATCAGTGGTATAAGTATATACTCCAAACTGGCCTTATTCACCCAATTTTCCCTACAGAACCAAACATAAATATCCTTCCATGCAAAGAACATGAAACATTTCTACTTTCCAGGTTCTGACATTTCACAAAGTGTGTAAATGAGGAGCCCCTTGTATGTATTTCAGATTTACTGTGTGTTGAGTCATTATGAATAGACTAGGTCATGTACACTGATATTAAGGGTCACTGTGTGCTCCAGAGGAAGTGAAAGTTTTTCTTTTCTTGGTTCATGTTGCAACATAATATGTATGCATGCATGAATATTATATACATATTCTTCCTATATATTTATATATAGGTATCCATTACCATGTAAAGAGTTGCTCAATATCTATTGTTTTATATAAATCTAATTTCTATAAATATTTGTTATCCAAATATTTCACTCATACTTTGTATATAATGAAGAACTTTAAAAATCCTTGCTAAGAGTATCAAATAATATTCCATTTTGTAGTTCATATTTCTCTGTTCCCCTCCTCATTCTTTACATTTCCATCAATTCCTTAACCTCTCATTTCTTATTCCCGCTGCCATTGGTAGAAAAGGTCTAAAAGATTTTTGGACACACTGGGCATTTGTGAGAGTTGCCTTTTCAATCTGTTTTATGTTGTGTTTCTTATCTCTAAGAACAGTTTATAAATAATTATTGGGTATTCTAAAGTTGTTGAATCTTATATTATATTCCCAAATATCATTAACACAGGCATTTTCTCCTGGGTTTGTTAAGATTTGGTTATGATCTCCAGTTGGCAAGGTATACATCTTGGAGGAACCTGGGCTCTATTCATAAACTCTATTCCTACTACGGGAAATTTACACTCTTCTGGTCTCCATCATTTAGGGTACATGTAAATGATGTACTGCATGCATAACCATGGGAAATACCACTACTACTAATAAATAAATATTTCATAATTGGGATGTCATGTGCACTATCAAAATAGGCAAATTCATAAAAATCATGTGAAGTGAATAATATCATTATACCAAGCTGGTATCCATTAGATTTTTTCTGGATAGAACTTAGGACAAATGCCTAAAATACTTGATCAGTTGTTTCACCTTTGTGGCACCAACTATAGTTCTAAATTCCATTGGCTTTAATGATACTGCAATGATATATGTCCTAATATCTACCTTCTATCAAAGATCTATGTATCATCAACCAACTTTTATAGCTTACAGTAGAAACCAATTAGAAATTAGCACCAAAATAAACAGATGTGAGGAAAACAATTTCACTGTCCTACAAGATACTATATTCTGGAGGCATGAAATATTCATATATAAATATATATGAAACATTTATATTTAGCTACAGGTAGACCGTATCTTAAAGATGGGCAGAGCAGAATAATCCCTCTTCTGAAATGTATTTTTCCAGAAAAAGAATCAGGGGTGCATCCTGAATGTGTAGATTCCAACCATTACAGTTCTTATGGGTATATTCATCATTAACATACAATTATTATACTTGTGGCCTGAGGTTACTTTTACCTAGTAAAATCTTACTTTCTTGAATATCTTTTCTTCTTTTTGACTGTAGAAGAAATGAAGTGAGCTCATGGCCCCAAATCTAATATGTAGCAGAAAAGTTTGTGAGCACATGTGGAAGAGCTCATGTAACTCAGGGTTGTTCATTTCAGTGCATGGGTTCTGTAAGAACCTGCTACTGAGGCACAATAGGCCCCTGAGCTGATGAACGTGGACAGCGAAGGACAAGAAGATCCCAACCAGACTCTCCTTTCTCCTATGATGAGATAACATTTCCCTGAACAATTCAATGTGCCAGGCAGAAAGAAATGTCTTCCACATGCCCCAAGTTAATTATCAGAACTTTTTAGGTGGGACAGAAATGGAAAGGGCAGGGACACACAATGCATGTGTCTATCCATCTGCAGACCCAATAGCAAGCATCTATTATGTAAATCAAGGAAAATGATTATGGCAAAGAGAACTTACCCTTTGAATGTGACATGGTTTTTGAAAATATTAATCATTCTGTCCACAAAGTATATGTAAATGGGGAAAAAAGCAGCGATCTCAATATCTCCACCCTTGTAATAACTCCGTTCCATCTGGAAAAAGCAGTTCTGATCATCATGACAAGTCACAAGGAGACACAATTGCAAAAAGAGCAACAGAAAATTCAAAGGGAACATCTTCAAAGTCTGTGAAAACCCTAGGACACAACCATAGTGGAACTTGAAGGGTCATGCATGTGCATACAAATAGCATGTGTGTGTGTGTGTGTGTGTGTGTGTGTGTGTGATTCCTCGCATCAAGCCATTTTAATACTGCTCAATCTGATTTCTTTCTACCATCTGTCCGTTCTTCCATGTGGGAATCTGGAACCCTTTCTACCCTGAGGCTCTGCAGCTCAGGGCTTCTGTCCTGATAAACAACACAAGAAGGAAAACATGTTTGTGAATCATCCTCTTCACCCCAGGTGCAAGTATTTCCTCCAAGTCCATGGGTACAAAGACTCAAGGGCATAAATTCTATTAGTTACATTTGGTCCATGGGCTTTGTCAATAAACCTCTCCATGAACTTTTGGCAATTATGTACTTGGATTGCATCAGAGGGCATGAAGAGAGGCATCAGGTGAGTTTCTCAGAAAGTTTTCAGACCAGAAAAATCCAGTGTAACACACTTCAAAGACCCAAAGAACAATAGGGCAGCCTCCAGACCCCATGTTCTGGGGAGCCACACATTGCCTTGATGCCACACAGACGCAAAGCAGACCCTGTTTACAAAGATACCCAATAGGCCTTCTGATTCTCAAGCACTGTGGAACCAGTAATCACCCTGAATTCAGGAGTTTCATTCTGTATGTCAAATCATCACATCTTCAGTTGTAAAATATGAAACCCTTCCACATTGCTGTTAACCATGGTAATCTCATGGTAATCTGTTTTCACACTAAAACCTTGGTTAATACTCTCATGAGAACTAGGGACTACTTGAGGACTTCTCACTTTTTACTATAAGGCAGACAATACTAGCTGGAAGTCATCACTTTATTCCCACCACGACAAACACCAAGGGCAGGATGATGCATACAGATACTTGTACTTCTTGAATGTAAATGACTTTAAGGACTGATGTAGGACACCATCAGAGCAGCTACATATCTTTAACACTTTGCACAACCAAGAGACTGCACAACACAACTGAACAAAATGGATAGCATGTCTTGCAAGCAGTAATGATGATCAACACTGACTAATCATTTGTGCTTGCATATCAGTGTGAGGTATCACTAATAGAGTAAATCTAATGAGGAGGGAAACAAGAGAGCATGGAAGAGAACTCTGTTATTCCACTCAGAAGTTTCCTAAACTCAAACTGCTATCAATGAGTTCCCTAATATTTTAAGCAAAACACATTCTCCATTGCCTAGTCACTGCTCTGATGCCATTAGTGAGATTTTGAATACAGGCTCATGCAAATTGAGATAAAGTATAGACACAAAACACAGAAAATTCACTGACTTGCATAAAATTGAAAATATAATGTCTTGATGAGTTAGATTTATTACCAGTACAATGACAAAACTTGTTGTCTATTCAGTTAAACAAGAAAAGTAAATCTAAATCAGAGAGCAAACATCTCCTGTTCTCTCTAATGTGTAGAAACTAAAAGTAGAGTCAATCTGAATGCACAAGATTCACTGAACAAAGGTTGGGACTGGAAAGGATGGATTCCATGCAATGAGAAGGCTTCGAAAATGTATTGAAAATGTGTGTTATGAAGCATTATGCATGAATTTCAAAAAATTTGGCACCCAGATCTATTCATAATTTTTTGCTTAACTATTTCTTTCATATTTATCACATATCTTCTACATTCTTTTTTTATAGAAAACTTTTATTTAACAAATGTAAATTTCAAAAGTACCACTTTTGGATTACAGAGGTTCTTCTTCCCATAACAACCCTCCCAGCGGCATACCATCCATCTCTTAATCCCTCTCCCATCCCATTCTTCACTCAGATTCATTTTGTTATCTTTATATACAGAAGATCAACTCTATACTAAGTAAAATTACAACAGTTTGCACCCACACAGACACACAAAGTATAAAGTCCTGTTTGAAGATTAGTTTTACCGTTAATTCTCATAGTACAACACATTAAGGAGAGGTCCTATATAGAAGCAAGTGTACAGTAACTCCTGTTTTTGATTTAACAATTGGCACTCTTATTTATGATGTCAGTAATCACCTGAGGCTTTCGTCATGAGCTGCCAAGGCTTTGGAGCCTATTTTTTTATGAATAGAGTTAGACAGTGAGAGAGAGAGAGGCAGAGAGAAATGTCTTCCTTTGTTTGTTCACCCCACAAATGGCTGCTGTGGCCGGAACTATGCTGATCTGAAGCCAGGAGCCAGCTTCTTCTTCCTGGTCTCCCATGTGGGTGCAGCCACCCAAGCACTTTTGGCCATCCTCCACTGCCCTCCTGGGCCAGAGCAGAGAGCTCGACTGGAAGAGGAGCAACCGGGACTAGAACCTGGCACCCATATTTGATGCCAGTGCCACAGTGGAGGATTAACTAAGTGAGCCACGGCACTAGCCCCTGGAAGCCTCTTCAGTTCACAAACTCCAATCTTATTTAGACAAGGCCATAATTAAAGGGGAAGATCCCTCCTCCCTTCAGAAAAAGGTACTTCCCTCTTTGATGGCCCATTATTTACGCTGGGATCTCACTGACAGAGATCTTTCCTGTAGGCTTTTTTTTTTTTTTTTTTTTTTGGCTACAGTGTCTTGGCTTTCCATGCTTCCATGCCTCTCATAAGCTTTTCAGCCAAATCCAAATGCCTTGAGGGCTGATCCTGAGGCCAAACTGCTGTTTAGGGCATCTGTAATTCTATGAGTCTGCTGTGTATCCAGCATCCTATGTTGGATTGTTCTCTCCTTTTTAATTCTATCAATTATTATTAGCAGACACTGGTCTTATTTATGTGATCCTTTGACACTTAATCCTATATTTATGATCAATTATGAACTTAAACTGATCACTTTAACTAGTAAGACGGTGTTTATATATGCCAACTTAATGTGATTTTGAGTCCCATGACACATTTTTAGCTTTACCCTTAGGGATAAGTCCGAGGGAGGATGTGCCAAACTGTATATCTCCTCCATCTCTTATTCTCACTCTTATTCTTTTTGAAAGGCTTATTTTATTTATTTGAAAGACAGAGACAGAGTTACAGAGAGAGGTAGAGACAGATAGAAAGGTTTTCCACCCACTGCATCACTTCCCAGATGGCCGCAACGGCCGGGGCTGGACCAATCAGAAGCCAAGAGACAGGAGTTTCTTCCATGTCTCCCACGTGGGTGCAGGGGCCCAACAACTTGGGCCATCTTCTACTGCTATCCCAGGCCATAGAATAGAGATGGATCCAAAGAAGAGCAGCTGGGACTCGAACCGGCACCCATGTGGGATACTGACACTTCAGGCCATGGCTTTAACCTGCTGCACCACAGGTTTGGCCCCTCCCACTCTTATTTTAACAAGGATCAATTTTCAGCTAACTTTAAACACCTAAGGATAATTCAATGTTAATTCAAGAGTTCAACCAATGGTATTAAGTAGAAAAAGAAAATACTAAAAAGAATAAAATAGTAAACTGTTGCTCAAAGCACTAATCAAGTCATTGCTTCTCCTAGTGTCAGTTTCACTTCTACAGGTTTCCTTTTAGGTGCTCAGTTAGTTGTCACAGATCAGGGAGAACATAGGATATTTGTCCCTTTGGGACTGGCTTATTTCACTCAGCATGATGTTTTCCAGATTTCTCCATTTTGTTGCAAATAACCAGATTTCATTTTTTGCTTTTGCCACTTTGTAGTATTCTATAGAGTTCATATCCATAGTTTCTTTATCCATTCTTCCATTGATGGGCATTTAGGTTGATTTCACCTCACCTGTCCGAATGGCTCTCCTACAGAAATCAACAAACAACCTGTGCTGGAGAGGATTTGAAGGAAAATGTACCCTCATCCACAGGTTGTGGGAATATAAACTGATTCAGTCATTGTGAAACACAGTATAGAAACCTATGAGAGCTGAAAATAGATCTGCCATATGACCCATCCAACTGATTCCTAGGAATCTCCTCAAACAAAATGAAATCAACACGAAAAAGTGTCATCTATACCCCCATGCTCATTGCAGCTCAATTCAAAATAGCTAAGAAATGGAATCAACGCAGATATCCATCAATAGCTGACTGGATAAAGAAACCATGGTATATATACTCTAAGAATATTAATCAGCAGGAAAAAAAAAGAAAAGAAATCCTGTCTATCACAACAAAATTGATGCAGCTGAAAACCATGATACTTAAGAGAAATCAGCCAGTATCAAAAACAGACATAAACCATATGTATTCTCTTATCCATCATAACAAGTGCCTAAATGTAATGTTGGAGTAAAATTGACAATTTGAGATTCCATGCTTTTTTTTTATAGCCTTTGTCTTTATTTTGAGGAATAGTGTTGGTTTCTTCATACCGTTTGTAGAACACATTACATATGGTAAGGTTAATCTCCTGAGTATAAAGTAAACCAGAAAACAGTTCTTTGCAAAAATTAAGAGTGGCGATAGGAGAGGGAGGAGGAAGAAGAATAAGATTGGGGCTGGCGCTGTGGAGCAGTGGGATAACACCCTGGTCTGAAGTGCCAGCATCCTATATGGGCACCAGTTTGAGACTCGTTTGTTCCAATTCCTGTCTGGCTCTCTGTGTGGCCTGGGAAGGCAGTGGAGGATGGCCCAAATCATGGGAGACCTGGAAGGAGCTCCTGGCTTTGGATCAGCACAGCTCTGGCCATTGCGGCCAATTGGGGAGTGAATCATCAGATGGAAGACCTCTCTCTCTCTCTCTGCCTCTCCTCTCTCTGTTTAACTCTTTCAAGTAAAATATATAAATCTTTTTTAAAAAAAGAAGCTTCAGATTTTTGTGGACAGGACAAATGGATAGGTGGGAAGTATCTCTGTGATCTAAAACTGTATATATGATATTCATGAAACTTGTATACATCAAGTAAAATTTGAAATATAAACAAATTGAGTAACTTACAAACAAGAAAATATATTTTTAGAAAGCAGAAGTAACAACAAAATATAATTCATGAACAATGGGAATATAATATAATGGATATTTCTGCACAGATAAATAAATGACCAAAGGACATTACAAATGATGCTAATCAGTACTAAGTATGGACAAGCCGTTCCACACCAGAAGGAACCTCTACTTCACAAACACTAACTGGCTATAAAAACTTTCAAAGTTGTCAGGTGTCAGAGATGCCATAGGGAATTTGGAATCTTGAAACCATGCTAGAAAGTTACAACACATATGGTATGGAAGACAGTTGTCACCTCCTTAGCAAATTCAACATAAAATTCATTGATGACCAAAACATCCCACACCTAATGGTACACTCCAAAATTAGAAAATAGGCAAAAATCTCTTGTACATCAATGTGTGTCTCCAAACAGCCAAAGTGAAAAATAACACACAAGTCAGTGTACAGAGACACAAAACTCAATGAATTACTACAAGGAATTATCAGTTTGTCATGAAAAATGTAGATACCCAAAATGATGTGAATGTTCCTTGAAAACACCATGCAAAATCAAAGGCCACCTAAATCCACAGAGTCTAATATTTAATTTATACAAAACACTCAGGACATTAAATCCATGGAAACAGAAACAGACTGGTGGTTGTGTGACTTACAAGAGAAGGAACTGAGAGTGACCATTAATGGATAAGGAACCTGATTTGTAGCAAAGGAAATATTTTTAAAATATGACAGAGATAACAGTTGCACAAGAAAGTGAATGGTCCAAATGCCATTACTTCACTTTAAAATTGTTACTCTTTGTTTAATTATTTTCTGCTGAAGAAGATATAAAAATCACTTTCTTATGTCTCGTATTGGCAAAAGTAAATCTAAAGCCAAATTGATAATAAGCAGAAATGAGCAGATGGAAAAGAAGTTTGTAGAATCAGTTCTACATATAATGAAAACTTGGTGTGTGATTATCACATCATTTCAAATCTATATGAAATGATAACATAACTAAGAATTTCCTGAATAATGCATATACATATTTAAATAATTTAACATGTCTAATGATTACATGAAAATATTCCAAGTATATTATAAATCTGAAGTTAATATAGACTCTGAATGAATGAAAACAGCAAATAAACATGTAACTCATTTTATTAAAATAGGAATATTACGAAATTGACCAGTTGACAATGAAAATGCAGAAATGAAAAGATTCAAGGAGAGCCTTTATCTGAGATGGGTTTCATTTGTGAACTTAAAACCCAGGCTAAGAAATTTGTACACAGTATTATTTTGAAGAAGAGAGGATGATTGCGGCCTGTGTTGGGGTGTAGTGGATATAACCTTCACCTGTAACCCCGACATCCTATGTGGGTGCCAGGCCATGTACCGGTTGTCCACTTGCAATCCAGCTCCCTGCTGATGATCCAGAAAAAGCGGTGGAAGATGGCCTCTTGCAGTCCCTGACACCTACATGGAAACCTAACTGAGCTCTTTTCTTTGGCCTGAACCAGCACTGTACCACTGTGGATATCTTCAGAGTATATCACCAGATGGTTTTTCCCACTATAGCTCTGTTTTGTTATTCGATGTATGAGAATTAAAAAGTTTCTAAGAGAAATGTAAGTTGTTCATAAGGTGATTAAAATGTTCAAGTTATTTTATAGCATCAGAATGCAAAATCAGTTTTGTAAATACTCGTTTCAAATCCTTGAAACCGAGAGAGCCTCAAAGGCTTCTCTTCAGAACCAACGCTGGGCCACTTAGACATCTTCACAATCTATCAGCAGATGGCAGGTTTGTCCCATTCTCCCTTTCTTTTCTGTGAATTGGTCCTTCGGAGCGAAAATATTTTAAGACAAGTATAAATTGTTCATAAGGCCTTTACATTCTGCAAGTTATTTTATAACATCAGAATGCAAAACCAGTTTTTTGAATTTTTGTTTCTAACCATGGAAAACTGCGAGAGCCTTAAGAGCTACTCTTCAGAACATCCATTTCCTTGGAAATTATCCTATCCATTAATCCTTTCAAAGCATCCTTCTCAGGTCTTAGGAGAATAATGTAGCACTTGGGGACAAAGATGCAGCCCAGGAGCCCTGCACTGGAGGCCAAGATGGAGAAGACCTCCACGGCCACCATGACCTTCCCCTTGGTGCTGTGGTAGACAGGCAGGAAGGTCACCCAGACACTGCAGAACACCAGCATGCTGAATGTCAGGAACTTGGCTTCATTGAACTTGTCAGGCAGATTCCTGGCTTGGAAAGCCACAGTGAAGCTTGCCACGGCCAAGGAGACCAGGTAGCCCAGGACACAGTAGAAGGCAGTGACAGAGCCCTTGTTGCACACCAGGATGATGTGGTCATGATCAGAGTATCGTATCTGTGTCAACAAAGGGAGGAGAAGTCCCAAGCCAGATGGCACAGAGAACCAGTTGGATCAGGGAGCAGATGGGAATAATGGAGTTAGGTAACCCTGATATCAGCCACTGTCTCATCCTTCTCCCTGGGGCAGTGACCTTGAAGGCCAGAACCACAGTGGTAGTTTTGGCCAGAACTGTGGAAACAGCCACGGTGAACACCACTCCAAATGTGGTTTGCTGGAGGACACAGGTGGCTGTATTGGGATGACCAATGAAGAGTAAGGAACAGAGGTAGCAGAAGATGAGGGCAATGACCAGGATGTAGCTGAGACAATGATTGTTAGCCTTGACTATGGGAGTGTCTCGGTGCTTCACAAAGACACCAAGAACCCCAGTGGTGAGGACAGAAAAACATAGAGCTGTGCAGACCAGGGTCATTCATAATGGGTCTTCATAAGCCAAGAAGGCCACAGCTTTGTGCAGGCAGCGGTCATGCTCTGTGCTGGCATACTGATGATCCAGACACTTCACACACTGATTCATATCTGGTGAGAAACTTACAGTAACATCATCCCCCGTTCAGTTATTTCTGATTCACAAGGACCTTCTAAAATACCCGACTGAGCTAGTTTAGACAAATACTCATTATTTGTTGTTGATGACAACATATAAAAATGACATCTATGAAATTTTTAGGCATTATTTATGCTTTTCAGGGGCAGGCTAGTGGCTCAGTAGGTTAATCCCTTGTGGGTGCCAATTCTAGCCCTGACTGCTCTTCCAATCTAGCTCTCTGCTATGGCCTGGGAAAGCAGGAGAGTATGGCCCCAGTCCTTGAGCCCCTGAACCCCTGTGGAGATGGGAAGAAATGCCTAGCCCCTGGCTTTGAATAAGCACTGCTCTGATAATTGCGGCCATTTGGGGAGTAAACCAACAGACGGAAACCTTTCTATCTGTCTCTCCCTCTACTGTCTGTTACTCTGTTCTCAAATAAAAAAAAATTATTAAAAATTAAAAATAAAAAATAAATAAAAATTCATGTCCATCTACCTCATATTAGTCAGTTATTACTTACTCTCCCTAAGTACCTTACATACTGATGAGTACATTCTCTTTTTCTAATAACAGAGCCCTAAGACCTACTCTCTGAACCTCTTCATGTTGCTTTAAAAGTATATCTTAATCTGTGCCATTTTAACACCACAAACTCATTCTTCAAGATTTCTTAGGATTGGGAAGTGATGGTCAAGGTACCAGAGGATTCCATGTGTGGTGAGGACTACTCTGCCTTTATACATGGTGCATACTTGCTGTGTCCTCACTTTGAACAAGAGCAAGCAGCAGCCCTTGTTTTAAGGGTGCTATTCACTCAATAATATGACCTACTCAACCAGTCAAGGTTCCTTGTGTTGGTTTTTAGTGAAAGTTAGTTGTTTATTTATTTATTTATTTATTTTTAATTTTTTGACAGGCAGAGTGGACAGTGAGAGAGAGAGACAGAGAGAAAAGTCTTCCTTTGCCGTTGGTTCACCCTCCAATGGCCACCACGGCTGGCGTGCTACTGCCGGCGCACCACGCTGATCCGATGGCAGGTGCCAGGTGTTTCTCCTGGTCTCCGATGGGATGCAGGGCCCAAGGACTTGGGCCGTCCTCCACTGCACTCCCTGGCCACAGCAGAGAGCTGGCCTGGAAGAGGGGCAACTGGGACAGAATCCAGCACCCCGACCGGGACTAGAACCTGGTGTGCCGGCACCGCAAGACAGAGGATTAGCCTAGTGAGCTGTGGCACCGGCTTATTTATTTTCAATTACTTGAAAGGCAGAGTTACAGAAATAGGAGAAGTAGAAGGAGGAAAGAAGAGGGAGAGTGACAGGGGGAGGAGGAGAGGAAAGGAAAAAGAGAGAGAGGAAGAGAAAGGGAGAGAAAATCTTTCACCTGGTGGTTCATACCCCAAAAGACTGCAATGGCTGGAGCTGGGCTGATCTGAAACCAGTAACCAGGAGTTTCTTCTTGATTTCCCAAGTGGGTGTGGGTCCAAAAGCCCAAGCATCTGCAGATAACAGGACTTGAAGTGAAGCAGCTGGGACTGAAACTGGTGCCATCTGGGATGCCTGCATCAGGCAGAGGCTTAACCTGCTATGCCACTCTTAATATCGTGGATTGGAAGTTTGCGAATTTTAGGTGCAGAGAAAGCATCCAGCTATCTCCGTGAAACATAACTCTCTATGGTAGGATCTGGATTAAGTCATTCTAAAGGCAAGCTTCATTTTCCAGAACTGCTAAGTGAAAATAACTTTTCTCTGTGTTTAATCTTGTATTCAAGCACTAATTAATCAATTACTGATACACTGACTTAATTACACAATCCCATTATTATTTTAAAACAATTCCACTTTTATATCTTCATTTCCAATAAGTTCAATGTCCTTATTTTTGGATAATATGCAAATCTGAAAATTGTTCACCACAATAAAACTGTTGGGAATTATTTTAATAACCATGAGTATATTTGGATTTTTAATATATTTCTTATTATGCTTCATAATATTTCCCTCTAAATCTTTGAATTTCTTTTGTATTCTTTTTTTTTGGACAGGCAGAGTGGATAGTGAGAGAGAGAGAGACAGAGAGAAAGGTCTTCCTTTTGCCATTGGTTCACCCTCCAATGGCCACCACAGCTGGTGCACTGCAGCCAGCGCACTGCTCTGATCTGAAGGCAGGAGACAGGTGCTTCTCCTGGTCTCCCATGGGGTGCAGGGCCCAAGCACTTGGGCCATCCTCCACTGCACTCCCTGGCCACAGCAGAAAGCTGGCATGAAGAGGGGCAACCGGGAAAGAATCCGGCACCCGGACCGGGACTGGAACACGGTTTGCCGGTGCCGCTAGGTGGAGGATTAGCCTATTGAGCCACAGCACCGGCCTTCTGTATTCTTCAATGTAGCACCATTTTGTGATTATATTCTGCTATTAGTATTTCTTACATCTGTGCAGAAACCCTTCAACTTTCTTTGTACACACACACTGTAACCAGAGAACTTCCACTTTGATTATGGCCTTGTCTAAATACTGATGGAGTTTGTGGTCACAAAAGTCTTCCATAGCCTTGGCAGCTCATGACAAGAGCCTTGGGTGATCACTGATATCATAAATAAGAGTGTCAATTGTTAAATCAACAACAAAAGTCACTGTGTACTTATTCCCCATGTAGGACCTCTGTCCTCAATGAGTTGTACTGTAAGAATGAACTGCAAAATTGTTGTTTTCAAACAGTACTTTTACACTGTATGTGTGTATGTGTGCAAACTGTTGAAATCTTTCCTTAGTATAGACTTGCTCTTATTAAAAATGAATCTTAAGGAATGGGATGGGAGAGGGAGTAGGAGGTAGGATGGGAGTTGGAAAGGGAGAGTGGGTATGGGAGAGGAACCACTATAATCTTAAAGTTGTACCTATGAAAATTGCATCCATTGAATAAAAGCTTTAAAATAAAAAAAGTGTTGGAGATGTATGGGATACTATCAAATGACCCCATGTTGGGTCTTAGAGATTCCTGAAGGCATGCAAAGAGAAAATGGATTAGAAAGTTGATTCACTGAAATAATTACAGAAACTTTCCCCAATTAGGAGAAAGGGATATTTACGTACACTAGGAACATAGAACTCCTTATAGACATGACCAGAAAAGATATTCACCACAACACACTGTAGTCAAATTTTCAATGTAAAACATTAAAAAAATTCTAAATCCTGCAAGAGAGAAACATCAGATTACTTTCAGGGGATATCCAGTTACGTTCACAGCTGACTTCTCATCAGAAACAATACAGGCTCAGAGAGAATGGTGAGACATAGTCCATATCTTAAAACAAAACTGTCAACCCAGAATACTGTACTGTGCAAACATCTACTTTATGAATGAAGGTGAAATAAAGACCTTCCACAACAAGAGAAATTGAAAGAATTTGTCACCACTCGCCGAACCTTACAAAGATGCTTATGGATGGGATACACAGAAACACAGAAAGATAGCCATCATTATGCAGGAATATCAAGGCAGAAAATCCCCCAATAAAACTACAAAGGAAATCTAAGGCAAACAACAGGAATGTTTACAACAGGAGTGTTTCCAGTGAAGAGGCAAGTCCTAACTTATCAATAGTAACCTTGAATGCAAATGGCCTAAACTCCCCAAGTAAAAGATACTGGGGCCAGTGCTGGCATCCCATGTGGGCAATAACTGGCATCCCATGGGGGCAATCTGATAGAGGGATGGAAACTGACCACTGTCACTCAGAAGAGGTTTAAAAGACCCAAGAGTCAGCTAAGGGAAAATGCAAGAAATCTGTGTACGGCTATTGCCATAGTGTACAGTATTATTCCTGAAGGGAATTAAGCAAATGGTGAAAGTGTCACAGAAAATTGAATATTTCATTTTTATCACCTCCCACTACATAAGAACTTCCTCAGTCATGAGTTTAGCTCAGAGGTTGAGGAAAATGTTTCCATTTTCACTTCACCTGTGATACCTCAGCATCGGAGCAAATGTGGTGACTCCTCCAAATCTCTGCATGCCTGCTCTTTAGATTACACACTATGACTAAAGCTTAAGGTGTCAGTCATTTCAATTTTGGGCACTAAGTAAGGTACTTAAGGTAATGTGCTTTTTCCTTCTATTTCCCATACACACTCATCTGTGAAATTTTGTAGTGTTACAGCAGTGCCACTATTTGGACACCAATATTCATTCCTGAAATTACTGCTACAGATTTGCTGTTTGCTACACATGTAATTAGGAATGCCCCTTTCTGGCCCACAAGCCAGATGAAGGGATTATCCATCACCATCACACCACTGTGCATGACATTATAGAGATCAAATCCCAAGGTCACTTTGGGTAAAAGGTAGGAGTTCTTCTTGAATCCCTCAATAGCAAAAACCAAGGCCAGAACATACTGGTAGTTTTTGGACTGAAACCTGCAGGAAAGGCACACGGATCTTAAAGGGAAAAGCCTCCAATCCAGATTATCATCAATTCTACTCCCATAACTGTTACAATTGCACTGTTCTGGCCAAAATTCCTGAGTTCCAATCATGCTTTTTACAGCTACTGAGGATAGAGTGTGAAGACTGTCGTATTTGCTGCAGGACACATCCTCACAAGAAGCAAAGCTGCTACTACCTTCTCTTGGTCTACCAGTCTAAACGATTCTGAAAATATGCTCTGCTATTACACCATCATGTCTTGGGCATGCTATCACATGGCTGTCCATGCAGCCAAAGAACATGATCTTTTTGTATGCCTACCTCATCAATTTAATTCATTTCTGGCAACATCTACTAACTTATTATATTTGATATCTAAAGTAAATATTACAATATGCTCTGGAATGCCCTCTCTACATTTCTTGCAAATATAGGAAATGGATTCAACTTGTTAATGAACACATGAACAAAGGAATGGCACATCTCTTTAGCACTACCTCTATAGATGTTTCTTATATTCACAAACCACAATGATTCTTTACATTATTACATCATCAAATGCTTCTTGAAACAGTAATCATATACTTCTAAGGGTGCAGTTTGTAATGGGAAGAGAGAGTAACTCAACTGAAGGCTATGTGATCAGAAAGAGAGAAGATGTCAGACTATTGAGAATGGTAGATGGAAGTCTGGACTTCATCCAGAAAAACCTCTTCCCCATAAAACTTGCCCATCAACCACCATCACAAACCAGGAAAATGAAATCAGATTCAGAACTCGAAAGAAGGAGAACAGTGAAAAGAGAAGCCTGAAACACTCACAGGGTGGACTTGAAACACTGGGCTATGAGACCCATGGTGCCTAAAATTAAGACAGATAATCCTTTATTTGGAAAACTAAGCATATGTTAAAGTAAATCATCAGCATTGGTATCAGTACTTACTCCAAACAGGCCTCATTCATTCAATTTTTGTTACAGAATTCAGGATAAATAGCCTTCCATGCAAAGAACACAATGGATTTCTATTTTCTGGGATCTGATATTTCACAAAGAATGAAAATGAGGAGCCCTTTGTATTTATATTAGATGCACTGGGTTTTGAGTATTGATGAGTATACCACGTCATGTTCACTGCTTGTTAATGGTCACTGTGTGCTCCAGAGGAAGTGACAGTTTTTCATTTCTTCATTCCTGTTATTGTATAATATGTATGTGTGTGTATATGATATAAATATTGCCTCTTTCTATATTTATATATGTGTTCTATACCATATATACAGTTGTTTTATCTCTCTATGCTGTTTTTATATATACATATATAGCTTGTATTAATATTTGTTATCCAAATTCCTCATTCATGCTTTCTAGAATGAGGAAATTTGAAAATCCTTGTGAAAAGTATCAAATAATACTCAGTTTTCTACTACATATGTTGCTGGTCTTCTCCTCATTCTTCTACACCTCCATCTATTTCTCTTCTAATTTCTTCCTCCTGCTCCCCCACTGGAATCAAAAGATCTAGAAAGCTAATTGTCACTCTAGGCAATTCTGAGAGTTGCCCTTTTGATCTGTTTTATGCTGTGTTCCTTATTGCTAAGAACAATTTTTCAGCAATTATTATATATTCTAGATTTGGTCAGTATAACATTGGAGGATATAGTGTCTAAATCTATTTTTAGTTCAATATGAATTATTTTTCCAAGTGTCATCAACATAGGTATTTTCTCCTGGATTTGCTGATATTTGATTATGATCTCCAGTTTGCATGGCATTCATCATGGGGGAACCTGGGTACTATTCATAGAATCTACTCTTGATACTGGAAATTCACTATCTCCTGGTGTCCATCATTTCAGGGTACACTTAAATGATGTGCTGCAGGCATAACCATGGGGAATTGTACTACTAGTAATAAGTAAATATTTCATAAATGGGATGTCATGTGCACATATCAAATTAGGACACTTTATATGTGAAGAGAATAATATTACAATACCAAGCTAGTATCCATTAGATTATTTCTTGGAGAGATCTTTGGACAAATGCCTAAAATATATAATCAGTAGCATCACCTTGGTGGCACAAACTATACTTTTCAAATCATTTGGCTTTAATGATAATGCAATGATCTATGACATAATATCGACTTCTATTGAAGATCTATGCAATGGAATCCTACTTCTTGTAGCATTACAGTAGAAACCAGAAAGTTAGCACCTTCATAAACAGGTGTGAAGGAAACAATTATTCTGTCGCACAAGTTACAATATTCTGTAGCATGAAATTATTATATATTTATATGTGTAATATTTACACTTATCTCTAAAAGAAAATATACTAAAGAGGGGCAGAAGCAGAATGATCCCCCTTCTGGGATGTCTGTACTTTTGTTCAGAAAAAGATAGAATCCAGGACACATCCTACATTTTGAAGATTAGAAGCATTAAAGTTCACAAGTGTAATTCACTATTAAAATATAATTATTATTATATATTTGCCTGAATCAAGCCATTTTATTACTGCTCCATTTGACTTCTTTCCACCTGCTGTCCAGCAATCCATGGGGGAACCTGAAAGTTATCTGCCCTGAGGCTCTGCAGCTGAGGTTTTCTGTTCTGATGAATAACACAAAAAGAAAAACATGTTTGTGGTTGATCTTCTCCACCCCAGGTGCCAGGATTTTCTCCTTGTCCATGGATACAAAGACTCAAGGGAGAAGCTCCTGTTGGTAAAATTTGTTGCAAGGGCTTTGTCAAAAAAACATCTCCATGAACTTTTTGCAATTATATACTTTGATTGCATCAGGGGCCTCAAAGGGAGGCATTAGGCAAGTTTCTGAGATGGCCCAACTCATTCAGGTTTCAAACAAGAACACTCTAGGATCACACATTCCAAAGACCCAGAGAGCAAAGGGGCAGCTTCCCACAAACAGTGTCCTGGATAGCACACATTGCCTTGATGCCACAGAGACCCCAAACCAATCCTGTTTACAGAGATATCCACTAGGACATGTGATTTTCAATCACTGTGGAACTTGTAATCACCCTGAATTTGGAAGTTCCCATTCTGTATGTCAGATCACCACATATTCAGTTGTAAATTAGGAAACCTTTCCACATTACTGTCAACCACGCTAATCCTATGATGACTGTTTTTGACCCTACAACCCTGGTCGATGCTCTCATGAGAATTAGGGATTATTTGAATACTTCTCACTTTTTACTATAAAGCAGAAAATACCATCCAGAAGCCATGTATTTATTCTCACCTCCACATACACCAAGGGCAGGATGATGTCTGCAGACATCTGTACTTTTTGAATTCAAGTGACTTTCAGGACTATTATGTAGGACACCCTCAGGGAAGCTACGTACTGTTAAACCTTTGCCAAATGCACAGACTGAACAACATGAAAGTAAACACAATGGATACCATGTCATGTAGGGAATGATGATGAACAACACTGACTCATCATTTGTGCTTGTATATCAGTGTGAGGTATTGCTAACTGAGTAAATCTAATAAGGAAGGAGACAAGAGGGCATTTAAGAGAACTCTATTATTCCATTCAAAAGTTTCTAAATTCAAGTTGCTCTAAATGCGGTGCCTAAAATTTTAAGCAAAACAAATTTTCCATTGCCTAGCCACTGCTCTGATGCCACTAGGGAGATTTTGAATAGTGGCACATGCAAAGTGAGATGCTGAATAGGCACAAAATAAAATGAGAATTCAGTGACTTGCGTGCAATGAAAATAGAATGCCTTGACAAGCTATATTTATTATAAGTACAATGGAGAAACTTATTGTCTATTCAGTCAAACAAGAAAAGTAAATCTGAATCAGAGAGCAAGTATCTCCTGTCTCTCTAATGTGTAGAAACTAAGAGAAGAGTCAATCTGAATGCACACAGTTCACTGAGCAAAGGTTTGGAATGGAGAGAATGAACTTCATACAATGAGAAGGCTTCAGAAAATTCATGGAAAATGAGTGTTATGAA